>NC_088388.1:73210000-74460000 GCF_037993035.2 Macaca fascicularis | reverse complement strand
GGAGAATCGCTGGAACCCAGGAGGTGGAGGTTGCAGTGAGCCGAGATCGCACCACTGCAATCCCATCTAAAAAAAAAGAGAGAGAGAGAGATTAAAGAGGACCTTAAGAGCTGCCCATCTGTTTGGTCTCCTGGGTCCTATTTGGTCCTTGATTAATCAGCCTTTGCTGAAGTCATTTGTGGTCAGAACATGCTGATTGCCACCTGAGGTCTGATGTTCTGGGCGGTCGAGCGCTGTTCGCCCTCTGCTCCCCTGGGGTCCCATTATTTCCACTGAAATCATGGAGTCCATTTTCATGGCAGCATCTCCCACCAGTATGCCCACACCACAGAGAGCAAGTGCTGCATCATGCTTCACTCATGTGTTTCTGGGTGCCTTGGTGAAGGGAGTCTTCCAGGCTGTACAGGAGGAAATTAGGCATGTGGAACTTAGCCAAGGAGAGGGAGTGGGTCACACGGGCAACAGTCACCTCAACATTCCTCCCTCCCTTGGTCTTTGAATTGCATCTTCTATATTAAAACAAGGAACTTCTGGCATCTCGATTTCAGTGAGCACAGGCCTTGATTGAATCCAGGAGTCAGTCAACCAGTTAAGCAAACAGAACCACTCCTAGCTGCTCACACTGGCACATTGAATCTAGAATCTCAGCTAAATGTACCTATATTAATCAGTTCAGCCCAGTGAAAATCATATTCCTCCCTCCCTGGATTAGCACCCACAGAAAACATTCTCATATATGCTATCCAGACTTTTGCTGATATAAGTTAGCAAAATCTTGCAATTCTTTTGATGTGTGTGCTGCGTCCTCCCAGATTTGACTCAGGAATTAGGCAGGCAAGGATCTAACCCATGATGGGGCTGGAGACAATGTGAGTGTGGCATGAAGAGAACTAGCCTCCCCTCAGGTGACATATGCCCACCATATTTTGCTCCAGAAGTGGAGTCTAGTTTTCACGCCTTGAATTTGGGCTGGCCTCATGACTAGCTTTAACCAGGAGAATGTATGATAAGTGACATGATGCAAGAAGCCCAGGCCTCAGATGCTTAGCTCCTGCCTCCATTCTCCCGGAATCCTGAGGTCACCGTGCCATGAAGAAACTGGGAAGAAGGACCCTGTGGACAGAGAGGCCCAGCATCAGCCATCCCAACTATCCCAGCTGAGCCCAGCATCCAGTGATTGCAGTCATCTGAGCAAACCCAATTAAGTCACTACCTGTGGAGTGGCCTGTTACTCAGCAATAAATAACTAAAACACTGCAGGTTAACTTCAAGGCAAGGTCATTGCAACATCTTCAGGCACGGCGGCAGGAGCCTCCGCAGGCAGAGGAGCAGGGACTGCTTCTGCCACTAAGAGGCGCTGTGGAGTAGGGGTTGTTGGGGCGGCGGCGGGGGGCCTCTAAATTGTCTGTATCTTCCCACATGACCACTATCTCATTCTCATCGAGGTCTGGGCCCTAAGTTTCACCTGAGACAGAGCAGTACTATGAATTCAGTCGATAAATTGACAATGTAATTTGGCAACAGCAGCCTCAAATTCATGTCTTAAGAAATCAGAAGGCCGGGCACAGTGGCTCACACCTGTAATCCCAGCACTTTCAGAGGCCGAGGCAGGTGGATCACGAGGTCAAGAGATTGAGACCATCCTGGCCAATGTGGTGAAACCCCGTATCTACTAAATATACAAAAATTAGCTGGGTGTGGTGGTGCGTGCCTGTATTCCCAGCTACTTGGGAAGCTGAGGCAGAAGAATCTCTTGAACCCGGGAGGCGGAGGTCGCAGTGAGTCGAGATTATGCCACTGCACTCTAGCCTGGCAACAGAGTGAAAAAGAAGAAGTCAGAAAATGTGGCTCAGTGCACTCTCCTCTGCCTGGAGTTTCCCCTGCTGAGCTTGGGACCTCTGCTTACACCAAAAGTGGGTAAATGGAGAAATGACATGGAAAAAAACAAAGGAAAAGAGCTGTCCATTTCTCAGCGTGTGTCTTTTAAATACAAAGCCACTTCCTCATTCTTGCTGGAGCAGCCAGGTGGATCAGTGTGAACTGGGTGCGCCCAGAGGGATGGGGCACTGGAGACCACGTGGTGGAGCTGAGCAGACTGAGAAAAGTCACACTGAGAAAACGGAAGAAAAACGGCAAGATGCACGAAGGATGGTGTGTCTCCAGGGCACCTGAAGGGATACTGCTGTGCGTGTGTCATGCTTCTGTCTAGGGGCCTAGAAGATTCCGTGGGGGTCATGCTACCCTTTGAAATAGGCCTCTAAGGATGAGGGGGGCTCAACAGGCAGAGATGGGAGAGGCCTGGCACCAGGTACAGGAGACAGCATGGGCAAACAGGAAGGGGAGATGGTGATAACTGAGTGGAGCAGTAGAGGTAGCGGGAGTGGCAGGACAAAGGATTGGGAAACTTGAAGGGGTTGAGTGGCAAGGGCCATCTGTCCTGCCTCTAAGAACACTCACTGACCTGCTGTGTGCCTTATCCAGGGGGCTCCCATCACACAGCAGTTCGATCCTCCATCTCCCACTTCCACCCTCCTCACCGCCCCCCTCCCTGTGTTCCAGGGTCACCCTGCCTATTCCAACTGCTGCACCCCTGTTCCAGCTGTCCCTCACATCTGGAATGCCTCTTTCCTTCTTGTCATCCAGCTCTAGCCCCTTCTTCCAGGAGTCTCCCCTGACACTTCAGCCCAGCCTGAACCCAAGGCACTGTGGCATAATGGAAAGGATCAGACTTTTTACAGTTGCAGAGAGGTAGGCTCAAATCCCAGCTCTGCTGTATGATTTCTTTTTTTTTTTTTTTTTTTGACGGAATCTCACTCTGTCGCCCAGGCTTTCACTCTCTCTTCCAGGCTGGAGTGCAGTGGCACGATCTTGGCTCACTGCAACCTCCACCTCCCAGGTTCAGCGATACTCCTGCCTCAGCCTCCCGAGTAGCCAGGACTACAGGCAAGCACCACCATGCCCAACTAATTTTTGTATTTTTAGTAGAGACGGGGGTTTCACCATATTGGCCAGGCTGGTCTTGAACTCCTGACCTCGTGATCCACCCACCTCGGCCTCCCAAATTGCTGAGATTACAGGTGTGAGCCACCACGCCCGGCCTGCTGTATGATTTTGAATCACTACCTTCTCTTATTAGTAACTATTAATAATATTTACTGGCTATGTATTTGCCAAGTACCAGGGATTACCTCATTTAACTTTCACCACAACCTTATGAGGTAAGTACTGTTATCATTTCCACCTTACTACTGAGGAAACTGAAGCTCAGAGAAGGTAAGTAACTGACCCAAGGTCACACAGCTAGGGAGTGGCAGAGCTGGGATGCCCATCAGACCTGTCAGGCTCCAACGCCTCTGCTGCTAAACACCATAGCTCCCACTGGACAGCTTCCTTAGAATGGGCATTTATTAGGCACTCCCTGTGTGCTGGGCATTCTGCTAGGTGCGGTGATGCAGCAGGACACAGGCAGACAAGGGCATGCTCTCTCGGAGGCCACAGCTGGAGTGTCAGGAGGACAAGGAGCCCCGTGCTGCGGGGACTGGGGAAAAGTCCCTGCAAGCTGTGACTGCCCCCTGCAAGCTGTGGAGCACGGAGCTCACACATGTCAGTAACTTCTCCTTCCTCTACAGCCAGGAAACCTGGGTTCCCAATGGGCCAAGCTCTGTCATTGACCTGCTGGGTAGCCTTGAGCTGGTCACTTCACCTCTCTGAGCCCCAGTTTTCTTGTTCATAATGTGGGGCAGTAATAGCTACTCCGGAGGGAAGTCTGAAAATTAAATAAAATCATACATGGCAGTGCAGGGCACACAGTAGGCACTCAGGAGAAGGCTAATCCGCATCTCCCCCACTTGCATCCACATCTGGGACCCACACAATCCAACAGGCTCATTATCTCCCGAGACTTTAACAAGCACCAGGGTGAGAATAACAGGGTGATCCCTCCAATGGCCTCCAGGCGGCAGGAAAACTCCACACAGGGCAGTGATGGGCCACTGGGGACAGCAACACTGGCTGGACCAACCTCTAGAACCCACCCTACCCCTAACTCACCCATCTCTGCCACCTGCACTGCCACTCCCACACCAGCAACTCCAGTCATCACAGACTGGTGTTTGAGATGCAACAGCACAGACCTCTTACCACCCTCCCCACCTGAGTCAGGATGGAGAAGCATGGCCTCAAGAACCCCTTTGGGTCCTCTGGGTGGCCCCACACCCATGCCTGGCTTATTTTACTGCCCATTCCCACTTGGTGGGGGAGCTGTCACGGGCTGAACTTCAGGGCCAGGAAGCCTAGGTTCCAGTCCAGTCTCTGCCTTCTCTGAGCTGCACCTTGTAAAGTTAGGATGACTTCCCACCTAACAGGGCTATTGCGGGGATTAAGTGAGATGGATACAGATTGTATGCAAGTTAACGTGCCTTCTTTACTAGAATCTGTACTCAGTGCTGGGTTCCAGGCACTGTGTTAGGGGCCTCTCCTGCCCTTCCTATGTGGCAAAGCAACTACCCTACCGACTAGGATCGAGTCCCAGTTCGGCCCCCACTGACTGTGCAGGCGAGGAGGAGGTACCCAACACAGTCCCTTTTGACACAGTCCTCCGGTTGGATGCCTCATGGTCCTTAGGGCTCCTGACACCATAACTCAGGGAGAGAGAGGGATGCACAGGATGGAGCCAGTGGCCAGGGAGGCAGAGGAGCAGAGGATATTGGGCTGGAGCCCCATCTCTGCTGCTCACTTAACCACTCAGCCTGTTATCTCACCTGTAAAATGGGAAAAATCCCTTACTAGCCAAGTTGTTAGGAAGCTTGGATAAAATTGTACATATCAAGTATTCGGCACATAGGAGGAGCAAAACACAAAGCAGTACCAGCTGGTTTCACTCAAAGCATTATTCTGATCCGGAAATGCCTACTCACCCTTTAAAGCAGCCCACATGTCACCTCCTCCTGGAAGTCTTCCTCGATATGTGCATGATGCTACACTAGGTGCAGGACTTACAGCAATAGACAACCAACCATGGACCCTCTCTTCATGGAGCTTCCATTCTAGGAGGGGAGGCATGCAGGGAAGTCTTAAGTGGGTAATTTCATAGTGCTAAGGAGTCAGTAAAGTGAGAAATCATGGTAGAGAAACTGAGGTGGGAGAGGGACTGGTTATGTAGGGTGGTCAGTGAAGGCCTCTCTGAGCAGACGTTTACGCTGAATCCTGGATGACAAAAAGCAACACTGTAAACATCTACAAAAACAGCCTGCCAGGCAGAAACGACAGCTAGTGCAAAGGCCCTGAGGCAGGGGGACAAGCGTGGCACACAGAACAGAATGATCCAGGTGCCTGGAACACAGTGAGCCCTGAGCACCCTGGTCACTGTCCAAGTCTCCACCTCTAGACAAAGCCCCTTGAGGATAGAGATCTG
The DNA here is from genome assembly GCF_037993035.2 of Macaca fascicularis. Lineage (NCBI taxonomy): Eukaryota > Metazoa > Chordata > Mammalia > Primates > Cercopithecidae > Macaca > Macaca fascicularis. The sequence goes on along the minus strand of NC_088388.1, from coordinate 74,454,587 downwards.
AATGATTGAGCTGAAGCACAGGACGGCCCTGGGACTCTGAGCAGTCTTGCTGAAACTCTGTTGTGGCAATGACGGGAGTGAATCAGCTAGCCCTTCTGCAGACCCATGTACATCTTGGTGGCTACTGCTGGATTGCTCAGCCAGGAAAGGGGTCCCTTCCTGAATCAACAATCCCCAGGTCACAATCTTTGGCAGAGGAAAGCTGGAGGTGCCCAGAGAAAAAAATGACCTGTCCAAGGTTAAATGGCCAGCAGGCAGCAGAGATGGGGCTCCAGCCCAATATCCTCTGCTCCTCTGCCTCCCTGGCCACTGGCTCCATCCTGTGCATCCCTCTCTCTCCCTGAGTTATGGTGTCAGGAGCCCTAAGGACCATGAGGCATCCAACCGGAGGACTGTGTCAAAAGGGACTGTGTTGGGTACCTCCTCCTCGCCTGCTACAAATCCAACACTTCGGGCCACCTAAGGGCAAGGATCCCCACAAGCTCCTTCCAAAGCCCAGCCTAAAGCCAGGCAACTTACTAAATGTGTGCCTGAGTTTGTACCTGCGGCCCTGGATGCAGCATGAGGTCAGTTAGCAATGAAAGGCTAGAGGAGCTAGGCATAGTGGCTCATGCCCATAGTCCTCCCTGTAGTCCAGTACTCTGGAGGTTGAGTAAGGAGGTTCGCTCGAGCCCGAGTTTGAGTCCAGCCCGGGCAACATAGTAAGACCCACTTCTTAAAAAAGGGTAACGAAAGAAAGGTGAAGAGGTTGAAGACTGGCTCCAGGTCCAGTGCTCTCATTCAGGCCCTGCAGCTGCAACTTCTCCAGGGCTGCCAGAGCCAGAACAATTTCCCGGGTCAGCACGGAGTGCACCTGCCACTTGGCGAGGTCTGCACAGTGATCTGCCAGCATTCCAGGGCCTGATATAAGCCATCAGTAGCAAGTCTGCCTTAACAGGAGACCTTGTCCCCTGGGAAGAATGGTGTAAAAATCTCCTGATCCAATCTTCTTCCACGCTTCAACAGAATTTCATTGGAAAAGTTTTATTGAAAAAAAAATTGTACAAATAAGTTCTTGGATTGATAGCAACAAAGGCTCATGTTCCCCCTTCCCTCCCCATCTTTGAAGAACTAAAAAAGGAAGAAACAAAAACAAAAAGTTCATCCCCACAATGCCAGACACGATGCTTCTTGACCAGAGTCTGCCCAGAAGCCCCTCCTGGGAGCTCTTTCTCCATCCGCCTCACTGTGGCCAGGTCATTCTGGGGGTGCCTGGTCCCAGGGGCTGCAGCACCTAGTTTTATAGTTGGGAGAGGTTGGGATAGAGCTAGGGAGGCAGCTGAGGTGTTTTGGCGTCAGGAGAAGAGGGCTGGCTGACCCCGCTAGCTCAATTTGGTCTCACAGGTGAGAAGGTACCTGGCTATAAATATGAACACTGATTGAGGCAGGCTTGATCTGGGACTTTGAGGGCAGGCAGGATGACTGTGGCCCAGGTCCCACAGGATGTGGAGTTTCCAAGCTCAGCATCATGGTATCTGGGGCCCATGTCCAAGTGGAGTGAATTCTAGCTGGGAAGGTCCGCTCAGGCACACGGGAACCCTGGTCTTTTTTTCCACCCCCACCCCATGGAATATCCAAGGCTGGTACCTCACCTACCCCCAAACCCCAATAGCACCCATGTGTCTCAGAAGCCTTTGGCTGCCTCCTGCCATCCTGTGTGCACCCTAAGGCCCTATAACTCGTCTCGCATCTTGTCACCCTTAGGCCGGACCAGGCGCCCAATGAACAGCAGGGAGCCGCTCTGGGTGTCCCGCACCAGGAAGATGAAGGGGTGGTCGGCGTAGAACAGCTTGGGACTGCGCAGCTCCTCGCGCCCATAGATGTCCTGGTCAAAGGGGTTGCCGTCTGTGTCCAACTCAAAGGCGGTGGCGTGGAATACGCTGGCCAGGTACAGGTCCTTCTTGCCTGACATGCGTGACAAGTCGGCCTTGTTCTTGTCAATGGCCTCAGTCAGGCCCAGCCCAGCCAGATGTTTCTGTGGGAACAAGGAGGTGTGCCAGGTGAGGCCATGGCATGCCAGGCTCCTCCACCCTCAAACCCTCCACCCCATATTACCCTGACTGCTCCTCAGAGAGGAGAGAACTGCTCCCTGGCCACCTTCTGTATGCCAGGCATGGCACTGGGCACTTCAAACCACAGCTTTCTCAATTCTCACTGCAACCCTACAAGGGCTTCTAATCCCCACTTCACAGATGAGGAAGCTGAGACTCAGAAAACAAGTGAGAAACTATCCCAGCACTGCCCAGCCGCAGTTCAGGGACAGGCAGCATGGGCACCACCCAGGAGCTTATCTGAAATGCTCATGTCCTGACCCCAGCCCAGACCCCCTGAATCAGAATCTCTGGGATTGGGCATGGATTCCTTTTCACAAACTCCCCAAGTGCTTTCTTAGCATACTCAAGTTTGCGAAAGACTGATCTAAGGACAACTATGTCCACATCACTCTGGGGCTTAACACCTGTCCAGAGTGATAGGATGCCTGGAATTTGCTTCAGAATAATCGGATGCAGGGGGGAATTGGTGGGTAGAGATGGCTCACTATTGGCCGTGAGCTGATAATGCTTGAAGCTGGGTGATAGACACTTGAGGGTTTGTTACACTAATCTACTTTTAATTTATTTTTCCAATGTTCCATAGTAAAAAGTTAAAACACATACACAAACACACACACGCATCTTTCCACCGCCCTGCACAGCTCTTGGAAGCCAACCATAAGCTCTTTAACATATGACCTGTGCCTCCGTGGCAGCCTCCAGCCACATCCCTTGGCACGCCCCACCCCACTCTCCAGACAGCCTCACTGGACAGCTTATACCCTGGATGGCCATCCTGTCTCCCATTTGGGCTCTTTAGAACCCACTTCTTTCAGGAAGGTTTCCCGAGCCCACAAGACGAGTGGTGTCTCCCTGGACCTTCCTGTTATCAGTCTGGTGCTGCCTGTCTCTCTCACCTGGCTTGGAGCTTCCTGAGGGCAGGGCCCACGTCCAGGGCTCTCCCTGGCTCTCAATGCAGGAGAGAGGACAGTAAAGGGCTGTGGGCTGAGTAAATGGCAGGGCCCAGGGTTCTGCAGGATAACCTCCACCTCCCTGGCAAGGCCACACAGGAATTAGGCCTGAGGTCCTGAGACTCAGGGGGTCCTGAGACAGGCATTCGAGGTAGGCCCAGCTCTTCCCACCCTGACAACCTCGCACACGTCATCCACCTCAAATTTCCCAACTCAATCTACCCCATGAACTGGGGGGTGGGGTCTCCACTGAGGGTTCCAGGAAGACACCAGAGGAACAAGGGGAGAAGGGCGTGGGACAACAGTCACTGGAGAAGGGGCTAGGGAAGGATCAGGCCCAGGACCAGGAGAGAGGCAGTGACCCCTCTCCAGGAACTCCCAGGGTCTACAGCACAAACCAGTACAAGCTTCACTTGTCCCTGGTTTGGAGCCTAAGCCCCACTTCATCTCCAGCTTTCTCTCTCCAAGCTGTCTGGGCAGCAAGTCTGGATCAACTCTGCAGGTGAGAAACATTTTTGGCATCCAAGGAAAAAATGACACAAAAGTTTCCTTTTTTGGGTAAGTCAAAAATCTCTCTCTTGATGACAAAAAGGCCGCTATTATTTTACCTTGAGGTCTAATTGCAACTCCACCACTTACGAGCCTGGGGAAACTTAGCGAGTCATTGCTTCTCTCTGAGCCTCTGCCCACTGCCCAGGGTGGCTGCAAGGGAGAATCTTGAGCATGTGTGTTAAGTTTCTGGCCACCCTAGATGACCCATAGCTACCAGTCTGATTATTGCATGGTAGATAATCCTCCAGCTTAAACAATCTATAACTGGGGGCACTTCAGACCTCAGAGGAAGTGCTGTGATCGAAGGTGAGCTCTGGTGCAAGATGTCTGAATTACTAGCTGTGTGACTTTGCACAGGTTACTTAATTTTTCTGAGCCTCAGTTTCCTCATCTCTAAGATGAAATTTATAGTCCTACCTAATAAAGTTGTTTTGAGGATTAAAAGAGTTTAATACATACAAAGGCTGGGTATGGTGGCTCACACCTGTAATTCCAGCACTTTGGAAGACGGAGGCAGGCGAATCACTTGAGGTCAGGAGTTCAAGACCAGCCTGGCCAACATGGTGAAATCCTGTCTCTATTAAAAATACAAAAATTAGCTGGGGGTGGTGGCTCATGCCTGTAATCCCAGCTACTCGGGAGGCTGAGGCAGGAGAACTGCCTGAATCCGGGAGGTGGAGGTTGCAGTGAGCCGAGATGGCACCATTGCACTCCAGCCTGGGCAACAGAGTGAGACTCCATCTCAAAACAAAAACAAAAACAAAAATAAAAACATATAAAGTGCTGAGAAGAACGTCTAGCATACAGGAAGTGTTCCGTTATATTTAGCTGCTGGTATTATCATCATCTTCCCAAGGGCAGGGCCCACACCTCCTGTCCCAACTTCCCCTATCACAGAGCCCAGCACTGCCTGGACATCCAGAGGGTCTTGGGATAGACCTGCTGAATTGGTGAGTGGGCCCCCAACACCTCCCCCTGACTCCAAGCCCTGCAGGCCCCTGGGCTGGGCCACCCCTTACCTGCAGGTCATGGGTCACCTCCACCACACCCTTGGGCAAGGAGATGGCGACAGCCTTCTTCTGCATCTTCCCCATCCAGATCTTCAGCTGCTCTTTGGTCAGCAGCTTTTCAAGGCGCTCAAGAGGCTCCACGTGATGGGGCATGAGGATGATGAGGCTGGAGAGCTTGTGGGCCAGGGGCATCTCCACGATTTGCAGCTTTTCCTTCTCGTCGTCATAGTAGTTGTAGAGGCCTGGGAGAGGGGCGGAGAGGACACTGGGCACCCTGTGTGCAGGGGTCAGACCCTAACTACCCTTAGATCTCCACCCACCTTGACACCCTGCTCCTCACAGCACCTACCTGTCCGGTGCATCATCATGACACCCACGGTATAGGACCGAGTCACCATGAAGCCACGGTTGTCCACCATCTTGTGGTGGAATTTCTCATCCCAGTGTGCTGTAGTTGGGGCAAAACACAGTGTCAGAGACACATGGCCGCCCCCAGACACAATCACAGCCCACAGCCACCCCCAACTGCAGACCCTTGATTTGTCCCTGCCACAGGTCTTTGCTCCATTCTTCAGAGCCCAGCTGTAGAGCACCCAGCCCACAGAGTCCATGTTCCCAGCTTTGGGAAGGGGTCTTGGCCCCAGGACATGCCATCTGAGGATGCGGTTCCCTACAGTTAGTGCCTGGCTGCTCCCACATGAAACAGAATGTATTCCACCCTCAGTTCAGCCACCTACCTCTATGGCCACCCCCAGCTCTGGCACTTGTCAGATATTTTGGAAACATGCTCTGAGGTGGGCTTTCTACCCTACCTGGTACCTGAGGGACAGCTGTGCCCTGGGCAGGGAGTGCCCCATGACCACCCTTAATTTTTTTTTTTTATTTTTCTTTTTGAGATAAGGTCCGTCCTACTCCGTCCCCCAGCTGGAGTGCTGTGGTGCAATCACGACGCACTGCAGTTTTGAATTCCCGGGCTCCAGCAATCCTCACACCTCAGCCTCCAGAGTAGCTGGGACTACCAACATGTGCCACCACGCCTGGCTAATTTTTTGTAGAGATGGGGTCTCGCCATCTTACCCAGGCTGGTCTCGAATTCCTGGGCTCATGTGATCCACCTACCTTGACCTCCCAAAGTGCTAGGATTACAGGAATGAGCTACTGTGCTCGGCCCACCCTTCATTTTTCTCTGCAAGTTCCATCTCCATGACCAGAAAATCACAACAAAAAATATCTGAGAGTGGCCTGAACCCTGCCCTTGCTCACAGCCAGACCTGTGTTCCAATCCAAGCTCAGTCACTGACTCGGGGAGACCTCACCTCTCCTAGCTTGGCCTCATTTGTAAAACAAGGGTTACTTCATTCTCACAGCAAACTGTGAGAATAGTATTGTCTATGTAGGTACTCAAAAATATTTATTAACCCTACATCTAATCTTCAACTGAAGACAGAGGCATCTGGGCCTGAGTCCTGGCTTTGCTTCCTCCTCGCTGAGCCTGTTTCCTCACTGTGAAATGAAGGTAACACTGCCTGTCCCCAAGGTTGCTTTAAGGATTCCGGGTCTTGGTCGGTTATGATGGCTCGCACCTGTAATCCCAGCACTTTGGGAGGCCGAGGTGGGCAGATCACTTGAGGCCAGAAGTTTGAGACCAGCCTGGCCAACATGGCAAAACCCTGTCTCTACTAAAAATACAAAAATTAGCTGGGTGTGGGGGTAGGCGCCTGTAATCCCAGTTACTCAGGAGGCTAAAGCAGGAGAATTGCTTGAACCTGGGAGGCCAAGGCTGCAGTGAGCTGAGATCGTGCCACTGCACTCCAGCCTGGGTGATAGAGTGAGACTATCTCAAAATAAAAATAAGTTTAAAAAAAGGATTCGGGTTCTTTCTCTAGCTCACTACTGAGGCAGAATGGATTATTAAATTTTATTCGTTCCAAGATATAAAGGAGGAGCACTTTGACGAAGTTCGGTCGGAACATATTCCATGGAGTCCCTCTGGGGCCTCGGCTCCCTGAACCATTCCTTTACACACTACCTGTCTTTGAATCTAGTTTCCAGTCTGTACAAAACGCTCAGTGATAGTCCTGCCTCCCTGGGTTGTCACAGCATAAATGAGAGGCAGTGAAGAATGGAGCGCATGGAATGTCGTCCTAACTCTTGTAGGGGGTCCTGGCAGGAGGAGGAAGAGGACCCCTGAGCGCACCCCCGACTCACGCTTGAAGAACATGGCGTTGACTAGCAGGGCGCCGTCCGTGCGCTCCACGTCCTTGGTGACCTCGGGCAGCTTGCCGTCTGTGGTCTGCGCAGCCCACTCGTTGATGGACTGCAGCGCGCTGCGCTTGTCACGGAAGTTGATCTTGGAGTGCTCGCAGTTGTAGTGCTGCTTGCTGCTGCGCACGAAGTCATCAGCGAAGCTCACGGAGCTGGGTCCGTATAGGCGGCTGCCCAGCTTCCAAGTCACGTTGCGCGCCGTGGAGTTGCTGAGTGAGCGCAGCAGCTCGCCCAGGCCGGTGTGCACCTCCTCATCGCGCAGCTGCTCAGCGCTCAGCACTGCCTTGGCCTGTGACGCCGTGGTCGCCTTGCCACCCAGCGACACGAGCCCCAGCGACGAGGCCACCACCACGGGGGACACCAGGATGTTCTCCACTGCCTGGTCCTTGGCCATGGCCTGGTACAGGCTGAAGGCCAGGCCGGCGCTGCGCTCAGCAAGCGTGGCCGCCTTGGGACTCAACTTCTCTGCGGTTCCAGGAGCTGCTGCAGCTGCAGGTTTCTTCACCTCGGCGGTCAGAGCCACCGCAAGAAGGCAGAAGGCGCTGAGGAGCAGGAGGGAGTGCATGGCTGGGAGGTGGTTTTCGTGCACCACGGTGGGCCTGTGAGGGTTGCACAGACAGGGTGGTCTTGAAGCCCAAGGCCTTCCTCCCCCAACAACCACCCCCAGCCCTCTGGCTACCACAAGTCCCCTGGAGATGGGGGCAAGAGAGCCCACAGTCCAGGAATCCCAGACCTGACTCAGGGTTGCCAGCCTCTCAGAGGCTTCTGTGACCTCCCTACTCAAAGCAGCATTCCCAGCAAGTCACCACCAGACCACCTTATTGATTTCCTGCATTGGCCAACCAACACTTCCACTTATTTGTGTGTTTATTACATATCTATTTCTGCTCCTAAGTAGGCTGTGGCCTCCAGAAGGACAGAAAACCTAGCCAATCTGGTTGCCACTATATCCCCCGTGCCTAGTACACAGTAGGCCTCAGCTCTTCCTGAATGAAGGTAAAACAGGGTCACTTGGCCAGACCTGGGGTCCTCATCAGTTTTATAGAGTGGTCAGCCCTGATCTCACATAACCTTGGGGGCCCTTTTTCAGTGAGAAAAAAGCAGCAGCTGAGCTGAGAATCTGCAGGAAGCCCAGATGCCTGGGCAAGGGATGAGAGACAGACCTGGAGAGCTGCCCCGCCCCCATGCCTTTCTTTCTGCTCTGGGATGTTAATGAGTCACCGGTTGGGTCACTCATTAAATGGGGAGCCCAGATGCTTCACTCTGCTGCCCCAAGGGTGACCCTGAGAGTGTGTGTGTGTCCTGTGTCCACTCAGCCTCAGTCTCCCTTTTCCAGGCTGAAGGGTCCAGGTCTCCATGCCCAAGGCTTCTCTCTGGGCAGGAACTTGGAATGTCCATCTGCCCACGGTGCTCCTGGTGCGGATGGGAAATCCCCAGGACAAAAGCTCCTGAGGGACCAACTCCTTTGAAGACTCGGTGGGGGTGGGGAGGAAGCTTCCTGACATAGCACAAGGACAGGATACTAGGGAAAAGGGTGAGTCACACACAGCTCGATAGAGCAGTGACCCCCTCCCCCATCACCAGCAGCTGGCCAGATGTGCAATCAGCCTCCAAGGAAGCTGGAGCCATGTCAGATTCCATTCTGCCCTCCCATCTGACAGCCTCTGCCACACAGGCCATTTGCTCCAAGGCTTCAGGGTTGCCCTCAGGCCTCCTCCCCAAGCCCCAGCAGTAGCAGTGGCCCCCAGGACAAGCCCCAGTCCCCTCTCTGGGGCCTCCAGTTGAGACAGTCTCTGTTCCTGGGATACTTCCACACTCCCTCTCTCCCTTCAGGCCATTATCCTCCTCTACGTCATGCAACAGCAGAGGAGAGATGACAGCGCAAAGGGAAGGATAGAAGGAACCCTGATGGAGGCTGCAGTACCACTGCTCTGGTAGATCCCAACTTGTGGTCATCCTTGAAGAAGACCGAAATTTGAGATCCTGGTGGAAGACCCTCAGGACTCTGGCTGCCTGGGGACCACTGTATTTCTGGGAAGACTCTACTGCTGCCATCCCAAAAACCGGGACAGGTTCCCCATCTCCCGGGACTGCCACCCTCCTCGAAGCCTTGAAGGTGCAGTATAAGAGAAGCAAAGGGTCCAAGGGGAGGGAGGTGGGGAGAAGAGGGAAGGCCCAGAGATCTACAGATGTCTGGCAGGAGCGGGGAGATCTGAGTCTCACCCTAAAATGAAGGGGGGATCTTGGGGCCTAGAATAAACCCCAAGACACCTTCCTCCCAGCCCTGGCTCCTTCCCTGCCAGAACTGGAGCCTCAAAGGCAGAACAACCATATAATTTATTGTACAAACAAGGACACTTATAAAAGTAAAAAGGGCACTACTAATTATTACACCAGGATAATAGGCATATGGCCACCCTACTCAAAAGCCACCTCTGATCCGGACCAGTGATGCTGGAGCTCAGACCGCAACAGAGGCCACCAGCCTCCCTTCCCAGAGAAGGCAGCTGAAGAGCCCGCTCCCAGCCATGCAACGTGGCAGGTACCATCTTGACAGCCCCCACCCGCACCAGCCAGAACCTCAAAGGACTGGGAGGGGCTTCTCAAGCAAGCTCCAAATAACTGGTTTGGGATTCCTCAGGCAGCTTGCTAGGCCCGCAGCAGCTTAGCGCCTGCTCCTGGTGGTGACGTGGCAGGCAGGAAGCTGAACTGTCTCCACCGGCCGGCAGAGGGGGGCTTCCAGCCTGGGAAGCAGGTCTGATTCAGGTCCCTGGGGGTGCCACGTATTTGCCCGGGTACTCCAGGAGCCTTCTTGGCCTTAGTTCCCTTCCCATCTGCACATGGATCTCTGAAGGGAGATGCGCTACTGGGGAGAAGGGCAGCCCCATTAAACCCAGCAGCAGGAACGGGGAAAGGCAAGTTACTGCAAGCAGGCCAGCCTCCCACAGCCCAGCCCATCTCGCCACAGAGAAATGCCGGCCCTCAGGCCAAGGTTAGCTGAGTTACAGTCCCACAAAGAAAATACAAGATCACCTAGCCAGGACTGTGCCCACAGCTAGTCGGACTGAGCAGGTTCTGGAAGGGAAAGGGAGGAGATGATGGGGGCCACCAGAGGGTCCCAAACACTTGAGAGGTCTAAAGTACCTGGAAACTGCCTCAGAGGGAGGTCAATGCCTGCCTTTTTCATTCTGAAAGAAAACAGAAGAGTGAAGAGGACGGGAGAGGGCAGAGGACAGATGGTGAGGAGGCCCCTGGCGCAGAGGGCACAACCAGTTCCCAATCTACAGGGCCCTTGGAGGTCGACCACCTCACTGTACAATGGGAGAAAAGAGGCCAGGGCAGGGGGCCACCCCAGGTCCCTCGGGATAAACAGGGGTCCGCCTTCCTAGCACAGGGGTTCTTCCTCACAGAAGCACAGATCCCCTCCGGAGGGCTGCATGCGGTGTCCTGTTACACAGCCAGTACAAAAAATCTCTGCTGGGATTCCCGGTGACAGAGGAGACAAAGGAGAGGACGGGAAGGGGGGATGGGTACATGAACCATCTGAAGACAGTAGGGTGTGGCCCCGGTCAGAATTCCGGAGAACCAAAGCCCCCCTCATTCTCCCCAGGCCTCCATCTGGGCCCTACAGCTCAGAGGGACCAGCCGGAAAAAAAGGAAGAGGAGGGGCTGAGACTCTGGGCCAGTCTGGAAGTGCATTCATTGTCCCTCCTGCTCTCCAGCCACCTCAGGAATGTTTCTAAGCTGGGGGGCAGGGAACCCCAGCCTCTGGAAGTTAGACTCTGCAGTTTAACTAAACCCTGCAGTTACTCCAAGAACCCGGTGGCAGTGGACAGAAGGAGAGACTCAAATCCTTCTAGTCAGCCCCTTCATCCCCAAAGCAGAGCAGACCCTGCTGACCCCTACTCCCTTTTTCGGAGGGTAGGGAGCCTCGCTGGCCAAGTGTTTCCCTTGACTGCCATCATCCAGGCTGCAAGCTGCTGATGAGAAATTGAGCCACTGTCGCCCACTTCTATCAGAGCACATGGACCCCAGGAGTCAAGACTATTTCACCTCCTTTCCCACCACCCTACTACCTTCAGGAGGCTAAGATTCCCTCAGCAAGCCTGTGAGGAGGCTGGGCCACCAATCACTGCTGCCCCTGAGTCTCAACCATAGAACGGAAGTGACCGGGAACTGCGAGGCCGGCCTGTCCTCCCTACTCCTGCGGGAAAAGGCATCGGACCCCATCTCCTTCCTCCTCTGTGTCTTTCCGCAGAGGCTCTGCTCTCCGCCCCCAGGCCCCTTTACACAGCACCTATTCTCATCTCTGCCAGCACCACCTTCTAGGGATCCCTGCACTTTTTCCCAGTCCTCCGAGTGCACGGACTCCCACCCCGGCTCCTATCTCCGCCCTAGCCCTCAGCTGGCTCCATCACCGGGCTAGCCCTGGGCTCTCGATTCCAAACCCTCCAGCGGCCCACAAAGTGCCGGGGGCTCCAGTTTGCAGGCTCTGGCTTGGCCCCCAACGCTTCGCAGGGTCCCCTAGCCCTTCTCACTCACTCGCGCACCCCCAGATTGTTCGGCGCTCCCCCGGGCCGCACGCAGGCGTCTCCCGCGCCTCACCTGGGTCGGGCTGGGCTGGCGCCGGGACGTGACTCTCGCTCTCGAGCCACGACACGATTCTGCTCTTCGCCCGCTCCCCGGCTCCTGGGATCTATATATGGCAGTCCCCACCCCCTCCTGCCCGTCCCGAGAAACTTCTGGAAAGTTGGAAACGCTTCCGGAGGGCGCCCCAGCTCCGCCAAAAAAAGCCAAAGACCTCCCTCAAACCTCCCCAGCCCCCGGCCCCTCCCTCTGCCGGCGCCTCCCGGTCCCTGGGTCCTACTGCCCCCCTCGGCGGCCCAGGCTGCGGGGCGCCGGGAGTCCCCACGGGGACCAGCGTGTCCTTCAGTGTGCGAGACTCCTCCCACTCCCAGGCTCTCTGCACAAGCTAGCCCACTCCTAATTGCATATTCCTTCAGGCACCCTTTTCCCCTCAGGGGCTCTGCTCCAAGCAGAGCCATCTCCCCTTCTCCCCGCTCTCCCCCATTTTCAAGCTGAAACATAATTGAGCCCTATGCACCCCTCTCCCTCTCAGGGGAGACGGTCACGCTTCTGAAGGCAGTGCCCTTCTCCATGCTTGTTCATTCAAAAAACCTCAACCTCAGCGATGGCCAGAGGGAGAGGGAGCCGACCGGACCCAGTACCTGCCTGGCACCCGGAAGGTTCAAGTCTTGGAGTAATAGAAGCAGAGATGCCTGGGGAACTTCAGGTGGTCTGGCTGGGCTTGGAGGAGTGCAGAGGAAGGAAAACCTGGCTCTCCACTGAGCAAGGTGCTGTGTGACCCTAAGCAGATTACTTTCCCTTTCTGGGCCTCTGTTCCCTTGGCTGTGAAGTGTGGTGCTAAGGCATCCCTTGCTTTTTCTCCCCTCTCTCTCCCTTTCTCAATCCTTGTCACCCCAGACCCTCTTCCTATTGCATCCCCTCCCTGTCTGGGTCCCCTTCCACAGGCCTCAGGTCTCACTGTCAATTCCTACCCCACCCTCGAAAACTGATAGCTCCTTGACCTCCGAGTTAAGCTAGGGTATTCATTACTGTTCTAGGTGCTGAGGACACAGCTGAGAGCTGAACAAAGTCCTTGCCCTGTGCAATGTCCATCTGAGGGGTATGCGCATGTTAGTAGGGAATTCAGTGAGGCAGATTGTTTAGGAAACCCTAAATAATCTGGGCGATGGTGGCTCAATTTCTGGTCAGCAGCTTGCAGCCTAGATGATGGCAGCCAAAGGAAAGACTTGGCCCTACCCTCCGAAAAGTCCTCTTTAGTAGTTTAATGATACCTATTGGATGGACACAGTATGGAGAGAAAGGGACAGGGTAGGGACTCTTCAGTCATTCATTCATTCATTCATTCATTCATTCATTCAACAAACTGTGTTGAGCGTCGTCTTTCTTCTAGGTGCCTGCCTGGATCCTGAGGAGCAAAAAAATACCAGCACCCAGCAAAGGAGTCAATCACCTGGGTCCCTGCCCTCCATTATGATTGTGGGGAAGCCTGCTGGTGGTGACACACCTCTCTGTCTGGGTAGGCTTCTGCTGCTCAGAGTCTTTTGAGTACAAAGACTGTGGGAAATCTCAGATCCCAAAAGCTTCAGACTCTGTGGTTCAGGGTCAAGGAATCAGAGATTACTTTCACTCAAAGCCCCCAAGGAGTCTTTGAATCCAGCTAAGGAATCTTAACATATCAAAATCTCAGAGTCGAAGGATTCTGGAATAAATGTATTAAAGACTCAGAGCTGCAAGGCATCCCAAAAAGGCAAGCACCCAGCACCTCTAAGAAGAGAGAGCTTACCTCCTTCAGAGGCAGCCCCACATTCTTTTTTAGGACAGGTCTGATTATTAACAAAACCTTTCACCTGTAATCCAGCACTTTGGGAGGCTGAGGCAGGTGGATCACCTGAGGTCAGGAGTTCAAGATTAGCCTGGCCAAAATAGTGAAACCCCATCTCTCTAATAAAAAGTATGAAAATTAGCCAGCTGTGGTGTCATGTGCCTGTAATCCCAGCTACTCAGGAAGCTGAGGTGGAAGAATCGCTTGAACTTGGGAGGTGGAGGTTGTAGTGAGCTGAGATGTTGCCACTGCACTCCAGCATGGGTGACAGACGGAGACTCCATCTCAAAAAAAAAAAGATAAATTCTTGTTTATCCAAGGAGAACTCCCGGGTCCCAGGCCAGACCCCACTCTCTACTCTCACCCTCACATTGGCCCTCAGGCTTCCTTGTGACTTGGTCAGGAAGCTGAGGGCAGGGCAGAAACAAAGAGTGCCCATCAATGCTGGCAGAACAGAGGGTCGCCTGGGTTTTCAGCAGGTTCAGACGTCAAAATCCCGACAAGACTTCCTTCCTCTACATTCTTACATCTCTTAGCTCTTTTAAGCTTCACCAACACCTGAGGGGGAGGCTGAGAGTGCTGTGACTGTCCCATTTTGAGGGATAAACCAAGGCTCATGCTGTTAAATAGACCCAGTATCACGAGAGGTCACAGGAGAGAGGATCTGCCTTTACAGACAGCAAAGCTGAGGCCTAAGGTGGGCTGGGTCTGAAGGCCCAACCCCCACTAACCTCCCAGAAGCCTCCTCTGTGGCCCATCCCGCTGCTGCACTATCTCTGTTATCACCCTGTATTGTCAGTGAACCGTCACTGGAGACTTTGGAAGGGCAGGGTCTTTTCCTTGTCACTCTGAGTCCCCAACTCCAGCAAAAGGACAGTATGGAAGAGGCACTGGGTAAGCACAGCCGGCCAGGGGATGAGAAGTGGCTGCTCTGAGTCTGTGCCCCTAGCACAGCCTCCCTGAAGAAGGAAAAGCAACCGGCTCCTTTAAATTTCAAAGATCAGCAAAAAAAAAAAAAAAAAAAAAAAAAAAAGTCAAGAGCCTTTGCCACAATATTCTTAGCTCTGAGCCCAGCCCAGACTGACTGTGGCCCTTCCCCCACATTCCAGGCAGAGCTTTCTGGAAAAAGCACTCTTTTAGCGGATGGGGGAGAAGAGTCTGATAAGCAGAGAAACTCTCAAGCATTTTGTCTCTGGACTCCTCCAGTGCCTCGCTTACCTGCAGGAAGTGGTCCTGGTGCCTGGCACGTGGAGGCTGGCTGGAAATCCTCTGGGTCCCTAGGTCCCGGGAGGTGTGGAGAGCAGGAAGTAGAAAACCATCAAATCCAGCGGCATCCACACTATACAGAGAGGAAAACGGAGGCCCAGAGAAGGCAGAAATTTACCCAAGGTCACACAGCAAATCAGAGGTGGAGCTGGACTCCCAGCCCTCTTTCTCCCACAGTACCCTCTAATGACCCAGGGGGTATGTAGGCCCAGTTCTGCCAGGTGCTGTGGAAACAGCTTTCTTTGGCCCTAGTGGCTAGATTCACTCAGTCTTCACCCCATAGAATCCTAGGAGAAAAACTAGCATGTCCTTTAAGTGTGCAACATATTCACATTTATTATCATATTTATTCCTTTTAGGTAAGGAAGAATGTTCCCATTTTCAGCATGAAGAAACTGAGGATCAGGGAGACTAAGCAATAGCGTCAAGGGCACACAACAAGCCAGAGTCAGAGCTGGGTTTTGAATCAGGTCTGTTTATGCCATATCCATGGGAAGGCAGGGAGTGGATGAGAAGGAAGTGACATTTATGGGCTATTTTGCCACTGCCAGGCCCTGTGCTGGGCACCATCAACTGTGTCTCACTTTTAATTATAGAACGTTAATCAGAAGGAAGTTTAATCCCCTTCTTTTTACATTGGTATAAAACTGGAGCCCAGAAAGCTCCAACTGCCAGTCCAGGGTCAGCCCCCTCCCTCAGGGAGCCAGGCTGCTGTAGGCAGCTCTTCTTTGAGATGCTGTCCAGGAGCCAAGAATGTGCTCTCAGCCCAAGGCATGAGTCAGGAAAACACGATTTCTGTAATCTCGGATTCTCTCTCTCGGAGCATGGGGCCTTCCATCCAAAAAGGGCTGTCCTGCGTGCTGCCACGTTGGAGGGTGGGCAGCCGGTCCATGTGGGGATGGGTGGGCACATGATTCCTCCCCTCCTCCTCCTCCCAGGGCAGGCCCGCCCCCACCCCTCTGCAATCCTGGTGCTGAGCAAAGCCACATAGGAACTCCAGCGCCTTCACCCACATGCCTGGCACAATACCCAGCAGACACAATCCCACTGACACGCTATATATACACAGGCGTGTGTGCACCCACACACATGTTGCACACACATGGCACTTAAGCAGTCTCTTCACACAATCCATGTACACACGTCTGTGTAACTCCAGTAACCCAAATGCACCCCACCTGCCTACACAGGTGTTTGCTGGGTATCGACATATGCACAGGCTCATGTTCCCTGCCCCCTCTCCCAGCCTCCCTCTCTCAGGCTTCCTCTGGCAACCCATGCAACCAGCTCCAGTGCCTGCAAGACCAGGCCTGAAGGGCTGGTGGGATGGAGGATGTGTGTTAAGTACAGTCCTGCCTTTCCCTTCCTTTCTTGTTCTCCTGTCCCTTAGGTGCTGCTGAGCCTGTAATAATAGCGATGCCCAGGTGGGCTGCAGGGCTGTCCTCCCTTGTCTTAGCATCCCTGACACTCAGAAAAGGGACTCCTGAGCTCTGACCACCCCCCACACCCTGCCAAACCAGCTATAATCTGCTTCAGCCCAGTGCAGCCCTGCTGTGCTATGGAGTGCAAAATGCCCTCACTTGGGGGTTAGGAGACCCTGCCCCAGGTCTGCCACTCCTTGGCTATGCGCCCATGATTTAAGTTCCCCCTTTGTAAAATAGGACTGATACTCTGCAGGGTGATGAGACACACAGATAAAATAATGAATAGGAGGGGATGTTATGAACACTAAGTGATGTTAGGATCTCCACTCCGCACCTCTGCTCACATCTTCACCAACTGGTCAACTCTTACACAACCCGTAGACGCGAGCTCTGACCATTCCTGCCCTGTCCTCTGACCATTCCTGCCCTGTCCTCTGACCATTCCTGCCCTGTCCTCTGACCATTCCTGCTCTGTCCTCTAAGCGCTATCCCATCAGTTCCTCTCACACCTCACCTTGCACATACACACGACGCTAACAAAGGGCTGTGACTGGAGTGGGGACTTCTCTGAGGAGGAACAGGCAGAGGATAGTAGTCTGGCAAAGCAGGAGAAGCCCAGCCTGGGAGTCAGGAAGTCTGTGTTGGGATCTGTCCCTGCCACTGTTCATCGGTGACCTTGGAAAGTCACTGCACCTCTCTGCACCTCAATTTCCTCATCTGTAACATGGGATATGAGCAGGGTCTGGAAGAGTTTGAAGGATTCCATTTTAAACAGGAAAAAGATGTGTACACACGCCTGGCAGGAGTAGAAATTGGTACATGCTTTCTAGAAGGTAGTTGGCACTTTTAAATAAAAATATGTTATTGAATAATTCCCTGCAACATTGTTTATAACAGCAAAAATTGGAAGCAACCTAATTGTCCAACCATAGGGGGTGGGAATACCATGAAGCCGGAAAAAAAAAAAAAACGCCAGGAAGTTCTTTATGTCCTGATACTGAATTTGGTGTTAGACTGGAAAAGCAGTGTGCAGAGCATACGTTACCTATTCACACATTTTCACAATTTAAAATTATTCATGTTCTTTTGGAAAAAAAATCAATTTTTAGAAACTTCACTAAAGGAAATGATGTTTAAAAATATGAGCATAGATGTATGTAGAAGAATGTTCTTCAGAACCTTGTGTGTAATAACAAAAAATTAGAGAGAAGGTCAATAAGGGATGAAGTATTTGCAGATGTCAAAAAGGGGAAAGCTTGTTGTAATCCCCAGGCACAAAAAGATCGCTTGGTGGATTGTTGGATAAAAAATAAAGCCGTTTATGAAACAACCTGTTTACGAAAATTCCATGGGAGAGCTGCAGATATCTGGAAGAATGTTCACATTTCACCAAAAAGTTAATGCTGGTTTTGGGGTGATTTTCACTTAATTTTTTAAACGTTTCTGCTATTAAAAGATTTGGGGTTATTTATTTAGAAACAGAATCTCACTCTGTTGCCCAGGCTGGAGTGCAGTGGTGCAAACACTGCTCACTGCAGCCTAGATGTCATGGGCTCAAGCGATCCTCCCACCTCAGACTCCCAAGTAGCTGGGACCACAGGTGTATGCCACCAAGCCTGGCTAATGTTTTGATTTTGTAGAGACAGGGTCTCATCATGTTGCCCAGGCTGGTCTTGAACTCCAAAGGCTGAAGCAATCCTCCCGCCTTGGCCTCCCAAAGTGCTAGGATGACAGGTGTGAGCCACTGCACCCGGCATTGGATTTTTATTGAATGAATGTGTATTATATGTAATTAATACAAAATATATAGGTATACAAAATATTCATAGAGAAAGGCTACAAAGAAGTACTCTTACATGGTTTAATAGTGTTTATCTTTGGAGATAGAAATATATATCATCTTTATTTTCTTTTATCCGCTTCTCTGAACTGTTTTCAATAGCATATATTACTTTTATAGTTAGCCAAAAAAAAAAAAATCAACCAACTTGAAACACACAGAAGGGTATCAAGCTCCAGCCTGAAGGGGGCTTGTCTGAGGGTGGCTGGGGAAGTGGTGGTGCTGAGCCGGGGGCTCAGAGCTACTGCACTGCAACCCTGGGGAAGGTGGGAGGCTGGGGCTGTGGCTCCTCTGGCCAGGTCTGGCATTTCCCACCAGCCCAGACCTGCTGGCTTTAGGCCTCAGGTTAAAGAGCCAAATCATGGTAAGATTTCATGGGATGCAGCCAGGGGAGGGTAGGCATGAGATCCCACAGAGGCCACCATGGGAGGGGGTACGTGTGAGTAAAGCTGTGGAAGTTGGTGACAGGTCATCCTGCGTTTTTGCTTCTCTGCTGCTGCATGGAGAGTGAAAGAAGGAGGCCAGATGAGAGAATGGCTCGGTAACCTGGAGAGAGATGCTGGTGCCCGGACCAGGCAGGGGACTCGGGCTGGAGAGGGCCCAGTGGTGGTGGGTTGGGCACGGAGGGCCTGGGAGAAGGGGGAAGGAGGACTCTCTGGTGCCTGGCCTGGAGAACAAGTGGCAAATGGTCCCTTTCCTGCAGTGAAGACTCTGGGGGAAGGCAGTGAGTTCTGGGGGAAGCTGGTGGGCTCCATAGACTGGAGACATCAGGAGGCTATAGTGTCTGTGAGTCTGGTACTTGGGAGAGAAGGCCTGTCCGGAGATGACAATTTGCAAATCATGGTTATAGGGGAGTAACTGAAAGATGCCACAGGTGAAAGATGCGGATCAGAGCAAGCACAGAGAGCCTGAGGAGAAGAGAGGCTGTGGAGAAATGGGCCCACGCCAGGCCAAGGGGTGACCCTGCCACCTCCCAGAAGGGAAACCAAGGCTGAGCTGGCAGAGCCACTAGTGGGGGCAGAGGCACAGAGGGAGGGCCATGCCCCGGGCGATGGAGCAGCAGTCCCCTCCTCCTAGCTGAGAACTGAGGGAGGACCAGGCGGCTGCAGGGTGATGGTAGTGGGGTGGGCTGGACCAGTGCTGGGGTCTGTACACTCGGCCGGGCCCCATTGGCTGTTGGGACCAGAGCAGGCCCAGGGACAGGCCGAGCTGATGCAACGTGGGCCTATCGTTGCAGGCCTTGCTGAGGGGATGCAGCTGTGCTGGCTGCTGCCCAGAGGTTCCAGCAGGGAGGGGGCTGGCTCTCAGGGCCGCCTAGAGCTCTGGGACTGCAGCCCAGCCAGGCCCAAAGGCTGTCTCTTCTGGGTCTGCTCTGACTCAGGAGGGAAACACGCCTTTCATGGAAGCACCCAGCGCTGTTGGCTGGGTCTGTGTGTGTCTGTGTGCCCATGTGTGTGTGATGGGGGAGGAGCCCATAGCTGATGCTATATACACAGCTGTGCTTCACAGGCTCAGCATTCCCAGGGCCAGATGGGGAAACAGGGGAGGGGAGCAGCTGGCCACCTGCCAAGCCCAGGCCTCTGGCTGAGCCCCAGCTCCTGGATTCCAGTCTGTGCTCAGCCTCTGACTCTACACCTGACATTCAGCAAGTCCCTGATCCCTCTGAGCCTCAGTTTCCCCATCTCTTGAGTTGGCACAGAGTTGTGAAAAAGAACTCAGAGGCTGGGAGCTAGAGTGGGAAGGGAGTCCCCAGGGAGCACAGCTGCCTGGTCTTCACACCAAAAGCAAGCACAGGAGAAAGGGAACGAGCGTTTCCTAATGCCCGCGGTGTGCCAGGAGCTCCTGCGTTTTCTATTAATTCCCATCACCCTGCTATGAGGTAGGCATTTTCTCCCCATTCTGCAGATGATGAAACTGAGCCCCAAACAAGCAGAAATTATAGAGGTGGGTTTGAAGCTAGCTCTCCTTGCTGGGGTCTGGGATTCTGTGCACAGCAGCCACTGGGCCATACCTGCAAGGGTGTCAGAAGGTTTGTGCTGGCGTCAGTGTCGCCAAGGACTCCAGGAGCCACCCACATTTTGGGCACTGCTTAAAGTTGATTACTTTGTTAACCTTCCCCAGGCCCCAGGCAGAGGCTTTAAATTGTTAGAACAATGAAGAAGGGAGAGCTGGATAAACACTGGCCAGGGTTGAGGGAGTCCTGGGACATAATTGGGGTAAAGGACTCATCAGAGCATAGGCTAAGGTTCAGGAATTCATAGGCAGCTTCCTCCAGCTCCCTGACACAGGGTCCCTAGAAGACTAATGATGGTGGTGCTGAGTGCTACAAAGGGTCTGTCCCAGACGCAAATCTAGACACCAAGTCTGGTCCCCCGAACAATTCAGGGAGCGAGGTTATTGGAGCAAGGCTATGAGTCCCTGAGGTGAGGAACTACAGAGCTTGGCCTGAAGATGGAGCTTGGCACGGTTTGTGCAGGAGCAAGCAGGTCAACAACAGGCCAGCATCACAGGTCCACAGGACTGGCCCAGCCCCACGCCAATGCCAGGTGTCTGCCCTGCCACCTAGGGTGAGGCTGGCTCTGCCATGGTGCCCATGGGTGGTGGGATGGGGGATGAGGATGTCTAGTGCCTACAGAGCTGGCTCTGCCACCGCTGGGCATTTTCCGAGATGGAGTCTTGCCCAAGGATTACCCCACAGAAGTTTTACCAAGGAACTTCTGGAGACAGAAGGGCTTGACCCAAAGACATCGTGTTGACATAAAATTCCAAGCACTGGGAGACCACTCATTCTCTCTCAAAACCCACTTTTCCTGAGCAACTGTTCCGAGCCAGGCCCTATTCTGGAACACAGAAGCAAAACCAAATCTACTTCCTTAAACAATGGGACTCACTCACACCAGGTGCTCAGGAATGTGACGGAGGGGAGGAAGCAGAAGAGCTCTGGACTGTAGCCCAGCCAGAAGAAGCCCAGAAGTACCCAATCCAATGTGGGAACAGGGGTCAGGGAAGACTTCCTGGAGGAGGCTGCCTAAGGTTGAGAAGTGCACACCAAGCAGAGAAGACTGGGAATAGGGTGAGGCAAGTGAGGCACCTGCCTTGGGGGTGCAATTAATGAGAGCACCAAAAACCTCAGTCATCAAAGTAAATCACTTTTCATGCAATATTTCAAAAAATCTAAATCAATGCAAAAATTCTATGAGTAACAAAATATCACAATTTTTTTTTTTTTTTTTTTGAGACAGAGTCTCGCTCTGTCGCCCAGGTTGGAGTGCAGTGGCGCGATCTCCGCTCCCGGGTTCACGCCATTCTCCTGCCTCAGCCTCCCTAGAAGCTGGGATTACAGGCGCCCGCCACCACGCCCGGCTAATTTTTTTGTATTTTTAGTAGAGATGGGGTTTCACCGTGTTCGCCAGGATGGTCTCGATCTCCTGACCTCATGATCCGCCCGCCTCAGCCTCCCCAAGTGCTGGCATTACAGGCGTGAACCACCGCACCCAGCCTAAAATATCACAATTTTAAATAAAGACAGGATCAGGGCCAACCTCATGGGTGTTCAGCCTGTGCAGTCTCACAGACCCTCCCACGTGGTTCTACGTTTTACTATTGTCATCCTGCAATTCTTTTTTTATTTTTGTATTTTTTTGTAGAGATGGGGTCTCTCTATTGCCCAGGCTGGTCTTGAACTCCTGGGCTCAAGAGATCCTTTGGGCTCAAGTTATCCTTCCACGTTGGCCTCTCTAAGTGCCAGGGTTACAGACCTGAGCCGCTACCCAGCCGCTGCAATTTTTTTTTTTTTTTTTGAGACAGAGTCTCACTGTGTTGCCCAGGCTGGAGTGCACACTGCAACCTCCAACTCCTGGGTTCAAGTGATTCTCCTGCCTCAGCCTTCCGAGTAGCTGGGATTACAGGAGCCCGCCACCACACCCAGCTAATTGTCGCTGCAATTCTTAATAAGTTTTGAGGCTGGGCACGGTGGTTCATGCCTATAATCCCAGCACTTTGGGAGGCCAAGGCAGGTGGATCATTTGAGGTCAGGAGTTCGAGACCAGCCTGGCCAACATGGTGAAACCCCATCTCTACTTAAAATACAAAAGTTAGCTGGGTGTGGTGGCACGTGCCTGTAATCTCAGCTATTTGAGAGGCTGAGGCAGGAGAATTGCTTGAACCCAAGAAGTGGAGGTGGCAGTGAGCCGAGGTCATACCACTATAATCCAGCTTGGGCAACAAATAATAATAATAATAATAATTTTTGAAGAAGGGGCCTCACAAATTACATTGCCAGTTTCAGACAGGATTAGTAGCATGGACGATGTCAAGCCATATTGGAGCCGGAGACAAAAGGAAAAATAAAAAAGTCCTTATTTAAAATGTGGTATTTGGTTCATCATGGATTTTTTGCATTCGTTTTGATTTTTTAAAAATATTAAGTGAGGCTGGGCACGGTGGCTCATGCCTGTAATCCCAGCACTTTAGGAGGCCAAGGAGGGCGGATCACGAGGTCAGGAGTTCAAGACCAGCCTGGCTAATATGGTGAAACTCCGTCTCTACTAAAAATACAAAAAACTAGCCGGGCATGCTGGCGGGCGCTTGTAGTCCCAGCTACTTGGGAGGCTGAGGCATGAGAATGGCATGAACCCGGGAGGCGGAGCTTACAGTGAGCCAAGATCATGCCACTGTACTCCAGCCTGGGCAACAGAGCAAGGCTCCGTCTCAACAAAAAAAAAAAAAAAAAAAGAGGCCGGACGCGGTGGCTCAAGCCTGTAATCCCAGCACTTTGGGAGGCCGAGACGGGCGGATCACTAGGTCAGGAGATCGAGACCATCCTGGCTAACACGGTGAAACCCCGTCTCTACCAAAAAATACAAAAAACTAGCCGGGCAAGGTGGCGGGCGCCTGTAGTCCCAGCTACTCAGGAGGCTGAGACAGGAGAATGGCCCGAACCCGGGAGGCGGAGCTTGCAGTGAGCTGAGATCCGGCCACTGCACTCCAGCCTGGGCCACAGAGCGAGACTCCGTCTGAAAAAAAAAAAAAAAAAAAAAAAAAGAAAATATGATTAATCCTGATTACTGAGATTTCTGGTGCTCCTTTTAGTTTGCACTTGTCTCACCCTAGTTCCAGCCCTGGAAGAAGGCGAGGAGAGGAAAGACACCGTGGCAGGGGGAAGAGCAGGGCAAAGGCTGGCAGCCCAAGTGCCAAGGAGAACTGGCACGTGAGGTGCCAGGAAGGCTCTGGGGAGCAGGCAGGGCCTTCAGGCCCCTCTCAGGTCCCACTGACACTTGCTGGAGAGGCAGTGTCTCCCTGCCCCTCAAATCACCATCCAGAACCTCGATGCCCATCTGCAAAGTGAGATCCATGGTTCCTTTCAAGCCTATCTTCCTCTTCCAGGTAGTTCCGAGGAACAACGACAACAAAAAGACTGTGGGTTGGAAGTGGCCTATAAACTGGACAGCATGTGCCCAAATTCTGTGCCAGGTGTCACAGCAGTTCCCACAGATCTCTGCAGCCCTCCAGGCCTCACTCCATTCTCACGATTCTGAGGCCTCCCTCCACCAGCCAAGGCACCCCCTTCCCTGCCCTCAGTGCACATAAGAGAAAGTCAGAGGAAGGAGCCTTTCTCCTTCAGGAGCCTTTACTCCTTCACTCTTCCTTTCATGCAACAAAGATTTTTTTTTTTTTTTTTTGAGATAGAGTTTCCCTCTGTCGCCCAGGCTGGAGTGCCGTGGCATGATCTAGGCTCACTGCAACCTCTGCCTCCCAGGTTCAAGCAATTCTCTGCCTCAGCCTCCTGAGTAGCTGGGATTACAAGTGCCCACCACCACGCCCAGCTAATTTTTGTGTTTTTAGTAGAGACGGGGTTTCACCATATTGGCCAGGCTGGTCTTGAACTCCTGACCTCGTGATCCACCCACCTCGGCCTCCCAAAGTGCTGGGATTACAGGCATGAGCCACCGCGCCCAGCAGAGATGTTGTTGTTGAGACGGAGTCTCACTCTGTAGTGCAGCGGTGGGATCTTGGCTCACTGCAACCTCTGGCTCCTGGGCTCAAGTGATTCTCCTGCCTCAGCCTCCTGAGTAGCTGGCATTACAGGTACGCACCACCACGCCCGGCTAATTTTTGTATTTTCAGTAGAGACAAGGTTTCACCATGTTGGTCAGGCTGGTCTCAAACTCCTGACCTCAGGTGATCTGCCTGCCTCAGTCTCCCAAAGTGCTGGGATTACAGGCGTGAGCTACCGTTCCTAGCCTCATGTAGCAAAGATTTATTGAGAACCCACAATTTACCAGGCACTGTTCTAGGTACTGGGATAAAAAAGTGGGCAAAACCAGACCTTTGCCCTCCAGGAGCCTGGTGTGCCGGCGAGTGGAGACAGGCAATAAACTAAGAAAGAAATGTGATCATTTCCGATAATAATGAGGGCCAGTAAGAAACGGAAACAGTTGTTGTGGGTAAGACTACTTTACACCAGGCAGCCTGAAATCTGAATAAGAAGCTGTAATCATTTCCTGTGGCTTCTGTATCTAGTACCACACACTTAGTGGCTTCAAATGATACAAATTTATTCTTTTATGGTTTTGAGGTCAGAAGACTTAAATGGGCTAGCAACTCCTTCTAAAGACTTGGGATGAATCTGCTTCCTTGCCCTTTCCAGCTTCTAGAAGCCACCCACATTCCTTGACTTGTGGCCCCTGCCTCTACCTTCAAAGCCAGCAGCATGGCAGTTGCCAGTCTCCCTCTCTCTCCGATTTCTCCTTCCCTTATCACATCTGTTTCTCTGACTCCAGCCCCCTTGCCTCCCTCTTGAGATGGACCTCCCTGATGACACTGGGCCACCAGTAAAGTCTCCCTATTTCAAGATCCATAATTTAATCTCACGTGCAAAGTCCCTTGTACCATGCAAGGTAATGCACTCACAGGTTCCAGGGAGTCAGACATGGATGTCTTCGGGGAGCCATTCTTCCTCCAACCAAAGGAGAAGGGAGACCTTTATGGTGGGAGCGGGGGATCCCAAGCAGAGGGAGCTGCATGGGCAAAGGCCCCACAGTTAGAATGAACTAGGCATGCTCTAGGAATAGCAAGAAGGTCAGCCTTCTAGAAAGTAATGCTCCAGTTAGCTTGATTTGCATCAACAACATTCGTGAGGCCAATCCCATCTCTACTGACAAATGTTCTACAGTGTGCGTCCAGGAGCCCTGCAAGTCCAGGGCATCCCCTTGGCATTTCAGGTCATCTCCTGCATCCTTCTGCTTCTAGCTGCCAGACTCTTCACATACTTAGAGCAAGAGCCCTGGACACTTGAGGAAGGTGCCTGCCTGGGCACTCACCTGGGCTGGTGCCAGGCCGACTCTGGTGGAGGGGTGGGCCCAGCCCCCAGTACCTGAGTATAATTCTGCTCTTTCTTCCCCACTGAAGGCCAGGATTGTGTGGCTAAGGATGGATGGGGGCAGGAACGCTAGACCTCAGGCAGTGGCAGGAGCTGTCAATGGCCATATTGTTAGCTCTGGGCTGCGGCATGGAGGCACCAGGGTAGGGCTGAATGAGGCATCTGTTTGCTAGGTCAGGACGCCTAGGTCAGGGTCTCTCTTGGGAGATGCCTCCTAACCCCAACTCTGTCCAGACCCTGCCATGTGGCTCCCTTGACATCTCTGGTACCCACCCCTCAGGGACCACAGCTGTAACTGGCTGGCTCACTGTAAGGTTGGCTGTCAGATGGTGGTCTTCTCAGTTAAAATGTGAGCTCTCCACATAAGCCAGGAACTGTCTTCATCACCACCAAGTCCCAGCAGCCAGCAGCCAGCACCCAACCCAGGGCCTGGCTCAGAGAAGTTGCTCCATACACGCGTGCAACGAACGGAGGAATGGAGAAATGGATGAGAGAGACTGGGCCACCCTTGCTTCCCCTGGTCACCTCCTCCATTGACCACTGCACCCTCCTGCTCACTAGGCCTCCCTGCCTCTGGTCTCTCTTCCCAGACACTCTTCATTTTAACACACCATCTAGTTAAAACCCTCCTGGGGCTCCCTGAGACCCCCAGGATCTGCCAAGCCCCAGCGTCACCAGGCTACCTGCCCACCGATTCTGTCCTCTACCTCTGCACTCCTCCTCAAGCAGTCCCCGGCGCTGTCCAGTGTGCGCCCTTGTACTTGTGTATTCTTATGCCCAGAAAGCCCCTCCTCCCCTTCTCCCGGTATGGATGGCTCCTACCCTCGGTTCAGGCTCCCCCAGGAAGCGGCCCGGACCACCCCCGGCCTCCCCTGCGCTCCCACAGCCCGTGCTTCCCCCATCTCAGCACCAATTGTAATTCTCAGTTAGTACATCTGTCTCCCTTTCCACACCCTGAGCCCCTCAGGGCAGAGACTAATGCTGACCCATATCTTTCTTTGTCCGATCCAGGGCCCTGGACGAGGTCAGGCACAGAACAAATGTTCAGCAAAGGTGTAAGCCCAGCCCCAGGCCAGTGGGCGGGTCCCATAGCCTGACGAGTGGGCGCTTCTGCCCTCTGGTGTCCATTTTGGGTCACTACGCTTTTCTATCTCTTTCAGGGGCTTCCTAGGGTGATGTACCCCAACAGTGGTTCTCAGAGTGTGGTCCCAGGACCAATGGTATCAGCATCACCTTGGTACCTGTCAGAAAATTCTTGGGCTGTACTCTGGGCATGAATCAGAAACTCTGGCTGGGGGGAAGCAATCTGGATTTTACCAAGCCCTCCAGATGTTTCTGATGCAGGCTAAAGTTTGAAAACCATTCTCCTGGAAGAACCCTAAGCCTGAGCCACTCCCAGGAGCTCCAGGTAAGGGAGGAGACAGGACCCACCTGGTGGAGTTGCCAGGTACAATACAGGATTCCCAGTTAAATTTGAATTTCAGATAAACAGAAACACGTTATTGCAAGTATTGCACAAGACATACAAACTAAAAAAAAAAAAAAAAAATCATTGTTTATGTGAAATTCAACTTCAACTGGATGTCCTATGTTCTCTTTCTGTATCAGCAGCCCTATGCAAAGGACCTTGTTCTTATTTCAGTTCGCTGCTGTCGCCATCTTGAAATTCTTTTTTTTTTTTTTTTTTTTGAGACGGAGTCTCGCTCTGTTGCCCAGGCTGGAGTGCAGTGGCCGGATCTCAGCTCACTGCAAGCTCCACCTCCCGGGTTGACGCCATTCTCCTGCCTCAGCCTCCCGAGTAGCTGGGACTACAGGCGCCCGCCACCTCGCCCGGCTAGTTTTTTTTGTATTTTTTAGTAGAGACGGGGTTTCACCGTGTTAGCCAGGATGGTCTCGATCTCCTGACCTCGTGATCCACCCGTCTCGGCCTCCCAAAGTGCTGGGATTACAGGCTTGAGCCACCGCGCCCGGCCTTGAAATTCTTAGTAATCTTTTCTAATAGGAGCCCTGAATTTTCTCTTTTCTTTTTTTTTTTTTTTTAAGACTGAGTCTCGCTCTGTCGCCCAAGCTGGAGTGCAGTAGCATGATCTCGGCTCATGCTACTAGATCTAGACTATCCTGGCTAACATGGTGAAACCCCGTCTCTACTAAAAATAAAAAAAAAATCAGCCAGGTGTGGTGGCACGCGCCTGTAGTCCCAGCTACTCAGGAGGGCGAGACAGAAGAATCGCTTGAACCCTGCACTTTTCCACGCAGTCATCCCAGACACCCCTAATCATCTGCTCTCCTGCTGCCCCCTGCCCTCCAATCTCCCAGACCTCTTTGCCACTCTCACTGTGGCTGACGGCCTTGTTTCCTGATTCACTGAGAGAGTGGACGCGATCAGCAATGAACTCCAGAGGCTCCACGACCACACCAGCCAACCTCCCTGCATCTGCCTTCTCTCAATGGATAAAGCCACGCGCTCCTCAGAAGGTCGGCCCCTGCTCGTGTGGCTGAATTCCAACCCCTCAGCTACTCAAGGCCATGGCTGCGGCAGTCCCTCCATCTCCCCCATATCTTCCACTGTTCTCTCATCTAGACCTTTCCCATCAGCATACACACATTCTATCTCATAAAAACATTCTCGATTTTTCTCTTCATCCCCTTTCCTTCCTTCCCTTTCCATCAGAACTCCTAAAAAAGGTGGTCTAGGCCAGGCATGGTAGCTCACGCTTGTAATCCCAGCACTTTGGGAGGGCGAGGTGGGAGGATCACTTGAGCCCAGGAGTTCGAGACCACCCTGGGCAACATGGTGAGACCCCCATGTCTAAAAATAATTTTTAAAAAATTAGCTGGGCGTGGTGGCATGTGCCTGTGATCCCAGGTATCCAGAGGGCCTGAGGTGGGAGAATCACCTGAGCCCAGGAGGTTGAGGCTGCAGTGAGCCGTGATTGTGCTGCTGCACTCCAGTCTGAGTGACAGCAAGACCCTGTCTCAAAATAAAAAGAGTGGTCCATATCTCTGTCTCCAGTTCCTTCCTCCTGTTCTCTCTCAAGCCCACATGAACCAGCATCCCACGTTTATCACTCCACTGAAACTCTTCAAGCTTACCAAGACCTCCACATTGCTAAATCCAATAGCCAGTCCTCAATCCTGCTCTCCCTTACCAGCAGCAGCAGCAGGGAACCTGCCGACAGCCCCTCCTTGGTTTCACTTTCCTCACCTGCCTTCCAGGACACCACACAACTGTGCTCTTCCTCCCACCTTCCTGGAGGATCCTCCTGCCCTGATATGGGAGCCCCAGAGCTCAGTCCTTGGTCCTCTTGCTTTTCCCTCAACCACCATTTCCTTGACAATGTCATCCAAGTTCAAGGCTTCAGATACCTTCTCTATGCCTGTAACTCCTACATTTCCGGACCTCTACCAGACCTTAGACTTGTGTATCCAACGGTGTGCCTGACATCTTTACTTGGATGCCTAAGACATCTGAAAATGAATATGTCCAATTCTGAATTCTGGTCTGCTCCCCAAAACCTACCCCTCTCATCTTCCTCATGTCAGACAAGGGCAATGTCATCCTTCTAGGTGATCAAGCCAAAACCTGGGGGTCATCCTTGACTCATCTCTTTGTCT
Organism: Macaca fascicularis; assembly: GCF_037993035.2. Lineage (NCBI taxonomy): Eukaryota > Metazoa > Chordata > Mammalia > Primates > Cercopithecidae > Macaca > Macaca fascicularis. Next base: position 74,425,782 of record NC_088388.1, on the reverse strand, counting down.
CACTACCTACATGTAATTCATCAGAAAATCCTGTGGCTCTACCTCCAAAAGACACCCCAGAATCGGACTACCTGTTACACGGCTCCTGCTGTCACTGTGATCTAACCCGCCATTACCTCTCCTCGGATTGCGGCATTCTCCCCATGCCTTTACCGTATCCCCCGGGTCTAACTTATAAGTCAAACAATGACACCCCTTTACTTAGAACTCTACAATGCCTTCCCATTTCAACTGGAGTAAAAGTCAAATTCCTACTGCAGGCTCTAGGCCCTCTGTGATTGAATCTCTGTGACCTTGTAGGCTCATCTTTTATCTCTCGCAAGCCCATCAATCACTCCCTCCATTCCAGCCACATTGGCTTCCTAGTGTGAACACACCAGGGGCCTTCGCACCTGTAGTCTGCTTCAGGTTTTTACTCAAACGTCACCTTCCTTGACTCCTCTATTTAAGTGGCAAGTGCCCTCGCTGACGCCTCCTGGTCTCCTCTGTCTATGAGGCTCTTTCTTTTGCCCATAGCATGTATCCCATCTAATACACCACTCCCCGGTATTTGTTTTGCTTATTGTCTACCTCCCTCTACTAGAAAGTAAATTTCATGAAGGCAAAATTTTTCACTGCTGTGTCCCCAGAACTGTATGAAGTAATCACTCAGTATACATTTATTTAAAGCAGGAAGAAAGGAAGGAAGCAACGAATAGCGGAACCAATTGCTCTTCTGTCCTGGAGGGCTGAGCTGCCGGAGAGGGCAGTAGAAACCAGAGGCGTGTACCTTCGCATGTAGCATGATGCTCTGGGTCCCATGCTGGCTGCTGGGGACATGGCCGCATGGAAGCAGACACACAAGCTGACATTCACAGAACTGACTGGTAAAGGAGTGGACAGAGGCCTCGGGGAGCCCAGAGAAGAGCTTGAGGTCCAGGCAGGGCTTCTGTGAGGAAGTGACACCTAAGCCGCGTCCTGAAGTCATACCTTGCCACTCTCCTCTGGCTGCCCTCTAGCCCCACTGTGACTCTGAGTCAGCAATGATTCAGAAGAGCGCAGACTTGGGAGTCAGAACCTGGGTTTGCGTATTGGTTTACATGCTGGGTGGCTTTGGGCAAGTCACTTCCTCTGGCCAACCTCAGTTTTCTCATCTGTAAAATGTGACAGTGGCTGGCCTAGAGCATCTCTTAAATTCCTTCCAACTTTAACATCCATTAAGCCATGGAGGTTTCCCACTCAGATCTTCCTTTAAGAGAGTGTAGAGCAGGAGTGTCGTTAGCAACAGATCCCAGCAGCGACATCCCGGGATCTACTGCTGCGTTCCTGACAAGGCCACTTTCTCCTTGGGCAGCCCTAGCCAATGACTCAGCTCAGTGGGAGAAGGAGGCCTGGCCATTTCTGCCCAGCAGATGTCTCCTCTAACTGGTTTTTATTTTATTTTATTTTATTTTGAGCCACGGTATCACTCTGTTGCCCAGGCTGGAGTACAATGGCACGATCTCAGCTCACTGCAACCTCCGCCTCTCAGGCTCAAGCGATCCTTCTGCCTCAGCCTCCTGAGTAGCTGGGACTACAGGTGTGAGCCACCACGCCCAGCCTCTAACAGCTAATTTGTGCTCTGGGCCTCCCCACTGGGCTGGCTGAGGCTTTCTCGGAGCTGCAGTGCAGTCTGAGGCTCTTTCTACTTAATCTCTCCTTCCCTTCCTCCTTTCCCAGATGGCAGGCCCACCTCATGGTCAGAGGGAAGCTTCCCAGAGGAGGAGACATGGGAGCTGTGCCTTCCAGGTTGACTTGGGTGTAGAGGGCCCAGCATGTGCTGCCGAGAGCCAGGAGAGGAGAGCCCCTGAGGAGCTTCAATCAAGAGAATGTTGTGCTCAGATCTGAAATAGTGGGAAGTGGACAGGAGAGGGCAAGAGAGGAGGCAGGGAGAGCACTGAGGAGGCTGACATGATGGGCCCTGGCCTCGGAGGTGATTATGGGAGCCACAGGGTCAAGGAGTGGATGGAAAAATGTTTAGATGTTCAGGAGATAGAAACTCCAGAGTTGGGAGCATGGACACTCCAGTAGCTAGCTTGCTTTTTCTTTGTTTTGCTTTTCTTCTTTCTTTCTCTCTCTCTCTCTCTCTCTCTCCCTTCCTTCCTTCCCTACTTCCCTTTCCTTCTTTCCTTCCTTCTTTTCTTTCTTTCCTTCTCCTTCCTTCCTTCCTTTCCTTCTCCTTCCCTCCCTTCCTCCCTTCCTCCCTCCCTCCCTCCCTCCCTCCTTCCTTCCTTCCTTCCTTCCTTCCTTCCTTCCTTCCTTCCTTCCTTCCTTCCTTCTTTCTTTCCTTCCTCACTCCATCACATAGGCTGGAGTGCTGTGGTGCAATCGCAGCTCACCTCAACCTCTGCCCTTGGATTCAAGTGATTCTCATACCTCAGCCTCCCGAGTGGCTGGAATTACAGGTATGCGCCACCACCAGGCCCAGCTAATTTTTGTATTTTTAGTAGAGATGGGGTTTCACCATGTTGGTCAGACTGGTCTTGAACTCTTGACCTCAAGTGATCCACCCACCTCGGCCTCCCAAAGTGCTGGGATTATAGGCGTGAGCCACCATGCCCGGACTCCAATAGCTTTACAATTCCCTTCCTTGGCCAGGCGCGGTGGCTCACGCCTGTAATCCCAGCACTTTGGCAGGCTGAGGCGGGTGGATCACAAGGCCAGGAGATCAAGACCGTCCTGGCTAACACGGTGAAACCCCGTCTCTACTAAAAAATACAAAAAAAATTAGCTGGGCGTGGTGGTGGGCGCCTATAGTCCCAGCTACTCAGGAGGCTGAGGCAGGAGAATGGCGTGAACCGGGAGGCGGGGCTTGCAGTGAGCCGAGATTGCACCACTGCACTCCAGCCTGGGCAACAAAGCGAGACTCCGTCTAAAAATATATATATATATATATATATAATAAAAAATAAAAAAAGAATTCCCTTCCCTGCATCTCTGTGACTGACTGGCTATAAGGGATGATGTCTAGGATGTTGGGATCTGTCACAGAGATGGAGAATACAGGAGCGGCTTTAGGGGGAATCAATGATGCAGTTTTGGACAGCGTAGAAAAACAACGTGTTGTGTAAGAGTGACACCATCTTGAAGTTAAACTACCATAATGACCAGTGTTTTGCTTTAAGAGATGCTCTAGGCCAAGGCATTCCTATACCAAGGCATTCAGCACCAAGGTGAAGAAACAATGCTGGCAGCATAGACAACCCCTTACAAAAATGCTTATCTAACTTCCCCAGTGGCCACGTGGCCTCAGGTTCTGCAGGGTCTGAGACAGGACCAGCTGCACATTTTACCCCAAAAGCTTGCTATATAAAGAATAGTTTGGCTAGGCGCGGTGGCTCACGCCTGTAATCCCAGCACTTTGGGAGGCCGAGGTGGGTGGATCATGAGGTCAGGAGTTTGAGACCATCCTGGCTAACAAGGTGAAACCCCGTCTCTACAAAAAATACAAAAAATTAGCTGGGCGTGGTGGCGGGCACCTGTAGTCCCAGCTACTCAGGAGGCTGAAGCAGGAGAATTGCGTGAACCCGGGAGGCGGAGCTTGCAGTGAGCTGAGATTGCACCACTGCACTCCAGCCTGGGTGACAGAGCGAGACTCCGTCTCAACAACAACAACAACAACAACAAAAAGAATAGCTTGTGGTAGGGCCAGTGCAGGGATCCAGCATCTCACAGCTGCCAGAGACATCACTCTGTTTGTGCGTCCCTACTAAATGTTGCTTTCTGAGAAACTGGATTTGCCCCCCTCTTTCTTTGGCCTCTCAGTGTCCCAGCCTCTGGAGGTAGGTTTGCACAGGGCTGCTCACTGCAGAACAGACACAGTAAGTTTGAGAGGCCTGTGGATCATCAGAAGGAAGCAGGAAATGTGGGTCTGGGCCTTAGCGGGGAGGTCTGGGCTGGAGAAAGAGAGAAATTAAAGTTATGGCAGTAGAGGGTGGCACCCATGAGACCTAATGACTATTCACAATTTTTGATGTTTGTAGTTGAGGAAACTATGACCAAGTGTGGTGGGCTGTATTATTCCTCAGCTTTTCCTTCCACCACTGCCACGGTCCATAGTGGGAGGGTGCAGTGTATTTCCTTGCCCTACTGAGATTGGAAATGGGTTTGTGGCTTGCTTTGGCCAATGGAACATGGGCAAAAAGAGATAGTATAACTGTGCTGAGCCCAGGCCTTAAGAGGTGTCATGAGTTTCTGCTTGCAGTTCCTGAGTTTCTGCTGTCACCAGGAGAAAAGCATGCTCTGGGGAGCCACTGATCCCAGAATGAGACACACGTGGGGCAGCCCTGAACCCAAGAAGCAGCCGGAAGCAGAGCTTCCCCTGCCACTCCAGCCTGCCTGCAAGCACGTGACAAGAAAAAATGTATATATTGTTTATTAGCCACCTAGATTTTTGAGTTGTTAGACAGCATTATCATTGCAGCTAACCAATACACCAAGGTAGGGGATGTAATCACAGAAGGTCACGTTAAGTCATAAGTAAGTGAATGTGTATTGCTTGGAAATACGTATGAAATAATGTTGAGTAAAATAAGGAAAGTCTACAATATTACAAACAAACCTCGTTACGACTATACAGAAGGCATGTGTGTGCACTGATCAGAGGGGAGGACACTGGGTAGACTGTCTGCAAGCAGCTCTCCGAGGGATCGCCTCTGCCCCTCCCTCCCTATGTCTGCAGATACAGGTAGCACGGACTTCCTTCTTGGCCCCTGTGAGGGTGGATGAGGACCATAGCCAACCTGGGCCAACCACCTTCTTCCTAGGAATTGGGAAGCAGGACAGAGATGGGAAGCTGTTTCTCTTGGGGTAGGTGAGCCATAATAATATTCATCTTGGCCAGACGCAGTGGCTCACATCTGTAATCCCGGCACTTTGGGAGGCCAGGGTGGGTGGATCACCTGAGGTCAGGAGTTCAAGACCGGCCTGGCCAACATGACGAAACCCCATCTCTACTAAAAATACAAAAATTAGCCAGGTGTGGTGGCAGGTGCCTGTAATCCCAGCTACTCAGGAGGCTGAGGCAGGGAGAACTGCTTAAACCCAGGACGTGAAGGTTTCAGTGAGTCGAGATCATGCCACTGCACTCCAGCATGGGAGACAGCAAGACTCCATCTTAAATAAATAAATAAATAAATAAATAAATAAATAAATAATATTCATCTTGGTCCTGTTTGATGACCCTGTTTTGTTCTCATCTCAAGGTTGTTCATCCCTGTCCTTGGAACTTGGGAGACTCCCTCATATCCTTGCAGTCACTTCCGCTTTATGCTGAAACTCATTCAACTCAGGTTTCTACCACCAACCAAAGAGAACTGACTAAACAGAATCAGAAGAGAACCTGGTGTTGGGGGGCAGAGGTGCTGGGGGAAAGAAGAGAACCTGGGAGGAAGCAGTAGATGGCATTTTGAATTTATGAAATTTCCTTTGGTAAAGTTAACACAAATAAAGGGGTCTGTTTTTGTTACTAATGTGGCACCCCTCTCTCCCTCAAGTTCAGTTTAACTTGAGGAGTGTTAAACTGAACACTCCTCAAGGGCAGAGGGCAGGGTCTGATTGCATTTTGCATCTCTAGTGCCAGCTTCAGGTCTGGCATGGACTTGGCCCTCAGCACACTTTCCTGGAACTGAGTTATTCTAGGAAGCCAGGGTTCCTATCACCACCCCATGGTACTGGCTGGTTGGGGTATTGCTAAGTTTTGGCCCTGAACAGTGCCCATGGGTGCCTCTTAAGCACGTGATGAGACAGGTGTCTTCTCTCAACTCTCCTCTTCCTTCCCCCTCCCCTGCTGCTCCTGGAGCTAAGGAGGCCCCTCTGTTCTGAGAGGGTGTCATAGGGCTATGTTTTGAAGGAAACTCTATCAACTTAACTGGTAGCTACTCTTCCCAGCAGCGGAGAGGCCCAGAAAAAAAGAGCACCAGCAGGGAGGGGACCCACCTGCATGGGTCCTTCAGTGGCCTCACTTTCAGGGGACAAAACCACTGTGTGAAAGTGTAAGAGCGTCTAGTACTTACAGACCCTGGAGGGCACACCAGAGGTCTCTCTGTCTCTGTCACACACACAGGAACACACACACACATACACACGCACACACAGGTCAGGGAGTACAGCCAGAAAGAGATGAGACTCATGGGCCACCGCCTATATTGGGTCGAGAGTGTCCAGTTTTCCCTCAGGGAGCTTTAACTGTTAGGTTTAAAGCAAGCAGCACTAGTTCCAGTTGGTCACACTGTGACTGAGAGGTGGTCACTTCCAGTTTACAAGACCATGTCCGAATGGTCCATTTAAAGGAGGCAGCAGGAAAGCCAGGAACCAGCCTGCTAGGTGGGAGAGAAGCCTCTAAGTTTTATCACCAGCCACCAGCTGGAGCTATTCGGGTGGGGCATAGTATTGATTGGAAACTGTGTCAAGGGTGACTGAGCCCTGCTTCTGGTATGAGAACGTTAAATTTAAAAATGAATGCCGAGTACAGACCCTGCTGGGGAAGTCTGCAAGGTCAAAACTCTTTTTGTAATGAGACTAAGGCATCATTTGCCTTTTTTGCTGGGTTGACATTTCCCTGATTGTGCAAAAGCCACGGCGGCGGCCTCCAGTGCAATGTACAGGAAGTCATCGCGTTTTTCACTGCCACGCCCTCGCAGGGAAACACTGCCAACATCGACCAGGAAAGTCTTTGACGCAGCAATAAAAATGATCCCATTCACAATATATCGGTCCTTGAATATACATCTTTTTAATATTCTGGGAAGCAACATAGAGCACTTCTGCCATATCCGATGCAGCACAATGGTTGTCTCCAGGAAAAGCATTTGCACTTGTTTGAACTGTGAGCTTAACTAGCCACTTTTTTTTATGGAACACCATTTTGACTTGAAAGACATACTGACAGATAAATTATGCTTATGCAGACTTGGGTCTCTGGCAGACATTTTCTCAAGAATGAATAAAATGAATCTGTCATTTCATGGCAAACTGACAGTATTTACTGCTAATGATGAAATCCAAGCTCTAGTGAAAATTAGAATTTTAGAAACCTTGTGTTCACCACTGTGACCTTGGCAGCTTCCCAATACTCAAAGACTTCTCTGATGAGATCGGTACTGATATTAACTAATGTGATTTTTAAAACATAGTATACTAATATCTGTCAATATTTGGAAGACCTGCATAACTTGGTGAACCATTTTTTTCCAAACAGCCAGTGCACTAAATTATAACAGCATGCTTGGACAAAAGATACATCCAAAATGCAAAAGAGTCTAATGTATTTTAATGTAACTGAACATAAAAATTTCTTTGATAGGATTTCAGATTATTTTTTTTTTTTGAGATGGAGTGCCGTGGTGGAATCTTGGCTTACTGCAACCTCTGCCTCCCGGGTTCAAGTGATTCTCCTGCCTCAACTGCCTGAACAGCTGGGACTACAGGCAGGCACCACCATGCCCAGCTAATTTTTGCATTTTTAGTAGAGATGGGGTTTCACCGTATTGACCAGGCTGGTCTCGAACTGCTGACCTCGTGATCTACCCACCCCGGCCTCCCAAAGTGCTGGGATTACAGGCATGAGACACTGCGCCCGGCAGGATTTCAGATTCTAATCACAACTAACCTTCAAAAAAAAAACAGCACTTGTCAAGTTTTGGCTATTATCAAAAAAGAATAGCCAGGCTCAGTAGTTCACACCTGTAATCCCAACACTTAGGGAAGCTGAGGCAGGAAGATTGCTTGAGGCCAGGAAAACACCAACCTGGGCAACATAGTGAGAGCCCATCTGTACCAAAAAAAGAAAAAAAAAAGAAAAATTAGCTGAGTGTGGTGGTAAGTACCTCTAGTACCAGCTACTTGGGAGGCTGAGGTGAAAGGATCACTTGAGCCCAAGAGTTTGAGGTTACAGTGAGCTATGATCATGCTACTGCACTCCAGCCTGGGCGACGGAGCAAGATCCTGCCTCTACAAAATAAAAAAAAAGAATAGCCACAATTATTTGAAAGGGTTGTTAACATACCCCTTTTCCAACTATGTATTTGCATAAGCCTGTATTTTCTTCATAAACTTCACTTAAAACAACATATTGGCTGGGCGCGGTGGCTCACGCCTGTAATCCCAGCACTTTGGGAGGCCGAGGCGGGCGGATCACAAGGTCAGGAGATCAAGACCATCCTGGCTAACACGGTGAAACCCCGTCTCTACTAAAAATGCCAAAAATTAGCTGGGCGTGGCGGTGGGCGCCTGTAGTCCCAGCTACTTGGGAGGCTGAGGCAGGAGAATGGTGTGAACCCGGGAGGTGGAGCTTGCAGTGAGCCCAGATCGCACCACTGCACTCCAGCCTGGGTGACTGAGCGAGACTCCATCTCAAAAAAAAAACAAAAACAACCCCAACATATTGCATCAGATTAAATGCAGAAGTGTGTTTGAAAATCCAGCTGTCTTCTATCAAGACATTAAAGAAATTTGTAAGCATATAAAATAGTGCCAGTCTTCTCATTAATTTTTTATTTTGGTAAATATATTTTTTCTAAAAATGTTATTACACTACATTTATTATTTTAATTATATAATATGAACATTTTTAAAACACATCAATTTAAATTTATATTAATGTAAACACTAATAGACATAAGACATACAAACAGATGTTCTTTGGGGTCCTCAATAATTTTTAGGCAAGAAAAGGGGTCCTGAAACCATTAAGTTCCAGAACCAGCCCTCTAACGTTGTACCAACCAGTGTTAGACAGCAGGCGGCAGCAGAAGCAACCAAATGAAGGCATCCCCTCTGCATTTCCACAGTTAAAGGTATTGAGTGCCTACTGGGTGTGGCCACACCCTGTGCTGGGACACAGAAATCAATCTGGCAAGTTCATGGTGGGGGTTGGAGGGAAGCAGACCCTGGCAACTGACAATGGTGGGGACAAGGTAGATAGCTCCTCTAGTGAGCATCCAAAGGCTCTGGGGAAGGGTCAGCATGGCGTTATGGTGACCTCAGTTATTCCCACTGGCTGGCGACAAGACCTGGTGGGGAGAGGAAGCTTCCAGGATCTGGGATCAGAAAGGAATGTGAAGCTCCCCGGCTTTGCAAGACTGGAGCCTGAGCAGTGACCCAGGAGATTGAGAAAGGGGGTCACGTATCTTTTTTTTTTTTTTTTTTTTTTTTTTTTTTTTTTTTTTTAGATAGGGTCTCCCAGGCTGGAGTGCAATGGCACGATCTCAGCTCACTGCAGCCTCCACCTCAAGCCTCATGCTTACCGAGTAGCTGGGACTATAGGCATGCGCCACCACACATGGCTAATTTTTGTCGTTTTAGTAGAGACAGGGTTTCACTATGTTGCCCAGGCTGGTCTTGAACTCCTGGCCTCAAGTGATCTATCCGCCTTGGCCTCTCAAAGTGCTGGGATTACAGGCATGAGCTACCTTGCCCAGCCATGATATCATTTTTTTATTAACTTGACACAGACATTTCCCAAAGCCCCCTCTACCAAGTGAGAAGGGGCTGCTTCAGATCTTTCTTTCCTGTCCCCACTGTGGTCCTCACCCCCAACCCCCAAGTACAGCCTCTCTTCAATCCCAGGTCAGCCTCCTGCCCCTCCCTTATTCACAAAGCTTTAACTGAAGCCGTCTTCCAGAAACCAACACCAAAACCAAAACCCTCCTCTGCCTCTGCCTTCCCGGCCAGCTGCCATCCAACCATGTTGCCCTGTCAGCTGCCCTGGAAGGGGCTGTCCACCATGTCACCAAGTAAGCCCCTGCTCCTGCCTCCCACCCCACCCACACCACTCTTTCCAAGTCACCCACAGTCCCAACGGCCCACCCCAGAGGACACCTCTGTCCTGGCCCTCCCGGCCCTGGCTAACCTCTCCCTGTACTCTCTTCTCAGTGTCTGCTCCCCACTGTCCTCTTCTCCTCAGAGGAAGAGGGAAAGAGGAAGCCCTCAGAGGGCTCCTCCTCAGGCCCCAGCCCCTGCCTATCCTCTCCATGGTGAGCCACACTTCCCTCCCAGGGGCCACTCCCCCTCTCCTCCCAAAGGCTGTCCACTCCCAAGAGGTGGGCTCAAGCCTGGCCCACCCCCAGAGCTCTACCACAGCATATCCCATGTATCTCCCAATGGTCCCTCAAACTCACTGTGTCCCAAAAACACATCATAACCTTTCCTCATACTTGCATCTCCAGGATCCCCGCCACAGCAAATGGTACCACCAGCTGGGCCCCTGGAGTCACCCAGGCATTTCTAGCTCCCTATTGCCCTACGTGGACACAAATCAGTAGCTCGTGCCTCTTTCCCTGTAAATGTTCTTGGATGCCTCCCACCCACTTGGGCCACAGCCGGGGCCCAGGCTCAGACCCGCACCTCTCCTTGTCACCTTGACTGTTAAAACAGGCCCCATTCCGTCTCTCTGACTCAGTGATCTCTGAGACGCACATACGACCTTGTTGTCCCTATGAAACCCTCCCACGGCTCCCCTCACCCTCAGCACAGAGGCCAACTCTTGACTAAGATCTTGTGTGGCGCGCCTCCCCCCCCGCCCCGCCCCGCCCCCCGCCTAGCTCTCCAGCCACGGGCTCTCTTAACCTTTCGGCCTTGGTACTACAGAATTGATTTTGGTCTCCCAGATATACATCTTGTACCTCAGGCCTCACTGAACATTTGATCTGTTCATCCTCACCACCTTTGAAGGAGCCACTATTTTATTTTTCTTTTTTTTTCCCAACTGAGCTAAACAGCCTGAAGGAGTTACTATTTTCATCTCCCTTTTACCCACAGGAATCTCAGGCACAAAGAGGGAAGGTGACTGGGCCAGGATGTGCACCTGGCTCCCAAGCCCACAGCGTCACAACCCACAGTGCCCTACATCCAACCAGCTCTCCGGGCCAGACAAGTGCCTCCAGCCCCTCGCCACTCCCCATTCCACATACACATTCCTACCAAATCCACCACACGTTAAGTCAGGCTACAGCTCAGATGCTCACCCTGCACAGGTGTCCTGGATCCCCTTGGGACCCCTAGTTGACCTCCTTTGGCAATAATCTGGAACATAAAGTTTCCCCCAGGTGTACTGGGGTAGGTGTGGCCCCAGCTCCTATAGCACTGTTATACATCAGTTGAAGTCAGTTGGGGCCACAGGGTCACTGAGGGCAGTGGAAGGCCAGAGAGGAGGAGGGGCAGGCAGGTGGGGTCCCAGGGATGCCCTCTGGATGTGCATGAGTGGGTAGAGCAGGCTGGGTCCAAGCCAAGCCTCCCACTCCCCTTCACACTCTCTCCTTGCTAATACTCCAGCATCCTCCCAATAAATTCCAAACACGAACCCCATCTAACATGGCCTCTCTGGCTCCCCCTCATTTACCTGACACTCAATGGGAACTTATGCGTGTCATCAGCACTACCCTAGGTTTCTTACGAAAATTAACTCACTTAATCCTTTTTTTTTTTTTTTTTTTTTTTGAGACGGAGTCTCCCTCTGTCGCCCAGGCTGGAGTGCAGTGGCGCGATCTCGGCTCACTGCAAGCTCCGCCTCCCGGGTTCACGCCATTCTCCTGCCTCAGCCTCCCGAGTAGCTGGGACTACAGGCGCCCACAACCGCGCCCGGCTAATTTTTTGTATTTTTAGTAGAGACGGGGTTCCACCGTGGTCTCGATCTCCTGACCTTGTGATCCGCCCGCCTCGGCCTCCCAAAGTGCTGGGATTACAGGCATGAGCCACCGCGCCCGGCCACTTAATCCTTATAAATATCCTACGAGGTTTAAGTACTGGGATTATCCCCACTCTACAGATAAGGAAAATGAGGCACCGAGTAACAACAGAGCTAGTACTTGGTAGTGTCAGGATTTGAATCTAGGCCATGCAGCTCCAGAGTCTGTGCTCTAACTGCTCTGTTGTGCAACTCACTTCTCCCTCCCTCTGTCATTTCTGTTGCCTTAAATGCACCTAACTTCTCACCCCCCACCCGCCCATTCCCACTTTCATGCCTTTGCGCTCAGTGTTCCCTCTGCCTAGAAGACGCTTCCCTCCTTATCTTGACAAGTTCTGCTTCTTAGATACCCAAGCATCACCCTCCCTATGAAGCTGCCCTTGGCCCAGCTTGCCCTCCTCCAGCTGAATCAGGCAGCCTCCTCTGTTCACAAAGTACTTGGTACACATTTCCATGCAGACAGCTCTGGGACTGGAGGCCCCTCGATGATGAGGGCAGGTTCTCATCTGATTGTCCCACCCCTAGATACCCAATGTTTGGTATAGGACTTGGTCCAACTCAGGAAACGTTGGTGAATGAGGGACTGGGGCAGAGAGAAATCAGACTCCACCCCTTGCCCTCCAAAAGCTCATAATCTGGTGGGAAAATTGACCCATCAACAGCAGCCCAGATCCAAAGGCATTAGAGTTCCAAGGAGGCACAAAGGGCCTTCAGTGCCACAGGCTCCAAAGGAAGAGGCTGTGCTTGCAACTGGGAGAAGTGGGCAGGGTTCTCAGAGGCATCAGCTTGTGAGAAGGGCCTTGAAGGATGGAGAAAATCCTCACTAGGCAAGCAGGACACATGCGGGAAGGAGAGACAGGGAAAGGACTCCAGGCTGGCAGGGATGGAGACAGAGGAGTAGGAAGGCACGAAGCATTTTAAGGGCTCAATGAGCTCAATAGAGCCCAACCACCCCACCAGACAGGGAGCTGCAGGAGGGCAGAGCGTCCCTGCCATTGCCTCACACAGGACCTGCATATATGGATGCAGTGTAAGGATTTGCTGGAAGCAGATCTCCAGGGGTGTGGAGCCTCATACAATTCTATCTAAGAAAAACTGAAAAATTACTAATATAAATGTAGGTGTGAAAGTGAATGTCTGGGCCAGGCACGGTGGCTCAAGCCTGTAATCCCAGCACTTTGGGAGGCCGAGACGGGCGGATCACGGGGTCAGGAGATCGAGACCATCCCGGCTAACACAGTGAAACCCCGTCTCTACTAAAAAATACAAAAAACTAGCCGGGCGAGGTGGCGGGCGCCTGTAGTACCAGCTACTCGGGAGGCTGAGGCAGGAGAATGGCGTAGACCCAGGAGGCGGAGCTTGCAGTGAGCTGAGATCCGGCCACTGCACTCCAGCCTGGGCGACAGAGCGAGACTCCGTCTCCAAAAAAAAAAAAAGTGAATGTCTGTCTGCCATAAGAATGGGAGGAGCTGTGTTTAACAGCCCTGGGGCCTGAAGCTGAAGCTGCTGCCTCTGTGTAAGGAAGGTAGAAGGTTCTTGGAAACAGTAGGGCATCAAGCAGAAAAGACTAATGTTTCCGTGCAGCCTTGCCCTCCACCACCGCCCAGACCAGCCACCATGACCACCTCTGTCGTGCTTCGTGGAACTCATTTGCCACCAAAAGGCCAGATTCCCCAGCTCACAAGACTCCTTTCCCTTTGGAAGAGTGGCCAGACGGCAAATGTGGGTGTCTGAGACCTGTTTGCTGGTCACCTCCTGATGACCTTGGGCATGTCTCCCCCCACACACCCCCAGCGCCTCAGAGGTCATGGAGGTCTATTCTGAAAAGCTCCTTTTCATTCTGACATCCTGCTCATCTGACCTGGCTGAGGAGGCTCTCGCAGCAGGGGCAGCCAGAGAACTCTCTGAGAGCCTCATTCATCTCCCAGCGCTGAGATCTCACACGGGCGGGCCATGTACCAGGCTGGGTGGTGGTGGGTGGGAGGGAAATCAGACATGGATCAATCATTACAGAACCTTCAAGCTGAGGGAGCCCAGACCAAAGGCAGGCAGCCTGGGGGAGTTCAGGAAGGCTTCTCGGAGGTGGTGATAAATCTTGGAGTAGGTGCCAAGTAAATAATTGTTGAATAAATGACCCATCTCATGTCCCACCTCTCATGAGAGATGGGGCATTTATTCAACAATTATTTATTTGGCACCTACTATGTGCCAGGCTCCATGTTAGGCTCTAGGGATACAGCAGTGAAGAGAACAGGTGGGCATTTGGCCACCTTCAGCCCAGCAGAGAAATGGGAATTAACTCCAGAGAGAAGGGGAACAGCAGGGCAACACATGGAGGAGACAACTGCATGGAGACAGGAAGCATTCTGCTTGCTAATGGAGCTGAGAGAAGTTGGCACAAGCAGAGAGGGAAGTAAGCAATGGGGAGATGAGGTTGGTGGGGTCAGCAGGCAGACAGCAATAACAAAGGGGCTGGAATGCCAGGCTAGGGATGTAGGGCTTGGTCATGCTGGCAATCGGGAGCCAGAGAAGGCTCTGGATAGAGGGAAGAGCCACAAGGTTTCTTAGCGTCAAGTTCAACAGATAAAGGCAAAACTGCCTTCTCCCAGCCCTCAGGCTGGAGAGACCAGTCCCAGCTTCCTGGAGCCAACTTGCCTACTCCCAATCCCTGGGCCTGGAGAAGAGAGGGCACCCTCAAGTCCGCAGCCTAAACTTCAGCCTCCAGCTCACCCTCTTCCTTGTTCTTCCAACCAGTCTCTCAGCCATAGTTTGATGCCATTTCTTTTGCAGGGAATGCCCATGCTTCACCCACTGAAGCCTGCTGCCTGCCCAGTGCCTCACCTGGTTCCCTGCCAGGTAGCACCTTTATTCTTCTTTTATAGATGAGGAAACAGAGGCTCAGAGAGGGAGAGTAATCTGTTAAAGTCACAGAGCTTTACCCTAGAATTTGATAGTGATGGGTGGATACAACTCTGTGCCAGCTGTGTGGTCTTGGGAACGTCACTTAGCCTCTCTGTGCTGAGTCCTCATCTGTGAAATGGAGTACCTATCACAACATAAGGTTGGTGTGAGGCTTACAAAGAGGCTGTCCTGTGCCACCAACATCCCTTAGCTCCCCAGGGCAGTTAGCTGCTTTCACTTGGCCCCTACCCCACTCCCCCGGGGCACACATTCAACTTTCATTCATACATCAATTCCCTCCAACGCCTTCTCTGCGCCTGTCCCTGTGCAGACACACTGAAGACCGCTCCGTGGCCAAGCACCAGGCTCACACCTGTAATCTCAGCACTTTGGGAGTCCGAGGCAGGAGGATCGCTGGAACACAGGAGATGGAGACCAGCCTAGAAAACACTGTGAGACTCTGTCTCTACAAAAAAATTTAAAAATTAGCCGGATGTGGTGGTGCACGCCTGTAGTCACAGCTATCCCGGAGGCACAGGGTGGGAGGATCTCCTGAGCCCGGAAGTTCGAGGCTGCAGTGAGCCGTGATAGTGCCACTGCACTCCACCCTGGGCCACAGAGCGGGACCCTGTCTCAAAATAACATAACATAACATAACATAACATAACATAACATAACATAACATAACATAACATAAAATGAAAGATGGCTCTTGCACCCAATGTGCAGGGTGGGATGGGGCGGGAGCAGACTGCAGATGCATCACGATTCGAAGTGTGTGTCCTCACACAACTCTCCTCTTGAGTTCGTATTTTTAAAAATTGACCACGACGCTCTCCTCCTCGGGGATGGGCGCAGGGAAGGGAGGCTTGTGGAAGACAAATTCGTTCCTTATTTCCAAAAACTTGTTTTTCACCATTTCGTGAAATCTGAACACTTCCCAGACCAACTCTCACCTCTGAGTGCCGAGCACTAGAAGCTGGGCAGGAGCAAGCTGTCGGCGGCATCCCACCACCCAGGAGGGTTCGCTCCAGCGTCCCTGGGATCCCTGACCCCGGATATCCCCCCACGCCTCCACCTTGCCTCGTCCCGGCTTCTTTTCCTACCCTGGCCCCTGCTGCTTCCCCGTGAACCCCGCAATCCCCGCACAGCAGTCCCCATGCCCCTGTCCCAAACAAGCCAGCCCTCTCGCCTCTCCCTCCATCCGGGTCCCGAGACCAACCCCCTCCCCGACTCGGCCCTTTCTGAACTCCCAGCCCCGCCATTGTCCTTTTGTAGCCGCACCTCTTCATTGTCCGCCCCGCCCTCTCCGAGGTAGAGTCCGCGTTCCGCAGGGCGCCGCTCCGCTCCCACCCTCGGATTGGCTCCTGCGGCCCCATGCGCGGGGCCCGGGAAGGGGAGCCGACGCGCGCCCCGCCCCTGCCCGCTGCCGGCCGGGGGCGGGGTCCCTGCTGCCTCCGCCCCGTCCGGGCGGGGCCGCGCTGGCTGGCGCTCCGGCGCTGGGCGGCGCTGCCTCGGCTGAGATCGGGCTGCGGCTCCGGTGGGGGTGGGCGGCGGGGATGACAGCGGAGGTGGCAGCGGCGCGGCGCTGAGCGAGCGGTGAGCGAGCGGGGGAAGAGGAGGAAGTGGAGCCGCAGCCGGGAGCTCGGGAGTCGGCTGCCGCGCCGAGGTCCGCCCCGTTTTACAGAGCGAGCTGAGTCGGGACCTGGAAAGACTTCCCCGCGGGGCTCCGGCCGCCGCACCTCCCCGCCGGCGCCTGCACTGCCCTGCCCTGCCCTGCCCGTCCCAGCCCCGCGGTCCGGGGCGTGCGGCCGGGACGCGCGGAGTCCCGGCCCTGACCCGCTGCGCCGGGGCGGCACGCTCCTAACCCAGCAGTACGGGTCCGTGGTTGCAGGGTAGCTCCGCGCCTTTCCATCAGTGAGGGTCGGAGCCCCTACTCCGGAGCTAGCGCATTGTGGCCCCAGGCTCTCGACTCCGGTGCACGGGACCCCGGACGCCCCCAGCCTCTGGCTCCACGAGACCCCAACCTTCAGTTGCCTCCACCCGAGTGCTTCGGACTTGGAACAGCGCGAGTGCCCAGGAAGCTCCGGCCGGGTCGTGCGCTCCGTGAGGGGTCCTAGGCAGGCAGGACAGTCGGACCGAACGGCCAGGCTGGTGCCACGAACCCAGGCTGCCACCTTCCTCCCGCCTCAGGCGAGGGGCTCAGTGCCTGCCCCGAAGATAACACAGGGGTCCCCTTCTGTCCCGTCGGCCCGCGAGAGCCAAGGCTGCAGGTGAGAGCCCCGGATGCGGGGCAGAAGCGGTCCCCGACCCCATCGCAGCAGCGCGGGGGCCAGCGGAGGGAGTCTCGGGGGGAACAAGCAGAGGCTGGAACTGGCTGGGAGGGGGCGCGGGAAGGGGAGGGGAAAGAAAGAAAACGGGCTCTTATTGAGCGCCCATTGTGTGCGGGTCCGCGCCCCGCCACGCCCCGCGCCTAAGGCTCACTGCTACTCCTGAAATAGGTGTTGTGTATTATTATCGGCGCTTGCAGATGGAGAAACTGAGGCTTAACGGGGCTGAGTGATCTTTCACTGCGGGGAGGAGACTGGGGAAGCGGGAGAGGATAGAAGGGGAAGAAGCAGAGCACCTGAGCGCTGATCCTAAAGCTGAGGAAGTGGCTTTTTTTTTCTTGCCTCCCGCTCCCTGGCCATGTCACCCCCCAGGAAAGGTGACTCAGAGTTGAGGGCAGAGGTGAGAAGCTTCCTAGTTCCAAAGCTTCTCTCCCTGTGGGCCCAGGATGTGAGAGCAGCAGCTCCTGGCCGTTGTGTGTCAGACTCCAGGGTCTCTTAGACACTCTGGAGATCCTGAGATGTGCTTATCTGTTGGTGAATTCACTGCAGAGATCCCCAAGTAAGGGTCCATCAGAGCTGGAGATGTGACCCCTCTGGGGTGGCTGGAGACGTGGCTCACGTGGCTCACCTCCCTCACATTACTAATGGGGCCACTGAGGCCCACCCGAAGGGAGTGTCAGTTATCCGGTCCTAAAGACAATGAATCCTTGATCCAGAAGTAGACTTGAGAAAACCTTCGTGAGCATCCTTCAAAGTATCCACACTCCTCCCCAGTTAGGATCTTCCGGATAGGTGGCTGGGGCTTTCCCTATCCCTGATGTGAGATCTGGGCGACCATGTATGAGGCTGTGGTGGGAATCAGTGTGGTTGGTGCAGGGGCCCCGAGGAGTGCCCGCAACCCCATAGCCTTTGGCCCAAATGGAAGGTCCAACCTAATTCTCTTCTGGGCAGGGGAACCTGCAGGACACCTCTGCCCAGGAAGGAAGGGACCTGCTCAAGGTCTCAAGGCTGGGGGCTCCCAGGGCTGGGGCACAGTCCCAGGTGTCTTGATTCCCAGGCAGGGGATGCTTCTGCTGCCCCCGAGGCAGGTAGGGAGAGGGGCGTTGTGAAAGAGCCCTTGCCCTGACTCTGTGGGCTCTTGTTCTGTGTGGGGAAGGGGAGGGGATCTGGCCCTGGTCTGGGCCCTGTGGCCTTGGCTAGGACTGGTTAACCCTAGATGTGCTCAACTCCCTGGAGTCAAGGGGAAACCTCCTTGGAAAGCCCCTGGAAGGTGGAGGAGGGTGGTGAGAGGTCAGTGGAAGTCTGAAGCTCAATCCCTGGGGGTGGAAGGGTTAGAGGAACCCAAAAGAAAAGGTGACTGAGGGGCTTGGGATTCCCTCTACCCCCTACCTCCATCCAGGGATTCAAATCCTCCCTCACAATAATCTCTACATCTAAACAAAGCTCTTAGAGGAAATAATTTCACACCTGTGATCTCCTTTCATGATGTGGAGAGAGCCTGGAACCTGGAGTGAAGCAGAAGAGGGTTGCGGAGTCACCTGAGACCTCTTGATGCATCCATGGTTCCAAGTGCCACCTTAAAATTGATTATGGCAGGCTGTGTGTTACCTGCTCAGTTAGTGGGGCCATCACATCCAACAGTTAAGTGCTAAGGGGTATGTCGTACTTGCCAAGACTGGGGTAGTTATTAACGGCCCAGTCTTGTGTGGGAAACTGAAGCTCAGATAGGTAAAACCACTTCCCCAGGGCCTTTGAGTTTGCTTGTAGAACTGTTTAAGTGCCAACTGCATACCAGGTGCCCTGGAAGTTACCCAGACGGGCTAAGCGGCAGCCTCGAGCCACAGTAACTGGTGAGCCCCAGATAGTGGTGAATCAGACAGACCAGGTGGGCGTGAGTCTACTCTGCCTCCCACTAGCTGAGTGGCACTGAGCAAATCACTTCATCCCTCTGAGCCTATA
The DNA here is from genome assembly GCF_037993035.2 of Macaca fascicularis. NCBI lineage: Eukaryota > Metazoa > Chordata > Mammalia > Primates > Cercopithecidae > Macaca > Macaca fascicularis. The sequence continues at coordinate 74,406,891 of NC_088388.1, read as the reverse complement.
AAATTAGAATACCTCCTTTAGCAGGTTGTTGTGAGGATTAAATGAGCTACAAAGATGTAGTGCCTGGCCAAATATCTGTTTCTATCCCTATGAAGAAAAGAAAGCTTGAAGTTTGACCAGGAAGTCTAGGGAAATTATCAGACTTGTTTTAGATTAGAACGCAGGATATTGTTGCAGGCTCAGAGACCTGAATTTGCTCAGCTCAGGCTGCTAGTCTCATAGCCTCTAGAATCAGTCTGCTTGGGGACACTGGCAAGGGGCTCTGGATTCTTACCTCCTCCCTTGGCTTCCTGCTGGCAGGGCTGTGGTGCCTGGAGCTGGTGTCCATTCCCTCAGGTCCATTGTCTGACCTCCCTAGGCACCTAGGTGCGGTGAATAATGTATTACTCCCCTCAGCTGGGGGCAGACTCAGGGAAATAGCTCTATGCTCAGTAAGCTTCTGAACCCTACCAGAGGAGGTGGGGGCTCCTGTCTGTGCTGTTAGCAGTCTTGGATATGGAGGGGCAGGCAGGATAGGACAGGGAGAAAGTATCATCTGGCCCCCAACAGAAGAGAGCTGGGGTTGATGATGTCCTGTCTCTCCTGTTGGGGGCTAGATGGTCCCATAGGCAACACTGGGAACCAAGCTAGCTGAGCTAGGATCAAGTGGGCCTCTGATTCCAGAGAGGTGGTGAAGGGGAGGAGTAAGGGGGAGGGTACAGGGCAGAAAGAGGGTGGAGGGGAGGCCCTTGAGGACTGGGGTAACCAGAAAGGCTTTGTCAGGGAGGTGGCTGTCTGGGCAGGAGCTAGAGGCAACTTGCTGCAGAGATGGGGGATCCTGACATCCCTCCAAGAATGAATCCTGGCTGTGCCACCATCTCACTGAGAGCATGGGCAAGACACATGATCCCACCAGGCCTCCATTTCCTCTTCTGTGAAATGAGGGTCGTGATGTCCACTTCTCAAGGCTGTTACAGATGATCTTGAGGTCCCATGTGTGAAACACACGGCACTATAGGCACTCAACAAGGGGGTGCCTCATCATGAGTGTGAACCATGGGTGGGCTAGTGGCGGGGCAGGTGGCATAGTGTGGTAAGCCGAGAGATGGGGAGAACTTGGGGCGAGGAGCCTGGCTTGGTGGGGTTAGTGAGGGATGAATGCCCATATGGGAGAGGGCCTTGAATGTTGGACAGAACTCACATTTCAGAAAGCTTAATGGAGCCCCCATTTAGAAGCCTCTGTGGCTCCTTACAGCCTGTAAGATGAAGACCAGGCCCTAGTTATGGCATTCAGGTCCTTGGTCGCCGTAGCCTCTGCCTGGCCCTCTGGCTCATTGCTCTACACTGTCTCCTAAACACACCACATGTGGCCCCATCGCAGCCCCTTTGCTTGTTCCTCCCATCACAACTGCCATCTCTGCCTCTTCTCCACGTATCTCCCCACCTGTCAAGACCTGACTCAGGTCATAAATTCCCTCAGAAACATTCCTGGATTACCCAACCCTCTGGTCATGCCCCCTCTGAATCTTTAACGTTCAACAGTAATAGTAAAAAATAATACCTACCATCCATAACATTTTGCAGTTTGTAAAATATATCCACACAATACTACAGTGATGATATCAACAACAGCTGATACTCTTGAGTACTTACTATGAGCCAGACAATGTGCTAAATGCTTTATAGACACTCTTGTTCACCCAAACTCCCCGAGGTAGCTACTGTTATCCCCTAGAAACGGGCTCAGAGAGGTACCTTATCTTTCCCAAGGTCACACAGCTTGAAGGTGGGGAGCAGGGAGCCAAGCTGCATCTGTTTGAATTGTAAATCTGTGCTTAGAAGAAGTACTGTCTCCTCACCTCCACCCAAGTACCTCGAAAGCATACTTTGTATGTAAAAAGCCTGGACAAGGCTTTTTCTCAAGGCTATGGAAGGGCAGTGTTGGACTGAGCATGGCACCCAGGAAGGACCTGGGCCCTAGGCTGTGCGCAGGCTGGCTGGCTGGCTGGCTGGCGTGAGTCGGCCCCTCCCTGGGGTCCTGTGTGTCCATGTCTATGGGGAGCAGGGTGGGGTCTGAGCTCCCCTGTAGCTCCAGCTTTCTTTTTTTTTTTTTTTTTTTTTTTTGAGACGGAGTCTCGCTCTGTCGCCCAGGCTGGAGTGCAGTGGCCGGATCTCAGCTCACTGCAAGCTCCACCTCCCGGGTTCACGCCATTCTCCTGCCTCAGCCTCCCGAGTAGCTGGGACTACAGGCGCCCGCCACCTCGCCCGGCTAGTTTTTTGTATTTTTTTAGTAGAGACGGGGTTTCACCGTGTTAGCCAGGATGGTCTCGATCTCCTGACCTCGTGATCCGCCCGTCTCGGCCTCCCAAAGTGCTGGGATTACAGGCTTGAGCCACCGCGCCCGGCCGTAGCTCCAGCTTTCTACAGTGTCTTTCGTGACCCTGGAAGGAGGAGGAGGAGACTACAGCACCAGAGCCAGAGGATGTGGTGTGACAGGCAGCTGTGATTTTTGGCCTGGCCACTGTCTGGGCCAGCAGGCTCTGTGGGTAGCCGCCTCGCCCAAAGGAGGGTGGTGGCCTGAGCTGCAGGCAGCATGGTCATTAGCTGGCAGAGGAGACCCTGTGATTGGGAGCTGGCTGGGCCAGGCCAGGCCAGGTTGGCAGGACTGGAGGCAGGCTGGCCGGGCCACAGTGGGGTCACTGGCAGGGCAGCCAACTTCTCCTCCCTTTGCCCCCTTTGGGGTGGTGGCAAACCCACACTGGGCACCAGAGCTTTGTAGGCCAAGGCTTACCCTTTGTCCTGCTGGGACCATGGGAAAGAGCAGTAAGGAGTTCAACCAGGCCCAAAGATGCTGCCTCCTATAAGCTTCCAGGACTCCTCCCATGCAGGTGGGATCCAAGCCTCCTCTGCTGCTGATTCATGGCCATCTGCACACTGACTGTGGTCTGTGGATTGGGGTTCTGCTTGGTCTGCTTCCCTTGCTGGCTTGTCAAAACTAGATTCTATGTGCCCCCCCCCATCCTCCCCTCCCTCTGAGTGCCTAGAAGTGTGCCTGGCACAGAACCACACCCTCCGGACCAGGGGAGGCAGTGCAAGCTGCCCTGTGGACAGCTTGCTCAACTTTTGCACCTCTGTTTTTTCCCTGTAAATTGGGGCTGATAATAACTGTTATTAAATGAGATGAAGGAAGTGGGGTGCCTGTCCAGGCCTGGCACACAGGTGGGTACTCCATCAGCATGAGTCCTCTTGCCCATCCCCTCAATGGCTTTGGCAACTCAGTAAGAAATTGATGGAAGAGTCCAGTGAGAGATGGCAGGAGGGAGGGCATGCCAGGTAGCAGGGAGGCCTTCTCTTAGGGGGATTTAGCTGGGGTTTGCAGAGACACAGTTCCTACCACCTTCCATGTAAACACTGGTGTGTAAGCAGGTGCTGTTGGCCTGGAAGGGTCCCGAGCTAGGTTCAGGGCAGGGAGAAGGACTGGGATATCTGGGGACTTGGGTTTTCTTCTCAGGCCTACGCAGAAGAAATGACCCAGGTGGGAGAAGCCGTCTGGTGTCCAGCTAGCACATACTGGGCGGAGAGTGTGAGTTCTTCCTTAAAGGGAAGCAGCATTTATTTGGTGCTGCTCACGCATGCATCCAACCAAAATGTAACACGGTTGGAGATTCTGATCTGTGGGGGAAACAACATTAGACAAAGAAATACACAGATGCAAAACTTCCAAATTGTGAGAAGCGGGCTCCTGAGGCAGGGGCCCGTCCCATCTGTATCTGTGGCTGGTGGCACAGGGTAGGGCTAAATGACTTGGGCAAGTGATTTAACCTCTTTGGGTTTTAGTTTCCCCATATGTAAAGTGGGGATAATTATAGCATCTTCATCATAGTAGTGAGGGTGAAATGAATTATACATGTAAAGCACTCAGAAAAATACCCAGCGCATTATGAGCACTCAGTGCAGGTTAGCTGTTATGATCTGTATCTCCAGCACCTCACAGAGGATCTTAGAGAAAACAGGTGCTCAGGAAAGGCGTTTGGAGTGAATCCCAGGCAAAGGGCAGCTGCTCTGTGGAATGAATGAATGAACAGCCTGCTAGGGATGGGAGGACACAGAAGCAGTGACAACACAGAATGTGACAGGGAAGTCCAGGGGCCTGGGGTTGCCCAGCGCTGGGTGGGGAGGGGAGTCAGGGAAGGCTTCCTGGAGGTGGTGCCCGTGTTGCAGACTTTGGACCTCTGTGAGGTCAGCACTGAACGAGCTGAGAGAGAAGTAGCTCCTCTCCAAAGGTAGCTGGCAAGGGGGAGTGCTTGGGCAGACCCCAGGACCAGTGGACTCCACAGGCCTCTCACTTCCCACCACCCCACACTGTCTCTCCATCTGTGACATTCTGCTTTCAGGGCATGAGGAAGGCGAACAGGCAGGTGGGGAGGAAGTGTGGGCTGCTGGTCTGACAGGCCCAGCTCTTCCCAGGCTTGTGACCAAATCTCCTACAGAAAAGGATAAACAGGCCTGCTTTGAGTTCTTTTATCTTCCTGCTCCCAAGGCACGCCAGCAAGCAGAGGGGGTCTTCCAGCATTAATCCTGCAGCTGTTTAGCTTTTGAACGAGTGGACTCTTTAAAAAAATGCCACGAAGAATGTGTCTCACTCTCTCACCCAGAAGCCTCAAAGAGAAACTTCTCTCCCACTGACAAGGGAGCCAGGACCCCCCAAGTGTCTTAAAGAAGCTCACCCCAGGGGCAGTCAGATATCAGGGGACCCCTCATGCTGCCTCGATTTGTTGCTGGCTGGGGGGCCTTGAGGACACCCTTATATTTTGCGTGGCTTCTGCCCGTTTTGTAAAATGGGGTCAGGGTAATAAATCCCTTCTTTCCTTAGAGAGGTGTGGGGTAGGGGAGTTTCAGAGGTGGGAAGGGCAGCAGTGGGCATCCAAGCCCATGCCTTTCAAACTTTGTTTCACATTAGAATCATCTGGGAAACTTTTGAAAGTCCTGCAGGCCCTACAATCTCTGGGGCAAGACCCAGGCGTCAGTAGTTGTTGAAGCTCCCCTGGTGATTTCAGTTTGAGAGCCACCTGGCTGCCCTCTGCAGCCTGCCTCCCACAGTGTCCCAAGACAATACTTGCACATCCCCAGGACAAGGAGCTCATCCTTCTGAGGCTACTTCCTCCCCGCAGGACCTCCCTACCTGGAGAGATGAGGGGAGTGGAAAGACTTGGTAATCCAGTTAACCTGGGTTCCAGCTGCTCCCTGCATGTCTTCTCAGAGCCTTGGTTTCCTCATCTGAAAAATGACAATAACAATCTCTCTGAAAGTGCCACAGAGGCCAGACGAGGCCACACATGGCAAACGTAACCTGACACCGGGCTGGACTGAGACCCTGAACTCCCTGCCCCAGCCACCTGAGGCCAGGTCTCTGAGATTGGTACTGGTTGGGGTGGGATCAACACCCAGCCCTGGGGCCCTTCCCACTGTTCCCTTTGTCTCTAAGAGATAAGACAAGGCAGTGAGCATTTTGTTTTGCTCAGTTTTGCTTTAATGGTCAAAGTGTCAGACTCTCCTTAACAATGAAGCCTTGTCTGAATCTGCTTGTTTTTCCAACCCGGACACCCAACTGCACCACCCGCTTGGGGCCCCTGTCCCACCTGGGAGAACTGCAGAATGTCAGAGGATTTTTTTTTTTTTTAACCTAGGAGGGGGTGTCCAGGGAACATTAGAGGCCTCTGGGCAAATTCTCGCCAATAACTGACCGCACTTAAGTCATCCAACTCTGCTGTGATTGTGAGCCAGTTCACTAAAATTATTTCAAGGCAGTTACTAGGTGTTGTGCCAAACCCCTATCAGTGCCAGTGAGGATGGCACCAGGCTCAAGAGACCAAAGAGGAGACCCAGAGCCAGCGAATGAAACATGGAGTTTTACTAGGGGCTCACACACAGGGGAGAGAGTCCAGTGGCTGCTGACTGGACCGAAGAACCACAACCACTTGCAGGAAGTGTGCAGTTTTTTTTGTTTTTGTTTTTGTTTTTGTTTTTGTTGAGATGGAGTTTCGCTCTTATTGTCCAGGCTGGAGTGCAATGGCACGATCTTCACTCACTGCACCCCTGTGCCTCCCAGGTTCAAGCGATTCTCCTGCCTCAGCCTCTCGAGTAGCTGCGATTGCAGACATGTGCCACCACACTCAGCTGATTTTGTATTTTTAGTAGAGATGGAGTTCCACTATGTTGGTCAGGCTGGTCTCAAACTCCTGACTTCAGGTGATCTGCCCACCTCCGCCTCTCAAAGTGCTGGGATTGCAGCCGTGAGTCACAGCCCCACTGGCCTAAAAGCATGCAATTTCTATAGCATTTTCACTTAGCACCTCCCCCAACAACTTCCACCTAGCAACCTGCATTTACCCCAAAACAACAGGCCTCAATCCTGTTTGGCCCGCAGGTTCCATAGGATGGGCCGGGAGCTCAGATGTTCCTCATAGATAAGGAATGGATCTCCGGGTTGGCTACTCCCAGATCCCTTAGCTTAGAACCAGACTGCATTCAGGTGCATCTGCCATACAAGGTCATTCTCAGGACTTGCTCAAGTCTAGTTATCTCTGTCCAATATGTCTACCATACAGAAGACAGAAAACTTACGTTGATCCTGGCTTTGTCACTTACTGGCAGGATGACCCTGGAAGAATCATATTTATCTCTTTGAGCACGAGTTGTCTCTCCTGTAAAATGCATTAGTAGGAAGGAATTCCTGGGATTGCCTGAGAAGCAAATAAAATTCTTGGTATGTGGAGCGCAGTGCCTACCGTACACTAAGCACTCAAAAGCTGTTGGTGCATGCACTAACTGGGGAGCTGACCCCTGCCTCCTGCCCCTTCCTTCACTGGCTGGTCCATGCTCCCTATCTCCCAACCTGCTCCCCTTGCCCCACCAGGCCCAGGCTGAGACAGAGGACAGAGGAGGCCTGCACGTGTAATCATGGGCATCCCTTCAAACTGCTCTTCTTTAAGAGCAGAGGAGGCTCTGAGGGCTGGACAGAGGAAGACTATAAAAGGGGCCATTGGTGGCAGTGCTTGGTCTCCTTGCCTTGGCACAGCCAGAGAGGGTGCATCAACCCGGAGTGACTGGCTCAGGCATTAGGCGTGTAACAAATCAACACAGGATAATGCAGCACTGAGGGACTACTAGTGGCTGGGAGCAGTTACCACTCAGGGCTGAAGGAGCAAGGGAAGTGGGCAGCTATAGGGACAGGGGCTGTGGGCCATCAGTACAGGGACCCAGTCAACCCACGAGACCTCACAGGGGATAAACCTCAACTGTCTTTTCTCTTTCCTTCAGTCCCCCATCTGTGCTTCCTGTTGGGTGAACCTCTCTGGAAGCCAGCAGCACGGAGCCCACTACAGTCCACAGAGGTCAGTTCCCAGGGCCCCAGACAAGGTGGAGAGTGGCTCTGGAGAGGCAAACTAAAGACACTTCATCAATCTGTCCCTCGAAAGCCCGGGAGTCCACTGAATACACTGTCCTTAGGACACAGTTTAAAGATCATCTGTTTTTACCATGCCCCTTAATGAAGGAGCTCTCAGCTCTCACCCCAAAGATGAATCAGCAGCCCAGCTGCCACAGACACTTTGGCGAGAGGAGTTTTGGAGTTACCCATCTCTCCATCTCTGCCTCCTCCCCCAAAGCAAGTTACAGGTGGCTTCTGGGGTGACCCTGCCAGGGACAGGGGATCCTCTGGAGTGGAGCAGAAGTCACAGGTAGGCTAGTGTCAGGCAAGCTCAGGTGTACAGAGCAGCAGCCCCAGCCCTGCTGCAACTCGCCCAGCCTGGAGCTGGCCCCGATGTGGCCACTTTATACACCTTCCTTAGAGCTGGGTAGTTATTGCCACAGTTCTGGGGATAGTCCTGAACCCAGAACATGTTGCCCATGTCCCGGGTGCCATGAACCACACCACTCTGAGTTCAGAGGGTCTCCCAGGAGCCTGTGAATGTCAGGTAAGTGGAGTGTGGGGCTGAACAGGCCTGGGACAGGCCATGCAGCAAGTGCCACCAAATGCTGCCGGGCCCTGTGGTGGGGAGTCTGGGTGTAGAGTTGGGTGGGGGTTGGGGTTCCTGCCAAGTAGGGAGCAGGAGGCATAATGGTGCCAGAGACTAATCCTTGCCCAAGAGGAGGCATGGTCAGGGAAAGGACAGAAGATATGGCACTTTGCACGGAAACCACGTGGGAGGCCCCCACGGGGTGTTGTCTGCAGAGGCACAGCTGGCAGTCCTAGGACACAGAGCCCTTTACAGCTGGCCACCAGTGAGCACTCCCTCTCCTTCCTGAAAGGAACACCTCTGGCATCTCCTAGCTCACACCTGGGCATCTGAGGTGGCACAGTGAGATGCCCATGGCAGGTGTGGTAACACCTGGATCCTCAGAGACTTCCTGAGAAGGGAGGTATGTGGAGTCAGAGTTCTGGCTTTAAATCCTGGCTCTGCCTCTCTTGAGTGGAGCTTAGAAGACATGGGCAAGTAACTTAGCCTCTCTGAGCCTCAGTTGCTCACTTACAAAATTAGAGCAGCAACACTTACCTTCCAGGCTGGTTTGAAAGTAAAATGATGGCCGGGCGCGGTGGCTCAAGCCTGTAATTCCAGCACTTTGGGAGGCCGAGACGGGCGGATCACGAGGTCAGGAGATTGAGACCATCCTGGCTAACACGGTGAAACCCCGTCTCTACTAAAAAAATACAAAAAACTAGCCGGGCGAGGTGGCGGGCGCCTGTAGTCCCAGCTACTCGGGAGGCTGAGGCAGGAGAATGGCGTAAACCCGGGAGGCGGAGCTTGCAGTGAGCCGAGATCCGGCCACTGCACTCCAGCCTGGGCGACAGAGCGAGACTCTGTCTCAAAAAAAAAAAAAAAAAAAAAGAAAGAAAGTAAAATGACATAATGAATGAGACAGCATCCTGTATTTCAGAGGAGATGTTACAGTTGCCCTCATCGTGCCCCCCTTCTCTGTGTTCATGCTTAATGCCTCTGCAGGAAGTTCTTTCTTGAGACTAATTGAAGTCCATTTTGCTGCTATTGGAGCCTTCTTCCTCTTGCTGGGGACTCTGCAGAGGCAGACTGAGCCCCTCCTCCATCCAGATGTGCCCTGTCAGTGCCTGCAGTGAGTGAAGCAGGGAATTGGGTGACCAGGTGTTGATTTTCACCTTGGGGCTTGTGGGCCCAGCCGTCAATGGCCAGAGCCTCTTGACCAGGGCAGGGTAGGGGGTGCATCATCCTAACTCTTCACACTGTTCTTCCTCTCTGTGCTTAATCCATGCTCCAAAAGGGGTGACTTTGGGCCAGTGCAGAGAGCCCTGGGCTGGGCCAGAGCCTGGGTCCTGGCACCTCTGTCTCACTGTGTGGCCCGAGGCTAGTTAGCAACCATTTCGGGCCACCGTGGGCCTGCAAGAATCTCTGTGCTCTGGGGCCCAGGTCCCTCCAGTGAAGACATATGTAGTTCTGACTGAAGTCCCTTCTCCTGCCTCTCCCCTGCTGGGACCCTAGCCAACCTGGGAAGACAGCAAATAGGGTCCTGCTGGTGGCTGGCAGTGGTAACAGCTGAGTCCACCTCTCAGACCAGGACTGCCAAGGGCAGGCTGAGAATTCAAGGTTAGATGGGTGATTCCTGGTAGGTAGGGTTGTGCCTCCCTCCAAAACAGGGATTTTGAGAGCCTGGTGCTCCCCTTCCTGCCACTCAGCTGAACTCACCCAGCTCAAGGGCAGTCATGTTTGAGTCTTTCCTTGGAGTGGATCCTCTCCCACATGAGACCCACTTTCATCCCTCATTTTGCAGGTGAGAAACCTCAGGCTCAGAGGGGTGAGGTGACTGGCCTGAGGTCCCACAGCCTGTCGGTGGGGAGTGGTGAGGGTCCCTGGGGCAGCTCCCATGGCACCTGGGCCAGGCCGTGCCCTCTAGGTCCTTGGCAGGAGTGGAGCACAGGAGAGTCAGGAGGCTACTAGCCAGGTGGTCTCCTGGTCTAGGAGGGGGCCCCATGGGTTCCAGGGGAACCCTGCTCTGTGGGCCTTGAGGGGTCATCTGGGGCTCCTGGGATTGCCGGATCTCTTTCCCTGGGAGGAAGTTAGCCAAGGAATGCCAGAGGTTGAGAGTGAGGAGCCCAGGAGTTCTAGGCTGTGGCCAGTTCTGAGTGCCCCTGTGAACTTCAGTGTTTAGTTTCACGGAGAGTCAAGACTGACTACTTGTTGCCTTTGGACACATAACAGTTTAACTTTATGAAGCACTCTAACATCTATTGCATCCTCACAGCAGTCTGTGAGAAGGAAGCGTGGGTCTTGTTTGGGAGGGTGGGAGAGTGTGGGCTCTGGAATCAGACACACCAGAGCTTACACCCTGACTCCCATCAACTCTCTGACCTCAGGCAAGTTGGTCTCAGTTTGTGAAAGGGACAATTTACCCCACAACAAATTGTTAGCAACACCTGCCTTGCTGACTGTGTGCATTAAGAGAACATCTGTAACTGCTGGGTTAGTGTCTAGTGCCATGTAATATTTTTCATGATTTTTATCATACCCACTTTATAGATGGGAAGATGGAGGCTCAGAGAAGGAAGGTGACTTGTCTGAGGTCATGTAATGATTTAAATCAGTCCTCCAGACTTCTTAGCTGTGAATTTTTTTTTCTACAAAACCTCCCTCTCTATCCTCAAGTGACCCAATACCTCATTTATCCAGAACCTTCCATATGTGATGCTGTCTGGATGTGGCGTTGTGTCCCCAGTGCCCAACAGCACTTGCCTGGTACACAGTATGTCCTGTGCTTACATGTGTTGATGAATTCATATAAACTGTAAGAAACATTTTTCCAGAAGCAGCAGCTAAGACCTGTGTCTTGCCCTAAAGACTTCCTTCCTTCCTCCCTCCCTCCCTCCCTCCCTCCCTCCCTTCCTCCCTTCCTTCCTTCCTTCCTTTTTGAGACAGAGTTTTGCTCTTGTTGCCCAGGCTGCAACCTCTGCCTCCCAGGTTCAAGTGATTCTCCTGCCTCAGCCTCCCACATAGCTGGGATTACAGATGCCCACCACCATGCCCGGCTAATTTTGTATTTTTAGTAGAGACAGGGTTTCACCATGTTGGTCAGGCTGGTCTCGAACTCCTGACCTCAGGTGATCCACCCGCCTTGGCCTCCCAAAGTGCTGGGATTACAGGCGTGAGGCAGCACAACCAGCCCTAAAGACTTCTTTGTGCTCTCTATCCCATTAAGAACAACTCTTAACAGTTTTGGTTGGAAACCTTTGCGAAAGAGATTGATCACTTTCTTCCCCTGAACAATGGCAACATGGATGGCTCGAGGGACAGGCCTTAGGAACCCCAACTGCCTTGCTGAGAATGCCGACAGGCTTGACCCCTGTGCCAGATGACTGTGGGCTGCTGCACGTGTTCAACTCTGGTTTCTGGCTCTTCCCACCCTGTCGGTTCCTTTATTCTGCTGCCCACAGACTTGCCTCCAGAGTGCTGTGGCTCTTTCCTCTCCCCTCATGCGTGTGTGTGTGTGTGTGTGTGTGTGTGTGTGTGTGTGTGTGTCCTTCCCAATTTGCTGCTTCTACCAGTTGGGGACTAAGAAGTGGAACAGTTGACCTTATTAGAATTGGTTCATGTATTCATTCATACCTATTCAACCAGCCAGCCATTGGTAAGCCTGGGTCACACTGGGGATTCTGTCTGTCCATTCTTCCATGCATCCATGTATCCATCCATCCATCTGTCCTGATTGAGGACCTCTGCAGTGGCTTGTGATCAATCAAGACATTACCACACCCTCCTGGCCATGTATGCAGTGAAATAATGATGCACATAGCAAATGCTGGCACCGGACTTGACGGTTTATAATCTGCCTCTGCTGGCATTACCACGCTGAATCTTCACAACAGCCCTGAGAATAGCATTATCCCCATTTTGCAGATGATGAATGCAAAGCTTAGCAGGATGGGGTCCCCCGCCCAATGGCCAGCAGTGAGCACAAAATGACAGCTGGAACTCACTCAGGTCTCTGGCCCACCCTGTTACTTTCTCTCTCCTTCGTGCTGCATTTGGAAGCTGTCTGATGCCATGTTCATTATCTGTCTCTGTCATGAGCTATTAGTAGTGGTGGCTGAGGTTGAACCTTCTGCCTTTGTCAAATGGTCAGTGCAGGGAAGTGAAGGAAGACACTTCAACCTGCAGACCTTGTCCCACCTGGACCCAGGCACACTATCTAGTCCACACTTCCCAAACTGTCCCCTGAGGAACCCTAGTCCCATGGCATGGGAATGGATTTGAGGATGCATGAGCATACAGATTTGGGAAACACTAGGTCACATAAATCTAAACAGGCCTTCTCAGGGTCTTTAATGTATTAATATGAATTGGGGACCCCAATGGGTGGCACAGTGTGCAGCCACCCTTTCCTAAGCTCATTTGAACATGCAACTCCTTGGTCAAAGAGCAGGGTCTGGACACATCATCTTGAGAAAGTACTGTGAGAAGATCTCATGGGCAAACCCTGACCTTGCTGTTTTGTACAAGGAAGGCTCCAGCTAGAGCTAGTTTCCTGGCCCAGAACTGCATTTTGAGAGAGCATCACAGGGCATACTCTTTAGCCCCAGAAAAGGTTCAGTGGTAATGCTGGAACTTCAGGCAGCAGGGGCAAGTGGCAGGTGGAGATATTTTTATTCTTTCATCCACTAAACGAACATATCTCAGACATCTACTGTGTGCCAGGAACAGAGCCAGCACTTGGAAATGCCAAGACAATCTGACTAAGACTCTTCCATTTCATTTTCCTGTGCCCACCAAGGATTTTTAAAGACAGATAAGCCTTAAATGCTTTAAAAGGAGGAAGTGATTTGTTAATTGCTCTGGGTCATTACTTTGGGTGGGTGACACATTTACTCAATTCAGTGGAGCTGCACCTTCTTAGTCCCAGGTCCTGAGGGGCAGAGAGTGAGGCAATTCCAGGACCCATTACCCTGGGCAGAGTGCACAGATGTTGCAAGGGAGGTCAAGAGCATGGGGAGGCCGGGAGGAGGAGGGGACGGGGAGGGGAAAAAGTGAGTGAGCTTCCTCCTGGAGTCCATCAGTTTCAGCTTGGGGTTGGGGGGCACTTAAGTGAGGCTCTGCGAAGAAGAGATTGGGGAGTGGGGATGGACGTGCTCCAAGTGGCTGGGAAGGGCGCTCTTCCAACAGCTGGAGCAGAGTTGAAAGGAGGCAGCACATGACACTGCGTCATGAGGACCCTGTAAGGAGCCCGTGGCTGTGGGAGCAGAGGGAGGAAAAGTAGGTCAGATGGGGCTGAAGAAGTTCCTGGGGAGGATTGTGAGGGTCTGAGCTCCAGCTAAGTGGGTACTCACCTGACGAGCCTCTTCAGAGCTGGTCACATTCATCCCAGTGTCCCCCGCACCTGGCTGGTTCCCAGTGGGTGTTTGTGGACTGGCTGGACTCTCCCTCTGTAGGCCTCGGATTCTTCACACTAGTGGTCAAGCGAGGTCACCTGGCACCTCCCTTCCTACCCTGAAGAGCTCTCAGGAGTTCTGGATGCTTGTGCAGGGGAAGGCCTGACCACTCCCCCTGTCCCCTGCCTCAGGGTCCTCTGGGTTGCCCCAGCCAGGCAGGGACCATGGTGCCCTCAGTGGGGCACAGCCCTCCTGCTGCCAGGGAACTTTGCCCCTCGTGCTTTCTGCCTTCAGCAGTTGACCCCCTGAGCCCAGAAGGACATCCTGTGACTGGGAGTGGCGGTGGAGTTGAGCGCATGCTGCAGCTTAGCACAGGGAGGAAGCTCTGCTTCCATCTATGTGAAAATGGGCAGCCAGGCACGGTAGCTCACACCTGTAATCCCAACATTTTGGGAGGCTGAGGCGGGCAGATCACTTGAGGTCAGGAGTTCGAGACCAGCCTGGCCAACATGGTGAAACCCTGTCTCTACTGAAAATACAAAAATTAGCTGGGCGTGGTGGTGTGTGCCTGTACTCCCAGCTCCTCGGGAGGCTGAGGCAGCATAATCGCTTGAACCCGGGAGGCAGAGGTTGCAGCGAGCTGAGATCGTGCCACTGCACTCCAGCCTGGGTGACAGAGCGAGACTCCATCTCAAAAAAGAAAGAGAAAATGGGCAAGTGACTCAGCCTCTGAGCCTCCGCCTTCTTGTCTGTTAGTAACTTCCACACTGGACTTTTATGAAGGTTCAACGGGATAAAGTTTATGAACATGGATTGTAAACTGACTTACTCCACAAACAAGTAAACAGTTCTTGCCATTAACAATACTCATTTGTCCAATTTCTATTAATCCCCCAAACCTTTGGACCACTCACCTCTTTTCAAGAAGTGCTCCCTGGCATCAGCTCACTGTTCTCTGTGCAAGCTGCCCCTGCTGGTACATTTTATCCAGGCCAGAGCAATAGGAGCCTCTGAATTATGTACAAGTCGCACACACAGGCCAGAACTGTGTGTCTGCAGCCCTGTCTGTGTTTGAACAGAGAGAAAGATGGTGCTGTCCTTCCTATCTGCTGGGCCCAGGGGCCAGATCCCGCCCCTTCCCTGGCTGCAACCCAGGGGTCTTGGTCTCTGGGGCAGGCTGGGGGCACATGTGAAGAACACCCCCCACACCCAACTTGTCTGTCCTGTTTACAGTCTGGGTCTGACATGGCCTGCCCACATGCAGGAGCCTCTCTGTGTCCTGCATCCCTGGGTGGCTGGTGGGCATAGTGCTCGAGGGGCAAAACAAGACAGTCATTCCACATCCCTTTCACTTCCCTGTTCGTGCCAGGAGGTGTCGGGATGACCAAGTCGGGATGACCAAGATCTTCAATGTGGACACTGCTTTATTTCAGCAGGGCCTCGGGTACCCTCTCTGGGAGGCCTACAGCCTGTCACAGCATGCTGAGTCAAAGCCACCTGCCCAGGGTAGGTGCTGGAGGGACAAGGCTAGGTTGTGCCCAGCATCCCTTCTCCTGGAATTCTGGGGGTCCCTCTCAGTGCCCTTGTTCCTGAGCAGCTCCAGATGGTCCTGGCCCTATGTGGGGGGAGCAGGGGCAGACAGCTGGTGAGGCTGGCACCCAGAGGCATCACAGATCCTCCCTCTGCTTAGACTGGCGTGGGGGCCACAGTGGGGGAGGCAGAGTGGCAGGCAGGGAGAAAGATATACTGGGATATTGATGTAAACCTAAGCGGATTATTTTTAGAAGATCCCAGTGAACAAACATCAATTTACCCCTCCTCCAACTCTCCCCCAGTCTTAAGAAGACGGAGCAGGAACACACCTGGCTTCCTGTCGTGGTTCCATCCCTGCGCCTGTGCAACCTTGAATTTGTGCCTGGGCCTCTCTTAGCCTTAGCTGGCCTCATTTTAAGATGCCGATGATAAGGCCAACGTCACAAGGCTGGTGCGAGATCAAATCAACCCAGTGGGTGGCATACCCAAGAGGGCACCGGATGCATGGCAGGCCACCAGTTTGCAGGGCAGATCTAATGCTAGGCCAGAGCAAAGTAATTGGATGTTTTTAGATACTTGATCTGTGGTCTCTCTAAGCAGGAGAGAGGAGATTTTTGTCGACTTCCTCAAAATGGTCAGTGCAGCTTAGGCACATTTTTGTACCTTGTGGCTCCACCAAAAGGGCTTGAAAATCACCCAGGTATTTGTTGACCTTTCCTCTGGGACCAGGTAAAGTCACTGGGTGTGAGTCCTGAGTCTGTCATATTAGCCAGGTGACCTGGGCGAGTCCCTTGTCCTCCCTGTCCTATAAAATGGAGGGAACAAGTACCTAATTCTCAGGATCATTGTGAGCTTCAGATGAGAAATAATCTATAAAATCCTATTGGAGAAAAAAAAAAAAAAAGCTACTGATAGATAGTGGGTGTTGGGGGATGACGGCCCAGAGTGCAGGTCAAGGGCTCAGGCAGCCGAGGCTGAGTGTCCCGTCCTAAGGACTGGCAGGCTCTGTGATGGTCAATGTGTGTGTGGAGCCTGATTTGCTTTCCTTAATGGGACAGCTGTTTAATTAGCCTCTGAGTGTTCCTGACAAGTGTCCCTGTGATTGTCCCCAGCATCTAACAGGGTCAACTCTCTCCAGACCATGTGTGTGCTGAGCTGGCCAGCCTTGGGTGTGAGGCATTGACCCACTGTCCCATCCTCTGATTCTTGGCTTGTCACTCAGATGGCCTCATGGGGCAGCCACTGTGTTGGGGACTAAGGGAACAGGAGACAGCCCTGCCTTAAGAATCCCGGTCTGGGCTGAAAAGGAGGAATGCAGAAAAGGCTCGGTGGCTGTGACCCAGTGGGGCTTGGAGGCAGCCAGTGCCCCCCAGCCTGGGAACAATTCTGCCTGGCTCTGCCACCAATTCTCTGTGTGACCTTGATCATAGGCCCTTTCTCCCTCTGGGCCTGTTTTCCCCTCTAAATGATGTTGGAAGAAGTGGTCCCAGGAAGCTGCGGCCTACAGCATAGCAGGGTGAGGGGAGCAGTGATCTGTGAAGCCAGCCCAGCCTGGGGTTCTCAGCCCGGCTCCTGCACTTTCCGGCCTGTGACCCTGGGTAGCCCACCCAGCCTCTCCATGCCTGCCTGACAAGGGTATGCTGGCCCTGCTGGCACAGAGCAGACACTGAACACCCTGCCCAGCAGTATCTGGCATTGGTGGGCCCCAGGGCAGCTTTGACCCTTCCCCTCTTTCTTTCCCTGTTGGTCTCTGCAGTAACCAGAAGTTCCCCCGGGAGTCTTGCCCCAGTGGATGAGGGTGGCATAAAACAAGTGTTGCTGACCTCAGTGCCGAGTCCACCATGCTGTCTGTGCCACTCCCCTGCCTAGGAACCCCAGGATTGGGTTAGAGCTGGCCATCCTCTGCCTCTTAAGGGCTGGACGGAGAAGGGGAGGGGGGCAGGGGCAGGGTGCCCACTCTAGAGCCCAGCATCCTGTCTTTGTTGGCATCTTGGAACCTTGGTCCTTAGAACCGTGGACTCTTTCAGTTCCCAAATCTTGGAAGCACTGGATCATGGAACCATAGAATCTTGGTGATATGAAATCCAGACTTGGAGGTGGCCTTAGTGGTCACAATCCAAACCTTCATCCAGCCCAGGCAGCCCCTCTGCAGGCTCCGTGAACACTCTGGCAACTGGGGAGTCATCTGTAGTCCCCTCAGGTAGGTCTTGGACTTCAGTCAGATCACAGAGCTGCCCCTGCCCTTCCTTGTGGTCTTGACTGGCCACTGTGATGCGTGCCTGGGGCTGGTTAGTGCTAATGGACAGCTGGGATGGAACCAGGCGCCTGCTCAGCTAAGAATAGAAGGCTTTGTGTGATTTAAGTAGCAGCCAGATCATATCAGGCCTCCCAGCCAGGCCCCGGGGAGCTTATTAAGCGGGATCTGGGGCCACCCTGGGTCCTCCTAGGTGGAGGGGAAAGCCACTGGACTTCCCCAGGGTTGCTGTCTTGTGTTTACCTGATGATGAATTTTCCTTTTCCCATCAAGTAAGTTCATCCCTCCTCCTTCCTCCTCCCTGGGGCTGGCTGAGGAGCATCACCCAGTGTTCTGGGGGGAGTGTCTTCTGGGAAGAGCTCAAACAAAACAGAGCGTCCCTGAGAGGAACAAACAGATCGATGAAAATGTCTTTGGAAGGGAGAGAACAGATTATGGCGACCTTTTATTGAGTGCCTACTGTGTGCCAAGCCCTTGGCTCAGCATTTTGTGCTGTTGCTGTATCTGACCCTCCCAAGAGGCTCTGGAAAGGGTCCTTATCCCCATGATGCAGATGAGAACACAAAGGCCCAGCTGGTACTTGGTGGAACTGATATTGGAATCAAGGACTGCCCTGCCCGGTTCCTTCTGGGGGAGAAACGGAGTTCCTGAGAGCTAGGGGAAAGAGGCAAGAGTCAGAATTCTTGGAGAGAGCCCTAGGCATGGAGGATTTTGTCTCTCTGACTGCAGTGATTCATGCTTTACCTTATGTTAGAGTCTTTTCCACTTTTGGCAGCATGGAATAGGAGAAACGGTGCTGGACTGGAGGAGGAATTACGGCGCTATCACAAATATAGTAGGTGCAGGCACACGTTGGTTAGGTTTGAATTAAACCAAATCCACGTCGGTCTCAGATTTCCCTTCTGTGAAGTGAGTAGAGGCTGCCTGGGGCAGGATCATGAGGCTGCAGCTCCAGATTCCCGGTCTTTTGACCAGAGAGTGTCCTGTTCCCTGCTCTCTGCAGGTCTCTGGTGCCTCTTGCCTCCCCTTGAGAGATTATTCCCAGTGTGAGAATTGGAAGGACACCTAGGAATCGCAGGTCACTCTCTGATGGTACGGACAGGAAAACAGGGGCCCCACAAGGACAAGGACTGGCCCAAGGTCATGCAGTGAGTGGGCCTCAGAGCACATAGTAGGTATTCAGGAGATCCCTTCTTCCAAGCCAATGCCTACTCTCCTCTGGGGCACTGCTTTTCGGTGGTGATCTGGAGAGCCGGGGGTGGGGCGGGGGGCTGAGGCAGCTGGATCCTGAGAGGGAGGCAGGGGCCAAAGGTCCAAGCCTCTATCTGTAGTGCCCCAGGCCCATCTGTGCTTGCCCAAATCCTGCCCAGCTCAAATGCCCCCTCTTCTGTGAAGCCTTCCTGGACTCCCCTTCCTAATACCCTTTCTAATCTCCCTATCTACCTCGAGAGTGAGAGTATTTTTTAAAATTGTATTATTTTATGTTAACAAACATAAAATGTACCATAGTAACCATGTTAAATACAGTTCCATATGTTAACTATATTCACATTCTTGTGCAACAGATCTCCAGGGCTTTTTCATCTTGCAAAACTGAGACTCTACCTATTACACAACTACTCCCCATTTCCCCCTCTTTCTCTGGCCCCTGGCACCCACCATTCCACTTTCTGTTTCTGAGTTTGACTATTTTAGATACCACATATAAGTGGAAACATACAGTATTTGGCTTATTTCACCTAGCACAGTGTCCTCATGGTTCGTCCATGCTGTAGCATGTGGCGGGATCCCCTTCTTTGTTCGGCAGAGCGCTGCTCCATTGTGTGGCTAGACCACATTTTTCTGTCCGTTCACCTGTCGATGGACCTTTGGGTTGCTTCTTGGCTCTTGTGACAAGAGTGGGGAGTTTTGAAGTTGGATGGGCCTGGGTTGGACCCTGGCTTTTAGCCTCCCTTTAGCTAGGTCTAAGGCCATCCTCACCTGCCACTGTGCCCAGTGGGATTGCTGCAAGGAGTAGAAATTGTTCATGTTGAAACACTTGGCACGCAGCAGGTTTGCAGTGAATAGTAGGTGGGATTCATTCTTGTTATCCACTTTCCCTCTAGGGACAGGTCCCTTTTGCCCATGGCTATAGGACCCACAGCTCACCTGCACCCCATCCATGAGGCCAGCTGAGCACCTGGTGAGTCTCAGAATATTGGAGCTGGAGAGCACCTGTACACAGAGAGGGGCATGGACTGGACTCATCCAAGTTCACACAGCCAGTCAATGGCCATGCCAGGATTCAACTTGGCTCTCCAGCCTGGGGACCTTCCCTCCGCAGTCCCTGAGGTCCGCAAGCCTTGTCCTTAGGCGGGATCAGCTCCCTAGGGGCCTGTGTCTAATCCTGCAGCATTCAGGGCTGGGCGAGGCAGGGGGCTGGGAGATGAACATCTCAGGAGGCTCAAGAGATGAGCATCCGTAGTGGGCGGAGGCCAATGGCACCTGCTAGTCTCCTCTGATCACCTGACTTTCCCCAGGGCTGTGGACAGCGAAACTGCTTCAGCAACAAGGGGGCTCACTTCAGACTCATTTGCATGGTACAGGCTCTCTAAGGTCCTTGCCTCGCACCTGGGAGTTCATCTGCTTTTGCTCACTTTCATTCATTCATTTGCCTGTTCCTTCCTTCGCTCATTTGTTCAGCAACCACTCCCTGAGGCCTGCTGTGGGCTGGGAGACCAATCAGACCTTGCAGGCACTCAGTATGGCATAGCAGTGAATGGTGTGGATTCTGAGGCTAAACTGCCTGGGTTCAAATCCCAGTTCTGCCAGTTACTACCTCTGTGACCTTGGACAAGTTGCTTAGCCTCTCTGCCTCAGATCCTTCTCTGAAGTGGGGAGAATGATAGTTCATAATTTATATTTGTTAGTTATTGTTGTCACATAACAAATCACCCCAAAACTTAGTGACTTTATATAAGAACAGTTATGGCCAGGCGTGGTGGCTCATGCCTGTAATCCCAGCACTTTGGGAGGCTGAGGCAGGTGGATCACCTGTGACCAGGAGTTTGAGACCAGCCTGGCCAACATGATGAAACCCCATCTCTATTAGAAATACAAACATTAGCTGGGCATGGTGGAGCGCACCTGTAATCCCAGCTACTCACGAGTCTGAGGCAGGAGAATCGCTTGAACCTGGGAAGCAGAGGTTGCAGTGAGCTGAGATGTCCCACTGCACTCCTACCTGGGCGATAGAGCGAGACTCTGTCTCAGGAAAAAAAAAAAAAAAAGCAATCATTATCTCACAGTTTCTATAGGCCAGGAATTTAAGTTGGACTCAGCCTTGGTCTAAGCCCAGTGGCTCTGGCTCAGGGTCTCACATGGTTTCTGTCAGATGGCGTCTAGAGTGAGGAGGAGCTGGGGCACTCAGAGGTTGACCCGGCTTCTCTTGCTCTTTGCATAGTCTCAGGCCTTCCTTTCTCTCTCTGCGGGCTTGTTTGAGCTTTCCCACAGCAAGGCAGCCTCAGAGCAATCACGGTGTCTACATGGTGGTGCAGGACTTTAGCAGGAGTGTCCCAGTGAAGGAGGCAGAAGCTGCTTCACACTGGATGACCGGTCCCTGAAAGTGCCATAGTGTCACCTCAGCCATTACTCCCAAGCTCTCTCAGATTCAAGTGGGGGTGACAGAGACCCCACCTCTCTCCATGGGACTGGTGTCAGCATCACTTTGTAAGAAGACGGTGTAGGATGGGAGACATTGCTGCAGATGTCTTTGGAAATACAATCTGTTACAATTGTGAGAGTTAGATGAGTAAACACAGGAAATGCCTAGAACAATGCCTAGGCATCGTATATAAATGGTAGCTAGATAAAACCAAGGGTGATTTTGACCATATGCAACTTATTCATTATGTGCTGACTGTAGGATGTGACTGCCACTATGGAAGCCAATCCACTGAATAGCAGCATTTCCCATTTGGGTATTGAGGGATCTATAGGAGTTCACCAGACTGAGGCAAGCAGAAAGGCATTCTACACAGAGAAATTAACTTTGCAAAGGTGTCGAGCTGGAGAGAGGAGTCCCTGGAGCAGGAACTTAGCTCCAGGTGGCAGGGCTGGCCTGAGGTGAGGAGTGAAGGAAGTGACTGGAAAGCCCAGGTTGAGAAGAGTTTTGCATGTAGGTTTTGTACTTAATCCTGAAGGTTCCAGGATGTCCGTCTGTTTCTCAGGCAGCAATATGAGAGGCTTGAGTACCATCATGAGGAAGCCATTTCTGAGACCGAATCAACAGGATCTTGGGAGATACTGGACTTGGGCGTGTAGGGAGAGGTCAGGACTGATGGGGCCCACTCCCCGGTGTTTGGCACGGGTCATTTACATCGGTTTTGAATGTGATGTGCATACCTAGCCTGGCTTGCTTTCCCTCCTTTTCCAGTATATTAGAAACTTCGTGATTGTTCTCTGCTGAGGTTGGCTCTTTGGTAGGGGAGGGCAGAAGTGTAACTCCCTTGGCAGAGGGGTCTGGAGGAGCCTGGCAGGGCCAGTGGCCTCTTCCTCTGCCCCCAGGCCCGTCTGTGGAGAGTGGCTCCTGCTCCCTCACCCTCTCCTCTCCCAGCACCCCTCCCCACTCTGATCACAGCCTCGAGTCCAAATGAAACCAGCCAGACTGTTCAGGGGACTGTTGCCACGTCTCCCTGAGCCCCTGCTCTGGTGCCCCGAGCACCAGCCTGGAACCCTGGCTGAGCCAAAGGCGTCACCCCTGGAGCAGGTAACTCTGAGCGAGGCCATGGCCCGGGTCTGTGTTTCCAGGATGTTTACATTCCTGTGGACCTGTCTTTGCACGGCTCCATGTACTTCCGGGAGCCTGTGTGCTCACGACAGTGTGCCCACTCGTGTCACCCGTGTCTGTCCGTGAATATGTGCCCTCTGTCTTTTTGGATGTCTCTGTGTGTTCGCGTGTGTTTGCACAAGTATGAGGTGGGCCTCTTAGGCTCTCTCCAGGGCCCCCATGGTATCTCCTCATAAATGGCAGGCAGGTTAGGGTGCTCTGAAGGGGGCTAAGTGCGAGGAGGGGCTGAGCCAGGGGATAGCCCTTGCCCCTGGGGGCCTGTGGTCTGAGGGGAAATCCAGACCTCACCAATGTGGCACACTCAGCAGAAAAATACAAATTTCCAGATTTGAGAAACCTCTTTGGGAGCCCTCATGCTGCACTTGGCCTGGATGTTGGGCACCCAGGGTTAGACAGACCCTGCCCCTACCTTCCAGAGCCAGCTCAGGCAGGCAGCTGTGCAGTTGGACACTAGCGTGGCTGCTGAATGGATGGCTGTACAGGGCACATGAAAACAGGTGAAGGCATACCTGGGCCTGCTGGAGAGTCAGGGAGGGCTTCCTGCAGGAGGAGTTTGAGTGGCGACTCCAGGGCTGTTTGGGGGATGAGAGGAAGGAGATGGAGAGCAGAGCTGGGCTTGGCGTCAGATGGCACTGGAGGGTTTGAAGAGGGAGATGGGGAGGGTGAGTCTCATCTTCCAGGCCTGGAGGTTGGAGGGAATGGAGGTGCCTTGAAATGCGTGGAAAGGGAGAGGAGTTCCCATTTGGCCACTGTGGGTGTGAGCTTCCTGTGGGGTGTCCAGGTGCAGGTGACCAGAAGGTTGCAGGATACTTGAGTCTTGAGCTTGGTCCAGGCAGAGACGGGTGGTTGAAGCCATGGGGTGGATGATACTGCCAAGAAGGATATGGTGGGCAAGGGAGGGAAAGGGGGCTTAGGATTGAGAGCAGCAGCATTCAGGTGTGGGCAGAGAGACAAGCCAGCAAGGGGCTGGTGAGGTGGGGCCAGAAAGGGGGACGAACAACTAGGCAATTAATGTCCCGGAATCCAAGGAAGGAGACTGGTTTTAGGAGGGCGAGTTCTGCAGTGTCAGCTGAGGATGGAGAAGTGCCCCGTGGATTTACCCACACAGAAGCCATTGTTGACCTTGGTGGCAGCAGAGGGTATAATGGGTTTTGCAGTGGGTGGGAGGAAGTGGAGATATGGGTGTAGACAACTCTCAAGTTTGAATGAGAAGGAAGGAGAGAAAGGGAGGAGAGCTGGGAAGGGGTGCCGGGGATGAACTGCATGAGCCCCAGGCTGCTCATTGCTGACTGGAAGGAGCCAGAAGAGGAGAGAGGAGAGACCAGAGGGAGGAGAGAGGGTAAACTGGTCATCTGTAGACACCCGCCTAGTCCTCTGCCCGCGGCAGGGAGGGTGCCTGGAGGGGGTGGTGCTTTCTGGAGGAATGGTTGTGGAGGGCTGAGGGTGGAGGAGGTGCAGTGCTGGGCCGGTAGCCTTCAGTCCTGCCCTGACCTCTGCCAGTCTTCGCATCTGCAGAGTAGGGTGGTAGCAGCCACCCTGGGGCGTGGGGAGGATCCCAGGAGGCAGAAGCCCCACTAGCTCAGAGCATCCTCATAAACCAGGTTCAGGTCAGGAGTTGAAGCTCAGGGCTGGGCGGGGTTGGCCTCTGCTGGTTTTTGCATCTTCAGTGCTCACCAAAGCTGTTTCGTAGACACTGCAAACAAGAAAGGCCTGGGAAGGTCAGGATGTGGATGGCCTGCTTCCAAAGAGGCCACACCCAACCCCATCTCTGGGCCCAGCTCCCAATTACAGGGAAGTTCTTCCTTTGGGTCTAGCCTAAGTTTTTCCCACTGTGCATTCCCTTCTGGTGAACTTGTTCAACCCTGCTCCATGGAGCCAAGCCTATCAGCCGACCACTTGGAGTGTTGGCCAGTGTTTTTACAACTTGTTTTCATGAAGATTATTTGAAGTCTCCTTGCATTCCCAGAATGTCAGACCCGCCCTGATTCACAAGGATTGACCAAAACAGGGTCTGAGCCAACCAGAGGAATCTGAGGACTTAGTCATACCCCTTGGATCATCTGCACATTCCTTTCCTTCCAGTTAAAAAAAAAAAAAAAAAGGAAAAGAAGAAGAAAGAAGGAAAGTTAACCTAGATGACCAGGAAGGGACAGCGGTATTTGGGGATGTAAACAAACTCAGATGATGCTGGCCATGGATGAAGGGGTGGGGCCTGAGGGGTCAGTGCTTGGCTTTGCACCTGGCAGACGTCAATTCAAGTGCATGTTCTGCTGCTTGTAAGATGGGGATCTTTCACAGGATACTCTTCATATCTCTGAACTTCGGTTTCCTCATCTCTGAAATGGAAACATTGATGGCACCCACCTCAGACACCTGAAGCAGACCTAGAAGCAGACCCTGAGGCAAGGATTCGTGTGACAGTGATTCATTAGGAAGCTTCCCTGCTAAGGGAAACCTGCTAAGGGAATAGGAAATGTAGAAGCAGAAAGAGAAAGAGGAGAAGCAAGAGGCTATTTCCAGCCAAGCTCCATAGAAGAACTTTGGCTTTGTCTTCCAGAGGAACTCTCATGGGGACACTGTAGGTCATACCCTAGGGCTGGCCCTCCAGGGGCAAAGATGCTGGAGAATTCATACCTCTCCCTCCTGAGTCAACGGATTATATGAGATAAAGCATGTAAGGTGCTGATTGCCCAGGACCTGGCACCAGCAAGTGACAGCTATGAGAAAGGGGTGTGCAGAAGGGGAAATCCCAGGCTGTGTGGTCAGCAAGGGGCAGTGCCTTCTGAGAGCCTGCCTGTGCTCCACTGCTCCTGTAGCCCCAGGTCTTTGTCTGTCAGCTTTTAGAGGCAAAATCCCACAGAGCTCCCGCCCCCATTGTTGTCCCGGATGACTTGGCTTTGGGCAATCTCTCCAGTCAGTCCAGGTCCCTCCCAGCCCTAGAGGCCGGCCCTGGTGCCCTGCTGTAGTTCTCCCTTCCAGCCCACCCACCCAGCCTGGAGGGCATCAGTGATGATTACGAGGTGGGACAAGGCTTAAGGACAGAGATTAGTTCAAGGCCATGGAAGCACCAAATGCCCATAGAGGAAATCGAGGCCATTGTGGCCCATCCCCGCCTGAGTCGAATTTGGATTTGACTTTTCTTCGCAGCCCACCCACTCTGTGTTTCCATAGAAGGTACTCAGGGATCGCTTGGGGGAACTTGCGTGGGTCAGCACATTCCAGGAACAAATAAACAGGTTGCCCTTCCTGGCTGTACTGACTAAATCCTAAGACTCCGACTATGTGACTCTCACTTTCACTGGTGATATCGGGCTGGGTTAGCCCTCATGGGACCCACTCTTACCCTTCTCCTGTCCGCTGTGATATCACAAGAGATGTTACCCATGATCTGGCCTCCCCACTCAGGCCTCTGGGAGTCAACCTCCCCCTCCACTCCCCCCACCCCCAACAGACCATGACAGGCCTGGGTGCTAGTCCACACTCTGTCACCTGCTGTGTGACCTTAGCCAAGTCACCTCCCATCTCTGAGCCTCATGAGGTACCCTATGTTTGTAACCAGTTTTGTATGTGCTCACCTAGAAATCAGGCGATTGTAACATGGTGTTAATCCCTGCTTGACGCAGTGGATGCCCAGAAAGGTGAAGTGATTTGCCGGTGATCACACAGCAAAAGGGCAGAGAGGGCTAGGACCTGCTTCCAACCCCACGGCCAGTTAAGTGAGCATCCTACTCTTTTATCAGCTCTGCTCTGGCCCCGCAGCCCCTCTTTGATTCAGAACTTGAATTAAGCCCCTAGTGGTCAGGATGAACTGAGCAGGCACCGAAGTGGTCAGTCACTGCTGCAAACTCATTAACTCATTTGATTCCCATGTATTGGGTACCTATTGTATAAGGGGTTCTGTGCTCAGATAAGTACAGTTTAACTTTCACCAGGTTTAACATAGAATCCACTGCAAAGGCTTGAGCACCTGCAAGTGCCAAGAGTGAGGGTGCCCTTAGGGTGGTGGTCCCAGAGGAGAAAGTGGTCTAGAAAGTCTAGAGCCCCCTCACTGTCCAGGAGGCAGGCAGGGAGTGGCTAGGTTGGGGAGGTGGATGTCAGGGAAACAAGTTTGTTCACTCCTGGGTATTCACTGCTGCCTGTGGTGGGTCCAGCACTGTGCCAGGCTGGGGGTGAGGCTGGGAGACAGCTTTGATTCACCGTCAAGGCCTCCACCCCTTACGCGTCCTGCCGCCTTTGTTCACACGATGCGCTTGGTGTGTTTGTCTACACCATTAGCTCGTGGGCTCATCCAGCAGGAGCTCCGTCTGTCTGCTGGGCCTACAGGAGAGCTTAGGAAATGTGTGTTGGTGACTAGATTTTTGGTGTCTAGACTGGCTTGGTAGTAACAGTATGAATCCAGGAGACCCTAAATCCCCTCGAGCCTCTGTTTACCATCTATAAAAAGTATCTACTGCAGCCAGGCGTGGTGGCTCATTCCTGTAATCCTAGCACTTTGGGAGGCCGAGGTGGGCAGATCACTTGAGCTCAGGAGTTCAAGACCAGCCTGGGCAACATGGCAAAACCCCCTCTCTACAAAAAAATACAAAAATTAGCCGGGTGTGATGGCACATACCTATAGTCCTAGAGACTCAGGAGGCTGAGGCAGGAGGATTGTTTGAGCCTGGGATGTAGAGGTTGCAGTGAGCTGTGATTGCACCACTGCACTCCAGCCTGAATAACAGAGTGAGACTCCATCTCCAGAAAAAAAAAAAAAAGTCTGCAGTGGGAGGCTAAGAGGAGTAAGATAGCACACATAGAAACCTTGGCCTTGTACAGAGAGTATGTCCAGCCCTTGTAAATGTTGGGCAGTATTAACAATAGGTGGGGCCGGGCGCGGTGGCTCAAGCCTGTAATCCCAGCACTTTGGGAGGCCGAGACGGGCGGATCACGAGGTCAGGAGATAGAGACCATCCTGGCTAACATGATGAAACCCTGTCTCTACTAAAAAAAAATACAAAAAACTAGCCGGGCGAGTTGGCGGGCGCCTGTGGTCCCAGCTACTTGGGAGGCTGAGGCAGGAGAATGGCGTAAACCCGGGAGGTGGAGCTTGCAGTGAGCTGAGATCCGGCCGCTGCACTCCAGCCCGGGCGACAGAGCGAGACTCCGTCTCAAAAAAAAAAAAAACAATAGATGGGCCCTCGGCACTGTGCCAGACTGAGCAGAAAACATGAGGGAGATGGGGTCTGGCCCCTGTTACAGCTACTACACACTGTACAGTTTACACAGCCCTGTTACGTCCTGCTCACTGGTTCTCCCTGTCATCCCAAGATGGGATCTGGGCAGGTGCCAGTATCCCCATATGACACAGGAAGATGTTGACCTGCCTTCCAGTGGCTAAGCCAAGATGAAAAGCCAGGTCTCCTGGCTCTCAGTCTCCTGCTCACTCCTCTGCTCCCCCACCTCCCGAACTTGCTTCCTGCTCTCCGGAAGCTCCTTGTGAAAGATGCTAGGCAGGGCAGTGGGCAAGGAATGTGGAGATTTGCCAGCCCAGGTGTTGGGGGCTGAGGGTACATTGTGGTGGCTTTAGCCCAAAGTAGGTTACTGTGGCTAGTAGGTCCAGAGTAAGGGGGCAAGAGGAGAGGTGAGGGAGGGGGACTGAGTGGGGATGCAGAGGAGGAGGAAAATAGCTGTGGGCTATAGGTCACCAGGACCACTGCCCAGCTGGATGGCAGGGGGCTACTAGCCTGGTGCAGCAGAGGCTTCTGGGCCCTCCCAGCCTAGCCGGCTCCCTTTCCAGGGGGATGGTGTAACAAGAACTGGGGATGGAAGACCCTGGGCACCCTGGCTCCCCTGCAAGGTGGTGTTGGAGCTGAAGGGACTTTAAGGAGTACAGGGTCTGTGGGAGAGGCCAGTCAAGTTGTGGTCACTGCCCCTGAGGAAATTTGAGTGCTTACTGCCCTGGAAATACAGCCCCACGCACAAGGCGTAAGCATAAGGACCTTCCATGTGGAAAGCACTTGTGAAAGGCGGACTGGGGAAGGCAGGGCTGGCTGGCAGACATGCAGTTGCTCACAGATGTGAGGTCACCAGCATGGGTGACCTGGGCCCCGCAACATAAGAGGTGGTGGGTGAGGAGTGGACGGGCGCCTCCTAAATTTGGAGAACTGAGAGCAAAAATACAAATAGAGATCCATGTATCTTTGTCAGATATTTGAAGGTTGTAAAGCAAGCCAGGAGACTGTTAAATAAAATAGATTTGATTTTCCCACCTTGACAAATATACCTTCACAATGTACATTGAAATACGTACATTGTGTACTTATTTACATTGTGTAAAGTTTAGTTTTATTTGAGAGTGATAAAATATCAAGAATGTCTGAATTTAATTATTGCACATCTCGGGTATATTGTTGTTAAGCTGATGATGTTCAGATATAAAAAATAAGACTTAACAATTCTTTTTTTTCTTTTTTTGAGAGAGTCTCACTCTGTCACCCACGCTGGAGTGCAGTGTGGTGTGATCTCAGCTCACTGCAACCTCTGCTTCCCAGGTTCAAGTGATTCTCCTGCCTCAGCCTCCTGAGTAGCTGGGATTATATTGAATATATATTTGAATTATATATACATATAGTGTATGTGTGTGTGTGACAGGCTCACTCTGTTGCTCAGGCTGGAGTGCAGTGGGCATGATCTTGGTTCACTGCAACCTCTGTCTTCCGGGTTCAAGCGACGCTCCTGGCTCAGCCTCCCGAGTAGCTGAGGCTACAGGCATGTGCCACCATACCCAGCTAATTTTTTGTATTTTTAGTAAAGACAGGGTTTCACCATGTTAGCCAGGATGGTCTTGATCTCCTGACCTTGTGATCTGCCCGCCTCGGCCTCCCAAAGTGCTGGGATTACAGACGTGAGCCACTGTGCCCAGCCTTTATATGTATTTTGTTATTGTTGTTGAGATGGAGTCTCACTCTGTTGCCCAGGCTGGAGTGCAGTGGCATGATGGTAGTGCACTGCAACCTCTGCCTCCCTGATTCAAGTGATTCTCCTGCCTCAGCCTCCTGAATGGCTGGGACTACAGGCGTGTGCCACCACACCCGGCTAATTTTTTTTTGTTTAGTAGAGACGGGATTTCACCATGTTGGCCAGGCTGGTTTTGAACTCCTGACCTCAGGTGATCTGCCTGCCTAGGCCCTCAGAGTGCTGGGATTATAAGCGTGAGCCACAGCATGTGGCCATCAAATTTTGTATACTTTAAATACAAACACATTTTATTTTTAGTACTTTATTGCCATCAACAGAACACAAGTGATGAAAATCTTTTTTTTTTTTTTTTTTGTTTGTTTGTTTTTTTTTTGTTTTGTTTTTTGAGACGGAGTCTCGCTCTGTCGCCCAGGCTGGAGTGCAGTGGCACGATCTCGGCTCACTGCAAGCTCCGCCTCCTGGGTTTACGCCATTCTCCTGCCTCAGCCTCCTGAGTAGCTGGGACTACAGGCGCCCGCCACCGCGCCCGGCTAATTTTTTGTATTTTTAGTAGAGACGGGGTTTCACCGTGGTCTCGATCTCCTGACCTTGTGATCCGCCCGCCTCGGCCTCCCAAAGTGCTGGGATTACAGGCGTGAGCCACCGCGCCCGGCCGAAAATCTTGATTATAACAATATAATTAGTGATCTTGCTAAAATAAAGATTTTATGAAATAAATAAAAATAAGCTGTGGCCAGTTGCAGTGGCTCACACCTGTAATCTCAGCACTGAGGCTGAGGCAAGCAGATCACTGAGGTCAGGAGTTCAAGACCAGCCTGGCCAACATGGTAAAAACCCATCTCTTCTAAAAATATAAAAATTAGTTGGGCATGGTGACACATGCCTGTAATCCCAGCCACTTGAGAGGCTGAGGCAGGAAAATAACTTGAACCTGGGAGGCGGAGGTTGCAGTGAACCAAGATCTTACCTCTGCACTCCAGCCTTCTAGCCTGGGTGACAGAGCGAGATTCTGTCTCAAAATAAATAAATAAATAAATAAATAAATAAATAAATAAATAGTAAACGAATGTAAATATAAACATAGGCAAATTTATTTTATGTTTTCAAGAGGGTTTTTATTCCATAAAATGATCTATTAAAATGAAAACAATACCCATCACAACGAATGAAGATCAGATTTTTAAATAAAATCTTTAAATAGACATGAAATATTAATTCAATTTTTGAAAATTTTATAGAAATGAAACTATTCACAGTTCTAGTATTCAATGTCCATCTAGTTGCAAATTTAAAGAATACCAGACTTCGTGTTACATTAATGTGAGTTGCAGAATATTATAAGATGTTCCTCAGCCACCACGTGCATTTTTGTGAATATCACACTAATTCATGAGTACTTTTAGAACCACAAATTGGAGCAGGAAGAAATGCCAAAATAAAGGATGCACAGCAGGGCTGGAATAGAGATGCTTGCTTATGCAAGAAACTCGTGCTCGCTGCTGTCTGGGAGGAAGGCTTTGACAAGCTAACTTGTGTCTCCCTTGTATATTTTTGCCATTCAGGCCCCCCCCCCGCTGCACCCCTCCCCCAAGCAGCATCCATCTCCCCCCTCAGCAGCAACACGACCCGTAGACCTTTACAGCATCTTAACAGAATCACCTTTTGTTCTTCAAGTTCAAGAAATGGAAAGGCCTGGCATGGTAGCGTGCCTGTAGTCCCAGCTACTCGGGAGGCTGAGGCCAGAGGGTTGCTTGAGCCTGGGAGTTCAAGCCTGTAGTGTGTTATGACTGTGCCTGAGAATAGCCACTGCACTCCAGCCTGGGCAGCATAGTAAGACCCAGTCCCCAACTCATGCCTTTAAAAAAAAAAAAAAGAAAAGAAACAGAGAAGAGTTTAACTGGAGCCTTACAGGTGTTAATCAGGAGCGAATGTTTAGGATTACAGGTCACATGAGTGTAATGTGACAGAGGCTCCTGTGTACTCTAATGAATTTATTTGTGAGTGTGTGAGTGTGTGTGTGTGTGTGATGTGTGGGGCCCCCTTTTCCCTGTGTAAGTGTGTTCGGGGGGTGAATCTTCTTGCCAATAAAGAGTTCTCTATCATACAGTGAACAATAGACAAATGATAGATCTTATGCTATAGCTACAGTTTTACATCTAGGTATCTTTTTTTTTTTTTTTTCCCGAGACAGAGTCTCGCTCTGTCGCCCAGGCTGGAGTGCAGTGGCCGGATCTCAGCTCACTGCAAGTTCCGCCTCCTGGGTTCACGCCATTCTCCTGCCTCAGCCTCCCGAGTAGCTGGGACTACTGGCGCCCGCCACCTCGCCCGGCTAGTTTTTTTTTTTGTATTTTTTAGTAGAGATGGGGTTTCACCGTGTTAGACAGGATGGTCTCCATCTCCTGACCTCGTGATCCACCCATCTCGGCCTCCCAAAGTGCTGGGATTACAGGCTTGAGCCACCGCGCCCGGCCCCATCTAGGTATCTTAATTCACTCATTCATTTCACTCATGTGCATTTGTTCATTCACTTAAAACCCTATATTTGCAAGGTGCAGTGACTCACGCCTATAATCCCAGCACTTTGGGAGGCCAAGGCGGGTGGATCACCTGAGGTCAGAAGTTCAAGACCAGCCTGGCCAACATGGTGAAACCCTGTCTCTAGTAAAGATACAAAAATTAGCTGGGTGTGGTGTGTGCCTGTAATCGCAGCTATTCAGCAGGCTGAGGCAAGAGAATCACTTGAACCCGAGAGGCAGAGGTTGCAGTGAGCCGAGATTGCACCATTGCATTCTAACCTGGGCAACAAGAGCGAAAGTCTGTCTCAGAAATAAAATAAAACCCTGTATTCACTTGCTCCAACCCTTCATTTCATGTAGATTACCAGGCTGTAGAAGTCTTTTAGTGCAGTCCATGATCCTATGAATGAGGATCAGAGAGGGTACTGATACTGATGTACCTAAGACGCACAGCCAGTCCACAGCAGAAAAGTCCTCAGGCCAGGCAGCAAAAAGTGGAGGGTGAGTGCCAAGTTTGAATGTCAGGTAAAATCTGAGCAGATGTTGCTGTGTCCCAATCAGCTTCCCTTCCTTCACCAGCTTCCACTACTAAGCCATCTGCCCCAGGGCACTGGGGGATCCTGCAGGGAGTTTCTGCTTGAAGAGCCTATTCCTGTTTGGGGCCGAGCGCTTCCTTCAGTGACTCACAGCCTCCCATTGGCCCCGTGCTGGGAAGGCAAGGTGGGAGTGGAGCCAGACCCGGGCGTGTCACCCTCAGCCTGAGACCCCAGCTGGGTGACCTGACACAGGATAGTGGGCACAGGCTGGAGGGAGGAGGAGGGGAATGGCAGGAGGATGTGAGACCATTCTGCCTCACCCAGCCTGGTGGGCAGGATGGAGAGAAGACAGAGTGGGGATGGGGACGGCCTCCACGTCCAGCCAACCCCACAGGTAGTTTCCAGGGCAGCTGTGGGACCAGGTAAGGCTGACAGCAGAGCTGAGAGCCCTGAGGAGACTCTGCGGTACTTTCTTTTCTGACAGGCCATAAAGTGTGGTGAAAGGAGCACTGGGATGGAGTCATGGACTTGTATTTCTCACACCAACTTTCTGGTGGTCATTTCAGTTTTCTGACCCTATCTGGGCCTCAATATCCATGTCTGTCTGATGGGGGAGCGGTTTGATGGCTGTGACGTTTTGTGCAGCTTATAGGTTTGAGCTTGAATTCTGGCTCTGCTGCCTTGCTGGGTGTGTTCACTTCTCAGAACCTCCATTTCAAAATCTGAAATAATAGTCACTTTAAGTGTTTTATGTATGGTAACTAATTTAATCCCCACACTGACCCTATGGGGTAGGTTTTATTATTCGTAGTATTTTATACCTAAGGAGATTGAGGCACAGAAAGGTTAAGTAATTTGCCCAAGGTCACACAGTAAGAGCCAAGATTCTAACTTGTGTAGTTTGACTCCAGGTCCCATGCTCTTGACTCATTCTGGCCTTGCTCCTCAAATTGTGGCCCAGGGACCTGCAGCATCAGCATCACCTGGGAGCTTATCAGAAATGCAGAATCTCAGGCCCCAGCCTAGACTTACTGAGTCAGACTGCATTTTAACAAGTTCCCTAGGTTTCTGAGGTCCAAGGCCCCAGGAAATATAAATAGACCATGGCTTCTCAAACATTAAAGTTTAGAGGAGAAGCCACTGGTCTATTTTTATTTCCTCTGCCACTTAGGCCTTAGGATCATTGTAGGGGGTAGAGGAAATAAGTATGTTTTATAAACTGTAAAGTGCTGTACATTCAGGGCACTGTGAGAAACCTGGGGACTGGAGGTGGAGAGGGGCAGGCCTGGTAGTGTCCCAAGTGCTGATCTCTCAGTGGCTGTCATTTCCCAGCTGTCTCTGAGTCCAGCTCTGTCCACCTCTGGTTCACACACAGAGACGTGTGTTTGACTGTATGTTTCTTGCCAGTGTGTGGCTCTAGAGTCCAGTTGGGTTGGGGAGAGTTGTCATATTGGCACCAGGAGGCTCAGGTCCCAGCCCTGGCTCTGCCTCTGTGTGATGTAGGTAGGCCTCCGTCCCTGCAGCCTCAGTGTCCCTAGTAGACAAGGTGTTAGCATCCTCTGAAGCCTGCAATGCTGACCTGCAGTCTCCTCCTCACCTCTCCTGGCCCCTCTGCTTCCCGTGGCCTGTCGATACCATCTCTTTTCCCAGTTCCTGGGCGGGGGGTTGCCCTGCTGGCTGCAGGAGCTGGTGATGGGGGAGGTGGTGCATGAGTCAGAGCTCAGGCACGTAATTGTGGTGCCCCAGATCCCACCTCCGGGCTACCGTCCTTCCCTTAGCGGCTGCTTTAGAAGAACAGCTGGTTTGGCAGCTACCTCAGAGAAACAGGTCCCTGGGCAGCGTGAAAGGGCCTCTGCCCCCAGGGTGGCTGAGCTTTGGATCCTGGGTCCGTGGGTCCTGGAGGGACAGGAGTGGTTCAGGGAACAGGTTGTATGGGTTGGGCCTAGGGCTGGTTTGTGGGCAGCATGCGTGGAGGTGGATTGCATGTGCCGGGTTTCATGGCTGGGGATTAGATCACGTATGTCCTATCAGCCCTCCCACCAGCTTTGTGGCTTCCCCAGGGCAGGGACTTGGTGTCACCCATCACTGGGCCCCACACTCAGCATGGGATGGGCACTCACTAAGGATCAAGTGGGACAGTAGAAGGCAGGATGAACTGATGAATGAACTCACTGGGTTTATCCCCTTTTCCTCTCAGCTCTCCCAGTGAAGTGATATCACTGCCTCTGTGGACAGGACACCCCCAGGAGCCCAGCTCACAGCCACTGGTACCTTCTTCCAGGTAAAGAGAAAAGGAGGGAGGGAGAAAGGAGTTCAAGACAGGCTGCAGAGGGCAGCTGTCTGGGTTCTTTCACAATGTC
Organism: Macaca fascicularis; assembly: GCF_037993035.2. Taxonomy (NCBI): domain Eukaryota; kingdom Metazoa; phylum Chordata; class Mammalia; order Primates; family Cercopithecidae; genus Macaca; species Macaca fascicularis. Next base: position 74,372,538 of record NC_088388.1, on the reverse strand, counting down.
CACCTCCCCCATGGGGGCAGCACTCTACGGTTTATGAAAAGGCATAAATGGGATTATTGTCCCATTTTATGGACAGGAAAAACTGAAGCTCTGAGTAGACTTGTCTCTTGCTTAGTACAGCGTTCCAGGTACTTGTCTGAGAGCCCATGAGGCTGATACCATGGTTATCCCCACTTTATAGTTAAGGAAGCTGAGGTATAAAGGCATTTAGAAACTTGCTCCATTAAATACATGGTAGAGCTGGGTTTCAAACCCAGCCAGGTCGCCAGGCATGGTGGCACGTACCTGTAGTCCCAACTACTTGGGAAGCTGAGGCAGGAAGATCGCTTGAGCCCAGGAGTTCAAGTTCCAGTGAGCTATGATTGTGCCACTACACTCCAGCCTGGGTGACAGAGTGAGACTGTCTCTAAAAAAAAAATTAAAATAAATAAAAACCCAGGCAGGCTGACCTCTTCACAAACCCTGTGATTTACTGCCCCTCAAGAGCCCAGCATTAAACTAAGTTTCCTTGACCTCCAATCTGAGGGTTGAATGGGCTCCCAACTCCAGAGAAGATTTATATTTTAAAAGAGAATCCTAGAGAAAGTGATGCTTCCTCCAAAGGAATGAATGACAAATAGTGGATTTGGAGGCCTTATATCATGGAACTGGCATGAACCTTCAAGGTGGGCCAGCCAACTCCTGGGACTTTCTTCCTCAGCATTCAAGCAAGCTCGGTTTTCATTGGTCACCAAGGTGAAACCTGGCCATTTGAAGGAAGAGAGGAAAAGTTTAGGCCCCAGGTTCTCCGACATGCCTGGAAGCAGGGAGACTGCTGCTCTTTGCAGAAGACTGTGAAGAGTAGCAGTGTTCATGACAGTTATGAAATTAGTATCCTGTGCTAGATCTGGGGTCATCTTACACTAGATATGGTATAGAAATGTGCAAATGGATATCAGAGGTTTAAGAAAAATTTGTGAGAGAAAAGTACCTAATTTAGTTTTCTTTTTTTTCTTTTTTTTTTTTTAGTAACTTAATTTTTTTCTGTAAATTGGGAAAAGGCTAATTATTATTCAGAGGCAGAATTCAGGCTTTCAGAAGTGGCTCTGCAGTTGTGTGGTGTAAGATGCTTTGATTGGTTCTTTTTTTCCTTCCGTCTTGCATTTAACCAGCTTTTTGACTGACAACTAATTAGGTACCTCCTTGGTGCCAGGCCCAGTGCAGGGGACATAGGTCCCCTATACAGTGACTCTTCTGGTAAGGACAGGGCCTGGCATATCTTATGTCCCCATCACCAGGTGTGGGGCTGCAGACACTATAGGTCTTCAGAAAAGCTTGGCCAAGTGGATCAGAAGTCTGAACCTGGGGAAGCTCTCAGTCTGGCGGGCGAGGCAGCCACGGAAGCAGATAATTACAGCACACTGAGGCCTGTGATCATTCTCAGGAGCTCTGCCAGATGATGTGAGCACAAAAAGGAGGAGGCAGTGGACTTTTGTTGGGGGGAATTAGCCCAAGCTTTGCACGGGGTCTGTTTGTTAAGATGGATGGGATTTGGATTGGGATTTGGGGAGGGCTTTCCTGGCAGAGGGCCCAACCTGAGTGAGGCATGGAGGTGGGAAAGCTGGGTAGGTGTTGTCTTTGGAGCACAGTGGTACAAGGAGGGGCAGGAGAGGACAGAGACAAGATTGCTCTGTACAAGTCTCCACTGTACTCACGCTCCTCCTCCTCCTCCCCCGCCCTTTCATTTACTTGGTGTGCCCCACTTTCCCACTCCCCCTTCCCTGGGACTGAGGAAGAGCCATCAGAAAAAGCCAGCCTGGCTCCTGCAGCTGAGCCACTGGGCTCCTGGAAGGGGCTTGCACAAGTCAAACTGAGGGTGGGGGATGCTGAAAGTCTCTACTGCCCCCGAGTAGTTGTCCCGGGGCCCTTCACTCTCTCTGCCTGCTCCCCAGAGAACCTGTCAGTGTCACTGGGGGAGAAGGGGGTGGGGGCAGGATCTCTTCTTAGGATGGCCTTCCTACAGTCCTGTTGGCTTGGAGAAAACTACTCAGCCCTCCAGGGAGGGAGGGGCCTGTCACTAGGAGTATGCGAGCCTCGGGAAGCCACCGGCTGGTCTGGAGAGACTGGAGAACCACCAGCAGGAGCAGCACAGGGGATTTCTGAATGGAAGGGGAGGCTGGATGGAGTACCTCCGGGACTTTGGCGCTGATACTGTGTGACTTAGCAGTCTGAAATCCAGGGATAGTTTGAAGATGCCAGTTGAATTGTTCAATGAGGATTCCATGACACTGTGAGTCTTGGGTGAAGTGATTCTAGAGCTCCAATTTGGGGCATTTGGAGCCTGAGATTTTGAGTTCTGAGATGCTAAGCTGTGCCCTCTGGGAAAGGCCAGGTCACTTTTGGTGACTACTCAGCCCAAGCTCATAGCCCTGACCTGGGAAAGAGAAGTCCTTTCTGTACCAAGAGAACCCAAGGCCCCCGGGCAGGCTCCTGAGCTGGGGAAGAACTAGTCTACCTTCACCTCTGGGCCCTGCCAGCCTCCTCGCGAGAGGAATGACAATCAGAGGTCTCTTGGGACAGAAGTGTTGGGTAAACAGGAGGCCCTGGCATCACTGTGGAAAGAGATTAATAGTGACCCTAATTATGGCATGATTGATTCTTGGAGGCTCCGGCTGAGCCCCAGCCTTGGCCACTGAGTAACATTTCCCCAGAATGAGCAGGCTTGCAGGGCCTGGGTGGCACAGACCCCACCTGCCTCTTCACCTCAAGGCCTCTCTCCCTGCCTCCTTCCAGGCACCTCTTCCCCAAGCCTCTCCCAACTGGAAGCTGCCCCTGTGACTTAGACTTCCTTCCTGCCCCTAGGTCTGGTTACCTTCTCTGCAGATGCCGTTAGAATCTAGGGCTTCTCCGAGGCCCAGAGAGGTAGAGCGACTTCCCCAAGGCTGTACAGTGAGATGGTGGCAGCTGGGATCTCTCTGTTCAAGCCATCAAATGAGGCTATGCAATGGAAAATAGACTGAGTCGTGAGCTGCCTGCAGGAGGCTGGGGCTGTAGAGCATAGGGCAGGGCCGGGGATGAGTGGGTTCCACATTTCACTGGTTGGGCTCTTTCCGGAATCTTTCCTGTCTCCCCCACCTCCAGCCCTCGTCCTGGGGCCAGAAATTCATTTTGTAGGTTTGGGTTTGGTTGTTTTGTTTTGGGAAACGGTCCACTCGGTGAGCTGTTTGGGGTGCCCTCTGCCCTGGGAGAAGCCCCAGTCACTGCCCTCCCTGCCACCTAGGCTTCTGCTGTGCTGTCTCCGTACCTAAAATGCCCTTCCTTCTCCCCTTTGTGCTGCAAATCTTTTCTCATTTCTGAATTCTGCATAGATCTCACCATCTCCCGGAAGCCCCTACGCAGTGGTCAGGAAACACAGAGTTGTGGCATCCAGAAGAGATCGTGACCCAGTCAGGAAGGGCTTCCCGGAGGAGGGGCTACCTGAACTGAGATGAGCAGGAGTTCGCCAGGCATTGAGGATAGGCAGAGGGGCTCCACGGCTAAGGTGGTTTCACAGGCACAGCTGGGTTGGGAGCAGGGATGGATGAAGTGGTAAGGAAGGACCGCAGAAAGGCCCTGGTCCTGCTCCAAGGCCATGATCCTGGAGCCCTATGGAAACAAGTCACCATGGCCCTGCACCTTTCATGCCTGGCATTTCACTGTAAGGGAAGTTTGGGGTCATCACTATTTGTGAGTCATCTAGGCCACAATGTACCTACACCTTGATCCCTATCAAAGATGGTGGAGGCTCTTGGGCAGGGCCAGAGCTCTGCCCTGGTGCTCAGGATGACCAGGTGCCTAACTTTGTTATGGGCCTTCCTGCCACTTTCATCCAAGTTTTGAACTGCGTCCTAGGAGGGTGACTGTCAGGATGCCCAGTGATTAGCCATGGGAGCAGAGGGGAGCTCTTCCCCAGTCAGACCAGGGAGGGATCAGGGGTTGGCCTTCCCTTTTCCTCAAGCAGCCCCCTCTCTGCTTTGCTACTGGGGGTGAGGAAAGAGTAGGTAGATAAAGGGTTTTAGAAGTTGAGTGCTGGAAAGGCCCTTGGAGATCAGCTGAGGGTGCTCAAACCCTCCCATGATACAGATGGGAAAACTGAGGCCAGAGGCTTGGGGCGGTCACTCAGCCCACTGGTGTTCGAGCTAAGCCTCAGACCATCATCCCAGGGCTGGGCTGGGGTTGCGGCCCAGTGAGGACAGCCATGGCCAAGGAGAAGGGGGGTTTCTCTCCATCTGCTTGCTTGCCCCCTTCCCCAGGGCCCTAGCACAATGCCAAAGGTCGGCCTCCCATCCCCACCCATCCTGGCACTGTTGGGGGTTTTTCCTTTCCTCCCCAATGTTCCTAGACTCATTCTGCCTATGCTTTCCTGATACCAACCAAAATATTGAGCTTGGTCCTTTGAGGTACAATTTTCAGTTATACAGGTGCTGCAGCTGGCATTGACGTGGAAGGTGATAGAAACATGAACAGGCCGGCACTGTGAGGCTGCAACTATGGAGAGTCTGGACTTTAGAGTCAACAGCCCCGGGTTCAAATCCTCCCTCCTCTGTGATTAGCTGTTTGGCCTTGGGTGAATTACCTAACCTCTTGGGTGCACGTGTGCGCGCGCGCGTGTGTGTGTGTATGTGTGTGTCTGTGTATTTAATACACTTTTTCAAAAGCAGTTTTAGGTTTGCAGTAAAATTGATTGGAAAGTACATAGAGTTTCCATGTACCCTCCTCCACATTCTCCCTCCCCACAGTCTGGCTTATTCTTTTACATCTTATGTTAATAAGGTACATTTATTACAATTGATGAACTAATATTGGTTAATTATGATTGACTAAAGTTCATAGTTTGCGCTATGGTTCACTCCTTGTGTTGCACACTGTATGGGGTTTGACACATGTCCATCGTTACTGTATCATACAGAAGGGCTTTGTGGCCTCAAAATTCCTTGAGCACCACTTATTTTTCCCTTCCCCCTGAGTCCCTGACAGCCACTGATCTCTGTACTGCCTCCACAGTTTTGCCTTTTCTAGAACGTCGCTTAGTTGGAATCATGCAGTATATAGCTTTCCAGATTGGTTTCTGTCACTTAGCAATATGCTTTCAAGGTCTCTCCATTGCTTTTTGTGGCTGGGTAGCTGACTCCTTTTTATTGCCGAATAATATTCCTCATTGTGTGGAATGCACTGCAGTTGGTTTGCCCATTCTTTCAGGCCCACGTTTGCAATCTGTTAGGTAAGACCATTGGTCTTCGCTCAGAAAGGTTGTCAAGGAGAGGGGATGCCTATGCAGTGCTCAGCACGGTACCCAGCAATGACCTGGAGTGCCCACACCACCCAGCAGCAAGTGCTAGCACATCAAACAGTAACCATTGTGGCTGGTAGTCCTCACACTGTACATATGTTAGCTCAGCCAATTCTTTTTATTATTATTATTTTTTTTTTTTTTAGAGATAGAGGTCTCACCATGTTGCCCATGCTGGTCTTGAACTCCTGGCCTCAAGTGATCCTTCTGCCTCGGCTTCCTCAAAGTGCTGGGATTACAGGCATGAGCGATGGCACCTGACCTCATTCAGTTCTTGAACACATTTATTGAGTGCTTAAAACCTGTTAAAAGCTGGCAACACAGTGAATATCCTCATGCCAATCAAGGTTTGGAATTGCAAACAACAGAAACAATTCAGGTTAATTTGGCAGAAGAGTTCCTTGGAAGGAACTAGAGTTGTTTCCAGAATCTGAGGGGTCTGGAGACCCATGCCTGGGTAGGAGTGGAGGGGGCCCAGGTACAGCCAAGGTTTCCAGGCTGTCGTCCCCTCTGGTGCAGCTGCCGCTGACCTCGCAGCACCTCACAACTAGTGCAGACATTCATGTGACTTCCAGACCTGAGCACTTAAACAAAAAAAAGTTTTATTGAGATAAAGTTCCCAACCATCACCACTAATTCCAGGACATTTTCTTTCTTTTTTTTTTGGGTTGGGTGGTGGCGTGCAGGGTCTCACTCTGTTGCCCAGGCTGGAGTGTATGGCACCATCTCAGCTCGCTGCAACCACCACCTCCCAGGTTCAAGTGATTCTCCTGCCTCAGCCTCCCAAGTAGCTGAGAGTACAGGCGCGTGCCACTACCGCCCAGCTAATTTTTGTATTTTTAGTAGAGATGGGGTTTCACCATGTTGGCCAGGCTGGTCTTGAACTCCTGACCTCAAGTGATCCACCCGCCTCGGCCTCCCAAAGTGCTGGGATTATAGGCATGAACCACCGCGCCCGGCCAGGGACATTTTCACCAGCCCAAAAAGAAACTCCACACTTACTAGCAGTCACTCTGCCTTTCCTCCCCAATCCTCCCAGCCCCTGGCATTCACTGAGCTGCTTTCTGTCTCGGTATTTGCCCATTTTGGTCATTTCTTATACATGGAATCATACGATATGTGGCCTTTTGTGAACTTGGCATGACGTCTTCAGGATTCATGTTGTCGCATGCCTCAATTCCTTTTTATTGCAGACCTGAGCACTTCCATGTATTACCCCATTTAGTCCCCATTCCCCAGATGAGTAAAGTAAGGCTCAGGGAGAGGTAGTGACCTGTCCAAGGTCATATAGCAAGTCAGTTGAGGGTGATCAGGCTAGAATCCAGGCACTTCATGATCAGAAAGGGGCTGGGAGCAGTGCAGTGTAGTCTGGGGGGCACAGCGTGGGCCTGGCAGTTATGGAAGGGAGAAAGGGTAGGGGAGCAGGCAGGTGCGTCCCGAGATGTGAGGATGGGACAGGACGCCGGAGGTGCACGCCCATCCCCAGCATCCTGTCTCTGCTCCATAGTGGGTGTTTACTCTATCTCAGGCATGGACTCTTGGAAGGCTTTTCCCTGTGCAAGCAGGAGGCTGTGCAAGTTCAGGGATTCTGACAGAAAACAGGACTTTGGGCTGGGGAGGGGCCTTGGACATTAGGCTCAGAGGTGAGAGCGTTCTCTTGTCCCAGAGCCAGCAGTAGCTCTCAGCAAGGGATGTCTTGGGAACTTGGCTGGTATCAGCAACCCTGGGAGGTAGCTTGGAGAAATTGATTGGACCTAAGTAATGCCATTATCCCTGGCAGGAAAGGGAGGGAAGGTGATGGGCTGGTGAGGGATGGCGGAGAGAGTCCCGTCTCAGAGCTTGTCCCTGCTGCCAAGTGTGGTGTGAGCAGCATGCCTCCGTTAGCAGGACTTCCGGGCACTTGTCTGAAGTATGGTCCAAGAAGTCCCTAGTGCTTCCTGCTCTTGCTGCCCTGTGTTGCTCCCTGGGGACATGGGGTTAACGCAGACCATCCCATGGGGGAGGCAGGCATGTCCACAGTGCTCTCACAGTGTGCCCAGTTAAGAGGGAGGGACATGCCAGGGATATGGGAGGCTGGGGAGACCTCTAACCAAACTGGGCCTCCATGGAGGAGGGAACATCTGACACTTGAAGGATCAGGAGGAGTTCACCAGGTGAAGGGAGGCAAGGCTGGAAGAGCAGTAGGGGTCAGATCCTGGTCACTGCCTGTTAAGAAGTTCAGTCCAGCTGCAGGTGAGAGCTTGGATTGGAGGGATGGGGCTGACAGCAAGGAATCTGGAGGAGTCCCCAGCCAGGGGAGATGAAGCCTTGGACAGGGGGAGTGGCTGTGGGGATGGCGAGAAAAGGGCCTTAAAAAAGGGTGGTAGAGGGCAGTGTGGCTGAACTGGGTTTGCAAGGCCTGGGTGACAACCCTGGAGACATCCAGGAGCTGCTGGCTGTCTCGATCAGAGGCAGAGCCTGGGTGGCCTTGGCAGCACCTGGTAACTGAAGCCGTGGGAGTGAACAAGATGGCCGTAGCCAGGAGAGCATACAGAAGACAGAGAAGAGGTTTGCCTCCCAGAGAATCCCCTACAGTTATGAACAGGATGAAAATGCACCTTGGGGAGAGGAGACTCTGAGAGCCAGAATCAGTGAAGTTCTGGGCCGAGGCATGACGCACACACTTCTACTTCCCTCTTTTCCAGGTTTGAAGTGGAATTTCCATTCCTGGATGGGTTGTAATGTGCAGGCGTGGGGACAGGGGAGGGGCAGGCAGAGGACATGTGGGAATTAGTCCTGGGGCAGGGGAGTCCTGGGAAAGGAGTGTGAAGGCAGGGGAACCTGGGGTGGGATCCCACATGCATTGCAGGATGTCCACCTGTTGTACCTCAGCGTTGCAGTACCTGCTGGCACCTTTCCCTCACACTGCCCCCAATTGTGTGTCCTATAGAAGTCAAGGCAGAAGCTGTTACTCGCTTTTACAGATTCAGAAACCAAGGCTCAGGGAAGAGCCTGAGTGGCCTCAGCCACAGAGCAAGTCAGTGCGAGGCAGCATAAAGCTAGGCTTCTTTCCACATTGCACCTGCCTCCTCCCTTCCTGGGGAGGCGGGGGCAGATGTAGTGGCTGACATGACAGTAGAGACTCCCGTCTGGGGAATGCACAGGGTGAGACCTGGCTCCCCTGGCTGTGGACCCTGGCCTACCACCCCTGCGGGAAGGCTGGGAATGTGGGAGTGCCTATGTGGGCACACAACACTCCCCAAATCTTCTGGAGTATAGTAAAGCTGAGAGCACCCCACACCAGCCCCCACCCATGGTCTCCCCAGCCCCATGGGAGCCAAGCTGTATCCCCACCCCAGCCTGCCCCAGGCCCTGGCTCAGGGAAGCCCCAGCAGCTGCACCATAGTCCACATGCCTCCCCAGGGCTCCCCCAGACAGAGGCTGCAGCAGTCCATTCCCAGCACTCAGGAGACTCCAGGTCATTCAGTATTCCCAGCAAGCCCCTAATGCATCTTCCCCCTCAGACTGCAGGCTGTAATGTCATCACTGAGGTGAGGTCAGCATTGGGTGTTGGTGTTGGAGGGATAGGCAGAGGCCCTGAGTGAGGCCTGGTGGTGGAAGTAGTGAGTGGGACTGAAGCCCAGTGTGCTCCTACAGTGCAGCCGCTGGGGCTTTGGAGAGTGGCATCTTAGGAGCTCATGTTCCAGGCCTCAGCTCAGTGCTGACTCCAGGGAGCATACTCTGACCCTCCCTGCACCATGGTCAGTGCCCACAGGCTCCCTTCCCTCCCTTCATCATACACTGCACTTACCATACGGCTCGTGGGCCATTAGAGTCCAGTGACTTCAGGAGTCTGCAAACTTTCCCTCTGAAGGGCCAGACAGTCAGTATTTTAGGCTTTGCAAGCCATATGGTCTCTGTGGCAACTACTCAACACTGCAGTTACAGTTAAAACAGCCATAGACAATACATAAATGAATGAGCATGGCTGCGTCCAATGAAACTTTATTTATGGACACTGAAATTTGACTTTCATGTAATTTTCATGTGTCACAAGATATTTTTGTTTTGACTCTCACAACCATTTAAAAATATAAAGACTATTCTTAGCTTTTGGGCTGTACAAAAATAGGCGGCGGATCAGATGTGGCAGGCCCATGGGTTAGAGCAAGGTCCCTGGAGCCAGCCTGCCTGGGTATGAATCCTGGCTCTGCTGAGTGACCTTTGGTGAGTGGCTCAACCTTTCTGTGCTTCAGAGTTCTCATCTATAAAATGGAGATGATGATGATGATACTTTGGGGATGTAACATGGTGCAGTCACATTGGAAAACAGTTTGGCATTTCCTCAAAAGGTTAAACATAAAAGTTACCGTATGATCCAGATGTGGTGGCACACCCCTGTAGTCCCAGCAACTCAGGTGGATCACTTGAGCCCTGAAGTCTGAGGTTTCCATGAGCTATGATCACACTACTGCACACCAGCTTGGGCAACAGAGCAAGACCTTATCTCAAAAACAAAAGTTAACATATAGCACAGCAATTCCTTTTTTTTTTTTTTGAGATGGAGATTCGCCCTGTCACCCTGGCTGGAGTGTAGTGGTGCGATCTTGACAACCTCTGCCTCCTTAAAATCGCTCCTTAAGTGATTTTCCTGCCTCAGCCTCCCGAGTAGCTGGGATTACAGGCGCCCACCACCACGCCCAGCTAATTTTTGCATTTTTAGTAGAGATGGGATTTCACCATGTTGGCCAGGCTGGTCTCGAACTCCTGACCTAAGGTGATCCGCCCGCCTCAGCCTCCCAAAGTGCTGTGACCAGCAATTCTATCCCAAAAGAAATGTGTACCCCAAAAAAATGAAAACAAACGTTCACACAAAAAACTCATTCACAGAAGCATTATGTATAACAACCCAAAAGTGATAACAACCCATATGTCCTTCAGCTGATCAATGGGTAAACAAAATGTGGTAGATCCGTACAATGGAATGTTAGACATAAAAAGGAATGACATGCTGATCCGTGCTACAACATGGATGAGCCTTGAAAACATTATGCTGCGTGAAAGAAGCAAGACACAAAAGGCCACATATTGTATAATTCCATTTATATGAAGTCTCTAGAATAGGCAAGTCCATAGAGACAGAAAGTGGATGAGCAGTTGCCAGGGCCAGAGGAGTGAGGCCGGGGTAAATAGGGAGTGACAGTGCATGAGAAGGGTGCGGGGCGGGGTGAGGGTTGTTAGGATGGTGAAACTGTTTTGGGATTAGATAGTGGTGATGGTTGTACAACTTATGAATATACCAAAAACTGAATACTGTATATTAAATACTGAATTGTATACTTTAAAAGGGTAAATTTTATGGTATGTGAATTATATCTCCATTTTTTAAATGCGAATACTTCCTTCCTTCCTGGGGCTGCTGTTACAGTTTCTGCATGGAAAGCATTTGGAACAATGCCTAGCTGTTCCCCTCTCTGGCCCTCTCAGGGCCCTAGGAGTCTTTGTGTGTCCTGCTCACATTGTCTCCAGGGCCTCGGATAGGGCCTGGTACAGAACATATGACTGAGTTTCTGGAGTCCCACAGGCCAGGGTTGGAGTCCTGACACCTCAGTATAGCTGTGTACCTCTGGGCAAATAGTTTCTCTGTTCTGAGTCCCGGGTTTGTCATCAGCAAAATGGAATAAGAATAACTCACAGTGATGTGGAGGACTGGATGACACCTGATACTCAGGGTGTGTGAGGTGCCCCAAGCTCATTGCCACGTGGTCACACTTGACCAACACTGGCCCCCGGAGGCTGTGGCTCCCACAGATATTTCCAGGGTGCCAATCAGGGCTGAGGCAGTAGCTCCTGGCAGCCACACTTCAACCCTTAAGACACCTCTTGCTGCTATACCATCTTCCCATGGGCTAGGAGGCCCACCTGGCTAGGAGGCTCCCTGTGTCTGGAGAATGAATACTTTGGGGCACTAGAGCAGTTCCTAGATTGACTACGGTCCAGTTATGGGACAGCAGCCAGGCATTGCTCCTTGTTCTCTGAGCCTCAGTTTGTTGAGCTGTCAAATGGGTTTAGGACACAGAACCTGCCATTTCATATGGTTGTGCTGAGATGGAACAATGAATGTAAAGTCGTTACACGGTGCCTGGTGTATTTTAAGTGCTCAACACATCTCAGCTTGTATGATAATTTCTTCTAAAATGTTTATTTTGAAAGTCTGCTATGTGCTAGACACTGTTCCAGTTACTGGGAATACAGCAGAAAATACAACAGACAAAAATCCTTGCCTTCATGAAAACTGCATTATAGTAGGGTAGATAGACAGGAAAAATAAACAAGTTATATTTAAGGACATGATTGAGAAAACAAAGCTGAGAATGTGGGAAGGAGCTTAGGGAACGTGGGAAGGGGCTACAGTTTTACAGAAGGTGATCTGGGACAGTGTCATTGAGAAAAGGACATGTGACCTGGTGCCATGGCTCATGCCTGTCATCTCAGCACTTTGGGAGGCCGAGGCAGGCAGATAACCTGAGGTCAGGAGTTCGAGAACAGCCTGGCCTACATGGCAGAACCCCATCTCTACAAAAATACGAAAATTAGCCAGATGTGGTGGGCACCTGTAATCCCAGTTACTTGGGAGTCTGAGGCAAGAGAATTGCTTGAACCTGGGAGGCAGAGGTTGCAGTGAGCTGAGATCACGCCACTGCACTCCAGCCTGGGTGACAGAGCAAGACTCTATCTCAAAAAGAAAAGAAAAGAAAAGGACATTTGAAGACCCGAAGAGAGGAGGGGAAAGAGGAGGAAGCCGTGCAGGTTTCTAAGGGAAGAGCATTCCAGACAGAGGGGACAGCAGCATGCCAGGCCAGTGAAGAACGTGGAAGAGGTCAGGAATGACTGGAGGAGAAGGAGTAGGGAGGAGGAGGGCCTGGGTGGGAGGCAGAGGACAGGTCCTTGGGGACCTGCAAGGGTGGGCCTGTGACTCCAAGTGAGACGGAGCCCCACTGCAGTGCTTTGAGCAGGGGTGACCCTCCCTGACCTAGGCTACAATGACTTGCTATGTGGTGCCTGACTCTTCACCCTTCCCCTGCCTCACCGCCCTGTGCTTCCTCCTGCAGGACCAGCTGGGGGCCTCCATGGGCGCCTGAGGGCCAGGCGCCAGGGCTGCAGGCACGAGTATGGTGAGACACCAGCCCCTGCAGTACTACGAGCCACAGCTGTGCCTCTCTTGCCTCACGGGCATCTACGGCTGCCGTTGGAAGCGCTACCAGCGCTCCCATGATGATACCACGCCGGTGAGCCACCCTGGAACAGGGTCAGAGGGACCCAGTGAGCCCCAGCAAGCCTGAGGGGCTGGGGGAGGGGTCTTACCTCTGTCTCTGCTGACTCGCTCTGGACAGGCCAATGGCCTTTCTGGGTTTCAGTTTCTCCCTCTGTAAAATGGGCTGATAGTAATTCCTGAATCTGCTGACCAGGAGAGCCAGAAGGAGTTCGTCCCGTTGACATGTTGTTAACTCTCCTCTGACATTGTTGAGGTTAGGCTGCTCCAGAAGGGAAGAGTCACCCCAAGGTAGGCAGAAGTCCTCAGCTTTCTGGCAGACCCTGACAGGCAGGCAGGCAGGCAAACAGGTGGGTGCTGGAGGAGAGAGTGAGGAGGTGGGCCCGGCCATCCTGGAGCCTGAGAGCTGGCAGGGCCACGGTCTGGCACCGGGGCTCAGTCACCTGAGCCACAGGCTTGCCAGAGCTGGCAGCAGGTGCACAGCCAGATAAAGAAAGCCTCCTTCAGTGCTGGGCTCCCCAGGCCAGACCTAAGCTGCACTCTTGTCCCTGGGGCGCTGTCAGCCGGTGGATCTAGTTTCTTCTCTGAAGGAACCCAATTCCTGTGTAGTGTTTATCTAAAAGCTTTACTGTCTGGAGAACAACTTTCCTCCTCCTTCCTGCTTGTCTGAACAAAGAAGCCAGCCTCTAAATTCAGCCAGCCCCAGAAGAGGCTGGAGTGGCCAGGGGGTGGCAGGGTGTGGGCGGCGGGGGAGGTGGGGGGTGGGGGGGGTGTTGGCTCCCACTGATGTCAGAGGCCCAGTAGGCCTGGCTGTGTCTCTGGGGAGGTTGGTGAAGCTTATCCACCTGTCTGCCCTCCTCTGCCTGTGCTGATGAGGAATAGAGCCCTAGACTGAGGAGCCTGGGTTCATGACCCCCAAACAGTAAAAAGCAGGAACTGCCAGGGTGGGCACCAGGCCTGATTCACTGCCATCTCCCCACTCCCGGCCACAGAGGAGTCAAGTGGCCAAACTGAGGCAAAGGAGAGGGAAGGACCTGCCCAAAGCAGGCCCCTGGCAACGTCAATACTAGAGCCCCGGTCTCTCCACTCCAGGCCCCTGCTGGGAAGCCCTCTGAGATACCATATGTCACAGCTTTCCCTCTTACGTGGAGGGGCACAGGCCGTGGGCTCTGGAGTCAGATGGATTCAGGTTTTGGTGGTGCATCCTCTACTTGAATCTAGTTGCCTGTGAGCTCCCTCACCTGTGAACTAGAGGGGAGACACACCCCTCTCAAGGAGCCACTGGGCCATGACATGTGATGAGGGCTGTGATGTGACCAGCACAGTGCCAGCTATGACTAGCCATTGAGACAGGTCATTCCAGATGCCCAAGCCTCAGCCTCTCCATCTCTGAAATGGGAGCTAGGTTGTGATCATGGCTTCAGAATCCCGTGGACACTCTGCCGTGCTCCACACTCTGTTCTGGATCTGGACCTAGGCAATGGAGGTCCAGCAGCCACTGGTGTGAATGGGGTGGGGAGACAGCTGAGGCTAAGGGGAGAAGAAAGATGGCTGAGCTCCCAGGCAGGAAGCCCCTTGGCCATAGGGGCAGACGCCGGGGAAGGCGTATCTCCCAGGAGTCTCATCCCCTTGGTGGGACCAAGGCTGGCCAGTCATAGGCATGGAGTCAGGAAGTGATGGTCTTAGCTGCGGCCAGCACAGGGCCCAGAGTGGAGGAGGTGGGCCGAGGCTGGTTTTGAGCTGACTGAGAACCAGAACAGAACGTGCTCTGCAAGGCTAGGGTCTGGGTCACCAATCTGGGGCAGGGGTCTGGGGCCAAGGCTGGAGGGGCAGCAGGGGGCCATGAGCTAGGCAAGGAGAGGGTATAGGTTTTGCAGCAGCTCTGGGTGGCAGCGCCTCTGCAGAAAGGGCTGAGCTCACCTCAGGTGACCCCAAACTCATAGCTGAAGATGAGCATCCTCTGCTCCCCCGCCCCTTTCTCCCTGCAGTTGCTCACTTTGCTCCACCCCCTGTCTCCTCCTATTTCCTGGTTCCAAGCCTCTACCCCTCATCCTTTCTCTCTCTCCCTGTTTCTCTTTTCTGTCCCTATTCCTCCCTGAGGCAACTGGGTGAGGGCAGCAATGGGGCTGGACTCTCGCAACGAAGGAATAGCAGTCTGGTTTCTCAAAGACATGGTTGGTGCAGGGTAGGGGCTCCAGAAATTTTGCTGAACAAATAGAGGCCTTGCGTGAGCTCCATGGGGGCTGGCAGGGAGAGGAGAGCTGCCTGGGCTGAGGGGTGGTGGAGAGGGCTCTGCCAGTGAGCCTGGTGTCTCTCCTTCTTCTCACCATTGCCGCCGCAGGGGGAATTCTCCTGTATCTCCCAACTCAGAGAAGCCTGGGTTCAACTCTTGTGAAACCAGATCTCCCTGGGTCTCATCTGCGAAATGGGCTGAAAGGTGGGAGAGTCACAAGGCATTTTATTCTCATTCTTAGGCTGGAAAATGAAGTATGAAAGTAATAGTATCTGTTAACATTTATTGAGTACCTACTGTATGCAGGGAACAAACGGTTTACATGCATTGTCCTGGTCATTGTTGTAACATCTGCATGGGCCATGTTTAATTGTGTACCCATTTTACACACGGAGAAATCAGCCACACAGGCTGACGATAGATTTGCAGCCTAAACTGCTGGAGACTAGGGAAGATAGCGTGTGTTGAAGATGTGGGTTTAAGTGACAGTTTGCTGGAAGAAGAAAGGCAGGGGGACTTGGGAAGTTGCCTGATGGAGGAGAAAGAGCACTGCACCAGGAGCATTTGGGACAAGATAGGGAGTAGCCTTGAATGCCAGGCTTGGAAGCCTCAGTGTTTCCCTGGTTAGGATCCAACCCTGGGCCCTGAAGTGGATCCTGGGAAGTGGAGAGTGTGCATGGAGAGAGCCTGGGAAGGGCCCCTTCCTCTCCCTCCTTCCTGCCCCCAGCCTGACACATTCCCACCTCTTCCAAGCCTTTGCCCCCCAGCCCCCCAGGACACACACTTAACAAATAAAGAAGCAGGAAACCAAGGACCAGAGAGGTGAAATGGCCTCTTCTCTTGCCCCCAGTTCTGAGGAGTGGAGGAGCCTGGCAGCAGGAGGCCGGGCTCACTCAACAGCCAGGAAGGGGAAGCAGAGCTTTTTATAACTGGGGATAATTAATTGGTTGTTGTCTGTGACTCATTACTCTAATACTGCCAATTAAGGACTTGGTAGGACAGAAGACTGTTCTCAGGCCATCCCCACAGGGTCCCCTGAAGACTGTGTCTGCAAAAGGCAGTGTCAAAACCAGCTTCTCTTTAGAGACGGATATAGGTCAGATGCCTGGAGGAACTTCCCAGCCAGAGACATTGAAAGAGACAGACCATGATAGCCAATTCTTGCACTTCCGTAGTACATTTACCTTTTGAAGGCTGCTATAATCTTAATTGATTTCCTCCATGAAGAGCAAGGGAGTTACTCAGGCCAAGCGGCTGAGGGCACAGCCTGCACTGACCCCGCTCACACCCTCAGGCCTGTGCCCTCATCTGTTCCACACCAAACAGTCTTGTCTGGGGTGCCCTGATTACTTATTTAATCAACAAATCTGTCCTGCTACCTGCTCTGGGGTCATAAGTGTATCAGACCTGGTTCTCCCCTCCCTTGAAGGGCCCCCAGGCTTGTGGCAGAACAGACAAGAACAGACACACCTGGACCACCCAGGGTGATCATTTTGGGGGCCTGGGGAAACCCTGGGGGCAGGGAAGGCTTGCCTGAGCTGGCCTCTGGGAGGATCAGCCCCATCTCCCCATACCGGGGAAATGTTCGGGGTAGGGGGAACCGTGTGCACAAGTGTCTTGTGTTCAGGAACTGAAAGGAATTCAGTCCACCGGCTCAGGTGCAGGGAGGGGGAAGGGTGCTGCTCAGTAGGCCTGAGCCTGAAGCTGTACTGAAGAGCCTGGGCTTCATCCTGGGCAAGTGGGGGCCTGAGCCAGGCTCAGGCTGTGTGAGGAGCACTGTGGTCAAATTGTGGAGAATGCTCTGAGGGCCTCAGGTGGAGGTGGGAGGGCCAGTGAGGCCTCAGGTGTCTGTGTGGGGAGTGAGGAGGTATACACAGGGATGCAGGCCAGGGGAGGCATTCCAGAGACACCTAGAAGTTATCATCCGTGGACTGGCTGTGGACTGAGCTGCAGAGGAAGGAGTGTCTGACAGTGAATCTCATCCTTCTGTGATGCCCAGCGTGGGTGGATGGAGGCCGGTCCTGGAGATGGGAACCCATGCTGTGCCACAGGAGCAAGTGAGAGAAGAGCGGTCTCGGTAGAGTCCAGGAATAGCACAGGAGGGGTGGGTAGAACAGACAAATAAGCCTCCCCAACCCCAGTTGCCTGTCTCCTATGATGGGATATGATGAGAACCCCCCATCACCCTGCCTTGGCAGGAAGACACTCGCTCTAGGCAAATCCATCCCCAGCTCCTCTGCCCCTTCCCCTCCATGCTCGTCCATGCCAGCCACCCTGAGCTTCTCTGCATCCCCAGGATAACCTCACCCTTCATAGCACTGGGCCTTTGCTCCTGCCATTCCCTCTGCTTGGAATACCCTTTCTCCTCTCTGCCCCTTAAGACT
This sequence comes from Macaca fascicularis, assembly GCF_037993035.2. Lineage (NCBI taxonomy): Eukaryota > Metazoa > Chordata > Mammalia > Primates > Cercopithecidae > Macaca > Macaca fascicularis. The sequence goes on along the minus strand of NC_088388.1, from coordinate 74,355,361 downwards.
CATTGCAAATCCCCCTCCATGCCCCCAACTTCTGCCAAAAAATAGCCCTCCTCTTCCTTTCTCTCCTCACTGCTCTCTCTCCCTGCCTTCCTCGCTCCCCTGGGGTCCGACAGCACGTTGACCTGTGCTGGCCATGTGGATTGTGATTTTTTGTTTCCCACTGAACTCTTTAGGAAAGGGCCTGGGCCTGCACACTCCAGGGACCTGACTCAGAGGAGGTCCTCGGACAAGATTTGCTGAATGAATGACTGGAAGGAGGATTGAGCGTATGTGTTCATAAGCGAGTGAGGAAGTAGTTAGGGGATGTGACTGCCATCTTGCTTACCAGGTGGGGCGGCTGAACCCCTAGAGAGCTGGTGGAGAATGTAGGCGTACATGTGTGGACGGGTGCGTGCTGCGTTCTTGGTGCTGCCTCCTGTGCTCCTGGCGGTGGTTGGCAGTGGAGGGTGCTGCCTCGGCCAGAGGGACCTCCCAGATCACCCTTGGAGCTGGAATTGGGCTCTGCCAGTGCACAAGAGGGAGGAAGAGATGAGGTTCCCAGCTGGTCCCCACTTTTTGTCCTGTCAGCCATGTGGATTTGTGTCCAGGATATGGAGCTGGAAAGAATGGATCCCACTCAGGAAATCAGGGCAGGCTTCAGGGATGAAGCAGCCTTTGAGATGGGCTCCAGGGTGTGGCTGGATAGAGCCAGATGCCACTGGGCATTCCTGGCAAGGGAGCTGCAGTCTGAACTTGACCCTGCCTTCCAGTGACTGAGTGTGTGATGTCAGGTCAGGCCCAGACCCTCTCTGGGCCTGAGCTTGCTTGTGGGTTAAGTGGAGGTATGAATCTATGTCCTGCAGATACAATTAGATCATGGATAGGAATGTGCCTCCTGCCTTGTACCGAAGAGACCATTGTTCCAACCCTGCAGAAAACGTGCCCTCCCTACAAACTTTCAAAGTGATGGCTTTCTCTCCTCCAGTGCTTTGAGGAAAAGAGGCCCGGCAGGGGTGAGAGAGAGGCCCTCTGAGCTTTATTTTTCCCACTTCTAAAATTGCAGGATTCCTATAAGGATAAGAAACTAGGAGATGATATTATTACATCCACGAGAGAGAAAGAGGAGGGGCTGGTTTGTTGCAGCACAAGGAGGTGGGGATTTATCGCTGCGATAAAGCCATCCAGTCTCTTGCCTTCGGAAACCTCCACACCCTGCCTAGCTCCTCGCAGAATAGCACCAAGGGCACCTGGCATGACCATGCCACACTCCAGGGGAAGTGGCTAAGTCTTGTTGATGACACTCTGTGAACACCTTGAGTGTTGGGTTATGGAGCAAGGGTGGGGCAGGAGATGGGGCATTACCAGGGGACTATGGCCACCCATCCCTGAGAAGGGATCTGGGATGGTCCTTCCTAAGGGCTCCTCAGCCTTTCTGCTCATGTCTCCCCAAGGGGCTGATGCCAGTGAAGGGATAGGCTGGGAGAGACAGGGTGCTCCAGGCAGGACTTAATTGCATTCTCCTGCCTAATGAACCACTCTGAGTGCACCCCAGCAGAAGCAAGGACAGAGGCCTGATTGCCCAGCTCTCTGTAGTCCAGAAAAATAAATCCAGCCTCTTAGGCTGTCAGGAGCCAGCTGGGGGTGGGGATTCTAATCCCTTTCCCTGCTTGGCCCTAATGCTGCAATATCTCTCCAACCTCCCCAGGCCGCCACCTCCCCCAAATCTCCCGGATCAGGGCCAGGGTAATCCTGCATAGCTTGCCCATCTCTCCCTTTTGGGAGCTCCCTGCACCCTTTCCAGCTGACATTTTTTAGGCTTTCCCATGCATCAGTCCCCCCATTTGGAACTTGGTGAAGGTGGAAAAGGCTGACCATTGGAAGAGCTGAGATGCCCAAGATTTGGCTTGCAGGTGGCAGATTCAGGGGTAGGCACTCCTCCATCTCTCCCTCTTGGTCTCTGTAGGACCACGTGCTGAGGGCGCAGCTGGGCTCTGGGACCTCAAAGAAGAGCTGGAACCACTGGGGAGAGGGCTTGGCCAAGCAAGAAGGAGCTGTGCCAGGCAGAGCCCACACAAGCGGCAAGGGGCTGCCTTGGGCCAGGTTGGAAAACCTGCAAACACAACCACAGGCATTTGAGAACTCACTGTGTGGTGAACGAATGTAGAAATTACTACCAGTATCACAAACGATGTAGGGACAGCTGAAGCATCCATTTGGTGAAAGTAAAATTAGATCCCTGCCTCTTACTTCACACCAAAATAAATTGCAGATGGATTAAGATGTATTTTTTTCTATTTTTAAACTTTTTTCCCATTTTGAAGGCATACATTTGTTGAAAAAATTTAAACAACTTGGAAAGATGTAAAAGAAATTCTAGTCTTCATGCTTTAGAGATAAGGCTTTTAAACCTCTCTCCGCACACGTGATATCCATATGGAACTATATATAGATGGATGTCGGATGGGTGGATTGCAGATTGAAATGTAAACAATGAAGCTGAGAAATCGTGGGTGTAAAATATTACTTAAATATATAATTTTGGGCCACCCTTCTTAAATACAATACCAGAGGCAAAATGTATAAAGGAAAAGAGGGATAGATTTGACTATATAAAAATTTAAATTTCTGTGCAGAAAGCATGATAAATAAAATTAATTCAAATGATATATGAGAAAAAATATACAGCGTGTGTGAAGGCTGATTCTCTTATATAGGGAAAGCTTTTATAAGCCCATAAAGAACCAGTTCCCCAAAACAAAGCCTGCTTTGCCCTGTGCCTTCAGGCCCCCTGCTCCTTTTCTCTGTCTGGATTGAGGCTCCCCAACGTTGTCCTCTCAACAAGCCCTTTCCTTCCACTTTGCTGCAGGTGTCTCCTCCTCCAGGAAGGCTTCTAGCTCACCCCTCCTCCTATAACTAACAGTGTTAAGGATCTGGGCTCTGAGCTCCTAAGCAACCTGTGTTTTCCCTGCTCACCACACCAATTCCCAGGATTGGAGCTGTTTGCTGCCAGTCTTGGCTCAGGGTGGCCTGATTTATCTCTGAGTGTCTAAGGGCTCAACACATGTATGTAGATGACTGGAAGAGAAGGGTGGTAAGGATGTGGAGGAGAGACACTGAGATTTAGTTAGGTACGGGGTGTGAGGGGGGGGTCTAATTATAGTTGTTACCAAATGAATATCCAGATGTCCCAACACCGTAAGTTGAATTCCCCATGATTTTTGCACTAATATACTAATGTCCTAATCTCTTGCCCACATTTCCAGGCCATTCTCCTTCTTTAGATCGTGGTTTCTCCATTTCTTAGTTGGATCTTTAGGAGATGAGGCGAGATAATCTCTGACATCTTAGTTAACTCTGAAATCCTAGGGTCCCTGCTCTGGCGCTGCCTGTGACTCAAAGCGTGACCTTGGGCAAGGCCCTGTTCCTCTGAGCCTGTTTCCTCCTTGGTCAGGCAAGGATAATGTACATGTCCTGCCCCTTGTTGCCCCGAGATGGCTGGGGACACTGGAGGTACACAGACCTGGTTGTGAATTGTGGTTCCACCATTATGTGTGCCCTTTGTAACCTTGGCAAGTCTCTTCCCTCCTCTGAGACTTGGTTTCCTCTGCTTCGAAGAACTGTGGGGATGATGAGATGCAGCAAGTAAAGGGCTCTTAGGAGTACCATCCCCACCCAGCCCCAGTCCCCCAGTGCCATGGTGAGCTCACACAGGGCTCTGTTCCCGACAGCCCAGGATGCAGCCTGTGAGTGAGATCAGGCAGCTGTCGTGCCAGGGTCTTCTTCCTCCATTGGTGCTGGCTCCCAGGGCCACAGCCTACAGAGCCAGGCCTGGCCTTTGCATCTGGCTGACCATGGCACCCACTCTGGGTTGGGGGCAGGCAATCAACCTGGCTGTCCTCAGCAGCTGGAGAGATGTGGTGTAGAGCAGGGAGGAAAGGCTTGATCACTGTCTTCACATAATTAAAGGTCTGTCAGATGCGAAATGATAATTACAGGAACGATCCTGGATTTGGCGACTTACAGCTTACATCTGTAATCGTGCTGGGGCCTGGCAGTCCTCCTGTGAGGTGGTGGTGATGTCATTCTGTGAACAGAGGAGGAATCTGAGGTCAGAGGTCCTGAGCGATTGACCTACAGCCACACAGCCAGTGGGGAGAAGGGCCCGTGTGAAAATCCAGCTCTTTTGTGTATTCTCCACTCTGTAGTCATTTGACCCCAATATTTCTTACCCTTTGGTTGGCCTTGTTTTGTGTGGTATCAGAGAACCAGCTGCAGGGGAGCAGTGGAGGAGGCAGATTTCAGCTCCACCTCCCGGGGAGCGGGGGGAGGGCAATAACTCCCCTGCCCAGAAGGTCAGTCTCACCAGACACTGTGCACCGGAGGCTTCAGTGGTCTGTGCAGCGTGCCGACACTGTCCCCATTTTACAGAGCAGGAAGCTGGGACACAGAGAAGGTAAATGTCTTCCCCAAGGTCACTCAGTCGTGGCCAGTCTGGGATTCAAACCCAACATTGCTAGACTCCCTCAACCCAGCCTCCCATCGTCAGGCTCCATGTCTTGGAAGGAAGAATTTTGAGTCCACAGAAGGACCAGGCAGCATCTGGAAGGAGAGACCGCTTCCCAGGAGCCAGTGGAGTAGAGCAGGGTCAGCTCCTGTCCTGGAGGCTGCAGACACTCTCTCTGCCCCAGGGCAAGGGGACAGGCAGGGGAGCTCTGCGATTCTGAAAGTCTATAACGTTCAGAGAGATGTGTGCAGACTTTAGACCCCAGGTTCTGTTAAGAGACCCAGGGGAGGTGCTCCATAACCTTCAGGGTCCCTAGTAGTGGGAGGGGCAGCTGTGTGCATTTTGGCCTGGGGCTGCAGTCTACAGTGGCAGGGGCCTGTAACCGTGGCAAAAGGCAGCAGCAGAGCCATGCCACCCCAGCGGCCATGTCCATGTGTCCTGTGTGGGGCCAGGGTTGCGGCTGCAGTTGTGCTCTGTGACTCTACGAGCTCCCGCTGCTAATGAGGTCTTTCTCTGTGTTCTTCTCTGAACATGGAGGGCTCTGGGGTGGGTGGGACAGGACAGAGACAAGGAGGGGTGAAGAGAAGACATGACCATCCTCAGGAGACAGTGAGGAGAAGGACTGGCCTTCAGGGAAATTGACCCACAATTGCCCAGATTGCTACAGAGGGGCTCCTGTTCCTGGAGGGTTAGGGTAAGAATGGAAGGAGATGCAGCAACCTCTGGGATGGAGCCTCCAGGATTCTCCATCGCAGCAGTTCTGACCTCAGCCTCCATCCCCTGGGGCAGGAATCAGCATCCTACCCCATCCACAGCCAGGGGCCACTCCTGCCCCAGCTGCTCGCCCTGTCTGGTCCCTCCTTGGGCAGCCTCCAGCACACTCCTCCTGATGCCTACCCTAGGAGCCAGCTGCTCCCCAAGCCCCAGCCCACTCAGCTTTTCTCCTGCTCCCTGAGGGTAAGTCTGGGGCTTACACGATGGTCCTGCCCACTGGTGGCCCTGAGCACCCCTCTGTCGCCCTGTCTCACATCCATACCTCCTTCTGTCCCTCACGCCATAGGTGACCACCACCTTGTGGCCAGCGTGATGCTAGGACCAGGGGACATAGAGACAGCTCAGGCTATTCCTGCCCTGAGGGAGCCCACAGCCCAGTGAGCCAGCCCTCATTATGCGCCTACTGTGTGCCACTTGAAGCCCTTCGGCTCATTTAACAGCCTCCCTCCGAGGGAAGGGCTGTTATTCCCATTTACAGCAAGGAGACCAAGGCTCAGAGGGGCCAAGTGACATGTTGAGTGGCAGAGCCAGCTCTTTAGAGCCCGTGCTCTTTCCATCTCCACAATTTACAATTTGATTGAGGGTCACGGTGGTGGGTGCCAAGAGTCTGTGCAGGATGGTCAGGGAGGGGAGGCCTTTGAGGCCTGGAGGGATGGAAAGGCTTCCTGAAGGAGCATCAGGTCTGTCCTAGGGGTCAGAGAGATGGAGGAGAGAAATCCAGGGAACCAGGCTGGACCTGGGATCACCATACTGGGTCCCAGAGGGCAAGGTGGGTTTTGAGGGGAGCTGTTCAGGCTGCCTCCCAAGGGGGGCCTGTAGAGTCCAGTCAGTATGCCTGGGTTCAAATCTTATCCCCACTCCTCCCCTACCTGCTGACCCCTCTGACTCCCCTCCACTCACCCGTGTTGAGCCTTTATGCAAATTAGCAAAAAGCGCCCCTTTCTTAGGACACGACTGCCATGTGCCAGCAAATCATCATAATAAATATGCACATTGATCGTCACCATGATGTGAGTGGCACTTCTTAGGGGGCAGTGCAAAACTTGCTCAGCCATATGTGGTGGCCCTTCTCTGAGCCTCTGTGCAATGGGGGTAGATACCCCTAAATAAACAATCCCTAGTGTTATGCAGACTATGAGAGATGAAGGAGGCCGTGGCCGGGGCATTGAGGCAGCAATCACTGCTCCGTGTCTCTGGGAGCAGGGCCAGATTGGCTTGCTAATGGGTGGAGCGGGCAGGCCTCTCTCTGCTGTAATGTGCCCTGACAAGGACCATTAGTGCCATTGGGGCCTCTTTATCAGTGAAGCTGCTCCCCAGGCCACTTCCTCCAGCTACTTCCTCACTTCCCCTTCCCTTCCTTCCAGCCCCTGCCATTCAGTGTTTTCCTCTGATTGTTCTTAGAGTGACCCCCGCTGCCTGCCTCCCTCTGTGCTAGGGCCTCTTCGTCCCCATCTACAGGCTCCCTGTGGCCTCCGGCTTCAGCTCCCAGGGCTTTAATCCCTAGGTTGACCCAACCCCAGCTCATGCCCTAGTTCTGATCATGGGGTTCCTGACGCCTTGTTGCTTGGGCCCTGCCTGCATTCCTTCCATGCCTGGATGCCTCACCCCCCACCACCGCCAGCTCTAGTTTTGGCTGGTTCCCAGGAGTGGGAGGTGCAGCCCCTCATTCTTGCCCTGCCTTGCTCCACTGTAAGGATTTGGACACGTGAGGACAATGGCCTTTGGGGCATAGGACCCTGGCTGCCATGGGCCCTCCCAGCCCCTGTGGTCTTCCCGGCCCCCTGTCAGCCTTGCCTCTGGGCCCTGCATCATCCCGGCCACAGGACGTCTTCCCAGCGCCTATGGCAGGTTCTCTACCTCCCCACCTCTAGGGTACTTGCCTGGGACCACACCCATCCTAGGCCAAGGCTCACCCCTCACCTAGGTCCCTCTCAGAACCTTCTCTGCTGGTCAGAGGCACACAGGCCTTGCCCCTGAGGAGGCAAAGTGGTGTCTGTGGACAGACAGCCATCTAGCACTGCCAGCGTGGGCTCTGTAGAAGACTAGGCACTTCTTTGTGGGGATTGGGTGTTAAGCCTGAGGGAAATCTCTTACCCTGGTGAAATGCCAGGGTAGGAGAAAGGGTGTTTCCTCACTTATCATTTCATTATCAAATCTTTCTCAAGTTCCTGTGCCACCTGGAACACAAAGACTGCCTAGATCTCAAGGCACTTATGTACAGCAGGGAGACTGACATGTATAGAGTTCTAGAACTGTGGGGTCTGAGCCATAAGAGAGATGGCTGCATGGGTTACAGAGCTCTGCGGAGATGGGATTCACCCTGCGAGACAGGGCAGTCTTCAGGGAGGAAGCACTCTGGAAGGAGTAGGGGTTTGCCTAATGGAGCAGAGACAGGTTGCTTTCTAGATGGAGGCTCCGGCTGTGTGAAGGCTTGGGGTCTGGAGAGCCTGTTTGGGGAACCATATGTAATTCTGTGCATGGGGCATAAAGCACAGAGCTGGCCTGGGCCAGACAGAGTAGGCCCTGATATCTACTGAGAAGCTCTGGCCAGTGGGAGACTCAAGCTGGGGCATGACATGACCAGATGGGTGTCAGTCTAAAGACATGGTTCACCCTTAACTCAGATGTTTAAACTGGCGTGGGACTCACCAGCTGCACTCCGCAGGAAATGAAGGCTGTTATGAGCAAAAAAGAATTTGAGGTGGCAAGAGGGATTCTGAGAAAGACTAGTCCTGGGGTGCTGGCTGGAGGATGGTGGAGGGACGGTCATGTGCAGACCCAGACTGCCTCCATGGGAGGCAGGACTGAGTCTAGGGACTCGGTCATTCTCTGGGTGGTGGCTCCTACGGTTCGATTGATCTAGAAGGGCACAAGTCCTGCCCTGCTCCTAGCCAGGGTTTCCCTATTCTTGACCAAGGCTGGGCTTTGCTGTGCCTGGAACTGGAGCTTGTGCCATTCTTGTATCCAGCTGGGGCAGACACAAGTGGCCTACTCTCTGAGAAGCCACCTCCCCAAACCTAAACCTGCTAGAAATACTGGGCCTCAGGGTGTCGTCACCTTTGCCTCTCTGTTTCTGTACAAAGTGAGGCTAAGCAAGGCAGTCTGGCTCTGCACATAACAAGGAGTGGTGGCAGCTGCTCACCCAAGCACAAGTCGCCCAACTGGAGTGACCCACCTGGGCAGGAGGGTCACCCAGGCACCAGCCCTCTTGCCGAAGGTGAGGCATGGAGCAGGCCCTTAGTGGGTATGGAGTCATGGACCATTAGGGTGTGAAGGCCTTTCCTACATTCTGGAGAAGCAGAGGATGTCACAGATACGCTGGTAGTGTGCTGAGTGCTTGCCAAGCCACCTGACTTATATTATCTCATTTAATTCTCCATCAATCCCATGGCATAAGTACTAGTATTGCCCTCATTTCACAGAGGTGAAAACTGAGTTACAGAAAGGATGAGTACTTTGCCCAAGGTTTCACAGCTTGTAAGTGGTGACAGGGATCTGAGGTTCCCAGGTAGACTGATGGTGTCTGCATGGTGTGGGGATGGAGGGATTCTGGACAGTGAGAGGACTTTCCCTCCTTCCTGCCCAATCCTGCATGTGGTCATAAAGTACTAGTGGAGTGGAAGTCGGCTCAGTCTCCATCCTTGCAGAACCCACACTTGTCTGGGGGACACAGTGAGCAGGTCATGGTGTGCAGAGCGTGAGTTTAGACAGAGGGATGCTGATGCTGTGGGAGCAGTGCAGCAGGCATGAGGGTGGCAGGGTGGATCCAGGGAGGCTTCACAGAGGCAGTGATATTTGAGCTGACTTGAAAGGTGAGTGGGAATGTTCAGGGAACAAGCCCACAGACAGTGGCCCTTCCAGGTTGTAGGAACTGGTTGTGGACGTCGAAGCTGGAGAGATCAGGGGGCCACACTCCAGGTCGGCTATCAGTAAGGAGCCATGAAGAGGTTAAACTGGGATGGTTTAGAAACATAGCAGGGAGCCCAGAGGTAGGGCTGCCTCCGGGACTTCACACCCTCAAAAGAAAGGTAGTCTTGGTTCTTCCTCACACTGACCTCTCCTCAAGGGCTGTTGACTTGTTCTGATGATCTCAGCAATTTCCCGGGATGCAGGATGTTCCAAGCTTTTTGTGCTTCCAAGATAAGGGGACGGATGAAAGCAGGGAGAAACCAGAGGTCCAGGAGGAAGTGCCTGCAGACGCCTGAGCTGGCCCCTCAGGAAACAGCAGTGGTGGTGTCAGTGTCCCCCGCCACCCCACTTCCACCTGGCTGGAGACGGGTATCTGGCCCAGTGGAGGCAGCAGAACACAGCACTTCTGTACTTCTTCCAGTCCAGAGACCAGGGTGCTGGTCCTGAATCCTCTGCTAACTTGCTGTGTGACCTGGGCAAGTCACTTGGCCTCTCTGGGCCTCAGTGTTTTTCTCGGTAGCAGGGGGTAGAGGTGGAGAAGAACAGTGCCTTCTTTGTAGGCATGTGTGTGAGGGATGTGACTTCACAGACTGCCGATCACTGTGCCCGCACCAAGGGAGCCATCCCCAGAACAGGGAGAGCAGTACATGATGGAAAGGCTGCAGGCCACAGTGAAAAGAGCACAGCCCCGGCGGGGAGGCCCTGACTGCCCCTGGCTCTCCACCACTCTGTGACTTTGGGCTTGGTGATGGTGGACAGGTCACTTCCCCTCTCTGAACCTCAGTTTCTCCCAGGGTAAAGAGGGCAGGAATTTCTGCCTGGCAGATTTGGTTACAAAGTGGGAGGGAGGGGGACACATTCTGTTGGGAGGCAGCCTAAGGGGCTGGCCCCTGACCCGCTTAACCCCCTCCTCCTCTGCTCTTCCAGTGGGAGCGCCTCTGGTTCCTGCTCCTCACCTTCACCTTCGGCCTCACGCTCACCTGGCTCTACTTCTGGTGGGAAGTCCACAATGACTATGATGAATTCAACTGGTGAGTGGGGGCAGTGGGCGGGGGAGGAAGGGCCTAGAGCCGGGTAGCCAGTAGCTGGGACCTGGGGGCTGGAGTTAGAGCCTGTCTCCCAGGCTGGCCCTCTGAGCTCTGCCACCAGCTCTCTGTGTGGCCCTGGGCAGGGCCTACTCCCTGGGAGCCTCTGTCCTGCCCGCCTCCAGGGCTTTGGTGAGGAGGCTGCTGTGGGACTATAGTGGGAAGTGCCTGAGGTGTGGGTGGGGATTGTATCACAGACTGGCAAGAAAGAAGAGGAGGACACAAAGAGAGATCCATGCCCTGAGGGGAGTCCCTGGGAATTTAGGGAAGGCTTCCTGGAGGAAGAGGCATGGGAACTGGGCCTTAAAGAATGGCTGGGATTGAAACCTGGGGAACTTTAGGGGCTGGTCTTGGAGACTCCTTGGTGCTTGCATTGATGATTCAGCCTGCATTCCTGGCCTCCTGAAGAGGTGGAGGGGAGCCTAAAAGAACAAAGGCTTACAGGAGCCAAAGCCCACTGGGGAGACACAGGACGCTCCTTCCCGGTGCTGTGACCATGGAAAATAGGGACATAAGGCTGGGCCAGGGCTCAGCCGGGGCTGGGGCCTCTGGTCACCCCCTTTGTAGACAAGAAATCTACAGCTCAGAGGTCTCTGCAGAGGAGATAGCCCCAGAGCCTAGGCCTCCTAACTCCCTTAGCCAGGCCCTGGGCAGGGCTGGCAGATGAGCTTGGGGACAGCTCAAGGTCCTTTGTGGGTGCCTCAGATCCAAAGGCAGGGCTGTCTGAGCCACTTTCCTGGGTACAGGAGGGGCACCTGTTTTTTTCCTCTTCCCTATTCCATCGCCTGCCTTTTGTTAAGCAGTGGGAGGGCATGGGAGGAGGGCAAGGACCCAGGGTTCCATTGACAGATAAGGAAACAGGCCCAGGTCACACAGCCAGTTGGGGACAGAGCTGGGGCTTGGAAGCCTGGCTCCTCACTCCCCATCCATTGCTGTTCTTTCCTTTTTTTTTTTTTCTGGAGACGGAGTCTTGCTCTGATGCCCAGGCTGGAGTGCAGTGGCACAATCTCAGCTCACTGCAAGCTCCGCATTCCGGGTTCATGCCATTCTCCTGCCTCAGCCTCCCGAGTTGCTGGAACTACAGGTGCCCGCCACCACGCCCAGCTAAGTTTTTGTATTTTTAGTAGAGACGGGGTTCACCGTGTTAGCCAGGATTGTCTCAATCTCCTGACCTCGTGATCCGCCTGCCTCGGCCTTTCAAAGTGCTGGGATTACAGGTGTGAGCCACCGCGCCTGGCCTATTCCTTCCTTTTGATCAGATGTTCAGGTCAGCGTGGCCGTGAGCAAGTCCCCGGTGCTCTCTGAGCCTCTCCTTCTGTAAATGGGATAACTCCGACCTCATCAGGTCTTTCTGAGGATGAACTGAGATGATGGACACAACAGAGCTCAAAGCTCTACCTAAACATGAGGGCTGCTTCCTGGGAGACCACATCTCTAGCTGGGAGGCAGCATGATGTTAGTATTTGGGATTTTCAGGACCCTGGGCTTCTGACAGGCTGTGGTTTAGGATTCTGTGATGATCCTGGGACTCTGTTCATGGAGCTGGGTGTCCATTTTTCCCCGCATGGCACCAGGCTGTGCCTCTGTTATTAATGAACGTAATCAAGAATATGCTGCGGTCCCACCCCTGCTCTGCGGCAGCCAAGCAAGATGAGCCAGAGCCCCGGCAGAGTCCCAGAGGTGGCCTCTGGCCTTTATTAAATGCCATAAATCAATTATTCATCTTTGCAGATGTCCAAAGCATGGGCACCATCATGAGTAAATGGGAACGTTCCCTATTGGTCCTCAACTGCAGACCTGGATAGTTCTTCCAAACTGGAAGTCTGCTGCCTAGAAGATCATCAAGTCTACCCCCATCATGTACAGATGGGGAAATGGAGGCCCAGAGAGGGGCAAGACTCATTCATGGTCACACAACCAGTTAGTGCCAAAAACATGAATTGAGGACAGACTGAAGAGACTAAGGCTTAGAGAGGTTAAGTAGCCTTTCCAATGTCACACAGCAAGAAGCAGACAGATCTGGGACAGGAACTTCAGCCTGCCTGACTGTATCATGTCCATGGAGCCACCCACTCTACCCAGAAAGTGAACTCCCTGTCACTGGGAGATTTAGGCGGAGGATGGGTTCCTGCTCTGTCGGGGAGGTGGCAAGGGGAGGCCTGCCTGGCACTTAGGGATGCCTGGAGACCTGCAGCTTCTTCAACCTGTCACCTCAGTTTCTTGGAGTCAGTGCTGGGGTTCAGGATGCCCTGGCCCAGTCCTGATGGTCTCAAGAGTCTCTGGGAACCAGGCACAATGACTCATGCCTGTAATCTCAGCACGTTGGGAGGCCCAGCAGGCAGGTCACATGAGTCCAAGGTGTTCAAGATCAGCCTGGGCAACGTGAAAAAACCCCACCTCTACAAAAACTACAAAAAATTAGCCACGTGTGGTGGCATATGCCTGTGGTCCCAGCTACTCAGGAGGCTGAGGTGGGAGGATTGCTTGAGCCTGGGAGGTGGAGGTTGCAGTGCAGTGAGCCGAGATCTCATTTTACCCCATTCTGTAAAATGGGAGTAACGCTGACCTCATCAGATCTCTCTGAGGATGAAATGAGATGATGAACATGAGAAGACTCAAAGCTCTACCTAAACATGAGGGCTGCTTCCTGGGACACCACATCTGTAGCTGGGAGACCACTGCACTCCAGGCTGGGCAACAGAGTGATACTCTGTCTCAAAAAAAAAAAAAAAAAGAAAAGAAAATCTCTGAGAATAATTCAATTCATATAGTAAGAGGGTGTGAGTGACAGCCAGGGATCAGCACTAGACAGGAAGGCCAGGGAGGGCCATCTGGGCTGTTGCTGTCCTGAAGGACCTCCCTGCCAAAAGGGGTCACACTTGAGAGACAAATGGGACCAGAACATCTTTCAGGAATAGTTATCAGGAGCAAGTCTTGCCCCTCTTCAGGCCTCAGTTTCCCAACTGTATGATAAGGTGAGTGCCTTCAGTGATCTGCCAGGCAGTAGATTTTCCCCTGGACTCTGAGGGTGAAGGCCAGGGAGGGCAAATGCCCCATGGGGTCTTCCTGGTGTCCCTTCCCAGCTCTCTGGCAAGGTCCCAGATGACAGCAGGCTGAAGCTGCCTGGTGCTGACTCGGATTTTCTAATGACCTTGAACAAGTTGCTGCCTCTTTCAAGCCTCAGTTTCCCCCTTTGTACAAGGAGGATGTAGGTGGTTCATTCTTTGCGGAGAGCATCTAAGCACTATCTATCAGGCCCCTTAAAAAGTTCATTCCCACCAGGCACAGTGGTGTGTGCCTATAGTCCCAGGCACCAGGGAGGCTGAGACAGGAGGATCGCTTGAGCCCAGGAATTCAAGTTCACCCTGGGCAACAGAGCAAGACCCTGTCTCAAAAAGAAATTCATTCTCTTTGACCCTATAATTGTATCTGTGGGAATCTATCCTCAGGAACTAATCAAAAATACAGAAAGATATGTATAAAAATTTCATTTTTATGTTAATTTATAATAGTGAAGAATTAGAAAGTATTTCATGCCACTAGTAGGGAGCTGGTTACATATGGTACATTAATTCAGTGGAAAACCATGTGGCTGTTTTAAAAATCACATTTTCTCAGGATTTTTACTGGCATAAGTAAATGCTTGTGTTGAGAAGACAGTTGGCCAGGCATAGTGTCTCACGCCTATAATCCCAGCACTTTGAGAGGCTGAGGTAGGAGGATCACTTGAGCTCAGGAGTTTGAGATCAGCCTGGGCAACATGGCAAGACCCTGCCTCAACAAAAAATACAAAAAAAAAAAAAAATTAGCCAGATGTGGTGGTGGGTGCCTGTGGTTCCAGCTGAGGTAGGAGGATTGCTTGAGCCCAGGAGGTCAAAGCTTCAGTGAGCCATGTCCACATCCCTACATTCCAGCCTCAGTGACAGAGACCCTGTCTCAAACAAACAAACAAAAACCAGGAGAGTTTAGAGTACTTACCATGCGTCTCACCTCACTTTATCCTCATGAGACCCCATAAAAGGCACTTTCTTATCCCCATCCTATAGGTGAGGAAACTAAGTCTCAGAGAAGTCAAGTATTACATTCGGTCAATTCTAAGACCCCCAATTTTCACATTTTAACATTGAAGTTGAGATGACAGTCACAAGTGATGGCATCTTAGACTCAGTGAAGCCTGTCCTCCACAAGGTCCCGCAAGACAGTGAAAAGCAGAGAAGACAGGGGGTTTGAATCCAGCCTGCGTGCCTCACTTCAAAGCCTGTGCTCCTGACTGTGTTGCTTTGTGCAATGGGGTCCTGGCTTTGCTGTTTATACAAACATATAGGCACAGGGGCGGGGGAACCCACAGGAGGAAGATCCAGCACAGTCTTGGGAATGATTACTTCTGGCCAATAGGATTATGGGGCATTATTTTCTCCTTTACATTTCTTGGTCCCCGGGTGGCTGCCATGAGCAGGCATGGTACAGCATCAGGCAAATGCTGAGTCTCGTTGCTGGGTGGGCAGGGCCTGGTCATTGAGCCCAGCCTGTGGTCTGTGTGGAGGCTCAGACCATCTTGATTCCTGGGCCAGGCAGTGGCCTGGTGGAGGTCTGACCCCTGCCCCCTCTCCTCCTGGCAGGTACCTCTACAACCGCATGGGCTACTGGAGCGACTGGCCCGTGCCCATCCTTGTGACCACAGCTGCTGCCTTTGCGTACATTGCTGGCCTCCTGGTACGTGGGGCTGTTTCGGAGGGCAGGTGGCCCTGCTCCCAGGGGAAGGGAGACTGGGCCTGTGCTAGGCTGATGGAGGGTGCCACCCTAGTATAAAGGGGAAAGTTGTATTGTAGGAATGTTGTATTTATAGGAATCTATCCTAAGGAAGTAATCAAAAATACAGAAAGATATGTATAAAATTTTTATTTTTATGTTAATTTGTAATAGCAACTAATCAGAAGCTATTTCATGCCACTAGTAGGAAGTTGGCTACATATGGCACATGAATTCAGATTTTGCCCAGGGCCTCTAGGGCTGCTGCACCTCTGAGGCCTGGGTCCCCCAGGGGAGGAAGTCCTCTTGCTTTTGCCCATCTCTCTAGGCTGCCCCTTCCTGGAATGTTTGCCCTGGACCCAGTGAGAGCTGTTCTGGCTGAGAGGGCCCACTGCAGGCTTCCTCTTACAGGAGCCTCTGCTTTGGATTCTTGCTCCCAATATTCCACTCACTGAGATGCAGGTGGATCCTCCATGCTGGACTGGGGGCTCCTTGGGGACATGCTCAAGTCTGTTTCAGAATCCCAGGGACTGGAACTCCCAAAATGTTTGATGAATGAAGTTGCATAGTCCAAGTACAGCAGCTCCCAGTGACCTCTTAATGGGGAATCCCACAAAGGAAGAACCTAGAGGCCTGGAATCATCTGGGAGGAGGCCAGGCTCAGGCTGGCTAGTCTGGGCTGGGCTGGGGAGGGCAGGGCATTCCCATCGCCTGGAGGGAGGTTTGCTACCTCTGCCCAGGCTCAGACCCAGAGCAGCAGTGGGGAGCAGGGTGTTTGAGAAAGTGGCAAAGTCTTCCCGCCCACACGGGTCTGACAATCACCCTGTGGGCCCCTCCTCAGGTCCTGGCACTATGTCACATTGCCGTGGGGCAGCAGATGAACCTGCACTGGCTGCACAAGGTAAGGGCCGCCTCAGCTGGGGCGGGGAGAGGGCAGGGGAAGCTGGAGGTGGCAGCAGCAGAGGAAGGGCCTGGCCACCGTATCCCTCCCCGGATCACTGTTAGAATTGTTCTCATAGCTAATACTGAGCACTCACTATGCACCAAGCACGTTTCTCACAACCTCGCCCGTCTTCACTCACTTAACGCTCACGGCAACCTTGTGATGTAGGTACTGCTATCATTCCATTTTGTGGTTGGGGAAACTGAAGTACAAAGAGGTTAATTAACTTGCCTAAGGTTCCCAGTTTAAACATGGAAGATCCAGGTTCCTGGTCCCGTAGTCATGCGATTAACCAGCAGAGCTCCACAGCTCATACCGTAGCACCCACCCTCGGGGGCCCTGCCTCGGGTCTCACCTGCCTCTTCCTTCTTTGGTGAGCTCTTTTGAAAACTGTGATCTGGTGATGGCATTCCCCAACTTAAAGCCTTTTCACCACTCCCAGGATGACCCAAACTTCTCTACCTGGCATGATCTGGCCCCTGCTCATCTCCCAACCCGTCATGGGACAGTCACCCTCAGCTTCTGCTACATGAGACATCCCATGCTCTCCCAGCATGTCTGCCTCCCTCCCCTGTTTAGCACTTTGCTCTTGTCCTCCCTTTCTCTCTCAGACCCCTTCCTCAGTACCTCTCCTACATACACAGGCTTCTCTCCCGGGACTTCCTCAGCCCCTGCAGCCCCCACTGCTACATGTCTGAAGAGCTGTGTTTTTGTGTTTTTAGTATTCGTCTGGCTCCTGACCCTGACCCATCCAGTCGAGGTGCTCCTTGCAGGCCAGAGTTAACCTCCATCTCCCTGTTCCCAGTAACCCCCTCAGGGCTGGGCCCAAAGCAGACAGGCTTCACACAATTCTGGAGCCTTAACTCTCTGCCTTACGTCCGTTGCAGGCATAGTGCTGAAGTGTGTTTCTGATGCCTGGCCTTCTTGAGGCCCTGGTGGGCACAGAGTGGTACCCAGCTTAACAAGACAGAGCCCCTCCCTCTCAGGAACATTTGGATCATCTCCCTTTCCCCAGAGCCTGGCTCCCTGTGGGCCTGCCATTTAGGAAAGGGCAGAAATGTTCAGAAACTGCCATGAGCCCATGAGATGGGGCCAGAGTGACTCCAAGGGTAGGGGCTCACTTCTAGCTGGAAGACGGATGTGGAACAGGAAAGGAAGAGGGGATGGCATGAGCCTGGGTTGGGCTGTGTGGAGTGGGAGGTGCCTGTGAGCATCCAGGAAGGCACTGAGGTTGGTTTGTTACACAGGCCTGGAGCTTGGGAGTCAGACCCCAGAGACTGAAGTCTTAGAGTGGTAGGAGCCATGAGCAGCCCCTGGTCCCTCCACCTTCCTCCTGCCCCTCACTCTACTCACAGGCCTCCTCTGGGCTTCCACTGTCCCCTCTGTGAGGGACTTTCTTCTCCTGGCCACAAAGCTGGCATTTGAAAGAACTGCACCAGCTGGCACCCTAGGTGCAGCTGGCACATGCTGTGGTCACCTTCTGGGGCCATGCCTGGCTCTCAGCAGGTACGGTCACACCTGCTTGATTCTAGTGGAGAGACCTATAGAGCCGCTGAGCCAGCTGGAGCTGGCAGATCAATGTAGGGAAGCAGATCCCATTGTCCATGCTGGTGCCAGCTGCCAAGGTGCCTTCCTCTGCCCTCTGCCCCTCTGTGTGATCGCAGCATGAGCAGGGTCCTTCCAGGTGGAGCTGACCCAGAGCTAGGCCCGCCCCACCAGGAGGGAGTTCCCCAGAGCTCAGAGTGTTCCAGCAGGGCCTGGAAATTCTCTTGTTTCCAAGATGCTGTGATTTGATTCTAAAATTCTAAGGACAGTTTATTCTTTTTTGCTTGTTTTGTTTTAATTAATTTTTGACCATGTAATACATCGACATGATTCAAAATACAAAAAGCACAAAAAAGTATGCAAAGAAAGTCTCCTCACTATCTTTCCAGACAGATTGTAAGCACATGCACATGTACATATGCATTTCTTTTTTCTTTGAACACAAACAGTCGCCTACTCCACCCTCTGTTCTGCACCTTAACAGAATTCTTGAAGCTTGTTCTTCCCTGCATTAAAGCATCCCTGTTGGTGTCCATCCCTTTCTCCTGCTCCCTGGTCTGGATATTCCCTGATTCCCTAGGCATCTAGCCAGTTCCCTGTTGATAGACCAGATCAACATCCTAGCTGCTTTCTGTCTTTTGCCAGGATGATGTGGCGGTGACCTGGGAGAGGAATTTCTGGGTGAAGAATGTGTACTTTCATCATTTTGATCTTGCCAAATGGCCTCCTTGCCAAGTGCCACCGATTCATGCTCTCTTAGCAATGGATGGTTGTTCTATAAAAACACCCTTGCCCATAAAGCATCAGCTGACTTATTGGCTTTTGTCAGCCTGATGGGTGAAAAATGGTATCTTGCTGTAGTTTTCATTTGCATTTCCCTTCGGGTGAGTTAGATTCAGCATTTTTCACGTTTGGTTTGAGTAACTTGTGTTTTCTTTTCTATAAAACTGTCTCTTCATATCTTTTGCCATTTTTGCCATTGCTTTTTGCTTATTCATTTGCAGGAACTCTTTATAGATGTGGGAAATTAGCCATTTGGCTAACAAACTGCAAATAATTCTTCCTAGTTTGTCATTCATCCTTTGACTTTGTTCATTGTGTTTTTACCATGGGGATATATATTTTTTTTATTGTTACACACTTGAATCTGTCATCTCTTGATAACTCCTTGGTTTTGTGTCAGACTCAGAAAGGTCTTTCCCACTCCAAGATTATAAAAATTTCTCTATGGTGTCACTTGGTAATTATATATTTCCATGTTTTTAACATTTAATTTTTTCTCTTTTTGGAAGCTATTTTGGGGTATAGTGTGATCTTACTCTGTTCTTTTTAGATGGCTTCCCAATGTTCCCAACTCTCTCTACTGAGAATTTGTCCTTTACTCATTTGAGATGCTATTTTTATCATATACTAAATTTTCTTTATGTATTCAGATCTGTTTCTGAACTTTTTGCTTATTTTCATTTATCTATCTGGTCTTATATCAGTATCACAGCACTCTAAAGACCACAGTTTTATAGTATGTTTTAATCATGAACTTTATTTTGAGAGTCTCTGGTTCCCCTGGGTCCTGAGGAGGGGAGGACAGAGATGCTCAGGACAGGGTAAGAGGGAGCCATTCACAGCAGGCTAGGTGCTGAGTAGATCTGGTGCCCATATGGGGACCAGATCTCCTGCCTTCTCCTCCCTAGTCTGCCAAAATCTCCTGTTTCCCAGAAATCTCTCCCAGGTGAGTGTTCAAGAGAAATTGATGTACCCAGGAGGTGAGGGAGCAGGCTGAAGGGTTCTTGGGAGCTTTACAGTAAACAGGAGGCCCTTTCACTGAGATGCCCTGCTTCCTGTCCCACCTACCACCCTCTGTGAGGTGCTTTGGTTACAGCTCACACCTCCCCAGCCTGCCCTGAGCACACTGCACCGCTCTTGTGTCCTCGCCTGACTCCCCTGTCTCAGTGGCAACAGCCCCCAACCCAGGACCTGCACAGAGGAGGTGTCTGTCAGGGACCCAACCTGAACCCCAGAGAGGAGCACTGGGTACCACATGGCCCCAAGGCAAGTTACTAGCTGGGCTGGGGCTGGGGCTTCTGCCTCCTACCAAGCCTCCATCAGCCTCTACCTGCCATCTGCTGTGTCTACTTCATCATCTCTCCTGGTGAATTCAGACTTCTCTCCATGCACTGGCCCAAGCTTTATGGTTTTTGCTGGTGTCCAGCCTCTGTCCCTCCAGCAGCAGCTTAAGGCAGGCACATTCGCTGAGCGCCTCCTGCGTGTGCCAGGCACTGTGTTCACCATAACAGCAGTAACCATCATTTATCGGGTGCTGACCACATGTGTCGGGCACCTTTCACTCCGAAAATCACAATCATTTCACTCCTTACGACAACCCTTTTCCCATGATATGCTTACTTTTTAAAATGATACCACTGATACTTAGTAAGCATTTTCTTCTGACCAGCCATTGTACTAATCATTTCACTTGCATTTCCTCATTGATCTTCCCCAACCGCCTTCCAGGTAGGTACTCACTATCCCTATTTCACAGCTCTGGAAAGGTTCCTGGAGAGGATGTGGAAAGATCCCCAATAGGTAGCAAAGCCAGGATTTGACTGAAGACCGTGACTCAAGTGAGGCTCTTAACCCTGGGCCAACTGTCTGCCATTTGGACTGCAAATCCCAGAGGTCAGATACCCCTAAGAGGCCAGCCGTTGCACCTCTGCAAGGCAGGATTCCACCTTCTCTCGGGTCCCAGCACCCTGGCCAGACTCATCGAGTGAATGAAAGACTCTATTGTATCCCCTGTTCCCACCATTGCCATCACAAGCCATAGTCCCACGAGGACAGAGAACTCAAGGCCACTTTCTCAGAGGAGGACGGTGGTCTGTCTCTAGGCCTCTAGGGTGGGATTCATCCTTCTCAGTCAGATTTCAGGAGCGACGGTGGTTGCATTGTTGGGTGTCAGTGCTATTGCTGTGACTTAAAGATGCAAGGTAGGGGGAGTCCCACAGACACTGAACATGCAGTGATGTTGCTGAGCGTGATGATTACCGCCAAAGCACCTGTGGAACCCAGAGATAATAACATTTTTAATTGTATTAGGGTTTGGGGAATCAGTTTTATTGCAAGTCATTTCCATTAACAGTTAGGTATTGTGATGAGACGCTCCCAGAAACCGCCCTTAACTCGCTGTGTGTAGGGCCTCCTCCCACGATGGCCACAAGGGGGCAGCTGCGCGCCGGGGTCAGCCGGGAGGAGGGGCCTGAGTGCCGAGGGCGGGGTTCTCAGGGGTTCGGAGGCGCGGCTGGGCCTCCCTGAGACTGCACAGCCCAGCGGGCTGTCAGAGAAAGCGCACACCCCCTCACCCCCTGAGATGGGCAGAAGGTGTTCGTTTCTGGTTCTGCCCCTTCGAAGCTCCGCAGCCAGCTGTTCCGCTCCCCGAACTTCGCTTCCCGTGTGTGAGATGAGGATACCCATACCTCCGCTGAACCAACCTGGGGACCACGCGAAGCACCCCCACAGGCCCAGGCACGCTTGTGCCTCTTCCCGCCCTGAGCCCTGAGCCCTGAGCCCTGAGCCCGCATGTCGCAGCCCCTCCAGCTGCTCACCTGTCTCGGCCTCACTCGCGTCT
The DNA here is from genome assembly GCF_037993035.2 of Macaca fascicularis. Taxonomy (NCBI): domain Eukaryota; kingdom Metazoa; phylum Chordata; class Mammalia; order Primates; family Cercopithecidae; genus Macaca; species Macaca fascicularis. Next base: position 74,334,251 of record NC_088388.1, on the reverse strand, counting down.
CTTGGGGGAACAGCCATCAGTTTCCAGGCTGATGGGCTGGAATGAAAAGCCCCCAAAGGGAAACTTCATCCCAGGCGAGACTCAGCCTTCCCTGCCAGCGAGTGAAGGTCCCTGGGCAGGGAGCGGAGATGCTGGCCACCGCCCCACGCTCATCGTCTAGAAATGCCACTGTCCCTGCTCAGCGTCAGAGGGTTCTTGGCCTCTACTGCCTCTGGGAAAAGTTGCCTCGGGAGAAAGGGAGTGAGGGCCCTGCCAGCAGTGAGAATGGCTCCAGGGAGGCAGGGCAGCCGGCAGTGCTGTGGGAGGACAGGCCTTTGGAGGGAGGTGGGAGACGAGTCTAGAGAAACCAGGGAGACGGAGGTGGCGGCTTTGACCCTTGCAGAGACTGGGAGCTGCGGGAGACTTTGGAGGAGAGCCACAACCTGGGCTTTAGAGAGACAGGCCTCGGGATGGGGAGGGTGGTGGGTGGAGTGAGATCCATGGCCAGGGGCGAGGGGCTGGGGGCCAAGGAGCCGAAAACCTCTGCTGAGCTTCGCGTGGTTGAAGATATCAGGTCTCCCCTGTCCCTAGAGATCTCTGTCCCTTGGAGGTGCCACCTCATCCTCCATGAGAGCTGTGCTTTGCTTTCTTCTGGAGGCTGCAAGGAGGGTGGCCCCCATCACGGTGGACCTGGATGCTGGGAGTCTGGGAGAGGGCAGACCGTGGAGATGGGGCAAGTGGAGCTGTGTTTCACCACCCACCCCTGCCTGAAGTGCCACTGTGAGCCCAGCCCAGAGTGCCAGGCTGGGCTACACTCCAGGCTCCTGCAGTGGACCCAGGTCCTCAGCCTCCTTCCCCTAAGGCCTGGGCATGGCCTTGGCAAGTGGGTTTCCTCCTCTGCTGTGCCAAGCCGAGAGTACAGGGAGGCTGGGTGCCAAGCCGAGAGTACAGGGAGGCTGGGCAGGGTGTGACTAATCTGCCTTGGGTGGGACTAATCTGCCAGGCCCAGGGAGGTATCCCTACTGAATGTTCTCCCTCCTCACAGCTCCCTCCTCCTCCTGTCCCCATCCTCCCTTTCATTTCTCACTGTCCCTTCCTCATTGGGTCTGCCGGCCTCCTCCTGCCTCAGTCTCTCCCTGCCATGTCTGTCTGCCGGTCTCTGGTTTCCTGGCAGCCCATGCCTGTCTCTTTCCTCCCTCCCCTCTGCCCTGCTCCATTGGCCTCTCCTGCTCTCCCTGTCTCTCCCTTTGGTGCCTCTCTCAGACACACTGGGAACCCTCCCACCCACTCTGAGTCTGTCTGGTGTCTCTTCCCCCTCCAGATCGGGCTGGTAGTCATCCTGGCGTCCACAGTGGTGGCCATGTCGGCCGTGGCCCAGCTGTGGGAGGACGAGTGGGAGGTGCTGCTGATCTCCCTGCAGGTGAGTGGGGAGGGGGCCTGGGTGGCTGCTCCCCCAGGACCCTCACAACAACAGCCTTTCTGTCATTTCCCTTCCTCTAGACCAAGGCCCAAAGAGGGGCAGGGAGGGGCCCAGAGTCACAGAGCAGGTCAGAACTAGGGAGGATGCCAGGGTCCTGAGGCTCCCAGTGTCCTCAGTTGGCAGATGGAGACAGGGTTGCCTGCCCATGGGTAGAAGTAGGAGGCTGGTGACACAGGGTCTGGGCAGAGCTGGGCGTCATTGGTCTCCCTTCCCTCTCCCTGCACGCAGGGCACAGCGCCATTCCTGCATGTGGGGGCCCTGGCAGCAGTCACCGTGCTCTCCTGGATTGTGGCAGGACAGTTTGCCCGCGCAGAGCGGACCTGTGAGTAGAACTGTGAAGGGCCTGCCCCTCCAATCCCTGCAGGTGCCAAGACCAGCTGGCGCTGCCATGACCTGGGCTTTCCCTGGGTGGCCTGGGGATGGGGTGGGGTCCCTGCACTCAGTGAGGGGGATCCTGCCTCAGAGTGGCCCACAGAGTCCATGGAGGGTCGCAGCTTCGGTCGGCCTCACACTGTATTCCTCCTCCATGTCTCTCTCTGCCTGCATGCATGTGTATCTGTGTGAGTTAGAGGCGGGGTTCACCTTCCCAGCAAGAATAAAGGCTGCCTCCAAGAGCACCTGGATCCTGACAGGCCGGGGGTAGAGGGGTCCAGCATTGCACCCCAACCTGCCCGGGGCTCACCAGGCAGCACTAACGGCCCCTTACCTGCAGCCTCCCAGGTGACCATTCTCTGTACCTTCTTCACCGTGGTGTTTGCCCTCTACCTGGCCCCTCTCACCATCTCTTCTCCCTGCATCATGGAGAAGAAGGACCTTGGCCCCAAGCCCGCCCTCATTGGCCACCGTGGGGCCCCCATGGTGAGTGCCATCTCAGGGTCCTAACAGCCCCATGGGGTGGGGTGCGATGGGGGAGACCTTCTTGGGAAATTGATATATGTAACAGTAGCAACCATCTGTAGCTTTTTGAGGGGAGGTGCATGGGAAGGATTGGTAAAAAGGCCGGGAGTGCTGGGATGGAAGCACATCTCGAAGCATCCTGAAGGCGTCTTCCTAAAAAGATTTCACTTTTGTCTTAAGTGCCCTGCAAAGATGCAGGAGGGTTTTAGGCCCAGGCTAGACCCAGGTGCAGGTTAGGAAGGCCCAGGAGACGGATGCTGAGTGTGGGGCCTGGGGGCTGCCACCAGGCATCAGGAGAACCCTCCAGGAGAGCTGGGAGGCAGCTCAGAGCCCACTGTGACAGTGAGTATGGCTGAACCGGCTTGAGTTGGAGAGAGAGGAAGGGGTCAAAGTCAGTGCCGCATTCTGCCACTGGGGCACCCCATGGCCCTGCAGGAGAGCTTCGGTGAGAGGGCAGGCTCCAGAGCCGTGCTGCCTGAGTTAGCATCCCGGCACAGCCCCTCACCAGCTGTGGGAGGCCCAACAGTTTCCATCTCTGTGCCTGGTTCCCTCGTCTTGTACCATGGGATTAGAGAGAGCACCTGCCGTGGGACTATGAGGAGCAGGAGGTAGCCTGTGTGCAGTGCCCAGATATGCATGTGGCGCACAGAAAGTAAGAGGTAGACACTGCTGTTACCTTGGGCAGGGCCATCTGTCTGGACCAGGGTCTATTCCTCCATGAAAGCCTTGAACCCTGGGCTTCTCAACAGAGGCAGTACCACTCCCACCCTGCTGAGGAGGCGGGGATGTGGGCACTTCCTGAGGGCTTGGCTTCCCAGTGTTTCAGGCTGTTGTGGGACCTCAGGGTAGTAAGGGGGCCTCACATAACTGCTTTAGAAGGAGGTGCTGGGTCTGCCAGGCTGCCACTCACTCTGGAAGTCTGGCCCCCTGCGTGTGGTGGGTGTTATTTTCTCAATAAGACTCCAGCCCCTGAGCCAGACTCCCGTGCTGACCCCAGCCCCTCCCAGAGGCAGCCAGTGGGGATCTGGATCTCGGGTCCAGTTTGGCCACATGCTGCCTGTGCATCTTGGAGGGGGTCACCAGTCCACTCTATGCCTCAAAGGTATGGATGCCCCTGCTGCTGGTTATTGTGAGGATCAGTTGGAGCCCAGCCTTCCCAGCAGGGACAGGGGAACTCTTCTGAGGGGCTCAGAATGACAGCCTCTCCTGTCTCCATGACTCAGATTACCATCTCCCGGGCTCCCTCCAGCGGCCAGGGGACACAAGTGGTATGCTGAAGCAGGAAGGTGGGTGTGTGAGGGGGCCCCAGTGAAGATGGTTTTCTTTAGTAGAAAAAGGTCAAATATATGTAGAAGTGGAGAAAAGCGTATAACAACTCACATAATGAAGAAGGATGTAATGAATCCAGTCCCATACTTACCAACATTTGGCCATTCTTGCTTCATCTGTCTGCTACTTTTTTTTCTGGGGTAGTAAAGCAAATCTTAGGCATCGCATCGTCTTACCCATAGGCACTTCAGGATATATCTGTACACATGAGGACTTTAGAAAGATACATAACCACAATGCTGTTATTACACCCAGCCAATATTAAGGATAATGATTCCTTAATATTATCTAAAATAGAATCCATGTTCAATTTCCCTTTATTGTCTCAAAAATATCTTTTTACAGTTTAGTTGTTAAAAATCAGGATCCAAATGCGGTCCACAGCATGCATCTGGTTGGTGTGTCTCTGGAGTGCCTTTTGGTCTGTAACAATCCCCCCGCTGGGCTCGGTGGCTCATGCCTATAATCCCAGCACTTTGGGAGGCCGAGGCAGGCAGATCCCCTGAAGTCAGGAGTTCCAGACCAGCCTGACCAACATGGAAAAACCCCATCTCTACTAAAAATAGAACATTAGCTGGTGTGGTGGCACATGCCTGTAATCCCAGCTACTTAGGAGACTGAGACAGGAGAATCACTTGAACCCGGGAAGCAGAGGTTGCACTGAGCTGAGATTGCACCATTGCACTCCAGCCTGGGCAACAAGAGTGAAACTCTGTCTCAAAAATAAATAAATAAATAAAAATCCCCCTCCCTTTTTTCCCTTAGGCTGTTTATTTGTCCTGAGAAACTGAGTCATTTGTCCTGTGGGATTTTTCACATTCTGCAACTGGGTGATCATGCCCTGGAGGTAGTTTTTGAGGGGCTGGCAAGGGTCCTCTCTGTGTGTCCCTGTGCATTGCCTTGGGGGTCTCTGACTCTGGGTCCACATGTCTGTGTGTGGTGGGCCCAAGTGTACATCTCTGTCTTTTTTTTTTTTTTTTTTTTTTTTTGAGACGGAGTCTCGCTCTGTCGCCCAGGCTGGAGTGCTGTGGCCAGGTCTCAGCTCACTGCAAGCTCCGCCTCCCGGGTTCCCGCCATTCTCCTGCCTCAGCCTCCCGAGTAGCTGGGACTACAGGTGCCCGCCACCTCGCCCGGCTAGTTTTTTGTATTTTTTTAGTAGAGACGGGATTTCACCGTGTTAGCCAGGATGGTCTCGATCTCCTGACCTTGTGATCCGCCCATCTCGGCCTCCCAAAGTGCTGGGATTACAGGCTTGAGCCACCACGCCCGGCCAACATCTCTGTCTTGGAGACTGTGTGCCCCGGACGTGTTGTTCCTATGCAGACGCGGCCTGTCCCTCTGTGTGTGGGTGTACATGTACTTTAATATTCTATTGCACTAACTCTGAAGCTAGGACTCTTTTTTAATAGTACTTTGAGTTGCTGTTTTATAAATCCAGGTCTCTTAACCATAGTGTCCTGCCCACCTGAGTAACTACCCCCCACCCCCATGCACAGCCTCCTGACAACAGAACCCCACTTGGACAGGCCTGAGGCAGGTGCAAGCTCTGAGATGGAGACTAAGAATTCACCCCAGCAACATGTATGCTTCTGGGGCCTTCCTGGAGTCCTGAGTCTGGCCAGGGAGGGCCAGGTTTCCACATCTTTCTCCAGGAGGCCAGCACCTAAGCCAGAGAGACCTTAACTGTGTCTAAAAGCTTCCAAAAAAGACTTTCCCCTTCCCAAACACTTCCTCTGCCCTGAGGGTCTTCGTAACCCCTCCCAAGCTTCTGCTTTCTGCAGCCCCAGCCCATGCAGCAGGGAGCATGGACCCCTGTCAAGTGGTCACTGGTGGAAGGCCCGGCCACAGGATATTTAGAGATGGGTGGGATTGCACTGAGTCTGTGCCTCTGTCTTCATGCCTTTCTAGTCCTGCTCCCCTGGGAGTGCCTCACACAGCCCACTGGTCTGGGAGACAGGTAACATGTCCTCCAAGAGTGCTGTGTGCCAGGGACAGGGGAAGAAAGAAACTCATTACAGAGACCCTGCTGTGTGCCCGGTCCTGGACTAGGGTCTCTGACATTTGTTATCTCACCTATGAGGTTGATAGTGTTAGCCCATTTTATAGCTAAAGAAACTGATGCCTCGGCTCTGTGTCTGGGAAGTGGAATTGCACCTTTTCAGTCTGTTCCAAAGCCCTCACCACTCCCTGGCTCCCCAGTGCTAGGCTGTGTCACAGAAGAGGGGAGTGGCTGGGGAACATCGTGGCCAGAGGGAGAGAAGGTAGGAATAGGATTGTCTTCAGTGGGAATGACTGAGATCAGCCATGGGAATCCTTCCCACCTCACCCCTTCACTGACAGGGGCGGGGATGAGGGGTGGGGTGTCCTCCCTCCCTTCTTCCCTGGGACCATCCCTCATGGGCCTGGGCTTAGCCCAATCCTTGGTTTGGTGCTGACCCCCAGTGGCAGCAAAGGGTATGACAGAGTCCTCAGATGAGATGGAATTAGGGAGGCTTAGAGCCCCAACTGTCCTAATTAGGCATAAGGACCCTCATGAATACACATCTCTAAGGGCACATGGGGAAACTGAGATCCACAGAGAAATATACCCAAAGTCAGAACAATAGCTAAAGGCAGAGTCAAGGCTAGAACCAGAGCCGGGTTGAGGAAGCTGAACTTCAGAGAAGCTGAGTGGGTGCCCAGGGTCACATAGCTACTCTGTGGAGGAACCAGAATTAGAACCAGGCCTCGCCCAGCCTCCTAACATGGAAGACTTCCCATTGGCTGGGGAGAGTACATCAGCTGAATCTTGGCTCTCCCTTCACCACCCCTTCTTCCCCAGCTGGCTCCAGAGCACACGCTCATGTCCTTCCGGAAGGCCCTCGAGCAGAAGTTGTATGGGCTCCAGGCTGACATTACCATCAGGTAGGTGTAGCGGAGGGGATATAGCTCCTCTAACCCCTCCCACACACATCAGCATCCACCTGGGTCTCTGCTGGAGGAACCTCTGGTCTCAGAGCCTCTGAGATGGGAGGAGGGGGGCTTAGATTATCCACAGCAGGGCAGGCACCCCGTTCCTGCAGACTCCAGGACGTAAAATAGAGGAAAGAACAAATGCTCTTGGTGCAAGCAGGAGCCCTGCCACAGAGCCACTTGAAGGGAAAAATAGATCTATATGGCTGTGTATGATAGAGCTCCAACACTCTCATGAGGGAAACAAAGCAAGTTGCAGAGTGATACAGTCACTGTGACCCCAGTTACGTTTTAAAAGACCACAAAAAAGTGACATATACACTTTCTCCCTGTACATATATAAGTAGATACTAGTATAAATGGCGGGAAGAATCCATACTAATCTCATAACAGGTTATCTGAGAAGAGAAGACGGGCAGGACTGTCATATATAGTTGTACAGGTTGTGTTCTGAACAAGGGCATCACATATATGAGGACATTGTTCCCAGTATAGACATAGAATTGTGTATTTATCACAACTTTCTAGCAGATGGTGGTAAAATGCCTTGAGGAACAGAGGGCACGGGTGCCTTTTACTTTTTCACACTAAGGCACCATATGAGCTATTGGCAACCCTGGTAGAGTAGACAAGGATTGGGGTCGGATGGAATTTGCCAAAGAGGTCTACATTTGCACTGTTCCCATCATAGCATCACAGGGATTTGGTTCCAAACCAGGTTCCACCACTTACAGGCTGTGGACCTTGAGCTAGACACTTCCCTCTCTTAGCCTCAGTTTCTCCATTATCAAATGAGGCAGCACCTACCTTCCAAGGCTGCTAAGAGAGTAGGTCCAGCTTTTTTCCCAGCCCGCCCTCCTTGGCAGTCCCCACCCCCATCTGACCCTCACAGAGAGCCAGAAGGCGTTGGCCCTTCAGGGTCACCCACCAGCCCACTGTCTTCCCTGTGCAGATGGGGAGACTGAGGCCCAGAGAGCGGCAGCCCAGCCGGGATCCTGTGCTGGATGGGGAGGACTGTGTGGGGTGACGATCATTGGTGGGCAGGTGAGGGATCTGGGGGGTCAGTGACTCGACGGCCCCACCCTCCCTGCAGCCTGGACGGCGTGCCCTTCCTCATGCACGATGCCACCCTGCGGCGCACCACCAACGTGGAGGAGGAGTTCCCAGAGCTGGCCCGCAGGCCTGCCTCCATGCTCAACTGGACCACCCTGCAGAGACTCAATGCTGGCCAGTGGTTCCTGAAGGTCTGGCTGCACCTGACCCCAATCTTAGGCATGGAAAACACCAGCAGGGACTGCAAGGAGTGAGATGCAAGGGTGGCCATCAGCTCCGAGACCCCCACTCACAGGGCTTTCCCGACCTCCACCCAAGCTGCTTAGTGGCCTCCTGGGCTTCCTGCCACTGCTGCCAGATCTCGTGGTTGTCACTGCTTGTTCTGGGTCCGTTTCCCTTACTATAAAAGGTTGACAGGGACGAGAGCAGTAAATAGAATTGTTAACTCTGTAAAACTCTAGAGAGGGGTTGGCTTTCTGGTCTGAAATGCTCTAGAAGGAGAAATGCCGTGGGTCTGGGCACGATTCCAAGTAAGCTGTCCTCCGTCCTCTTGCTAAGCAGGGTGTGGGGAAGAAAGGTGAGGGCTGGGGCCTCCTACAGCCTCCACATGGCCACAGCCATCAATCTGCTAACCCCAGCAGCCTCTGGCAGCCCAGGGGTCTCCACGCTCGGTTGCCAGAAGGGTATGTGGGGGCCCCCAAAGGGCTGATGATGCAGCCATGTGTGTGTCCCTATCCCTGCCAGACTGACCCCTTCTGGACAGCCAGCTCCCTGTCACCCTCCGATCACAGAGAGGCCCAGAACCAGTCCATCTGCAGCCTGGCAGAGCTCCTGGAGCTGGCCAAGGGCAATGCCACACTGCTGCTCAACCTGCGTGACCCACCCCGGGAGCACCCGTACCGCAACAGTTTCCTCAACGTGACTCTGGAGGCCGTGCTGCACTCTGGCTTCCCCCAGCACCAGGTGAGGCCCTGCAGCGCAGCTCTGCTCCCGGGAGCTCTGGCCTGGCTAGAGCCCTGCTGCTGCATAGCCTCTCCCTGTTGCACTCCGGACTTCAGCTTTCTCGTTTGTAAAATGGGGATCACACACCCCTTACTTCCCTGGCAGGGTCATCATGGGACAAGAGGAAAACAAGAAAACACCTTAAAATGTATAAAGGTCCAGGCTGTCAAGTTATTTCAGTGAAGTGTTGCCCTGTTGTGTGGTGTAATAATTTGGGACCAGAGAAATCTGACATCAGTTTAGGACAGCACACTAAGTGCTAGTGGCCATGTGCAGAGTAGTGGCTGTTTGGGTTTTCCCTCCCGTACTAGCAGCGGGCCAGAAGGGAAGCTTCCTGAGTTGCTCCCAGTGCGCTTTGCAGCCTTGGCTGGGACTGAGTCCTGCCCTGCTAATGACTGCATCTAAGCTTTCACTGCCTGCCAGGTCCCGTCTCTCAACCCCACGGGTGCTCTAGGAGGGGTAGCTACTCTTACCCATTGTGCAGAAGAGAAGTCCGAGGCTGCTTCTCTCCTGCCTGCAGGTCATGTGGCTGCCTAGCAGGCAGAGGCCCCTGGTGCGGAAGGTGGCTCCCGGCTTCCAGCAGACATCGGGCTCCAAGGAGGCGGTCACCAGCCTGCGGAGAGGCCACATCCAACGGCTGAACTTGCGCTACACTCAGGTGTCCCGCCAGGAGCTCAGGTGCCTGCCCTGACCCAGGCTCCTCCAGGAGAGGGTGGGACTGAGTCTCTCTCAGTCCTGCCACCACCGCCCCACAAAACACACACACAGTTGGGCAGAGGGATGGGCACACAGAGGAATCGGGCACACATGGTTCAAAGACGACAGGGTATGTCAGGCAGACCCGGGCTTGTCCCCAAGCTTGGCCCTCTGGAGCCGACGTTCCGTCCCCCGGGCATGGCTGTGAAGTGGTGAAGAGGACATGCTTTACCAGCCCTCACACTGGGCCCGGAGCTGCCAGAGTCCACATGCTGACCCGCCTCTCCCCTGCCTCCCAGGGACTACGCGTCCTGGAACCTGAGTGTGAACCTCTACACAGTCAATGCACCGTGGCTCTTCTCCCTGCTGTGGTGTGCGGGGGTCCCATCCGTCACCTCTGACAACTCCCACACCCTGTCCCAGGTGCCTTCCCCCCTCTGGATCATGGTGAGTTGGGGGGCAGAGGGCACCTGGGGGGCAGTGCTGGAGCTGCCTATGGCCTGCCCTGACCACTCAGCAAGCTCTGTGCTTGGGGCTGTCCCTGGGAGGTCTCTGGCGTGGTGGGAAGTCTGTGGTGGGGGTGCAGGCTTGAGGCATGAGGATTTCATGGCATCTGGGATCTGCACTAAGGTATTGGGAGGACCCTGGGCCTGATCCACAGGGAGAAAAGCATCACTAAGGGCTCTAGAGAAGTAAAGAGCTGCTTGGGTTTCTTTGGTTTGGAGGATAACAACAGGACCGGAATAGGAAGCATTGACTGGGCATGGGGCTCACGCCTATAATCCCAGCATTTTGGGAAGCAGAGGCAGGATGATGACTGGAGCCCGGGAGTACAAGACTAGCCTGGGCAACATAGTGAGACCCTGTCTCTACAAAATAATAATAATAATAATAATTTGCTGGCCATGGTGGCACACACCTGTAGTCCTAGCTACTTGGTAGGCTGCAGTGGGAGGATTGCTTGAGCCCAGGAGGTCGAGGCTGCAGTGAGCTATGATCACTCCAGCCTGGGTGACAAAGTGAGACCCTGTCTCAAAAAATAAAAATAAAAAAGAATAGGAAACATTAAAATTTGCTCAGAACAGCAAGTAAAACATTATTTTAGCTGGTTGACTGCACACCTGCAGATAGGTGGTGGCTCCACTGCCACCTCCCTGAGCATGCAGAAGGCAGATGGAGGGTATCCTTATGGCTGAGAGAATGCAGTGCCAATGAATCAGACCTAAGATGTGGATGGTTCTGTGGGAGAGGAGGGTGAAGGGAAGGCAGCCTGGGGAAAGGGGCAAGACCGATGGGATGAGAGTCAGGAGGGAGGGAGGAGCAGGGTCACTGTCTTTTAGTATCTGGCTCCTGCTTTGAGGCCGCTGGACACACAGACCCTGCAGGCCTAGCACATGCCCCCTCTGTCCTTAGCACCATACAATCCCCTCCTACCCTGAGAGTGCACACATGTACACATACATGTCCCGGCCCCCAGGCCCATAGAGCACGGAGCCCACACCTGCAAAATGTAATCTTCAGCCCCCAGACCCCCTCAGAGTCCTCCCTTGCCCTTCGCCAGTGGCCATGTGGGGTCCTCTGGTCCACGGACCCTCAGTCTGGAGCCTCAGTCTGGACTGGCCGTGACTGGAAGTTGGCCTCGGGCCGTCTGTCCACAGCCCCCGGACGAGTACTGTCTCATGTGGGTCACTGCCGACCTGGTCTCCTTCACCCTCATCGTGGGCATCTTCGTGCTCCAGAAGTGAGTAGGATCTGACCACTTCCGTGGCCATCCCTACCCTACAGCAGGCCCAGCCCCTACCCCAGCCAGGTGAACCTGCTCCTGAGCCCTGGGCCCTCAGCCAGGAGCGGGCCTGACCAGGGGAGAAGGAAGGACCCTGGTGGCCCCATCCTGCCTCAGACAGAGGCTGGGTGGCTTCTGGAATGAACCTGCAGCTGGGAGCGCAGAGCCAAGCTCCGCCTTGAGTGGCTGTGTGGGCTTAGGTGAATTTCAGTTCCTCTCCAGGCTGGCCTGCTCATCCGTTAGCCAGGGCATGGGTTCCCACCAGCCCTCAGCAAGATAGCTGGGGTGTGCTCAAAGTGGGGAGGTGTGGTTGGTCCCAGGGAGGGTCTAGGGCCAGCCGGGGGCCCCCACCCAGCCAGGAACCAAGGGGCTGGGATTTTGTTCTTTACTGACGTTCTCTCTCTGTCCCATCCTGCTCTGATCGGCGCATGTCCCTCCTCTCTCCCCCTCCCCCTCTCTCTGCTGCACTCTGGCATCTCACAGCTATCACTTGATCAGGTAATTCTGGTGTGGTCTTCCTCCTCCTCCTCCTGTTCCTCTTTCTCCCTCTTGCCATCCCCTTCTCCAGTTCTGTCTAAAAACCCGCCGTGCACCAAACCCTGTGCCTGGGTCACCTCGCAGACACCGCCCTTGCCTGAAGCCTCCCTTACCCCTGCAATCCTCTTTTCTGCTCCTGCCGTCCCACTGCCGTGTGTGTCCCTCTGCTCCCTGTTCCTACGGCTGTTTCTGCAGGGGGGGACCAGTGTTTCCTTGACAGCTTCCTGACCTGGCCTCTCTGTGCACCAAAGTGTCTCCCTCTGGAGGAGGGGACCCTACCTGGGCACCGGCATCCCCCTGCCTCTGGCCCACTCACCGGGGTCTTCACCACTTGTCCAGGGCAGACCCTACCAAGTTTCTGCCTCTCTCTTCCCATCTTCTCCCTCCCTGGCTCTGCCTCTCCCACTGTTCACTCTTCCTGTTTACCTTTCTCTGCCTCTCCCATCTCTTTCTCTCTCTTCTTTACATTCTATCTGTGACACCCATCCCTGCTTTGCTCCCCCCACACACAGCCTTTTCCTTGTTCCCCCGAGAGGACCCCACAGTGGCTGAGCTTCCTGTTCTGGATGTGCCTGGCCAAGAGACCCTGGCCTGACACTGTCCTGGGTTTTGACGTGAATTTCCAGGATGAGACCTAGACTCAGGGACCCAAGTCTCCCTTCCTCTAGTGCCTTAGCCCCTCCTGGGTCAGGCAGCTTCACCAACCAGCTTCTAGGAGGAGATGCTGTGTCTGGCTATGGGACACTCCCTGAGTCATTCCTCTGTCCGCCCAGTTGACCAGCATCCACACACACCGGCAGCTGGTGCCGGTGCTGTGTCTGCAGCAGGAGTTGGGCCTTCTCACGTGGAGCCGAGCGTGTCAGGGAGGCTGCCCCATGGTGATTCAGCCGCTGGCACAGACATGCTGGGTTTGCTCAGACACAGCCAGGGCAGTGTCATTGTCTCCTGGGGATCAGGAGAGGCCTGAAGGAGGAAGGGACCCTGGGGAACAAGGCCAGGGGAGGATACCATTTCCCTGCGGACCTTATTCTTCCATTCATTCGCTCAACAAGTACAGGTCAGGTGGCCAGGACACGGCAGGCATTGATGGTGCTGGGGCACAGCGATGAACAGAGAGAGATTTGCTCACTGCCCTCAACGATTCATAGGGCAGCCAGCCTCGCCAGGGTGTCTGTGCTACCCCCCGCCTCCTGCTTTCCCCTTGTCTGCCTGCTCTGTTCATCCATCCATCCACCTGTCCATCTGTCTGTCCGCTTCTGCTGCGCTGACCCCATCTAGTAACTCACAATTGGTTTCTTGTGGAGTCTTGACTCCCTCCATCCCCCAAGCAGGGTTCAGTCCCTGAGACAGCTGGGTTCTTGTTCCCAAGCTGATCACCCACTCCTCTTGGTGGGGACAGGGGTGAGAGTTCAGTGATCCTTCTGCCTAGATCCCAGGAAAGGTCTAAGTTCAGAGGTCAGGAAACTGGGGCTAGTTCAGAGGAATGACAATAGTGAAGACAGTGGCCTGGGCTGGGCTCAGAAACATGAGTCCTTTCCACTTAGTGCCTGGTCCCTGTATGCCCTGTATGCATGCTCCACCTCCCAGCCCACTCTTGAGTAATTTTACCTTGCACCTGTCTCAGCCATCAGGGGGATTCATGCTCTGACCTCCCTCCCCAGTAGGACTGTCAGGACAGAGCAGCAGCTGGCCCCACTCCAAGTCACTCTAACCCCCTTGCCTTGGGAACCTGTGCAGACCAGCTCTGGGCAAAGCCCCCACCACCTGGCCCCACCCCCCTGCTTTCCTTCCCTCCCTCTCAGGGGGTCTCCCCAGTAGCTTCGCTTAGCCTGGTCATGGTGGTAGAGTTGCAGGAGACATCAGCTGGACTCCCTGAGATTGGTGTGTGCCCCAGCTTAGGTCAGCAGAGTCATGCCTACTAAGCTCCTCCTGCTCCCAAATCTGTCCCATTCAAAGAAAGCCAGGTGCATTACTGGGGACACCTGAGACAGAACTAACCAACTCTAGTCCTGGGCCAGGGCTGCTCACTGACGGCTCTGGAGGTAAAAGGGAGGCCGGGAAGCCCTGGCCGAGAGTCAGTAGGCTCTGATTTGAGCCCCAACTCTGCTCTCTCTCTGGGCTTATTTCCCCCTTGTACAGTGGGACAAGAGTCCTGCTGGTCTCTCAGGCCACATCCAGAGAGGCTCTGGAAGTAGGCAGGGTCCCTGCTCCAAGGCAGGAGTGAGGAGGGACCTGATGCCCACGGGGCCATCTCTGCAGGTGGCGCCTGGGTGGCATACGAAGCTACAACCCTGAGCAGATCATGCTGAGCGCTGCAGTGCGCCGGACCAGCCGGGACGTCAGCATCATGAAGGAGAAGCTCATTTTCTCAGGTACACAGCCCTGCAGACAGGTGGAGGCAGGCCCTGGGCCCAGCTTTCTGCACCCCCACATGCAAACAGATGTGTATGCGCACACATTCACGTGCGGCACATACGGGTAGGGACAAGGGCACAGATATACATAAACCCACCGGAATTATACCCACACACATACAAAGGCATAAGTACATGTGTGAAAACACACACCCCCACACACAGTCATCCACTCTGTCATCCACCATGGCTCGGTGTCAGTGCCATGGTTGGTGGGCAGGGGTGGGGTAGGGAGAGGAGTCTGTTTTGAAGGCCCGCCCCCTTTGCCTGATTCATACTTGGATCCTACAATATTGGCCTCACCGTTGCTCTTTGCCAGTCCCTGTCAACATTCCCAGTCTGATGGAAGCAGCAGCTACGTAAACAGAGGCATGGAAAGTCGAGTTCCTGCGATGGCAGTGCTGTGGGGGAGGGCGTGGTCAGAGCTGCTTGGGCAGTGAGGAATGCTTTGGGTGCCTGATACACTGAGATGGGGAGGATGCAGAGGAGGTGCCTGGGTAATGGCTTCAAGTTGAGGGCCGAGCGAGCTGAGGGAAGGAAGGGCATTCCAGGTGGGCACGGCATGTGCGCAGAGGCGGCAAGGGAGCACTGCTTGCCTGGGCACCAAGAATGAAGAGTCCCTCTGTTGGGCCGAACTCCACTCAGCAGAGCTTTCTTGAGCCTCAGATCCATGCCCAGCACTCTACCAGGCCCTGGGGACATAGATGCCCAGAACCCACCCTGGGCAACCATACAGAATGTGGCCAGGGCAGAGGGAAGCAGGGGCTGGGGTTGCCATGAGGAGGCCCCAACCCGGCCCAGGGCTCTGATGAGGCTCCCAGGAGGCTGAGTGACAGATGAGAAGACTTGAGCCAGATGGTAGGAAAAGGAGGTGGTGTTGGGGCAGCCACTCCTAAGAGAGGGGCCAACACATGCAAAGGCCCTGAGGAGAGTGGACACATGGGTGCCAAGCTCAGGGACACAGGTGGTTTTCTGTGACTGCAAAGTGAAGTCCCAGGGGACAGCAGATGAAGGTGAAGCTAGAGTGCTCGGCAGATACCAAAGGGGCCTTGAGTGCCAGGCTCAATGTCGACCTGAGCCCAGTGGTTTCATCAGCCTCCAAGTGCCCAGCTGGGTGGTACAGCCTTCCCGCCCCATCTGTCACCCATCCTTATGACTGCCTCCTCCCTGACTCACATTCTGTCTCCCTCTGGCCCCGCAGAAATCAGCGATGGTGTAGAGGTCTCCGATGTGCTCTCCGTATGTTCAGACAACAGTTATGACACATATGCCAACAGCACCGCCACCCCTGTGGGTCCCCGAGGGGGTGGCAGCCGCGCCAAGACCCTCACAGAGCGGAGTGGGCGTTAGCTGAAGACATGTCTCATCCACCTGTACCTGACACAGAAGCCAGGGGAGCCTAGGAGAGCTGATGGAAGCGTGTCTGAACTCGGAGTGCTCTGGAAGCTGGCTCCACAGCCTCTTTGTGGGCTCCAGCCCCTTGTCAGCCACAGCCTCTCTTGAGGGGGACTCCCGTGTCCCCCTGAGGCCCAGCTGGACCAGGACTCCAGCCTCTCAGATGCCCCTGCAGGCCTGGGGCTCCTTCTGGGTGGTACGGGGCCTAGGGCTTGGGCCCCTCTTCTGAGGCCCTCTCCTATATCCTGACTTGGAAGCTTTGATGGGTCATGGGCCATGCCATGCCCCCTGTGGCAATGGAGGGTGCGGATGCTCACCTGTGCCGTCTGTCCTCCTATCTGTGCCCCGAGGCACTTGAATTCTCTGTTTTTATCCTGCCCCAAGGGCCTGGGCCGGGCCTCTACCCGAAGCAACTCTGCTCTTCCTGTCAGTCTCAAAGCACAAGGAGGTTCGGCCCAGGAGGAAGCCAGCTGCAGTGTGGAGACACGTCCTCCTCCCCAGTCCACCTCATGCCACCACCAACCCCCTGTCCCAGGAGCAGACCTGAGCCACATCCCCCAGGAGCAGCTGGAGATGGCCAGAAGAGTGAGCTCAGGGCTACTGGATCCTATGCCGAAGTGTCCAGCAGACCTCAGGGCAGAAGAGTCCCCTAACCCAGGAGTCCACAGACTGATTTAACCTCAGGTTCCCACATCAGTGGCCACAGGGCAGGGCCCACCTGGTAAAAGTGTTCTGGACATGGTCAGGGTGGGTGTGTGGCTAAGTAGGCCTGCACAGAGGGAACCCAAGGGGCTCGGCCAATGTGATTAAAGCTGCCATCTTGATGTGTGTTGTCTCTGAATTGCCAGCAGGAGGGTGGGGACAAGTGCACTGGGTCTAGGTTTCAGTTCTGACCCTATGATTTGAGGAGGAACCATTCTCAGGAATGAATGGGAAAGCGGCAGGATGGTGCCTCCCCTTCTCTGGGTCCACCACGGTGCCAGTGGCTGGGAGCCGGTATCCTCACATGGTGGATGGGGAGACAGTCTTGGAGAGGTAAAAGTGACCTCCAAAGGCCACACAGCTTAGAACAGGCCAAGCCAGAATCCCACCCAGAGTCTGACCCCAGCGCATATGTTATGTCTCCCGTAAGCTAGGAATGACACACAGAGCGGGAGGGCTCCTGGGTCCAATGTGGGGCTGGGAGTGGGACTGGCAGGTGCCCTCACAGCCACACGAAGGCATTCTGAGCCTCCCGGCTGTGTTGGGACAGGCCTTCAGCACAGGGAGGCCTCTTCCCCATGTGAGGAGTTTGGCTTTGACTTCTCCGAGCTTTGGACCTGCCTGAGGAGGGCCCATGCCCATGCCCAGGACTGGGGGCACCTGGGCTGAAAGCCAAAGTACAGCCCTGGGACCACAGGTGTCCTTTCCTTCCAATCCTTGGGACCTCTGCTGTCTGTGAGCAGGAGTCAGTGGTGGCGTCAGAGCAAGCCTGTAACTCCCCTCTTTGTTCTGAGAGTCTGCCCGGTCATGGGTGTGTCCTGAGGGAAAAGGGGGAAGCTGAGCCCCAGCTCCAGCCTGCATCAAATTAACTCCATGCTTCCTGGGAGCCAAGGGACGTGTGTCTTCCAAACAGGAATCTTCTGGATAGAATTCTTGGGGTCTAGGAGATTCTGGCATGCAAATGTTGGAAGCTCCACTGGGCCCCCACAGTAGCCTCGAGGAGCGGCCCTCCTGCCCCTGCTACTGAATGTCTGGCAAGTGCTCCTCTTCTTGGGGCAGAGGTCAGCTCCTGCCTCTCCCTGGGCTCAAGGGAGTGAGACTCAGAGCCACTGTGCCCCCTGCCCCACACATGCTTAGTCACATTGGCATCTACATGGTCACACAGCCACATGTCCACACGCAGCCCAGTGCTACACAGTCACTGCATTCCATGTACTTCCACAATCACGCATAGTCACCCTGGAACCTACATGCCCACAACTGCACGATGACACCCCTCCCACACCCCAACTCCAGCACCATACATCTTCAAACCCTTGTCCTCAATCAGGGACAAGGCCAGCACCAGGTCACCCCCAACCCCAGGCACGAATCCAAATCCAAACCCTGGAGTTGCACACAGTCAATCCACTCTGACGCCCCTTCTTTCTTTCCCTCCCTCCCAGGGCTAGTCCAAGAGTAGAACAAAAGCCCAGCATCCCCTCCCCACTCGCTTCTCCCTTCCTCTCCCTCCCCCTCCCTCCTGGCGTCCAGCCCCTTTGTCCTCCCGCAGCTGAGCCCGAGCAAACAGCGAACGGGGGTCTGGCAGAGCAGCACGAACATTGGAGCTTGGGCTGCCAGGGGTGCGGGCAGCAGGCACAGACGGGAGTGATACCTGTGAGAGCAGCAGCTGCGGAGCACTTGGGAGAGGGTGTGGCCAGGTAAGCGCCAGGTGCATGGGGCAAGGCTTAGGCTGCAGGGCTGCCCCAGCTGCGTGGTGTCCACAAGTCTGAGATGGGGAGGATGCGGAGGAGGTGCTTGGGTAATGGCTTCAAGTGGATGTGGGTGTAAAAAAGAGTGATGGTGGCATGTTCGAGTCAGCTTCTACAGGCTGGGCCCTTCAGTCTGCATCATGACCCATGGCTTGAAGTGCCTAGACTCAGCCGAGAAGGGAGGATACTCATTGAGCCCTACCTGGGAATTTTTACCTTCCGTGTTCCAACTGGGTGTCCTTCGGCCCCCAGACTGGGGATCCCAGAGTGAATGCTGGATCTGATGTCACTGTGTGTCCAGAGCGCCCAGTGCAGTAGACAGTAAAATGAAAAAGTACTGACACACTTCCTAGGAGGGAACTCTTTCTCCCCCAGGGAGCTGCTTGTGCTGTGGGACACCTTTGCAAGAAGTCCATCCTTATGCTAATCAGACCGGCCCTCTTGGGTTTCAACTCAGAGTGTAGTTGCTTTGTGGGCTAGTGGAGGACAGACTGGTTGCAGCGTGCTGTGATGACTGGTCTCACTTCCTTCCACCTCCTGGCTGCTCCTTGGGACACACCCCCACCCTGGCAAGTGTGGCATGCAAACCCTGGAGCCAGGTGGATTCAGGATCCAGTCTCTCCACTTGGGCAAAAGTAGTTAACTTTCTTGCCCACCAGGGAGTTCATTTCTCACGATGCTGACCAGGGGATCCATGGCCCGGAATGACCAGGGCATGAAAGCCAGACTAACGCTGGGCAGGATCTGACCTCCAGAAGCAGCAGAGCAGCTGGGAGCAGGAGGATGGAAGGAGAGGCAGGGCGCAGAGGGTGGACCTGAGCCCCCTAGAGTAAGCTGATGGAAAGGAGGGAACTCCCTGTCCCTGGAGGTGTGCAAGCAGAGGCTGTGTGTTCATAATGGCCAAATCATAACCAGCATGGCCCAGCCCCTCAGTCTGCAGAGCGCCTTCACAAACACCCCTCTGCTGAGCCTCGCCGCAAACCTCTGAAGGGCAGGTGTCCTGTGTGTGCTTGTTTCCCTTATGACAAACTAAAGGGGCAGGGGTGGGCTAAAGAAACTTCTCAGGTTGTGAGGATGAAATTAAATTATGTCTATAAAAGTAACTGGCACACACAGTGTCCTCCCTTCCTCTCGAGTAAAAACAATACAGGGAAACACCCATGTAGCTCGTACTGTGTACCAGCACTTTTCATAAAGCCCATGTAATAGTCATGAAGCCACAGCCCTGTGAGGTAGGGATCCCATTTCAGATGAGATAACTGAGGCCAGGACCGGCAGGTGAGAGGAGTGACTTGCCCCCGGCCACACCGTGAGCCAGTGGCAGGGACTGGGTTAGTTTGTCCCTAGAGTTCTTTCCACTTCCAGACGGTGCTACCTGGAGAACACCAAGAGAACTCACTAGAGAGAGGGCCAGCTTCCCTCAGCCTGGGCTCTAACCTTTCACCCTCTGAGAATTCGCCCATCCTTCTCAGCTGGAAGGTTCCCCTCAAGGACGCCCTCCCTGACTCCCCTCCACCTGGGTCCAGCGCCCCTTCTATGAACTCCCCTAACACCCGGTGCCTCCCCATGGCACCGCCGCCAGACTGTGACCTCCGGGCACACTGAAACTATGGTTGTCTTGCTCACTGCCTGGCACAGAAAAGGCTCCCAATAAATACTTGTCGAATCTGTTTGCGCGAATGCTGTGTGTATGATGCTGTCTATCAGGGGAGTGCTCAGGGTGTGGTCAGTGCTCAGCACCTACCGGAGATCGGCAGGAGACAGGCAGGATTGAGCAGAGGACAGTCGAGTTATTGTACCTTCTCTCCTGCACACGCACACACTGGGTCTCTGTGGGGCGGCCTTAGTCCCTTGACCCAGGGCTTCAACTCCTGTCACGGGACCCTCCTTACACAGATACATTTCCAGGTTCCAGTAACTTCCCTGCTCCCCCGCTTCAGACCCCGGGGCGGCCAAGGTGCCTTGCTGTTAGTAGCCCGGGGAACAGCCCTCCTCCCGCCGCAGTCCCTAACGCCGACTCCGCTGTTGAAAATAGTTCCTTTATTAGACCCTCCTCCGATTATCCTATTTGAGAGCGTGCCATCTGTCTTCTGCAGATATCGATAGGAAAACGCTCAGCGAGTTTGAAGAACCGAAAGGGGCACTGAGTGTCTGAGTGGGTAGGCAGGGCAGAATGTCGTGCTGGTGAGGCGGGGCTGAGGCACTGTAGCCATAAGGAACCTGAACGGAGGGGACAGTCGCTTAACAAGTGGTCAAGGGAGGAAATAAACGGATGAGGGCGGTCGCCTCTCCCAGGCGCAGCCAGGTGACTTCCCCGATGCTGTTTGTGTTCTCTCCCCAGCAGGATGCGGCAAGGCCCTGGGCCGGAGGAGTCGGAGCCGGGCTGCGAGGCGCCGTGCGCGGGCCAGTGCCACGCGCAGCGCGTGCTGCAGACCCTGAACACGTACCGGCGGAGCGGTACCCTCACCGACGTGGTGCTGCGCGCCGGCGGCCGCGACTTTCCATGCCACCGCGCGGCGCTCAGCGCGGCCAGCGCCTACTTCCACAACTTGTTCGCGGCCGGGCGGCCCGAGCGCGGCCCGGCAGTGGTGCCGGTGGCTGCCGAGGCGCCAGGCACAAGCCCGGCCGGGGCGGCGGCGGCGCTGGCCGTGGTGCTCGACTACGTGTACGGAGCGGGCGTGCGGCTGCGCGAGGAGGACGAGGCGGCGGCAGTGCTAGCGCTGGCGGAGCGGCTGGGCGTGGCGGGCCTGCGTGAGGCCTGCGTGCGCTTCCTCGAGGGCAGCCTGCGCGCCGCCAACAGCCTAGCGCTGCGCCGCGTGGCCGTCGCCTTCTCGCTGGCTCCGCTGGCCGAGCGCTGCGGCCGCGTCCTGCGCCAGGCCTTCGCCGAGGTGGCGCGCCACGCCGACTTCCTGGAGCTGGCGCCCGACGAGGTGGCGGCGCTGCTGGCGGACCCTGCGCTGGGCGTGGCGCGCGAGGAGGCCGTGTTTGAGGCGGCCATGCGCTGGGTGCGCCACGACGCGCCGGCCCGCCGCGGGCAGCTGCGAAGCCTGCTGGAGCACGTGCGCCTGCCGCTACTGTCGCCTGCCTACTTCCTGGAGAAGGTGGAGGCGGACGAGCTGCTGCAGGCCTGCGGCGAGTGCCGCCCGCTGCTGCTGGAGGCCCGCGCCTGCTTCATCCTGGGCCGCGAGGCCGGTGCGCTGAGGACCCGGCCGCGGAGGTACGGCCGCCGTCCCCTAGCCTCCCGCCCTCCGTTCTTCTCACCTTCTTCCACCGCCCATTCATTCCTTCATCATCCTTTAGTACTGCCTCTTGATGATATGCAGACAGACATTCGTTAAACATTTTAGAGGCTCGGTGCCCATAATTCTGCCCTTGAAGAGTTAACAAGCCAGTGAGGGAGATGCAGAGACCCCACCCCTGCGCACACTGTTTCTTTCGCCCATGCAACCGTAATTCCGAGTACTTACTACTCTACGCAAGTTCTGTGCAGGGTGCCTGGGTGTGGAAGTGATTTGAAAACAGTTTGCCCTCTGGGAGCTCGCAGTCTAATGAGGGATAGAAATAGGCAGGAGCATGGGGAAAGGGTGAAAGCGGACTGCCCCACCCCTGGAAAGCCAGACTGAGAGGCTCTGAGCAGAGTAGCCCTTAATCATGCCCCCAGAGACTACACTATCTCTAACACTAAGCACAGGGCCTGGGACAGAGATCCTCAAATATGTGCCAAAGGAATTAGAAAACCGGTGGCTAAAGGGTATGGTGATTCTGGTGGGGTCAGATGCTTGAGGCGTCAATGAGAGGAAAGAATGATTGGCTGAAAGGGCGAGTTATCCGGCTTAATGGAATTAGGGATAAGGGGATGTCATAGGAGGAGGGAGGCAGCAGAATCAGCGGTTGGAGGTGAGAAAAGAGTGTTGAAGATGAGTTAGCGACAGACAAACCTGGGCTTGAATTCCAGCTCGTCATGACGCTTAATGGCTGCATGACTTTGAGCACGCCATGGTATGTGAGCCTCAGTTTCCTCCGTGTGAAAGCGGTAATAATCCCTACTAATATAATTGCCATACGGATTAAACGAGGTTATTTTTCTAGGTGAGGGCAAGGGCTCTGTAAAGATTTTGGTTTTTTTTTTTTCTGTAGTTTAGAGGTCAGCAGAATGCGGTAAGAATGAGCGATTCTCTTCCCAATACCCACAGGGAAAGTTGGAAGGGGCAGAGTCTAGCGGGAGTGGGGCCGGGGGGTCGGGTGGGCGGGGGTGATGGCAAAAGCTCATGAAAGGGACGAGAGGGTAAGAGAGGGCCGAACTTGGGTGCGGCCCAACAGGCAGTGGGCTTATCCGCACGCCAGATTCATGGACCTAGCTGAAGTGATCGTAGTCATCGGCGGTTGCGACCGCAAAGGTCTCCTGAAGCTGCCCTTCGCCGATGCCTACCACCCAGAGAGCCAGCGGTGGACCCCACTGCCCAGCCTGCCCGGCTACACTCGCTCAGAATTCGCCGCCTGTGCTCTCCGCAATGACGTCTACGTCTCCGGTGAGGGCGGAGCCGCAACGGTAGCTCACACGGGATTGGCTAATAGCCTCCGCGTTCCGCCCCCTTTGCTTTTTCCTCCAATTGGGAGAGGGGGGTGGGATGTTTTCTGATAACCTCCAGTTATTGGCTGGAGTGAGCAGAGCTAACTACGGGTGTGACCCCCTCCCCCCGCCCAGTTATTCAGCAATGTTAACTTCAATTCATATGATTACTTTTTGTTCTGAGCAGGTTTCCTAGGGAATTCAATTCGTATTAGTATTAATAATCACTTCATCTAGCCTACTATGTGCCGAACATTATTATGCTAAGAAGCTTACATTCGTTATCATTAAATCCCCCTACAATGCTGTTTTACAGATAAGAAAGGATCAGAGAGGCTCAGAATTTCCCCCATTGTCTCAAAAATGGCAAAGCTAGGAGGAACACACATCTGTTTGATAGCAACAAACTGTGTCCTCCCTGAGGCTCAGGCCCTTGAAGACTCAGAGAAGCATAAAACAGTCTTTGCTCCCCTGGAGTGTCCTGGAGAGGAGAGAGAGACTTCAGTTTTACCGCCAGGCAGAATGTGATCGGAATTCTCAGAGTCCCCAGATGATCTGGAATGCCACTCAGGGAATCTAGCCAGGGTTCATAGAAGAGATGATTTTTCAGTTGGACCTTGAAAGTTGGAGGGAACAGTATAGGCAAAGGCACAAGGGCAGGGACATGCAGAAAGGAACACTGGGGACTCAGGGCTCTGAAGTGCAGGTTGAGTAACACAGGTGAGGCAGGAGTCAGATCACGGAGGCTTTGAGTCTGGGGCTAGGTGGATTGACCTTAACGTTGTAAAGAACTATGGGTGCCTGCAAAGGGTAAGGAGCAGGAGAATAAGCCAGGGAGGCCTCACAGATCATCCAGGCCACAGATTACCACTGGACAATTTATCCAAGGCCATTGATGGTTCTGAGCAACATGTGGGGCCTCTGTTGGGTGCCACTAGGAATAAACAAAGATGGGGGCTACCAAACAGATGTGGCTCTGGTCACAGGCTCAGGCTGAAGGGTGCAGTTAGGGTTGTCCCCAAAGAGGCTCCCATTGAGAGGTGAATCCCCGGCCGAGATCCCCAGGGTGGCCAGACATGGGAAGGGAGAGCCCACATCCTGCGTCCCCAGTGCCTGGCCCCATAGGGCATACCATGTCCTCCAGCAGCACCAGTGCTGGGCCATGTAGTCTTCAGCAGGTCATTGTTGGTCTCTAAGCCTCATCTGAGTTTCTTATATGTAAACTGGGTGTAATATTCCCAACACCTCATGGAGGGATGAGATCAGAAATGAAATTGTGCGGGTGAAGGTGGGAGGGAGGGTTATTGGGTCACCCTCTACCCCTCCTGGCTCCTAGTGCAGCTGACTCTGCTTTTCCTGGGTCCCTAGTACATTCCAGATGCTTGCCTTGGGTACCCTTTGTACTCTTACCTTTCGTACAGCGGCCCCCTCTTTGCTTCCCTGAGCACAGAGCCTGGCACACCACCAGCACCACCATAAGGCGCCCAGTGAAAACCAGCCACTTCTTCCTGAATCTGTCAGGCTTCTCCCCTCAAGGGTCATAACTCAAGACATTCTCACCACTTATTCAAAGCACACTGTCTGGGTCACAGGCCCAGAGTCTTACATCAGCTCAAGAAGTCCTCTTGCTGCCTTCCCTTAACCTTTCCTTTGGATCTGGGGGCCCTAGTTTCTAGCTCTTTGCGGGTACTTGGGATAGCAAGAGAGCCTGTGGGCAACAGCTGCTTCTCTCTCCCTAGGAGGCCACATCAACAGTCATGATGTGTGGATGTTTAGCTCCCATCTGCACACCTGGATCAAGGTAGCCTCTCTGCACAAGGGCAGGTGGAGGCACAAGATGGCAGTTGTGCAGGGGCAGGTAGGCACAAGCTGCAGCGGCTGCCCTGGGACCCAAGGTACAGATCTATGGATGTCCTGGAGGGAGGTTATCTAAAACCCTCTTTGTAAGAAGGGGTCTGAGGCCCCCCAAAAAAGAGACTTGTCCAAGGTAACATAATAATGGCTGATGTTAATAATAATAGCAATTACTGTAATAGTAACAGCCTGATGGTCAAGGGTGTGGGCTCTGGGGCCATACAATCTAGGTTTGAATCTTGATTGTGCCACTCAAGACTAAAAGAATCTGTCGGCCGGGCACGGTGGCTCACACCTGTAATCCCAGCACTTTGGGAGGCTGAGGTGGGCGGATCACGGGTCAGGAGATCGAGACCATCCTGGCTAACACGGTGAAACCCCGTCTGTACTAAAACTACAAAAAATTAGCCGGGCGTGGTGGCAGGTGCCTGTAGTCCCAGCTACTCAGGAGGCTGAGGCAGGAGAATGGCGTGAACCCAGAAGGCAGAGCTTGCAGTGAGCCGAGATCATGCTACTGCACTCCAGCCTGGGAGACGAGACTCCGTATCAAAAAAAAAGAATCTCTCAACTGTCTTTGTAAGCTACATCCCGAATTCAGAAACAAAAATGCTTCTTAGAATCAATTAAGTGGGGTGGTAAAGTCTCAAAACTAGCTATATAGCTATTATTTTTTTTTTTTTTTTAATTTTTTCTGAGACGGAGTCTCTCTCTGTGGCCCAGGCTGGAATGCAGTGGTGCAATCTTGGCTCACTGCAAGCTCCGCCTCCCAGGTTCATGCCACTCTTCTGCCTCAGCCTTCAGAGTAGCTAGGACTACAGGCACCCGCCACCAGGCCGGCTAATTTTTCTTGTATTTTTGGTAGAGACGGGGTTTCACCGAGTTAGCCAGGATGGTCTCGATCTCCTGACCCGTGATCCACCCACCTCAGCCTCCCAAAGTGCTGGGATTACAGGTGTGAGCCACCGCGCCCGGCCTAGCTATTATTATTAAGCATCAGCTTGGTGCCAGGTGTTTTACAGCTGTAACCCGCATTCAGTACCCATCCTAAAGACAGGTCGCATTATCCCCCCTAAATGAGAGGAAACCAGCTCAGGGAGGTACAGCAACTGGGTGGAGGCCGCCCAGGTGGTGGCAGCACTGGGCTCTGGGGTCAGTTTGGTCTTGAAGCTGGGTTGGGGACAGGGAAAATTTGCAGCTCAAAGACTGTAAAACTGAAGCGGTGAGGCCAAGGGGCCTAAGGCCCTGACACCCAGCCCCCCGGCCCATGTCCTCACTTGCAGCTGTTCGCAGTGGGTGGTTTCGACGGCCTGAGGCGCTTGCACAGCGTGGAGCGCTATGACCCCTTCTCCAACACCTGGTCGGCCGCTGCGCCCCTCCCGGAGGCCGTGAGCTCAGCGGCGGTGGCATCCTGCGCGGGCCAGCTCTTCGTGATCGGGGGCGCCAGGCAGGGCGGTGTCAACACGGACAAGGTGGGCGTGGGCCTCGGGCGCAAGAGGGCGTTGAAGGCTGCGGCGACCACTGTGTGCCAGGCGGAGAGCTGGGCGTTTCCGTGCCCTTGTCTATTTCTTCACTTAATCCCATCAACAGCCCAGACCAGTCACCTCCATGTTTCAGGGAAGGAAATGAGCATAAAAATGACCCCAAGGTCACAGTGGGTCAGCAGCACACTGGGACTCAAATGTATGGGCTGGCACCACATAAGTTTCATACATTTTAAAAATTGAGGGCAAGATAGTTAAAATGCTTTTGTTACATTCCAAAAATAATACATTACTGAAAATTTAGAAAACAGAAAAATAGAAAAAAAAACCCATAATCCCACCATCCAGGCAGAGAGGCTATTTATATTTTGGTGCATTGCCTTACAGGCTTCCACTGAATTGATTTTTGTTTTTCTTATAGTTCTGTTTTCTCACTGTTAGAATTTTGCATTCTGCATTTTATTCTAATTTAGGTATAAGCACTTTCCACGTGATTAGCAACTTTACAGCCATCATTTCAATGCCTGTACTATTCCACTTGGTGGATGAACTAGAGTCTACTCATCTTTTATTGGACATTTAGGCTTTTTGCAAATAAAAATATTTATCATAGCAGTTCTTTCCCTCCCCTGATGGCCTCATAAGCCTGTGGTCCTGGGACTTGACTCTTTCCCAAATTTGGGTGCCCACCCTTCCTTATTCCCTGACCACATTCTTTCAGCAAACCCTCCTGGAGCTGAGTGATGGGCACTCATGGTAGGAGGCCCCATTTAACACCATCCATGCAGCACTGATTTGTTATAGGCTGCTGTGGTGGAAGGTGGGGGTCTCCAAGGAAACAGTTGAGGAAACAGAGAGTGAGGTGAGCAGGCAGCTAAGTACAGAAACTGTTAAAGGCATCAGAAACACCCATGGGCATGTGGACAGCTGTAGAAATAGGGCTGCAAGACACCTCAGCTGGAATTGTATGACCTGAGAGCACCAGGGAAAAAGTGAGTTGACAGTGTATGCAGCCAGGAACACATCCCTATGGGGGGTCTGCTATGAGAACCCTCTATAACCCTAAAGCAGACGGTACCTCTTCTCGCTCGGTATGATGTGCTCTATGATTAATCTTACATGAGGCAACTGTGTTCTCCATCAAAGGAGAGACTGTTCCTGTGTGTGTGTTTTGGGGGGTGGGGAGGGGGAACACCAGGGAAGCCTTTAAGGATGGGGTGGCATTTGAGCAGGACCTTAAAAGATGGGGAGGCTTTTGACAAAGGAAGTCCAGAAGCAGAGGACAGAACATATAACTAGATGAAGAGCCCTTGAGGACAGGGACAGTGGATCTCCCCCTCCCTCCCAGATGCTTGCTCGGGCCAGGTGTCATCGTTTTGAATGAGTGCCCCCAGGGAGACAGGTGGCAGCATGTGGGCAGTGGGGCATTTGGGATGGGGCAGTGAGTCTTCATCACCGCTGCTCCTCTTGCCCCTCAGGTGCAGTGCTTTGACCCCAAGGAGGACCAGTGGAGCCTGCGGTCACCAGCACCCTTCTCACAGCGGTGTCTCGAGGCCATCTCCTTTGAGGACACCATCTATGTCATGGGGGGTCTCATGAGCAAAATCTTCACCTATGATCCAGGCACAGATGTGTGGGGGGAGGCAGCTGTCCTCCCCAGTCCTGTGGTAAGTGGAGGCTTCAAGGCAGGAGAGCGGAACCCACTTCTAAGGCTCTGGATCTTGGAGCTTGTGAATCTTGTGTGACTCCACGCTAGGTGGTTTTATTATACATCGCTCTCTAGCTTTGTCCTCACAGTGATAGTGAACCATGCATTTCACAGATGAGAAGACTGGCCTTAGAGAGGTTCAGCACCTGGCCCAGGCCAACTAGGCCCTGTTAAGGCAGAGTCTAGAACCCTGCAGTCCCAAGTGCTATAGCTTTGAGTGGGGATTTGGTCCAAATGACCCTGTGGTCTCTCCTGCCCTGAAGGCCACTGCTAGTAACCAATCATGGGGTAAGAGGTGGGGAAGGGAGTTGCTAAGTTCTGCTCTAGTGATATCACAGCAGGGAGGCCCAAGTCTTGGAAGCTCTGGCCCCTGCAGTTCCTTGCCTCCCCTACCTTCGTCTCCATCCCCTGAAACTCCAGAGATTACACAGGTATGGTTGGACTGGTGGTCTCTGCCAGTTCTGACCTTTGGTGACCTTAAGTGGTGAGAATTCAGGTTTCCCTGAGTCTGCGATTCTAAGATGGCGGCAGTCGAGATTATTGTTATTGGCGTGCTTACCATATTCCAGGCTCTATATAAAATGCTTTACATGCTTAACTTCCATTAACTGTTAAGGGAACCCTGTGAAGAAGGCACTCTGGTTCTTCTCCCTTTGCAGATGAGGAAACTGAGGTCCAGAGAGGTTAAGCGACTTGCCTAAGGCCATTCACTGAATAAGGATCAAGCTAGAGCTGGAACTCAGATCCATCCAGTTTCCTGCCTCTCTACAATCCAGATTGCCTGTTCACAGTCTGTGGGTCAAGGTCCTATTATCTGGCCTGGCCAGGCAGGGACAGAAGGAGCCCCAGGCTGAACCTGATAGTTAATTGTCTTTCTGTTTGTCCACTCAGGAAAGCTGTGGAGTCACTGTGTGTGACGGGAAGGTCCACATCCTTGGTGGGCGGGATGATCACGGAGAAAGCACCGATAAGGTCTTCACCTTTGACCCCAGCAGTGGGCAGGTGGAGGCCCAGCCATCCCTGCAGCGCTGCACCAGCTCCCACGGCTGTGTCACCATCATCCAGAGCTTGGGCAGGTGACTCAGATTTGGACAGCCTGAGCCAGGAGGCGGAGAGGCACGCGGAGCTCAGGCGCACACTCTGCTCCCTCGTGGCACCTCCACACAAACAGCCCTTCACTTAACGGTCTCTTTTCTTGTAGAAATAAAACCTTGTTGGGTCTGTGTTCCAGCTGCAGTCTGCCCTGACTGAGATGGAATGTCCAATATTTGCTCCCTGTGTTTACTCTTGATGAAGCACTTTTATATCTGTTTGGGCTATTATCACAAAACACCTTAGACTGGGTGATTTATAGACAACAGAAATTTGTCTGTCATACTTCTCAAGGCTGGGAAGTGCAAGATCAAGTGGCCAGCAGATCTGGTGTTTGGTGAGGGCTCTCTGCTTCCTAAATAATATTTTCTTGCTGAGTCTCCACATGTGAGAGGGAGGCCAGGCAGCTCCTTCCGACCTCTTCTATAAGGCTCTAATCCCATTCATGAGGGTTCCACCCTCATTCCCTAAGCAATTTAATGCCTTCCCAAAGGCCCCACCTCTTACTATGATCGCTTTGGGTATTAGGTTTTGACACATACATTACCTCATTTACTTTCAAAATAGTAGTGTGAGCATTTTAAAAAACTATATTTCATGCATAAAAAACACACTATATATATAAACAGTTAAAGAATAATAAAATGTCTGTTTCCCACCACTTAGAAAGAGATGGTTACAAACAACTCTGTAGGCCTGTGTCTGTTCCTAAACACATCCTTTCCCACGCTCCTCCGAGACGAAGTTACCATCCTTAAATTTGAGATTATCAGCACTCACTGCTAGGAGCCGGAGACAAGCAGGCCCCCCCACCCCATTCAGGGAAGAGGCTGAAACAAAACAACAGTTATGGATCCCTGAACAACCACGGAGTGGAGGCTCACAGCAAACTGCAGGCCCAGGGTGGGGGCACCATAGCCATGGGCCCCTGAGAAGTCAGTCACCCTGGCTCTGCACCTGAACCTGTTAGGTGTCCAACGTCAATGGGGGCACAAGCCACTGATGTCATAAGCCTGGGGCTCTAGGGGCAGCAACAAACTGCTGGGTAGGGAGGGGTGAGCTCAGAGAGGGAGAGAAAGGGAACAAAAGATGTAATAGGCAGATTCTGTGAGGCTCTGTGCGTATCGCTGTGAGGCCTGGAGGAGCTGGCCAGGCACCAGCTGCGGGCTCCCCCTCATTTGTACTCGGATTGCCTTTGGAAGAAGAGCGATCATCTGCTTCTTGCATCTCCCTCCAGCACAGAGCCAGCCCCACATCCTACCCCATCTTCCAAAGCCCCAGGGCCCTGTCTACAGGGTCTCTCCAGCTGGGGCCGGCCCATCACAGCAGGCATAAAGGCCCGGGTCCCAGCTGAGCTCTGACCCACTGATTATCCCAGATTAGGGAGCCTGTGACCATCTGGACACAGCTGATAATGGCAGCAGAGGGAGGGGAGTGGGGACACTGAGTCTGCCTGTGCCCACCCCAAGGGGAATGCTCAGGACAAAGCAAAGAAGGCACCGTATCACTGGCCCACCCAGGGAAAAAGTAGGGGCAGATCCAGGGCACACTCCTCCCAAACATATGGGCATCATAGCTGACTGAACCCTTTCCACATGCCAGGCAGGGCGCCCCATTTCCCCCAAGCTGACTATACCTCCAGTGCGCTTTCGTGCACATACCTTCTCCTGCTTTGTCTGCCCAGGCCCACCTTATAACCTCAACCCCAGAGTTGCCCTCCTCTATCACCAGGCACATGGCAGGTCTTTTATGTGACCTGTGTAGTCCCCTGACACACCCATAGGATGGCCCTTGAGGCAGGAAAGGTGTCAGTTTCACCTGTGTCCTCCAGTGCCTGGAACAAGGCTTCCCACTGACTACACCAAATCGTGTAATAGTGTAAGGCAGGCACTATTGCCGCCCACCTGCCCCCTCACAAATAAGGAAACAGAGACTCAGCCTTGTGAGGTGAAGTGACTAAAGTCATTGGGCTGGAGAGTGGCGGCAGAGCCAGGATTCAGACCTGGGCCCAGCTATCTCTGAAGCCAGCTCTCTCCATGCTGCCTCCCCTAGCATGGAGACTAGTCATTTTATGACTATTCTTAATGCTCTTCCAAAGAACAAGATTTAAAAAATAAAATAAAACAACAATATAAACCCAGCACTTTGGGAGGCCGAGGTGGGTGCATCACCTGAGATTAGGAGTTCAAGACTAGCCTGGCTAACAAGGCAAAACCTCATCTCTACTAAAAATACAGAAATTAGCTGGGCATGGTGGTGCATGCCTGTAGTCCCAGCTACTGGGGAGACTGAGGCAGAGGAATTGTTTGAACCTAGGAGGTGGAGGTTGCAGTGAGCCTAGGTTGTGTCACTGTACCCAAGCCTGGGCAAAGAGTGAGACTTGATCTCAAAAATAAAAAATAAAAATAAAAACAAAATAAAAGGAAACATTCATTACCATATGGATATATTAGATTTTCATTTTTTGTTTGTTTGTTTTGAGAAAGAGTCTCACTCTGTTGCCCAGGCTGGAGTGCAGTGGCGCAATCTCAGCTCACCATAACCTCCACCTCCTGGGTTCAAGCGATTCTTCTGCCTCGGCCTCCCTAGTAGCTGGGATTACAGGTGCACACCACCATGCCTAGCTAATTTTTGTATTTTTAGTAGAGACGGGGTTTCACCATGTTGGTCAGGCTAGTCTCGAACTCCTGACCTCAGGTGATCCAGCCGCCTTGGCCTCCCACCCAAAGTGCTGGAATTACAGGCATAAGCCACCACACTGAGTCAGAGTAACCACCAAACAGTGGTTACTTATCACACAATACTGTGTGATAAAAACCTGAACCAAACAGTGAATCAGGATGACTATTCTTCCTGGTATGTTGAGGGTAAACCAGTGAGCAAAAGATCCACCTCCTTTGGCACCCACCCCCTCTGGCAGGAAAGTGGCCCTATTGCTGTGCTATGCTTCCCCGGAAGCTCCCTCTAAAAAGCAAAAAAGTCCTTAATTAAAGGCCAGCTCTACCTTCTCTCCAGGCAATTGAGGGCTCAAAGCGCCGAGCTCTCCTGCTCACCACACTAAGGGCTGTTGAGAATTGGCTGGCTGCAGTTGTAGTCAGTGGCCTGCCAGTGAGGGCAGGATGCATACATCACAGTGGACTCCCTGCTCTGTGGACAGAGACCCAGTTGTACCTGGGCAGGCTGAGTGGTTAGCACAAGCACTGGACTAGGCAGCAGAGGCATGGCTTCATTTGAATTTCAAAGCTACTGGGCCTCCATCTACTTCTTTGTGAAAATGAGGGTTTGGGATCACATAAGTCATTCCAATCCACAGACTCATGTTACTTGTTCTCCAATTGGAAGTTAGGATCTTGACATTCTAAATTTTTTTTTTTAAATTCGAGACCAATTTATTCTCAAATTTTGCAGACACAAATATTATCCTTGAAGTACATTAAACAAATCTTTTAATTCACTTCATCCTGTATTTTATTTTTTATTTAAAAAAATTTTTTAACCTTTTTTTCCCCTACCACCACTGCTGCCACTCATCGTGTATTTTAAAATAACTTTTATCCATATTGATTTTTCTCCATTGGGGATAAAAACCAAAATAAAAGATAACCCAAATACGGTTAAAAAATGTTTAGGATCTTGGGTTCCAGGCAGTTCAAAAACTCTGTCAAAAGGTTATATTTACCACCAGATTGCCACAATGGCATAACAAAGTAAGAATTAGGACACTGAAATGGGTGGGGTGGTCCTGCCAGCTGGATCACATGGCCACCTACCCAGAGAGTCTGGGGCCAGGGGCAGCAGGTGGCCCAATGGCAGCCTGCCCATCCCTGGAATGAAAGCAAGAAAGCAGAGCCAAAGCTTCAGCTGTGTGGCCTTAGGGGTGGGGCAGACTTGTGGAAAACCAGGCTGCAAACACCCTGGTTGCTGGTGGTCCTGGAGGGGTGGAGCCCGTATCTCCACCTCTTATATCTGACCAGTTGCATGGCACAGTGGGGAGGTAGGCCCACTTCCTTCCTGGCCTCTAGATCTTGATCTGGGCCGAGGCTGGGCAGCAGGGTCATTTTGGCCAATGCTCATACAGTAAGCTGATCTCCATAGGTTAACAATCACCTTCCTTCCCAAGACCCCAGCATCCCCTTACAGGTGTACTTTCCGGTGGCAATATCCTGCAGCTGGGGCACACCATCAGCAGCTGGGGCACACCATCAGCAGTTGAGTCCCCTGGGACAAGCAGCACCTCAGAAAGCAAGGGCCTGGGGCTGTGGCTCTGGGAAGGGGCCAGGAGACCAGCCAATGTTTCTCACCTCCCAGGCTCAAGTGATCCTCCCACCTCAGCCTCCCAGTAGCTGAGACTACAGGCATGTGCCACCAAGTCTGACTAGTCTTTAAATTTGTGTGTGTGTGTATGTGATGGAGTCTCGCTCTGTCGCCAAGGCTGGAGTGCAGTGGCGCGATCTCGGCCCACCGTAACCTCTGCCTCCCGGGTTCACGCCATTCTCCTGCCTCAGTCCCCCAACTAGCTGGGACTACAGGTGCCCGCCACCATGCCCAGCTAATTTTTTTTGTATTTTTAGTAGAGACAGGGTTTCACCTTGTTAGCCAGGATGGTCTCAATCTCCTGACCTCGTGATCTGCCTGGCTCAGCCTCCCAAAGTACAGGGATTACAGGCGTGAGCAACCATGCCCGGCCTAAATTTTTTTAGAGATGGAGTCTGGCTATGTTGCCCAGGTTGATCTTGAACCCCTGAGCTCAAAGGATTCTCCCGTTTTGGCCCCCCAAAGTGCTGGGATAACAGATGTGAGCCACCATACCCTGCCAATATTTCTTAAAGCCTAAGAAAAATCAACAACTCCCCCTAAGATGTACTGCACGGGTTAAACTTGTAAAATGAAGTTAGTAATGAAATGTGTCCACTATAAGGGATGTCAGGAGATTAAATGTTTACAGAAAGCTCAGGGCATATAACAATTATCTTCTCACCATGGTCATGCTTACGCTATAAATGTAGCTTTGGTTAATAACAGAGAGTCATACCAATCTGGGTATTATAAGGACAAAAAAAAAAAGAGAGAATGGTTTGGTAGATAAAACATTATCAAACTCTAACGTCCCTGAGGAGAACAGTAAGAAAAACAATCTCTGAGGTTGAAACTATTAACTCTCTACGATACTTCAATGTTTTCCTGTCTCATGTTGGCAGGCCCTACTTTGAAATACAACAGCTGCATTTATACACAGCAACATCAGATATCAGAAATAATCACTAGATGGATGCCTGTAATCCCAGCACTTTGGGAGCCCGAGGTGGGCGGATCACCAGAGGTTGGGAGTTCGAAACCAGCCTGGCCAACATGGTGAAACCCCGTCTCTACTAAAAATACAAAAATTAGCCAGGTGTGCTAGTGCATACCTGTAATCCCAGCTACTAGGGAGGCTGAGGCATGAGAATCACTTGAACCCAGAAGGCGAAGGTTGCAGTGAGCCGAGATCATGCCACTGCACTCCAGCCTAGGTGACAGAATGAGACTTCACCTCAAACAAACAAAAAAAATTAGAAATAATCAAGATGGAAAATGGAACAAGGCACACAGTAAAAGGCCAAATTCACCATTGTAAAATGGGGATGATTATCTGCCCAGCTATGCCCACCTTTCAGTAGAAGCAGAAAGCATGGCACCTGTGGTCAGGGTACATATAGTTGGGATGGGGAGAATCCAATATCATGAATTTAGCTATTAAAATCCAAGAGGATATGCTTAAGTAGTGGTAATAGTAACAGCTAGCACTAATTGGGCACTTGCTGTAATAGGTCAGGCATTGTGTTAAGCACTCTACATGCAGATGACCAAAGGGAGGCACAGGGAGGTAACTGATGTGCTGGGGCCCATACTGCTAAGTTGTATACCTGGTGCTGAATCCAAACTGTCCAGCTTGAAGAGCTGGGCTCTTTTTTATTTTTCTCTTAGCCATGTTTTCCTTTGTTGTCCAAATTTTCCACAATGAGTGTTGATGTCTTTTTTTTTTTTTGACAAAGTATCGCTCTGTCACCCAGGCTGGAGTACAGTGGCACGATCTCGACTCACTGCAACCTCTGCCTCCTGGGTTCAAGCAATTCTCATGCCTCAGCCTCCCGAGTAGCTGGGATTACAGGCATATGCCACCACACCACTCCCGGCTAAATTTTTTTTTTTTTCTTTTAG
This sequence comes from Macaca fascicularis, assembly GCF_037993035.2. Lineage (NCBI taxonomy): Eukaryota > Metazoa > Chordata > Mammalia > Primates > Cercopithecidae > Macaca > Macaca fascicularis. Next base: position 74,299,378 of record NC_088388.1, on the reverse strand, counting down.
TAAATTTTACTTTTAATACAGAGTGAAAGAAAATAAAAACTTAATAGGCTAAAACAAGTCAAACACCCATTCTACACAGATAAAAACCTTCACAAAGGTCAACGGAAGTAATCCAGAGCTGAAACTGAATTGTGCAGATTTTCAATGGTCATCAAAGTCATGTAACACAAACAAAAGTCAATTATATGTACACACTCAACAAGCCCTCTAAGAAATGTGCCCCAAGAAGCATTAACCTTTGTTTTGTGCCATCCTGAAGACTCGCACATTTTATTTTTCAGATAGCTTAACATTTTTAATAGAGTGTGCTCTCTACCATGCGGTAATGCTTTGGTACTATTCATACGGGGTCTCGCCTGTCCTAAAGACCTGCCATTTCCCAAAGAGGAGCTTCTGATTCTGCTTTAGAAGTTTTACATAAATTAAAATCTTTATCAAATATTAATATGAAGGGAGGCACAGGATGCAACATATATAGTCAAGTTACCTCTGTATATTTAGAAATTACTTTCTCCTCCAAGGTATTTGCAACAGAAAGCTCAATCTGTCCTGCTTAATAATCAGTAGTACAGGTTTGAATCATCAGAAGCTTGGCAAGACCTTAATATTTCAGAATTATCAACAACTACCTCTAGGGGCAAGTCCATGTTACTGAGTTATGACAAATTTATTATCGTGAGGGAAAACAAGAGTAGCCAGCCATCTTAAAAAATGCCCCAACCACTGCTTCTCAATACAGAAAGACTAAAAACTACATACAGTTTATCATACAACAAATCCCATCTCTGTCCCCTGAAATTCCCCTAGTTTCATTCATTAGAAGGGGATTAAAAGAAAAAAAAAAAAGACTTAAAGAGCACTTTACAGCAGCATTCAGCTTTCCTATGAAATACTCAGCATCTTAAATATTACGTACAACTCTTTTTTTAGTAAGCTAGACACTGGCTTCAGAGTTTGTGGGACTGGGGGAAATCAACCCATTCAAAACTACTCTAGAAATTGTCTTTTGGCAGAATAGCAGATATCCAAGTTAAAACTAGGAGGGTCATTTGAGACCAGCCTCGCCAACGTGGTGAAACCCCATCTCTACAAAAACTAAAAAATTAGCTGGGTCTGGTGGTGGGCACCTATAAACCCAGTTACTTGGGAGGCTGAGGCAGGAGAATCACTTGAACCCGGGAGGCGGAAGTTGCAGTGAGCTAAGATCACGCCACTGCACTCCAGCCGAGGCAACAAGAGCAAGACTCCATCTCAAAAAAAAAAAAAAACCAAAAACAAAACAGAGGGTCAGTTTGTTGCTTTGTGGTCTTTTCAAAATTTAGATTTTTTTTTTTTTTTTTTGTTCCCCTTCTACATAAAAACCTGTCACCACTCCTGAGTGGAGATGGGCAGGGGCTCTGGCCCCTGCTCCTCTGGCTTCTCGGCAGCTGCTTTCTTATTGCTGCAGCAAGGCTTGAAGAGATGTGTGTCAATGAGGACTTTCCCAAAACGGCCTTTATAGATGATCCCACAACATATCTTCTGTCTTTTCCAGTATGTGAGATCTAAAAAGGAAAAAACTGGTGTTCTATTAGAACCAGAAGCCATCTCTGTATCTGAGCCGTCATCTGACTGGTTACTGTAACAAGGAGATTCAGCTGGGGAGGCACTTGAGGTGGTACTGTGAGCATCAGAATTATGACGTTTAAATTCCTTCTGCAGTTTACTGATCTGGTTGCTTTTTATCCTGTTCCCAGATAGAGTTTTCACTTTCTTTGGTTTCAATGTAGTCTTTAGACTGGGTCCAGCCCTTACATCTACCACATGATTCCAGTTTTTTTTTGATCCTGCTGGCAACTTCTTCCATCTTTTCACAAGCAGGACACAGGCATTGCAGATGTCTCCTGAACGAGTCTCATGCAATCCAAAACAGCTCTGGAAGTCCTTTTCATAGTGTTTACTGTCAGTGAATTGAGAACTGGAGGACTTAGCTCTGCAAATACAGCAGCCCTCTATACTTCGGTACATCTTTGGCTTGTGAAAACTAAACATCTTTTCCTCTGGGCAATAGTCTTCCAAAAGCAGCCGTTCCACACTCAATAACGTCCCTGAGGTGCGGAGTGCACGCCAGGACAGTCCCCCTCAAGCACTCCCTCCTCCTCAACTGCCTTGTCTAGAAAGATTGTCTCCTGCAGTTCTGCAGTTGCTACCGCTGGCCGAGAAGGTGTAGATTCCGCTTTCCTTTTTTTTTGTTTTTTTTTGAGACGGAGTCTCGCTCTGTCGCCCAGGCTGGAGTGCAGTGGCACAGTATCGGCTCACCACAAGCTCCGCCTCCCGGGTTCAAGAGATTCTCCTGCCTCAGCCTTCCGAGTAGCTGGGATTACAGGCGCCCACCACCACACCCGGCTAATTTTTGTATTTTTAGTAGAGATGGGGTTTCACCATCTTGGCCAGGCTGGTCTTGAACTCCTGACCTCGTGATCCACCTGCCTCGGCCTCCCAACGTGCTTGGATTACAGGCGTGAGCCACCGTGCCCAGCTAAATTTTGTATTTTTAGTAGAGATGGGGTTTCACCATGTTGGCCAGGCTGTTTTCGAACTTCTGGCCTCTACTGATCCACCAGCCTAGGCCTCTCAAAGTGCTGGTGTGAGCCACCACACTCCGCCATAGCTGGGCTCTTAGCTGTTATAACGTCTCCAAACAGAGGTAATATACTAGATGATAAACACTAGAGAAGAAACACAGAAACACGTATTAATAGTTACATCTCCTTTAATTCCCACAACAGCCCTATGAGATAACTGAGGATCAGAAAGGTCCAAGGTCACCCACTCAATGAATCAGTGCTGGTGCCAGAATTTGATCCCAGGTCTCTGATTGCAATGCTCAGCTTCTCCCCACATCTCAAGTCTCCTTAGTAAAAGCACTGCAGAGGAAGGTGTTCCCACTCGCCTCACCACCACAGCAGCACTGAGATACTCATAGCCTTTGCTTCATTTCCCAGGTAACAGTGTGGAGCATGGCTGACTGGAGGTGGTGAGCTGGGTGGGGTCTGTGGCTGAAATTTCTTGGACCTCCCCTTGGGGGTGAGGTCACAGATGCAGGTAGCAGGCTCCAGAGTATCACATTACGCTGTGGGCTTCAGCAGCCTTGCCAGCCCAGATTCTGTCTGGGAGTGGACCCCCAAAAAACCCTTTATCCACTGTCCTCTCACATACATTGTGCTTCTCCTGGTTCTCTACGCTAACGGTGGTGGTTCCATCCCTGACTCTGGCTCACCCTTTGGGTCTATCCCCAAGAGCTCACATTACTAGCAGGTGTTCTCTTTGACTGATGGGCAAGCTCATCAGTTAAGCAGCTCCCAGCTCCCAGTCTGTCACCAGCTGCCAGGAAACCTCAAGACTAGAGCCTAACTCCTCAGAGCCTGACAGTAACCTTTTTTTTTTTTTTTTTTTTGAGACGGCCATCTCAGCTCACTGCAAGCTCCATCTCCTGGCTTCACGCCATTCTCCTGCTTCAGCCTCTGGAGTAGCTGGGACTACAGGTGCCCACCACCACACCCGGCTAATTTTTTGTATTTTTAGTAGAGAAAGGGTTTCACCCTGTCAGCCAGGATGGTCTCGATTTCCTGACCTCGTGATCCGCCCACCTCGGCCTCCTGAAGTGCTGGGATTACAGATGTGAGCCACCGCGCCTAGCCAACAGTAACCTTTGATGAGAAGTCAATGAAAGGCGTCAGCCCTTGTCTCCATGTTGCCAATAGCCATATTTCTACCAGTGGGTTTCAAGGACAATTTCACAATGCCACAAAGCATCAACACCTTACCTAGTTGGGGGAGAAGTGCATGGAGTAAGGCACTGGGCTGGGCCTCATTTCCACTGTAGAAGCCAAAGCTATGTTTTTCAACAGCTGGGTCAGACACCAGGCTTGGCCAATCAGATGCTCTCACCCACAACTTTAAACCTCACAGTGACACAAAGAAAAAGGGACAGGTGAAAAATCATTCACTGGGAGAGTCTGGTGATGACATCCTAGACCAGACTGCTTTTCAGTCATAACCTTGGCTGTGTTCCCTGATGTCAGCCTCCCTAGATCTCATTTCAGAGCTGAGTTTTCCAGGCTTCTCATAGATTCTGAGTTACCTGAGATCCTTCCAATAAAGTTCTGTGCTGCTTGTTAGCCAGTTTCTCCTTTTGCTTGCAGATACAATACCTAACGTGCTGTGGACAGCATCCAGCTCAGAGGGTTCTTGCCTCCAATGTGGCAGTCTTCTCTAAAATCCTGTTGTGATGAGGTTACCCTGAGGGGGCAGGCCTCTTTCTAAAATGGCTTCTGAACAAATTGTGCATTAAGCTGCCAGTATTGTCATACTTAAGGTAATAGCATCTGGGAAAAGATAAAAATACACACACACTCAGTTGTGTATACATGGAGTGTCTCTCTTTAAGAATATACAAGAAAGGCCGGGCGCGGTGGCTCACGCCTGTTAATTCCAGCACTTTACAGCACTTTGGAAGGCCGATGGGCAGATCACAAGGTCAGGAGATTGAGACCATCCTGGCTAATATGGTGAAACCCCATCTCTACTAAAAATACAAAAAATTAGCCAGGCCTGGTGGCGGGCACCTGCAGTCCCAGCTACTCAGGAGGCTGAGGCAGAATGGTGTGAAGCCGGGAGGCGGAGCCTACGGTGAGCTGAGATCACACCACTACACTCCTGCCTGGGTGACAGGGAGACTCCGTCTCAAAAAAATATATACAAGAAACAGTGGAGAGCGCCTCTGCAGAGGGTGAGCTCAGCAGTGGGAGAGGGGTTCTTTTCTGTACTCTAGAATTTTTACCATGTTTATGAATAGACTAACTTGTTTTAAAATATTATTTGGGGGCCGGGCGCGGTGGCTCAAGCCTGTAATCCCAGCACTTTGGGAGGCCGAGACGGGCGGATCACAAGGTCAGGAGATCGAGACCATCCTGGCTAACACGGCGAAACCCTGTCTCTACTAAAAACACAAAAAATTAGCCGGGCGAGGTGGCGGTTGCCTGTGGTCCCAGCTACTCGGGAGGCTGAGGCAGGAGAATGGCGTGAACCCGGGAGGCGGAGCTTGCAGTGAGCTGAGATCTGGCCACTGCACTCCAGCCTGGGCGACAGAGCGAGACTCCGTCTCAAAAAATAAAATAAAATAAAATAAAATAAAATAAAATAAAATATTATTTGGAACACATGTAATTTTTTTTTTTTTTTGAGACGGAGTCTTGCTGTGTCACCCAGGCTGGAGTGCAATGGCCAGATCTCGGCTCACTGCAAGCTCCGCCTCCCGGGTTCACGCCATTCTCCTGCCTCAGCCTCCCGAGTAGCTGGGACTACAGGCAACCGCCACCTCGCCCGGCTAGTTTTTTTTTGTATTTTTTATTAGAGACGGGGTTTCACCGTGTTAGCCAGGATGGTCTCGATCTCCTGACCTCGTGATCCGCCCGTCTCGGCCTCCCAAAGTGCTGGGATTACAGGCTTGAGCCACCGCGCCCGGCCAACACATGTAATTTTCACAAGTTAAAAAAAAAACAGGATGGGCATGGTGGCTCATGCCTGTAATCCCAGCACTCTGGGAGGCTGAGGCGGGCGGATCACTTGAGGCCAGAAGTTCAAGACCAGCCTGGCTAATATGGTGAAACCCCATCTCTACAAAAAATTACAAAAACTAACTGGGTATGGTGGCGTGTGCCTCATACAGCCTCTTGAGGCTGAGGCACAAGAATCACTTGCCTGGGAGGCAGAGGTTGCAGTGAGCTGAGATCACGCCACTGCACTCCAGCCTGGGCAATAGCGTGAGACTCTGTCTCAGGAAAAATAAAATAAAAATAAAAACACATAGACTAGTGTCATCTTTATTTCACTGGTAATCAGATTTTATATCTGAAGCCCTGACAGAAAGAAAATGACTCTCGAGCTTTCCTGTGACCCCTGGCCCTCAGCCTTGGCTCCTTTGGTCTGAGCCTCCTACTCTCCTGCAGAGAACATCCAATTACTTTGGGATCACTGATGGGGTGGAGGATGGGAGAGCTGGCAGGGTGATGGGTGGTGGCAGGAGTCCCTGAGGGCAGTATGTACCCCCATCTGCATGTTCAATGCCTCTTCTTGCCCTCTTCTTCCAAACCCTATTTTCAACTGGGAAGGAACAGAGGGAAGTAGTGATAGCCTTGGCTTGAAGAACATTCAGGAGAGCTGTAAGTAAGCAAATCTCTCCTCATTCATCAAGCCCCAACTGTGGAAGTAGGAAAGATGGAGTTGCAGAGAGGTCCAGCCAGGAAAGGCAATAGAGTCCATGACAAGAGCCAAGCCAGTGCCACAATACCTCCTTAAAGGCCCTATCTCCAAATAGTCGTGCTGGAGGTTAGGGCTTCAACATCACAATTTGGGGGGACATAAATCAGGCCATAACAGCAAAAGCCAGATCAGGGAAGATTTCACAAAGGCAAATTTCAACTGAGTTCTACTGGAGTCAGTCACAAGGGTGCAAGCAGTGTAAACAGCCAGGTACACGGCCGGGCGCGGTGGCTCAAGCCTGTAATCCCAGCACTTTGGGAGGCCGAGACAAGAGGATCACGAGGTCAGGAGATTGAGACCATCCTGGCTAACACGGTGAAACCCCGTCTCTACTAAAAAATACAAAAAACTAGCCAGGCGCGGTGGCGGGCGCCTGTAGTCCCAGCTACTCGGGAGGCTGAGGCAGGAGAATGGCGTGAACCCGGGAGGCGGAGCTTGTAGTGAGCTGAGCTCACGCCGCTGCACTCCAGCCTGGGTGATAGAACAAGACTCAAAAATAAAATAAAAATACTTGCTAGTACTTTTTATTATACTGTCTAGGGAGGCAATTACTTTAAAAATCAAGGTAAATGCCAAGCACAGAGGCTCATACCTGTATTCCCAGCACTTTGGGAGGCCAAGGCAGGCAGATCACTCGAGGTCAAGAGTTTGAAACCAGACTGGGCAACATGGTGAAACCCCATCTCTACTAAAAAAATATAAATTAGCCAGAGGTGGTGGCACATGCCTATAGTCCCAGCTACCTGGGAGGTTGAAGTGGGAGGATGGCTTGAGCTCAGGAGGTAGTTTGCAGTGAAACTGTGCCACTGCCACTGCACTCCAGCCTGGGCAATAGAGCCAGACCCTGTCTCAAATACTCTAGTTACCAAGTGCTCACCTGAGCTCTACGTTTGTCTTATGTCATTTTCTGAAAAAGATGTAAAAGACTAGGCTGGGTACAGTGGCTCATGCCTGTAATCCCAGTACTTTGGGAGGCGGATCACTTGAGGTCGAGTTCGAGACCAGCCTGGCCAACATGGTGAAACCCCACCTCTACTAAAAATAAAAAAATTGGCCAGGCATGATGGCGGGCATCTATAATCACAGCTACTTGGGAGGCTGAGGCTGTAGTTAGCTGAGATTGTGCCACTGCACTCCAGCCTGGGTGACAGAGTAAGACTGTCTCAAAAAGAAAAAAAAAAAACCCTCCCATTCAGCCTCCTAAAGATTATAGGCATGAGCAACTGCACCCGGCCTCCTTCTTAGATACAAGGAAGGGGGCAAATCTGGGGGTCTTTTTTTTTTTTTAAGACAGGGATGGAGTGTGGTGGCACAATTATGGCTCACTGCCACCCTCCACCTCCCAGGATCAAGCCATCCTCTCACCTCAGCCTCCATATCTGGCAAATTTTTAAAATCTCTTCATAGAGACAGGGTTTCACCATGTTGTCCAGGCTGGCCTGGAACTTCTGGGCTCAAGTGATCCACCTGCCGTGGCCTCCCAAAGTGCTGGGATTACAGGTGTGAGTCACCATAGCCAGACACATTTTGGTATTTTTAAATGGTTACACAGGGGTGTTCACTTTGATAATTCAGTAATCTATACACTAATAATCTTCATATTTTTGTCACAATTTTTATTTCTAAGCTGTTACTCCTACTGCATATTGCCTTTATCACAGCACCACCTAGTGGTAATTAGCAGCACTTTCTCCTAAATAATTCAGTAATCTATATGCTAATAATCTACATACTTTTCTGTCACAATTCATTACGTTTCTTTCTTTCTCCTTAAGCTATTACTCTTACTGCACATTTCCTTTGTTAACAGCAACACCTAGTGGGAACTAACAGCACTACCTTCTCCTACCAGCTGAACTTCCAAGTGGACTCAAGAAAACTCATGAGGAATTTAAAAGATCACCTAATCTAAAGTACAGGGCAGTACAGTCTTAACCTGTTTCCAGTACTTAATGATTTGCAGATGTTCAAATAAGTTCAACTGGCTGTGCAGTGGCTCATGCCTATAATTCCAGCACTCTGGAAGGCCGAGGTGCTTGGCCTCACTTGAGGTGAGTTGAGACCAGTCTGGCCAATATGGGGAAACCCCAACTCTACTAAAAATACAAAAATTAGCTGGACATGGTGACGGGTGCCTGTAATCCCAGCTAGTCGGGAGGCTGAGGCTGGAGAATCACTTGAACCTGGGAGGCAGAGGTTGCAGTAAGCTGATATAGCACCATTGCATTCCAGCCTGGTAGACGAGAAAAACTCCACCTCAAAAAAAAAAAAAGACAGGAATCTGTATAACCATCCAAGTCTCTTTCAACAAGGTGAGGGAGGGGCAGCACATCTGCAAGATGAAGTTCTGGAGATTGATGCAGAATAAGAATATACAGGCCGGGCGCGGTGGCTCAAGCCTGTAATCCCAGCACTTTGGGAGGCCGAGACGGGCGGATCACGAGGTCAGGAGATCGAGACCAGCCTGGCTAACACGGTGAAACTACTAAAAAATACAAAAAATACAAAAAGCTAGCCAGCGAGGTGGCGGGCGCCTGTAGTCCCAGCTACTCGGGAGGCTGAGGCAGGAGAATGGCGTGAACCCGGGAGGCGGAGCTTGCAGTGAGCCGAGATCGCGCCACTGCACTCCAGCCTGGGCGACAAGAGACTCCGTCTCAAAAAAAAAAAAAAAAGAATATACAGCAGTCTTCCTGCAGTACCAATGATTGGTTCCATGACCCCCTTCAAATACCAAAATCTCCAGATGCTCAAATTCCTTATACAAAATGGTAGAGTATTTACACCTAAGATAACCTAGGCACATCCTTAAGACTTTAAATCTTCACTGGATTACTTTTAATATCTAATGTACGTGCTACAGACAGCTGTTACACTGCAGTGTACAAGAAAGTGACAACATAAGAAAATATTTTGAAAACAAGTCTACACGTTCAGTAGACACAACCATCCTTTGATTATTTTTGATCCAAAGTTGGTTGAATCCAGATGCAAAACCCTTGGACAGAGGGCTATCACTATAGAAGTGTACACTTAAATTGTTAAGATGACCCATTTATGAGTCAGAAAGGGAAGGGGGCAGATAACTTGTGAGTGTGCGCCCTACATAATTACCTCAAATATTAAGCCCTTACCATGTGCAGCTCAGTCTAATTGAGAAGACAACCAAATAATCACAGCATCTGCTAAGCGGTCTATGGAGCCAGGGTTATCTCACCCGCCAGGCTGCATCACCAGGAAGCAGCCACCGGATTTGGCCTTCCAGGACTATAATAGCTGTCCCTGGAATTCCCCTCTGTGATCAACCAGACTGTGATTTATCATCAGTCTTGTATGATTTTCAAGCCAACCTGTCCCTCACTAGTTTTGCCTGAGAAAATAGTGCCCAATTTCTGGTAAAATACACACTGGCAGAAAATACTTCAAAATACTGACAGATAAAATCAGAGACAATTTAAATGTTCTTTACAGGTCTCTAGAACATAATGGCCTGTAGTACCAATGACTGGTTCCATGATCCCCTAAGAGAACACAACTTAGGAATGTGGATTCTAATGATAGCTTTATACTGCTTAGGCAAATTTACTTCTGAATCTTAAGTTCAGTGGCACAAGCAAATTTCCTTTACACTTTAGAGAGGTTGATTAACGAGTACATATGTAAAGAATACTTAGAGCACAGCATGACACAAAATATAATGACCATTTATGTTCACTTTCTATATGCAACGTGGATCGCCTTATGCATAGGAAAAACTCAAATACAGCCCTCTTCTAAACCTATAACCCTGAACTACAGGACAACGAATCAAGGTGCTGCCTTGCTTGCTATCAGTCTTCACTATCACACAAAGATCTCTCTGGTTGGCTCTGCTTGGGTCTTACAGTTCTGGCCCTTGCAAATACTTCAAGTATGGTACCAAGAAGATATGTAATGCTCCAGAGGCCAACGTGCCCCTCAGTCTGAATACTAAACAGTCTATTCAGGCCTTGTGTCTTTGTACCAGATTTTATTAAAGATCTTTACAGAGCAACATCCAGACTCCAGAATACAGCTGCCAAGGAGACCCTGAAACCAAATAAAGCACAAAAGTAAGAAATTTTACCAGAGTTATTAAGTTCCTTATTTACCAAATGGATACACACTCCCATTGAGGGTTTGCAGCAACATTAACAAAATATATAAGGGTTTGTCCTTTTTTATATATAAAAAAAAATACAAGGCGGCCGGGCGTGGTGGCTCAAGCCTGTAATCCCAGCACTTTGGGAGGCCGAGAGGGGCGGATCACGAGGTGAGGAGCTCGAGACCATCCTGGCTAACACAGTGAAACCCCGTCTCTACTAAAAAATACAAAAAATTAGCCGGGCGAGGTGGCGGGCACCTGTAGTCCCAGCTGCTCGGGAGGCTGAGGCAGGAGAATGGCGTAAACCCGGGAGGCGGAGCTTGCAGTGAGCTGAGATCCAGCCACTGCACTCCAGCCCCTGCGACACAGCGAGACTCCGTCTCAAAAAAAAAAAAAAAATACAAGGCACCTAGAGACACAACACCTACAAACAAAAAAACCCCAGGTGTTGACCATAGCTGCTGAGCACAGTGGTTCACCTGAGGTCAGGAGTTCGAGACCAGCCTGGCCAACATGGTGAAATCCTGTCTCTACTAAAAATACAAAAATTAGCTGGGCTTGGTGGCAGATGCCTATAATTCCAGCTACTCGGGAGGCTGAGACAGGAGAATTGCTTGAACCCGGGAGGCAGAGGCTGCAGTGAGCCAATATCGTGCCACTGCACTTTAGCCTGGGTGACAGAACAAGACTATGTCTCAAAAAAAAAAAAAAAAAAAAAAATCTTGAGCAAATAAGGGAAGATAAGGGAAAACTATTTCATTTCATACACACGAGTGAAAGCAGGAACTTCTGAAAATAAAGGCAAACACCTGTCCCAATGGAACTGAGGGTTAAATAGACCCCAGGTTTCAACTTGTATTCTCCCACATAAAGTAAATAAATGCAATTTTTATTCACCAAATGCTTACCAGAATGTGGGATACAAGTATTAACAGAAAGACTAGGAAGGACCCTATTCTGCCCCAAGAGGCCCCTGCCCCTGCAGACATACCTGTTATGCTGTGGGGACTGGCTGGGGCATGGCAGGCGGCTCTGGCTTCCCACCCTTCTGTTCTGAGATGGGAGTGGTAGGCAGTATTTCATCTTTGGGTTCCACGATGCTCACATGGTCAGGCAGGGGCTTCTTAGGGCCAATCTTACCAGTTGGGTCCCAGGGCAGCATGATCTTCACCTTGATGCCCAGCACACCTAGAGGACACCACAGTTGTTAGCACACAGCTGGGATCTCACCGGCCCCCATCACACAACACCAAAGAGAGCAAGCAGTTTACTCAAGCACTCCTGGGTCTGGTCCCTTCTCAGACAAATGCCTCTAAATCAATCAATGAATAGGACACTTCTGCAGAAGGAACTCACGCACAGCACCACAGAACATGGTACTGACAAGGACCAAGAGCAGGAGGTGACCTTTCTGACTCGTCATCATGTCATCACTGAAGGGTACACAGATGGCTAAAAAAGACAAACCAACTCTTGGATCTGACAGGTCTCAGCAATTTGATTCTTACAGATCAATGTGGTAATCGATATGCCAAGGAATATGAACATACCCAGCTGCTTCCATGATAAACTCCCCCAAATTTTTAGATGTCTGTGGAAAACCAAATCTATCCACAAATGCCCTTTGACAAGCACTCTCAGCTGCTCACCTTGTCTGAGCAACACATGGCGCACAGCAGTGTCAACGTAGTAGTTAACAGGGTCTCCGCTGTGGATCATCAGGCCATCCACAAACTTCATGGATTTAGCCCTCTGTCCTCGGAGTTTCCCAGACACCACGACCTCGCAGCCTTTGGCCCCGCTCTCCATGATGAACCGCAGCACACCATAGCAGGCCCTTTAGAAGAAAAGAAGAGATCTACTTGTGTTATTATCAAGGACCTCCACCAAGTTTAAAAAACAAAACAAAAACTTAGTATTCAATGTTCCTTTAATGGAGAATAAATTTGACCAGAATCTGGCCCCAATGATACCAATTCTCTTCCACACCTATCACACGGAATCTTAGGGTAATATTCATCAAGTATGTCAAGCTCCTAAACATGTACTTTCCAACTCTGGCTGCATACTGGGATCACCTCGGAAGGCTAAAATAAAACACAAAAGAAACGCTGATGTCTAGGCCCTACTCTAAGCCAATTAAATGGGCAAAGTACAGGCACATGTATTTAAAAATGCTCCCTGGGTGATTCTCACGTATAATCAAAATTGAGAACCACATTTTTAAACTCCAATTACCCACTTTGTGGTCCCTTGTAATACTCTGCAACCTCCGAAGTCTCATTCACTAGGAAAGCTAACCCACCTAGGATCCTGGCTACCTTGCTATTAGAATGCTGATAAAACATTTTAAAATATGCCCTACCCCCCAACTCATTCAGTAGTTTACACTCTGCGACATACTAACTGGAGAGCTAGCCACCTCCAGGCCCTTTCACATTATCTTACTTAATATTCTACAACTAAGAGGTGGTATGATGGTTCACCTTAGAAGATAGTAGATCCCAGGCTCAGAAGTACATTAACTTGCTTCAATGTGTGCAACTAGCATGTGGAGGGGTTACTAAGACAGACTGCTGAGTCACACATCCAGTTTCCTATTTGGTGGGTCTAGGACTGGCACTAATCTTCTGAGAACCATTGTTCTAAGCGCCTAGCGGGCACTCGAACCAGGTAAGCAGTCTTTTCTAGGTCCTTACCTACGGCCTTGTCTACACTACCCATCCCTACCAGTCAACCTTCCTACAGCACAGTTTTCCTATCATTCCTCTAGGCAAGGCATTTCAATGCCTTTACATACAGTCTAACTGCACAAAGAACTTCCTGTTGAAATCTTACCAGTACACCCTCACATTACTATCTGCATGCAACTCAGAGGTTAAGTGTCTAGATTTTAAGCTCTCTCGCATCAGGTCTATCTTATCTCTTCAGAGTACCATTTTAAGAGTGAACACATTAAGTAGATCCAAATGATTCCTACTGAAGTTTCATGGTATCCCACAAGTACTAAGGCACTTCTACCTAGGGATACATAACACACACCCAGTAACAGGCCTAATTATTCTTCATTGCCCACCGCACTCCCCGACAGGGCTCTTTGTAAAGCCTCCTCGCGAAGACCAACAGGAGTTGGTCCCCTCCTTGGACAGTTCTATTTGTGTTGAACTCCCAAAGCACCCAGAACACTTCTCCATTACAGTACTGACCACCCTTTATGGTTCTTGCTGCTTTCATAGTCTTGCTAGTCTGCCAATTCAGTGAGGGCATGGTTTAGTATCTTACTATAATCCTGGGAGACTAGCAGATCCTGTCACTTTATAACAGTTCATCTGCTAATCAACAAACAGGAGACATATATTTTGATACACACAAAAGGTCATGACCATTAGGTCTCAGGACACTTACCTCCGCACAGCAAGCCCTCCTAGGAGTTTGTAACGCAGAGACTCTGCCTGGGCAATGGCACACAGACCTCTAGTGGCCACCTTTTCAGCATAAAGCTTTAAAGGAAGGAAGGGACATCCTGTTACCATCACCACTGTTTTCAACTGAAAGTTGAAAATTTGGCATGTCACACAAGCATCACTTTCTAGACCAAGCTTGCCCAACCCAGAGGCCGCATGCTGCCCAGGAGATGGCTTTGATTGTGGCCCAACAAAAATTGAACATCGTGATTTTTTGCACTACCAGTAGCGTGGCCCAAGATAATTCTTCCAACGTGGCCTACGGAGGCCAAAAGACTGCACAACACCATCACAAACAGCATATAATTTCAGTATCCCTCAATTCCTAAAGCACTTCTACCACCTACACACAGTGCAGGTTCCTTGCCCTCCCACCCTGGCTCCTTTGGCCATACCAAGTACACCAATGGGGATAGTCAATCCATCATATGCATCATTTCTATACCCAAGTTGAATGTAAAATCCTTTAACTATCAGCCATTAGCAGAACAGGCTTACAAAGTTAAGCCCATTATTCATTAAGAGAATTTCAACAAAGTTGTATCAGTCCATTTGTAATGAACAAAGTCTCCCAGTTTTTAGAAGTTATCATTCTGAAGAGCCATTATCTCTGGCATACGCCAGAATCACTCACCTCTACACTGCCCTCTGGAAAGCCAAACCTCTTCTGAACTACAGCAGTCAGTTCCCGAATCCGCCGGCCCTTCTCACCAAGAACATTCTGTGTTCTGGGCGGGGAAAAAGTGACAATTCATGACTCTCACAAATGCTAGATTTAACTTTAAATCTTGCATATATATGTGGTAGCAAAATCTCTGCCACAAAGCATATAATTTTCATTGACAAAAACTAAAGTTAAATTTTCAAAATGCAGCTTTTTTTGAGACAGGGTCTCTCTCTGTCACCCAGGCTGGATCACACCAATGGCTCACTGCAGCCTGGACCTCTTGGGCTCAAGCCATCGCCTGCTTCAGCCTCTGGAATAGCTGGGACCACAGGTATGCACCACCACACCCTTATCTTTTTTAGAGAGGGGGTTTCCGCATGTTGCCCAGGCTGGTCTTGAACTCCTGAGCTCAAGCGATCCTATGCCTGGCCTTAAAATCCAGCTTTTAAGAAGCAATTACATTCACTAAGCCCAGACTCACTGGCTGTCTATCCCCTTAAGTTCACAAAGGACAAACCAGCCAGGCGCGGTGGCTCACGTCTGTAATCCCAGCACTTCAGGAGGCCGAGGTGGGCGGATCACGAGGTCAGGAAATCGAGACCATCCTGGCTGACAGGGTGAAACCCTTTCTCTACTAAAAATACAAAAAATTAGCCGGGCATGGTGGTTGGCCCCTGTAGTCCCAGCTACTCAGGAGGCTGAGGCAGGAGAATGGCAGGAAGCTGGGAGGCGGAGCTTGCAGTGAGCAGAGATCTCACCACTGCACTCCAGCCTTGGGGACAGAGCAAGACTCTGTCTCACAAAAAAAAAAAAAAAAGGAATAAACCAACTTAGCATTTACAACAATTATAGGTGATGGCCAGTCAAGTGAGTTTTACCTGGTGGCTAAGATAATGATTTCTGTCCTGGTTGGTGTAACTCGCACCTCAACTCCAGAGTAGCCATCTTCAGCCAGCTCCCGAGTAAGAAACTCATTCAGTTCAGCTTTGAAGATGCCATCAGCGACAAACTAATCCAAAAAAAGCGAAGTTCAAAATTAGGACATCGGTGTAGGCTCACTTTCGCCTGAGCCAGTGTCTTATTAGTCAATGCATCCCTCCCCAAAACTAAATACCTCCAACCAATGGTTCCAAACCCTTGTTCCAACAGGAGTGCAGCAACCCTTCTCAGACAAATGCCTCTAGGTCATCTTTAGGAAGTTACTTCAACCAGGGCCCTTTAAACTGTGCCACAGAATGCAGCACAGAGTAGGCAACCTGGGCGAAGGCAACACCCCCAAGTCAGACTCGTCATCATCTCTTCATCGAAGGGTTTAAAACAGTTCCACATGCAAAACAAGAAACTGCTCTAAAATAGCCTATTTACACTTCACTCAGCACAGCAAAGACACTGTACTTGTCACTGTGAAGGAACAGAATAGATAGTGGACTTAACATACGCTCTCTCACTTGCAGACACAACCTGGACCGTCTAAAGAATCCCAGCCATGTTATCTGGCCTTACGGTACCTGTGGTTTTAACTGTAAACAGAGCTGGAAAATCCTAACTCACAAGAGTTGTGGATTTAATTTTAACATCGAAGTGTAGGTATACGAAATGACAAACTGTCTATTTTTAAAGCTAATGATTTTTACACAGTTCTTTCCCATGGAATAACAAAGCGTTAAATCCGAGGCAGCTTCCTCCCGGGGTCCTCAGACGGAGCAAGCAATCGTCAGTAACCCTTCATGTTGAGGTCGTGGGACCAGCAGACTGTACCCAGACTCGACCAGTAAGAAGACAAGTATACACTGCTGCCTCCCCTTCCCAAAACCATGGGATAAGACATGAGGGAAATGACACACGCCCTCAAAATGCCACGTTTACTAATTCCATTGACCAAAAAATGCTCACAAACGCCTTCTCCGGGACAGAAGGGGCGCCTGGTCCCCATCTCTCTGCGCTTCACTCGGAACCAGAGAAAAACCTGTCTCTCCCTTACCCGGCCACACAGCGCCCGCCTGGCTCGGGCCTCTCACTCAATCCACCGCCATCCGCGGCCCGTGGGAATGCCAGGAGGCCTAAGCCGCTTCCCAGGGCAGGGCACGGAGCTGCAGGCCTCGCGGTGGCACCCGAGAAGCCCCTGACCCTCGCGGCGCAGTCGTTCCCCGAACCCAGTCCCCAGAGGCTCACCTTCCTCTTCTTGGAAATTTGCACGGCCATCTTGCCGCCGCGCTCCGCCGAAAGAAAAAGAAGTGGCGGGCGGGCGGAAGTGAGTATAAAGGGCGCAAGCGACGACGCAGGGCTGCGCTACGTGGACGCCTATGGGTGCTCATGGGAAATGTAGTTTTTACGTAAAGAAGGCGTCAAGGGAAGGAAGAGTGTAGGCAGGAACAGCAAAGGGGGTTCGACCAGCAGGACTGCTAGACTTCAGAGGATCTTAGAGTTCAATTCGCTTTTTTTTTTTTTTTTTGAGACGGAGTCTTGCTCTGTCGCCCAGGCTGGAGTGCAGTGGCCGGATCTCAGCTCACTGCAAGCTCCGCCTCCCGGGTTCACGCCATTCTCCTGCCTCAGCCTTCGGAGTAGCTGGGACTACAGGCGCCCGCCACCTCACCCGGCTAGTTTTTTGTATTTTTTAATAGAGACAGGGTTTCACCGTGTTAGCCAGGATGGTCTCGATTTCCCGACCTCGTGATCCGCTTGTCTCGGCCTCCCAAAGTGCTGGGATTACAGGCTTGAGCCACCGCGCCCGGCCGCGAGTTCAATTCTCATAGTTTAAAAACAAGCAATGCGAGGTGCAGAGGTGGAAATTACAGGTATAAGTTCACACAGCAACAGAGTTTAACCAGCGTGGAACTCTGGCCCCTACAGTTTCAGGGTGGACATTGTAATGAAAATCTGCTGAAATCCCTCAGTGAAATTCATTTAAGACTCCTCTTTGGGAGGCCAAGGCGGGCGGATTACTTGAGGTCAGGAGTTAAAGACTAGCCTGGCGAACATGGTGAAACCCCGTCTCTACTAAAAATAGAAAAAGTAGCTGGGCGTGGTGGCAGGCACCTGTAATCCCAGCTACTCAGGAGGCTGAGGTGGGAGGATTGCTTGGACCCGGGAGGTGGAGGTTGCAGTGGGCGGAGATCCCACCACTGCACTCTAGCCTGGGCGACAGAGTGAGGCTCTGTCTCAAAAAAAAAAAAAAAAAAAAAGAATGTCCCCCAGTCTGTGCCCATTTCCTCCATTCCAAATGATAATAAAACCTGATATTTACTAAGTGTCCTAGGGACTGTGTTCTGTGCCCTTTATGTTGTTTTCATTTACTCCACCTTACTTTCATCAAGTCCATTACAATTTGTAACAGAAGTCCCAGAGAGTGGCTCGTGTGCCCGCCCGCCCTCCCTCTCTTCCTTCCTTCCTTCCTTCCTTCCTTCCTTCCTTCCTTCCTTCCTTCCTTCCCTCCTTCCTTCCCTCCTTCCCTCCTTCTCTCTCTTTCTCTCCTTTCTTTCTTTTCTCTCCCGTTGCCCAAGCTGGAGCGCAGTAGTACGATCTCAGCTCCCTGCAACCTCCACCTCCCAGGTTCAAGCGATTCTTCTGCCTTGGCCTCCTGAGTAGCTGGGATTACAGGTGCACACCACCAAACCCGGCTAATTTTTGTATTTTTAGTAGAAATGAAGTTTCACCACGTTGGCCAGGCTGGTCTTGAACTCCTGACCTGAAGTGATCCACCTGCCTCACCCTCCCAGAGTGCTGGGATTACAGGCATGAGCCAATGCGCCCGGCCTTCTTTTTCAATTAAAAAAAAATTCTAGCCAGGTGCAGTGGCTCAGGCTTGTAATCCCAGCACTTTGGGAGGCCAAGGCAAGTGGATTGCTTGAGGCCAGAAGTTTGAAACCAACCTGGGCAACAGAATGAGACACTCTCATCTCTACAAAAAGTGAAAAAAGAAAATTAGCCGGGTGTGGTGGTGTGTGCCTGTAGTCCCAGCTACTCTGGAGGCAGAGGTGAGAGGACTGCTTGAGCACAGGAAGTCTAGGCTGCAGTGAACCGCGATTGTGCCACTGCACTCAGCCCGGACAGCAGAGTGAGACTCAGTCTAAAAAAAAAAAAAAATTTAAATGTCTGTTCATTTTATTATGAAGCTTACAGAACAGTTGGAAAAACTGTACATGTATGCATTACCAAGCTGAGGGGGAATTGAGAATGATGCTACAACTAATATTTTGCTGTTGCTTTATCATATATCTACTCATCCCTGTAGCCACCCACCAATATATCTTTTGAGGCATTTCAAAGTAAGTTGCAGACATTGGTAAACTTTACCCCTAAACACTTCAATAACAGTTTTAAGTTTGAATAGTTTTCTTCACGTAAAAGTCAGGGTATTTCTCTCTAAAACTATTTCAGGTTTTTCTTAAGAATATAGAAAGATCGCCGGGCGCGGTGGCTCACGCCTGTAATCCCAGCACTTTGGGAGGCTGAGGTGGGCGGATCACAAGGTCAGGAGATGGAGACCATCCGGGTTAACTCGATGAAACCCCGTCTCTACTAAAAATACAAAAAAAAAAAAAAAAAAAAAAAAAAAAAAAAAAAAAAAAAAAAAAAAAAAATTAGCCGGGTGTGGTGGCGGGCACCTATAGTCCCAGCTACTCGGGAGGCTGAGGCAGGATAATGGCATGAACCCGGGAGGCGGAGGCTGCAGTGAGGTGAGATGGCGCCACTGCGCTCCAGCCTGGGTGACAGAGCGAGACTCCATCTCAAAAAAAAAAAAAAAAAAAGAATATAGAAATATCGCCGGGCGCGGTGGCTCACGCCTGTAATCCCAGCACTTTGGGAGGCCGAGGCGGGCGGATCACAAGGTCAGGAGATCGAGACCACGGTGAAACCCCGTCTCTACTAAAAATACAAAAAATTAGCCGGGCGCGGTTGTGGGCGCCTGTAGTCCCAGCTACTCGGGAGGCTGAGGCAGGAGAATGGCGTGAACCCGGGAGGCGGAGCTTGCAGTGAGCCGAGATCGCGCCACTGCACTCCAGCCTGGGCGACAGAGCGAGACTCCGTCTCAAAAAAAAAAAAAAAAAAAAAAAAAAAAAGAATATAGAAATATCTAGCAAAATAGTGAACCCACATTTCTTCATGGGCAGTGCTCTCCTTCCCCGTTATACCAAAAGAGGCTTTCCAATGTGCCACACTCCCTGGCAGCATCACTCAGTTATTTTCTGGTCCTAGAAGCCATTGGAGTGTTTAACTCCAGCACTAAAACAACTCTGATGTAAAGTGACCTGTCCTATAATCATGGAATTAACAGAGTTCTACAGGAGCTGAGCAGAGGGACCAGGGAAGACGACAAAAAGTGGCTGGGTGCGTTGGCTCACGCCTGTAATCCCAGCACTTTGGGAGGCTGAGGTGGGTGGATCACCTGAGGTCATGAGTTTGAGACCAGCCTGGCCAACATAGTGAAACCCCATCTCTACTAAAAATACAAAAATTAGCCAAGTGTGGTGGTGCATGCCTGTAATCCCAGCTACTTGGGAGGCTGAGGCATGAGAATCTCTTGAACCCGGGAGGTGGAATTGCAGTAAGCCATGGTCAAAACCACTGCCCTCCAGCCTGGGTGACAGAGTGAGACTCTATCAAAAAGAAAAGAAAAGAAAAAAGAAAAGAAAAGAAAAGAAAAGAGAAGTGGACGAACCAAAGAACCAAAGAGATGGTAGCTGTGGATCTATCTTTTTTTTTTTTTTTTAGGAAAAAGTTTCCCTCTGTCGCCCAGGCTGGAGTGCAGTAGCGCAATCTCAACTCACTGCAACCTCTGCCTCCCGAGTTCAAGCGATTCTCCTGCCTCAACCTCCCGAGTAGGTGGGATTACAGGCACGCACCACCACCAGCTAATTTTTGTGGTTTTAGTAGAGACAGGGTCTCACTATGTTGGCCAGGCTGGTCTCGAACTCCTGGCCTCAGATGATCCACCCGCCTCGGCCTCCCAAAGTGCTGGGATTACAGACATGAACCACTGCACCCAGCAGATGCCCTAGTTTCTGACTTCAGTCGTGAATGCTTGGCGACAACCCTTACCGAGATGAGGAACCTAGGAATAGGTTGTTTTTCTTCCCACTGCCCCCCCAACCCCGCTCCCCGTCCATCTGTTCTCTCTCTCTGCTCTTCATGCGCCTCTTCATCCAGCTCCTTGGTCTGTCTATAGAGTGGTGCCAGGTTGCTGAAAACGTGAGCCTGGTAAATCCACCTGCCTGACTTCCCTATGTCTTCACTAGAGATGTGGGCGCTGAAGGAGAGCACCCGCCGTTGTGTGCTGGGATGAGAGTAAAATCACAGCAGGCTCCTAGACCCTCTCAGTGAATCACTTCTATTTCCTCATTCCCATATGCCTCACATTCTCCCACAGTCCCTATTATAATATTTGACAAAGCTTTAACCCCAGAACCTCCTCACTTTCAGAAGTCAACCTCCCTCCTAGCCCCTTGGCCCCCTAATAGATTGTATAGCCAGAAACTGCCTCCTGCCCATCCTATAATCCTGTGTATTCCTGGCTATCCTTACCTCCTTCCTTCCCAGCTTAGGAAAGAGACCATCTTTCTTCCCAAGGCCAGCCTTCCCATTGTGTTCTGGTCCCAGTTTAGTTCTGTTTCCTTGAGACCTTGCTCTAGCAATCATTCTCCCCCTTGCTCATGGTCATCTCGCTTCATACTGACTCTTTCCTTTCCCTGCTGCCCGCATGTTAAACACACCACTTCTTCAGGGTTGTGCCTCCTCTCATTGCTTCAGTAGTGTTCTGTGCATCCCCTCCTGTAACACTCATCTCACTGGGTTGGAATGGTCTATGTGTTTCTCTCAGTAGACTGTAGGTTCTGTAAGAGCCTGGACTGAACCTATTTTATTCATTCTATTCAGAGCTTGGATCTGGACAGGCTCAGGCCCAGTGTCAGTCAAAGTTTGAAGAGCAAACAAATAAATGCATGGATTCTAGTTTTTAGATAATTCCTTGTAGCACGGAACTAATATGAATTTGCCTGCACATGCTGTATCTTATCTGGGATGTTCAGAAAACCAAATTCTGGAGGCTCAAAGCTGAGGATCAGACAGTGGCAAGTTCTCTGAGGTAAATGCCACCTCTTGATGATGTGGTAGCTCATCTGCTGCCCTTCCCCAGGGATGCCAGGAGGCTGCCTGCCTGAGTGTCACCCCCCAGTCCCAGGAGAACGTCCATGAAGGAAGCCTTTGTCTTGATCATACTGCCCTTCCTCTGTCTAAGACTATTATAAGAAAAAGGCAATATAGTACTCAATGCTGTGGAAACAATAGTAGTTGTAATACATTGAGTTGTTACTAAGAGCAAGGACAGTGAGAGTGCCTTAATCTCTCCCTGGGTATCCAAAAAGAAAGCAAAACTCTATCTGTTTAGCCCACAGAGTCACAGAATTGTCCCTTGGATTGTGAAGAGAGGACTGTGAGTGTCTGAGAAACATATGGCTTTGTGGCCACACTTGGGCCATGCATGGGCCCTTGGAGCGTCACAAAGGACTTTCCTGAAATTCCTGAAAACCAAAGGTGAGATTTGCCCTGGTCAAATGAATACAGCCCACAGTTTCTGGGAACAGTTTGAAAACAGTAGAACCTCATAGAAAGCATTGAATTTACCTGAATTTACCTGAATCCAAAGGCTAGGCACGGTGGCTCACGCCTGTAATCCCAGCACTTTGGGAGGCCAAGGCAGATCACTTGAGGCCAGGAGTTTGAGACCAGCCTGGCCAACATGGTGAGACCCCCATCTCTACTAAAAATACAAAAATTATTTGGGCATGGTGGCAGGCCTATAGTCCCAGCTACTCAGGAGGCTGAGGCACAAGACTCGCTGGAGCCCAGGAGGTAGAGGTTGCACTGAGCCAAGATTGTGCCACTGCACTCCAACCTGGGCAACAGAGTGAGACTGTCTCAGGAAAAAAAAAAGAGAGAGAGAGAGAGAGAGAAAGAAAGAAAGAAAGAAGAAAGAAAGAAAGAAAGAAAAGAAAGAAAGAAAGAAAGAAAGAAAGAAAGAAAGAAAGAAAGAAAGAAAGAAAGAAAGAAAGAAAGAAAGAAAAGAAAGAGGAAGAAAAACTTACCTGAATCCCACTTGAGGAGCTTGACAGAGAGAGAACTGAAGTTGTGGGAATAAGGGTGGGTGTCCCTGCCTTGCTGCTCCAGAGTGGCTCAGAGGGAGGTGGGAGGACAGAGGAGCTTCTTCTGTTCACAGAGAGAGGGTAAATGGGTCTCCACTATGGCACCTGTTAAGGGATTGCTGTTCTAGGGCAATAGCGACCATATTCAGTTGTCACTTACTTTAGAGTCTGACACCCCCAGAGAGACACAATGATGTCATTGGATTCTCAGTGATTTGGTTAAAATAGATCGGTGACTCACTCTGGGCCTCAAATTGAGTCTCTGCATATTCATAGAAGAATGCTGTCAAATAAATTTGAACAGATCTTTTTTCACTGCTTTTGTATCATTGCTTAAAAGACTCACACTTCTGAATACCCCTACTTAAAATAAAAATAAGATTCAGTGTATGGAAGGGTGTGTTAAAACAAGCATCCTCACTCTGTAGGTGAGGTGTGAACTGGTTCTTCCTTTTTGGAGGGCAGCTTGGCAGTATCCACTAAAATTGAAGATGTAGATTCCCTTTGGCCTAGAAAATATATTTCTTTTTATCTACTTCAGAAAAACACTCACACAATGTACATGGGGTGATTGCAAGAATGCTTATTAGAACATTGTTAGTAATAGTGAAAAACTAAATTATAAACAGCCAAAAAGCCCTGCAGTAGGAAAATGGTTGTGGAATATCATGTAATAACTAAAAAAGAAAAAAAAAGAAAGAAAAATTACAGTGGCTCACGCCTGTAATCCCAGCACTTTGGGAGGCCGAGGCGGGCGGATCACGAGGTTAGGAGATCAAGACCATACTGGCTAACACGGTGAAACCACATCTCTACTAAAAATACAAAAAAAAAATAGCCAGGTGTGGCGGCGAGCGCCTGTAGTCCCAGCTACTCCGGAGGCTGAGGCAGGAGAATGGTGTGAAGCCTGGAGGCGGAGCTTGCAATGAGCCGAGATGGCGCCACTGCACTCCAGCCTGGGCAACAGAGCAAGACTCTTTAAAAAAAAAGAAAAGAAAAGAAAAAAAGAAATAGATCTATGTATTTGCACGAAAAAAGCACCAAGTGATACTGCTATGTGAAAAAAAGCAAGTTGCAGAACAATATTACTCTATAATATGTATGTAAAATATAATAAAACATATCTATGCATGTAAATGAATGGAAGGATTTATACTCAACTAACAGAGAACTAAGGTTACCTCTGGGGAATGCAGCAGTATTAGGGGAGGTTAAGGAGCAATTATGGCTTGAATTTTCTTTTCTTTTTTTTTTTTTTTTGTCTGAGACAGAGTCTCGCTCTGTCGCCCAGGCTGGAGTGCAGTGGCGCCATCTTGGCTCGCTGCAAGGTCTGCCTCCCGGGTTCATGCCATTCTCCTGCCTCAGCCTCCCGAGTAGCTGGGACTACAGGCGCCTGCCACCACGCCCGGCTTTTTTTTTTTTTTTTTTTTTTTTTTGTATTTTCAGTAGAGACAGGGTTTCACTGTGTTAGCCAGGACTGTCTCTATCTCCAGACCTCGTGATCCGCCGGTCTTGGCCTTCCAAAGTGCTGGGATTACAGGCTTGAGCCACCGCGCCCGACCGGCTTGACTTTTCTTAAAATATATTGGCTGGGTGCAGTGGCTAACGCCTGTAATCCCTGCACTTGGGGAGGCTGAGGTGAGCAGATTGCTTGAACTCAGGAGTTCCAGACGGGCCTGGGCGAAACTCCATCTCTACAAAAAGATACAAAAATTAGCTGGGCGCGTGGGTCTGCAGTCCCAGCTACTCGGGAGACCGAGGTGGGAGGATGGCTTGAACCTGGGAGGCGGAGGTTGCAGTGAGCCCAGATCGAGCCTCTGCACTCCAGTCTGGGTGACAGAGCGAGACTCTCTCAAAACACAAAAAAGAAAAAAAAAAGTATATTCACGTGTTACTTGTGAAATGAAAACAAAGAAAAAATGTAAGGAAACACGAACATATATGGATTTCTGATAATGTGGCCACTTGTGAAACAATGGGGATGTCTTTGTCTACAACACAAAATGTCATAATCCTTTCCTCTGAAAACTCAGTCTTTTTTTTTTAATTTTTCTTTTCACCTACAACGTGTTCTATGATAGAAAACTCAGAGTCTTAGGGCCAGGAGCCGTGGCTCATGCCTGTAATGCCAGCACTTTGGGAGGCTGAGGCAGGTGGATCACCAAAAGTCAGGAGCTCAAGGCCAGCCTGGCCAACATGGTGAAACCCCATCTCTACTAAAAATAACAAAATTAGCCGGGTGTGGTGGCACACACCTGTAATCTCAGCTACTCAGGAGGCTGAGGCAGGATAACTGCTTGAACCTGGGAGGCGGAGGTCGCAGTGAGCCGAGGTCACGCCACTGCACTACAGCCTGGGCAGCAGAGCAAGACTCTGTCTTGGAAACAAAACAAAACAAAACAAAAAACTCAGAGTCTCTTAATCAGACTATAAATTTGTACCATCTTATACCATAGCCACTGGCCTCGTGGGGCTTTTGAGCACTTAAAACTGGCTAGTCTGGATGGAAAAGTGCTGTAAGAGGAAAATACACATCAGATTTGGAAATATAAAAAGGAATATAATGTCTCATTAATATTTTTATATTGATTACATGTTGAAACAATAACACTTTAGATATAATGGGTTAAATAAAATGCTATTACAATTAAGTTCATCTGTTTTTTGCTACTAGGACATTTAGAATTACAGGCATATCTCAGAGATGTTGCAGGTTTGGCTCCAGACACATCACAACAAAGTGAGTCACCTGAATTTGCTTTGTTTCCCAGTGCATATCAAAGTTATATTTATACTATAGTGCATGTAAAAGTTATATTTGCACTATTGCACACTTAACTGTAGTCTATTAAGTGCGCAGTAGCATTTCTAAAATAAAAATGTACATATCTTAATTAAAAATATTTTATTGATAAAAAATGCTAATGATAATCTGAGACTTCAGTGAGTTGTAATCTTTTTGCTGGTGGAATGTCTTGCCTTGATGTTGATGGCTGCGGACTGATCGGGGTGGTGGTTGTTGAAGGCTGGAGTGACTGTGGCAATTCCTTTTTCTTTTTTAGAGACAGTTGATAGCAAACACACAGTTAAGTTTCATAGTCAGGTGAGTTTCTGGGAGCCCACCCTGACCTAGAAGATTAGTTTTATAAGGATGGAAGAGGCAGATTAAGGGAAGTCCAGGATTGTTTCTGGAGGCCTGGAGCCTTGGAGCCAGGGAAGTGAGACCACCACAGCCCCTCGCCCACATATACGTGTTCTTTCTCTTCTATAAACTGAGGTCCAAATGGTTTAGTAAATGAGGAGAGGTGAACTCAGGGAGTGCAACCACTTAACCTTGTTCAGGTTTTCCTGAACAAACTGGCTGTGTAGCCACTGGATCTGCACAGTGGGCTGGGATGTGGATTTGAATTCCTGCCTTTGGGACTATTCAACACTCCCCATGACCAATTTTATTTCTTTATTTCTTTATTTTGGAGACAGGGTTTTGCTATGTTGCCCAGGCTGCTCTCAAACTCCCGGCCTCACGCCATCCTTATACCTCAGCCTCCCAAATAGTTGTGATTACAGGTGTGGTCACTGCTCCCAGCTGTATTCAAAACACTTTTCAGATTGAATGATACTTTGGAAAAACTCTAGGTTTTTTCATTTAGCGAAGCATTACAGTGTGGCGTATGTTTGAGCCCGACAGCCTGTCTCGCATTCCTGCTCTGGGTTTTTATAGTTACCAGCTAGGCGACCTCAGGTGCGTTATCTCTGCATCAGTTTCTTCATCTCTAAAATGGGATGAAAATAATAGTAAACTCACCCCCTGGAATAGTTGTAAGAGTAAATGAATTAATACAGGCAAAGTGCTTAGCACATAGTAAAGCACCTGGGATGCAGTGTATTCAATTGGCATTAGCTATTCTTGCTTGGAACGAGTGCCAATGCCAGATCCTAGGGTCACTGAAGAATCTGACTCTGCTCCTGCCTTCCAGGAGCTCAGAGCTGGGAGTGGGGATACAGATAAATGAGTGTGATAGGCATCATAAGGGGCATTACAGTGAGAAGGCGTTGGGGAAGGCAGGGTGTTGGAAAAGATGTCGCAGAGTTCCAGTTCAGTGGAGTTTCACAAGAGGCTCAGGTGTTTACCAGAGTAGTGGACACACCAGGCAGCGTAAATGGGTTGAACACTTTGGGAGCAAGAGAACATCCCTGAGTTATGAAAATAGTTTTTTGATTTAAGCAATAAAATGCTTTCATTTAAAAATATTGAAAAGAGCAAAGAAGGAAATAAAAATGACCCAGGAAAGGCTGGAGATGGTGACTCACGCCTGTAATTCCAGCATTTTGGGAGGCCGAGGCAGGCAGATCACTTGAGGTCAAGAGTTTGAGACCAGCCTGGCCAACATGGCGAAACCTCATGCTATTCAGGAGGCTGAGACAGGACAATCACTTGAACCCAGGAGGTGGAGGTTGCAGAGAGCTGAGATTGCGCCACTGCACTCCAGTCTGGGCGACAGAGTGAGACTCCTTTTCAAAAAAAGAAAAAAGACCCGGGAAAATAAAAATGACACTGTTCTGGTAAGGCAGTGTAAACTCCGGGGGCACACGTTTCCAGATCTCTCCCTAGGTGTCGATACCCACTGTGAGGAGTCAATGTGCACCTGCAATATCACACGAACGGGGCGCACAATACACCCACCGGCCGGTGAGGGACGCTGGCGCCGTGCCTGGAGGGTGGAAAGGGAGTGGGCAGCTCAGGGGGAGGCAGACAGTGGGCAAACTGGAAACCAACTCAGTCTGTTTGCTACCCCAGTACTGCCACTTGCAAGCTTTGTGATCTCAGGCAAGTCACTTAACCTTTCTGAGTCTAAGAGTCTTCATCCATAATGTGGAGGAATTATCATTAATTTCATAGAATTTCTATGATTGAATTAAATGGTATGTGTAAAGCATTTAGCTTAGTGCTTAGCACATGGAACATCCTTGTAGGATGGAATGGATTACCATTGCTTTTAATGCAGACAAACAATTTGGCATTTAGGTTTACATTAATCTTCAGTGTTTTTGTTTAGTGAGTCAGTTTCAACATGCCCTACCCAACACGAACACGTGGTTCACATCTCAGCTCTTAGCAGAAGACCACAAGACACCAGTGCCTTTCATTCTCACACACACCAGGCACTATTTCGTTACAGGCAAAAGGACCACACTACCAAGACATAGAGGACAGAGAAAGCTCCTTTGAAGGAAAAATGTGGGAAGCAGTTGGCCAGAGATCAGACTGCTGGAACAGAAAGGCCAAGGATGTCCCAGCCCCATCAGGTATCGTGCAGGGGCAAGGGACCAGCATCTGTTCTTGAGAGATGGAGCCCAAGGGCAGCTGCATCAAGGGCCTTCCCAGGGCCAATAAGGGCCAGGAGCAGGAGGGCAGTTTCAGTGGTCAGCCAGGTAAGAAAGACCAGCTGAATCCTTCTTGACAGGCTGTTACTGAGCCCAGGTTGAAGACAGGGAACACAGTTGGAATACCCAGAGGCAGTAGGTTTATCCAGTTTAATTTTATTTTCATTTTTTTCTTCATAATCAGTTCCGTCTTTGCTATCACTTAATTTTACATTTAAAATGCCACCCTAGGGCTCACGCCTGTAATCCCAGCACTTTGGGAGGCCGAGATGGGCAGATCACGAGGTCAGGAGATCGAGACCATCCTGGGTAACATGGTGAAACCCCGTCTCTACTAAAAATACAAAAAAGTACCCGGGTGTGGTGGTGGGCGCCTGTAGTCCCAGCTACTTGGGAGGCTGAGGCAGAAGAATGGCGTGAACCCGGGAGGCGGAGCTTGCAGTGAGCCGAGATCGCGCCACCGTACTCCAGTCTGGGCGACAGAGCGAGACTCCGTCTCAAAAAAAAAAAAAAAAAAAAAAAAAAAAGCCACCCTTCCAAAGTGGCTCTCCCAAAACTGTGCATACTGCGCCCTCTGGTGGCCATAACAACCAACTACAGCAACGTGGTCAATTTGTTTCCCAGAAAGGGTTGGGGCTGCTGCTCTCCGCATCCTACCGCCATTACAAACCTGGCCCCCAACCAAGTGGACACCATTGGTAATCCCATTCAAACTCCATTCAAAGGCCTGAGCACGTAGAACAGTACATAGCGGATGGTGGGCATGCCTCACAGAAACCACAGGCAGGAGGCTGACTTCCCAGGATTTGACTAGTGAAATCCACACATATAGGTCTGAATATACTGTGTGACTCCACCAAGGTAGCTGGAGGACAGGAATTTCCCAGCTTCCTATGCAGAATAAGGCTGTGTGAACAGGCAGCTGGTTAGCTTGGAGGCAAGTGGGGAGGGGAAGAGCCAAGGACTGGCAAGCAGCCAAGTTGACCAGGGAGGGACAGGAGCCAGGTATGACAGGGAAGAGAGAGCTTTAACTTAGAGGTGAGTGCTGAGGGCTTTCGTAAAGAGAAGCTATTAGAACCATCTAATCTAGTTCAGACCTTGACTCTTGGCCAGGCACGGTGGCTCACACCTATAATCCCAGAACTTTGGGAGGTCGAGGTAGGAGGATCGCTTGAGGCCAGGAGTTCAAGACTAGCCTGGGCAACATAGGTGAGATTCTATCTCTGCAAAAAATAATAATAATAAAAATTGGCCGGGCGCGGTGGCTCAAGCTTGTAATCCCAGCACTTTGGGAGGCCGAGACGGGCGGATCACGAGGTCAGGAGATCGAGACCATCCTGGCTAACACGGTGAAACCCCGTTTCTACTAAAAAATAAAAAAAACTAGCCGGTTGAAGTGGCGGGTGCCTGTAGTCCCAGCTACTTGGGAGGCTGAGGCAGGAGAATGGCATAAACCTGGGAGGCGGAGCTTGCAGTTAGCTGAGATCCAGCCACTGCACTCCAGCCTGGGTGACAGAGCGAGACTCCGTCTCAAAAAAAAAAAAAAACAATAAAAATCAGCCAGGCATTGTGGCCCATGCCTGTAGTCCCAGCTACTTAGGAGGCTGAGGTGGGAGATTGCTTGAGCCCAGGAGTTTGAGGATGCAGTGAGCCAAGTTTGTTTTTCAAGACCCTGTCTTGAAAAAAAAAAAAAAAAAAAGCAAGACACACACATATAAAAACCCTAAAACCTGACTCACCAGACTTGGGAGTCTGAGGTCCTGGCTCCAAGTAACCTCTGCTTAGTTTGAACTTCCCCAGAGAGATGATGGATGTGTTTGCCTCACGAATGCTGCAGACCCCCACCCAGTCATCAAGTTTATGAAGTGTCAGGGAGCCAGAGATCACCTCTAACTCCTTCTTTTAACTCTTAGTGAGCTCTTCCCCTGGATCTAGAAATGAAATCACCAACAGGCAGATTAACAAGAGAAAAGTATACAAATTTCACTAATTTTACATGCACATGGGGATGTTCATAAGAGGGTGAAGCATGAAGAAGTGGCCAAAGCAAGACACTTTTATACTTTTTAGAGTGATACATGTGAGAAGAAATGACAGAACCAAGAAAATCTGGCTGTGGGGCAGTAGATTTTCTGGGGAAGTCACTTAGGAGATACATGGTGGTGGGGAGGTGTGAACCAAGTGGAAGATAAGGGTTACTGTTAAGTATGTTTATTCAGGTCCATTGTGACCTCTAATTCCCAGTCTCCGGTGATAAGGGCTATTTTCTCTCTATGGTGTGGAGAAGGGACTCCTCCCATAGGAATCTTTATTGCTTGCTGCATGTAGCAAGAGACAGGTCAGTTCACCCTTTCAGAAACTACAATT
This sequence comes from Macaca fascicularis, assembly GCF_037993035.2. NCBI lineage: Eukaryota > Metazoa > Chordata > Mammalia > Primates > Cercopithecidae > Macaca > Macaca fascicularis. The sequence continues at coordinate 74,268,934 of NC_088388.1, read as the reverse complement.
TCTCAGTGTTTTCTTTTTTTTTTTTTTTATTTTTTTTATTTTTTTTATTTTTTTATTTTTTTTTTTTTTTTTGAGACTGAGTCTGGCTCTGTCGCCCAGGCTGGAGTGCAGTGGCCGGATCTCAGCTCACTGCAAGCTCCGCCTCCCGGGTTTACGCCATTCTCCTGCCTCAGCCTCCGGAGTAGCTGGGACCACAGGCGCCCGCCACCTCGCCCGGCTAGTTTTTTGTATTTTTTAGTAGAGACGGGGTTTCACCGTGTTAGCCAGGATGGTCTCGATCTCCTGACCTTGTGATCCGCCCGTCTCAGCCTCCCAAAGTGCTGGGATTACAGGCTTGAGCCACCGTGCCCGGCTTTCTCAGTGTTTTCATCTTGCAATAGTCAATATACCAATCTGGCATATTTCGGGATGGCGCGTCTTTTACCCGTTCACAGGGATGTGGAACAATGGATCTTGCCAAGCCTGCTCGGGGGGAAGTACACCAGCACAGACGCTTTGTGGAGTCTGGTATATCCTTAAGGAATGTTGATCCTGCAGTCCTACAACTCAGACGAACCACTCCCAGGTATACAGCCTGAGTCCTGGGATTCAGGGTGTGCTCACATTCCCCCTCCAAGAATTTGAAGGATGTGTTTTTCTTCTGTGTGTTTAAAGTCATGTAGAACTTCGGGTAGGGTGCGGTGGCTCATGCCTGTAATCCCAGCACTTTGGGAGGCCAAGGTGCATGGATCACTTGAAGTCAGGAGTTCCAGACCAGCCTGGCCAACATGGCGAAACCCCATCTCTACTAAAAATACAAAAAGTAGCCAGGCATGGTGGCATGCGCCTGTAATTCCAGCTACTCAGGAAGTTGAGGCAGGAGAATCGCTTGAACCTGAGAGGCGGAGGTTGCAGTGAGCCAAGATAACACCACTGCACTCTGGCTTGGGTGACAAAGTGAGACCCCACCTCAAAATAAATAAATAAATTTTTAAAAAGTTATGTAGAACCTTGACATAAGTAGAACTTTTCACTGTAAGTTTAAATAAACTTGCAAAATCTATCATTTCCAGCACTACTCTAATGTTGACACTTTAAAGCAGTTAGTCTCTTGTTAATATGTATCCATGGGGCCGGGCGCGGTGGCTCAAGCCTATAATCCCAGCACTTTGGGCGGCCGAGACGGGCGGATCACGAGGTCAGGAGATCGAGACCACCGGGTTCGGTGAAACCCCGTCTCTACTAAAAAATACAAAAAAACTAGCCGGGCGAGGTGGCGGGCGCCTGTAGTCCCAGCTACTGGGGAGGCTGAGGCAGGAGAATGGTGTAAACCCCGGAGGCAGAGCTTGCAGTGAGCTGAGATCTGGCCACTGCACTCCAGCCTGGGCGACAGAGCGAGACTCCGTCTCAAAGAAAAAAATAAATAAATAAAATAAATAAAATAAAATGCATCCATGGGAATAATATAAATGTCACCGTGATTTGATACCCATAATCATCCACTTTAAAAAATACACAAATAAGCTTTTTTTTTGAGACGGAGTCTCGCTTTGTCACCCAGGCTGGAGTGCAGTGGGGCATCTCGGCTCACTGCAAACTCTGCCTCCCGGGTTCACGCCATTCTCCTGCCTCAGCCTCCCATGTAGCTGGGACTACAGGCGCCCGCCACCACGCCCGGCTAATTTTTTGTATTTTTTTTAGTAGAGACAGAGTTTCACCGTGTTAGCCAGGATGGTCTCGATCTCCTGGCCTCGTGATCTGCCCGCCTCAGCCTCCCAAAGTGCTGGGATTACAGGCGTGAGCCACCGCGCCTGGCCACAAATAAGCTTTTCTTGAACAGTTGAACATTTTTTATTGTTTCATTTCCTTCTCGAACTTATATTTCCATTCCGCACAACCCTGGGAATGTCTTCATGCACCCTGGAAATCCAGAGTTCTCTGTGGAGTTGATCCATGACCTCTTCCCCACTCGCTCCCCTTGCCCAGGGTGGCAGAGTTGACTTCGGTTTGGTCTCACTGGGTAATTTTCCAGGAAAAGCCTGTCCAGCGGGATGTTTTCCCAGCCCAGTGACCCACTGAAATTTACTTCCTGGCCGGGCACGATGGCTCATGCCTGTAATCCCAGCACTTTGGGAGGCCAAGGCGGGCGGGTCACATGAGGTCAGAAGTTCGAGACCAACCTGGCCAACATGGTGAAACCCTGTCTCTACTAAAAATACAAAATTAGCTAGGTGTGGTGGTATACACCTGTAATCCCAGCTACTCAGGAGGCTGAGGAGGAGAATCACTTGAGCCCGGGAGGCAGAGGTTGCAGTGAGCTGAGCTTGTGCCACTGCACTCCAGCCTGGGCAATGGAGTGAGACTCCAGCTCAAAAAAAAAAAAAAAAGAAAAAAGAAATTTAGTTTCTTCCCACCCCCTCTGTTTACTCGTCAAAAAGGTTCTGAGCTAGGACCCTAGAATGCATGCAGGGGCAAGTAACACTCCCCAAACCTACAAACAATTGTTTATATTATGTATTTATTTATTTTTGAGACAGCGTCTCACTCTGTCGCCCAGGCTGGAGTGCAGTGGTGTGATCTCAGCTAGCTGTAACCTCCGCCTTCCGGGTTCAAGCGACTCTCCTGCCTCAGCTTCCTGAGTAGCTGGAGCCAGCCCAGTCACATCAACCAAGGTGGGATGTCGCTGAAGAGCGGGAGGGCAGCTTGGAAGAGGCGCCGCTAGGGGGCGGCAGAGCACAGAGGAGCCGGCGGGTTGCAGGAGCCGCGCTGTGGTTCCGCAGCAGGAGCAAACCCAGAAAGAGCCTGGCCCCAGGAGGACGCCTCTGATGCCGAGCCCTCGCCGCTAAGCACCCAGCTTCTGTGAAAGGGAAAGAAGGCAGGTTCTCAGGAGGGATGTGTGGCTCTGTCCAACGTGAGCCATATGGGTAATTTCAAGTTTTCTAGTAGCCGCTTAAAAAAATCAATAAATGAAATAAAGTAGGCCGGGCCCTGTGGCTCACGCCTGTAATCCCAGAACTTTGGGAGGCCGAGGCGAAGGATCACTTGAGGTCAGGAGTTCGAGACTGGCCGGGGCAACATAGTGAAACTCCGACTCTACTAAAAATACAAAAATTAACCAGGCGTGGTGGTGCACGCCCATAGTCCCAGCTACTTGGGAGGTCGAGGCAGGAGAATCACTTGAACTCGGGAGGCGGAGGTTGCAGTGAGCCGAAATCGCACCACTGCACTCCAGCCTGGGCAACAGAGCGAGACTCCATTTCAAAAAGAGAACCATAAAAAGAAAAAAAGAATGAAACAGGGCCCCGGCACAGTGGCTCACGCTGTAATCCCAGCACTTTGGGAGGCCGAGGCGGGCGGATCACCTGAGGTCAGGAATTCGAGACCAGCTTGACCAACATGGTGAAACCCCTTCTCTACTAAAAATACAAAAATTAGATGGGCGTGGTGGTGGACACCTGTAGTCTCAGCTGCTTGGGAGGCTGAGGCAGGAGAATCACTTGAATCCGGGAAGTGGAGGTTGCAGTGAGCTGAGATCGTGCATTGCACTCCAGCCTGGGCAACAAGAGCAAAACTCTGTCTCAAAAAAATGAATGGAACAGGTGACTTGAATTGCAATACTATTTCAATCTAACCCCATATATTCAAAAATGTTCTCATTTTGACATGCTATTAATCTAAATATCATTCAGACAGACACCTTACATTCTTTTTTTGATACTAAGTCTTTGAAATCTGATGGTTTTTGTTTCTTGCCCTTCTCAATTTGGACTAGTCACATTTCAAGGGCTCAGTAGCCACTTGTGGCTACTGATAATTTTAGTCAGGTAAGTACCTGCTTCGGCACAAGGGCTTAGGAGGATTTCAGAGCATCCCTGGGAGATGGCTAGGCTCAGGGTTTCTCCTGGCCCTGCCCACAGTCCTGCCAGCCCACACCTGCCCCACACACTTCCTGGATGCTTGCTGTCTCTCTCTTCACCCCTCAGGCCTCCTCCTTGCTACATCAGAGCTGCTTTCTTTTTTTTTTTTTTTTTTTTTTGAGATGGAGTCTCGCTCTGTCGCCCAGGCTGGAGTGCAGTGGCCAGATCTCAACTCACTGCAAGCTCCGCCTTCTGGGTTCACGCCATTCTCCTGCCTCAGCCTCCCGAATAGCTGGGACTACAGGCGCCCGCCACTTCGCCCGGCTAGTTTTTTGTTTTTTTTGTTTTTTTTTTTTTTGAGACGGAGTCTCGCTCTGTCGCCCAGGCTGGAGTGCAGTGGCCGGATCTCAGCTCACTGCAAGCTCCGCCTTCTGGGTTCATGCCATTCTCCTGCCTCAGCCTCCCGAGTAGCTGGGACTACAGGCGCCCGCCACCTCGCCCGGCTAGTTTTTTGTATTTTTTAGTAGAGACGGGGTTTCACCGTGCTAGCCAGGATGGTCTTGATCTCCTGACCTCGTGATCCGCCCGTCTCGGCCTCCCAAAGTGCTGGGATTACAGGCTTGAGCCACCGCGCCCAGCCCCGGCTAGTTTTTTTAAATTTTTTTTTATTTTTTAGTAGAGACGGGGTTTCACCGTGTTAGCAGGATGGTCTTGATCTCCTGACCTCATGATCCGCCCATCTCGGCCTCCCAAAGTGCTGGGATTACAGGCTTGAGCCACCGCGCCCGGCCTCTCAGAGCTGCTTTCTAAAACAAAACTTCAGCCAGGCATGGTGGCTCATGTCTGTAGTCCCAGCTACTCTAGAGGCTGAGGTGAGAATATCACTTGAGCCTAGCAGTTTGAGACCAGCCTGTGCAACATAGTGAGACCCCTGTCTCTAGAAAACAATTTGAAAATTAGCCAGGCATGGGCCTGGCATGGTGGCTCATGCCTGTAATCCTAACATTTTGAGAGGCTGAGGCGGGGGGGATTATTTGAGACACGCCTGGGCAACATGGTGACACCTTGTCTCTAAATTATATGTTTTTTAAAAATTATATATATATATATATGGAGAGAGAGAGAGAGCACCTGCGGCCTCACCTACTGGGGAGGCTGAGGCAGGGAAATCACTTGAACCCAGGAGTTTGAGGTTACAGTGAGCTGTGATCACACCACTGCACTCCAACCTGGACAACATAGCAAGACCCTGTCTCAAAAAAATTAAAACATATAATAAAATAACAAATGCAGCTTAGCCTGTCATGCCCCAGATTAGGAAACTTTTGTGGCTACCCCTGTCTCTCTGTTCCCCTCTGGTCTGAGAACAGAGCTGTTCAGGATTCAGGAGGTTGGAGAGTTTAGATAGCTCAACTTCAAAGACCACAGTGTTGGGAGGGCAACACCACCACCACCAACAACTGGATTCTTGATCCAGTTTCCCACTGGAAAGGCAGATCCAAAAAGAGGTGAGAGCACTTGGCACAGGGGCTCATGCCTGTAATCCCAGCACTTTGGGAGGCCGAAGCGGGAGGATCACTTGAGGTCAGGAGTTCAAGACCAGCTTGGCCATCATGGTGAAACCCCATCTTTACTAAAAATACAAAAATTAGCCAGGCATGGTGGTGTACGCCTGTAATCCCAGTTGCTTGGGAGGCTGAGGCAGGAGAATCACTTGAACCCAGGAGGTTGCAGTGAGCCAAGATCGTGCCACTGCACTCTAGCCTGGGAAACAGAGTGAGACTTTGTCTCTAATAAAAACCAAAAAACAAAAAACAAAAAAAGAGATGAGAACAAGCTCTGGACTCAAAAGCCTGGTGTGGACCTTAGTTGTGTTGTGTGGCCTTGGGAAAATGGCCTAAAGCTCTCTTTGGACCTCAGTTTTGTCATCTGTAAAATGGGGATAATAACAGTACTTGTCCAATAAGGTTGGTGTGAGGATTAGATACTTTAATTATAATAGTAAGAGCTAAATAAATGCTAACTTTCTAAAATCTTCATTTGTGTAACAGCATTTCAAAACTTTAGAACAATTATTGCTTGGCAACACATGTAAACTACTGAGAGCTGTCTCTGCAGCTGTGCTGCCCGGGGATGGGCCTGAGGTCACTCTGATCAAAACCCTTGTCAGTGGTGCCTGGACTGGGCCGTTATGATATCACCTCCTGTCATCTCCTGCCAAATGAAACCTATACTCTGCCAACTAAGGTTTTTTTTTTAACAATCTAAAAAGAAGTCATCCATTTGATCGAGACCATCCTGGCTAACACGGTGAAACCCCGTCTCTACTAAAAATGCAAAAAATTAGCCGGGCGAGGCGGCGGGCGCCTGTAGTCCCAGCTACTCGGGAGGCTGAGGCAGAAGAATGGCGTGAACCCGGGAGGCAGATCTTGCAGTGAGCCGAGATCGCGCCATTGCACTCCAGTCTGGGCGACTAAGCGAGACTCTGTCTCAAAAAAAAAAAAAAAAAAAAAAAAAAAAAGTCATCCATTTAAAAAAACTTTTTAAAACAATTCAATTGTTGCCTAATAAATGGCTACCACTTCTTGAGTGCTTGTGAAGTGTCAGGTGTTTATTTATTTATTTATTTAGAGACAAAATCTTGCTCTCTTGCCCAGGCTGGAGTGCAGTGGTGCAATCTCAGCTCACTGCAAGCTCTGCCTCCCGGGTTCAAGCCATTCTTTTGCCTCAGCCTCTTGAGTAGCTGGGACTACAGGCGCCCACCACCACACCTGGCTAATTTTTTTGGTATTTTTAGTAGAGACGGGGTTTCACCATGTTAGCCAGAATGGTCTTGATCTCCTGACCTCGTGATCCGCCTGCCTCGGCCTCCCAAAGTGCTGGGATTACAGGCGTGAGCCACTATGCACGGCCGGTGTTTTTTATTTTTTAAATGTGCTTTAACACATTTAATTCCTGCAACGTTATGAATTAGATTCTCTGTTTCACAGAGGAGGAGATAGTGCCCAGAGCCAGGAAGGGGTGGAGGTAAGATTAGCTCCAGAGTCTGAGCTCCACCCCGTGCCATGTGTCCGGTCCAGCCTCCCAGGTGAGCAGCCTCCCGCTGGAAGGCCCGAACTCCATAGAGTGGCCTGCGAGGGGTTCTTCACCCTCTACCTGCACACCACCTTTCCAGCCTCAGCCCCAGACCAACCACTGCTCCGTGCACACCAGCTCTTCTTTCCCTAGTTGACTTTCAGGCCTCTATGTCTTTGTGGATCCCTCTCCCCTGAGCAGCCTTGTCTACTTTTCACTGGCAAAATCTGTTCCCTGAACCCTTAGGCCTCACCTTCAAGGCTCTCGCCTCTGTGAAGCTCTTTCAGCCACCCCACTGCCACCTGACCTGTTCTTGACTCTGGGTCTGTGTTCCAGCTCTTGGTTCAGGCCTCCATGCATACACCTGTCATGTGACATTACTGTGAGTTATGCTGGAATCCAGTTCCTCATACCAGGGTGTCAGCTTCTGCATGACGACAAGGAGCAAGTCCAGGCCCCAGCTGAGGATCCCAACAGACCATGGCTTGGTTTCTGGTTCTGCTACCTCCTTTGTGGGTGCCTCGAACAAAATACTTAATTCATTGTGCCTCAGAGGGGTCCTGAGTGTTTTTGGCAATATGTGTAAAGTTCCTGACACACAGTAGATGCTTCATAAATGCTGGTTTCTTATTATCAGCGACAATGACTGTGTTATATTTTTCTCTGAATTTAAAAAAAGATAGTTTCTGTATGATCATAAAATGACATAAACAGTTAATTGATGTGAAAGGCAATTTGGTAATAACCTTAAACATTTTAAATGTGCTTGCCCTTTGACCCAGCAGTTGCGCTTCTAGTGCTTCTAGGAAATTATGCTGCAAATACATTCTTATAGGTGAGAGATATTGTATATGCACAAAAGTATTTACTATAGCAAAATATTGGAGGCCACCAAAATGTCCAACACTAGGGAGCTGTTCAAAAGTGTACTGTGTCCATCAGATGGGATACTATGAATCATGTACAATAATGAGATACCTCTATGTGTATTGGGATAAACCATTTTCCAAGATTTAAAAAAACTCCAGGTGCAGTGGCTCATGCTTGTAATGCTAGCACTTTCAGGAGGATCATATGAGCCCAGGAGTTCGAGACCAGCCTGGGCACTGTGGCGAAAACCCATCTCTACAAAAACTACAAAAAGAAAAAAAAAAATTAGCCAGGTATGGTGGTGCGTGCCTATAGTTCCAGCTACTTGGGGGGCTGAGGTAGGAGGATCGCTTGAACCCAGGAGGTTGTGGCTGCAGTGAGCCAAGATCACTGCATTCCAATCTGGACGACAGAACAAGACCCTGTCTCATTAAAAAAAAAAAAAAGAAGAAGAAGAAAAGAAAAAAGAAAAAAGAAAGAAAGAAAAAGAAAAGAAAAGTGCAGAACAGTGTGGAAAATGTTACAATTTGTTTATTTTATTTTATTTTTTGAGACAGAGTCTCAAAAGTCTTGTTCTGTTGCCCAGGCTGGAATGCAGTGGCATGATCTCAGCTCACTGTAACTTCTACCTCCCACGTTCAAGTGATTCTCATGCCTCAGCTTCCTGAGTAGCTGGGATTACAGGCGCACACCACCATGTCTGGCTAATTTTTGCATTTTTAGCAGAGACAGAGACAGGGTTTCAACATGTTGGCCAGGCTGGTCTTAAACTCCTGAACTCAAGTGGTCCACCCGCCTCAGCCTCCCAAAATGCTGGGATTACAGGCATGAGCCACCATGCCTGGCCGACAATTTGTTTAAAAACCAAAAGTAGAAGTCTGTATATCCAAATGCTTATATATGCATTGAATATCTCTGGAAGGAAACACCAGAAACTTCTTTCAGACACAGTCTTTGAATGGGAGCTGGATTCAGATCTATGAAAAGGAGATTTACTTTTTTTTTTTTTTTTTTTTTGAGACGGAGTCTCGCGCTTTTGCCCAGGCTGGAGTGCAGTGGCCGGATCTCAGCTCACTGCAAGCTCCGCCTCCCGGGTTTACGCCATTCTCCTGCCTCAGCCTCCCGAGTAACTGGGATTACAGGCGCCCGCCAACTCACCCGGCTAGTTTTTTGTATTTTTTTAGTAGAGATGGGGTTTCACCGTGTTCGCCAGGATGGTCTCGATCTCCTGACCTCGTGATCCACCCGCCTCGGCCTCCCAAAGTGCTGGGATTACAGGCTTGAGCCACCGCGCCCGGCCTGGAGATTTACTTTTTACTGGCTCTTTTTTTTTTCTTTTTTTTGAGACAGGGTCTGGCTCTGTTGCTCAGGCTAGAGTGCACTGGTGCAATCACAGATCACTGCAGGCTTGACCTCCTGGGCTCAAGTGATCCTCCCACCTCAGCCTCCCAATTAGCTGGACTACAGGCATGTGCTACCACATTTGGCTAATTTAAAAAAATTTTTTTTTTTTTTTTTTTTTGAGACGGAGTCTCGCTGTCACCCAGGCTGGAGTACAGTGGCCGGATCTCAGCTCACTGCAAGCTCCGCCCCCCGGGTTCACGCCATTCTCCTGCCTCAGCCTCCCGAGTAGCTGGGACTATAGGCGCCCGCCACCTCGCCTGGCTAGTTTTTCGTATTTTTTAGTAGAGACGGGGTTTCACCGTGTTAGCCAGGATGGTCTCGATCTCCTGACCTCGTGATCCGCCCGTCTTGGCCTCCCAAAGTGCTGGGATTACAGGCGTGAGCCACCGCGCCCGGCTAAAAAAATTTTTAAAGTGAAGATGAGATCTTATTATGTTGCCCAGGCTGGTCTTGAACTCCTGAGCTCAAGCAATCCTCCTGCCTCAGCCTCCCAGAGTGCTGATATTACAGGCGTGAACCACTGTCCCTGGCTCACTGATGCTTTTTGACTGTTGTATGATGTGCAGGTATATGAGTTAATAAATTTTAAAAACATAAAAAATAAAAAATAAGGCCAGGCACGGTGGCTCACGCCTGTAATCCCAGCACTTTGGGAGGCCGAGGCGGGCAGATCACCTGAGATCAGGAGTTCAAGATCAGCCTGGGCAACATGGTGACACCCCGTCTCTACTGAAAATACAAAATTAGCCCAGCGTGGTGGCACATGCCTGTAATCCCAGCTACTTGGGAGGCTGAGGCAGTAGAATCGCTTGAACCTGGGAGGCAGAGGATACGGTAAGCCAAGATTGCACTGTTGCACTCCAGCCTGGGCAACAAGAGTAAATCTCCATCTCACAAAAATAAAATAATAAAATAAAATAAAAATGAACCTCCAAAGATATTCAATCTCTACCACTGTAAGGGAAATGCAAATTAAAACAATAAGATGCTACTTTTCGCCTGTTAGACTGGCCAGCATTTGAAAGCCTGGTGTCAGTCCTGCCATACCTTGCTGGTGGCAGAGTATAATGGTACAGCTAATTTTTTTCTTTTTTGAGACAGGATCTTGCTCTGTCACCCAGGCTGGAGCGCAGTGGTGTGATCTCGGCTTAGTGCAACCTCTGCCTCCTGAATTCAGGCGATTCTTCTGCCTCAGCCTCCCAAGTAGTGGGGACTATAGGCACTCGCCACCACACCTGGCTAATTTTTGTATTTTCAGTAGAGATGGGGTTTCACCATATTGGCCAGGCTGGTCTTAAACTCCTGACCTCGTGGCCCACTGGCCTCGGCCTCCCAAAGTTCTGGGATTACAGGCATGAGCCACCGTGCCCAGCCAGTACAGCTAATTTTAAAGCAACTTGGCAATATCTCGTAGAATACACTTGCCCCCATGACCACAGGATCCCATTTTCCAGTGTCAGTTCTAAGCAGAAGGTAGAACCCTGTCTCTGCCATGCTCAACATCAGCCCAGCAGCAGCAGCTACTTCTGCATGGGCATGGGGACCAGGCTGCAGGAGCTGGTCCAGAAAGGACCCATCACCATGCCCAACTAATTTTTTGTGGTATTTTTTAGTTGAGATGGGGTTTTATTATGTTGGCCAGGCTGGTCTCGAACTCCTGACCTCAAGTGATCCTCCTAACTTGGCCTCCCAAAGTGCTGGGATTACAGGCATGAGCCACCGTGCCCGGCCAACATCTGTGGTAAGTCTATGAGTCTCTTGCCACAATGGCTTGGGGGTAGGAAGGCAGATGAGTCAAGGGTATGAAGTGGAGAGTTCTGGGTGCTCTAGTACCTATAGGGCAGGGTTTCTCAACCTTAGCACCATTGACATTTTGGTCTGGAGAATTATGTGCTGTGGCAGGGGGTAACCTATGCACTACAGGATGTTTAGTAGCATCCTTCCCTTCTCTCACTAAATGCCAGTTAGCACCCCCACGCCCCCCTACAGTTTGACAACCCTGTGCTGGGTGCTGGGGAGGCCTTAGCCAACAAACGGACCCTGCTCAGGGCAGATGGAGGAGGCAGGCAGGGGGTACCATCAGCACGGTCTGTAAGGGGAGGCATGCAAGATGGGAGTCCAGAGGATGAGCCTTTCTGGTCTGGGGGGCAGAGGAGTGATCAGCGAGTGCTTTGGTCAGCTCTGGGCATATGTGGAGTCCAAGATGCTTGAGACGTCCGGGGCAGATGTCCAGGGACCAGGAGAACTGTGGGTCTGGGCTTGGGAGTGGACTCTGGGCAGAAGCCCCGGAGGAGGGTGGAATGGTAAGAGCCGGCAAGAGAGCGAGGAGGGCAAGGGCAGAACCGGGAGCCTTGGGGCTTCGGGGCAGTGAGGGAGACTTAGAAGAGGCAGCCAGAGGGGCGGGGTGGCACATGCCTGTTGTCCCAGCACTTTGGGAGGCTGAGGTTGGAGGATTACTTGAGCCCAGGAGACCAGCCTGGCGCAACATGGTGAAACTTCGTCTCTACAAAATACAAAAATTAACCGGGAGTGGTGACTTGCGCACCTGTAGTCCCAGCTACTTGTGGGGCTGAGGCGAGAGGATCGCTTGAGCCCATAAGGTTGAGGCTGCAGTGAGCTGTGTTTGTTCTACTGCGCTCCAGTCTGGGTTACAAAGTGAGACCCTGTCTCAAAAAAGAAAAAAAAAGAAAGAAAGAAAGGAAAGAAAGGAAGAGAAGAGGCAGCTAGAGGGAGACCTCAGGATTGGTGTCAGGTGGCCAATGGAGAAGAGAATTTCCAGGAGGAAGCCGTCACTGCAGGCAGCACTAGGGGGTGGGCGGGGGAGCTGGAGGTGGTGGTGGTCCCCCTGGGCCATGAGTCTCCCAGCTGCAGGCCTTCAGCCTCCAGCAGCTGGGGGACAATGCTGGGACCCCCTCTCCCCACCACTAGGCCACTCCAGCTCACTCTAGCCTCCTTGCTCTTCTTCAGCTATTGAAAGGCCTCAGGGCCTTGGCCCTTGCTGTTCCCTCTGCCTGAAGGATGCCCGAGTATATCCTCATCTCCTTCAGATATTTACTCACTTGCGGGCCTTCTCCACTTAGGCCTTCCCTAACAATCACTTTCAAATAGCAATGTCCCCTCTCATCATTACCGAATCTCCTTCCCTACTTAATTTTTCTCCATGATACTTTATTGCCATCCAACAAAACCTATACTACAATTTTCTAAACTTTCCTTTTGATTTGAATGGATAGTATGTTTTGTGGTTCAAAATTCAAAGCTATGCTCAGTCTTTTGCTGTTTCAAACAGTACTGCAATGAATAACCTTGTGCTTGTATTATTTTTACTGTGCCGATAAAGCTTTAGGTTAAAGCCTCAGAAATGAGGTTGCTAGGTCAAGGAGTAAGAGCATTTAGAATTGTATGTATTAATTTTTTCCTGCTCCCTGAATAGAATGCAAGTTCCATAGGAGGGCAGGGGTTCTTAAACTTTTACTCGTTGTGTCTCTAGTCCTTTGAACAAAGACCTGGCACAGAGTAGGTACTCAATAAATACATGTTGACGTCGGGCGTGGTGGCTCATGCCTGTCATCCCAGCACTTCGGGAGGCCGAGGCCTGTGGATCACCCGAGGTCAGCAGCTTGAGACCAGCCTGGCCAAAATGGTGAAATCCTGTCTCTACTAAAAATACAAAAAATTAGCTGGGCATGGTGGCAGGTGCCTGTAATCCCAGCTACTCAGGAGGCTGAGGCAGGAGAATCACTTGAACCCAGGAGGCGGAGGTTACAGTGAGCTGAGAGCAAGCCATTGCCCTCCAGCCTGGGGGACAAGAGCGAGGCTTTGTCTCAAAAAATAATAAATAAGTAAATACATAAATAAATAAATACAAGTTGAATGAATGAATGGCCCCACTCCTGGATGCTTGAAGATTTACTTTTGACAGCCACTTCCAACTCTGTCTCCTTCACAGCCACAGGGCTGTGGATCCTTAGAGACCTTTGAAAGCAACAGATGGTCCCATCTCCTATTCCAGAAGTCACAGCGCTTTTTCCTCAGCAGATACAGGGTGTCATTCTAAGGCCTGGCTGTTTTCTCCCTCTGCTTCCCTTACTTAACTCAGGAAGGCATTAAAAAAATATGTCTTGGCCAGTTGTGGTGGCTCACACCTTGAATCTCAGCACTTTGGGAGGCTGAGACGGGTGGATCACCCTAGGTCAGGAGTTCGAGACCAGCCTGGCCAACATGGCGAAACTCCGTCTCTACTAAAATTACAAAAATTGGCCAGGCGTGGTGGTGTGCACCCGTAGTCCCAGCTACTCAGGAGGCTGAGGCAGGAGAATCGCTTGAACCTGGGAGGCGGAGGCTGTAGTAAGTTGAGATTATGCCACTGCACTCTAGCCTGGGTGACAGAGCCAGACTCCATCTCAAAAAAAAAAAAAAAAAAGAAAAAAGTATGTCTTGGCTGGCACGGTGGCTGACACCTGTAATCTCAGGACTTTGGGAGACTGAGGCAGGAGGATCACATGAGCCCAGGCGTTCAAGACCAGCCTGGGCAACATAGCAAGACGTTGTCTCAAAAACAACAGCAACAACAACAACAAAGAAAAAGTATATCTGCCAAGCAGCATGCATCATTTCACCTCTAAATTCCCTTTCTTGACTACAGTTTCCTCTTTTTTTTTTTTTTTTTGGTGGAGTTTTGCTCTTATCACCCAGGCTGGAGTGCAGTGGTGTGATCTCGGCTCACTGCAACCTTGGCCTTCCAATGTGCTGGGATTACAGGTGTGAGCCGCTGCGCCTGGCCCAGTTTCCTCTTGTCTAACAATTTACAAAATCACCAAATACTTGAAGAATTATCAGGTGTCAGAGAAAATGGGATAATTTTCAAAAGTGAAATTCATTCACAGAGTGAGTGGTAATTTTGTGCCAGACCGGCCCCATGCAGACAATGAGGATGGAGACAGGATGAAAAACTGTCCCTGCTGTCAAGGGAGCTCAGGAATAAAGCACCCAGGAACAGTTTCCTTGAGGGCAAGGACTGTGTCTTCTCATCTTGCTGTCCCAGTTTTCAGCAAAGTGTCTGGAACATTCCAAATGTCTACCCGCCTTTCCTCCCCCAACAAAAAATTAGCTGGTTAAGGTTTAAGTTCCCCAAGCATCTATAACAAGAGTGAAGAGGTTGACCTGAGTAATTATTTGATTTTTCCTCATCTGTCAAAAGGATCGTTTTTGTTAGCTGGTTTGTTGACTTTTGCTTTCATCTATCTGAGTGTGTCTGTTGATATTTGTCTGAGTCAACTGTTTAACTGCAAGGAACTTGGCCGTTCTGATTCTAGGCGTTTCTCTCTGAGTCCTTGAATGAGTGAATATCTAAGTCAGCATTAGGGCTTTTCCCTCCTGGTCTTCCAGATTCCATGGCAGTGAGGAGGCAGGAGAAGGGGTTAAAATCTGAAACCAGACCAGTCTGGGTTCAAATCCTGGCCTGACAACTTACTAGCTAGGAGGTCTTGGGCAGCTGAGACTAAAGCTCCCTTCACATCGCTTCCAGCCCCATCTACCCTACCTGCTCCCCACCCCTCATAACGAACCACCCCAATAAAGAGAGGAAAGGGGTAAAGTCCTGACCCCAGGACTCAGCGCTGGGCAGGAGGCAGAGCTTCCATGAGGCAGTGTGTGCCCAAAGCCAGCCACCTCATTCATGTTCATGGTCAAGGTCTCTTTATAGCAAAACCTGGGGTCCCCGGCTGAAGATTGTTTCTGAGGCTCTTTTGTGGCTGTAGCTATAAACACCTTTTGGCTCCTAACCTAAACTTCCTGAACTTTCTGAGAGGTTCAGATATAAATTAGAGCACTGTTTGACTATCTTTAATCCCATCTGGCACTCAAGTATCCCTAGCCTGTGTAAACAGGGGAGCTCTTAACAAAGTTTGATAAACAGAAAAATACAGAAGATTTCTAGACCCTGGACACCTGCCTCAGTGTTTATGCAGGAACAGGGGATCCCAAATTTCTATATTGACTGGACCCCCAATAAAAAGTCCTTTAAGACCTAAAGAAACTGGAGATAATCTTTTGATTCTAAAAAAACCTGAAGATTTGAGAGAGGTTGAAGCAGCCTGAACTTGAAGGCAATCCAAATGGTTATTTCAAGAGGCAATAGTGATTAAGACAAGGGATCTGGCCTTCAAGCAGGAACAAAACAGTCACTGTAGATTTTGGATGCTGTTTGGATGCGTAGAGAAGGAAATGTAATTCCAGGTCCCTAAACTGAGGCTGTCCAAATGGGAGTATTCCACTGTAGCCTGGGAGAGATTTGAGAGACACATATAAACTAAATGCAACAAATATACTTTGGGTCCAGATTTAAACATACCAACTGTAAAAAGAAACAAAAATGAGATATTTATATTTGAGACTGATTTGATCTTGATAAGCATTGAAGTTGAGTGATGATGGGTACATGAAGTTCATTTTGCAATTTTTTTCTACTTCGGCATATGTTGAAATTTTTCTCAAAGTAAAATAAAATAAGGTCAATTAAAAAAATGAAATATTCCAAATGTTCAGATCAAGTTCTTCTCTTTCTTTACGTATCATCAATTGCTTAAAATCATGCCACAGTTTCATATTTGAATCACAATTTTCTGGTATAATGTTGTGTTTTTCCTGGAGTTTCTTGACACTTTTCCTATTCCTTTTTGAGAGAAGAATTATGTGCTTTCTTTACCATATGACTAAGAGCTTCTAGCTTCTTAATTGTACTGTCTATGGACTGAAATACCCTTTTTTCTTAAAAACATTTTAAAGACCTGCCAGGTGCGGTGGCTCACGCCTGTAATCCCAGCACTTTGGGAGGCCGAGGCAGGCGAATCACCTGAGGTCCGGAGTTCGAGACCAGCCTGACCGGAGAAACCCCGTCTCTATTAAAAATACGAAATTAGCCAGGTGTGGTGGTGCATGCCTGTAGTCCCAGCTACTCTGGAGGCTGAGGCAGGAGAATGGCTTGAACCCGGGAGGCGGAGGTTGCTGTGAGCCGAGATTGCACCATTGCACTCCAGCCTGGGCAACAAGAGCAAAACTCAAAAAAAAGAAAAGAAAAGAAAACAACATTTTAAAGACATTGTTATCACAGCCTTCTGTTTCCATGTTCTAATTTAAACCAAATACTTCCTGGCAGTTATCATTGTGGGACTTCTTTTTCAATGTGCATGTGAGTTAGTTCTGTTGTTTCTTGGTTACTATGTGACTTAGGTCAGTCCCCCTAGGAAGCAGAGGCTGGGACAGGGTTTTTTTTTTTTTTTTTTTGAGACGGAGTCTTGCTCTGTCACCCAGGCTGGAGTGCAGTGGCGCGATCTCGGCTCACTGCAAGCTCCGCCTCCCGGGTTCACGCCATTCTCCTGCCTCAGCCTCCCGAGTAGCTGGGACTACAGGCGCCCACAACCACGCCCGGCTAAT
Source organism: Macaca fascicularis (assembly GCF_037993035.2). Taxonomy (NCBI): domain Eukaryota; kingdom Metazoa; phylum Chordata; class Mammalia; order Primates; family Cercopithecidae; genus Macaca; species Macaca fascicularis. The sequence continues at coordinate 74,252,315 of NC_088388.1, read as the reverse complement.
TTTTTGTATTTTTAGTAGAGACGGGGTTTCACCGTGGTCTCGATCTCCTGACCTTGTGATCCGCCCGCCTCGGCCTCCCAAAGTGCTGGGATTACAGGCGTGAGCCACCGCGCCCGGCGGGACAGGGTTTTTGGTGACAGTGACCAACTGAGGGAGTGATCTCAGGAGAAGAGGAGGGAGGGAAGCAGGATAGGGCATTTTGTACTGGGAAAATGGGAAGCTGGGAATGGGTGCAGCAGCCTGGTGAAGGGGATTTGAGTGGACTGACAGCACCATCCACAACTCTGGAGTCTGCAAATTTGAGCGTGCACCACATCACTTGGAAGGCTGGTAAAGACACAGACTGCTGCCCTCAAACCCCAGAGTTTCTGACTCAACAGGTCAGGATGGGCCCTACATTTGCATTTTTAACATGTTCCCAGATGCTGCTTCTGGAACTCTATATTGAGAATCAAAGCATTACATTATATCCGATTTTTTGTTTTTTTCTGGATTACAATCTCAAGTAATTTTTTCAGCAAAAGCACGTGGTATGGTGGCTCACGCCTATAATCCCAACACTTTGGGAGGCCGGGATGGGAAGATCACTTGAGCCTCAGGAGATCAAGACCAGCCTGGGCAGCATGGAGAAACCCCAACTCTACAAAAAATACAAATATTAGCCAGGTGTGGTGGTATACACCTGTAGTCCCAGCTACTTGGGAGGCTGAGGTGGGAGGATCCGTTGAGCCCAGGAGGTCAAGGCTGCACTGCATTCTAGCCTGGGCGACAGGGCAAGTCTAAAAAAAAGAAAAGAAAAGAATATGTGGGAGGTAAATTTTATTGGTTCTCAGAATTTTGCCCCTAAGCTTGTTTTGTGGCTTAACTGTTCAAAACCATTTCCCCTTAGAACTACACAGACCATTGTTTTATAGCTTCTAGCTTCAGTGAAGCCCAGTGCTAATTTGATCTTTATTCCCTTACAGATAATGTTTGTTTGTTTCTAATTTCCAGAAGGTCTTGGACTTTCTGAAACCTCATGAATCCCTAGGATTCTGCTCAGTATTCAATGGACACTTTTAATCTAAAGACTTGGCCGGGCGCGGTGGCTCAAGCCTGTAATCCCAGCACTTTGGGAGGCCGAGACGGGCGGATCACGAGGTCAGGAGATCGAGACCATCCTGGCTGACACAGTGAAACCCTGTCTCTACTAAAAAATACAAAAAAACTAGCCGGGCGAGGTGGCGGGCGCCTGTAGTCCCAGCTACTCGGGAGGCTGAGGCAGGAGAATGGCGTGAACCCGGGAGGCGGAGCTTGCAGTGAGCCAAGATCACGCCACTGCACTCCAGCCTGGGCGGCAGAGCGAGACTCTGTCTCAAAAAAAATAAATAAATAAATAAAAATAAAATAAAATAAAATAAAGACTTATTTTGTTGTTACTGCTCTGGGAAATTTTCTTCTAGTATTTCTCTGATTATTTTCTTACCTCTATTTTCTTTTTCTTTTTTTTTTTTTTTTGAGACGGAGTCTTGCTCTGTCACTGGAGTGCAATGGCGTGATCTCGGCTCACTGCAACCCCTGCCTCCCAGGTTAAAGCGATTCTCCTGCCTCAGCCTCCTGAGTAGCTGGGATTACAGGCATGCGCCACCATGCCCAGCTAATTGTTGTATTTTTAGTAGAGACGGGGTTTCACCATGTTGGTCAGGCTGGTCTTGAACTCCTGACCTCATGATCCGCCTGCCTTGGCCTCCTAAAGTGCTGGGATTACAGGGATGAGCCACCATGCCTGGCTCTTTTTTCTTTTTTCTCTCTGGAATTCTCCTTAAACAGATATCAGACCTCCTGAACTGACGCTTTATGACTTGATTTTTTTCTCCCTATTAAAAAAAATTGTGTCTGGGCAGGGTGGCTCACACTTGTAATTCCAGCACTTTGGGAGGCTGAGGCAAGGGGATTACTTGAGCCCAGGAGTTCAAGACCAGCCTGGACAACATAGTGAGAACCTGTCTCTATAAAAGGTAAAAAATTAGCCAGGTATGGTGGCATGCACCTGTAGTCCCAGCTACTTGGGAGGCTGAGGTGGAAAGATCATATGAGCCTAGGTGGTCAAGGCTGCCATGATAGTGCCACTGCCCTCCAGCCTGGGCAACAGAGTGAGACCTTGTCTTAAAAAAAAAAAAAAAAAGGTAAAATAAAAAATTGTTTTTTGTCTCTATATTTTTGGAGAACTATATGACTTTTCATTTGTTTGTTTGTTTTTTGAGTCAGAGCCTTGTTCCGTTGCCCCAGGCTGGAGTGCAGTGGTGTGATCTTGACTCACTGCAACCTGCCCCCCGCCCCGACCCACCACTCAGGTTCAAACAATTCCCTCCTACCTCAGCCTCCTGAGTAGTTGGGATTACAGGCATGCGCCACTACATCCAGCTAGTTTTTGTATTTTTAGTGGAGAGATGGGGTTTCTCCATGTTGGCCCAGGTCTCAAACTCCTGACCTCAGGTGATCCGTCTGTCTCAGCCTCCCAAAGTGTTGGGATTACAGGTATGAACCACTGTACCCGGCCACTTTTTTAAGTAAATTTTTAATTTTGGAATAATTTTAGATTTGTAGAAGGCTGGGTGCAGTGGCTCATGCTTGTAATCCCAGCACTTTGGGAGGCCAAAGCAGGTGGATCACTTGAGGTTAGGAGTTTGAAGCTAGCCTGGCCAACATGGTGAAACCCCATCTCTACTAAAAATACAAAAATTAGCTGGGAGTGGTGGCAGGTGCCTGTTGTCCCAGCTACTCAGGAGGCAGAGGCTGCAGTGAGCTGAGATTGCACCACTGTACTCTAGCCTGGGTGATAGAGTGAGGCTCTGTCTCAAAAAAAAAAAAAAAAAAGGTTTATAGAAAAGTTGCAAAGATAATATACAAAGTTCCCATATACCCTTCACCCACTTTCTTCTTCTTTTTTTTTCTTTTTCTTTTTTTTTTTTTTTGAGACAGAGTCTGGCTCTGTCGCCCAGGCTGGAGTGCAGTGGCCGGATCTCAGCTCACTGCAAGCTCTGCCTCCCGGGTTCACACCATTCTCCTGCCTCAGCCTCCCGAGCAGGTGGGACTACAGGCGCCTGCCACCGCGCCCGGCTAATTTTTTGTATTTTTAGTAGAGACAGGGTTTCACAATGGTCTCGATCTCCTGACCTCATGATCCGCCCACCTCAGCCTCCCAAAGTGCTGGGATTACAGGCATGAGCCACCGCGCCCGGCCTCACCCACTTTCTTCTAATGTGAGCATCTTACATTGATGGGAGCCGAAAGCCTGAGGGTTGTGACCAACTCAGCATTCCACTGGAGTCTGTATGATCAAACAGCAAACTGTTTATCATGAATACAGAATGTGGGCAAACTCACATGCGCACCTGCCACCAGAAGGTATGCTGAAGGCAGTCACTCCCTGGTGCCATGCTCCTTGAGGTTATCTATGGGGACATCTGGAGCCTACTGTTCAAAGAATGCAGTCATGTAGGCTGTGCACTAAGTCAAGCAGCTGACCAACAAGCACCCCCTTCTCCTTTTCTCCTTTACTTAATAAATATGAACAGCTCTAGAAGCTCAGGGCCCTTGTTCACCAGAAGCAAGGAGCCCCTAACCCCTTCTTCCAAATACACTCTTTGGTCTTTTTTTTTTTTTTTTGAGACGGAGTCTCGCTCTGTCGCCCAGGCTGGAGTGCAGTGGCTAGATCTCAGCTCACTGCAAGCTCCGCCTCCTGGGTTTACGTCATTCTCCTGCCTCAGCCTCCCGAGTAGCTGGGACTACAGGTGCCCGCCACCTTGCCCGGCTAGTTTTTTGTATTTTTTAGTAGAGACGGGGTTTCACCGTGTTAGCCAGGATGGTCTCGATCTCCTGACCCCGTGATCTGCCCATCTCGGCCTCCCAAAGTGCTGGGATTACAGGCTTGAGCCACCGCGCCTGGCCCGTGGTCTTTGTTTTTATTCCCGCGTTCATCCTCCTTTGTTCAGTCCACCAGGGTCCCTGGAGTTACATTACTGTGGTCCATCAAAACTAAGAAGTTAACATTCATATATTACTATTAATGAAACTCCAGATTTTCACCAGTTTTCCTGCTAATGTCCTTTTCTGTTCCAGGACCCACTCCAGTATTTCCCACCGCATTTAGTCCTCATGTCTCCTTCGTCTCCTCTGTGACAATTTCTCAGTCTTTCCTTGTTTTTAAAATCACTTTCACAGTTTTAAGAGGGCTGGTCAGGTATTCTGCAGAATATTCCTCAATTTGGAATTTTTCTCATGATTAGGCTGGAGTTAGGTATTTTGGGGGAGAATATCACAACGGTGGAGTGTCTGACTCATCACATGATATCAGCAGGTGACATAACCTTGATCACTTGATTAAAGCAGTGTTTGCCAGATTTCTCCACTTTAAAGTTACTATTTTTTTCCTATCCATACACTGTTCTTTGGAAGTGAGTCACTAAGTCCAGCACACATTCAAGACAGGAGGGCCAATTCAACTCCATCTGAAGGGGAGAGTATATCTATATATTATTTGGTATTCTTCTGTAAGGAAGATCTGTCCTTTCCTACCATGTATTTATTTATTCAACCATTTATTTAGATCACTACGGACTCATGTTTATTTATTTTATACTTTGGGTTACAATCCAATATGACATTATTTATTTTGTTGCTCATACTGTTCCGATTTTGGCTGTTGAGAGCTCTTTCAGGTTCTTTTTTTTTTTTTGGTACTTCCTTATTTTCTGTCACTAGCCTCTAGACTTTTTAATTGTATTTTTTTTTTTTTTTTTTTTTTTTTGAGACGGAGTCTCGCTCTGTGGCCCAGGCTGGAGTGCAGTGGCTAGATCTCAGCTCACTGCAAGCTCCGCCTCCTGGGTTTACGTCATTCTCCTGCCTCAGCCTCCCGAGTAGCTGGGACTACAGGTGCCCGCCACCTTGCCCGGCTAGTTTTTTGTATTTTTTAGTAGAGACGGGGTTTCACCGTGTTAGCCAGGATGGTCTTGATCTCCTGACCTTGTGATCCGCCCATCTCGGCCTCCCAAAGTGCTGGGATTACAGGCTTGAGCCACCGCGCCCGGCCTAATTGTATTTTTAATCTGGACAATCATGTTTTTTATTTCCCAGGACTCTTTCATGTTGTCTAATTGATCCCTTTATTAGCAGTTCTTTCTTGTTTAATGAATCCAATATAATATCAAATTAGAATTTGTTTCTAATGGCTGGGCGCGGTGGCTCAAGCCTGTAATCCCAGCACTTTGGGAGGCCGAGGCGGGCGGATCACGAGGTCAGGAGATCGAGACCATCCTGGCTGACACGGTGAAACCCCGTCTCTACTAAAAAATACAAAAAACTAGCTGGGTGAGGTGGCGGGCGCCTGTAGTCCCAGCTACTGGGGAGGCTGAGGCAGGAGAATGGCGTAAACCCGGGAGGCGGAGCTTGCAGTGAGCTGAGATCCGGCCACTGCACTCCAGCCTGGGCGGCAGAGCAAGACTCCGTCTCAAAAAAAAAAAAAAAAAGAATTTGTTTCTAATTATAATATTGAAAATGCTATTTATTGGATTTCAATGAGCAGAATAACTCTCTAGATAAAGCATGGAAGACTTAATTATAGTTACAGAATATATGTAAATATTATAACTCTTGGCAATATAAGAGTATAACTATCAGTGTCAGAAGGCTGAAGTAGAGGAGGAGAGATCAAACACTGCACAGATGCTAACTTTCTCATTTTACAAGTATAAATCAAGAGATACTATCTTGGCTAGGAACGCTGGCTCAAGCCTTAATCCCAGTACTTTGGGAGGTCAAGGCAGGAGGATCAGTTGAGCCCAGGAGTTCGAGACCAGCCTGGGCAATATGCTGAGACCTCATCACCATTACAAAAAAAAAAAAAAAAGACTAATACTATCTAAAGTTCATAGGAATGGAAATAAAGATTTTAAGCAATTATCAATCAATGGAAGAATAAACTAACACTAAAACACAACGTAGAAAGGATTGGGAGATGAGCATAAAGTAAATGAACAAAGGTCTTTCTTCACGAGAAGAGTCAATAAATGTTAATTCAAGAGGATAAATCAAGAAATTGAGGTATAGGCATATCAATCGGATTTGTGGTATAAACTACCATAGCTAAAAGCAGAAAAGGTAAAAATGAAGTTTTTTAAGAGGGCAGCGTGGGATGAGGTGGGGTGGGGCTTTGACTTCTCCCTTACTAACATTCTGTATTGAAACTTTTTAAAAATGTAATGCTTTTATACAAATAATTAAAATGTATATAAATATTGACTGCAGAAACATGCTGGTACTTGATAGAACATGCAGGGTGGGCAGGGATATGATGGGGCTGGATGGAGCAAGAAAGGCATTTCCCTGCTTGGGAGAGGTGCAAAATGTGCAGGAAGGAGAGGTTGGAGCTGTAGAAAACAGCCCACCTTGGATTCAGGGGGTCCCAGAGGGTAGGGCCCTTTCCTCTGCTCCTAAGCACGCTCGTCATCCAACAATTTACCTAGCGCGCTTCCTAAGCTTTAGACCCTGTTTTGGAGGTGAGGACATGGAGCACTTTGCTCTGGACATTTAAACCAATCATTACAAAAAGACTGCTGACCCTAGGGTTGGCAGTCCCCACCATGGGAAAGGTATAGTCCATCCCTTTCTGATCAAAGAGACTGGAGGATTCCCAGGAGGTGTGGTGTAATCCCTGGTTTCCTTGGGACCGTCCTAGTTTAAAAACTCATAGTCTATGGCCCAGGAAACCCCCGCATCTGGGAAACCTGTGCAATTGGTCACCCTTCTAAGGGGGCAATTCCAGCCCAGCCTCTCATTCTTCCTCCATCTTGGATCTGCTGGAGGAGAACCTCTAGAGCCCCTAGCATGATCTGCTTTCTGAATTTTGGAGGGTCCACAGTAGTTGCGGGGTTGGGGACAATGCAGATCAGGAAGCCAGTAGTGCTGATTTTCTGGATGGTTAAAGGAAAGGAAAGAGAGGACTCCAGCAATGGGAACTAGGAGAAGTGGGAATACAGTAAGGTAGGGTGATCTCTCATCCTCCAGAATTAGCATGTCTAAAAGCATACAGTTTGGGCTGGGTGCAGTGGCTGATGCCTGTAATCCCAGCACTTTGGAGGCCAAAGTGGGTGGATCACTTGAGGTCAGGAGTTTGAGACCAGCCTGACCAACATGGTGAAACCCCTGTCTCTACTAAAAATACAAAAATTAGCTGGGCGTGGTAGCGGGTGCCTATAATCCCAGCTACTTGGGAGATTGAGGCAGGAGAATTGCTTGAATGTGGGAGGCAGAGGTTGCAGTGAGCCAAGATTGCACCACTGCACATCAGCCTGGGGCAGAGTGAGACTCATTCTCAAAAATAGAGGACCAGATTGTTATGCCCATCCCATTTCTTAAAATGCATTTATTCAATGAATATTTATTGAGCACCTACTGTGTACTAGGCTCTGATTAGTCAGTTACAATACACTCACTAAGTAATCAGCTCTGTTCTAGGCTCTGGGGGTGCAGCTGAAAGCCAGGCAAATACACAGATATAAATCTTACAATCCAAAAGGGGATGCTGACAATTGATCACATTTTTTTTTTTTTTTTTTTTTTTGAGACAGTCTCGCTCTGTTGCCCAGGTTGGAGTGCAATGGCGTGATATTGGCTCACTGCAACCTCCGCCTCCGGGGTTCAAGTGATTGTCCTGCCTCAGCCTCCCATGTAGCTGGGATTACAGGTGCCCACCACTACACCTGGCTAATTATTGTTGTATTTTTAGTAGAGACGGGGTTTCGCCATGTTAGTCAGGCTGGTCTTGAACTCCTGACCTCAGGTGATCCACCCGCCTCTGCCTCCCAAAGTGCTGAGATTACAGGCTTGAGCCACCGTGCCCAACCGACAATTGACCATATTCTTATGGGGCTATTTCCATCCCATTAACCTATTTGCCTATCCTTAGACTAGTACTATTCAGTCTTTTTTTGTGTGTGTGTGACAGAGTCGTGTTCTGTCACCCAGGCTGTAGTGCATTAGTGCAATCTTGGCTCACTGCAACCTCCACCTCCTGGGTTCAAATGATTCTCATACCTCAGCCTCCCAAGTAGCTGGGATTACAGGCACATGCCACCACGCCCAGCTAATTTTTGTATTTTTAGTAGAGATGGGATTACACCATGTTGGCCAGGCTGGTCTCGAACTCCTGGTCTCAAGTGATCTGCTTGCTTTGGCCTCCCAAAGTGCTGAGATTATAGGTGTGAGCCACTGTGCCCAGCCCCATTCAGTCTTCACAATGGTAGCTTCAGAATAAATTTTAAAATCAGGTAGTATGGTCCTCCAACTTTGTCTGCCCCTCACCACCAAGATTACTTTTGTTATTTCCATATAAATGTCTACAACAAAGGCTTATTGTATTGGATTTATAGAACAATTTTGGGAAAATAACAGCTTAATAATTGTTTTGTTTCAATTTAATTTAACTTAATTTAATTTAGGAGAGCTCAGTAATTAAACATGAGGCCAAAGTACATAAGAAAATGGCAGTCTTTTATTGCAAATATGCATACACTCTCAGACGAGGTTCTCTGGTCCTCAGGTGTGGGGGGCCAGGGAAGTCGCGCTGGCACTCTCGGGTGATGTTCTCCGGTCCACAAATGCGGGGGCCGAAGAAGTCACGCCGCCTCCTGCCAGCGGTGGACTTTTATGCCTGGGAGCTGGAAGGGGAGGAGTTTGGGGCGTGTGTGTAGGAGTGGCTTCTTGAATTTCGGTGTCCCCGGCTTGACGTCATTCTGCGCATGCTCAGTTGATTTGGTTCTTTTCCCGGGCGTGGGAAAATCTGTGATGAAGAACCCAGAAACAACAGGGACTGCTCCATCTTGTTCACCTTCCTCCATCTTGTCCCTTTTCCTTCACCCAAACAGTCCAACCTCTTATTGATTATAAGAATTGGCCGGGCGCGGTGGCTCAAGCCTGTAATCCCAGCACTTTGGGAGGCCGAGACGGGCGGATCACGAGGTCAGGAGATCGAGACCATCCTGGCTAACACAATGAAACCCCGTCTCCACTAAAAATACAAAAAAAAAATTAGCCGGGCGTGGTGGCGGCACCTGTAGTCCCAGCTACTCGGGAGGCTGAGGCAGGAGAATGGCAGGAACCCGGGAGGCGGAGCTTGCAGTGAGCTGAGATCACGCCACTGCACTCCAGCCTGGGCAACAGAGCGAGACTCCGCCTCAAAAAAAAAAAATAAATAAAATAAAAGAATTTAGGGCGCCATGGTCTGTCTGGCTGCTTCCTGCTGTTAAGGGGCGTAGTTAGGGTCTGAGGTTGGCAGTTGGGTGTAGGGATGCAGGAGCATTTGGTTGAAGGTGACTCGGGTGATCTCTTGGACCTTGGCTCGGAAAAATTTTATTAGAATGTGAGCAAGACATAACATAAGGCAGAGGATTAGTATGGGAATTAGGAATGGAAGCATCTGCTGTACTACAGGCGGTAGCCATACCGGTGGTCCGGGGGTTAAGGGGGAGTTAAATTGTTGAAGTTAGGGAAACTCCGATAATTAAGGGAAGAAAAACAGCCCGCTTTTGGATGTTATTGCTGGAGCTGAGCTGGGAAGCTAGTTCAGACAATTCTTCTTCGCTATATAGGGTTAAGCTAGGCACTAAAGATACCGGAACGCAAAGGGACTGGGTGATGGAGGTATGGTTAAGAGTTTTAGATAGAGTTTGGTTACACCAAAAGTAGCCTCCAACAGGGGCCGTCTGGGTCCTGCTGGGAGCTTATGTGCAATTACACCGTGAAGAGTTTGGCGTAGAGTAGCAAAAAGGAATCTCTGTCTCACTCTGTCTCTCTTCATCTCTGTCTCTCCTCATCTCTGTCTCTCCCCATCTCTGTCTTTGTCTCTCTTTACCTCTGTCTCTCTCTCTGTATCTCTCCATCTCTGTCTTTGTCTCTCTCCACCTCTGTCTCTCTCTCTCTCTCTGTTTTTCTCTTTGTCTCCATCTCCATTTCCGTCTCCGTCTCTCCACCTCCCGCTCACCAAGGCTGCTCCCCTCACCAACTCCCCTACCTCCTGGCTTCTCCCTATCTCTGACTCAACAGGGACTGAGTGCAGCAGAGGCCCTTGGGGAGGTCTGGGCTTTCTACTGCCTTCTGGTTATAGCCTCTCCTTCCCTGTATCTGTCCTTCATCCTGGCCTAATGAGTCCACATTTTATTTAGGGAGAGGGCAGAGTGACAACCCTGGGTGTGGGGGGGGGACAATCTGCAGTGCCCTGCATGACTGAGTGTATCTGGTTGTCTGTAGACCAGGTTTAGAATCTCCATACAAAGTTAGGATTAGTAGGAGTAACTAGAGGAATTAGAGTGAACCATAATAATGATGACAAAGGTGTAGAGGGTAAGTTCAACATTGCCGAAATCACAAAGGGCACCCTGCCAAGCTAGGTCTTCTATGAGAGTAAAAAGTTGGGAAACCTACTGGTTGGGAGGTGGGTCGGGAAGGAGGGTGTCTATGGGGTTTATGAGGGAAAAGTCAGTTAAGTTAAGATGAAGAATAGTGAGGAAGCGGGAAAATTTGAGGAGGGTGTTGATCCTTGAGTAGAACCTGGCCACCTGGAGATAAGGGAAGGGGAATAGATGTTTTGAGTTAGGTTAAGATGTTTCATCCCAAGAGGGGGTGGGACAAGAGGGCATGATGAGGAAAGAGTGGGCAAAGCATGCATAGTCCAGGCAGTAATTTAACATTGGGGTCTGGCGAGGGTTAGACGGTTTACCGTCTACCCTAACTACTGAGATAGTGGATGGCTGGCTAGGACCTCCATAGGTTGACAAAACAGAATAGGTAGCCTCCGTATTGATGAGAAAAGAAATTGGCTTACCCGCTACCTGAAGAGTTACCCTAGGCTCGGCGAGGGTGACAGGGGTCTCCAAGTGTGGGCACCGTCAGTCGTCGTCCAGGTGTAGGAGCTGGAAGGAGCCTTCCGGCCTTTGAGGAGAGGCACCACGTTGAGGCGCAATGCCTGCCCTGCTGGCGGGGCAATCAGACTTCCAATGTCCTTCCTGTTGGCAAGTTGGGCACGGCGTGGTAGGCAGGCGAGGATTTGGACACTGTGTTGCCTAATGCCCAGTTGTGCCACACTTAAGGCATGGATGAGATGGAGTGGCCGGCTTGGCCTGGGGACACTGGTTTGCCCAGTGTCCTGGGTCTCCGCATTTATAGCAGGAGCCCTTGGGAGACTTGCCCTGTGTCTTCCCTGCCGTCAGAATGGGCAATGCTGGTTGGAGGGCAGCCACTAGAGCTTGCGCCTGAAGCATAGCCCTTTTTTTCTCCTTGTCTAGCTCTGCGGCCTCAGCTGCTTCTTCTCTGGAGTTAAAAACTTCAAAGGCCAATTTTACTAAGTCCTGTATGGGGGTTTGAGGCCCATCTTCAACCTTTTTTAGCTTTTTTCGAATATCTGAGGCTGACTGGGAGATAAAATAGGAGGCTAGGACAGCTGCTCCAGCTGGGGAGGTGGGGTCTAGCCGAGTAAATTGGGCTAGTGCCTCTGTAAGGCGATTTAGGAAGGAAGCCGGATTCTCATCTGGGTGCTGGATGATTTCCTTTAGTTTATCAAAATTGACCACTTTGTTAGAGGCTGCCTGCATACCGGCCAAGAGACATTGAACCATAATGTCTCTCCTATGGCGGCCGGGCTGCTGTGGTTGGTAATCCCAATCTGGTTCTATGGACGGGACAGCCATCTCTGCTAACGGGACAGTGGCGTCAGTTAAATGCCATTGATCTGCATGTTGCTTGGCGGCTGCAAGAATACACTCTCTTTCCTCTGGGTTAAGGGAGGAGGACAAAATGACCTGTAAGTCATGCCAGGTTAGATCATATGCCTGACATAGGTATCGAAACTCCTTGGAATATAGGGTGGGGTTAGCAGAGAAATCGCCGAGCCGTTTTTCAATCTTGGAAAGGTCTGTCAAGGAAAAAGGGACATGGACTCTAACTAGTCCTTCGGCTCCGGCGACCTCTCGGAGGGGGGCCAACAAACTAACAGGGGAGGTTGAAACAGACTGACCAGTCGGGTAGGTTGAGGCAGGCTGACCGGTAGAGGGGGTTGGGGCAGGCTGACTGGTAGAGGGCTGACTAGTGGGGGCCGCTACCGCAGTCTTGGAGCAAGTGTGGGCGGAAATGGGAGAGGTAAGAGGAGTGGCTGAGGGAGGGGCGGTAGGAGGAGCATAGGGAGGGGGTTTGGTAGGTTGGGAGGGAGGTGCCCCGCCGTTGGCCTCGTCTGAGATGGAAGTAGAATCTTCCTCTGCTTGTGGTGTGGAGGCTGAGGGCTGGGTTTTAACTAACAAGACCTGGGCCATTGAACACTGGGTGCACAGGTCTGGGTGAGAGCGCAAGTCCGAAAAGCCTTGGACATAGATAATCTCTGACCACTTTCCAAGCCTTTGGCAGAAATTAGAGAGATCTGATAGAATGTTATAGTCAAGTGTGCCATGTGATGGCCATTGAGATTGGTTGTCTAATTTATACTGCGGCCATGCCACAGTGGAAAGGAAAATTAGCCGCTTTCGTTTTAAATCTTGGGCTAAATGTAAGGCTTCCAAGTTTTGGAGGAGACACCCTAAGCGGGTGTTCCTAGGGATTTTGGATTGTGAGGTTCCCATTGTTTAACCACCAGAAATGGAAACCGACCTCACGCAGTGGTAAAGCGTCCTTTGCCGCTGCTAGAGACCGGGGGCTCCTGGAGCCACTAACGGAGAATTGAGGGACTTCAAGACGGACGTCTCCGGGTTGAAGGCCTCACTGCGCCACAGGGTGGCTACGTCCTTGGGCGTGCGCACGACTCTAGGCCAAGGACACGGAAACGGACGGAGATGGTTAACAAAGGGGAGTACTCACCGAAGAAGAAATTCTCAGAGCGGCACCAGTGGAAAGCTGGAACACTTGTTCGGTGTTCATGGCTGGTTGGGTTGGGAGCCGGTTCGCTGGGGAGGAGGTTCGTTAGACCCTTATGGGATGTTGAGGGAGGGTGTCCTCCTGGGTCGGGTTTCTGCACCAACTGTTTTGATTTAATTTAATGTAACTTAATTTAGGAGAGCTAAGTAATTAAACATGAGGCCAAAGTACATAAGAAAATGGCAGTCTTTTATTGCAAATATGCATACACTCTCGGACGAGGTTCTCTGGTCCTCAGGAGTGGGGGGGCCAGGGAAGTCGCGCTGGCACTCTCGGGTGATGTTCTCCGGTCCACAAATGCGGGGGCCGAAGAAGTCACGCCGCCTCCTGCCAGCGGTGGACTTTTATGCCTGGGAGCTGGAAGGGGAGGAGTTTGGGGCGTGTGTGTAGGAGTGGCTTCTTGAATTTTGGTGTCCCTGGCTTGACGTCATTCTGCGCATGCTCAGTTGATTTGGTTCTTTTCCCGGGCGCGGGAAAATCTGTGATGAAGAACCCAGAAACAACAGGGACTGCTCCATCTTGTTCACCTTCCTCCATCTTGTCCCTTTTCCTTCACCCAAACAATAATGTTTTATGATTTTCAGTGTACAGATAGAGGTCTTGCATGTCTTTAGTTAAATTTATTCTTTTTTTTTTTTTTTTTTTTTTTTGAGGCGGAGTCTTCACTCTGTCGCCCAGGCTGGAGTGCAGTGGCACCATCTCGGCTCACTGCAAGCTCCGCCTCCCGGGTTCGCGCCATTCTCCTGCCTCAGCCTCCGGAGTAGCTGGGACTACAGGCGCCCGCCACCGCGCCCGGCTAATTTTTTGTATTTTAGTAGAGACGGGGTTTCACCGTGTTAGCCAGGATGGTCTCGATCTACTGACCTCGTGATCCGCCCGCCTCGGCCTCCCAAAGTGCAGGGATTACAGGCGTGAGCCACCGCGCCCGGCCTTTTTTTTTTTTTTTTTGATACAGAGTCTCACTCTCTTGCCCAAGCTAGAGTGCAGTGGTGCAATCTTGGTTCACTGCAAGTTTCACCTCCTAGGTTCAAGGGATTCTCCTGACTCAGCCACCTGAGTAGCTGGGACTACAGGCATGCGCCACCACACCCGGCTAATCTTTGTTTTTTGTTTTTAGTAAAACAAAAGAGACATGGTTGCACCATGTTTGCCAGGCTGGTCTTGAACTCCTGACCTCAGATGATCCAGCTGCCTTGGCCTTCCAAACTGCTGGGATTACAGGTGTGAGCCACTGTGCCCAGTAAAATTTATTCTTACGTACTTTGTGTTTTTTGATGCTATTATAAATAGAAATTTAAATCTCAATTTCTTTTTTTCCTTTTAGAAACACAATAGATTTTCTTATATTGTTTATTAATTCTAGCAGTTCTACATGTTCCTTAATATTTTCTATGTAAGTATTCATGTAATCTGCAAATATAGACAGTTCTACTTTTTTCTTCTCAATCTTTGTGCCTTTTATTTCATATATATTTAATTTAATTAATTACATTTTTTAAAAATATGGAGTCTCACTCATTGCCCAGGCTGGGGTGCAGTGGTGCAATCTTGACTCACTGCAACTTCTACCTCCTGGGTTCAGGTGATTCTCCTGCTTCAACTTCCCAAGTAGCTGGGATTATAGGCATGTACTACCATGCCTGGCTAATTTTTGTATTTTTAGTAGAGACAGGGTTTCACCATGTTGGCCAGGCTGGTCTCGAACTCCTGACCTCACCTGATCTGCCCACCTCGGCCTCCCAAAGTGCTAGGATTACAGGTGTGAGCCACCTTACCTGGCCAAAATGTTCTTACTAAGAGAGGGATATTGAAATTTCCAACACAATTGTGAGCTGAGATCGCGCCATTATACTCCAGCCTGGGCAATAAGAGTGAAACTCTGTCTCAAAAAAAAAAAAAGAAAAAAAGAAAATTGCATTAAGTACATATGGACTAAACATTCTAATTAAAAGAACAGAAAAGCAAGGCTCAACTTTATACTGCCTTCAAAAAATGTACTTTAGGCAGGGCGTGGTGGCTCACACCTGTAACCCCAGCACTTTGGGAGGCCCAGCTTGCAGTGAGCCGAGATTGCGCCACTGCACTCTAGCCTGGGTGACAGAGCGAGACTCCGTCTCAAAAAAAAGAAAACAACAAAAAACAAACAAAAAAAGACTCCACAATAAAATATTATTTTGATGTTCACCAGTCAATTAAAAGTAGAGCAAAAATATTTGTTCATGTATTTGTCCATATACTCGCTGTTTCTAGTGTTCTTTCATACCCTTCTAAATATTTATCTTTTGGGGGACAGGCATGGTAACTCATGCCTGTAATCCCAGCGCTTTGGGAGGCTAATGCAGGAGGATCACTTGAGCCCAGGAGTTTGAGACCAGCCTGGGCAACATAATGAGACCCCTGTCTCCACACACATACAACATTAGCCAGGCACTGTGGCACATTTTGGACTCAAGCAATCCTCCTTCATTGGCCTCCCAAATTGCTGAGATGACTGGGAGTGAGCCACTGCACCCAGCAACATTTCTTATTCTGCAGGTCTGCTGGCAATTAATGCTCTATGCTTTCATTTATCTGAAAAGATCTTTATTTCACTGGACGGACAGGTTTTTGTTTATTTTTCGGCACTTTAAAGATGGTATTCCATTGTTTTCTGACTCCATGGTTTCTGATGAGAAGTCAGGCTTCATTTGCATTCTCTGTATGTAATCTGTTTGCAATTATGTCTGTTTCTATGGCTACTTTCTTTCTTTTTTTTTTTTTTTTTTGAGACGGAGTCTCGCTCTGTCGACCAGGCTGGAGTGCAGTGGCCGGATCTCAGCTCACTGCAAGCTCCGCCTCCCGGGTTCATGCCATCATGCCATTCTCCTGCCTCAGCCTCCCGAGTAGCTGGGACAATAGGCGCCTGCCACCGCGCCCGGCTAGTTTTTTTTGTATTTTTTAGTAGAGACGGGGTTTCACCGTGTTCGCCAGGATGGTCTCGATCTCCTGACCTCGTGATCCGCCCGTCTCGGCCTCCCAAAGTGCTGGGATTACAGGCTTGAGCCACCGCGCCAGGCCTCTATGGCTACTTTCAAGACTTTCTTTCTTGCCAGGCGCAGTGGCTCACGCCTGTAATCCCAGCACTTTGGGAGGCCGAGGTGGGCAGATCACCTGAGGTCAGGAGTTCGAGACCAGCCTGACCAACATGGAGAAACCCCGTCTCTACTAAAAATACAAAATTAGCGTGGTGTTGCGTGCCTGTAATCCCAGCTACTCGGGAGGCTGAGGCAGGAGAATCGCTTGAACCTGGGAGGCAGAGGTTGTGGTGAGTTGAGATTGCACCATTGCACTCCAGCCTGGGCAACAACAGCAAAACTCCATTCCAAAAAAAAAAAAAAAAAGACTTTCTCTTTCTTTTTTGTTTTTAACAGTTTGATTATGATGTGTTTAGGTATTGTTTTTGTTTCACGTGTCCGTGTGAAGAGACCACCAAACAGGCTTTGTGTGAGCAACGGGGCTGTTTATTTCACCTGGGTGCAGGCAGGCTGAGTCCGAAAAAGGAGTCAGCAAAAGTGGTGGGATTATCATGAGTTCTTATAGGTTTTGGGATAGGCGGTGGAGTTAAGAGCAATGTTTTGGGGGCAGGGGGTTGATCTCACAAAGTACATTCTCCAGGATGGGGAGAATTACAAAGAAACTTCTTAATGGTGGGGGAGATTATAAAGAACACTGATCAGTTAGGGTGGGACAGAAACAAATCACAATGATGGAATGTCATCAGTTAAGCTATTTTCACTTCTGTGGATCTTCAGTTGCTTCAGGCCATCTGGATGTATATGTGCAGGTCACTGGGGATATGATGGCTTAGCTTGGGCTCAGAGGCCTGACAGTTTTCTTCATATTTATCATACTTGGATTTTGCTAAACTTTTTGGATTTCTAATGAGGTTTTTCATCAAATATATGAAATTCAAATGCTTTTTCTGTCCCATTCTCTCTTCGTTTTCTGGGACTGAAATTACATGATTTAAGCTCCACAAGTCAATAAGACAATCTTTTCTCTCTCTCTTTTTTTTTAAGACGGAGTCTGGCTCTGTCACCCAGGCTGGAGTGTAGTGGCACAATCTCCGCTCACTGAAATCTCTGCCTCCCGGGTTCAAGCAATTCTCCTGCCTCAGTCTCCTGAGTAGCGGGGACTACAGATGCCCGCCACCACACCCAGCTAATTTTTTTTGTATTTTTAGTAGACAGGGTTTCACCGTGTTAGTCAGAATGGTCTGGATATCCTGACCTCATGATCCGCCTGTCTCAGCCTCTCAAAGTGCTGGGATTACAGGCATGAGCCACCGCACCCAGCCTCTTTTCTCTCTCTTTATCCTTCAAATTGGATAATTTAGATCTATCTTCAAGGTCATTCACTCTTTCTTCTTCTGCCACCAAGCTGATAGTAAGCCCAATTAGTGAATCTTTCATTTCAAATATTGTATTTTGAATTATAAATGTTCTATCTGGTTCTTTTTAAATATGTATTTTTTGACTGGGCATGGTGGCTCATGACTGCAATCCCAGCACTTTGGGAAGCTGAGGTGGGCAGATCACTTGAGGTCAGGAGTTCAAGACCAGCCTCGTCAACATGGTGAAACCCCATCTCTACTAAAAATACAAAAAATTAGCCAGGCATGATGGCACACACCTACTCAAGGAGGCTGAGGCAGGAGAATTGCTTGAACCTGGGAGGCAGAGGTTACAGTGAGCCGAGATCGTGCCATAGCACTCCAGCCTGGACGACAGAGTGAGGTTCTGTATTTCTCTCTCTATATATATATATATTATATACATAAAATATATATAATATATGTATTCCATTTCTGTGCTGAAGTTTGCAATCTGTTCACTAATTATGAATGTATTTTCCTTTAAGCCCTTGAACACATTTATAATAGCTGGATTCTTGTCTGATTGTTCCAACATCTGGATTATTTTGGAATCTGTTTCTATTGACTACACTTATGCTTGACTGTGGGTTACACTTTGTTCTTTTGTTTGTTTTTCACATATCTACTATTTTTTATTGTCATAATGAATGCTATAAATAATATGCTATGGCGACTCTGGATTTTGTCATCTTCCTGTGGAGACTGTGGACTTTTATTCTCTCAGGCAGTTAATTTACTGACTGATTATCTGGAAGTTGATGGAAGCTTGATTTCACACTTTGTTAGGGCAGTTTCATTTCAATTTTTTTTTTGAGACAGAGTCTCAATTTGTCACCCAGGCTGGAGTGCAGTGGTGCAATCTCGACTCACTGCAATCTCTGGCTCCTGGGTTCACTCCATTCTCCTGCCTCAGCCTCCCGAGTAGCTGGGACTACAGGCGCCTGCCACAACATGGGCCCGGCTAATTTTTTGTGTTTTTGGTAGAGACGGGGTTTCACTATGTTAGCCAGGATGGTCTCGATCTCCTGACCTCGTGATCCACCCGCCTCGGCCTCCCAAAGTGCTGGAATTACAGGTATGAGCCACTGCACCAGGCCTCAATTTTTATTCATTTTTTATTACTAACAGTTTAGAAAAGTTTCTTTCAGCTTCCAAATCTGTTATTGATTTTGTCATATACAATTTTAAGGTTGTCAAATTTGGAACAAATCTTTAATAAGTTTCACATATGAGTGGTAAGAACATTTCAAGTTTGTTTGTTTATTGTATATGCTGACTACTCTTTTTTTTTTTTTTTTTTTTTTGAGACGGAGTGTCGCTCTGTCACTCCGGCTGGAGTGCAGTGGCCAGATCTCAGCTCACTGCAAGCTCTGCCTCCCGGGTTCACGCCATTCTCCTGCCTCAGCCTCCCGAGTAGCTGGGACTACAGGCGCCCGCCACCTCGCCCAGCGAGTTTTTTTGTATTTTTTAGTAGAGACGGGGTTTCACCGTGTTAGCCAGGATAGTCTCGATCTCCTGACCTCCTGATCCACCCATCTCGGCCTCCCAAAGTGCTGGGATTACAGGCTTAAGCCACTGTGCCCGGCCATGACTACTCTTAAATACTCTTTTATTCTTTAACTGGTTTGTAATCAGGACCGCACTGTAGTGTCCTATCATGAATTTTACATTATTATTATTATTATTATTATTATTTTTTTTTTTTTTTTGAGACGGAGTCTCGCTCTGTCGCCCAGGCTGGAGTGCAGTGGCCGGATCTCAGCTCACTGCAAGCTCCGCCTCCCGGGTTTACGCCAATCTCCTGTCTCAGCCTCCTGAGTAGCTGGGACTACAGGCGCCCGCCACCTCGCCCGGCTAGTTTTTTGTATTTTTTAGTAGAGACGGGGTTTCACCGTGTTAGCCAGGATGGTCTCGATCTCCTGACCTAGTGATCCGCCCGTCTCGGCCTCCCAAAGTGCTGGGATTACAGGCTTGAGCCACCGCGCCCGGCCGAATTTTACATTATTTTAATCAATGTTGGTATTTTATGTAAAATCAGGAAACATCAAAATTTTTTCAATATCTGAGTTGTATTACTCTTATTCATTAATTGAGTTGTCAAGCAATCTAAGAGACTGTTCACCTCTGCTATTTGAAGTATGACTCTTCCTCTCAATTACTCCTTTTGGGATGATCTGAAAAAAATTGTCACAATTCATTCTTTGGGCCAGGCATGGTGGCTCACACCTGTAATCCCAGCACTTTGGGAGGCCAGTGAGGGTAACGAGGTCAAGAGATCAAGCCCGTCCTGGCCAACATGGTGAAACCTCATCTCTACTAAAAGTACAGAACTCAGCCGGGCATAGTGATGTGTGCCTGTAATCCCAGCTGTGTGGGAGGCTGAGGCAGGAGAATTGCCTGAACCCAGCAAGCAGAGGTTGCAGTGAGTCGAGATCACACCCCTGAACTCCAGCTTGGCGACAGGGCAAGACTTTTGTTTCAAAAAAAAAAAAAAACAAAAACAAACAAACAAAAAACGCAATTCACTGCTTGATGTCTACATAATTTCTATTGATTAACTGTTTATTTTTTTGCCGAGATGGGGTCTTGCTATCTTGCCCAGGCTAGTCTTGAACTCCAGGGCTCAACTAATCTTCCCACTTTGGCCTCCCAAAGTGTTGGGATTATAGGTGTGAGACATTGTGCCCAGCCTCTACTGATATTTGTCACTTATTTTTAAAAAACATGACTTTACTGAGGCATAGTTTACATATGAGGCATGTCACATACATGATCCATAATTTCAAGTGTACAATTCAATAATTCTTTTTTTTTTTTTTTTTTTTTTTGTTGAGACAGAGTCTGGCTCTGTCGCCCAGGCTGGAGTGCTGTGGCTGGATCTCAGCTCAATGCAAGCTCCGCCTCCCGGGTTCACGCCATTCTCCTGCCTCAGCCTCCTGAGTAGCTGGGACTACAGGCACCCGCCACCTCTCCTGGCTAGTTTTTGGTATTTTTTTAGTAGAGACAGGGTTTCACTGTGTTCGCCAGGATGGTCTTGATCTCCTGACCTCGTGATCCGCCCGTCTCGGCCTCCCAAAGTGCTGGGATTACAGGCTTGAGCCACCGCGCCCGGCCACAATTCAATAATTCTTTTTAGTAGATTTACCAAGTTTTAGAATATTTTCTTCACTCTCTAAGATGACTCATGACCATTAACTGTTAATCCCCATTTTTTCCCTCCTCACCCCTGCCCCAGGAAGCTGTTAACCTACTTTCTATCTCCCTATATTTGCCCTTTTTACACATTTCATGTAAATTGGATCATACAACATATATTTTGTTTCTGTCCTTTTCCGGACCATCCATGTCATAGCATGTATCAGTATTCCATTTCTTTTTACTGCTGAGTTCCTGTTTATTCCATTGTATGGGCACAAAGGTTGAGTATCTCTTACCCAAATTATTTGACACCAGAAGTGCTTTGGATTTTGATTTTTTTGGATTTTGGATTGTTTGTATTATACTTATTGGCTGAACATCCTAAACACAAAAATCTGAAATCCAAAAGGCTCCAATGGGCATTCTTTTTGAACTGCATGTCAGTGCTTAAAAAGTTTTGGACTTCGGAGCATTTTGGGTTTTGGATTTTTGGATTTGGGATGGTCGACCTGTACTATGTTTTGTCCCGGCATTTTGTTCATCCACGATGATGGACATTTATGTTGTTTCCAATTGTTGGCTATTGGGTCTATTTTGTTTTGCCAATGAATCTTGGGCCAGACTTGAGAAACAGCCTTTATTGTTAAGATATGACACTTCTGAGGTTTCAGTGGAAAGCCTGGTTTGTTTGTTTGTTTGTTTGTTTGTTTGTTTGTTTCCAGATGAAGTCTCACTCTTGTCCCCCATACTGGAGCGCAATGGGGTAATCTCGGCTCACTGCAACCTCCACCTCCTGGGTTCAAGCAATTCTCCTGCCTCAGCCTCCTGAGCAGCTGGGATTACAGGTGCCGGCCACCGCGCCTGGCTAATTTTTGTGTTTTTAGTAGAGACGGGGTATCACCATGTTGGCCAGGCTGGTCTTGAACTCCTGACCTCAGGTGATCCGCCCGCCTCTGCCTCCCAAAGTGCTGGGATTACAGGCGTGAGCCACTGCCTGGCCTAAGCCTGGGGTGTTTACCAAATCCCTATAAGTTGGACTCAAACTTCTAATTCTATCCCCTTGTGATGGAAAACACCTGAAATCTCTGCTCAATTCTTTTGGCTTTCTATCTACTGCTTTCCACTGGGCTCCTTGGAGTCAACTCTGCTTATATATATATATATATTTTTTTGAGATGGAGTTTTGCTCTTGTTGCCTAGGCTGGGGTGCAATGGCATGATCTCGGCTCACCGCAACCTCTGCCTCCCAGGTTCAAGCGATTCTCCCGACTCAGCCTCCTGAGTACATTAAAGGGATTACGGGCATGAGCCACTATGCCTGGCTAACTTTGTATTTTTAGTAGAGACAGGGTTTCTCCATATTGGTCAGGCTGGTCTGGAACTCCTGACCTCAGGTGATCCGCCTCGGCCTCCCAAAGTGCTGGGATTACAGGTGTGAGCTCACTGTGCCTGGCTGGGCTTATATGTCAAAGGGTCAGGCCAGACCTTTGGAAAGAAGAGGGGCATGGAGTGGGTAAGCCCCCAAATCTGTATATAGACTTATTTGGGGGCTTACCCCCTTTGTGCCCCTCTTCTTTCCAGGATTTCCCCTTCCATTTCTAGTCATTTTAGCAGCCCCTAATTCCACCCTTTAACATCTCAAGCAGCTTCCTGCTTCCTAGAGATTTCTGCCTGAGTCCTAGCTTCCATACACTGCTCAGACTGGGGAGTACCATCAGGAAGAAAGTACAGAAAAGGAGATTTCCCCAGTGTGGTTCCCATCTAGCTAAGGGAGGAGACCACCCCTCATATCGTCTTATGCCCAATTTCTGCCTCCAAAGAAAGAAGTATAAACTAAAAGGCAGAAATGAAATCCACAGGCAGACAGCCCTGCGCCACACCCTGGGCCTGATAGTTAAAGATTGACACCCCGGCCGGGCGCGGTGGCTCAAGCCTGTAATCCCAGCACTTTGGGAGGCCGAGGCGGGTGGATCACGAGGTCAGGAGATCGAGACCATCCTGGCTAACATGATGAAACCCCGTCTCTACTAAAAATACAAAAAACTAGCCGGGCGTGGTGGCGGGCGCCTGTAGTCCCAGCTACTCGGAGGCTGAGGCGGGAGAATGGCGTGAACCCGGGAGGTGGAGCTTGCAGTGAGCCGATATCGCGCCACTGCACTCCAGCCTGGGAGACAGAGCGAGACTCTGTCTCAAAAAAAAAAAAAAAAAAAAAAAAAAGATTGACCCCTGACCTAATGGGTTCTGTTATCTATAGATTACAGACATTGTATAGAAAGGCACTGTGAAAATCCCTATTTTGTTTTGTTCCGATCTAATTACCTATGCTTGCAGCCCCCAGTCACATACTCCCTGCTTGCTCAATCAATCACGACCCTCTCATATGCACCCCTTTAGAGTTGTGAGCCCTTAAAAGGAACAGGAATTGCTCACCTGAGGAGCTCGGCTCTTGAGACAGAAGTCTTGCCAATGCCCCTGGCCGAATAAAGCCCTTCCTTCTTTTTTTTTTATTTTTTATTTTATTTTATTCATTTATTTATTTTTTTTGAGACGGAGTCTCGCGCTGTCACCCAGGCTGGAGTGCAGTGGCCGGATCTCGGCTCACTGCAAGCTCCGCCTCCCGGGTTCACGCCATTCTCCTGCCTCAGCCTCCCGAGTAGCTGGGACTACAGGCACCCGCCACCTCGCCCGGCTAGTTTTTTGTATTTTTTAGTAGAGACGGGGTTTCACCGTGTTAACCAGGATGGTCTCGATCTCCCGACCTCGTGATCCGCCCGTCTCGGCCTCCCAAAGTGCTGGGATTACAGGCTTGAGCCACCGCGCCCGGCCAGCCCTTCCTTCTTTAACTCGGTGTCTGAGGAGTTTTGTCTGTGGCTTATCCTGCTACATAACAAGGGTGAATCCCCTCCAATTTCGGACTGTTTATGTTTGCTCTGCAGTGATTTCAAATCCTTGTTTTTGTTTTTTATTTTTTATTTTATTTTATTTTATTTTTTTATTTTTTGAGACTGAGTCTCGCTCTGTCGCCCAGGCTGCAGTGTAGTGGCAGGATCTCAGCTCACTGCAAGCTCCGCCTCCTGGGTTCACGCCATTCTCCTGCCTCAGCCTCCCGAGTAGCTGGGACTACAGGCGCCCGCCACCTCGCCCGGCTAGTTTTTTGTAGTTTTTAGTAGAGACAGGGTTTCACCGTGTTAGCCAGGATGGTCTTGATCTCCTGACCTCGTGATCCGCCCGTCTCGGCCTCCCAAAGTGCTGGGATTATAGGCTTGAGCCACGGTGCCTGGCCTGTTTTTTTTGTTGTTGGTTTTTTTTTTTTTTGAGACGAAGTCTCACTTTGTCGCCCAGGCTGGAGTGCAGTGGCACCATCTCGGCTCACTGCAAGCTCCGCCTCCTGGGTTCACGCCATTCTCCTGCCTCAGCCTCCGAGTAGCTGGGACTACAGACGTGCACCACCACGCCGGGCTAATTTTTTGTGTTTTTAGTAGAGACGGGGTTTCACCGTGTTAGCCAGGATGGTCTCAATCTCTCGACCACGTGATCCGCCCGCCTCGGCCTCCCAAAGTGCTGGGATTACAGGCGTGAGCCACCGCGCCCGGCCTGTTTTGTTTTTTAATTCAAATACAGGGTTTCACTCTGTCACTCCGGCTGGAGTGCGGTGACACAATCTCAGCTCACTGCGGCCTCAAACTCCTTGGCTCAAGCCATCCTCCTGCCTCAGCCTCCCAAGTAGCTGGGAATACAGGTGCATGCTGCCACGCCTGGCTAATTAAAAACAAAACAAGGCCGGGCGCGGTGGCTCAAGCCTGTAATCCCAGCACTTTGGGTGGTCGAGGCGGGTGGATCATGAGGTCAGGAGATCGAGACTATCCTGGCTAACACGGTGAAACCCCGTCTCTACTAAAAATACAAAAAATTAGCCGGGCGTGGTAGCGGGCGCCTGTAGTCCCAGCTACTTGGGAGGCTGAGTCGGGAGAATGGCGTGAACCCAGGGGGTGGAGCTTGCAGTGAGCCGAGATCCCGCCACTGCACTCCAGCCTGGGAGACACAGCGAGACTCCGTCTCAAAAACAAAAAAAACAAAAAAAAACAAAAAAAAACAACAAAACAAAATTTTTTTGGAGATGGAGTCTCACTCAGCCACCCAGGCTGCAGTGTAGTGGCATGATCTCAGGTCACTGCAACCACTGTCTCCTGGGTTCAAGCGATTCTCCTGTCTCAGCCTCCCGAGTAGCTGGGATTACAAGCACCCACCATCATGCCTGGCTAATTTTTATATTTTAGTAGAGACGGGGTTTCACCTTGTTGGCCCAGCTGGTCTTGAACTCCTGACCTCAATTGATCCAACCACCTTGGCCTTCCAAAGTGCTAGGATTACAGGCTTGAGCCACCGTACCCGGCAAAAAAAAAAAAAAAAAAAAATTTTTTTCAGAGACAGGGTCTCGCTATGTCACCCAGGCTGGTCTTGAACTCTTGGGCTCAAGTGATCCTCTTGCCTTGGCCTCCCAAAGTGCTGGAATTACAGACTTGAGCCACCATGCCCAGCCAAATCCTTGTTTTTATCTTTTGTCCAACATTTATATTGTTATCTAGAGGAGGGTGAAGGATAATACTCTACCATTAACAGAGTCAGAATCATTTTCTCCCTGTTTTAGAAAGCCAGGCATCCCGGCAAAGGCCTCTCTGTTAGCAAGGACATCTATCCCTTCATGTTGCCTCCCATTTTGAGCTATTCCTATAACTCACCCAGTTGCATTTCACAGTGAAGTGGATACTTGAATTTTTTTGGCTGCTCACCCTCTAAACTCTTTTCTTTTTTTGAGACAGAGTTTTGCTCTGTCACCCAGGCTACAGTGCAATGGCATTATCTTGGCTCACTGCAACCTCCGCCTCCCGAGTTCAAGCAATTCTCCTGTCTCAGGCTCCCGAGTAGCTGGGATTACAGGCATGCGCCACCACCCCCAGCTAATTTTGTATTTTTGGTAGTGACGGGGTTTCACCATGTTGGTCAGGCTGGTCTCAAACTCCTGATCTCAGGTGATCCTGAAAGGAGCTGGGCACATTCCTCAGCCCCGGGCTCAAAACTCCCTGAGCCTAGCACAAACACATCCCATCCTCCCATCCCACCACCATATATCTCTCAAACTCCCTGAGCCCAGTACAAACACCACCTGGAAAGTCTCCGATAAGGAGACAGCCGTTCAAGGTTACTGAAAGCGCAGGAGCCAAAAGAATTTCTTTGTTCCCCTACAACTTTCGGGCTATAAAAAGCTCGCATTGTTCGGGGCCCTCTTGTATACTGTGTAAAGGAGGGACCAGGTTCGAACTTGTAGTAAAGATCCTTGCCGCTTGGCTTTGACTCTGGACTCTGGTGGTCTTCTTTGGGGAACAAACAGTCTGGGCATAACAATCCACCCGCCTTGGCCTCCCAAAGTGCTGGGATTACAGGCATGAGCCGCTGCACCCAGCCAACTCTTTTCTTATGTTTGGGGAATTCTCTATTTCATGAGTCTTACAGTAAGTCAAAGCCCACCTCCCAGAATGGAAATCTCAAATGCCATCTACACAGTTTCTTAGCATCCTTGAAGCAAGGTTGGGAGCACATAACCTAGACTCAGTCAATCAAATGCATGGGGGACTTTGACTCAAAGATGCAGAGCCAACAAAGAGTCCATCGTGATGACAGAGGCAGCAGTGACCATACCTAGTTTCTGGGAGCAGCAACAGGGCTGGGTTTGGTGCTGGAGATCATGGGGATGTGAACTGTGGTGTCCACTGTTCAGCAGTGGCAGCTACCTGAATATATGGCCAATAATTTTTTTGTATGTTTAAGTCTGTCAGAATTGGTTTTTGTTGATTACAAATGAGAATTTTGACGCCGGGCACGGTGGCTCACACCTGTAATGGCAGCACTTTGGGAAGCCGAGGCAGGCAGATCACGAGGTCAGGAGATTGAGACCATCCTTGGCTAACACGTCTCTACTAAAAATACCAAAAATTAGCTGGCGTGGTGGCGGGTGCCTGTAGTCCCCGTGTAGCTGAATGAGCGGCAGACAAAACTCCTCAGACACCGAGTTAAAGAAGGAAGGGGTTTATTCGGCCGGGGGCATTGGCAAGACTTCTGTCTCAAGAGCCGAGCTCCCTGAGTGAACAATTCCTGTCCCTTTTAAGGGCTCACAACTCTAAGGGGGTGCGTGTGAGAGGGTCGTGATTGAGTAAGCAGCGGGTACGTGACTGGGGGCTGCATGCACCGGTAATTAGATCGGAACAAAACAAGATAGAGATTTTCACAGTGCATTCCTAGACAATGTCTGTAATCTATAGATAACAGAACCAACTAGGTCAGGGGTCGATCTTTAACTACCAGGCCCAGAGTGCGGCGCCGGGCTGTCTGCCTGTGGATTTCATTTCTGCATTTTAGTTTTTACTTCTTCTTTCTTTGGAGGCAGAAATTGGGCATAAGATGATATGAGGGGTAGTATCCTCCCTTACCAGCCACTCTGGAGGCTGAGGCAGAATGGCGTGAACTTGGGAAGTGGAGCTTGCAGTGAGCCCAGATCGCGACACTGCACTCCAGCCCAGGTGACAGAGCGAGGCTCCATCTCAAAAAAAAAAAAGAAAAAAAAGAGAGAACTTTGAAATGTCCACCTAGTGATAAATACAACAATCCCACCTTAGGAAAATGGGGACTGGAGATCTTGTTAGACAAACCTAAAACAGGCCCTGAGCCACACTGGGGAGCTGCCTTGTCTGAACCTGCTTCCTCAGGATACGGCCCCATCTTCCTTTCCAGTCCCTCCCCACTACTCTGCTTTCGCCGCAGATCCATCTGAATTCCCCCAAGCATTGTGCCCTTTCCTTCCTTCCTGGCTTTGCAGCTGTTGTGTGTCTTCTTCCTGGAATGCAGTTATCATTCCTCCCTCTGAATTGCTGACACCATGTCCTAATTGGTCTTCCTCTCTGCATCCCTTCTGGTGCATGTCCAATCCATTCTTCACACATCAGCCATAGCATCTTCTCCAAATGCATGTCTGAGCATGTGACCTCTCTGCTCAGCCTCTTCATTGATACTTGGATGAAGAACAAATTCCTTACATGACCCTCCGGGCCCAGCATGGTCTCGTTCCTGGTTACCCCTCCAACTTTACTGGGGGACACTTAGGAGGTAGTCTGGGACTAGGTAGCTATGGATTGAGATGGACAAGGAAGGAGTCAAAGATCACACTCAGATTTCTGGTTGGGCAGAGGTAGGGAAGCTCCTTATTAGTTTCTCAATTTCTAACATCTTAAAAGGAGCACATCAGTATTTTTGTATTTTTAGTAGAGATGGGGTGTTGCCCAGGCTGGTCTGGAACTCCTGATCTCAGGTGATCTACCCACCTCAGCTTCCCAAATTGCTGGGATTACAGGCATGAGCCACCACACCCAGCTCAAGTCCTTTGTTGAACAAGGAGCTGAAAACTCATCCACCCGCTACACTTACACTTCAGTCTGACTTTAGTCTGACACTCAGCTATCTGACCAGCTATGCAGCAGCTTTGGGTTTGAGTCCTTGCTCTACCTTTCATTTGCTATGCCCTTGGTTTAGGCAATTTCCCTTGTAAAGTTTTGTGTTCTCATCTACAAAGCAGACAAATACTTCCTTTCTCTCTATCTCTCCTTTGCTTCTTCTTCTTTTTTTTTTTTTTTTTAAAGAGACAGGGGTCTCTCTTTGTTGCACAGGCTGGAGTGCAGTGGTACAATCATAGCTCATGGCAGCCTCAAACTCTTGGTCTAAAGGGATCCTCCCTCCCAAGTCTCCCGAGTAGTTAAGACTACAGGCACACACCACCAAACCCAGCTAGTTTTTTTTTTTTTTTTTTTTTTTTTTTTGAGACGGAGTCTCGCGCTGTCACCCAGGCTGGAGTGCAGTGGCCGGATCTCAGCTCACTGCAAGCTCCGCCTCCCGGGTTCCCACCATTCTCCTGCCTCAGCCTCCCGAGTAGCTGGGACTACAGGCGCCGCCACCTCGCCCGGCTAGTTTTTTTGTATTTTTAGTAGAGACGGGGTTTCACCATGTTCGCCAGGATGGTCTCGATCTCCTGACCTCGTGATCCGCCTGCCTCGGCCTCCCAAAGTGCTGGGATTACAGGCGTGAGCCACCGCGCCCGGCCCAGCTAGTTTTTTATTATTATTATTATTATTATTTTCTGTAGAGGTCTCACTATATTGCCCAGGCTGGTCTCAAACTCCTGGGCTCCAGCAATCCTCCTGCCTCAGCCTCCCAAAGTGCTGGGATTACAGGCATGAGTCACCACATCCAGAACCCCCCTTTCTCATTTTTTGATAAGAAATTATTGTGAGTGGTAAATTTCAAGCATGTGACTAGCCCTAGTTGGAATACAGTTGGAGATGACCATCTCCTATGAGCCTCAGCTGAGAAGCCATTTGCCTTTGAGCAAAAAATCACTCTGTTGCTTAGGTGGAGGATGTGAGAGAAATGGGTTGACAGGAAGAATGGAGCCCACCAGTCCTCTTGATCATGACTTCCTTTGGAGAATTACATGGAGAGTTGGAACAGACAGACCCTGACCCAAACCTCTGAGTCATCCTGGATCCTCCATTATTCACAGCCAGTCCCTCAGTATGTGCTGGCGGCTCCCTTTCCAAATATATCCTGAACCCGGCCAGGCTCGGTGGCTCACGCCTGTAATCCCAGCACTCTGGGAGGCTGAGGCGGGTGGATCACCTGAGGTGAAACCCCATCTCCACTAAAAATACAAAATTAGCCGGGCAGGGTGGCATGCGCCTGTAGTCCCAGCTACCTTAGGAAGCTGGGTCACTAGAATCGCTTGAACCTGGGAGGAGGAGTTTGCAGTGAGCCAAGATCGTGCCACTGCACTCCAGCCTGGGCAACAGAGTGAGATTCTGTCTCCAAAAAAAAAAAAAAAAAAAAAAATCTGCTTCCCAAATATATCCTGAACCCCTTTACTTCCTTCATTTCTGTGGCCACCTGTCTTGCCCAAAACCCCACCCTGACGACTGCAATAATGGGGTGCCTTGCCTCTGCTCTTGTCTGGTACCAAGTCACCTCTATCCAATAGCTAGAGTGACCTTTAAAAATGTAAAGCAGATACTGCTACTCAGCTGCTTAAACCTCCCACTGGCTCCCCAAATTCCTCATCCTCAACTACAAGTCCTATGTGACCCCAACCCTGCTGCCTCACCTGTACCACCCCTTGCCTGTTCACCAACACCAGGAGCACTGTCCTTGCTTCTGCGCCTCTGCAGTTGCTGCTCCTTCTGCTTGGGTAGCTCCTTCCCTGACTGTCCCCTCTCATTGCTGATTCTTTTCTGCAGGTCTCAGCCCAAAGCCCACCTCCTTGGAGGGCCTTTTTCTAAGTCTACTTGTCCCTATCATCCTGTTTCATTACTGTTTTATTTTCTTCATAACACTTATTACTGGCTGAGATTATATTGTAGATATACAAAGAGTTCTCCTCAACATTATCACTTTTACATTTCAATAAAATTTTTTTTTTTTTGAGATGGAGTCTGGCTCTGTCAACCAGGCTGGAGTGCAGTGGCGTGATCTCGGCTCACTGCATTCTCTGCTTCCCAAGTTCAAGTGATTCTCCTGCCTCAGTCTCCCAGGTTGCCAGGACTACAGGCGCCCGTCACCACGCCTGGCTAATTTTTTTTGTTGTTGTATTTTTAGGAGAGACGGGGTTTCACCATGTTGGCCAGGCTGGTCTTGAACTCCTGACCTCAAGTGATCTGCCCGCCTTGGCCTCCCAAAATGCCAGGATTATAGGCGTGAGCCACCATGCCCGGCCATTTTATTAATACATAAATATATTTTTCATAGAGCCTGGCAGGTAAAGCAAAATTGTCCTCTTGACTTTAAATATGCAGTATTTGGACTCCTGCATGTTGACTCCACAGTCTACCAGTCTGTTCAGTGTCCCTAAATGTTGGAGCCCTGCTTTGCAAGCTGTGGGGAGAGGTTACCTGAAATCCCCTGATGCATCTTTCTGGACTGTTTCTTTTACTCAGAAGTAATTAAAAACATTATTTTTACAGTAAAACAAATACAAAAACAAATGCAGTAAAATAAATACACGAAGAATTTGCATCAGTTTTTAAATTTAGGGCCAGGTGTGGTGGCTCATGCCTGTAATCCCAGCACTTTGGGAGGCCAAGGTGGGTGGACCACCTAAGGTCAGAAGTTCGAGACCAGCCTGGCCAACATGGTGAAACCCCATCTCTACAAAAATACAAAAATTAGCTGGGCATGATGGCAGTAGCTGTAATTCCAGCTACTGGGGAGGCTGAGGTGGCAGAATTGCTTGACCCGGGAGGCAGAGGTTGCAGTGAGCCAAGATCATTCCATTGCACTCCAGCCTGGGTGGCAGAGTGAGACTGTGTCTCCAAAAAAAAAAAAAAAACCATTTAGATGTTTTGGGCATCAGCATGGAGAGATCCATTGGAGATCATATGGTTTGGTCAAACCTGTTTTATAGGTGGGGAAACTGATGTGGAGAGTGGCAGGACCTGGCCTCACCATCCTGGTTAGGGATCTCCTGTCATCAAAAAGATTCTAGTCTGCTCCTTTCCAGATCTCTGAGCCCTGCAGAAACAACAGGTGGCTTCCTCTTCTTCCCCTGTGGAGGGTGAAGCCCAGAGGCCAAGACTGGGAGGAGGGTTCTGGGCCTTCCTCCATATTCTCTAGCTCCTAACATTGCCCAGAGGTGGGCCACCCTGCCTACCCATCAGCCTTCCCCTGCCCCTCTGCCAAATCTGGACATAATTATAGTAATGATACTGCATATAAACAGTATAGGTAACTGCTTCTGAGCATGATTACAGGAGATGTTTACACACTCACAACAGCATCAGAGTAAATGATAGCTTCCTCCCTTAATACTTAGACCTTTCAGGGATAGTTAGCCAAATCTCAGCAGTGAGGGTGTGGGAAAGACCTTACAATTTCCCACTACCTGCAAAGCAGGAAGGCACCTCAGACAAAGCAGCGTCCCAGCCAAGATTTCACAGGACATCAAGAAGCCTGCAGAGAAGTGGGCTAACATCTACTGGGCACCTACTGTATGCAGGCACTTGGGGAGGCCAGCAAACAAGCAAGTTCTTTCAACCTATTAATTCTGCAGGCTGATATTAGTGTATCCTCACTTTACAGGTCCGGACATGCGTTCTCAGAAGCTTGGTGTACAGGGTCACCCGCAGCAGGCCATGGAGCTAGGCATGGGCACTTTCCACGGTGCTACCCGGTCACATCAGCGGGCCAGCTCTGCCCTCTTCCTTTATCGCCTCTTCTCACTTCTCGCAGCTTCCCTTTCCTGGGCGGCTTCCTGCAGCCCTTGCTGGTCGCGGGTCTCCGCTCAGTTCCCCAGTGTCAAGGCCGTCTACTGCCCCCTCCACCCCTTCTTCCTGTCTCTGTTGGGTGACTGGGTGTTATCTCTCCAGTAGAAGGGGGTGGGGTGGGGTGGAATGGGGAAGGGTGGAGCACAGGGCGAAGGCCTTGCCAGGCATCCCGGGGTCTCCAGCTAGGCGAGCGGCCGCAGAGAGCGCGGCCTCGGGGTCGCCAGACCCTCGGCTTCCAACCACACGCACACACAAAGGCTGCCCCGGCATGCGCGGGAGAGCGCGCTCGCACCCACGGCCGTGCGCACACACGCACAACTGCACAAAGACGTGCACACTCCTCCATCCACACCAATACACTCCCAATAGGGCCAGCACACAGCCGTGCGCCCTCACGTACACCACACCACCACCACCATACAAACACACACACACTCACTCATACGGACTCGCACGCGGGTGGACCCCTCCCCCACCACAAACGCCGACCTTGGGGCCTTGACGCGTCCTGCAGCGCTGCCCCGGCTCGCTGGGCGGCGCGCGCACACGCAGACGCACGAGCGCGCGCACACACACACACACCCCGCGCGGTTCCACGCCCCTGACCGCGGCCCGGGCGCTGCGCTGCTCCGCGCGGCGGGAGGCGGGCGGGGACCGGGGGCGGGGGCGGGGGCGGGGGCGGGGGCGGTGGCGGCGGCGGCCGGGAGAGCGGAGAAGGCGGAGCAGGGAGCCGGGAGCGGGCTGGCCCGCGCTCCTCCTGCTGGCCGGGGATTTTCCAGCCTGGGTGCTGACGCCGCGGACCTCCCTGCGGCCGTCGCGGACCATGGGCGACAAAGGGACCCGGTGAGTGCAGGGCGGTCGCCCGGCGTGGGGCGTGTGGGGGCGACCTCGGCGAGGGCACGGGCGGGGGCTCCGATTGCGTCCTGGTTCTGTGTTCGCGGCCATCCCGGGATCTAGTACCAGCCCTCCTCCACCCGAGGTCTCCTGCGTGGTCTCCCCGGCAGGGCCGTGGGCGAGGGGGACCCAAAGGGCGAGGGCCGGGCCGCCCCATGTGGGCCGCGGCTCCTGGCCCGGACACACTCACAGCTTGCTGATACCCAGCATTGGCCGGCAGCCGCAGAAACGCGCGGGGGCAGGTTGACACACAATACACGCACGGGCACACTAACCCGTGGCACAGGCATGCTGGCGCACACACTGGCAGCCACTGGCACACGCTCATCACACACAGTGGCACGCCGTCATACACGCCTCGGTCAACACATTCTTGCTTACAGCCTTGTTGGCATGAACGGCTCACACTCCAACACACACCAATTCTAACACACCCTCGTGCTAGCACACACGTGTGGGCATACACTGATACGCAAACTGTCACCTGCACTCGCTGTAGCAAACACTCTTGCTGGTACACACATCACCCTCACTAGCACACACACTTGTGCTGGCATGTCTCACCAACACAGTGGAGCGCAAGGCCACACCAACACTGACCCCCACAGACACAATCAGACTAATGCTTGCAAAGACTGGCACCCCGCAGGCACGAGCTGCTAGCCGGAGGCCCGCTGACACACACGTTCCAGGCCCCACATGGCCAGAAGTGGAAACACACATCACACGGGGTAGAACGCTCCCCACTGCCCCCAGCCTGGGGAAAACAGATCCCATCCCATCCGAATAGATCGCATCCATCTACTCTGTTCCCTTTCCCTCTGACCTCCTGAGGAGTGGCTGGCCAGGGGCTGTTTTGAACCTAGGGCTGGGAGAACCCCTCCCGTTCTAGAACCTGGCCTGAAATACTCAGAAAGAAACGGTCTATGCCTCTGAAAGGGGAAAGTGGGACAGAAGGAGGAGGGGGCTGGAGCAGGACAGCCCCTGGGGGCAGCCCTTCAGACAGGACCAGCCCTTCAGACAGGACCAGCCCTGGTCAAGGGCTCAGCATTGCCACCCTATTTTCCCCGTTGCCCTCCCCACCCAAGTGGGCACAGCAGCCTCTTCCTGGGCTCCCCCTCTTTCTCATTGTTTTCTGTCTTTCTCCTCTCCTATTCTTGTGCCTGACTTCTGCCTCCTCCCTTTCCTCCCCTCTCCTCTCCTCGGTTCCATTTATTATTAAGCTCTTGCTGTATACTAGGCATAGTGTGGGTAATCAAAGATGCGCAAGGCCCACTCCTCTGAAGGAGCTAACAGACTAGAGAGACACACCCCAGTGGGCACCACCTTTCAGGGCCACTGACAAAGCCATTTCTCACGTACTGCCATCTGAGACTCTCTCTCAACAGTGTGAGAAAGGGCTTCCAGAGATTATTTCTATTTTCTAGAGGAGGAAACTGAGGCTCAGAGGCAACTTAGGCTCTTAATGTTTAGAAATTACTTTCCAGCCATCCTCCTGACAGCTCTTCCAGGGGGTTAATTTTCCTCTTCCTGTTTTCTAGCAGAGGAACCAGAGAGCTGGAGAGGTCATGTGATTTGCCTAAGGTCAAAAGAGGCCAGAGGCAGGGCAGAGGCTGGAGTCCACTTGGTCATGTCTCTGTGGATGGCCCTAGGGCACTACCAGGCCCCACATGGGCCAGGGAGGGGTGCCCTGCTCTGTGCTGGAGGCCCAGGCTTTGGGGGAGACAGCAGAAGATCATGCTGTGTCTGCATGCATCTTGATGGCTAGTCCCCATTGCAGCTGGCTGGCCAGCACTGTGACCTAGGCCTCTGTCCTCAGTAGGAAGGTATGTGACTCCCTCCCCAGCCACATCCATCTTGACCCATGAGGTCAGGCTTTTCTTCCTGCAGGGTATAGCAGGGAGTTGGAGCCATTCTCCACTCCTCCTGTCCTTCCTAGGCTGCCTTGTGATTGGGGTAACTCAGCCTCTCTTGGGTCTCTCTGTACCTCTCTGTGACTTGGGGGATAAGTGTCATTGCTGTCCTGCTGACATGATTGTCAGGAAGATGTGGACACCATGGGCTTCCAGGCACCTGTTGGAGACCCTGTCTCTGAGGCCAAGATATTTTCCATGACTCCCCCTGCCCTGCCTTGAACTCACTGCTGGACCGTTGGGACATTGGGCAATTGCCTTTACTTTTCCGGACCTTAGTTTCCCATCTGTAAACTGGAGCTATCAATACTTAACATTTTAAGGCTTCCCTTGTACTTACTGACTTCACTGGGCAGGGGAAGAGGCACTGCCTGAAGCCTGGAGCCAAGGCCCAGCTAAATCCACCTGATAGTGGCCCTGACCTCCCCCTCAGACTCTCCTGCAGCCCCATGAGGGCTTTCTGTCCCTTTCCAGACAGTTTGCTAAGTAATTTGGAAAAGAAGGGCAAAATCGGTAATGGGCTGTACCTTGTCTTTTTCCGTAAGCCATGAGATTCTACTTTATCTATGACTTAGAGGAGGAATCTGAAGATATCTAAAACTGAACATCAGGAATCATTGCATCCATCCCTCCATCTGGAATTGCACCCCCATATGAAAGTGACAATGAAAATTTATCAGAAACTGTCACTGCCTTCTAGGAATTCCCAGGTTCAAGGGGGAAAGTGGTGTTAAATACCTGGACAGGGCTGTGCGTGGTGGCTCACGCCTGCAATCCTAGCACTTTGGAAGGCTGAGATGGGCAGGTTGCTTGAGCTCAGGAGTTTGAGACCAGCCCGGGTAACATGGTGAAATACCATCTCTACAAAAAATACAAAAATTAGCTGAGTGTGGTGGCACATGCCTATAGTCCTAACTACTCAGGAGGCTGAAGTGGGAGGATCACTTGAGCCTTGGAGGTCAAGACTGTAGTGAGCCATGATCATGCCACTGCACTCCAGCCTGGGTGAGAGTGAGACCCGGTCTGAAAAGATAAAAACAAAATACCTGAACAGGACTAATCACAGGGCAGGAGTATGATGGTTGCTGTAAAATGCTCTGGGAACAATCATATATTCATTCAACAAATGTTGATGAGTGCCTTCTGAGTGCCCAGGGCCTGGGGATTCAGAGAGGAAGGAGTCTACTCTGTCCTCCAGGGATTTAGAGCAGAGCAGGTGGTCATAATGCAGGATGATGTGTGTTGTGGGAGGCTTAAGGAGAAGTCCCCAACCCAGGCCCAGGCAGGGAGCATGGCACAGGAAGCTCTCCTGGAAAGGAGGTGGCATTGGAACTGCTGAGCTTCATCTGGAAGGATGAGGAGGCCAAGGGGGCGGGATTGGGAATGATATTCCTGGCCGAGGGTGCAGAATTTGCAATGGCTTGGAGGCAGGAAGCAAGGCGTGCAGCCTGGGGCCTGGGCTGGGGATGACACTGAGCCTTAAGAGGTAAACACAGGCCGGTCACCAGCAGCCTGGGAATGTCAGGCTAAGGAGAGAGCATTTTCTCCTGAAGTAGATGGTGAATCAGAGAAGAGTGTGAGGCAGCTGAGGGCTGAAAGCAGATGTTTTCATTTCAGAGAGATGTCTTTGGCAGCGCCAAGGAGGGTGGATGGGAAGAGCAGGCCTAGAAGCAGGGAGACCAGTCAGGAGGTTGGGGAGAAACCTGAGAACTAAGGCTGTGAGCTCTGAACTTATGCTGCAGAGAGGATAGAGCTGAGAAACATGAATGTGAATGGGAGGTGGAGTCCATCAACCTTGCTGGTCCATGGAACCTTTGCCAGGTATCTGGTGTGTTAGAATTATACGCATAATCTCAATGAATTCAACTGTAATCTAGTAACGTAGTGATTGTTGTCCCCATTTTGCAGATGAGGAAACAGACTAGGAGAGATTAAGTATTTGTTCACTGCCATTCAGCCAGCAAGCATAAGAATCCAGGCCTATTGGCCCACAAAGCCCTCTCTGCTACTCGATGCTTTTGCCCAAGAGAGGGGGCCTTGTCTGGCTCACAGTTGGCCTCCCCAGCAGCTCCCAGCCTCAAGTTGTGCATCCTTTCTGGGCCTTGCTGTTTCCACTAACTCAACAGACAACATGAAGGATCAGATTTAGACAACAGGAGGGACTTCCTGAGAGGCAATGGTAGGGAATGGAATTTCCTTTCCTGCAGATGAACTCTTTTTTCAGAGAAAGGAAGATGATGGGGACATGTAATCACCAGCTCTCTGTGAACTTTGGCTGTCATTTCTCTTGGTGGTTAAGCCCTGTGTGACCCATCTTGGCTGGAACATGGGGAAGTCCTGTGGCTTTGGCCAGGGCTGCTTGTGGGCCCACTGGGAGTGGTAGCATCGAGCCTGGCCCGTTATCTCTGATCCCTGATTCCAGGCCGGCCTCTGGGCTTCAGACTTCTCCACTGCTCTCTTCCTTCCAAGTTTGGGCCTCCTTGCCTGAGGCTGACGCCTCCCGTTGGCATGGGTCCAGAGGTCCTGAGTTGTGGGCTTGCCACTTCCAGGGCTTCTGACACTTTGAGGTGGTGGCGGTAGAACAGCAGGCTGGGAGTCAGCACACCCCAAGTGAGGTCCTGGCCTCCACCCAGCCGTCCTCCGCTGCTGCCACAGTGCTCGTGCCTACCATCTGGCTGAGGCCTGCAGGGCTGGGAGCAGCTTGGTGAGGGAGCCAGGGCAGTCTGTTATAGGCTGGATGTAGTGGGGCTTCTGCGTTAAGGGGTCTGGATCCTGGGGTAAGGATCAAAATGCGAGGCAGGGCTTTGGAAATGTGGATGAATGACGTCGCATAGGGAGGAGGTATAGAGTATGAAGAGAGGATGATTAGGGACAGCCAGGGCCTTGGAGAGCACCAGTGCCTGGGCGTGGAGAGAAGAGGGAGGAAACTGACGGAAGGCCATCTTCTTGGAGCCAAAGAAGCAGGGACAGACCCACAGAGGATGAGCTGGAGCAAGACCCCTCAGATTCAGCCAGAAGACAGTAGCTGGTGGCATGGGTTTTGGTGGAGTGGTGAGGGCAAAGCTAGGCTACAGCGGGCAGAGAGGAGTGGGAGAGGACCCTGCTTTTCTTATGCTTGGAGCAAGGCTTGAGCCTCTTGGAGGAAGGGCATGAGGCCCAGGGCTGGGAGCAAGCGGGCAGTGAAGACTGTGGGTATGGGAACCTAGGGGTTTTATCTCATCCACCCCCTCCTTCTGCCTTATGTCCAGAGGCAGAAGGCCACTGCCCTGTGCTGTCCTTTCAGGCTTAGGCTGAGGGGTTGTGAAGTGTGAGCTGGTCCTGGGGAAGACATGCAATGTGCTGGCTCCAGAAAGGTGGGGCGTCTGACTCAGGTGGGGGACTTGGAAGAAGGCTTCTTCGAGGAGGTGACCCCGGAGCTGGGTGCTAGAATATGAGAAAGAGTTAGGTGGGAGTAAAGTGTTCTAGACAGAAAGAAGAGCCTAGGCCAAGGTGCAGATATTGGGTGCAGGTGTGGGAGTGTGAGGGGTGAGGCTGTGGAGGAAGGAGCAACCTTGGCCAGTAGGCCTTGGGTGGGTGGTTTCAAGGTACTTTCTTATTCATTCATACTTCAGGCTGAGTGAGCTCCCCATTTGGTGAGCAGCTTGTGGTTCAGGGCTATTTCTGTTCTCAGTTGATACTTCCTCACCCACACTGGGTCTGCTTCCCCAGGAGATGCCTGGCAGAGGTTTGCTGAACTGGACTGAACATTTTTTTCCCTTCTTGCCTCTGCTGTCGGCCCAGGGACTCCCTAAGTGCTGAAATTAGGCCTTTCCCATTAGTGAATCCTAAGACTGAAAGAAATACTTCCCACATTAGGCAAGTTCTCAAAAGAGAGGGGTGGGGTCCTGACTCCTGCATCAGCCTGGGAAGTCCTGAGGGACAGGAATATACCACCCCTATTAGCATGGGGCGCCTGAGCTGGAGGCCTGGGAGCTCCCTCATCTGATTGGCTTTTGCAGGTGGGAGCCATGTCTCCCTCCTCAGACTAGAGGCTTCTGAAGGAAGGATATCTCCCCCATCACACTGGGGGCTCCTGAGGTTGGGGCCTTGTCTCCTACGTGAGTCCTGGGGTTAGAACAGGTATCATCTCAGATGGTCCCTGGGTGCTCTGCGTTCTTCCCTCCCATGTGGACAGGATGGGTCCTGTCCCAGGGGTGGCTTGAGTCCCAGTAGGGGGTTGGAGAACAGAGGGGGTTGGCAGGACAGGGTGGCTGCTTTTGAGAGGGTAACAAAGGACTCTGTTGTCCCAGCCCCCTCCCGCCTTCCCTAAGGGGCCCTGGCAGGGTCATCTCTCCGGAGACGCACCTCCTCCTTCCTGGGACTGGCCCCATCTTTAGTCCCACTTCAGAAGAACTGCTTGTTCCTTCCCAGGAGACCTGGTGCCAGATGAGGTCCCTGGGAGTTGGACCAGACAGGTCCCCAGAATTCTGTGTGACTAAGGTCACCGCAGGAACTGAACAGCTTTTCCTCTGCCTGGGGCTGGGCAACACCTGGCTGAGGCCACAGTTGAGCTTCTGCCTCCCTGCACCTGGGGAGGGATCTGCTGCTGTAAAAGGCCTTTAGCACTGGGAGCACTGTGACTGATGTTGAGTCAGCGGGAGGCAGGATGCAATGTCTGAACCATTCAGTGGTTCAGCAGCCCATGTATGGGCCTGGATGAGGCAGGAGGTCCCTTTCATGCTGGCCCTGGACCTGTAGCCCACAACCAGCTCACTTGGTCCTTGTGCAGCCGTACCCTTCCCTCAGCCTTGCAGGGAGGCTTGTTGAACTGGACTGAACTCTTTCTTCCCTTCTTCCCCCATCACACTGGGGGCTCCTGAGGTTGGGGTTTTGTCTCCCACATGAGCCCTGGAACTAGAACAGGTATCATCTCAGATGGTTCCTGGGCACCTTGTCTTCTGCCTTCCCGTGTGCAGGATGGGTCCATCCCAGGGGTGGTTTGAGTCCTAGTAGGGGGTTGGAGAACAGAGGGTTGGACAGAGGGCGAGCAAACCTCTGCCAGGTTTGTTCCCTCTTCACCCTTGCCCCTGCCTTGTGCAATGGGCATGGACAAGTTTTGGCATAGGGCCAGGGGAGGGGTGGGGAGTAGACTGCTGGGGCTCACCGCCTCAGAAGGGTCCCAGAGATATGCTCTACTGCGTACTTATTGCTGTGTGACCTTGGGCATGACATGCACCCTCTCTGGGTCCTAGTGTCCCTATGAAGTCAAATCACGTGAGAGGCCCTTCTGCTAGCAGGTCCAGGAGTGACCTTTCTTCTGGGCAGCCAAAGTGGAAGATTGAGCAGCTCAGGCCTCTGCTACAGGCCAGTGGTACTGAGACCACCAGGGAGTGTGTCCTGGGT
The DNA here is from genome assembly GCF_037993035.2 of Macaca fascicularis. Lineage (NCBI taxonomy): Eukaryota > Metazoa > Chordata > Mammalia > Primates > Cercopithecidae > Macaca > Macaca fascicularis. Next base: position 74,212,287 of record NC_088388.1, on the reverse strand, counting down.
GGGAGATGGGTGTTGGGTGCTGAGGGCCAGGAAGGAATTGGCTATTGCTCGAAAGGGTGGTGCTGTCTCCCATGGTATCAGGAACAGCAGTCGTGATCACCTCCAGGGACATACAGCATCTGTAGCAGGTATGTGGCTCATGCCTGTAATCCCAGCACTTTGGGAGGCTGAGGTGGGTGGATCACTTGAGGTCAGGAGTTTGAGACCAGCCTGGCCAACATGGTGAAACCCCATCTCTTTTGAAAATACAAAAGTTAGCCAGGCATGGTAACATGCACCTGTAGTCCCACCTACTCAGGAGGCTGAGGCAGAAGAATCGCTTGAACCCAGGAGGTGGAGGTTGCAGTGAGCCAAAATAGCACCACTGCACTCCAGCCTGGGTGACAGGACAAGACTGTCTCAAAAATTAATAAATAAAATAAAATATGGCAAAAAAAAATAAATAAATAAACAAAGCATCTTTAGTAACCCTTTGCCCAGGTGTTTGCTCCTCGTGAACGCCCTTCCCTCTCTTTTAAGACTCAGGTCAGGCCGGGCGCAGTGGCTCATGCCTGTAATCCCAGCACTTTGGGAGGCTGAGGCTGGTGGATTGCAAGGTCAGGAGATCGAGACCATCCTGGCTAACACGGTGAAACCCCATCTCTACTAAAAATACAAAAACTTAGCCGGGCGTGGTGGCGGGCGCCTGTAGTCCCAGCTACTCAGGAGGCTGAGGCAGGAGAATGCCTTGAACCCGGGAGGCGGAGCTTGCAGTGAGTGGAGATCTCGCCACTGCACTCCAGCCTGAGCGACAGAGCGAGACTGTCTCAAAACAAAACAAAAAAACACACACACACAAAAAACACTCAGGGCAGGAGCACTTCCTCCAGGAAGCCTTCTCTGCTGCTCTGGGGCCTCCTCTGGGCACCTGCAGCCCTCTTGGTGATCTGATTAGCATGGATTATTAGCAGATTAGCATAGGGGTTAGGCTCTTGGAAGAACCAGATTTCCTGGTTTCCAGTCCCAGCTCTGACACTTACCAGCTGGGTGGCTTCCCTGATTACTTAACCCTTTCTCTGCTGTGGCTCCCTTATCTGTAAAATAGGGTAGTATGTTGTCATGAGGACTGAGTTAAAATTAAGTAAAATAAAGCAAAGAAAGTCCCTGTGCAAGGTCACTGTTTCCGGCTGTTATCGCTTGTGTGACCTCTCACTGGGCCTGCCTCCCTCACCCAGCTGTGAGCTCCCCCAGGGAAGGACCCTGTTTGATTCATTTTTTTGAGGCTCCCAAGGCCTCATTACAAGCCTGTATTATTGTTGGCTTTCAGTACCTGATTGCTGACTTGACCACATAGAACAGCTTTCCCATCCTTAAAGGCCTGGATCACATACATTCACCTCTTCCTCTGGGAAACCCTCACTGGATTCCCAGCGCTTTGTGACCTTCTTGTAATCTCTCTCTGTCAGCACTCATCCCTCCCTCCCTGCATGGATCCTGGGTATTTGCACACTCATAATGTCATCTTGTGAGGTCAAGAACTTTTCAAGAGCACCTGGCCTGGATCTGCTTGTCCCCAGCACCTGCGCAGACCTGGCATGCCGCTGAACTCCATAAATATTTGTTCAGCCAAGGCATCTCACTGGGAGGAGATATTCTAGGGGGTGGGCATTGTGGTTGGTGAGGACCATAGGACATCATTGCTGATTTCAAAAATATCTCAAAGTAGCCCAGAGCCATAGGAATTAGATTATTCTTTGCGACCTAAAGGGCAGAGGTCACTGGATGTCCAGCTTTACCTTGCTGGAAGACTGTATTTTCTGACAATCAGAGCTCTCTGGGAAGGGGCTTGGCGGCTCATTCCCACCTCTGGGCCTTTGTTCCTGCTGTGCCTCTCTGTCTACTTGTTCCAATCCTACTTCTTAAATAGGTGCCCCGGTCATGAAGCCATTCTCTCCCGGCCTCTGGAGCGTGCGCTCAATTCTTCATCCTCATCGTCAGTCATGTACGGAGCCTTTCCCGGGTGTGGGCAGTGGCATGGGAGAAAAGGGAGTCCCTCCTTAGGATGGACATCTGGGTCTGGCTGCAATCCCTCCAGTGTGGTTTGACCTGGCCTGAGGAGGGGACCATGGTTTCCGATGACCCACCGGTGATCAAAGAGCTCTTTATTCAGCTGGACAGCCTCCCTTGGCTGGCAGAGCACAGAGCTCCCCATCGACTCCCCACTGGGCAAGTACTCAGAACCCACCTAATTACTGGGGACAGAATTCTGGGCACTGCATCCAGCAGGCTGCGGTCATAATCAGCTAATTAAACCACCCAAGCATTGCTCCTTGGCCCAGAGCAGAGGGAATGGGGGTGGAGTGGTGAGGCTGGGAGGAGATGTAACAGGGGAGGCTCAGAGATGGGCCTGCAGAGCAGGGCTGGGAGGGGGAAGCAGGAAGTGCAGAGGGAGGGTGTGAAGCAGGGAGAGAGGCAGGCAGATGCCCAAAGGTGCCATCTGAGGAGAGCACCCAAGTGGGGTGAATGGAGGGCAGGAGCTCTGACCTGGGAGACAGGGATCCCACTTCTTCACTGTCCCTGTGCTGCCATAGGCAAGCTGCTTTTCCTCATTGGGCTTCAGTTTCTCTATGTGTCAAGCAGGAAGTAGGAGAGGCTTTGGCCTAGAGGCTCCCTAGGACTCTTTCCTTCTCTCGTTGGGAGAGGGCATGAGCGGCAGCGTGATTCTGGCAGGATAGCTTGGCCTCTGGCAGCCCTGCTTTCTGGAAGTGGCAGACAGTGTAGGAGTCTGTTCCAGCCTGAGACTGGGTCAGAAGGGAAGACAGTTGGGAGCAGCAGTCTGCCCACCTGGCTCCCCAAGCACGTCCCGCCCTTGGTCCTGCCTTCGGGACTGTCCTGTGGTTCCCAAACTGGTCCTCAGCGAGGGACTCTTTAAGGCCGAGGTCTCCCTCCCCAGGGCTGGGCAGTGTCATTTCCATTTGTGTAGGAATTGCCCAAGTAGCACCCTCAGAGTGTGTGGAGGAGGGGCTCTTGGAGCTAGAGCCAGGAGGTTTGGAGGTTGCAATTCAGAGTTAGACTCTGCTTGTACTGCTCACTTGCTAGCTCCATGACCTTCAGCTTGGGTCTTAAACTCTCTGGCCTCAGTTTTCTCCTTTGGGAAATAGGTATAATAATATTAATGGGGTTGCTGTGGGCAGAGAGGGTCAGGGCTTCATACAAAGTCATTGTCGGCCAGGCATGGTGGCTGACGCCTGTAATCCCAGCACTTTGGGAGGCTGAGGTGGGAAGATGACCTGAGGTCAGGAGTTCGAGACCAGCCTGGCCAACATTGTGAAACCTTGTCTCTACTAAAAATACAAAAATTAGCCAGGTGTGGGGGTGCACACCTGTAATCCCAGCTACCAGGGAGGCTGAAGTGGGAGGATTGCTTGGACCAGGGAGGTGGAGGTTACAGTGAGCTGAGATCTTACTACTGTACTCCAGCCTGGGTGACAGAGTGAGACTCTGTCTCAAAAAAAAGAAAAAGCCATTGTCATTCAAGACTGAGAGTGGATCTCAGCTCCTTCCCTCTCCCATGTCCCCTCCCTCCTCTTTCATCCCTCTTTTCCATGGTCCAGGGCTGTGCACACAGCTGTGTGCAGCGGGTGGGGGCTGTGCCGGCCAGCTGAGAAGCTCCGAGGAAGGCAAGAAGGGAAGTGAGATTGCCCAGGGTCAGCAACAGCAGTGTGGTGCTGGGCCTGGGGCCCCTCCCCTCTGGCCCCCACCCATGGCAGATTCTCTAGGAGGAAGTGGGGAGAGATTGGGGAGCAGGAAGCTGGGGGCAGTTGTGGAGGGAAGTCCCTCGGCATCCTGGCCCCATGCTCCTCTTTCTTAACCCTCACCCCTGTGCACAGCCCCGAGCCTGGCTTTCTGCCAAAGGAGCCAGCAGGCCACTGTTTCACACACTCAGAAAGCAACAGCTTTCCTGGTTCCCAGCCCCGAGTAGGAGGTGCCTGCTTGGAGCTCAGGCACTTGGAAAGCAGTGCCTACTACAGGGTCTGCCAGGTCTGGAGGAGGCAGCAAAAGAGAAGAAAGACCCCCAGCCCCCACAGCCTCTCCTCGCAGTGCTGGGCTGAGACATGCCAGGGACTCTGACTCCAAGGCAGCTGGTTACATAACTAAGCATGCCTCCCTGCTCCTTTCCTCCCTGTCTCCCTAGAGGGGCCTTGGAGGAGGTGCTGCATTGCCCAGAATTCCTGAGCCCAGAAGGTCATGAGGAGCATCCCTCTGCCTTGGATAGTGGTAGTGCCGCCCACACCGTGTAGAATGGTGAGCCGTGTAGGATGGTGAGCCGTGTATGCTTCCTCAGTGCAGGCCTCTGGGGTTGGCTCTGAGCATTGTCCCCTCCAACTCTCTTGGGAGCAGAGCTGCAAAGGGAAGAAGCCTCATTAGAGGAAACAGGCCTTGTCCTGAGATAATTTGCCTGAAAACTGCCCCCAGAGGAAACGGGCCTCTCTGCAGCCAGAGGAACAAATAGCTAGCATTTTACACTTTGTCCCATTCTATTCCACAAACATTTCTCCTTCCACTCAAGGAATGTCCCGAAGCGGCCAGGCCTGTCCCAGTGGTGTGTCTCTCTCCAAGCGGGAAGGGGATTTATGGAGCAGCTCTGCTCTGCCTCCTGCCTGACGCTGCCCTTTCTCCGAAGTTGAGGGCCTGGCCTTCCCAGGTTCTGGGTGGCAAGGAACCTTATGATGTGGAACGCTATCTCCCTGGGCCTTGGGCTAGAAGTTTTCAGGGTTAGCTTATATCGTTTCTGTTAGGCCATCGCTGTCCTCCCGAGGAGATTCCAAGGAACAAAGCTTTCTCTCTGTGCCACACCCCAGGCCCTGTGCTGGGCACCTGAAATATAAAGAGGACCCAGACAAGTCTCTGCCCTCATGCTGCTCAGATGTATTGGGAGAGAGGAAATAGATGATCACAACAGCTGCCAGAAGAGGGGTAGTGGGCATCTGTTTTTAGCAGGGACAAAACAGAGCCAGAGGTTAAGGATCAGAGGCAGCTCACCAGAAGTAGGGGCCGTGAGCAGGTTGGAAAGTGCATTTGTGTGAGCCATAAGTAATACTCTTCTGGCAGTATCTCTGTGACATGGGTTTTCATCCAGGTCTGACTTTCTTCAGCAGACTTGAGAAACCTACTATGTGCCTGCATAGTGTCAGGCACTGGTTTCACCTGCTGTCAGTAAGGAGTGTCTTGGGAATGCAGACTGCTTAAGAACAAAACACACTAGGGTGAAAAGTGAAAGTTCTGCCACATGGCATCACAGTGAGTTTTTCGGCCTGGACAAAGAAAATGGGGTGGGTATATCAGGAGACACTGGGCTCAGCAAACCTGCCGTTGGAAACCAGGGTCTACTGTGCTGAGGGTATGGAGAGCAAAGCTTTCCTCCAGCCAGGAGACACTGCAGAGGTCTGATGGCTGTTCCCAGAGGAGCCCATGGACACTAGACAGTTGGGAAACTGTGTCTTAGGAGAAACAGCTCCAGGCTGTGGGACTGGCAGCCAGGGGCCATGTGTGCTGGTCTCTACAAATTGGAGGGCTATCTTTAGGCACACTGAGGCCACATGGAGTGGTGGAGAGAGGCAGCTGGCTGGGGTTCTCACTTCCCCTCTACCAGTAATTGCATGTCTGTAGGCAAGTTTTCCAGCCTCTGGAGATAGCCTGTTCACCCTTTCTCAGTTACAGCTGTGCTAATGAAAGCACCCAGCACATTAGCAGGGCTCTTCACTGGTTGATGTTATGATGGGTCTCTGTTGCCCCAGGGTACTGGGAGAAACCTAGAGACATTTTAAAACTCAATAAGGAGATTTTTTTTTTTTTTGCAACAGATTTTTTTGACATTCTAAAAATGACAAAGATGATTACACATCATAATCAAGCGGCTAATATGCGTGGTCGTTTCTCCCTGCGCTGACTGTTCTATAGCAGCAATTCAGTGTAGCAGCGATTCACTATGCATACTTGAAACAATCCAGCCACCTCTGATGTTCACCATTTGCAGAGTAAACTTTGTAGTAGGAAGAACTTTCAAAGAACCATGACCCGGCCCCACACTGAGCCCTGACCCAGCGTTCAGAAAGACCTGGGTTGCTCCGGCCTCAACTTCCATTTGAGTGTAGAGCTGGATGGGGGTGTGTCGAGCTCCCTGGAAAAGAGAAACCCATTCCTTCCTGTGGGCAACCCGAGTTCAGGGGATCCAAACTGAATGGTGATAGAGACATGTCTCCCAAAGTACTGTTGTCCTCATTCTACCGCCACTGGCTCAGGTCAAGCCCCACTCCTGGCCTGGATCATTACAGTTTTCTTCTAGTTACTCTCTTTCTGCTCAGTCCCAACCCTCCAAGCCATCCTGTTATTCTGAAATTCACATGTGGCCATATCCTTCCCAGCCTAAAGCCTGATCCACTGCTCCCCATCTCCTATGGGAAAGTCCCCATTCTCTAGGAGGCCCTTCAGGATCTGTCCGTAATGTCCCTTCCACACTCCTTTCCCAGCTGTCCCCACCACACTGCTAACAACCTGGCTGCATTGACTTTTTTGGATCTTGCTTAACAGTCTTTGCACTTTTCACACCTCTGTGCCTTTGCTCAAGCCTGTCTCTTTAGCTGGAATGCCCTTCCTCCTCTGGTGAAATCTTCCTTAAAGACATTTCAGGCTGGGTGCTGTGGCTCACACCTGTAATCCCAGTACTTTGGGAGGCTGAGGCAGGCGGATCACTTGAGCACCATTGCACTCCAGCCTGGGCAACGAACAAATCTCAGTCTCAAAAAAAAAAAAAAAGAAAAAATAGACATTTCAATGAAGTTCATTGAACAACTGCACAGGGTACCTGCTTGCTCTAGACATGAAGCCCTCCCTTGACTCTGCTCCCTGCCCAAGTAGAGTGAATGGCCTCTTTCAGGCTCCCTTAGCACTGTGCAGGCTTCCTGGATGGCACTTTGTATTGTAGTTGACTGCTAACAAGTCAGTTCCCTCTCTGCTCAAGGGCAAATGTGTATTTCTTGTCTCTTGGACTCCCAGCTCCTGACTGGGGCCTGGCACAGTGTGAGGCCAGAGTCGGTTGGGGAGTGAGTCAGGGAAGATTCCCTGGAGGAAGTGAGCCCCAAGCTGCTGACTTAAAGAAGAAGCACCCTTTCCCTCTTCTTACTTCCTTCCTGGTCCTGGTGCTGAAGGAAAACAGTTGAAACTTTTTTTTTCCTTTCCTTTTTTTCCTTTGAGATAGGATCTTGCTGTGTCACCCAGACTGGAGTGCAGTGGCACGATCATAGCTCACTGCAGCCTCGAAGATTTTTTTGTGGAGACAAGGTCTCACTGTGTTGCCCAGGCTGGTCTCAAACCCCTGGGCTCCAGAGATCCTTCTGCCTCAGCCTCCCGTAGTGTTGGGTTTATAGGTGTGAGCCACCATGCCTGGTCTGAAACTGACTTTGAAAAGGGAAATGTATAGCTTTTGAATTGGTGGATGAAATCTCCTAGCCTGGAGATAATTAAATAAGGCTTAGATCTCCCTCTCTCCCTTCACACATTTCCTGAATACCTAGAACATGCCAGACACTGGAGCTACAAAAATGAATTAAATAAAACGTGTCTATCTTTTTCTATCTCCATAATGTTCATGCTGGAAACTGCCCTTTCCTTTTTCTGTTTCATTGGACCAAGTTCAAATCTTAGCATGTCACTTGTAGCTCTGACTCTGGGCACATCACGCCACCTTTCTGAGCCCTAGTTTTCGTATGCATACCACGGAGATGATAATATTCCCCTCACAGGGTGGTGATGGATCATGTGTGTGAGGGACTGAACAGGTGACTTTGACAGTGGTTTCTCATTGAGTGGCAGCCACTCTCTGACTGGAAGTTTCTTAAGGGCAGTGACCATGTCCAGTAGATAAATGTGTCTTAGTGCCCAGCCTAGGACCAGGCATGCAGTACATGAGGGTCATCAGCCATCCCAATTTTCCTGGGACAGTCTCAGTCCTGCTGTAGCAGGGCGAGTGGCAGACAAAACTCCTCAGACACTGAGTTAAAGAAAGAAGGGGTTTATTCGGCCGGGGGCATTGGCAAGACTTCTGTCTCAAGAGCCGAGCTCCCTGAGTGAACAATTCCTGTCCCTTTTAAGGGCTCACAACTCTAAGGGGGTGCGTGTGAGAGGGATGTGATTGAGCAAGCAGCGGGTACGTGGCTGGGGGCTGCATGCACCGGTAATTAGATCGGAACAAAACAAGATAGGGATTTTCACAGTGCATTTCTGTACAATGTCTGTAATCTATAGATAAGAGAACCCATTAGGTCAGGGGTCGATCTTTAACTACCAGACCCAGGGTGCGGCGCCGGGCTGTCTGCCTGTGGATTTCATTTCTGCCTTTTAGTTTTTACTTCTTCTTTCTTTGGAGGCAGAAATTGGGCATAAGATGATATGAGGGGTGGTCTCCTCCCTTACTGCATCTCAGGAAACCCTTCAGCTCACTCCTGGGCAAATCAGTACTGTGGGTCACCCTACAGTATCTTCTCATAAAGATTCGTAGAATAGGTATATCCACTAAGCAAGCGTTAGTGAAGTACAGGGGTGGGACTTGAACAGGGCAGGACAAGCACTGGGTGGCTGCCTTGGGCGCTGAGAGGAGTCAGCAGAAGGGTCTGGAAGGCCTAGCACGTGTACAGTGGTAGGTAGGGATGGGGCCATCTGCAGCTTGGCAGGGTGTGGGGAGGACATCAGGCCCTGAGTCTGTAAGGTGATTGCTTTCAAACAGGTTTCAGGCTCCCAAGGGCCATGTGCTCTTCCTCAGACACATCCAGAGAGGGTGTGGTTGATTCTCACTTTTTAAATTTCTATTAATATATTGAGTCCTCAGCTGCTCTTCCACCTTGGTAGCTGGAGGCCTCTCCTTCGTCAGCCCACTGAGTCTCAGCATGCCTGCCCACTGCCTTCTGAGCTGTCCATGCCAGACTGAGATGAGACAGGGCAGAGGCATGGGCTGCCAGATGGGAGAGCAGGGCTGCAGGCTCGTTCTCAGGCCTACCAGCCCCAGAAACTGAGTGAGCCTTGGTTTCTCACACGGTGTCTGTGAGTTGTCACGTGTGGAAAGCCCCTTGGCGTCTTTAGTATGCAATAGGTACACAGCAAGTCTCGTGTTTTGTCCCTGTCTATAAAAGGGGGACAATAAAGCTTGCCCTGCACACCTCCAGGACTGTTGTGTGGGCCAAACGGGATGTGGATGTGGGATGTAGGAACATTTGGTAAACTGTATCATACCCTACAAATGTTTGAGGATGGGGTTCTTAATAGGGCAGCCCTTGTTAGCCCAGGATTCCAGCCCAGGCATGGAAGGCTTCTCTTGGGGATATGCCCCAGGATCACAAAGAAATCTGGCGGTGCTGCCCTTGTGAGCAGCAGACCCCTGCAGGCAGGACCTAGACTCAGCTGAGTTCTTCTTCTTCTTCTTCTTCTTCTTCTTCTTCTTCTTCTTCTTCTTCTTCTTCTTCTTCTTCTTCTTCTTCTTCTTCTCCTTCTCCTTCTCCTTCTCCTTCTCCTTCTTCTTCTTCTTCTTCTTCTTCTTCTTCTTCTTCTTCTTCTTCTTCTTCTTCTTCTTCTTCTTCTTCTTTTCTTCTTCTTCTTCTTCTCTTCCTCTTCCTCTTCCTCTTCCTCTTCCTCTTCCTCCTCCTCCTCCTCCTCCTCCTCCTCCTCCTCCTCCTCCTCCTCCTCCTCTTCCTCTTCTTCCTCTTCTTCCTCTTCTTCTCTTCTTCTTCTTCTCTTCTTCTTCTTCTTCTTCTTCTTCTTCTTCTTCTTCCTCTTCCTCTTCCTCTTCTTCTTCTTCCTTTCTTTCTTTCTTCCTTCCTTTCTTTCTTCCTCCTCCTCCTCCTTCTCCTCCTCCTTCTCCTCCTCCTCCTCCTCCTCCTCCTCCTCCTCCTTTCTTCTTCTCCTTTCTTCTTCTTCTTCCTTTTTTTTTTTTTTTTGAGACGGGGACAGGGCCTGGCTCTGTTGCCCAGCCTGGAGTGCAGTAGTGCAATCATAGCTCACTATAGCCTTGACTTCCTGGGCTCAAACAATCCTTCCTCCTCAGCCTCTCGAGTAGCTGGGACCACAGGTGTGCGCCACCGTACCAGGCTAATTTTTAAATTTTTTGTACAGATGTGGTTTTGCTACATTGCCCAGGCTGATCTTGAACTCCTGGGCTCAAGCAATCCTCCTGCCTTAGCCTCCCAAAGTGCTGGGTTACAGGTGTGAGCTACCACGCCTGGCCAAGATCTGCTTCTGAAAACATGGGAAGAGAAAGACAGACAGACTTGGACCTACTGCAGGGGAGGGTTAAGTAGCAGCGGGACTCCAAACAAGAAGAAGGAATGTCTTCCGGAGCCTCATCTGTCTGTTGGGCTGGAGGCAGGGCCTTTGTGAAGGCGGGTGGTGCTCAGATCGCCTCTGGGCCCTTCCTCCAGCCCCGAGGCGGATTCACCATGAGGCTGATGCAGCTTCAGCTTCCGGCCCTTCACGCTCTAGAGCCCTTTCCAAGGCCTAGCAATATGTCCACGTGCTCAGGGTTTTGTGAAATTTGCAAAAGGAAGATATTTTTGTACTCTTAAAAAAAAAAAAAAAAAAAAACCTTTCAAGCTATATAAGCTTTAGGCCCACAAGCCCAGCTCTGCTCTGCTGTGGCAAGTTTTCCTTTGGGCTGGGATGTTGGTGCCATATCTGCTGCATGTCCTCAGGGGGCTCTCATCCCCCTGAGGCAGAGATCTGTCATTGGTTAGAGTCCTCCCTGCAGAAGCAACACCTGAAAGGCATCCAGGGGAACCAGTTCTGGGGCAGGCTGAGCCTGCAGCTTCACGTGCCATGTAAATTAGAGACTGGAAAGGCTTCTCTGGCTTTAATCTTCCTCTTCTGCAAAATGGAGATAAGACCTTCCTGGAAAGGTTAAAATAATGAACCATAGGTAAAACTGCCTGGTCTAATCCCAGGCTTGTCCTGGGAGCTCAGGAAATGCTGATGAAAGCTGGATGGAAATGGCTAGCACTTTGGCCCTCCCAAAGTGCTGGGATTACAAGCATGAGCCACCGCGCCCGGCCCGGGATGGGGCCTTCTGTGGGAGTGGGGCAGAGTAGAAGTCTGAACAGGCCTTTCCTGTTCCTGGGACTGGGTCAGGAGTCTGGCTGTTCTGGTGCCTGAGAGGAGCTGCCAGGGCAGGTCGAGCTGACCTTTCCTGCTCAGAAAGGAAGCCAGGCTGGCAGGGTGCGGTGCATCCCTCTGCAGAGTCAGGGAAGGGGAGTTTGTTGGCAGCAATATCTTGCCTCCTGTGCTTCCCTAAGACAGGAGGCTGTGGGGAGGGCTTTGAAGAAAAAACATGGTGTCCGGCCGGGTTTCAGATCCCACCCCTACTGCTTGTTACACCTGTGAGCTGCAGACGGTTACATAATCTTTCTGAACCTTGGTTTTAAAAACCATTTCTTAGGCCGGGCGCGGTGGCTCAAGCCTGTAATCCCAGCACTTTGGGAGGCCGAGACGGGTGGATCACGAGGTCAGGAGATCGAGACCATCCTGGCTAACACGGTGAAACCCCGTCTCTACTAAAAAATACAAAAAACTAGCCAGGCGTGGTGGCGGGCGCCTGTAGTCCCAGCTACTTGGGAGGCTGAGGCAGGAGAAAGGCGTGAACCCGGGAGGCGGAGCTTGCAGTGAGCTGAGATCCGGCCACTGCACTCCAGCCTGGGCGACAGAGCAAGACTCCGTCTCAAAAAAAAAAAAAACATTTCTTTAAAATGGGGGTAATAAAATCCTCTCCTCACCCCCATAGGGTTGTGGTAAGGCTTAAATGAGATAATGCAGGGCTTAACACAGTGCCTGGTACACAGTAGGTGCTCAGTACATACTGATTGTCACTCTCCTGCCCCAGGACCCTCATCAACTTCTGTTTTATACTTCCCCATTTGTCTGTGCCCCGAGTTGGGTGTGGGCTGTCTGGTGGCAAGGGCTGAGTTTTGTTCACCAATCGTTCCATTCCCCAGCCCTGGCACAATGCCTTCAAGACACCCTGAATTGGTTGGCAAGAAGCTGCACTGAGCCCAAAGAAAACAGTGTTAAGTTTTAGCTGGAAACTTGCTTACAACACACTACTGTGAGCTGCTGCCAGAGCACTTACTGTATGGCTTCTGCCCTGCAGAGCTTGAATGGCCACCCACAACTGTGGCTCTGCCCTTCTAGACAAGCAGCTTTGTTCTTTTCTTCAGAGCACTTAGCACCTGCTGTAATCAATTTGGTGAGCTTTGTTGAGTCCAACTCTGTAAAATATTTGAGGAGATTTATTCTGAGCCAAATTTGAGTGACCATTGTCATGCGCGTCCATGTGAAGAGACCACCAGACAGGCTTTGTGTGAACAATAAAGCTTTTTAATCACCTGGGTGCAGGCGGGCTGAGTCTGAAAAGAGAGTCAGCGAAGGGAGATAAGGGTGGGGCCGTTTTATAGGATTTGGGTAAGTAAAGGAAAATTATAGTCAAAGGGGGGTTGTTCTCTGGCAGGCAGGAGTAGGGGTCCCAACGTGCTCAGTGGGGGAGGTTTTTGAACCAGGATGAGCCAGGAAAAGGAATTTCACAAGGTAATGTCATCGCTTAAGGCAAGGACTGGCCATTTTCACTTCTTTTGTGGTGGAATGTCATCAGTTAAGGCGGGGCAGGGCATTTTCACCTCTTTTGTGATTCTTCAGTTACTTCAGGCCATCTGGGCGTATACTTGCGAGTCACAGGGGATGTGGACGTGCAAGTCACAGGGGATGCAATGACCTGGCTTGGGCTCAGAGGCCTGACAACCATGGCCTGTGACACAGCCCTCAGGAGGTCCTGAGAACATGTGCCCAACCAAGGTGGTCGGGGTACAACTTGGTTTTATATATTTTAGGAGGCATGAGACATCGATCAAATACATTTAAGGAATACATTGGTTTGGTTCAGAAAGGTGGGACAACTCAAAGCAGGGGGCGGGGTTGGGGGGAGCTTCCAGGCTATAGGAAAATTTTTTTTTTTTTGAGACGGAGTTTCACTCTGTCGCCCAGGCCAGAGTGCAGTGGCACGATCTCGGCTTACTGCAAGCTCTGCCTCCTGGGTTCAAGTGATTCTCCTGCCTCAGCCTCCTGAGTAGCAGGGACTACAGGCATGCACCACCACACCTAGAAAATTTGTGTATTTTTAGTAGAGATGGGGTTTCACCATATTGACCAGGCTGGTCTCGAACTCCTGACCTCATGATCCACCTGCCTCGGCCTCCCTAAGTGCTGGGATTACAGGCGTGAGCCACCGCACCCGGCCAGCTATAGGTAAATTTAAACATTTTCTGGTTGACAGGTGGCTGAGTTTGTCTAAAGACTTGGGATCCATAGAAAGGAAATGTTCAGGTTAAGATAAAAGATTGTGGAGATCAAAGTTCTTTTGAAGTCTTATAGCGGCTGCCCTTAGAGACAATAGATGACAAATGTTTCCTATTCAGACCTTTAAAAGGTGCTAGACTTAGTCAGTCTCATCAGGATTGGGAGGGCCTGGAAGAAAAAGATCTAGCTATGTTTACAGATGCAGATTTTCCCCCATTAAGGATGGCTTTGCAGGGCCATTTCAAGATATGGCAGAGAAACATGTTTTTGGGGAAAAATATTCTGAAATTCTTTCTTCTCGTAATTGTCACACTTGTCTGTGTGAAGAGACCACCAAACAGGCTTTGTGTGAGCAATAAAGTGATTTAATCACCTGGGTGCCGGTGGACTAAGTCTGAAAAAGGAGTCAGCAAAGGGAGAGAGATAGGGGTGGGGCAGTTTTATGGCATTTGGGTAGGTAGTGGAAAATTACAGTTAAAGGAGTTTGTTCTCTTGCAGGCAGGGGCGGGGGTCACAAGTGGGAAGCTCCAGAGACTTATTGTCCAGGAGAAGGAATGTCACAAGGTAATGTCATCAATTAAGGCAGGAACTGGCCATTTTCACTTCACTTGTGGTTCTTCAGTTGCCTCAGGCCATCTGGATGTATACCTGCGGGCTTGAGCTCAGAAGCCTGACAGTAATGTTATGCCATAGTCAAACTGGAAAGTAAGTCACGACATGTAGGGGTACATAAAACCCATCTGATGAGGTTCACTCGAGTGCGTGTGAAGAGACTACCAAACAGGCTTTCTGTGAGCAGCAAGGCTGTTTATTTCACCTGGGTGCAGGCGGGCTGAGTCCGAAAAGAGAGTCAGCGAAGGGAGAGGGGTGGGGCCGTTTTATAAGATTTGGGTAGGTAAAGGAAAATTACAGTCAAAAGGGGGGTTGTTCTCTGGCGGGCAGGGGTGGGGGTCACAAGGTGTTCAGTGGGGGAGCTTTTGAGCCAGGATGAGACAGGAGAAGGAATTTCACAAGGTAATATCATCAATTAAGTCAGGAACAGGCCATTTTCACTTCTTTTGTCATTCTTCAGTTACTTCAGGCCATCTGAATGTATACGTGCAGGTCACAGGGGATATGATGGCTTAGCTTGTGCTCAGAGGCCTGACAATGAGAATTCTTGGTTTGTAGATGACTCCCCAGGCTCCTTGGATAGGAATTTGGGCAAGATAAAAAAAAAATCAGACAAGTTCAGGCACCGTGGGACACCCCTGTAATCTCAGCACTTTGGGAGGCCGAGGTGGACGGATCACTTGAGGTCAAGAGTTCAAAAGCAGCCTGGCCAACATGGTGAAACTGTGTCTCTACTAAAAATACAAAAAAATTAGCCAGGCGTGGTGGCGGGCGCCTGTAATCCCAGCTACTCGGGAGGCTGAGGCAGGAGAATTGCTTGAACCTGGGAGGTGGAGGTTGTAGTAAGCCGGGATCATGCCACTGGGCAACAGAGTGAGACTCCGCCTCGAAAATAAAAATCAGATTTTAGTCCTCAACGTCTGAAATCTGCCTCTTCCCACTGGAATGCAAGTGCTACAGGAGCTGTGTCACCAGGTGCCAGTGCCTGGCACGGGGGACATGGGATAATTTTGTTGAATGAATGGCTGTCTTTCTTTTTTTTCTCTGAAGTCCAGCTGGGTTCAACTTCCAGCCCAGCTGCTTTCTAGTTGGGTAAAGTTCCCTGCCACTTTCATTCAGCTTCAGTTTCTTCATCTTTAGAATGGGAGAATAGCTGTGCCATATAAAGCAAGTGCTGAGCCGGGCCTGGAACAAGGTAATGATGCCAGCTGCTATTTTTCAAATGATTTCCAAGGGTCCTTTCAGTTCTGACCTTCAGTGATCTCTCTGCCTCCAGCTTGGAGGAGACTGGGGAGAACATTCCATTCCTAGCAGACCCTTTCTCTTGGCCTCACAATGGATTTGAAGCTCTGTGCAAACTGTTTATATTTCTTCAGCAGAGTTTATTACCCGGCTGAGCCTTCTGCAATTAATTACAAGCAAAGCAAATAACTTGTCCCTAGGAGGCTGGGCTTGGCATAAACATTTACATATAGCCAGGGGCCAGCCCAGGGCCTGAGCTCTTTCCTGAAGCCTTTGGAACAGAGAGAGATTAGAGGATTAGGGTGGTATGGGGTGTGACGGGGTGTGGTGGGGAAAAACAGCTTTCCTTCAACAGCTTTTCCTGGACTCCTCCTTAGCCCTGGAGATGCTATGCTTACACTTTCTTTCAATCTTCCTAATTACCCAAGTAGGCTCCCTGTTTGCAGTTGAGGAATTGAAAGCTCAGCTAAGTTCAGCAATTTGTCCAAGACCATACAGCTTTCAGGAAAAGCAGGATCTGAAGGTTCACATGGCAGCTGTGTAGGTAAACAGACTAGAAGAGAGAGGCTAGAAGTTGGGAAATGAGTGACAGATTGTTTGTTCGTTCATTTATTCATCCAGTGCAAATTTGTCAGGCCTCTGTCGTGTGAGAGGGAGTCTGAGAGGCAGTAGTGCCTTTTTTTTTTTTTTTTTAAGATACAGGGTCTCAGTCCGTCTTAATGCAGCCTTGAACTCCTGGGGTCAAGTGATCCTCCTGCATCAGCTTTTCAAGTAGCTAAGACTTGTAGCACAGGCATGTGCTACCATGCCTGGGTACTTTTTAAAATTTTTTGTAGAGGTAGGGTCTTACTATGTTGTCGAGGCTGGTCTCAAACTCCTGGGCTCAAGCTATCCTCCCACCTTGATCTCCCAAAGCACTGGGGTTACAGGCATGCACCACAGTGCCCAGCCAGTAGTGATTATTGTGACTGTTCGTCCTTACATGGAATGTCAGAAACCCTCTGAGGATGGTCCCATTAGCAGGCTAATTTGTGGCAGAAGGCGGTTTCGTGAAAGGCCAGGAAGGCAGTGGTCTGCATAGTGGTCATAGCTGCACCATCTTACACAAAGAGACAGCCTGAGTGGATGTAGTCTTTAACAGGAGGGGCTCTGCAAGGACAACCCACTGCTCCCACTCTAGAATCTGGAATTCTAGATCCTTGAACCCTGCTTTTAGGCAGAGATGGCTCAGAGAAGGTTTGGCTCAAGGTTACACAGCAGCGGGGTGCAGTGGCTCACACCTGTAATTCCAGCAGTTTCGGAGGCCGAGGCGGGATGATCACTTGAGCCTAGGAGTTCCAGGCCAGCCTGGGCAACATGGTCAGACCCCATCTCTATAAAAAATACAAAAAAATTAGCTGGACGTGGTGGTGCGTGCCTGTAGTCCTAGCTACTCAGGGGGCTGAGGTGGGAGGATCAGTTGAACCCAGGAGGTTGAGGCTGCAGTGAGCCAGTAAGCCGTAATTGTGTCACTGAATGTCAGCCTGGGTGACAGAGCAAGACCTTGTTTTAAAAAAAATAAAAAATAAAAAAATAAAAGAGAAAAGGTTACACAGCAGGAAGGGGTGGATGGTTAGGAGTCCCAGCGAAGTGCTGTTTCTAGTGCGTTGACATTTGATAGGTGCAGTGACCGATTTGCATGGGAAACCCTTACTGGCTGCCCCACTCTCTTCAGTGCTCTGAGTTCTGTTTTCTGATGGCCCTCTCAGCCCAGCCATTCCCATTCCACTCAATGGTTTTGCCATGCAGATCTCTGGAGCCATCTGCTGGGGGCCATTTTCCTCTATGCATTGAGGAAAACTGGGATCCAGGAAGGACAGGAGCAGGGCACTCCTGTCTGTATTCATCCTGGATGTGGTATGCCTGGCCCCTGGCCCTGGATCCTGGAACTCCTTGGCTGGACAGGAGCCCATCCCAGAGGGTAAGACTGCAGCCTCCAGGCCTCTGCAGTTTCAGACTATAGTAGAGTCTGGGACTTGGCCTGAGCTGTCCACACCAGGTGGCCAGCAGCTGGCACAGAGCCCAGCATGTGGTAACAGATGCCCAGGGAAGGTGTGACACTTGGGATGGGTGAATGGCTGGTGAGAGACAAGGATGTAAGAAGGGCACTTTCGTTTGGGTGGCAGGGTCTTCAGTTCAAGTCACCATCTGTATCACAAATTAACCTCCATGTTGTCTTCTGGGGAATGGGGATGAACGACTGTCCTCACTCACAGGGTTTTAGCGGGGAGGAACAGGCAGCATCTGACTATTCACAATAGCCAAAAAGTGGGAACAGACAGCCTAAATGCCCATCTGCAGATGAGTGGATAAACAAATGGTGGTGTATCCATGCCGTAGAACGTTCTTCACCCGTGAGAAGGAATGAAATACTGATCCATGCTATAAAGTGGACGAACCTTGCAAACCTTACGTGAAATGAAAAAAGCCAGACACAAGAGGTCACCTATAGTATGAGTCAACTTGTATGAAATATCCAGAATAGAGAAATCCAGAGACAGAAAGCAGACACTGGCAGTTGCCAGGGGTTGGAGAGTGGGAAGACTGGGGAGAGACTACATGGTGAGTAAAGGGTTTTACTTTGGAGTGATGGACATGCATTGGATCTAGATAGAAGTGGCGGTTTTGCACAATGTTGTGAATGTACTGAATGCCACTGAATTGTTCGCTTTATGTATTTATTTTATTTTTATTTATTTGTAGAGACAGGGTCTTGCTGCGTTGCCTAGGGTGCTGTCAAACTCTTGAGCTCAGCCGGGCACGGTGGCTCACGCCTGTAATCACAGCACTTTGGGAGGCCGAGGCAGGCAGATCACCTGAGCTCAGGAGTTCGAGAACAGCCTGACCAACATGGCGAAACCCTGTCTCTACTAAAAGTACAAAATTTAGCCGTGCATGGTAGTGGGCGCCTGTAATCCCAGCTACTCAGGAGGCTGAGGCAGGAGAATTGCTTGAACCCGGGAGGCAGAGGTTGCAGTGAGCCAAGATCATGCCACTGCACTCCAGCCTGGGTGACAGAGCGAGACTCCATCTCAGAAAACAAACAAACAAACAAACAAACAAACAAACTCCTGAACTCAAGTGATCCTCCTGTCTTGGCCTCCTAAAGTACTGGGATTATAGGCATGAACCACTGCACTCAGCCAGTTGTTCACTTTAAAGAGGTAAATTTTATGTTATGTGAATTTCACCTCAATGAATTAGTTTTTCTGCTGGTGGATGTGGTTGGCACCTGTACTCCCAGGTGTACTCCCAGCACTTTGGAGGCTGAGACAGGAGGATTACTTGAGTCCAGGAATTGGAGATGATCCTCGGCAACCTAGTGAGACCCTGTTTCAAAAAATACATGTTATAAAATTTCAAAGATAACAAGAGTCTGGGCGTGGTGGCTCACACCTGTAATCCCAGCATTTTGTGAGGTCGAAGTGGGCAGATCACTTGAGCCCAGGCGTTTGAGACAAGCCTGGGCAACATAGCAAAACCCTGTCTCTACTAAAAATACAAAAATTAGGCATGGGTGTGGTGGGGCGTGTCTGTAGTCCCAGCTACTCGAGAGGCTGAGGTAGGAGATTGAAGCTGTAGTGAGCCATGATTGCAGCCCAGCACTCCAGCCCGGGCTGGAGTGACACCCTGTCTCAAAAAAAAAAAAAAAAAAAAAAAAATCTATCTATCTATCTATATAATTTTAAAAAGGCAGTGTGTGTTAGGAGGGGATGAGGTTGTGATGAGACATGGGTGTTAGGGTGAGACTGCAGGAGACAGTGTGTGGGAGAGGCTGTGGCAGGTAAGGGTGCCGAGTGGGAGGCAGAGTGGTTAAGATTAAGACCAAGGTTGACTGCCAGACTTCAAAGCTATGTGGCCTTGGGCAGGTTGTTTAACCTGTCTCTGTTTCAGTTTCCCTGTCTATAAAAGAGGAATAACACAATTTTTGTTATGAGAATCTTAATCTTTTATTGTGGGACTCTTAATGTTTCCATTAGGCTTAAATGAGTTAATATTTGTAAAGTGCTTGGCACAAAGTAAGTACTACGTGTTAGCTGCTGTTATTATCACTCATTCACATTTTTATTTATTTGTTCATTTACTGCACACCCACGCTGCACCAGGCCCTGGGCTGCTTTCTGGGGATGCAGCTGCAAGCATGACTCAGTGCCTCTCTCAGGAGCTTTCGCACATCCTCTGGCAGCACCCTCCTCCTCCCAGCCTGGAGCCTTGGCTGTTAATGAAAATTCTTCATCGCCTCCTGCTTCTCCAGAGCTGCCTGAGCAGGCACCGCCTCCCCTGGGACCCTGCAGAGCTCCTGCAGGGCATTAGAAAACGCCCTAGGCTTGGGAGCTGGTGCCCTAGGCTTGAGGGAACCTTAGGAAAGACCCTAGGCCTTAGTTTCCCTACCTATCATGGGAGAGGTCAGGCTGGCTGAGCTCTGAGATTCTTCTGTTTTCTAACCTCCAGGCCTCTGAGTCAAGCTGGCTGAGTTGGGCCTGGAGCTTTTGCTTTGAGCATTGGCAGGGTGAGACCAGAGAGGGCGTGAGGTCCAGAAGGGATCTCAGAGGTCCCTTTACGCACAAGGTTAGTGAGGTCCAGGGAGAGGCTGGGACATGCCTGGGGGTGCCTGGAAGGTAATGGACAAGCCTGGTTTGGGGAGGGGCTTCGGTGGCCTCAGCCCCTACCTGTTGTTAGCATGAGCCGCAGGGTTCACTAGTCTATATTTTGGATGGGCTTGAAGTGTCACGCCTGTTGAGATTTATTTTATAAAAAGTAAACTGGGCCGGGCGCAGTGGCTCACGCCTGTAATCCCAACACTTTGGGAGGCCGAGGCAGGTGGATCACTTGAGGTCAGGAGTTTGAGACCAGCCTGGCCAACATAGTGAAACTCCTGTCTACTAAAAATACAAAAATTAGCTGGATGTGGTGGTACATGCCTGTAATCCTAGCTAGGAGGCTGAGGTGTGCAAATCGCTTGAACCCAGGAGGCGGAGGTTGCAGTGAGCTGAGATTGCACCACTGCACTCTAGCCTGGGTGATGGAGTGAGAGAGTCTGTCTAAAAAAAAAAGGGTAAACTACCTTTTTTGGGCTGGCATTCTGGGCAGCCGGAGTAGGGGCTGGGGTGAGGGTCAGGAGATTCCTGCCCCGCCCCTCTGGTAGCCATTCAGGCTCAGTCTGACCTCAGCTCTCCTGGGCAAAAACAATCTGATTCTACTGCTGGTCCTCCTTACAGTCAGCCTCCCCATGTTGGCACCTCCCCCACTGCCAGCCTCAGTTGTCATCCTTGCACCATGTAGTCCCCCCTCCACCCCTGATAACCAGCATACGTTCCCTGCCATTTCCTTCCATAGGGTTTTCTTCAGGTCTCTACCCTAAGGCCCTCCTGCCCAGCCCTGCCTGAGTCTCTGACACCTGCATCCCTCCCTGCCTCACCTCACATGCCAGTCAACAACCCTGGGTCCCCATGTGCTGGCTTCCCTCCCAGAAGTTTCTCCCAGGGACAGGGGTGGGGGTGGTGAGAGAGGCAGAAACATCTAGAAAGGGCCTTGCTCTCTTCTCCTTTTAAAAACAGCTACACTTTGAGTGTAGACATAGCAGTTAGAACCTTCCAGGACTTCTCTGTGGTCTCAGGAGGGGACCAAACAGGCAAAGTCACAGCAGAAGGGGAAGGGGCCGGAGGAGGCAGGTGGAGTCGGAGTCAGGCGCACAGACTGTCTGGGTTCTCGGAAGACCCAGGTATGTTTCCATTCTTGCTGCCCACTATTCCACACCCACACCCACACGCACACTCCCCAGGCCTTCAGGGCTCGGCAATGGTGATCAGGGAGGACTTCTTTGGGTAGGATGTTCATTTATTCAGCCCTTAATTCATTCATTCACAGCTCTCGCTAGTGCCTCCTTGGTGGTAGGCCCTGTTCTGAACCCTGAGGACATGGAGAGGGGCCGGACCTCATCCCCACCTAAGGCTGATGAGGGTGGCTGCTGTGGACTCAGAGAAGCTCAGCTCGGGCAGATAAAGACCACTCATTCATTCACCAGTAAGTGCTCATCCAGCCTGCTGTGTGCTAGGCGCTGTCCCAGCAGTAAAGGAAGCGGGCAAGAATCCCTGCCCTCATGGAGCAACTGGTGCTGGTGCTGTGTTCCCCTAGACCTGAGGCGAGGGCGCGGGCACACAGCCTGAGTTCTGAGGGCTTAAAAGAACTACCAGTTATCTTTCAGTAGTCATTTAAACAACAACAAAACCCTTCACATTAGACAAGGAGAAGAGAGCGATCATCCAGAATTTCATCATTTAGAAACAACATTCCTAACACTTTTTGGTGTTTGTGCTTCTTGCTCTGTGTGTGTGTGTGCGCGCGCGCATGTGTTTGTGTATTCAAGCACAATTGTGATTAAACTGTATGTAAAATTTTGAATACTGCTTTTTTTTCTTCAGTATCTCCTATGCTATTAACTCATAGTATCTCAATTTGTTAATGATTGTCCCTCATGTGGGTGCCCTACAGTTTAACCAGCCGCTTCTTTGGTATTTACATTATTTCCAGGTGTTTGGTATTGTAAATAGTGCTGAAATGATTAGCTTTGGAGCTATCCCGTCACTTCCTGAAGGCAGAGCCTGGACCCTGGGGGGCTCAGAGGTCCCAGGCTTGGCTCTCAGCCCCTCCCGTCTTCCCTGCACACCTTTCCGCTTCCTTCCTGCTCAGCTGCTTCCCTTCTTGCTCATGGCGGGGAGAAGGTTTCCTCTCCAGGTACACTTATTTTTTTCTTTTTTTTTTCAGACAGAGTCTTGCTCTTGTTACCCAGGCTGGAGTGCAATGGTGCGATCTGGGCTCACTGTAATCTTCGTCTCCTGGGTTCAAGTGATTCTTGTGCCTTAGCCTCCCGAGTAGCTGGGACTACAGGTGTGCACCACCATGCCTGGCTAATTTTTGTATTTTTAATAGAGATGAGGATTTTGCCATGTTGGTCAGGTTGGTCTCCAACTCCTGACCTCAGGTGAGCCGCCCGCCTCTGCCTCCCAAAGCGCTGGGATTACAGGCATGAGCCACCACGCCTGGCCCCTCTAGGTACATTTCAATGTGGGTTGCTCCATTTATCTTTTGCTACATAACAAATAACACAAACACTTAGAGGCTCAAAACAACAACATTCATTTTGTTATTGACTATGATTTCCATGGGTCAGGAGTTTGGGAAGAGCTCCGCTGGGCAATTCTGGCATAGAGTCTCTCAGATGGCTGCACGTGGCACAAGGTGGGCTGGAGCAGCTGGGTGCTTGGAGCAAGACCTGTTGATTTTATCTCTGAATCTGTCCAGTTTTCTCTTTCTCTCTCATTGCTACCTCCCTATTCTGGACCACCCTCATTTCTGACCCAGATGAATAATACTAGCTAAACACACAGCACTTCCTGTGGTCCAGGTATTGTTCCAAGTTCTTTACATGTGTAAAGTTGCTCATTTAATCCTCACAACAACCCAGAGAAGTAGATACTGTTGTAATCTCCATTTTACAGAAGGGAAAACTGAGACCCTGAGAGGTTTCCCATCTAATGAATGGCAGATCTAGGATTTGAACCCAGAGCAGTCTAGTTGAATCTGCCTCCTAACTGGTCTCTTTGCTTCCACTCTGGTCTCTCTGCCCTTCCATTTGCCTCCCAGCAGCCCAAGTGAACATACTAAAGCATGACTGCGTTGTGTCAATCATCTGCTGAAACCCCACCAATGTCTTGTCACGGTGACAGAGTAACATCCACACCTCTGATCTAGCCTTCTGGTGATCAGGCCCTGCCCCCATGTCCCTGCTGGCCTTGTACCTTCAGTGATTCCCTCTCATCCCCTAGAACCTTCCCATGGTAGGTTTGGGGTGTTTTTTTGTTTTGTTTTGCTTTGTTTTTTGAGATTGAGTCTTGCTCTGTTGCCCAGGCTGGAGTGCAGTGGCGTGATCTCGGCTCACTGCAACCTCTGCCTCCTGGGTACAAGTGATTCTCCTGCCTCAGAATCCCAAATAGCTGGGATTACAGGCATGTGCCACCATGCCTGGCTAATTTTTGTATTTTTAGTAGAGACGGGGTTTTGCCATGTTGGCCAGTCTGGTCTCGAACTCCTGACCTCAGGTGATCCATCTACCTCAGCCTCCCAAAGTGCTGGGATTACAGGCGTCCGGCCGGTAGGTTTGGTTTTGTTTCATCTCAATTCAGCACGCCAGCCCTTGTACCTTTTGGAGTTAGTACTGCTGCTTCTTCAACTCCTAGCCCAGATATCACTTTCTTGGGGAAGCCTTCGCTGACTCCTCAGGCTGGTGTGCCCCCTCCTGGGCTCTTGGAGCCCTCCACTTTATAGCATTTATTGTGAGAGTCACTGTATACTTGTTTGTATGATGCCTATCTTGCAGGGCTGCTGTGTTACCTGCTTGTAGGAATGCTCTGTGTTCTGTTTGTGCTGTGATCTGTGTCCTGGTAACAAAAGGAGCTGTGTAATGCAAAACCCTGCAGTTTCCCTGGCCAGAAGGGAAGCTTTTTGTAGACAGGGTCCATTGCCCAAATCTGCCCTATTCACCATATGTCTGATGGCCAACAGCATCTGACACACAATAGGTGCTCAATAAATTCTGTTGAATATTCATAAGAAGAGCTAACATGTATTACTAGGTGCCAGACACTACACTCACTTAATCCTCAGAACAACCCGATGGAGTGGGCGCTGCTGTTATCCCATTTTACAGATGAAGAAACAAGTTGAATGAGGGGAAGTCACTTGACTGATGCCCTCTAGCTGGTTCCAACCAAGGCGACTGGTTCACTAGGATAAAAAAGTGAATGAAAGAAGAACCCCTAAACTCCAGCAGCTTCAAGTAACTCAGATGAGGGCTGTAAGGAAAACACAGACTAAAGGCATCCCAATAAAGCCTCTCTCAAATGATGGTGAGGATGTGTGGAAGGAAGGTGGTTTCCTCCAGCAGGGAGAGAAGGAGGAGAGAAAAGGCCCTTGGAGAGGAGATGGGTTACCTTGGTGGTCACTCTCCCCTTGGGCTCCGAGCCTGGCTTCCTACTTTCCTGACCACAGCTTCTGCCTCCCAGGCTCACTCTGCCATAATAGAGGCCTGAGGAAAGAGGTTGCGGGGGGTGGTGGGGCGGGCAGGGGTGGGGTGGGATTCTCTTCCACGTTCTGAGGTCATACCAGAGGCCTTTGTTCTTACCTACCTGGAGGCCTAAACTTTACCTTGTGCCTCTCCTGAAAAGAAGGAGGGCAGGAAAGCAGGTGTGCAGGAGAGGGAAAACAGAACCAGAGAAGTCAAAGGATTTGTCCAAGACACAGAGCCAGGTCCCTGGGAGCCTCTTAGCTCCCATTAGTGAGTGTATGTGTGTTGGGGGTAGAGGGGCAAAGATTATGTCTCCCTGTTCCTCAGCTCCCATGGCCCCTCCTGTCTCCTCATCCCAGCCTCCTGTCCCACCAGAGGAAAAGGCCCCCATGAAGGCTTTGCAAATGGAACTGAAATGTGTCCCAGCGCCCAATGGTCTGGGAGGCCAGGGTCGTCTCTGTGCCGGCACTTCCTCTTCTGGGTTCCTTGGGTTTCCTAGCTGATTCTGGGCTTTCCAGAGGCTAGGATGAGTTTTACTCTACAATGTTTTTGAGTTTGTGCAGTGCTGGAGCCAGCCCAGCTGAGGTCAGGTCTGAGGGCTTTGGGAAGAGTCGGGTACTTGAGTGGGGTCTCAAAGGAGGAATCGGAGTTACCAGATGGAGCCCATATCCTCTTCCTCCGGGAGCGTTCAGCCCTTGCGGGTACAGAGCTGGGCAGGCCCTGATGACTGATCCCTCCCCATCTCTGGTGGGGCTACCCAGCCCCCGAAGCTTTCAGAGGCTCCAGTCTCAGGGCCACCATTCCAGCCACCCGCCCTCGGAGGCCTCAGCTTTTTCCCGCTTCCTTCCTCACAGGTCTCAGTCTGCTGGGGATTCTGTTTTGGTTGGAAGGAGGAGGCGGAGGAGTTTGCATGTCTGGCTCTTTCCTCCTTTCTTATTCCTCCTCCTTTCCTCCCGCTTGCTGATCAAGATGTTTCCTTCGCCAGCCTGGCTCCACTCCAGCCCCCTCCCCACCTTGGGCAGGCAGCAGCCATCCTCTCTTGCCTGGGGCTTCTGTGGGCTGTGACTTCCCAGGGTGTGCCCTTAATGCCCCGTTCACCAGTAGAGGGTCTGCAGGCAAATCCTTCAGGATGGTGGTGCCTCTCACCTCTTCTCTTCCTCCTCTGTTGAAGCCCAAATCTCCTGGGAGAGGAGGCTACAGGCCCTCTCCCGGGCAACCTCCTGCTCTGCAGGGGACTTTGGGCTCTTCCCTGTCCCCCTTGGGGCCTTAGTCTCCTGGGGAGTTCACAGCCAACTGGGCCTCTTGGCATAGAGGTACATAGCATGCCTTGTACTTGTTTAGTAGGAGTTTTGTGCTGCTTTGCCAAGCATCTTTACTCCAGGCCTGGAGGCACTGAGAGGAGCTACCCTCCACCTACCACCTAGGCAGTGGCCTGGAATGTAGAATTTGAGTACTTCTAATTTTTCAAACCCCCAGGGGTCCCCCTGAGGACCCTCACGGTCCCTTTCCCTGTCTGCTCCTGGCTTACAGAGCTTCACAGGGATGAAACCAACGTACATCCTGGCCTGACAGAGCCCAACCTTGGCCTTGTAGCCTTAGCACCTTGCACTGTGCCTGGGGCAGGGCAGATGTTTATTAAATTTTTGTGGAGTGAATGGCTGGAGGAGCAGCTAGGGAATCTCAGGGTGACCTGATGGAGCAGTGAGGGCGGACAAGGTGCTGAGGGAACACTTCTCAGAGCCCAACTGCATTTTGAAGGATGAGTGAATTGGACAGAGAGGCAGGGTGGGAAGGGCATTCCAGGCAGGAGCAGCCTGTGCAAAGTCTGAAACAGTGTGGTCAAATCTGGCACTTAGGACATGTGTGAGGAACCTCTCATCTGGGCATGGGCATGCTGGCCTGCTGGAGTGACACCAGCGACTGGCCCCCTCACCTGGTCCCAGGTCTCTGTGCTGTGGGCCTGGGCTTGGAGAGCAGGCAGGTAGTGGAAGGGGAGGATCCCTGGGGCTTGCCAGGGCTCCCCAGGGCTTGAGGCTGTGCTAATCCTTCCCTCCTGAGGCTTGGGCTCTGCTCCCCTGGGCAAGGAGGTTATGGGGTTTGAACCTGTTGGAGCCAGCTGTGGTTCAAGCAGGTTCTAGCTGCATAACACAAATAGAACCAGGTTCAGTTCTGGTCTCCATAATTTCCTGGCTGGGACCTAGGGTAAATTATTGACTTCTGTGTGCTACAGTTGTTTCTATAATAAAGATAATAGAACCTACCTGGCAAGATTGTTATGAAAATCAAACAAGGTAACTTGTGTAAAGTTTTCCTTTTTCCTCCTTTCCTTCTGCCCCTCCTCCCATATGCTCCTCTCCTTCTTAGTAGGGCTGGGCATTTGAACTGAGGGCCTGACTGCTGTTTGAAGGATCCTGGACATCCTCAGCCCTGATAGCCCAGTTCTCAGTGTCTGTGGACCACAGCATCAGCATCCCCTTTAGAAATGCAACATTTATGCCGGTGCAGTGCTCACTCCTGTAATCGCAGTGCCAGTGCTTTGGGAGGCTGAGGCGGGAGGATTTTTTTTTTTTTTTTTTTTTTTTTTTTTTTTTTGAGACGGAGTCTCGCTCTGTCGCCCAGGCTGGAGTGCAGTGGCCGGATCTCAGCTCACTGCAAGCTCCGCCTCCCGGGTTCACGCCATTCTCCGGCCTCAGCCTCCCGAGTAGCTGGGACTACAGGCGCCCGCCACCTCGCCCGGCTAGTTTTTTGTATTTCTTAATAGAGACGGGGTTTCACTGTGTTAGCCAGGATGGTTTCGATCTCCTGACCTCGTGATCCGCCCGTCTCGGCCTCCCAAAGTGCTGGGATTACAGGCTTGAGCCACCGCGCCCGGCCGATTTTTTTTTTTTTTTGAGACAGAGTCTCACTCTGTTGCCCAGGCTAGAGTGCAGTGGTGTGATTTCAGCTCACTGCCACCTCTGCCTCCCAGGTTCAAGCAATTCTCCTGCCTCAGCCTCCTGAATAGCTGGGATTAAAGGTGCATGCCACCACACCCTGCTAATTTTTGTATTTTTGGTAGAGATGGGGTTTCATCATGTTGGCCAGGCTGGTCTTGAACTTCTGACCTCAGATGACCTGCCCACCTCGGCCTCCCAAAGTTCTGGGATTATAGACATGAGCCACCGTGCCCAGCCATGGGGAGATCTCTTGAGCCAGGAGTTCAGGACTAGCCTGGGCAACATGGTGAGACCTTGTCTCCACAAATAATAATAAAAAAAGTAGCCAGGCATGTGTCTGTAGTCCCAGCTACTCAGGAGGCTGAGGCTGAAGGACTGTTTGAGTCCAGGAGTTCGAGGCTGCAGTAAGCTGTGATTGTGCTGTACTCCAGCCGAGGTAACAGAGTGAGACCTAATCTCTCTTTCTCTTTTTTTTTTTGAGACGGAGTCTCGCTCTGTCACCCAGGCTGGAGTGCAGTGGCCGGATCTCAGCTCACTGCAAGTTCCGCCTCCCAGGTTCACGCCGTTCTCCTGCCTCAGCCTCCCGAGTAGCTGGGACTACAGGCGCCTGCCACCTCGCCCGGCTAAGTTTTTGTATTTTTAGTAGAGACGGGGTTTCACTGTGTTAGCCAGGATGGTCTCGATCTCCTGACCTCGTGATCCGCCCGTCTCGGCCTCCCAAAGTGCTGGGATTACAGGCTTGAGCCACCGCGCCCGGCCTAATCTCTCTTTCTCAATCTCTCAAAAAACAAAAAAACAAAACAAAAAAACACACACTAGTGAGACACCCACATTTCCAGGCCTACATCACATCCACTGAATCAGAACTCTAGGACTGGGCCCCAGCAACCTGTTTTTTTTTTTTTTTTTTTGAGACTGAGTCTTGCTCTGTCGCCCAGGCTGGAGTGCAGTGGCCGGATCTCAGCTCACTGCAAGCTCCACCTCCCAGGTTTGGCCATTCTCCTGCCTCAGCCTCCCGAGTAGCTGGGACTACAGGCGCCTGCCACCTCGCCCGGCTAGTTTTTTGTATTTTTTAGTAGAGACGGGGTTTCACCATGTTAGCCAGGATGGTCTCGATCTGCTGACCTCGTGATCCGCCCGTCTCGGCCTCCCAAAGTGCTGGGATTACAGGCTTGAGCCACCGCGCCCGGCCTAGCAACCTGTTTTTAAACAAGTCCTTCTGGTGATTGTGACCCCAGCTCAAGCGTGAGGCCCACTGCCTTAGGGGACCTCAGCATCTCGGTGGGTGGAGCCTGGCTTTGACTTCGAGTCGCAACTTGACTTTGTCTTGACATCTGAGCACATTTCCAGTCTGCACTGGGCCTACAAATTATGTAGCTAGTCCTGGGCGCTGATTCCTGCTGTGACCCAGCCTAGGGGGTAACCTCCAGGAAGTCACTTGCCCTTTCAGAGTCTCGCTGTCCTCATCTGTATAGCAGGGTGATAATTCTCACTCTGCTGGGGCACTGATGGGGGTTAAGTGTGATGCCTAGGCACAGCTCTTAGCACAGGGCCTGGCACATGCGAGTGTGGAGTGACTCTGAGGCTGGATGCCAGTGCGGTGCACACCTCTGGGGATACCGTGGCAGCAAAACAGACATGTCGTTGGCTTAATGGGGCTTATGGTCTGGAGCAGCAGGTAGATAGACAGCAAGAGATGCACACTGTGAGATGTGCTTCCAAGGGAAAAGTGCAGGCACAGGAGATTGTCTGATGGAGGGATCTGACCTAGTTGCAGCTCACTAAAGGCTTTGGAAGTGCCAAAGGAGCAAAACTCAGAGAAGGAGTGGCTGTGAACCGGGCATGGGGGTGGGGATGCCGTCGGGGGTTGTGAGGAGGCAGCAGCACTGCCATGTGTTATTTTCACATAAATTAATAACCAGTCTCTGGGATAGGCTGATGGGAGGGGAGAGGAGCTGGAGGGAGGAGATGGGCCATAGGGGCTAAGGGTGGGTGAGAGGCTGCCTTGGGGGCCTCATCTTCCTGGTCTGGGTTCCTTTCCTTCAAAAAGGCCCTAGACTGTAGCCATTTAGAATGGAAATGGGGCCCTCACCCAGAGGCCACCTGACACAGTGGAGGAGAATGACTTTGCCAGCTGGTGCCACAAGTTAAGTTGTTTTACCTCTGGAAGCCTTAGCTTCATGTAAGCAAAATGGGATTATTATTATTATTTTTGTTGTTGTTGTTGTTGTTGTTGTTGAGACAGAGTCTCGCTTTGTCGCCCAGGCTGGGGTGCAGTGGCCAGATCTCAGCTCACTGCAAGCTCCGCCTCCCGGGTTTACGCCATTCTCCTGCCTCAGCCTCCCAAGTAGCTGGGACTACAGGCGCCCGCCACCTCGCCCGGCTAGTTTTTTGTATATTTTTTAGTAGAGACGGGGTTTCACCATGTTAGCCAGGATGGTCTCGATCTCCTGACCTCGTGATCTGCCCGTCTCGGCCTCCCAAAGTGCTGGGATTACAGGCTTGAGCCACCGCGCCCGGCCGGATTATTATTATTATTATTTTAAGACGGAGTCTTACTCTGTTGCCCAGGGCGGCGGCACGATTTCGGCTCACTGCAACCTCCACCTACTGGGTTCAAACGATTCTTCTGCCTCAGTCTCCCAAGTAGCTGAGACTACAGGCGTGCGCCACCACACCTGCTAATTTTCGTATTGTTAGTAGAGATGGGGTTTCACCATATTGGCCAGGCTGGTCTCGAACTCCTGACCTCATGATCTGTCCACCTCAGCTTCCCAAAGTGCTGGGATTAGGGGCGTGAGCCACCGTGCCTGTCCTATTATTATTATTTTTAATTAAAATAAACAATTTTTAAGAGATAAGTCTCACTGTCTTGCCTAGGCTGGTCTTGACCTTCTGTTCTTAAATTATTCTCCTGCCTGTGTCTTCTGAGTTGCTGGGATTACAGGCACGAGCCATCGTACCCAGCAAAATGGGACTAGACTACTGCTTAGCCCCTGTCGTTGTGCCGTTGTGGGGTTTAAGCAAGATGTTTCATGGCAGGTTCCCATGGCACCCACCCGCTGGAAGTGCTCAGTGAATAGTCCATTCCTCTTTCCCCTCTGTTGGTTTGCAAGTGGGGAGCTCAGTTTTGGATTAGGAGTTCCTTTAGCCCAGGCTCACTTCCCTGGGGAAGTGCTGGCCCCTTCCTTTAATTGTAAGGAAAATGAGGCCGATCACCCCTTTTCTGTAGAAGACCAGAGGAGATAAGGACATAGCCAGCATTTTTTTTTTTTTTTTTTTTTGACAGAGTCTTGCTCTGTCGCCCAGGCTGGAGTGCAATGGCACGATCTCGGCTCACTGCAACCTCTGCCTCCTGGATTCAAGCAATTTTCACACCTCAGCCTCCCGAGTAGCTGGGATTACAGGCACCCGCCATCATGCCTGGCTTAATTTTGTATTTTTGTAGAGACGGGGTTTCACCATGTTGGCCAGGCTGTTCTTGAACGCCTGATCTCAGGTAATCTGCCTGCCTCGGCCTCCCGAAGTGCTGGGATTACAGGCGTCAGCCACTGTGCCCCACCTGTAACCAGCTTTGAGGCCCAGAAGCAGTGGCTCCAGAGACAGCTGAGTGCCACCTGTCCAGGTGTCCTCCCTGTTGGGGTCCCACTTGGGGGGTTAATTAAACCCACCCAGCTATATCATAGAGTGGGGGTGGGGTGGGTGTATTTTCCTCTAGTTTGGTCTTGAGGTCTCTCTCTGAGAATGGCTATAAATTCTAGCCCTGCTTGACGGAGTTCCAGGGCAGGTGGTCGTGGGGGTCCACAGTGTGCCTTTCATGATGAGATGCTTCTTTATCCTGGTGGATGGTCTGATGCCTAAGTATCCAGCCGTGACCAGGTGTCTCTCTCACAGGAAACTGACTTATAGTGGAAGGTGCCCTGTGGCTCTTTTCTGACCTGTGTCCAGTTTATTCCTACCAAGAAAACCACTCTCTAGGAGAGTGTGTGGTCAGGTGAGACACGGAGGAGGCAGCACAGCAAAACCCGGGAAATAACAGAAGCAGAGTATTACTCACAGAGGGGAGGGCAGCGGGGAGCTGCCTGGGACACCGTGCTTAGCCAGCGAGTTGGAGCAAGAGGGAGATGGGAGGACCTGTGGGCTGGAGGCTTTGTTGGAGTGCAGGATGTTACCCACGCAGGTTTCTGTGGGTAAATATAATTGGTGGGATTAGAGCAAGCAGGCATAAGGCATGGTGACTGAGGGGGGTCACTGTGGCAAATCCATGCAGCTCATGTGGGTGTGTGTGTGGGGTCAATGGGCGAGTTAGGTGGCATCTGTCTAGCTGTCGCATGGCGAGGTGGTGACCAGGAGGAGGTTGCATAAGGCACATACCTGGATGGATTACATTGAAGAACTGGGAGGAGGCCGAGCACTGGAAGCTGTGTCAAGGGTGACTGAGCCCCACTTCTGGTATGAGAAAGTCTGACATATTCAGAATGGGTGCCCAAGCAACATGAAATTGTTAAAATTCACTACAGCGGGTGATCTCCCCCATCCAGGGGGTGATGGTGGTGGTGGAAGCAGCACTAACTGGGACCCAGGTGTCCCGAGTGCAGACCCTGTTCTCTCAATGGAAAGAGCAGCTGTCATCTACCACGGGCCTCACTGTTCACCGGGCACCGAACCAGGTGCTCCACATGTATCAGTGAAGAAAGGCACTGTTGGCCGGGCGTGGTGGCTCACGCCTGTAATCCCAGCACTTTGGGAGGCCGAGGTGGGTGGATCACCTGAGGTCAGGAGTTTGAGACCAGCCTGGGCAACATGGCAAAACCCCGTCTCTATAAAAAATACAAAAACGAGCTGGGTGTGGTGGTGTGGTGCCTGCCTGTAGTCCCAGATACTTGGGAGGCTGAGGTGGGAGGATCACCTGAGCCTGGGGAGGTCAAGTCTGCAGTGAGCTGTGATGGTGCCACTTCACTCCAGGCTGGGCAACAAAGTTTTTTTTTTTTTTTCAAAAAACAAACAAACAAAAAGGTGCTGTTGTTAGAGATGAAAGTTAGAGGTTCAGTTACCCAACTGGTGAGTGGCAGACCCCAAAGCCTTAACCATTGCTCTGACCTGACTCCCAGAGTGATACTGTGGGGCCCGCAGCAAGTCCCTGCTCTTCTGTGGGCCTCCTGTTGCCATGCGTGCTCTTAGGGGGACATCTTGTGTTCCCAAGCCCCCTCAGCTCCAGTGTCCTGGGGTCTGCATTTCTGGGGGGTGGGGGTGCATCCCTGGGAGCTGTACCACCATGCCCTGCTGCATCCAGTCTGCTGTTACCTTTACTAAGAAGATGACCAGCTGACTTGGGCCCTCTCAGCTCCAGCCTCCCAGGACCCTTGCCATTGAGGGCTGACCTGTGGTCCCATCCCTTCCTTACCCACAATGGGGAGCAGAGGTGGCCAGGACCCATGGTTTCTCCACCCTGTGTTAGTGGGGCCCCAGGCTGGTGGGGCTGGAGTCCTGTGGGAGAGACCCTGAAGTAAGAAGGAAGTTGGTGGCTCCAGGGAACTGACCAAGGTCAGTGTGGCTAGAGGGTGTGTGGGGGCAGGGAGCATGGTGAGAGGGAGGCTGGAGGCTGGACAGAGGCTAGATTGTGAAGAGCTCTTGGGAGCCATTAAGAGTTTTTAGGCAGAGGAGGCACGTGATCAGGTTTGCATCTAGAATGATTAAGAAAATGCCTGCAACTGTTAAGGCAGTGTTAGGCACATAGGAAGCACTCAATAGCCATCAGGCCTGGCTGTGATGCTTTTTCTGTTGCTCATTATGAATACCCAGACTGCACTGCTTACTAGCTGGGAGAACTTGGGCCAGTCACTAACCCGGGGGACCTGCCTTGCTTACCAGTAATGCAGAAGGATAAGAAGTTTCCTCACAGGGGTTTTATCAGGATCCAAGTAGCTAAGTAGGGGATTTCATCTTCTCAGTTAATCTGGCAAACACTCAGCCAGCCAATCCCAGCTGCACAGCCAGGGCCCTTCCTGTGTGTCACATGCCTCCCTGCTTCTCAGTCAGGACATGGCAGGACTTAGTCACGGGATCTGGAAGGGCCCAGCTGTAATAAGGCACAAAGCTTAACCTTCTCCAGTTCTCTCTTGTCTTCAGCCTTAGCCTACAGTGGCAGACCCCTGCCTCCTCCTCAGACTCTCCCCCTAGCCTGAAGCCCTGGCTGAGGGGCCCCCAACCTTAAGAGCTCATAGAGATTCTTGCAGGACCTAAGGGAGTTATTATTATAATTGTTATTATTTTTTGAGATGGAGTCACACTCTGTCGTGCAGGCTGGAGTGAAGTGGCGCAATCTCAGCTCACTGCAACCTCCACCTGCCAGGTTTAAGCAATTCTCCTGCCTCAGCCTCCCAAGTACCTGGGATTATAGGCATAAGCCACAATGCCTGTAATTTTTGTATTTTTAGTAGAAACGGGATTTCACCATGTTGGCCAGGTTGGTCTAGAACTCCTGACCTCAAGTGATCTGCTGGCCTTGGCCTCCCAAAGTGCTGGGATTACAGGTGTGAGCCACCACGCCTGGCCTGAGGGAGTTACGAGCCTTCTGCGAGCCTCAGTTTCCTGGTCCGCAGAATGGGAATGAGAATGCCTGTCGTATTAGTCTCCTATTACTCCTGTTACAAATTACCATATATTTAGTGGCTTAAAACAACACAAATGTATTCTTTTACAGTTCTGGAGGTCCAAAGTCCTGAAATGGGTTGTCAGGGCTGTGTCCTCTGGAAACTCTAGCGGGGATCCGTTCCCTTGCCTCTGCTAGCTTCCAGAAGCTGTCTGCATGCCTTGGCTCCCAGCCCCATCCTCTAGCTTTGAAGACAGCAGTGTAGATTTTCGTCTGTCTTTCAATGCTTCCATCATCCCATCACCTTTACTCTCTCTGACCCTCCTGCCTCCCTCTTGTCAGGACCCTTGTGATGACATTGGGCCCACCCAGGTCGTGCAGGATAATCTCTCCATCTCAAGGCCCTGAACAAAATTGCATCTGCAGAATCTCTTCTACCACATGACCTAACACAGCCGCAGCTCTGGCGATTAGGATGTGGGCATCTTGGGGGGCTGTTACTCAGCCTACCACACACACCTTGCAGAGCAGTTGTGTGGATGACATGAAACAAGACAACTGAAAGGCTCCCAGTGCCTGGGACAGGCCGTCAGTCCCCTTTCTCCTCTCCCGGGGCCTGTGTCTCCCCATCTGTAAGATGAGGTCCCTGGCAGTCCACACAGTCTGAGCCCACGTCCTTCCAGCATGCAGTACACACAGGCAGACTGTCCCTTCGGCGGCCAGGAGTTCCTAGGAAGTGGCAGACTTGAGCCCTGTCCCCAATGCCTCTTCTCCCACTCCCTCCCAAGGGCAGGCCTATTCTCAGCTCCCGTTGGTGCATTTCCCATCTTTCCCAGGGACGGCTGCTGGGAAAGGCTGAGCTCACCACTCCCCGGGGAGGGTGAGGGTGGAGGAAGGAGAAGGGAGAGGTCAGCAGCAGCCACTGCAAGAGATGGAGAGGAGAGGCTACGGAATGAGACTTGCAGTGGGAGAGGCTGAGGTGATCGGCACTCAGAGAAGGGGAAGAGGCTGGGCAGGGCCTCTCATCTAGAATGGTCAGCTTTTCCTCAGCCCCTTGGCCCAGGCCCTGCTGCTTGGTTCCTCTGCCGGCCACCCCCTCTCAGCCAGCCCCTTCTGACAGGCCCTGGTGGCTGCAGGAGTGTGTGTATGTATGTTGGGGATGAGAGGAGTGTGTCACAGGCCAGCAGGGGCCGAAGTGGGGCTCTGCCGCCGGACAGGAAGCCAGGAATCCCCCACTTCAGTGAGAAGAGGACCATTTCAGCCAGAGTCCACCTCTCACTTCCCTCTACTCAGAAATTAGTCACCGTTTGCCCTGGGGCTCATCATCTGCCTTCACTGGACCTCACTTTTTTTGTTTGCCTATGTGTAGCGGGGTGGAGGGCCATGGGAGAGGCAGTTAACACCATTATGGGATTTGAGAGGGTGAAATGAGGTTGTGATTTTGAACTGATTTTGAAATGTGCAGTCTGCTATATAAGGATGTGCATTCCATGCATAGCCTGTTCCTTTAATGTTCTCTTCTGCAGTTTGACAGTCTGACAAACTCTTCATTGTGCTTCAAGTCCAGCTCAGATGTCGCCTGCTCTCTGTAACTTTGTCAACAGCCCCCTGCCCGTCCCAGAGAGAATGGAGCTGCTCCCTCCTCGGAATTGCTGTGGCCTCTTAATTTTTTTAATTTTTATTTTTTCTTGAGACAGAGTTTCGCTCTTGTTGCCCAGGCTGGAGTGCAATGGCACCATCTCAGCTCACTGCAACCTCTGCCTACCAGGTTCAAGTGATTCTCCTGCCTCAGCCTCCCAAGTAGCTGGGACTACAGGCATGTGCCACCATGCCCAGCTAATTTTGTATTTTTAGTAGAGACAGGGTTTCACCATGTTGGTCAGGCTGGTCTTGAACACCTGACCTCAGATGATCTGCCCGCCTCGACCTTTCAAAGTGCTGGGATTACAGGCATGAGCCACAGTGCCTGGCCCTGTGGCCTCTTTATAACCCTCTCATGGGGTGCCTTTGGTGGGCAGGGTATTGGTTTGGACATCTGTCTACCCCACCCTGTGTGGGCAGTACATTTGTAACAGACCCCTCTGCTCCTTAAGGTCACTGTGGTTGTGATGGGACAGAGGCAGTGTGGCAAAGGCAGTTGGGGAGCCGGCCTCCTGGGGTCTGGCCTGTACAAAGTTGCCACATGTCAGTCCAGCCCTTAGAATTGCGCAGACTGCATGACTGACTCAAGCAGATTCACACGAACCTGAGCTAAATTAAGCAGGGGACCAAATAATTCGGGTCCATCGCTCTCTGTGGCATGAATGCCTATGCCCACTGCCTCCTGCTGATAATCAGACAGCACAGGGGCCGCGTTGCTCATGAGGTTTCCTGATGAGGGTGAAATCTGAGCCAAGGGATGGTGCTGAAGGAAAGGCCATCTAGGTCTTAAGGAAGCACATTCCATAAGCTCATCCACCACACTCCAAACCCCCTGCGAAGGCTGTGTCCCACTGCCTGGTGCCGGTTTGATACACAGAGAGTATCAAATAAATGTTGGAAACAATGTAGCGTGGTGATCAAAGGCTCCTCCACTTCCTCAGATGTTCTTATATGCCATTCCTTACACCTTTTCCCCCTGCTAGACTTTAAGCCCCACAGAGGCAGGGCCCTGGATGGCCTTGTTCTCCTCGGTGTTCCCAGTGCCTCTCAGTGCACTCACCTACCTATGTTGAACCCAGGTTACATGCCAGGCATATACAGACATCAGCCTTTCATCCCCCTCAACACCTTGAAGCAGGCTGTGTTGCCCTGTTATCCAGGTGAGGACAGGGAAGGTAAGATGCCATGTCCAAACACAGCCATTAAATACCAGGAGAGAGAGCAAGACCCTGTTCCCAATTGCTCCCCACATCCATTTCCATTTGTGCAGTTCTCCCTGAGGTTTGGGATCAGATGGCCTGAGCTTCTAGGTTGCAGCAGGCAGAGCTGGCTCTGGGGAGGTCATTCCAGATAGATTGGTGGCTAAGAAGAGGGCCAGCACCGTTCCTTCTGTGGGCTTCTGACCACCCATCCTGAAGCCATAAAAGGGAACTGGTTTGAGGAGCAGGTGAAAGGTTTGGGGGATGCATATTACCAAGTCCCAGTGTGTGTCTGGGGAAAGGTCTGGAGATGCTCTAGAATGCTCCTCCCCTGCTCCCTGCCTCACTGAGGCACAGCTGCTCTTGGTTGGCTTTGCTGTGCCCACCTTATCTGCAAGCCTGTGTGTTCCTGGAAGTAATGGAAATGCATTTATTTAAAATGCTCCATAATTCAGCCTTGTCCTAATATCAGGCCTTTGTCTCTGCTCAGCACTCTGGTCTCCCCAGGACTCCTCATGTACCCATTATCTCCCCTCAGCTATCTAGGCTCCTGTGAGGTAACGTGACCCCCTGTGAGAGCCCGTAAGCCAGCTGAAGCCAAGATGGACAAGGACCTGCCCAAGGCCACCAGTGGGTCTGCTTGCTGTGGTGGGGGTTTGTATTTGCACCATTCACAGAGCTCCAACTCTGTGCCAGGGCCTCATTTCCCTCCAGACGGCTGTGCAGCAGGGTGATGAGGCTATAGGCCTGCCTGACCCTAAGCTTGAGCCCTTAACTCCTTTATGATGCACCTTCTCTGTGCCAAGCACAGGCCTTGCCCTGGAGGAGTTCCCATCCTGGGGGGCAAGTTCTCAAATGAATGATGCCCACTAAGGCAGGGGCGTGTCCTCAGAGAGGCCTGGCAAAGCTCCCTGAGGGATCAGGGCTTAAGCCCTCTCCTCCAGGGGTCCCTGCAATGTGGAGTCAGGCCCACCAGGCAGGCTGCCTGAGCACTTTGATGCTGGCTGCGCCCATTTGTGGGCCTCTGGCCTCCCCAGGCCACCTTCTAAGAGCACAGGAAGCTGTGTGGGCAGGAAAAGGAGCAGAGGCTTTGGGGCCACCAGGCGGGCATTGCCTCCCCTGAACTGGGTAACTTATCTCTTCCCCCTCCCTAGCCTCCAGTTTCCAATTCTGTAAAAAGAGGATACTGGCTTTTTCTCCATGAGTTATCCTTGAGATTAAACATAAATATATAAAGTACCTAGCACATGACAAATTAATAAATGATATGTCTTAAAATAATCACTGGGCACGATGGCATGTACCTGTAGTTGCAGCTACTCAGGACGCTGAGGTGGGAGGCTCACTTGCGCCCAGGAGATGAAGACAATATAGTGAGACCCTTCCTCCAAAAAAAATGTTATCGTAGGACTATTTTTTTTTTTTTTTTTTGAGATGGAGTCTCACTCTTTCGCCAAGGCTAGAGTGCAGTGGTGTGATCTTGGCTCACTGCAACCTCCGTCTCCCGGGTTAAAGCAGTTCTCCTGCCTCAGCCTCCCAAATAGCTGGCATTATAGGTGTGTGCCACCACGTCCAGCTAATTTTTTAATTTTTAGTAGAGACGGGGTTTCACCATATTGGCCAGGCTGGTCTTGAATTCCTGACCTCAAGTGATCCACCTGCCTCGGCCTCCCACAGTGCTGGGATTACAGGCGTGAGCTACTGTGCCTGGCCAAATTTTTTAATAAGAAAATATACCCAGATTGTTACCAAAATCCAGTCAGATTGCTTTTCAGTGAACAGGCATTCTGCAAATATTTACTTAGTGCTGTCTCTGGGCTCACTTGGGCCTTGGTCATAGGACCTGGTTTCAAATGCTGGCTCAGCGACTCCCTGGCTCTACTCAGTGGCCTGAGTTCCTGGGCCTTGGTTTCTGCCTCTTGTTCATGGTCCCTGGGGCCTCTGGTGAGACTGAGCTCATAAAGTGTCGGCAAAGTACTTTGTGGATCGATGCTAACTAATAGCGGTTCCCTGGAGCTGCTGTGAGTAGGAAAGACGACTGCGGAGGTTGCTTGGACCAGGCTCAGGGCCGGCACCCAGGGAGGGCTAGTGTTGTCCTCACAGTGGGACTAAGGAAGGGCCTGCTATCCCCTGTCCCTGATGCTTTATTCCACTTTAGCCAGGAGTGGGTGCTGATAAAGTTTGATGATGGGGATGGTGCTATCCGTGGCCATGGGGTAAGAGGCTTGCCCAGTTAGTGGCAGAGGCAGGTGTGGATACTCATCTGGGTCACATCCAGCCAGAGCTGGGGCCATGGTCTGTCCTGGGATCCTCTTGTCAGGGATCCCCTTCTTGTCCCCTTGCTGTCTCTCCAGAGGGTGCTGGCCTCTGTCCAGACACACAGCTGTCATAAATATGGCATGGTGGCTTCAGTTCAATGGAGAGCATAAATGGGGAATTGGAGTGGGACCCTGGGCAGGGGAGGGTGTGAGCAAGGGCTCCAGAGGGAAGCCCTTCCCCGTGTGTTAGACTGAGCTGAAGTCTGTCCTGGGAACTTCTGGGGAGAGGGAGCAGATGGGGATCATGCCCTCTGGGAGCTCCTGGTGTGATGGAGGAGGCATGGCCCTGACCTCCAGGACACTCCTGTCTGATGGGGCAACGTGGCTTCTGTTTCCTGGGACTGCCTGTGTAACAGAGGGGACACAGTCCTCTTGTCCTCTAGGAGCCGTGTGTCTGAGGAATGAGGCATGGTCTCCATCCTGCAGGAGCCTCCAATCTGATGGGGGAGCTGCGGTCACTTCCCTCGGAGAGATTCCCTATTTGAGAGAGGAGCCCTGACCTCTGTCCTCAGGAAGGACCCCTGTCTGATGGAGGCTTACTCAAGAAACCCCATTTATGGCCTTCACCTTTGACCCCTTCACCTTTGACCCCTTCCCCTACCTGATTCATGGGGAGGCCAGGTCCCACAGGCAGCAGCTACACATGGAGCTGGGCAGTTATGAACTTGGCTGCTGTGGGGCAGGGAGGAAGGGAAGACAGGAGACTCCTTACAGGAGACTGTAAGGAGGCCCCCTGCTTTAAGTGAGGGTGACATAGAAGCCTTCCTGGTGAAGGTGTCTGTCTGGGATCCTCTGATGGACAGGAGATGCCTGGCTGTGATAAGTACCTACTGCAGATAAGGGGTAAGGGCTCCCCCAGGCTGGAAGGGAAACTTGATGGGTCACTCTGGTGAGCCCCTGTCTTCATGCAGGCTGGACTGCTGGAATGGAAAGTGGTCTAGGGAGACCCTCAGCATCTTTGGGGAGACCCTCACCCACTGCCCATCTGTGTACAGGCAGAGTGCTGCCAGCCCGGGGACATCCGCCCTCCATGGCCTGAGAAGCCCGGAGGAGGAGAGGAAACAGGACGCATATCAGGAACGCCTTTTCCTTTTCTTTGTAACTAACCCCTCGCTTGGAGCTGGTGAGAGCTGAGCCTGCGGGGCTGGCCCTGGCCTGGTTGCTGCTGCCTGCGGCCCCCAGCTCAGGCTCCCTCCACCTCACAGTCCACGGCTTTGGTGCTGCTCCTGGGCTGGCCTCTTCACTCCACTGAATCTCTGGGCTCTCATCTGTAAAATGGGGTAAGACTTTCTATCTGCCTTACCAGGAAGTTTGCTTTTCCTCTCTTTCTGGGATTTACATGATTTCTTCCTCTCTCCATGAGATGTGCATTGAATGCTTCCTGTGCACCAGCCTCTGGCATAGGTGGGGATGGAGAACACGGGGAGGAACAGTGTGGGGCAGAGAGGGGGAAAGGCTGTTTAGGACTTGTCTAAGGAGTTGGGGGACATCAAGTAGAGATGTCTGAAGGCTGATGGGTGTGGGGTCAGAGAGGGTCTGGCTGGAGACGAGGTTTGGACTTACTAGCATCTGGTGGCAGCTGAAGTGGTCAGATGGGTGGAGTTGCCCAGGGAACTCCTTGTTATGGGATCTGGGAAGAAGCCAAGGTCAGACTCAGCTCTGGAGTCTCCTGAGAGCTGGGTACAGAGCAGGGATGGGGAGCCATGTGGCCAGGGCCTCCAGCAGGACTGAAATGGGATCAGTGCGTTTGGTGCTTCCTGTGGGAGTTGAGACTTTTGCCTTTGCAGTGTGATGTCGGGGTGTGTGGGGAAGGGTGGATCACAGAGGATGAGGAGGGAGTAAAGGTGAAGGTGCTCAGACATCAAGGAATTTGATCAGTCAGGTTGTCATTCTTTTGCTTGTTTTTCTCATTATTCAAACTATTCCCCTGCTGACTGAAGGGCTGCTATGGGGTGCATGTGTAGTCGGTTATATGCTGTGTGTATGTTGTATATGTGGGGGTTTGTAGACAAGATGTGTATGGGGAGTGTGATGCATGTGTGTGTTTAGTATTTGTGTGTGTCTTTCTGTGCATGGTGTGTAGAGTGTGTGCACATGACCACATTCAGATCCTTGATCCATACAGCAGGCTGGTGCTGAGTCGTCTGCCTGGGCTGGAAACTGGGAAGGATTCATCAAGATTGTGAATTTCTCTTCTCTACTTAGGGTTACACCCAATAGTGTGCTGGTAACAACTGGCCCTCCAGAAAAAAAGGAGGGTGGGGGATTTTAGCATCTGCCAATTTCTGTGATGTAAATTCTCTGACTTCAGATTTCACTCTTACCAACGTGAAGTCATTGAATGTGCAGTTGGGAAGAGATGAACAGCAGACACCATTGTATAGCATTTCCATCATACAGGTGTAGTAGGCATAAATACCCTTGAGGGTATGATAGTGACAACAGGAAAATAATTAGTAATCAGTTTTGAAAATGCATTCCTGGGCCAGTCATGGTTTCTCATGCCTGTAATTCCAGCACTCTGGGAGGCCGAAGCGGGAGGATCACTTGAAGTCAGGAGTTCAAGACTAGCCTGGCCAACATGGTGAAACTCCATCTCTACCAAAAAAAAAAAAAAATACAAAAATTGGCTGGGTGTGGTGGCGCACACCTGTAATCCCAGCTACTTGGGAGGCTGAGGCATGAGAATTGCATGAGCCCAGGAGGTGGGGGTTGCAGTGAGCCAAGATCACATCACTGCATTCCACATTCTAGCCTGGGCAACAGAGCAAGACTCTGTCTCAAAAAAAAAAAAAAAAAAAAAAAAAAAAAAAAGAAAATGCATTCCCTTTGCTTTTAATAGAGTTTGTTTAATTGTAACTTCACATTAGGATTTCTATTATTCTTTTTTTTTAACTTTTTTTTTCTCTTTTTTTAAAGACAGGTCTCACTATGTTGCCCAGCCTGGTCTCAAACTCCTGGGCTCAAGCGATCCTCCCACCTCAGCCTCCCAGAGTGCTGGGATTGCAGGCATGAGCCACTGCTCCAAGCAGGGTTTCTCAGCATCAGCACCATAACATTTTGGGCTGGAGATCCTTTGCTAGGGGGTTGGGGACACTGACATGTGCATTATACAGGCGGCATCCCTGGCCTCTACCTGCTAGGTGTTAGTAGCACCTCTTCCACAAATCATGACAGCTCACAATGTCTCCAGACATTGCCAGGTGTCCCCTGGGGTGCAAATTCACCCCCCGGCTGAGAACCAATGGTACTGGCTGTGTTTAACAACCAGCTCACGAAATTCTTAAAAATGTGACACTTGCCTCTTATGAGCCTGTACAAGCCAGCTCAGCACACCATGGGCACCGCATCCAGATAAATATAAGGCAGTTTTTCCCCCCAAAATTATTTCCCTGGAAAAAGCTGCCACCTTAGACCTTAGATTTCGGTCTGTACAGAGTCCCCGACCATGGAGAACCCTGTTGGCTTACTGACTGATCCACAGAACAGTGGACACAGAGTCAGAGATATACTGCCATAGTGGATCTGTTATGACATTTTATGAAATGTGAGAATAGGAAGAAATTAGTGATGTTTTTGAATTAATATCTTATCTTAACATATGTTATTCTATATCCTTAAAAGTTTGCATGTTGAAATTGGCAAAACAAACAAACCAAACAAAAACCCCCTTTAAATAAAATCTTTCTGCTGGGAAAATAATGGCCTGTCTTGTGTCAGGAGCGCCCTATAGCTAATGAGTTCCTGCCGAGGCTGCACATCCATGGTGCTCATCCAGGTGGTGAGGCTGCCACTTCTTGGCCCAGGTCCTATTTTTTCCCAGCTTCAAGCTCAGGGCTTGGCTCTTGTTTGTTCATTCAAAATCTTTATTAAGCACCTACTATGTACCAAGGAACATAAGTGACTGAAGTCACAGTTTCTGCTCCCTGGGGCTTGCCATCATTTCAGTTCCGTGGCGTCCACTCAGGAGCAGCTGTGTGCAGGCCCTGTTTGGATGCTCAGGGGCCAGCAGGAGAGGGAGGGAAAGATGCACATGTGTGCTGGGTGCCTGGTGTGTGCCTGGAACGGAGCTGGGCACATCACACATGCACCTCCTTCCACCCTCCCACTGTGCTTTTGAGGGAGGGCTTGCTCGTTAGTGGAGTGTCTGCCTCCCGCTGCCCTGTAGGTGCTCTGGGGAACAACACCGACTGGGGCCTGCACCTCCTACAGGTAAAAACAGCCCCAGGTCCAGAGATTTGAAAAATAAAGGGAAGAAAAGAAAGAAGGGAAATAAGAAAGACAAATGGAAGGAAGCAAAGGAGGGAATAAGGGCAGAGGAGTCAGGG
Source organism: Macaca fascicularis (assembly GCF_037993035.2). NCBI lineage: Eukaryota > Metazoa > Chordata > Mammalia > Primates > Cercopithecidae > Macaca > Macaca fascicularis. The sequence continues at coordinate 74,168,954 of NC_088388.1, read as the reverse complement.
CAAGAGCACTTTAAGCCAAGGCAGTCAAGGAAGGCTTCTTGGGTGTGGTGACGGTGGGACTGTGTGAAGGATGGGAAGGGCTGCAAATGGTAGAACTGATGCAAAGGATAGTACAGGAAGAGGGAAGAGCAGGGCACGTACACGGAAATTTCTGGAATGTGGATGTCTACACTGGGAAAAAGTGGGGGCACAGTGACTCACACCTGTAATCCCAGCACTTTGGGAGGCCGAGGTGGGCAGATCACTTGAGGTCAGGAGTTTGAAACCAGCCTGGCCAATATGCTGAAACCCTGTCTTTACTAAAAATACAATAATTAGCTGGGCATGGTGGCGCGCACCTGTCGTCCCAGCTACTCCGGAGGCTGAGGCAGAATTGCTTTAACCCAGGAGGCGGAGGTTGCAGTGAGCCAAGATCATGCCACTCCAGTCCAGCCTGAGTGACAGAGAGAGACTCCATCTCCAAATAATAATAATAATAATGTAATAATAATCTGGGGAAAAACATCATAAAGTGTTTTCTACCCATGACTGTAGGGAGACAGACAACTTAAACCTTTCCCTGTCCCAGTAGGAGTAACACGACCGTCTCCTCCCAGCAGCAAGGCTTTCCCACCTGAGGGACATTTGGGGGAGAACTCTCCCTGAGCAGGGGGTGGGGACGGGACACTGGCCAGGATAATGATGATGATAATTGTAGTATCATAGCATCAACAATGTTAGCTTCTCTGTGTTGAGTCACTACTGGGGACCAGGTTTTTACACATATCCCCAGCCTGTGGGGTGGGTATTATCCCCATTCTCCAGGCGAAGGAAGCTGAGCCTTCGAGAGGATAGGAAACGGGCCTGAGGTCACACTGGGCTCAAGCAGGGACTCAGGCAGGGACTGTCTGCTTCAGCCTCTGGGCTCTTTTGACTGCCAACAACCTTCTCTTTCTGAATCTCAGCCCCGGGAAGGCTGGGCAGCGCTCAGGCACAGTCTGTGGGCTCTTTGGTACCCAGCTGCCAGCCTACCTGGGGAAATTTTGATCAGCCCTTGATTTTCAGATCTCCAGTTTCATGGGTTAACAGAAAGTAAGCCAAGCTCTTTTAAGAAACTCTCCCCTCTGTCCATGGCCCCCTCTTTCCTCACTCTGCACCACCTGAGAGTTTTCACAAACATGCTTCATGGCCAAAAAAGTGAACCCATGAATGCAGCAGGAGGCTTGGGGAATTGCTGTCTGCCTAGAAGTCTATGGGAAGTCTGCAGCCCAGGAGACTGACTTGGCCAGAACCCCTCACCCGCCAGCTACCATCCCTGACCCCTCTGGCCTGCCAGGCACTGCCCTGTGCCCTGGGAGCCATGGCGGATTTCAGCAGGGATGTGACAGGAGACGGGAACCACAGAAGCCAGCGGTCCCCATCCCAGTCTGACTCTGGGCACACTAGTGAGTCTCCCTGAGCCTGAGCTTCCTGGCCTGGTGTGAGGCTCTTCTCTCACTTTGATTTCTCCATCTGGGAAATGAAGCAGGTGGGACTGTGCTCCCTCAGGCTCCGGAAATCTCTGAAATGGGGTGACATTTCTTGCCTTCCTGCCTGCTTCCCCCTCCCGGGCTGTCCTGAAAAGCAGGTGCACTGATGGCGGGTAAACAGGCAGACCACGCTCTAACACAGGGAGGGCTGGGAAATTCTGGCAGGGCAGACAAGCTGGTACACAAATAACTCTGCTACCAGGGAGAATGTGATAAAGGCCTAGGAACCTCTCTGCAGCCGCTGCCACCTGCTCCCCACACCTCCCTGCTCCCTGATGGCTGCTCTCACACCCAGGAAAGTGGGTCAGAATGTAGGGCGGTTGAGTCTGAGTGAATGCCCCCTTGCGTCTCCCCACCCTACCCAGCTGAGCCATGGCTGCTATCGGGCAGGGATGGGGGAACATTATGGAATTGAGGGCCTCTCTGGATCCAAAATATGGCCCTGGCCCATCAGTCTCTCTTCCCTCAAATGCCCATCGCTCCCCATTGCCTTCTGGATAAGGTCCAAGTTCCTCGGCCCAGCACTCAAGACCCTTCACGGCCCTACCCTCCTAGCCGAGGGCCCACACATACAAGTTCTCCGTGATTCTCTGTGGAGCGAACGGACCATTCTCCAGCCCAGCCTCTTCCCCTGGGGCTCCTCCCAGGCACTTAGGGTACACTCCAGCCACGTCAGAGGCTCGCTGTCTCCTGAGCACCCGGTGGACTCAGTTGCCCTCTCCAGGCCTCTGCCTGCAGTGTGGTCACCCCTTCTGCACCTCATGTGTCCTTCAAGATTTTCCTCATTGCTACCTCTTCCCTTGAAGGCTTTTTTGTTTTTGTTTTTTGAGATGGAGTCTTGCTCTGTTGCCAGGCTGGAGTGCAGTGGCGCGATCTTGGCTCATTGCACCCTCCTCCTCCTGGGTTCAAGTGATTCTCCTGCCTCAGCCTCCAGAGTAGCTGGGACTACAGGTGCCCACCACCACGCCCAGCTAAGTTTTGTGTTTTTAGTAGAGATGGGGTTTCGCCATGTCGGCCAGGATGGTCTCAATCTCTTGACCTCGTGATCCGCCCACCTCAGCCTCCCAAAGTGCCGGGACTAAAGGCATGAGCCACAGCGGCCAGCCCTGAAGGCTTTCTTGACTCTCCAGATAGAACCACATAATCCCACCTCTCAGGCAGTATTGTGAGTGATTAAAAGTGTGGTCTCTGGAGCTGGAGTACCTGGGCTCTGATATCTAGATCTGTTGTTTACTTGCTGTGTGACCCTAGGTAAATTACTTAACCTCTCTGTGCCTCAGTTTTCTTATCTGTGAAGTGGGATAATAGTAATACTTGTTATAGAGTTGTTGGAGAAATAAGTGAGTTGATATTTATAACCAGCTTAGAGCAGTAACTGGACTTGGTTTCTCTCCTGGATAAGCTTTCTTTTTGTTGTTGTTGTTTGAGACAGAGTCTTACTGTGTTGCCCAGGCTGGAGTGCAGTGGCACAATCTCAGCTCACTGCAACCTCGCCTCCCGGGTTCAAGCGATTCTCCTGCCTCAGCCTCCCGAGTAGCTGGGATTACAGGCACGTGCCACCACATCCGGCTAGTTTTTTGTATTTTTTTTAGTAGAGATGGGGTTTCACTGTGTTAGCCAGGATGTTCTCGATCTCCTGACCTCGTGATCCGCCCGTCTCGGCCTCCCAAAGTTTTGGGATTACAGGCTTGAGCCACTGCGCCCGGCCATTTTTTTTGATTTCTAGATTCTCCTTTCTCCTTGACTTGAGACATATCTTGTTAGGGAAACCCAAGCATCTTTATAAAGTACTTTATGCTTGTTGTATAACAGAAAAATTATAGATATAAAGAATTGTGTGGGTGGCGGAGTCTTCTTCAACTCCTGTGAGTATTTAGGCACATTTCCCTTTTTTTCATTCTGTCTTTTTTTAGTTTTTTTTTTTTTTTTAAATTGAGATGTAATATACCGTAATATTCACACTTTTAGGGTAAAATTCAGTGGTTTTCGTATATATTCACAAGTTTGTATAACCATCACCACTATCCAATTCCAGAACATTTTCATCACCTCCCAAAGAAACTCTGTACCAATTAGCAGTCACTCCCCATTTCCCACTCCATCAACCCTTGGCAACCGCTAATTTACCTTCTCTCTAGCAATTTGCCTACTCTGAACATTTCATGCAAGTGGAATCCTATAATATGCAGCCTTCTGTGTCTGGCTTAATTTACTTAACAATGTTTTCAAGGTTCATTATGTTGTAGCATGAATCAGTACTTCATCCCATTTTATGACTATATAATATTCCATTGTATGTATAGACTGAATTTTAAAAAGATACATGTATTTGTTGATAGATTTTTTTCCCCACTCTTTTTGGCTATTTTGAATAATGCTGCTACAAACATTTATGCACAAGTTTTTGTGTGTGGACAGTTTCAGTTCCTTTGGGTGTATACCCAGGAGGGGACTTACTGAGTCATATGTTAACTCTTGGTTTAACTTTTAAACGAACCGCCAAACTGTTTTTCAAAGTGACGGCCCCACTTTCCAATCCCACCAGTGATGTATGAAGGTTCCAGTTTTTCCACATTCCTGTCCATACTTACTATCCTTCCTTTTGAGTATAGCCATCTTAATGGGTGTGAAGTGTATCATTGCAGTTTTGACTGATGACTGATGATGCTGGACATCTTTTCATGTGCTTATTGGCCACGTGAATATCTTCTTTGGAGAAATGCCTATTCAAACAAATCCATTGCCCATTTAAAAATGGGTGATTTGCCTGTTTGTTGTTGAGTTGCAATCGTTCTTTTTTTTTTTTTTTTTTTTTTTGAGACGGAGTCTCGCTCTGTTGCCCAGGCTGGAGTGCAGTGGCTGGATCTCAGCTCACTGCAAGCTCCGCCTCCTGGGTTCATGCCATTCTCCGGCCTCAGCCTCCCGAGTAGCTGGGACTACAGGCGCCCACCACCTCGCCCGGCTAGTGTTTTGCATTTTTTTTTAGTAGAGACGGGGTTTCACCGGGTTAGCCAGGGTGGTCTCGATCTCCTGACCTCGTGATCCACCCGTCTCGGCCTCCCAAAGTGCTGGGATTACAGGCTTGAGCCACCGCGCCCGGCGAGTTGCAATCGTTCTTAATATATCCTGGCTATTAGGACCTGATTTGAAAATATTTGCTCCATTCTGTGGGTTGTCTACTCCCTTCCCTCCTTCCTTCCTTCCTTCCTTCCTTCCTTCCTTCCTTCCTTCCTTCCTTCCTTCCTTCCTTCCTTTCTTTCTTTTTTTAATTATACTTTAAGTTCTAGGGTACAGGGCACCTGCAGGTTTGTTACATATGTATACATGTGCCATGTTTGTTTGCTGCACCCATTAACTCATCATTTACATTAGGTATTTCTCCTAATGCTATCCTTCCTCCCGCCCTCCACTCCCCGATATTCTCTTTCTTGACAGTGACTTTTGAAGCACAAAAGTTTTAAAATTTTGTCTACTTTTTCTTCAGTTGATTGTGCTTTTGGTGTCATATCTAAGAAATCATTGCCTAACCCAAGGTCATGAAGACTTTACTTATGTTTTCTGCTAAGAGTTTTATAGCTGCAGCTTTTACATTTAGGTCTCTCGTCCATTTACTTTTTTTTTTTTTTGAGACAAAGTCTTGTTCTCTTACCCAGGCTGGAGTGCAGTGGCATGATCTCGGCTCACTGCAACCTCCGCCTCCTGGGTTCAAGCGATTCTCCTGCCTCAGCCTCCCAAGTAGCTGGGATTACAGGCGCCCGCCACCACACCTGGCTAATTTTTTTTTTTTTTTTTGAGATGGAGTCTCGCTGTGTCTCCCAGGCTGGAGTGCAGTGGCGTGATCTCAGCTCACTGCAGGCTCCGCCTCCCGGGTTCACGCCATTCTCCCGCCTCAGCCTCCCAAGTAGCTGAGACTACAGGCGCCCGCCACCACGCCCGGCTAGTTTTTTGTATTTTTAGTAGAGACGGGGTTTCACCATGTTAGCCAGGATAGTCTCGATCTCCTGACCTCGTGATCCACCCGCCTCGGCCTCCCAAAGTGCTGGGATTACAGGCTTGAGCCACCGCGCCCGGTCCACCTGGCTAATTTTTGTATTTTTAGTAAAGACAGGGTTTCACCATGTTGACTAGGCTGGTCTCGAACTCCTGACCTCAGGTGATCTGCCCGCCTTAGCCTCCCAAAAGTGCTGGGATTACAGGTGTGAGACACAGCGCCCGGCCCCATTTGAGTTAATTTTTGTACATGATGTGAGGTCGGGATCTAACTTTGTTTTTTTGTGTGCGACTATCCAGTTGTCCTAGCACCATTTGTTGAAAACAATGTTCTTTCCCCATTGACTTGCCTTGGCTCCTTTGTAAAAAAATCAATTGACCATAAATATATGGGTTCATTTCTAGACTCTCAATTATATCCCATTGATCTACATGTCTTTTTTTTTTTAAGATGGAGTCTCACTCTGTCACCCAGGCTGGAGTGCAGTGGCACCATTTCGGCTCACTGCAAGCTCCACCTCCCAGGTTCACGCCATTCTCCTGCCTCAGCCTCCCGAGTAGTTGGGATTACAGGTGCCCTCCACCATGCCCGGCTAATTTTTTTTTTTTTTTTTTTTTTTTTTTTTTTTTTGAGACAGGGTCTCGCTCTGCCGCCCAGGCTGGAGTGCAGTGGCGTGATCTTGGCTCACTGCAAGCTCCGCCTCCCGGGTTCACGCCATTCTCCTGCCTCAGCCTCCCGAGTAGCTGGGACTACAGGCGCCCGCCACCTCGCCCGGCTAGTTTTTTTGTATTTTTTAGTAGAGACGGGGTTTCACTGTGTCAGCCAGGATGGTCTCGATCTCCTGACCTCGTGATCCGCCCGTCTCGGCCTCCCAAAGTGCTGGGATTACAGGCGTGAGCCACCGCACCCGGCCCTATATGTCTGTTTTTATGCCAGCACAATATAGTCTTGATTACTGTAGCTTTGTAGTAAGTTTTGAAAGTGGGAAGTGTGAGTCTTCTAACTTGGTTCTATTATTATTATTATTTTTAAGATAGTTTGGCTATTCTGGCTCCCTGGCATTTCCTTATGAATTTTAGGATCAGCTTGTCAATTTCTGCAAAAAAGCTAGCTGGGATTTGATAAAGATTATATTGAATCAGTTAGGGGAGCGTAGGCATCTTAACAACATTAAGTCTTCTCATTTTTTTGTTTTGGGTATTTATTGAGTGTAAAGTTGAGCTCATGCCAAACGTACTGTTCTGATTCCTGACTTACTCTGCTTACTATTCTATGATAGGCATTTCCTTATGTTATGAAAGATGGAAACCTAATTTCAGTGCTGTATAATATTCCATTGTTGGCTGGGCACAGTGGCTCATGCCTGTAATCCCAGTACTCTGGGAGGCCGAGGCAGGTGGATTGTCTGAGCTTAGAAGTTCGAGACCACCCTGGACAATATGGTGAAACCCTCTCTCTACTAAAATACAAAAAATTAGCTGGGCATGGTGGCACACGCCAGTAATCCCAGCTACTTGGGAGGCTGAGGCAGGAGAATCGCTTGAGCCCGGGAGGTGGAGGTTGCAGCAAGCCGCGATGGCGCCACTGTATTCCAGCCTGGGTGACAGAGTGAGACCCATCTCAAAAAATAAAGGAAAAAAATATTCCTTGTGTAGCTGTATCATGTAGAATTATAAACTCTTGTTTTGGTGTAATCAATGTTGGAAGGTGCTTCGTTTGGGTCCTTTGTCGTGTAGCCCTCTCCCTGACAGGCACAAAGGGACACTGGGAGGACTGATGGCTCACCGAAGAGCAGTGAAATATTAGTGTCAAAGTTGGTCCACAGGTACCCTGTGCTGCAGGTGGGGAATGGGGCTCACTGGAGAAGCTGACATTCTGGTTCATGGAGAGTTGACTTACCCGTCTTCCTGGCAGCATCACCTTGATGGAATGGAATCAGAAGACAGCATCCAGCAGTCTGCACGGACACTGATAGGGCATGTTTGGTTTAGGCATGTTTTTCTAGAACAGTGGATCTGAAACATTTTAAAATTTGCATCGTGAAATTCGTTTTACGTTGTAATTCAGTACACACACATTCACCTGAAACAAACATTTTGCTAAATAATACTCTATTATTTATTTATTTATTTATTTAATTTTGAGACAGAGCCTTACTCTGTCACCCAGGCTGGAGTGCAGTGGCGCGATCTCACCTTACTGCAACCTCTGCCTCCCAGGTTCAAGTGATTCTCATGCCTCAGCCTCCTGAGTAGTTGGGATTACAGGCATGTGCCACCACACCTGGCTAATTTTTTGTATTGTTAGTAGAGACAAGGTTTCACTATGTTCACCAGGCTGGTCTCGAACTCCTGGCCTCAAGTGATCTGCCCGCCTTGGCCTCCCAAGTGTTGGGATTATAGGCTTGAGCCACTGTGCCCAGCCAATACTCACTTTTTGTATCAGCCAGGAGAAGCCAGCCTGCAGCAGTAAGAACCCCCAAATCTTAGTGGCTCAAGAGCTTTCATTCTCCTTTATGCTACACATCTGTCATGTAGTGGGGCAGCCCTGGGATTTAGGTTGATGGAGGCTTTCTCATGCAGATCATTGCTGGTTTCAGTGGCAAAGGAAAGACAGCATGGCAGGCAAAAGAATGCTCTTCCCAAAGATGTCTACGTCATAATCCTTGGAACCTGTGAATATGATATGTCACATGGCAGAGGGTAATGAAGGTTGCAGATGGAATTAAGGTTGCTAATTAACCGACCTTAAAATAGGGAGATTGTTCTGGATTATCCAGATGGGTTCAACATAATCCCAGGGGTCTTTATAAATGGAAGAGAGAGGCAGAAGAGAAGATCAGAGTGAGGCAATGTGATAAGAACTCGACCTGCTCTTGCTGGCTTTGAAGATAGAGGCAGGGGCCATGAGCCAAGGAATGTGGGCAGCCCCTAGAAGCTGGGAAGGTCAGGGAAACAGATTTATCCCTTGAGCCTCCAGAAATGAATGCAGCCCTGCGGGTACCTTGAATTTAGTCCAGTGAGCCCCATTTAGTGTTTCTGAACTACCAAACTATAATATGTTGTGTGTGTGTGTGTGTGGGTTTTTTTTTTTTTTTTTTGAGACAGGGTTTCCTTCTGTCGCCCAGGCTCAAGTGCAATGGCACAATCTTGACTCACTGCAGCCTCCGCCTCCTAGGTTCAAGTGATCCTCCCATCTCAGCCTTTGAGTAGCTGGTACTATAGGCACACGCCACTACGCCTGGCTAATTTTTGTATTTTTGTAGAGACGGAGTTTCACCATGTTGCCCACACTGGTCTTGAACTCCTGAACTCAAGTGATCCTCCCACCTCGGCCTCCCAAAGTGCTGGGATTACAGGCGTGAGCCACCACACCTGACCTGTTTGTGTTGGTTTAGGCCACTAAGTGTGTGGTAACTTGTTACAGCAGCCATAGAAAACGAATACAGAGGGCATGGGGAATGAAGCACCAGCACTTAAATCTGCCTGGCGCTGACATCTGGCACTTCTACTCATATTTCATTGGCCAGAGCAAGCCACATGGACATGCCTAACTTCATAGTACCACAGAAATCTGATATTCACATACCCCCAGGCTTAGAGGGAAACTGAATTTTGGTGAATATAATAATGTCTATTATACCTTGCTACCTGCAGTGCATGCTTATATTTTCTATTCCATTCCATTTCATTAAAAAAAAAAATCTCTTAAGTTGGTTATTTATTTATTTATTTATTTATTTATTTATTTATTTTTGAGACGGAGTCTTGCTCTGTTGCCTAGGCTGGAGTGCAGTGGCACCATCTCAGCTCACTGCAACCTCTGCCTCCCTGGTTCAAGCAATTCTTCTGCCTCAGCCTCCCGAGTAGCTGGCACTACAGACGCATGACACCATGCCTGGCCAATTTTTGTATTTTTAGTAGAGACGGAGTGTCACTATGTTGACCAGGCTGGTCTTGAACTCCTGACCTCAAGTGATCCTCCCACCTCCACCTCCCAAAGTGCTGGGATTACAGGCATGAGCCACCATGCCCAGCCATAAGTTGGTTTTATTATCAACTAGTATGTTGTGATCCCCTGTTTGGAAAACATTACAGACCCTCTTCTGCCCAGGCCTCCTGGACCATATGACACACCTAGATATAGCTGATTGGCCCAGGTGTGGAACACATGACCAATGCTGACCAATCAAATTCCTCTCCTGGGAATTTGGAAGTGGGCCATTCAACCAGTTAGCGGTGGGAAGCTGAGTGAGAAGCACAGTGGAAACAGTGTCAGAGTGGGAGTCACATCCAAGCCAAAAGGATGGAGGAGGAGAAAAGCCTTGAGTAAGTAGAGACAGCTGGTCCACAGAGGCAAGGGGGCAGCCGCCCAGAAAGCAGTGCAACTGGGGGAACATGCAGCCCCAGGAGGAGAGGTGCAGAGAGAGTGAGACTGCCTGAGATTCAGATGGCTTCCCAGGTCCTGCGCCAGCCACCATGCATCCTGCCTGCATCCCTTGAGAGTTTTGCCTTCTTATAACATGCCCTCCGCTTTTCTTGAGCTACCCTGGGTGGTGGGGTCAGGTGTGGTGGGGGCTGGTTGTGTTTCTCGTCTCCACTGAGGCTTAATCAGCTGGAACACTGCCCGTATGTCTCTTATAGGCACCCAGCTCTGTGAATCAGGCTGTGGGGCATAGATGGGGCTGGGGGCGAGACAGACCCTGCCTCTGGCATCCTGGAAATTTAGCTTTGACCAGTCTTGGACGTGTGTGCATGCTCTTCAAAGTTGACAGACAGAGCCATCTGTGTGACACTGCATAGGTGGAGGTCCCAGGAAACGAAAAATCCTCACAGGGGCCTCTTTTCTGATAGTGTTAGGGTCGGGAAGTCAGAGGAGTTTTATCACAGAGGGCTTGACAGTGTCACGGAGTGGAAAGTACATGGGCTCTGGAGACAGGCAGACCATGCTTCACCTTGGTGAGCCTCAATTTCATCTCTGAAATGAGATTGTAAGGATCAGCAGTATTCTAGGAAAAATAACTAAAGTCACGTCTAGAGCATGGCATGCTCTTGGGGAATGTGGTGGCTGCTGCTGTCATTTGAGGAAGCCATCAGAGTCCTGCTTCCTGAAGGAGGTGGTCCTGGTGCTGACGAGGTTAGCAGCAGGTCATTCCCCACTGCTGGCCACACTTCCTACCGTGGTCACACTCACTCTGCCCCTTGCCCCTCTCCTCTCCTCATTTCCCCTCTTTATTGTTATTCCCAGTGTTGTTGAAAACACCCGGTTTAGGAAAACAGCCGGGTTGGATATGAAGCACCCAGCTTCTGGAGGCAGGCAGACAGAATTGGGTCTGAATCCTGACTGAGCCCCTGGCTTGCTGTGTGTTCTTGCAGAAATTACTGCATCTCTGTGAGCCTTGAGCTAATTACCTGTAAAATGAGGATGATAATCCCCATTTCACAGAGCTATTATGAGAAATAATTAGCCACTCAACAAAGTTCTGTCTTCCCTCCCTCCCTTCGTGAAGTTGCCCCTTCCGGCCTGACCAGGGTGTCTCGCTCCTTCCAACAGTCCCTGGAATGGTTTTCCCTGACTCAGTTGTTAGTGGGCTCAGGCACTGTGGCCTCTCTTTCCCTCAGACCATGGACTCCCAGGGCTTCTGGAAGCAGGTGGAGTCCCTTGTGGCTGGTGCCACTTCTCTGGTCTTCTCTGCAGGCCAGTCCCACCTTGGGAGCTGCTGCTTCAAACTGTGTGATCTGTTTATTTCCTCACTTTAGCAATTATCACACTCCAGCTGACTGTGGCATCTTCACACTCTGAACACTAATAAATATTTATGAGAAGGAAGCTGGATGTGGTGACTCACGCCTGTAATCCCAGCATTTTGGGAGGCTGGAAGTGGGCGGATCACTTGAGGTCAGGAGTTTGAGACCAGCCTGACCAACATGGTGAAACCCCGTCTCTATTAAAAACACAAAAATTAGCCTGGCCTGGTGGTGCACGCCTGTAATCCTAGCTACAAGGGAGGCTGAGGCACGAGAATCACTTGAACCAGGGGGATGGAGGTTGCAGTGAGCTGAGATCACACCACTGCACTGTAGCCTGGGCAACAGAGCGAGACTCAGTCTCAAAAAAATAAGAATGAATAAATAAATAAATACATATTTATGAGGAGGAGAAAAGCCCAGTCTCCCAGGGGAGGTGGGGCGGGATGTGCCAGGCTTCTTAGCAAGCCATGCTCACACCCATCAGTGGTTCCTGCCAGCCCAGAAGTGAGAGGTGGGGGTGGGCAGGGCCAGGGCTATGAAGGCAGCGCAGAGCCACCACCCACTCACCATCTCTTCCGGAAGGAGGCAGGAGTGGCTGTCCCTGTGCCTTGGCGGGCCTCACTGTCCTGCCCACCCTGGTGCCTGCTGGGCCCTGTGCTCCTGGGGGAGGACTGGGTGGCAGGAAGCCCTCTCAGCCTCAGGTGTGCCTACCCTACCCCTGTCCATGGCTGTTTTAGCCTCTCTTATTTCATCTTTCATTTTCACCCGTCCAGGGTCTGTGTCCCTATCCTCCTCTCTCTTCCCCAACCCCCTGTCTTATCTCGGGGTCTCTGTCTCTATCTTTCAATTTTCTTCTCTCCCTCCCAACAATTACTTTGAGAGATCCTGGAGCTAGCTGTTGGGGAAGGGGGTCTCAGGCTCCAAGACCCAGCTTGTGGGAGAGGGCAGGAGGAGATATGGAAGGCAAGTGAGTTCCACTTTTTGGGAGTCATGGACTACATCTCGACCTGATTCCTTGTCTAGCACTGCTGGGTGACCATGGCTTATTCTCTGCCTTTCCTGGGCTTCAGTTTCTGTTAAGTAAGGTGGTTGATTCCTTCACTCATTCATTCCTTCACCTGTTCAACTGTTTACTGAGTGTTTGCTACCTGCCATTCATTTTTTGTTTGTTTGTTTTTGTTTTGAGACTGAATCTTATTCTGTTGCCCAGGCTGGAGTGCAGTGGCACGATCTTGGCTCACTGCAACCTCCGTCTTCTGGGTTCAAGTAATTCTCCTACCTCAGCCTCCCAAGTAGCTGGGATTACAGGTGCCCGCCACCACGTCAGCTTATTTTTGCATTTTTAATAGAGACGGGGTTTCACCACGTTAGTCAGGCTGGTCTTGAACTCCTGACTTCCTCAGCCTCCCAAAATGTTGGGATTACAGGCATGAGCCACTGTGCCTAGACCCATCGTTTATTAAACAATGATTGCAGTGCCATTCTGGGTGCTTGGGATAGATGCATCTGTGGATAAGAGAAACAAAGATCCTTGCCCTCGTGGAGTGACATGTTAGCAGAGCAGACACATAATAAACAAGTAAAATATGTATACGTTCGAAAGTGTTAAGTGTTGGCTGGGCGCGGTGGCTCACACCTGTAATCTCAGCACTTTGGGAAGTCAAGGTGGGCAGATTGCTTGAGTCCGGAAGTTCAAGACCAGCCTAAGCAATATGGTGAAATCCCATCTCTACCAAAAAACAAAACAAAACAAGAAAACAAAAAATAAAAATTAGCCTGGGGTGGTGGCGTGTGCCTGTGGTCCCAGTGACTTGAGAGGCTGAGCAGGGAAGATCATTTGAGCCTGGAAGGCAGAGGTTGAAGCAGTGAGCAGAAATCACACCACTGCACTCCAGCCTGGGTGACAGAGTGAAACCCTGTCTCAAAACGGAAAGTGATGAGTGCTATGGAAAAAGAAGAAGTGGAGCAAGAGAGGGACTTCAGGCCCGGGACACAGTGCGGTTGAGCATGCAGATGTCTCAGGGAGAGCCTCTGAACTGTCCCTGAGGTGGGAATCGCCCTGGTGTGCTCGAGGACCAGCCAGGGGCAGATGTGGCTGGAGATGGGTGAGGGAGAGTAGTAGGAGGTGACACCAGGAGGTGAGAGTAGATCACACAGACCTTACAACATGCCAGGCTTTTCCTCGCTTGAGCTTAGAAAATTTGCACTTGGAGACTTCCGCAGCCTGCCCTGCAAAGACCTGACTGCAAGGGGGCTGTTGCGTAGCCCAGGAGAGCTCTAATGGCTATCGTGGAGGCTTACCAGTGGAGATGGTAAGAGCAGATTACATGGGCACTATTCGGATCTCAAGCTTGCATGGTGCCTGTCAGTCACTCCAGCCCTGGTCCCCGGTCCTGCCTCAAGGTGGCCCACAGGAACTTGCTCCTGGGCAGGATTTGTGAACCCTGGCCTGACCTGTCTTTCTCTCCACAGAGTGTTCAAGAAGGCCAGTCCGAATGGAAAGGTGAGTCTGTAACAGCTGTGCCCAGCAACTCCCTGACCTCACACTCTGGTCATTTTCTGTTGGGAAGCAGAGGAAATGGCATGTCCCCTGAAGTGCACACCTCTGTGGGAGGGGGCAGGTGCTGCTCCCCGTCTTAGGGGTGACACAGCTCTGTCTTTTGGAGCTGTCAGTTGAAGGGGGAAGGACACACTCAGGAAACTTTCTGAGTGGGGAAGCACAGCTCCCTGAGCTCTGGTGTGGAGAGAGATGGCCTGTCATAGAGAGACTTCAGTAAGTGTGTGACAGTGGAGGACAAGCCAATCAGTAAGCGCCGAGGGCCCTGGGGGAGTGAGTCCCCTGCTGTGAGAGGACCCTTAGCCAGGGCAGCTCCCAGGGTCTGGCTCTCTTGCTTTCTCCCTGCAGGCCCAGACGCCATCCTGCTTCCCCCTCAGTTCAGCAGGTAGACATTGACACCATTCCACACCAGGTCTGGGCTGAGCCGGTGGGGACAGGGGCAGGGTCTACTGAGATGAATGAGGCACAGCCTGTGCCTCTCACAGCCAGATGGCAGAGACAGACACCGAAATCCATCATTTCAGCATGAAGTGGCAGGTGGGAGATATGGGGCCATCGGGGCTGCAGGACCCAGCCTGGTGGGCAGTGGCAGCTTCTAGGAGGGATGCATTTCCAGCAAGGCAAGGTGAAAACAGCGTTGTAGGCAGGACACAAAAGCATAGGGACTGTGGGAATCTTAAGCAGCTGAGTTCAGAGTGCCAAGAGGGAGGCTGAGGCTGAGAGGCTGCAGGGCTGGTCACAGGAACCCTGTGGCTTGGCTTACGAGCTGGCCTGGGTTGGCAAATAGCACCACATGTGCTTCCACATCTCTCTTCTGTGCCCACAGCAGATAACATCAGTCGCCATCGCCCTTTCCTGCTGCACCAGGGTTTCATCTTAGATTTCTTCTTAGCCCAGAGTCCCAGACAGCTCCCTGCCCCCTCTCCCCGCTGGTAGATCTGAGTTGGCACTTGGAATGAAACCCATTTGTCATCCTTATTTTTGGACACTGAGGAACCATTAATGGGTTTCAGGCGGCAGTAGCATGGTTAGATTTGAATTTTAGGGCTGGGCGTGGTGGCTCACACCTATAATCCCAGCACTTTGAGAGGCCAAGGTGGGTGGATCACTTGAGGTCAGGAGTTTGAAACCCTGTCTCTACTAAAAATACAAAAATTAGCCAGGCGTGGTGGTGCATGCCTGTAGTTCCACCTATTTGGGAGACTGAGGTGTGAGGATCACTTGAACCGAGGAGGCAGAGGTTGCAGTGAGCTGAGATTGCACCACTGCACTCCAGCCTGGGCGACAGAGCGAGACTCCATCTCAAAAAAAAAAAAAAAAAAAAAGATTTGCGTTTTAGAATGTCTAGTCTAGCTAAAGAGGAGAGCAGGCTCTCAGCGAGTGAGCAGCAAGGGGCTGGTGTGGTAGTCTAGGCAGGAGTGGCTGTGGGGATGGAAAGGGATGGACCTGAGAAATAATGATGGCGATTGAGTCACGAGGATTGAAGGGTTGTTGAGCAACAGACACATCAGGGTGACACTCTGGATCTGGTTTAGCTGCTGGAATTCTGTCTCGGAGTTTTTCCCTCCTGGCTGGCTACTGAGTGGGGCATGAGTCCCCGACCCCTCAGTGCTTCAGAAGGCAAGTCGTCACACACAGAACTGCTAACTGTGTGAGGCGGTGCATTTGTTCATTAGCTGGAGGTCACCTTTCCACAATGTATATCTATTTTAAAACATTGTGTTGTGCATGATAAATAACATATACTTTTAAGTCAATTTAAAAAATCAATTAGGCTGGGCGCGGTGGCTCACGCCTGTAATCCTAGCACCTTGGGAGGCCGAGGCAGGCTGATCACCTGAGGTTAGGAGTTTGAGACCAGCCTGACGAACATAGTGAAACCCCGTCTCTACTAACAATGCAAAAATTAGCCGCACGTGGTGGTGCACGCCTATAATCCCAGCTACTCAGGAGGCTGAGGCAGGAGAATCACCTGGACCCGGGAGGCTGAGGTTGCAGTGATCTGAGATCGCGCCATTGCACTCTAGGCCGGACAACAAGAGCAAAATTCCATCTCGATAAAAAAAAAATTAAGAGAAAGAAAACGAGTCCTCGTATCAGTGGATCCCTGCCTGGCTACATGGGAGGAGGAGCAACTGAAGAACACAGTGCGGCCCGCGTTCAGAGCCTCTGAGGGCTCCGTGCTCCTGCCTGCCTGGGGGCTCTCACCCTCTGAGATGCCCGCACTCCCATTCACCTGGCTTCTCTGCCGCTGCTGCTCCACCGGCAGTGGTGCTTGGCATGAAGATCTCTCCAGGCCTCAGTGTCCTCATCTGTAAAACAGGAACAATAATGACTTCTTCACAGGGTTTTGGGAGGAAGAGGTGCTTTTAAGATTTTACAAGGGTTTGCGAATCTTGGTATTAGGGATGGGGTGAAGGCCCAAGTCCAGTTAGGATTTTGATAAGAGTTAGGGATGGGTCTGGAGTTTCAGAGGCTGCTCTCAGGGTTTCCTCCAGGGCAGGGTCCTATGTCCTCCGGGCCTGCGGCTGCTAACGCCCCCTATGCCTCTCCTCCCCAGCTCACCGTCTACCTGGGAAAGCGGGACTTTGTGGACCACATCGACCTCGTGGACCCTGTGGGTGAGTCCCTGGAGGGCGAGAGGAGGGCTGGGGGAACATGGGGCTGGCCAAGCCTCCCAGAAATAGCTCTCAGCTCTCCAGAGGGGCTTGGTGCCAAGAACGGGGGTGGATGGCTTCCTGCTTCAGACAGCAAGCATTTACTGAGCAGCTACTTTCCCACTCAAGTGAGGACTGCAAGAAGAGACTGTGGGAAGGACTGAGGTAGAATCAGGGAAGGCGTCCTGATGACGGTAAGAAGGGTGAGGGTGATGACGACAGACACCACCACTTACTATAAGGCGTGTCATGTAGCAGACAGTGGGGGTGGCTATGATGACTAGCCCTGCTTTACAGACAAGGAGAATGAGGCACAGAGTGGCTCAGTGACTTACTCCAGGTCACAGAGCGAGTAGATAGAGGAGCCCGGTTCAAACCTGGCAGAGTCTGCAAAACTCTTTGTTCTGCTTCCGTGTGATGGCAAAGGGTGGGAGAGAGAGGGAGAGTCCTTCTTAGAACTTGTGAAATGGGAGCTGTCCTCACGTACATGGCGGTCCTGCCAGGACCTGGGCTGTGGCCGAAGGCATCTTCCAGGTTCTTATTCAAATTCAGGGTTTTGCAATCTCTGCATGCTTGACATTTTGGACTGGATAATTCTTTGTTGGTGTGGCCTGTCCTGTGTGTTATAGGCTGGATAGCCACATCCCTGGCCTCTACTCATTCAATGCCCAGAGTACCTCATGCTCCAGTTAGGACAACTAAAAATGTCTTTAGGCCGAGTACAGTGGCTCATGCCTGTAATCCCAGCATTTTGAGAGGCTGAGGCAGGAGGATCACTTGATGTCAGGAGTTCGAGACCATCCTGGCTAACATGGTGAAACCCTGTCTCTACTAAAAATACAAAAATTAGCTGGGCGTGACGGTGGGCACCTGTAATTCTCCCACCCCAGCTACTCGGGAGGCTGGGATGGGAGAATCGCTTGAACCCGGGAGATGAAGGTTGTAGTGGAGCTGAGATTGTGCCACTGCACTCCAGCCTGGGAGACAGAGTGAGACTCCATTTCGGGGAAAAAAAAAAAAAAAAAAAAGTCTTTATTCGTTGCCAAAGTGTCTTATCTGGGGGCAGAATCACCCTGATTAAGAATGACTGCTCTCATTGGAAGAGCCTTGGTCTCATGGTCTCTTCTCATGCCTGTTTGTGAGAGGGAAGCCTAGAATTACTCCTATTTTATAAATGGGCACAGTGAGGTCCAAAGAGGTTCAATGATTTTTGAAAGATGAGCAAGCCAGCTGGGCATGGTGGCTCATGCCTATAATCCCAGCACTTTGGAAGGCAAATCACCCGAGGTCAGGAGTTTGAGACCAGCCTGGCCCACAGGGTGAAATCCCATCTCTACTAAAAAATAAAAATGGCCGGGCGCGGTGGCTCAAGCCTGTAATCCCAGCACTTTGGGAGGCCGAGACGGGCGGATCACGAGGTCAGGAGATCGAGACCATCCTGGCTAACACGGTGAAACCCCGTCTCTACTAAAAAATACAAAAATCTAGCCGGGTGAGGTGGCGGGCGCCTGTAGTCCCAGCTGCTCGGGAGGCTGAGGCAGGAGAATGGCGTAAACCCGGGAGGCGGAGCTTGCAGTGAGCTGAGATCCGGCCACTGCAGTCCAGCCTGGGCAACAGAGCAAGACTCCGTCTCAAAAAAAAAAAATAAATAAATAAATAAATAAAAATAAAAATAATAATAAAAAAAAAAAAGCAGAGCATGGTGGTGCACAACTGTAGTCCCTGCTACTGGGGTGGCTGAGGCGTGAGAATCCTTTGAACCCGGGAGGCAGAGTTGCAGTGAGCAGAGATCATGCCACCGCACTCCAGCCTGGGTGACAGAGCAAGACTCTGTCTTAAAAAAAAAGACGAGCAAATCAAAGTGAGGCCTAGTGTGGCCTCTCCCATCAGTGTCCCTGCGGGCTGTCCTGGGGCCAGGGCAGGAGTGATTTGTGTGGTCCCTGAGCCAAGGGAGCGAGCCCAGCTGCGGACTTCAGCTCACCAGGAGGAAGACCTGGGGACACTGGGCTCCAGGGGCCAGGGGACAGTCAGCAGAGCCCTTCATGGCCTGGAGCAAACACCCCCACTTCTCCCCTCCAACCCTGCCTAGGATGCTGTTTGGTGTCTTCTGAAGCTCAGTGTCCCTCTGCCATTGGCATCTTCTCCCTGTGCTGGCCCCTCAGAGGCTGGGAGCAGGCATCCCGGTGCTCACCTGTGGCTGCTTCATGTTGTCATTTCTGGTGGCCCTCTGAGGCCAGGGTTATCCGTACCCATTGGCCTACTAAGGACAGCAGCAGAGGCAGCCCAGAGACTGGGAGAGGAGAGGGGTAGGAATCTAGCCCCCAACACACGCAGGCACCCTGAGAGCTGTTCAGCAGGTGTTCACAGAGCACCCCCTCTGTATCAGGCCCCTTGTGAGCCCTGGGATCCCCGAACACTCTGGGGCACTGTGCGGAGCTGCTCTGTGACCCTTCTCCCATAGTGACCCTGCCATTTGGCTTGATCTGATGATACCCTCCCTATGCTTACCGGTTCCCCACCAAACCTGCACACAAGTCCGAGCCCACTGGCCTCACCAACGGGACACTGGTGATCCATCCTGGCCCTCCTCTTCCACTGGCGGTGGAATGACAATGGGTTAGAGGGTAGGGGGAGAGAGAGGAAAGAAAGGTTTGGCCAGAGATAGACAGGGGATGTCAGCCAAGGGGGTGACCCTGAACCAGTGTTTCTGGCCTCCTGAGGTGCTGAGTAGAGATGTCCTTTGTGTTCAGCTGGACTCTGCTCCCGAGGGCCAGGGCACTGAGGCACCTTCCACAACCTGCAGAGTGCTCTCGAGTGCTCGGCGCTGTCTAAGTGCTGCACGCATGTGCACATTCATGCGTATACCCATTCAGTCCTCACAGGAGACCCATGAGGGAGGCACTGCAGATCACAACCCCTGATTCACATGTGGCAAGCCCAAGAAGCTCTGAAAACCTAGCATTGCTTCCAAGTTTAATGCAGAATTCATTCATTGGCAAACCTGACCCCAACTGATGTGAGGCTATATTTAGCCTCTTGGTGAGAATATTTGTGTTCCTACGGAGGTATCAATGGCTTTAGTAATAGGGTGCAGATCTTGCAGAGGTCATTACAGAATATATGGAACGTGTACCATTTTGCCTATTTTATTTTATTTTGAGACAGAGTCTCGCTGTGTTGCCCAGGCTGGAGTGCAGTGGCATGATCTCAGCTCACTGCAGCCTCCGCCTCCCAGGTTCAAGTGATTCTCTTGCTTCAGTCTCCCAAGTAGCTGGGACTACAGGTGTCCACCACCATGCCCGGCTAATTTTTGTATTTATAGTAGAGATGAGGTTTCACCATATTGGCCAGGCTGGTCTTGAACTCTTGGCCTCAAGTGATCCACCCGCCTCAGCCTCCCAAAGTGTTGGGATTATAGGCATAAGCCCCCATGCCCGGCCCATTTTGCCTCTCTATGCTTCACAATTTCTAAATTCCAAAGTATACCTGGTTCTAGGAGTTTTGGACCTGTGTTACTATTCTTACTAACATATGAAGAAACAGAAGTGTTAACTAACCTGCTTAAAGTCACCAGCTGGGTCTGTTAGGCTGGCCTGGGATGAGGGAAAGGTAGAGCATGGTGGAGGTCGGCAGTGCCACCCTCTAGGTGCCGGCCTTTCCATTTTTCTCAGGATGATTTTAGATGGACATATGGTTGAATCTGGGCTTGGGCTGGTGTTTGGGGGCGCAGAGGTTTGGGAGGCCAGGTTGGGAGAGGCTGCTCACTCTCTGTCCTTTCCCCAGATGGTGTGGTCCTGGTGGATCCTGAGTATCTCAAAGAGAGGAGAGGTAGGCTGTGGCCCCCATCCCCAGCCTGTCAAGGGCCTCCTCTTCCCCCTGGACCTCTAGCATAGGATCTCCCTGTCCGTCCCCACTGGTTCCCCTGAAAGCCTCAACAAATACCCCCACAGATGCCCTTGCCTCCTCCAGCCTGGGACGGCCCTGCCCCAAGCCTACTTTGGGAGAAGGTTTCCCTATGCCCTGAGCACTTTCACATCAATATGTCATGACTATGGCAAGGCTGGGGATGCCAGCAGGGCAGGATTAGGGTCTTCTTTAACAGAACAGAACGTTGATACCGGGGCAGTATCAATGTGCACCAATGTGCAGGAAGACAATGTGCACCAATGTGCACCAATGGGCGACTGAGCTGTGACAAGATCCTTGCCTTCCAGATACCACCCAGCACTTGCCCTGCCCCTACAACTCCCTGCTCCTTCCTCAGTCCTCCTACCCCCACCCCAGGCCTGCCAGACTACTCCAGCCCCCGCCAAGCCTGTCAGACCATTTCCATACCCCTCCACACATGCCCTGGAGAGAGGTGGGAGGGGGAAGAAGGACAGGGCTTGCTCAGCAGGCAGCCCCCTCCTCCTCCCAGGGGCCAGGCCATGGCATCCTTCCAGGTACTCAATACCAGCCCCTCCTGGTGGAGACAGTACAGCCATCCCCAAAGAGCTTGGGACAGGCCTGGGGCCTCCAGCAGGGCTTGTCCCATGGCTGCTGTTGGCACTCTGGGGGGCTCACCTGCTGCTCTCCCAGGCCCCTCCTCAGTGCTCCTTGCTCCCCACAGTCTATGTGACGCTGACCTGCGCCTTCCGCTATGGCCGGGAGGACCTGGATGTCCTGGGCCTGACCTTTCGCAAGGACTTGTTTGTGGCCAACGTGCAGTCCTTCCCACCAGCCCCCGAGGACAAGAAGCCCCTGACGCGGCTACAGGAGCGCCTCATCAAGAAGTTGGGCGAGCATGCCTACCCTTTCACCTTTGAGGTCAGGAACTGCCACCCCTGGAGCCCCATTCCAGAAATACCACCTCTAGGAAGCCCTCTGGGGTGGGCATGAGGGGTCGGTGTGGGTCATCTGCTCCCTGCCACCCAGTTTCCCAGTGTATGCTGGGACCTGGGGCACTGACACCTATGTTACCTGGTAAGTGTCTCTTCTCTAGCCCCTGCTGGGGTTTGTCACCTGTACCTTTGGGCCACTCAGACCGAGGCCAGGTCATTGGTGGGAGAAAGGGGGCGCCAAGGGGCTTCAGAGAAAGCAGGAGCCCTTTGTGGCCTGTGAGTCACTGCAAGGTGTCTCCCGCTCAGATCAGCTCCCCACTTGCCTGGTTTAACCCAGCTCGCAAGAGAGGGATGGCAAGTAGGTGATCTGTCTGCTCCACCACCTTTCAAATCAGAGACTAAGATGCTGGATTTCAAAATCTCAAGTTTCTTAGGCTCTCTGATTCTGAGATTCAGTGTGGTCCCTCCCTTTCTGGGAGACTTAGAGAGTGGAGAGGGTTATGGAGTCACCTTTTCCACATAGACATGTTAGCTCCCTATGGCTGCTGAAACAAATTGCCACAAACTTGGCAGCAATTAAAACAACACAGATGTATGAGCCTACAGCTCTGGAGGTCAGAAGTCCCAAAACGGGTCTCACTGTGCCTCAATGGAGGCATGGCAGGGCTGGCTCCTCTGGAGGCCCTCAGGGAGCGTCCACCTTTTCCAGTTTCGCTTTCCTTGGATCCTGGTGCCTTCCTCCATCGTCAAAGCCAGCAGTGGCTGTTGAGTCTTTTGCACATCCCATCACTCTGGCTCGTACATTTCTGCCTCCTGCTTCTACTTCTAAGGACTCTTATAATGATATCAGGCCCACCAAAATCATCCAGGATACTGTCCCCATCTCAAGGCCTTAATTGGATCTGCAAAGTCACTTTTGTCGTTAAGGTCCCAGGTTTGGGGGATCAGGGTGTGGACATCTTTGGGGGACCATTATTCTGCCAACTACAGTAGACATCATAGAAAGATCTATTTAAACCATTGCTGTGAGAACTGGGCTAGGCCAAACTCTTTAGATAAAGAAAACTCAGACACTTGCGGGGCATGGGTTGGCATGGTCTGATGGGGTAGACATGGCCTGTCCCCTGGGGCCCTTGGTCTGATAGGTGTATGGGCGTGTCTGGGCTGCAAGACATGAGACAGGACAGTGGTGGATGTGATAGATGGCTCGTTCTGTCTTCTTGACAGATCCCTCCAAACCTTCCATGCTCTGTGACACTGCAGCCGGGGCCCGAAGACACAGGGAAGGTAGGTTACCCCAAGGGGACCATCTCTCTGGCTCCAGGACTCTCAGGTCCCCAGGTCCCTGGCTTTCTCCCTGGGAGGTGCTGGACACACAGAACCACTCTCCCTGTTGAACAGTGTTAGGCTAAGCTGGTCCCACCTTGGACAACCAGTCTCTCTTTAGACAGGGCAGCAGGTATGGGGTCAGCCTCACTCTCCCATTAAGTGATGGATCCAGAGGCCCTCCTGAGTGGCGTTGGTTGCAACAGGACCAAAGTGTTCTGAGGACCTACACCTGGCCTCACGTAACCCCTGGCAACCTTGAATCAAGGTGTGATCATCCCCATGTCACAGATGGGGAAACTGAGGCTTGGATAGAAGTGACACCACTAGCTGCAGATCTTTGAGCCCAGCTTCCTCATCTGCAAGATGGAGATGACAGCACGTGCCTCCTTGTCTTATTAGAGGGATACCGGAGAAGCCACCCAGGGCCAGGTCTGCACACAGTAGTAGTAGGTGCCCCCAGTCCGCTCAGGTACCTGTTGCTATTTCTGGGCAGCTGCCTGGATGAGGATGGCCACCCAGACTGAGGCAGGAGTCCAAAGAGCAGAGCCCTGTTTGGATGATTTGGGATGTCCCATGTCAGATGGAGGAGGCAGCACAGCACTGGGGCTGAGCACAAGGGCGTTCCCCTGCTTCTTCCAGACCGAGGAGGGCTGGGCTGTGGGAGCTTGGTGTTCCTGTCCAGTGTCCTCGCTTGTAAAATGAGAGGTAGGCTGGCTGTGTACTGGGGACCCTGCTTCTCCAAGGCCCTGTGGTCAGTGACCCCTTCCCCACAGGCTTGCGGTGTGGACTATGAAGTCAAAGCCTTCTGTGCGGAGAATTTGGAGGAGAAGATCCACAAGCGGTGAGTAGGATGCCAGGGTGTGGGCTGCCTGCTGGGTGAGGGAGGGAGACAGGATGGGCAAAGTCCAAGAGGAGATAAGTAACAATACCTGGAAGTGTGTGAGGAGGGGCGCACATTCCAGCCTTGGAAGGGCACTCTGGAAGCTGGGAGGTCACGGAGGGCTTCCTGGGGGAGGTGGCTTTGACTGCCCAGGTTCAGGCTGCCGCATCTTCTCCTTCGCACCGTTGTGGAAGCTTCCTCCCTCATCTCCCTGCCTCTCATTTCATCCCCTCCAGACTGCATGTCTTTTTAATTTGTTTTGGAAAAATCCTAAATTCAGATTGTGTTAAACCGTGAGCAGGCTGTTTCCTGACCATCCCCATTTTCCAGTTTTCCTCTTGGGAGGAGTTCAGCAGGGGTTGAGTGTGTGTCAATGGCAGCTTCTAAGTGAGGAGGAAGTGGAGATAGTGAACCCATCCAGGGCAGAGTGACAGGGAGCTCGGCCCACATCCGAGAGGGGAAGCATTCTCCAGAGAAGCACAGCCTGGGCAGACAGAGAGCCCAGGCTGGCAGCCAGAAACAGCTGGCCCGGATGTCTCAGGCCTGCCCCTCCTGGGTCAGGCTGTGCTCTGCCTGCCTCCTGGAAGAGCTGGTGGGCCCTCAACGCTGATGTTCCTGCATCCAGAGGCACTGTTCCCAGAGGAGGTTGGCTGAGGGCACAGCAGCCTTTTTAGGGCATGGGCTGAGTTTGCCACCTGGTGGCTATAGGGTGTATTGCATACATTTGCATCTGCAGCCCTGCCTGTGTGTGGGGAGATGGGACTTTTCTCCCTTGCTTCTCTGTCTCCCTTTTCCTCTTAAGACCTGAGACAAGGGAAAAGGAAGGGTGCTGTGGGATGTGGGAGGAGGCTTAGCAAGCACAAGAAAGAGGAGGTGACATTGAGAGCCACCCCTCTCACCCTACCACCAATGGGACATTTAAAATCCACACCAAGGAGTTACTAATAATAATGATATAGAAGCTATCATTTATCAAGGGCTGATTAGGTGTCAGGCACCATTCACAGTGCTGGGCTGTACGAACTAATTTAATCCTCATAGCAGCTCTAAGAATTAGGTCCTGGCTAGGCGCGGTGGCTCACGCCTGTAATCCCAGAGCTTTGGGAGGCCAAGGCGGGCAGATCACTTGAGGCCAGGAGTTCCAGACCAGCCTGGCCAACATGGTGAAACCCCATCTCTACTGAAAATACAAAAATTAGGCAGGTGTGGTGGCACATGCCTGTAATCCCAGTTGCTCGGAAGACTGAGGCAGGAGAATTGCTTGAACCTGGAAGGCAGAGGTTGTAGTGAGCTGAGATCGCGCCACTGCACTCCAGCTCGGGCAACAGAGTGAGACTCCACCTCAAAATAAATAAATAAATAAAATTTAAAAAGCAAAAAAAGAGATAGGTCCTTCTATCATCACCCTTTACAGATGAGGGAATGGAGGCAGAGAGGTTAATGTACCCAAGGCCACATAGTTAGCAAGAGGAGAGCTGGGAGTTTGACCCTGGCTCCTCCATTCCAGGCAATGGAAGCAGCTTATCTGAGCAATGGAGATGCAGCATTCCCAGCATGCCTCAGAGACGGCCTCACTGAGTCTCCCTCCCTCACCAGATCCTCATTTGCTCCCTGATCCCCTGTAACCTTCGTGGAGCCAGTCTCATCCATGGCCCTTCTCCCCTCCCTGGGCTTGTCCCCTTCACTGGCTTGCATCCCCCTGACTGAATCCACACCTCCTCCCTGAACCCCGACGCCTCCCCAAACCCCATTTCTTCTTGGGACCCCTGTCCCCTCTGCGTAGTTTTACATAATAGATATCTGGCATGTGTTTATTATATGGCACGCACAGTTATAGGTGCTGAGAGTACAGTTGTGAACACCTTAGACACAAATTTCTGTCCTTAAAGAGCTTACACAAATAGTGTCCTGTGTCACCAAAAGAGATGACAGAGGGACACTATTTGTGTAAGGTGACATAGGGAGGCGGGAAGTGACATTGTTACCTATTTGGTGACATAGGGAAGCAGGAGGTGAAAATGTAGTCCCTGTTTCAGCCTCCTGCTGGGTACCAGGACCCAAATGAAGTGCGGCCACGGGGCACTTCTGGGATAGAACAGGGGAGGATGGAATGGAGCCAGATAGTGACAGACCCCTATGCTGATCTCTGCAGTTTGGCTGGATTCTAAGGCGTTGAAGAGCCATGCCAGTCTCTTGAGCAGGAGAATGATGTGAGGCTTGCAAGGAGAGGGGATGAAGGCAGGTGACCCTGGTCCTCTTTCACTCCATCCATCCCCATTAGGAATTCTGTGCGTCTGGTCATCCGGAAGGTTCAATATGCCCCAGAGAGGCCTGGCCCCCAGCCCACAGCCGAGACCACCAGGCAGTTCCTCATGTCGGACAAGCCCTTGCACCTAGAGGCCTCCCTGGATAAGGAGGTAGGAGGCTTGAACTGGGCAGGGGGTGGGGGCTGCTCCACTAGGACCTGGGCCTCAGATCCCAGCTCTCTCCTGGCCTGCAGGGATGCCTCAGGTAGGAGCTTCTACCCCCAGCCCAAGGACCACAGGGCTCAGGGAATCTGAGACCTCTCCTGGGGGATTTGGAGAAGTCTCTTGGGCCTAAAGGAATGGCAGAGGGGGCGTGAACTTGAGGGATGTGATGGACTTCAGAAGGGAGGAGCAGACCCTCCCGAAGGTCCTGGACATCTCCCCCACACCTCCACCAGCTGCCTGCTTCAGGCCGAGTGCTGAAGGTCAACCAGCATTGCAGAGGGGGTACGGTGGGGGGCTGTGACCTCCCTGCCAAACCCTGAGCATCGGGGCGACAAGCCCTGCTGAAGGAAGGGCCTCCCCTCAAGCTCTGAATCAAACCCAGATGACTGATGCCTGCTGTGAGCTCGGGCTAGCCCCTCCTCAACGTGTGGGCACCCCCCCTCTCTTGGGGCATGGCTGAAGGGAAGTGCCTTGGGGCAAGATGCAGGTTGAGGCCTTTTTGTGGGGATTCAGAGCTGGCTCCCTCAGTGAGCTGGTCAGCCCCTCCTCACCTTTCCCTGCTTCTTCCAGATCCTTCCATGGACAGAATTTAGAGCTGGCAGGGACTTCAGATATCACCTAGTCCAACCCCTTCATTGCACAGAGGGAGACTCTGAGGCTTAACCTACCCACGGTCACACTGCTTTCATCATCGTCAGTGTTATTGTTGTTATTGTTGTCACGATTACTGGTGGCCAAGCCAGGGCTGGAGCCCAGGACTATCACCTTCCAATTCCATTATCTTTCAAGGGTCCCACCAGGGAACTGAAGGCTAATGTGCTTGGTGGCTTTCATGCCACCTTAGCAGCAGTGGGAAGTGGCTGATGAACTTGGGGCAAATGTCACAATGCCTTGGGGGATTCAGAGAAATCTCTTGGGCCTAAAGGAGTGGCAGAGGGGGCATGAACCTGAGGGATGTGATGGACTTCAGAAGGGAGCAGCAGACCCTTCTGAAGGTCTGCCCAAGGTCTGGGGAACCCCAGAAGATCGCGTGGGGGCTTTTCTCCCTCCCCTTTCCCTAGGACCTTGCTGTCCGCCCAGCCAACCCCATCCCTTCTTATGCCCCCCAGATCTATTACCATGGAGAACCCATCAGTGTCAACGTCCACGTCACCAACAACACCAACAAGACGGTGAAGAAGATCAAGATCTCAGGTACCCCAGGCAGAGGGTCAGCTTAGGGGACAGCAAGAGGCAGTCTTCCCAAGGGCTGGGAGTGGCCGAAGGATCTCCCCTTGTTAACAGCCTTGTATAAAAAATAGCCACTGAAGCCTGGGGCCTGCTCTGAGCCACAGGGCAAAGCTTTTGAGTCGGGTAAGGCAGGCTGCTTATTGGCCAGGTAATGAGCTTGCTCTTTAAGCCACCTCTTCAGTTTCTTGGGTTCTGGGCAAAGCTGTCCTTGAGGGGAAGGCTTTGGTTATGGAAGGAAAGGGATGTGTTTGGGGCTACCCTTTGGATGGAAGACAGGGGTGGTCTCATGCAGAAGTCCCCACTGGTGGCCTCTGGCCATTGCCTGGGGCTGAATATCCCCAACCCGGGACGCCTGTGAGACTCCATGGGAGCTGCATTCCTGACTCACTCCACCTCGATTCCTCTCCCTCCTTAGTGCGCCAGTATGCAGACATCTGCCTTTTCAACACAGCTCAGTACAAGTGCCCTGTTGCCATGGAAGAGGCTGAGTAAGTGGGCACAAGTCTGGCCTTGGGCGTGTGGGATTCGGTGGGAAAAAGAGAAGCTCTAGGTGTCCCGTTACAGGTCCAGGTGGCTCTTCTCCACCTGGCAGAGGGCTGGGCCTCAGACTTCCTTGCCATTCAGAGTAGATGATCCCGAAGAGCCTTTTAGAAACCATCCACCTGATTTATCTACAAGAAAATGCATGCTACAGTCAAGGAAGAGACCCACTAAAACTAGAACGACAAAACAAGAGCTAATGAATGTAAGGGGATTGGGGTTGTGGAGAGAAGATAATTACGTTGTACAAGAAACCTAGGTTGAAGGGAAATACTTTGTTCTTGAACTTTCTGGTAGCCAGGGCAAAGTGGGTAAGGCACTAGGTACACAGCTCTTGTTTGATAAAGGGGTAATCCAGCTCATTGGGTGAAAGAGGTTGTGTGGGGGACAATCCAGGTTTGAGGAGAACTACTATGGTTGAGCATGGACTGAACTTTGTCCCAAGCTTGTTGGCAGCTGAGGCAAGAGGAGAGATCTCAAGTGAAACATCTTTACTTGCCTAAAGGAAGTAAATGCTCCCATTCAAAGACACACACATTTTTTTTCCCCCCCTGGCCCTGCAAGTAATTTCTTGGAGCAATTACACCCGATATAATTTTACATGTATATGTGTATTTGTTTATATATAATTCCAATCAGTATTTCTTGCAACTTAAAACTTTTTTTTTTTTTTTTTTTTGAGACGGAGTCTCACTCTGTCACCCAGGCTGGAGTGCAGTGGCCGGATTTCAGCTCACTGCAAGCTCCGCCTCCCGGGTTCCCGCCATTCTCCTGCCTCAGCCTCCCGAGTAGCTGGGACTACAGGCGCCCGCCACCTCGCCCGGCTAGTTTTTTTTTCGTATTTTTAGTAGAGACGGGGTTTCACCGTGTTAGCCAGGATGGTCTCGATCTCCTGATCTCGTGATCCGCCCGTCTCGGCCTCCCAAAGTGCTGGGATTACAGGCTTGAGCCACCGCGCCCGGCCAACTTAAAACATTTTTTAAATGTTACTACATGGCCTTTGAAATAGTTTTTAATGTCCTATAGGTGAACATGCTATGATTAGATCAAGCATTCTCTGGTTATTGGATATTTTTCATATCCACTGTTGATTTTTTCAAAAAAATCAGAGCTATGAGGCATAGATTCCTGATGGTAAAGTGAAATGATCTAGAACCAGAGTAACGTATAATCCCTAAAGAGTAGAAAATCGCAACCACTGCAGATGGTGCCAGCGTCTGCATAACGAATACCAGCAGGGATGGCTGGGGAGGCATTTGCATTCACAGACTTGTTTACTTCTCAGGAAGCACTGTGGGGCTGGGGTTGCTGCTGCCCCAGTGTGTAGAGGAGGAAGTGGCTCAGAGAGATGTGACTTGCAAGCTAGCAAGCAGCAAAGCTGGGGTTGGAACACAGCTCGTCTGACTCCAAGGCTTGTTCACTATCTGCTGCATGACAGCTCTCTCATTGGAAAGGGTGGAGGATAGAGCAAAAGCAAGTAAAAATTGGACAGTCAAAACGCCCTATGTATGATGGATGTGATCAAGCAAGTAACGTTTTAATTGTTGAGCCTATATGATGGGTATATGGCTGCCCAAATAGCTTCATTTATGGTTTGTGTGTAGCTATAATTTTTTCTTTTTAAAATTTGTTTAGAGACAGGGCTGGTGCTTATGCCTATAATCCCAGCGCTTTGGGAGGCTGAAGAAGGCGGATCACTTGAGGTCAGGAGTTTGAGACCATCCTGGCCAACATGGCGAAACCCCATCTCTACTAAAAATACACAAATTAGTTGGGCATGGTGGTGTGCGCCCGTAATGCCAACTACTTGAGAGGCTGAAGTAGGAGAATTGCTTGAACCTGGGAGGTGGAGGTTCCAGTGAGCCAGGATCACACCACTGTACTGTAGCGTGGGCGACAGAGCGAGACTCTGTCTCAAAAAATAAAATAAAAATTAAATAAAATAAAAAAATTAAATTAAATTAAATGTTTAGAGACAGAGTTTCACTCTGTTGCTCAGGCTGGAGTGCAGTGGTATGATCATGGCTCACTACAGCTAGCCTCGAACTCCTGGGCTCAAGTGATCGTCCTGCCTCAGCCTCCCAAGTAGCTAGGACTATAGGTGTCTGCCACCATATCGGGCTAATATTTAAAATTTTTTGTAGAGATGGGGTCTTGCTATGTTGCCCAGGCTGGTCTCAAACTCCTGGCCTCAAGCAATCCTCCTGTCAGCCTCTCAAGTTGCTGGGATTACAGGCATAAGCAACTGTGCCGGCTGTGGCTGTAATTTATTATTATTATTATTTTTGATATGGAGTCTTGGCTCACTGCAAGCTTCGCCTCCCGGGTTCATGCCATTCTCCTGCCTCAGTCTCCCAAGTAGCTGGGACTACAGACGCCCGCCACCACACCCGGCTAATTTTTTGTATTTTTAGTAGAGATGGGATTTCATCATGTTGGCCATGCTGGTCTCAAACTCCTGACCTCAGGTGATCCACCCACCTCAGCCTCCCAAAGTCCTGGGATTACAGGCGTGAGCCACCGTCCCCGGCCAGCTGTAATTTTTTAAATGAATACGCTTTTCAGCACTGTGCTGCTTGACTTGGACAATCTTTTAGAATATCCCAGATTCAGTGCTGTTTGTGCATAGAATGTAGATAGATGTGCCTCTTTTGAGTGGCAGTGGTTCTCCTTGCCTGAGCTGGGCTGGCCCAAGTGGTCCGTGCATCTGGGGAACAGAGGTTGGGAGAGGGAGACTTGGAGCAGGCCCAGACTAGATATTCTGCTGGGCTGGAGATCAGGGGTGGGGTTGGCTCTGGGGAGGGCCATCTCCACAGCTGCTTCCCTTCTTCCCAGTGACACTGTGGCACCCAGCTCGACGTTCTGCAAGGTCTACACACTGACCCCCTTCCTAGCCAATAACCGAGAGAAGCGAGGCCTCGCCTTGGACGGGAAGCTCAAGCATGAAGACACGAACTTGGCCTCTAGCACCCTGTGAGGACCTGCCCTCCTAGTCCTGGGCTCCTAGTGCACCTTGCCTGATGGGGCCACACCCTCCTTGGTCCCCCCAGTTCAAAGACAAAGCTCAGGCTACCCTCTCCACAGCCTTGTCAGGGCCTGTCCTCAGGTGCTTGACTTGTCAGGGAAGCTGCCTCCTTGCTCCCATTCCTACCCAGGGGTGACTGAGAATAAGATGGACCACTAGGCCAGCTCGCTCAGGCAGTGCTGGGCTCTGCTACCATGCCTGGGGGAGGGCAACCTGGGAAGGCTTCCTGCAAGAGGTGGCAGCTTCTGACATAATGCCTTCAGTCAGATGGGGTGTCCCTGAGGAGAGACCAGGGTGGTGAGCTGGGTTAGACCCAACATGAGGTACCCCTCCAAGTCAGGGGTCCCAGGGCATCTTGTCACTTCTGCTGCACGGTCATCATGGATGCCTCTAGGCTACTCTGCTCCAGCAGAGCCCTGGCTATGGGGATGCCATCTTGCCCTCTTGCGAGTGTGGTCCTTCAGTGGGGCTTTGGCCTGAGTCTAGAGCAGCTGCCACTCCAGCACAGACTCTCTCAGCTCTCCTCAGCAGCCCCTGCACAGCCTCCCACTTACCTGAAGCTTTTTGCCCTGTCTCCACACTGGCTCACACCCTATCCACCTTCAAGACCCAGCTGAGGCACCACTTCTGTGGAGAAGTCCTTCTCTGACGGCCCCCACCCCATCCAAGCTGCCTGGCCCTCTGTGAACGCTGTGTGTGGCCGTTTCTGCCCATGGGTTGCTGAGAGAAGCAGAATCCATCTGAGGGGAGAAGGAGCCCGGCCATCACTGCGGGCATGCTGACCTGGGCAGGGAGAGGGGCTCAACAGGGCTACACAGCGAGCGAGTCTCACAGCCAGACTTGGAACCGGGGCTCTGGGTCCCTGCTACCTAAGGGCACTGCTCACCTTCCTCACCTCCACTGCACTTTACTGGACATGGTAGCTCAGTGGCCAGCCAAATGGGGGATGGATGGCCACTGCCCCCCAGCACACCCACCCCTGAGGTGTCTCGCCCACCTGGCAAGGCCCCTGAACCGGCTCCCCTGTGTCACTTTGCAGGTTGAGGGAAGGCGCCAACCGTGAGATCCTGGGGATCATTGTTTCCTACAAAGTGAAAGTAAAGCTGGTGGTGTCTCGGGGCGGGTGAGTGCTCTAGCCAAGCCCAAGACCCTGGTGTGCAGAGGGGAGCGTTGCAGATGCTCACAGGCCCCTGCCCCATTCTGCCTGTTTGCAGCCATTTTAGCTGCATCCACCTTGGAGGAGGAACCTCCTGTCCCTTCTGTTCCTCTTTCTCCTCCCCTGCCCGCTTTTCCTCTCTTCCTTCCTTGGCCCTCAGCCCCTCTCTTACCCCCGGCCATCTCTTTCTCTCCTCCTTCTCCTCCTCTATCCTGGGTCTGGGCTCACACTGAGGATTGGCCATGCCCAGGGGACGGCGTCCTCAGAGTCTATGCTGTGGGGTGCCCAGGGGTGCAATCTCCTCATCACACTGTGGGCATGGCACCCACCCCCATGCATGCCCAAGCTAATTTTCCGAGGAAACAGCTAAAAGGGCTCAGAACCCAGAGCTGGATTGCGGATTTACTAGCTAGTCAGCTTTGCCTTTTTACAGATGGTGAAACAGAGGCCCAAACAGTGCCCCAAACATTGCCTGAAATCTCCTCCCCTAACTCAGGTCATGGGCTGGGGTCATAGCAGTGGACCAGACTTCCCTGCCCTGGAGCATAGTTTGGTGGAAGCTTGGGGAGAAGAAGAAAAAACAACTACGTTTCTTTTTTGTAACTTAATTCATAAATTTATATGAAAAGATTGAAAAGCTAAATCTCATTAGACATTGGGTCTCCTTGATTATTAGAAGAATGCCTCTTGGCAGTGGCAGTGTGTAATCCTGACCTTATATAATAAAACATCTCAAAATTACAAATCCCAAATCCTGTGTCTGGTGACCTTTCAGGATCTGCAGTCCCTCAAACATTCTTGGCAACTCCGGAGTCCTTCCCTCTGCCTTTAGATAGCCCAGCCTCCCTTGGGGCAGGCAGCACTGGGGTTAATTTTTACACTGCCTTTACAGATGAGGATCCTGGGGCTCAGGGGGTTTGCTGAGCTGGGTCTGGATCCCAGTCCCTTGGGGCAGGGCTAATGCCATTTCAGTGTATCCCTGAAAGAGCAGTCAGGGCTGTGCAGGGGGGTGGGTGGGAGTGTGTCCCATGGGTCTTCTCTATCCGGGGGATAGCAGAAGTGGTGAATGAATGTGCTTTTTGTTTTCTTCCTCTCTCCTCTCTGAACTCTCTCCCAACCACTTCTCCTGCCTCCTCTGACCCACCCAGCCTGTTGGGAGATCTTGCATCCAGGTAAATTCCTCCCTTCCACCGTTCACCCACCTTCCTGGAGGGCCTGGAGCCCATTGGGTTGACTGACCAGAATCACAGGGCACTGGGTTGGAAGGAATCTTAGTGGTCATTTCAGATTGCCAGGTTCAGGTGTGAGCTGGGAGACACAATTTCTCTTTAACAAACCTTACCTTGCTCTTCCATCCCACCCGAGTGACAGGGACCTTTACAGAGAGCAAAGCCTGATTACATTGATACAGGGAGTGGCCCCCAAGAGAGCAGTTTGAATTACTGATCACCTGAATTATAGGAGCTTTTGGAGAAATGCAGACTTCATGACTTTCAAACTTCTACACTAGTGAGGATGAACTGCTGGCCGAGTGTTGCTAAGGAGAGGTCCTTAGGAGATCCTATTTTGTAAACAAGGTCTCCTTGCAGCCAGCTGGATGCACTTATATTCCAAAAATGCATGTACCCCAAACACAGCAGTCTGGCCTCCTCCTGTCACAAGATGGCAGTGTGGCTCATCCTAAGAAATCTTAGACTAATTTGACAGGTGAAATTCGTTCAATTCAATTCAGTTCCATATAATTCAGCAAAGATTTCCTCACCCCGGGCTTGTGTCCAGGCTAGTGCTGAGTGCCAGAGTCCCAGAGAGGAATCAGATGTGGACCCTGACCTTATCATTCCTGGCCCAGTAGAAGGTTAAGATCCAGATTCTTCCACTAAACTGTTGGCAAACCCACTCTTCCACTAGCTCCATTCTGAAGCAATCCCCAAAGCAAAAGGAAAAAAAAAAAAAAAAAGAGAAGAAAAAAAGGCCAAATAGCTCTGACAGCCTTGTAAAACCCCCAGGTTCCCACTGAGGGGAAGTAATGATTCTGGCAGGCACAAGCTTCACATTTTTATTTGATTTTTTAATTCTATTTGAGACAGAGTCTCGCTCTGTCGGCCAGGCTGGAGTGCAGTGGCGCCATCTTGGCTCACTGCAACCTCTGCCTCCCAGGTTCAAGCAGTTCTCTCCCTCAGCCTCCCAAGTAGCTGGAATTACAGGCACCTGCCACCAACCCCGGCTAATTTTTGCATTTTTATTAGAGACAGTATTTCACCATCTTGGCCAGGCTGGTCTTGAATTCCTGACTTCATGATCCACTCGCCTCAGCCTCCCAAAGTGCTGGGATTACAGGCGTGAGCCACCGTGCCCGGCCTAATTTTTGTATTTTTAGTAGAGATGGGTGGTGGGGGCAGCGTCTCACCATGTTGCCCAGGCTGGTCTCGAACTCCTGAGCTCAAGGGATCCGCCCACTTTGGCCTCCCAAAGTGCTGGGATTACAGGCTTGAGCCACTGTGCCTGGTCAAGCTTCACAGTTTAACTCAGCCCTTTAGCTGCCTCATCTCCCAGAAGTTCCAGTGGTTCTAGAAGACAGGCTATCTAGAACCTGTTGTTATCCCCATTTCCACGTGGAGCTCAGTGAGACTCAAAGCTAGAAAGTGCTGCACCAGCGAGTGGTGAGGCTGGTGGAACAGACCTTTCTAATTGCATGGCTTGTGCCTCTGACCACTCCATTCCCTGTCCCTTCCTCTTTCCCTACTGGGCTCTGGACAAAAAGATCAGTAAGATGTGGCTTGTGCCTGTAGGCACTCGCAGTTGGGGGGTCTCCTAGGGTGATGCCACCCCAAGCCGAGAGGAGCCTTCAGGGTTGCTTTTGTTGGTCTGAATTCTGCTACTGTCACACAGTGATCAAGGGTGTGGCTGTGGAGCCAGAATCTGCTATCACTTATCATTAATAGCTGTGTGACCTTGGGCAAGATATTTTAATCTCCTCATGTCTCAATGTCCCAGTCTGTACATTGGGGATAATAATAGGGTTGTTGCGAGGATTAAATGAGTTACTCTATGGAAGGGGCTTACAGTAATCCTTGGCACAGGGTCAGTACCATGTGAAT
The DNA here is from genome assembly GCF_037993035.2 of Macaca fascicularis. NCBI lineage: Eukaryota > Metazoa > Chordata > Mammalia > Primates > Cercopithecidae > Macaca > Macaca fascicularis. Next base: position 74,133,942 of record NC_088388.1, on the reverse strand, counting down.
ACTTGCTCTTATTCTGTCCATCAGGGCCAAGTACAGAGAAAGCCCCATCAGAAGCACTGGCTGGTGGCTGGGTCTTCCCGACTGCTTTCTCCTGCATCCCCACAGCGTGGACAGCCTTGGGCCCTGGGGCCATCCTAAACCTGACTAAACTGACCTCCACAGTGCTTCATCCAGATTGCAGGGGTGCTAGGGTCACCTGAGCACTTTTACAAGAGTGCCCTGGAGGTGTCGGGAGATGGGATGGTGTGAGGGTGGGAGGAGTTCCAACCTGGAAGTTGGGAAGGGCAGTGTCAGGGGAGGTGAGGGTGGCTGTGGCGATTTGAGGTGGGCAGGGTCCCAGGGCACCTCTGGAGCCCTGCAGTGACCATGGTGCATGCTGCCCTGGGCAATCCTTTCCCACCGCTGGGCCTCCTCCCAGCCCATGGGAACCCAGGGAGCCTTCTCAGGAAAGGGGAGGCTTCCATTTCTTTTTGGAGCCAGAGGAAGTCTCCTCATCCAGCTCCCAGGCAGAGCGAGGCTCTGAGTGGCAGAACTGGGGCTGGAGGACATCTTTTGGATCTACCTCCTCTGATGGCAAAACCCTTCGCAGTCCTCCCTGACAGGGCGTTGACATCGAGTCTCACAGCCTGCGAGTCTGCTCAAGGCTCACTGGGTCTGGGTCTCTTTCAGTGATGTGGCTGTGGAACTGCCTTTCACCCTAATGCACCCCAAGCCCAAAGAGGAACCCCTGCATCGGGAAGGTGAGCAGAATCTGTGGGTCTCTGGGGTAGGGATTCTCCAGCAGCTGCCATGTGACCCTGTAACCTACCCCCCACCCCCCCGGTTTGCCCTCAGACCAGTCACCCTTTTCTCAGGTCCCCACATCTTTTGTGGGATCCAGAACTCAATTTGCTTCTGACCAACCAGGACACAGTGAGGCGTGGCTCCTGTTCCCCATGGGAGAGGGAGACCAGGAGTGGAGGAGGGAACTCACTGATCATGCTTTGAGCCTCTATCTTGCACCCAGGCATGGGCTGGATCCCGTTTGGAAGTAGGGGAAGGGGCTGCTTGGATAAGATGACCGCTGGACACACTATTATCATGTTTTTCTCCTTCTTTTTTTTTTTTTTTTTTTTGGTTTTGAGATAGTCTCACTCTGTTGCCCAGGCTGGAGTGGATCTTAGCTCACTGCAACCTCCGCCTCCCAGGCTCAAGAGATTCTCCTGCTTCAGCCTCACAAGTAGCTGAGATTACAGGCGGCTGCCACCACACCTGGCTGATTTTTGTATTTTTAGTAGAGACGGGGTTTTACCATGTTGGCCAGGAGGGTCTCAAACTCCTGACCTCAGGTGATCTGCCTGCCTCAACCTCCCAAAGTGCTGGGAGTACAGGCATGAGCCACCGCGCCCGGCCTGTCATGTTTTTCAAGTGATAGCAGATTGGTCATATTTCACTGAATCTGAGACTTTCAGTGAAGAGAGACAACATTATAGTAGATACGATTAGGAAAAATCTTCCATGGTTAAACTGTGCAGTGCCATCGACGGTAAGATACACTCCAAGTTCAGAGATGTTAAAATGTGAAGGAAAATATAAAAAAGATTGTCTGGTTGGGCACAGTGGCTCACTCCTGTAATCCCAGCACTTTGGGAGGCCGAGGCGGGTGGATCACGAGGTCAGGAGATCAAGACCATCCTGGCTAACACAGTGAAACCCCGTCTGTACTAAAAATACAAAAAAATTAGCCGGGCATGGTGGCAGGCGCCTGTAGTCCCAGCTACTCGAGAGGCTGAGGCAGGAGAATGGCGTGAACCTGAGAGGCAGAGCTTGCAGTGAGCCGAGATCGCGCCACTGCACTCCAGCCTGGGCGACAGAGCGAGACTCTGTCTCAAAAAAAAAAAGATTGTCTTAGAGTTGGTAAATGTCATACATGCTAGGAATTAACGTAAGTCATGTTGGAGACCTCCCAAAAGAAACAGAAGTTAGAGGATTTTCTGTTCTTCTGGGGCTGCAGTGGGGATTGGGGCCCTCCTGGTGCCCTCCTCCCTGCCTTTCAGATGCTTTGGGGTGTTTCAGTACCAGGAATGAGTCCTCCCCCCTCTCCATTCCCCTTTTTCTTTTGCACTCCTCATGTTAGTCTGGTTGTCCCAGGGTGGGGGCCTGTGCCTACTCGCCCCGTGCTCATCCACTCACTAACCCCTGGACACTCTGCCCACCCGCCCTGTGTTTAGTTCCAGAGAACCAGACGCCAGTAGATACCAATCTCATAGAACTTGACACAAAGTAAGCCGAACCCTGCCTGCAGACATCGGGGGACAGGGTGGGCCGTGGGTGGGCGGGGCGGAGGGGTCATTTGCATATATGCTTATTAACCCCTGAGGAGCCGCTGGTCTAACCCCGTCTGCTGAGAGCTGCCTCTGCTCGCCTCTTCAGCAACCCGCTTGCCTGCATGTGACTTGAAGGACCCTCCGTGCCTGTTCCTCTTCCTCCTGCCTTGGTGGGGTCTGTCTTCCTCCCTCGTCCTTGCACGTCCGTCCGTCAGTCTGTTCGTCCATCCACAGCGCCTGCTCAGCTCACACAGGGCTGGTCCATGGCCCTGGGCTCGGCTCTCCTGTCCTGCCCACGCCAACCAGTGGAATCAGGCTGTGGGGTGGGCAGGGGACTGGGGATCTTGTTGCTTCTGACTCCTGAGGACCAACCGATGTGGATTTCCCTGCGGTCAAAGGCCATCGAGTCACCGGACAGTGGCCAGAGGGGGAGGACCTGGGCCGACTGCGAGAACCACCTCCAGGGCCAACTGGTTTTCTTGCTGCAGCTCCAAAGCCAATCTTCCCTTGTCCCCCAGGAGAAATCTGGGGTGTGGGAGTCTCAAGTCACCCCATGAGGATGCCACATGCACTGGCTGAACCCTGTTGGGCAGGGGACCTGGATGGACCCCTGCATGGTCCTAAGTGGACATGTTTCATGGTAGAAGGGAACTCGCTGTTCTTAAAGGCAGTCCTTAGTCCTGAAACCCCACTTAAGCCTCCCCTTTCCTCACGAACAGGTCCTCTACTCCCCTATTCAGATTCACATCCTCCTACCCCAGCCTTCTCCTGTGTGGGATCCCCCGTGGGAGAATCGGAGCTGACACTTCCTGGGAGAAAGGTTCTCCATGGTCTTCTCTTCCACGAAGCCAAACTACTCCTTCCTGTCCAGACACGGGAATGCTTCATAAGGGCAGTTTTCTGGGTGGTGGGGTGGGGTTTACCAGTCTTATTCTTGGGGGATTCAGAACATGCTGTGAAACAACTACTGGTGGCCTGGCTTCTTAAGTCCTTCCTTGGGCTACAGAGCCACACTGCTCCCCCCACCTCCTAAAGAACCGGGTTACTTTTCTAGCCCTTAGGCACAAGAGTCAAATTCATGCCCCTCTCTGCCCCTTTCATGACTGGCCTGAGTCCTGATGTGACTGTCCTTACTGCCACAGGGGGCATCCACATGTGCCTGCCAGACAGGCCTTTCTGCTTATGGTCAGTCGCCGAGGTCAGAGACCTCACAGAGGGTGGTTCTCTCCCCGGCCCCAGAGCCACACTCTGAGTCACCTCTGGCCGGGCCTCTGGATAAGCCTACTCTCCCTGCCCCTGCAAACACGCCACATTTTCCTTGTCTCTCCCACTAGTGATGACGACATTGTATTTGAGGACTTTGCCCGCCAGAGACTGAAAGGCATGAAGGATGACAAGGAGGAAGAGGAGAATGGTACCGGCTCTCCACAGCTCAACAACAGATAGATGGGCCGGCCCTGCCTCCACGTGGCTCCGGCTCCACTCTCGTGCGCTCGGATGCTTATTCGTCTTCTTCCCGTTCTGGTTTATTTTCCCCTTTGTTCTTCCAGTTTCTACCAGGGGGGCCTGTGGCCTTCCAGATCACGGTGATGAACCTCTGACCTCAGGATTGGCCCCACATCACCATGCCAACAGGACCACAGCACACCGGCTCCACCCCATCTCTGCCATTGCCTCTCCACTGCCCTCCTTTTCATGCTGTCTCCCAGAAAAGCTGCCAGGGTTCTGGCCTTGGAATTGGACTTGAGATGGGGAGCAGACAGGGGAGGATGGGGCATGCAGGACACGGTGTGGTGGGCATGAGGGCTTGGAGGGGTGGGGATGAGGGCTCAAGACACGAGAGAAGATGTCCACGGTTCCAGGTGGTTAACAAAGTTCTGGCAGCTAAAAGATGACTGCATTGAAGGCCACCTCCTTCTGGCTGGGAGGGGCAGACCTGTGGACAGATTCTCAATGCCTTTTTGAAGTTCTGACCCACCAAAGACCTTCTGCCTTCACCCTCCTCTCCACCCGATGTCCCTCTGTGTCTGATAGTGACGTTGGTGAAAGTTTGTAGACCACAGGAGTAGAGAAAAGCAACTGGAGTGACTTTCTTACCAGCAGTTACCTAGACTGAGGCAAGCTGTGTGGACTCAACAAAGTATATTTCAGTAGTGTCAGGATGTGACATCTTAGCTACCTTGTATTTCAAGTGCATGGGCCTGTCTAGAGATATGCAGAGAGAAAAGCAGAGGGAGGGAGGGAGGGGGCCTTCAGCAAGCACCAGCCCACAGCAGAGTTAGCGGAAGCTCTTGATGAGGGTTCCCGAAGTGGGCCGCTGGGATATGGAGGCAGGGGGTGGGGAGAGGAGAGTCTGCCTTATGTCCCTTCCTTGTGGACTTCACATGGTCATGTAGGAAGTGAGGATGGGGGTCTAGCGGGGGCTGAGGCCACTAGTATCCTCCTGCTTCCCCCTGCCATTCTCCAGGGCTGGACTGAACCTGCAGACTGGGAGAGTGTGCCTGAGGCCACCATGCCGCAAAGGGGGTCCTATCCCAGAAGGTGGCAGCATCCATGGAGATATCCTCACCCAAAGGGAAGGAGGCTTCTGGGTAGCAAATAAGCCCCTTCTTTTCTTGGGGAGTTGATGACCTCCAGTAGCTCCCAGTGTCATGGGTACCCAGTACGCATTGGCTGGTGTTGGCGTGATTGAGACCTAGGGCAATTCCTGGAGCAAGAAGCCAGATGGGAGATGAGGTAGAAAGTGTTAGGAGTTATCCTCTTTGCCTGGCCTTTGAGAATAACTTACTGTGTGACTTTGGGCAAGTTCCTTCCCCACTCTGCGCCTCAGTTTCTCACTTGGGAAAGCAAGGAGTTTGACCAGATGATCACAATGGGCCTTCCTAGCTCTGGCCACCAAGAATTTGGGAATATTAGCACTCCTGGTCTGGTGGGTGGATCCAGAGCTGCTGCCTGGTCTCTCTGTCTCCAGAGTGGATTTATTGGACCTCAGAGGTGGCAGGGCCCTATGGAGCACCAACTCCCCTCAACTCCACCCCCTGCCCAGGACTGGGAAGGGATTGATGTCAGGCTGTGGCCATAGCTAGCCTGAGTTGCCCAAGGAGGAGCAGAGCATGTCTTTGCTGAGGCTTGGCTGAGGGGCTTGTGATAGGGCCTGCAGCACCTCACTGCCCCCTGTGGATGCAGACACCCTGAGGTTTACCCAAACAAATACATTGATTAGCAGGACAAGGGCTCTCTCCTCAGTTTCTGCTCCCTTCCATCTCTGTCCCATACTTGTCTGAAAAGGGAGACAAAAAAATCTTATGCAAGTGGCATCTCAGTCCTTTCCAGTCCAGCACCTCCTGGGCAGGCAGTGCGACTTATTTCCCACGGTGAAATCACCTGTTTCACAAGCCTGGCAGTGCAACTTCTGAGGCTCATGACCACTCAACCTAAGGGACCCCTCCCCAGACCAGAACCAAGTCAGCTGGGGCAGTCGTACTGCCCGGTCTCCCAGGCATCCAGCCCCTCCTAGAGCTTGCTGGGCAGGCTGCACCTCATCTGGGCAGGCACAGAGCTGATGAAATGCTGGAGCAGTGCATGGCAAACATACACCCCCCCCCCCAGTGTCTTCTGAAACATTTGGGGCTGACACAAGACCCTTTAGTGTTTGGAATGACCTCTTTCCTGCAAACCTCTTCCCCTATCCCTAACGCATGCATGGAAAAGGTTTGTCAGGCTGGTTTCCCGAGCCTCCGCCTCAACGTCACACTCACCCTTTTGGGTTTAGCCCAGTGTTGTTTAGCAAATTTCTCCAGCTGCAGGGAAGGATCAGAGTACTATCTTTTTTTTTGTTTTTCTCCTTGAGCCAGGACTGTACAAGGCAATGGCCAAACGTAGTTGAATTCAGCCTACCATCCTTTGCTGATGACTCAGCTCTATGCCAAGTACGGGAGACAGAGATGAGTCAGTCCCAGCCCCCATCCTCAGGAAGCCCATAGTCAGGGGAACGTTGTAGGGGGAGGTAATAGAGGGCAATTGCCTTCAGGGCTCCTGGTGGCTGCTGGTCCCTATCGTACCTTGATGTGAGTTAGAAGACAGTGCCCTTTCCAGGTGATTCAGACCCACACTAGAATGCGTAGCTTTGTGAGTGACACACAGGTTGGATTTTGGCACCCCTTTCCCCTTGGCCAGGTGCCCTGCTACACAGCCATGTGCTGCAGCCTCGAGGGACACACAGACCAAAGTGTTTCCTTCAGCTTCTTCCTGGAGAGGAAGCACCAGGTCATGTTTCCAAGCTTCTGGTCAACTCCAGGCACCACCTCCCAGCCCCCAAACATGGCCAAGTGAGTGCTTCTCTGCAGGGCCCCTTTCCCTTCTGGAGTCAGTCTGTCCAGGTGAGACCTTGAAGTGAAACTAGAGGTGGCGGAGCCTCACTAGGCCCCAGGCACCAGCCCACAGTACTGGCGGTTTCTATACCAAGCATTTGGGGCCTGCGCTGGCCAAGCCATCCATCACCGGGACTTTGTAGTGCACCCTGTGGATGGCGTGTGGACACCAGTCTTGACAGGAAGGAAGAGCATGGCCTGGTGAAAACCCACTGAGCAGAGGGCCAGCTGGCCCTCCTCAGCATTCCACCCAGGGGAAGAGTTCAGTCCCCACGAAAATGAGGACTGAGTTATTTGGCTGCACCTCAGCGTCAAAGCTCAGCCCTGCTAGAGTGGGTTCACCTGGCTGCTGGTTTTGTGGGAGAGTTCCTGACAAGCTGGTTCCTACGTGGTGCAGTAAAAGGAATTCTGTCCTGGAGGTCCCCAATGCCACCTCTCAGTCCTGGCTGTCACCAATCACCTGGGGGACTTGGGCAAGCTACTCAACCTCTGGGGCTCAGTTTCCCTAACTGTAAAATGGGATTATAATCCCTTCCCTTCCTGACGCAGGAATTGTTATGAGGCCCAGATGAGACGAAAGTCAGCGGTCAGGGCTCTAAGTTGAACATGGCTGCATGGGTGTGGCCCTGCCACTGCAGGGATGGCCCAAGGTCACACAGGAAGTTTGCTGCGGGAGAAGCCCTCCCCACCAGTCTTCATCACTTGCCCTGCTTCTCACTTAGGTAGATGTCAGCCAGAATGAGACACAGCTAATTTGGCTTTGATGACCTAGCTGAGCAGGAAATTTAGACACGATTCAGGAATATCATGCCCAAAAATAGTGGTCCCATCAACCAGGACACAGAGGGAAGACATGGATATTGTCAGTGAGTGGTGGAGGCGGACATCTCGGACCCTCGTAGGTCTGGAGTCACATCTCCCATCTGTCAGAACCCCACAGAGGCCAAGGGGCCTTAGCTCTGACCCCAGGTTAAAGAGAGCCACCAGCCCCCAGGCTCAGGGAGCTGAAATCACCCATCTGCAGAAAATCTAAGGGCAAGGAGAAATAGAAATTGCCTGTTCCTTCCCTTGAAAGTGTAAGGCCTCTTGTGGGATCAGCTGGAGCTACCACGGCTTCTCAGTGACATTGGGAGGGTTTCAGGCCCAGGGAAAACCTAAGCCTTTTGCCCTGAGAGCTGAGCCACAGCGGATGCATTCCCCCAGTGGCGTCAGCAGTCCAGAGCGGCAGCTTCTCTCCTGCCAGTCACTGGGGACTGGTTGTTCTCCATCCATCCAGGAGGAAGGGTTTAGGTCCCAGTCTTACACTCTTAAAGGGTCTCATGGACATAGGCCTATGCCTGTTCTGATACGTATATTTTTTAAACTCAAAAGGACCAAAACAGACTCCTGAACCCTCATCTATATGGCCTTACGGCCTGCATTGGGCCTGGTGTGTCTTCCTGGCCCAGGCAGCTCCATCACTTCTGCCATCCCTTCTGGACTAAAGTTGCAGGATCCCCGCCTCTACCACTTCCCCAGAGGGTCACTGCACAGCGGCTTCAAAGAGAGGCCCTGTTGAAGGGGAAACATCCTCCCCCCATCACACTCCCAACTCGTCACCCCAAAAGGGAAGTCAAAGCACAGGTCTGTGGGGCCCACGGTTTGTAGACACTGATACAGTGGTTTTTTTTTTTTTTTTTTGAGACGGAGTCTCCCTCTGTCGCCCAGGCTGGAGTGCAGTGGCCCGATCTCAGCTCACTGCAAGCTCCGCCTCCCGGGTTCGGGCCATTCTCCTGTCTCAGCCTCCTGAGTAGCTGGGACTACAGGCGCCCGCCACCTCGCCCGGCTAGATTTTTGTATTTTTTAGTAGAGACGGGGTTTCACCGTGTTAGCCAGGATGGTCTCGATCTCCTGACCTCGTGATCCGCCCGTCTCGGCCTCCCAAAGTGCTGGGATTACAGGCTTGAGCCACCGCGCCCGGCCGATACAGTGGTTTTCAAACCAGGTGCTGCGGAACCCCTGGTATTCCACAGAGCTTTGTCAGGGGATGCTAAGGTGGGAAGATGGGAGTGGAGGTAAAGGATAGGTTTCCAGCCCTCCTCCCATTTCCACCTCCACCAGAACAACTCTGCTTTTATTTGTCTTGCCTACTGAGATTTCATTTTCAAGCTTTCTTTGAAGAAAAACTTCAAACCACCATCTCCAGGTTTGATCTTAGACCAGCCAGCACAGGTTCTATTCTTGCTGCTCATGTTGGAATGGCTCCAGCATTCCAGTACAAAGTGTCTTTGTGTTGGAACCTGACACACACACACACACGTACATAGTTGATGTTTTTTCTAGCCAACCCACCCTGAAGCTCTGGCCAAGATTTGATTTGAACAGGGACCTGGTGCTCAGTGGGGATGGGTCTTGACCCTGATATTGGCCCATGAGGCATGGGGAGCTCTGCAGCAAGGAAAGAGGCTCAATCCCCCACCTAGGACTTGTGTCTGCACCCCTGCCTGACACCCCACTTTCCTGGCCCAGGCCCAAGGGACAGCAGGAGAAGCAGTGTGATGGAGAGACAGCCTAGGGTTAAATTCATCTTTACACAGAGCCAGATGGATGGAAATCTTGGCTCACATAAAAGACAGACTCAGGGAGGATTTTATGACAAAATCCCTCCTTTGAGGGCAGGATTCCCCCAGGAATCCTGTACACTTTAGTGAGACATGGATCAGCCCGTGGTACAAAGTCCTGCCTGCCCTGCCCCCCACTCCCACCCCACAAGGAATTCTAGGTGAAAATGTGAAGCTCAGGGCACAGCAAGCGCATGACATGGGTGTATTACATTAGGTCCGAGTGTGTCCTTAGTTTCCCTGTGTGTAAAATGAGGCTAGTGCCAGGCTCTTCCCACCTCACTGCGACAATTGCAAGGGTCATAGGAGAGTTGGGTATGATAGGTGGTCATATGAGGTGGTGGGTATAAGAAGTGGGTGCCTCACAAACTCGGGGTGTGGTCCTGACCTGCATGGCAGATGAGGAGAGCACTTGGGAACGAGCATAGGAAGTGCCGTCTTCCCAGGCATCTCTGCTCCGTGTTAAGGTCTAGCCACAGACGCTATGGGACCTGCCTCTTCCTATGGAATGGGGGCCTGCATGGATTGTGTCCTGGGGCAGGAGTGAGGGATGGCTGGGAAGAATCTGCAGCTCTGTGGCCCTTGTGTTGAGTGATTATTTTGTGACACTCTCATTCCTGGACCACCTGCCAGGTTTATCTGTTATACCTGTGGCATTCTTATGTCAGACAAATTATTATAGTTTATTCAACTCTAACAAATGAACAAAAGAATAATAAATAGGAAGCCATTAAAGGTCTTTTGTGGCAGAGGATGCTGGCTGCGCTTTCATTTTTGTCTCATAAGCCCATGGCAGGTCAAAGACCAAGAAATGCTGCCCTGCTGTCCTGGACTGGCAGATGGCTCTCATGACTGGGTGAGGAGCTCTCTTCCCTTGTCTGTGGCCCCAGCTCCAGCTTGGTCCTTGTACCAACTTGGGGAGACTGCCAAGAACTTTTCTCTGTCCCTCTTCTGTCACTTTTCAGCCTTATGGCCTTGGGAAGCTGGCAAACCTCTCATCCCTCCCAGATACCACAGGATTTCATGACCCATGGTTTGCTCTGGGGGTGAAGCCATCCTATCTTCTATCTTTGGCACCACACTGACCACATCAGCGGGAGTCCTCACCCCAGCCACAGCCCTGGTTCTTGTTCACTTATCTCCTGCTCTGCTGGGTCTTCCTGAAGTCACTTCAGTTTTCTAAGACTTACCTGCCACCTGGTCTAACAGAACATATGGGAGGAGTAAGGATATCAGTGAGGAAGGGTTGATGTTCCAATAGATAATGTACTGTATTAACACGAAAGGAAGACGCCCATGCATATAAGATGACTTTCCTAGAAAATATATGAAATATATTTATATATTTCATACACACACACACACACACACACACACACACACACATTTCTGCCTCTTGGGTTTAAGAGATTCTCATGTCTCAGCCTCCCTAGTAACTGGGATTACAAGTGTGTACCAACACGTCCATCTAATTTTTGTATTTTTTGTAGAGAGGATTTTCCCATGTTGGCCAGGCTGGTCTTGAACTCCTGGTGAACAACATATTTTTTAACATTCCTGTAAAATACTGTGCAATGTAGATCAGAGCATTGCCCTCCTAGTTGGCCAGAAGGGAGCCTGTTTCCTCTGATGTTCCCTTCCTGTCAAGAGTAGGGCAGTGGGAAGACATTGACACTTGAATCAGGAGACATGAGCTACAGCTTTTGTTCAGCTGCCCTCCCATATGGACTGTGTCAGTCTGAGTCCAGATAAGCAGTCTATCCCTGTAGCAAGAATTTAATTGGGCCAGATGCAGTCACTCATGCCTGTAATCCCAGCACTTTGGGAGGCTAAGGCAGGAGAATCTCTTGAGGCCAGGAGTTCAAAACCAGCTAGGACAACATAGGGAAACCCCTCATCTCTCAAAAAAAAAAAAAAAAAAAAAAAAAAAAAAAAGAAAAGAAAAGAAAAGCCAAGAGTAGTAGTGTATGCTTGTAGTCCCAACTACTTGGGAGGCCAAGGCAGGAGGATCCCTTGAACCCAGAAGTTCAAGGCTGCAGTGAACTATGATCATACCACTGCACTCCAGCCTGGGTGGCAGAGCGACAAATTGTCACTTAAAAAAAAAAAAAAAAGCTAGGTGCAGTGACTCACTCTTTGGGAGGCTTGCTTGAGCCCAGGACCAGCCTGGACAACATAGTGAGACTTCATCTCAAATTTTTTAAGATTAAAAAAAAAAAAAGAAAGCAATTTAATTGGGGAAATGTTTATTAAATGTTGGATGAGATGAAAGTGCAAATGGGGTTTGAGACCACCCAAAGATGTGGCACAATAGGAGACCGTTACTACCCCTAGTGTGGAGGGACAAGGAGAGGAGCTGAGGAACCAGAGCAGCCTAGCAGGAACATGGAGGAAGAGGGTATCTATGAAAGCCAGAAGCACAGAGGAAACACTGCCCTTGCTGGGAATGCTGCCCAAAGCAGAGACTGTAGACATGCTCTGGCTTCTTCTCTTCTCCTGCCCTCCAAATTCAAGCCAGTGCCTCCCACTGGCAGAATCTAATTAAAAGCTTATTTTCAAGAAATTTGAAAATGTAGTTTGCGATGGTCAGGGCCTGACAATACAGAGCAACAGAAGGTCAAGGAATTTGATCTGAGATCAAACAGGCAAATGGCAAGCTCTTCCTGAGTGTTCTCATCCAAAAAGTAGAAGTAGTAATGTCGGCTTGGTTACCACAATTTAGAAGGAATGCCTTGACCTCTGAACAGGATTCCAAACAAGAGAGAGATATTTGCTGTTTTCTTAATGCCACTATCACTGTCTTCACTGTGCTTTGGAGATTCATTTCTCCTAGCTTTTTTAAACTCCAGCAAATCAAAAGAAACTGAACAGGAGGTTCAAATTCTGGCCAACATGGAGTAAATCCATTATAGCCTACCTCTCCTACTGAATACACCTGAAAACACTGGACAAAAATACAAAACACAATTAAATAACAACTCTGTGAAAGTTAGGCAAAAGAAGGCAAATGATACAGGTGATTTAAAATTTAGAGAAGTCATCTCCATAGGACGATTTTCCCATTTTTTCTCTTTTCTGGTGGTTTTTCACTAAGATTAGAACCACCACCCACAGAAAGTGAGACAGAGCTTAGAATCTGAACTTAAGTTGGTTCATTGCCTCCTGGAACAGCAATAACAACACAATCAACGTTCTATAGAGGATTATAGCAGGACCCAGAGTCTATACAATATAACATTCACAATGTCCGGGACACAATCCGAAATTACTCAACATACGAATATGGTAGTCTCCCCTTATCTACGGGGGATAAGCTCCAAGATCCCTACTGGACACCTGAAACTGCAGATAGTACCAAACCTTTCACATATTATGTTTTGTTCTATACATACATACCTATTATAAAGCTTAATTTATACATTAGTTACAATAAGAGATTAACAACAATAGCTAGTAATAAAACAGAACAATTATAACAAATGCCAGCATCACTACTTTGCACTTTGGGGCCAATGTTAAGTAAAATAAGAGTTACTTGAACACAAACACTGTGATATTGCAACAGTTGATCTGATAACCAAGATGGTTACTAAATGACTAATGGGTAGGTAGCATACACAACTGAGATACACCAGACAAAGTGATGATTTACATCCCAGGCAGGAGAGAATGGGTCACTGTGATATTTAATCACACTATTCAGAATGGTGTGCAATTTAAAACTTATGAATTATTTCTGGAATTTTCCATTTAATATTTTCAACTGTTATTGAGTGCAAATAACTGAAACCAGAGAAAGCAAAACTAAAGATGGGGTGGTGGGGTGACAACCCATAAAAATGTGACCAATCCTCAAGGAAAGATACAATCAACAGATGCCAACTCTAAGATGACTTAGATGTTGGAATTATAAAAGATTTTAAAGTGGCTGTTATAACTTGAAATGGATTGCAATAGTTGTTCTCAGCAGAGATATAGAAATTATTAAAAAAGAACCAAATGGAAATTTTAGAACTGAAAAATACAATATCTGAAATTAAAAATTGATTGGATAAGCTCATAGCAGAATGGGGGTGACAGAAGGAAGAGCCAGTGAACTTGAATATAGATCAATAGAAATTATTCTATCTGAAAAAACAGAGAAAATAGGTTGAAAACAATTAACAGTCTCAGGGACCTATGGAACAGTATCATAAGGCCTAAGATTCCATGTCACTGGACTCCCAGAAGAGAAGAGAGACTGGTGGAGAAAAAATAGTTGAGAAAATAATGGCCACTAACACCCCAAATTTGGTAAAAGACATAAATTTATAGATTCGTGAAACTGTGCACATCTCAAATAGGTTAAACTCAAAGAAAATCACACATAAACATATATAACCAAACTGCTGAAAACCAAAGACAAATTTAAAAATTTTGAAAGCAGCTAGAGAAAAGGACACATTCTTGTGTTTTCTTCCATACAAAGAATGACTATCTGAACGCAGATTTCTCAACAGAAGACATGGAGGCCAGAAGAAAGTAGTACAACATCTTTACAGCACTAAAATATTGTCAACCCAGAAATCTATATCTAGTGAAAACATCCTTCAAGAAGGATGCAAAATAGATTATCAGATGAAGGAAAACCAAGAGAATCTGTCACCAGCAGACTTACTGGGAAAAAAAAAAAAAAAGCTAAACAAAGTTATTTAGTTTAAAACAATGGCAGAGATAAACCCAGATCTTTAGAAATTAAGAGCAACAGAAATGGTAATTATCTGGATAAATTTAAAAGGCTATATTTACCGTTTATCCCCTAATCTTCTTAAGTTCTTTAAAGTATTTATTATTGGTGCTTTTTGTTTGTTTGTTTTGTTTTTTGACAGGGTCTTTTTTTTTTTTTTTTTTTGAGACGGAGTCTCGCTCTGTCGCCCAGGCTGGAGTGCAGTGGCGCGATCTCGGCTCACTGCAAGCTCCGCCTCCCGGGTTCACGCCATTCTCCTGCCTCAGCCTCCCGAGTAGCTGGGACTACAGGCGCCCACAACCGCGCCCGGCTAATTTTTTGTATTTTTAGTAGAGACGGGGTTTCACCGTGGTCTCGATCTCCTGACCTTGTGATCTTCCCGCCTCGGCCTCCCAAAGTGCTGGGATTACAGGCGTGAGCCACCGCGCCCGGCGACAGGGTCTTGCTCGGTCACCCAGGCTGGACAGGCTGGAGTGTAGTGGTGTGATCATAGCTCACTTCCACCTCGAACTCTTGGGTTCAAGTGATCCTTCCACCTCAGCCTCTTGTGTAACTGGAACTACTGGCATGCACCACCACACTCCACCAATTTTCTTTATTTTTGTTGTAGAGATGGGGCCTTGCTATGTTGCCCAACTGGTCTCGAACTCCTGAGCTCAAGCGATTCTCTTGTCTCAGCCTCCCAAAGTGCTGCAAATACAGGCATGAGCTACTGTGCCTTATTACTGTTGAAAAAAAAATTTATAACATTGTTTGATAGGTTTACCAATGTTGATAGATGAAATACATAAAATAACTATAATGGAAAGGTCAGTGGAGGGAGATAAACCTATTTGTTTTTTGTTTTTGTTTTTCTTGAGATGAAGTCTAGCTCTTGTTCCCCAGGTTGGAGTGCAATGGCGCGATCTCGGCTCACTGCAACCTCTGCCTCCCGGGTTCAAGCAATTCTCCTGCCTCAGCCTCCTGAGTAGCTCCGATTACAGGTGCCTGCCACCATGCCCGGCTAATTTTTGTATTTTTAGTAGAGATGGGGTTTCACCATGTTGGCCAGGCTGGTCTCAAACTCCTGACCTCAGGTGATCTGCCCGCCTTGGCCTCCAAAGTGCTGGGATTATAGTCATGAGCCACTGCGCCTGGCAAACCTATTTGTTTTTAAGACTTCTATATTACATTTGAAATGGTGAAATGGTACAGTGTTAACCCTAAGTAGATTGTGAAGGGTTATATATGTATATTGTGGTCCCTAGAGCAACAACTAAACTAGAGCTGAACATATAGATAAATTACAATAGCAAAAAATATTTTAATGACATACAAAAAATATCCAAGTATTCCAAAAGAAGACAGAAAAGTTGAAACAAAATAATAAAAAATAGGGGGACAAACAGAAAAATAAATGTGGTAG
This sequence comes from Macaca fascicularis, assembly GCF_037993035.2. Lineage (NCBI taxonomy): Eukaryota > Metazoa > Chordata > Mammalia > Primates > Cercopithecidae > Macaca > Macaca fascicularis. The sequence continues at coordinate 74,118,535 of NC_088388.1, read as the reverse complement.
ACCTAAATACAACCATATCAATAACTACATTAAACGTAAATGACCTCTACACAACAATTAAAAGAGATAGCCAGATTGGATTAAAAAACAAGATCCAATTACATGCTGTCCACAAACATACTTTAAATACAAAGAAACCTACTTTAAATATAAAGACATAGATAAACATGTCTTTATGAAAAGAATGAAAAAGATATACCATGCAAACAATAATAAAAAGAAAGCTGAAATGGCTATATTAATATCAAACAAAATAGACTTCAGAACAACAAATGTTACCAGGGATAAAAAGGGAAATATATAATAACGAAAGTGTCAATTTACCAAGAAAACATAACAACGCTAAATGTGTGTGCATCTGATCATGGTGTTTCCAGATACACAAAGCAAAATGTAATAGAACTGAAGGGAGAAATATACAGATCCACAACATTCCTCCCTCAGTAATTGATGGAATGAGAAGACAGAATATTAGTAAGAATACAGAAGACCTGAACAACAATATCAGTTTGACCTAATAGACACTACGGAATATTTCATCTCAAAAGAATTGAATATGCATTTTTTTTCATGTGTACATGGAACATTCCCCAAGAACTATTTTCTGGGGAAAAAAAGCTTAACAAATTGTAAATAATTTATATATTTTTTATTTTAAAATTTTAAAATCTTTCTTTATTGTGACAGGGTCTCGCTGTGTTGCCCAGCCTGGTCTTGAGCTCCTGGGCTCAAGCAATCCTCCTGCCTCAGCCTTGTAAAGTGCTGGGATTACAGGTATGAGCCACCACACCTGGCCAAATTTAAAAGAATTTAATAAGTACATTCTTTGGTCACAGCATAATTAAACTAGAATAACAGAAAGCTATCTGGAAAATTTGCAAATATTTGAAACTTAAGCAATTTCTAAATGGGCCAAAGAGGAGATCACAAGGAAATTTATGAAATGAAATGAAAATAAAAACAAATATCTAAATTTTGAGGTTTCAGCTAAAGCAGTGCTTATCTCAACAGATACAGAAAGGCACTTGACAAAATTCAACATCTGTTCATGATTTAAAAAAGCAAACAACTCTTAGAAAACTTCCTTAACCTGATAAAGGGCATCTACAAAAAACCTACATCTACTAACGTAGTTCATGGTGAGAGACTTAATACTTTTCCTCTAAAATCGGGAACAAGGCAAGGATGACTACTCTCACCACTCCTATACTAGAGGTCCTAGCCAGTGCAATAAGGCAAGAAAAAGGTAGAAAAGGCCTACTGATTATAAAGAAGAAATAAAATAAGGCCAGGCACAGAGGCTCAATAACTGTAATCTCAACAGTTTGGGAGGCCGAGGCAGGAGGATCATTCAGCCCAGGAGTTTGAGACCAACCTGGGCAAGATGGCAAGACCCCATCTCTACAAAAACTTAAAAAAATTAGTCAAGCACAGTGGTGCATGCCTGTAATTCCAGCTACTTGGGAGGCTGAGGTGGGAGGATCCCTCGAGCCCAGGAGTTAGAGGTGGCAGTGAGCTATGATTGCGCCACTGCATTCCAGCCTGGCAACAAAGAGAGACCCCCGTCTCTAAAAAAAGTAAACAAAAGTGGTTTCTATTCACAGACATCTTGATTATGTACATTAAAAATCCTAAGGAATCTGCAAAAAAAGCTACTAGAAATAATAACTGAGTTTAGATAGGTTGCAGGAAACATGATTAACAGACAAAAATCCATTGTACTTCTGTGGAGTAACACGAAACAATTGAAATAGAAATTTAAAAGATGATGCCATTTATAACAGCAACCACAACTGAAATACTCATATATAAACCTAACAAAATATGTGAATGATCTCTATGCTGAAAAGTAAATAGTACTGAGGAAAGAAATCAAATAGGCCCAAATAAACTGAGAGCTATCCCATGTTCACAGCTAAGAAGATTCAATATTGTTATGTAAATCTTCCTCAAACTGACTGTAGATTCAATGCAATACAAATCAAGATCTTTGTAGGATTTTCTTTTAAAGACATAGAGGAACTGATTCCAAATTTATATAGAAAGGTAAAAAATCTGGAATAGCCAAACAATTTTTATAAAGAAGAACAAAGTTGAAGGACTCTACTATCTGGTCTGATGACTTACTAGAAAGCTACAGTAATCAAGACAGTGTGGCAGTGGTGAAAGAATAGACACCTATATCAATGGAACAGAACTGGGAATTCAGAAATAGACCTGCACATAGATGGTCAATTGATTTTCAACAAAGGCACAACGGCAATTCAATTGTTGTTTTCAACAAGTGATTTTGGCAAAGATGGAGAGGAACTAGACCTCTCATACACTGCTAGGGGAAATGCAAAATGGTACAGACATTTTGGAAAACAATTTGGAAAGTTCTTGTAATAAATTTAAACATATTCACTATAATATTCAGCAGTTCCACTCTTGAAAGAAAAAGTGGCTGGGTGCAGTGGCTCATGCCTACAATCCAAGCACTTTGGGAGGCCAAAGTGGGAGGATTGCTTGAGCCTAGGAGTTCAAGACCAGCCTAAGCCATAGGTGAGGCCCTGTCTCTACAAAAAAGGAAAAAATTGAACAGGCCTGGTGGTGTATGCCTGTGATCCCAGTTACTCAGGAGACTGAAGAAAGAGGATTGCTTGAGCCCAGGAGTTCGAGGCTGCAGGGAGCTGTGTGTACCACCGCACTCCAGCCTGGGCAACAGAGCGAAATCTTTTCTCAAAAAATAAAATAAAACAAAGAAAGAAATAAAAAGGGACATTCCTTCAAAAACCTGTACATGAATGCTTACAGTGGCTATATTCATAGTTGTCAAAAACTGGAAACAACCCAAATGCTCTTCAACTATTGAATGGATAAATGATTGTACAACCATATGATGGAATACAAACTATAATGATACCTACAACAACATGGAGGAGTTTCTATTGCATTATGCTAAGTGAAAGAAGTCAGATTTAAAAGGACAACATGTATGATTCTACTTATATGACATTGTGTCAAAGGCAAAACGATGGAGACAGAAAACAAAGCAGTAGTTGCCAATGGCTGGACTTGGGGGGAGGGCTGGTTATAAAGAGGCAACAGGAGGGATTTTGGGGGGTAACGGAACACTGTATATCTTGTCAAAACACATAGAATTGTATGCCAAAAAGAGTGGACGTTGTATAAATTTCAATAAAAAGAAATGGAGCAATTTACAGCTCACAACTGCAAACGATAATTACTGGGCATGTACCATTTGCTGGGGCTTGTGCTGGCCCTCAAGACACTAAAATTAAATAAGACAATCCTGGCTGGGCACAGTGGCTCACGCCTGTAATCCCAGCACTTTGGGAGGCAGAGGTGGGCGGATCACTTGAGGCCAGGAGTTTGAGACCAGCCTGGCCAACATGGTGAAATCCCGTCTCTACCAAAAATACAAAAATTAGCTGGGCATGGTGGCGGGCGCCTGTAATCCCAGCTACTCGGGAAGCTGAGTCATGAGAATCTCTTGAATCTGGGAGGTGGAGGCTCCACTGAGCAGAGATTGCGCCACTGCACTCCAGCCTGGGCAACAGAGCGAGACTGTCTCAGAAAAAAAAAAAAAAAAAAAAAAAAAAGACAATCCCTTCTGTCAAATTGCTCACAGATTAATTGGGGTATAAGGCATGATGCTAAAGGTTTGGAATTGCTGATGAGGGGTATTGCAGAGGGGGCCTGTTGTGTAGTCACAGCATGCCATGAGAGCACCAAGGAGAGGTCTCACGTTTAGCTAGAGTGGCCAAGATGAGAATTAGGCAACTTCCAAGAGGACAAAATGCTTGAACTGAGTTTTTGTTTTTTTGTTTTTTGTTTTTTGAGATGGAGTCTCACTCTGTGGCCCAGGATGGAGTGCAGTGGCACAATCTCTGCTCACTGCAACCTCCACCTCCCGGGTTCAAGCGATTCTCCTGCTGAGTAGCTGGGACTACAGGCACATGCCCAGATACTTTTTGTATTTTTAGTAGAGTCTGGGTTTCACCACTTTGGCCAGGCTGGTCTCGAACTCCTGACCTCAGATGATCCGCTCAGCTCGGCCTCCCAAAGTGCTGGGATTACAAGTGTGAGCCACCCCACCTGGTCTTGAACTGAGTTTTGAAGGTTAAAAAGGGAAGTAGGTAGGCAAGGAGGGGCTACGGACCTTCCAGGTAGAAGACACAGCACATAGGGAGTCTCAGGGTGACACAAGCTGTGGCCTTCAGGCAACTGTAATGACATCGGAGTGAAAAGTGAAGGGAGCTGGAAAAGCTGGCAGGAGATTGGACTAGTGGGTGGGGGTCACAGATAATCAGTAAAAAAAACAAAAACAAAAACAAAACCTTCTTCTTCTTATTATTTTTTGTAGAGATGAGGTCTTGCTATATTGCCTAGGCTGGTCTCCAACACCTGTCCTCTGATCCTTCTGCTTCAGCTTCCCAAAGTGTTGAGATTACAAGTGTGGACCACTCACTACACCTGGCCTCAAAGAGCTTGGTTTTATCCAGAAGACAGTGGGACAGGTTTTTTTTTTTTTTTTTTTTTTTTTTTGAGACGGAGTCTCACGCTGTCAGCTCACTGCAAGCTCCGCCTCCCGGGTTTGCGCCATTCTCCTGCGTCAGCCTCCCGAGTAGCTGGGACTACAGGCGCCCGCCACCTCGCCCGGCTAGTTTTTTGTATTTTTTTTTTTTAGTAGAGACGGGGTTTCACTGTGTTCGCCAGGATGGTCTCGATCTCCTGACCTCGTGATCTGCCCATCTTGGCCTCCCAAAGTGCTGGGATTACAGGCTTGAGCCACCGCGCCCGGCCGGGACAGGTTTTAAGCAGCCTAGAGTAAGGAGAGGGATCAGATTCACGCATTTTCACTGCAGTGCGGGCTGCAGTGTGGGACCAGAGGGGGAAGCTGCAGGCTGGGGGAACAGGGAGGAAGCTGGGACAGGGATGCACATTAGAGAAGTCCAAGCTGCGACCAGGTGGGGAACGAGTCTAAGGAGAGTGAGGGGAGGTGTAGGGGTAAAGTGGCCAGAACTTGCCTTCCACCTGATGTTTGAATATTTGGTCTCAGCACCTTTGCGCTTGCTGCTGCTTCCGCCTGGATTAACTTTTCCTAGATTCTCTGCATAGCTCATTTCTTCCCATTCTTCAGGGTAGGTCGCCCTCAGAGGGGTCTTCCATGACTTACCCCACTCAAAGGAGACCCCTCTGTCACTCACTATCACATTACCCTGCTTATTTCCCTCATAAGTATCGTGCTTGCTTATCCACTTGTTTACGGTCTAAGGCAGGCTCTGGAGCACAGCCTGAGTTCTCAGCCTAACTTGGCCCCTTATTAGGCGAGTGATCTTGAGCAAATTATTCATCTCTATGTGCCTTGGTTTCCTCCTTTGTGAAGTAGGAATAAGAATACCTGCTTCACAGAATTGTCATCAGGACAAGATGGATTAATATACATAAACTACCTAGAATAATCCCTGGCACGTAGTAAATTCTGTATATGTTAGTTTTTACTATTATTGTTTTATAAGGACAGAGGCCTTATTGGTTTTCTTTCTTTTCTTTTTCTTTTTTTAAATTTTTTGAGACAGGGTCTCACTTTGCCACCCAGGCTGGGGTGCAGTGGCGTGATCTTGGCTCACTGCAACCTCCACCTCCCAGGCTCATGCAATCCTCCCGCCTCAGCCTCCTAAGTAGGTGGGATTACAGGAGGGCACCCCTGCGCCCAGCTATTTTTTGCATTTTTTGTAGAGACGGGGTCTCGCCATGTTGCCCCAAGCTGGTCTCGAACTTCTGAGGTCAAGCAATCCGCTGGCCTCGACCTCCCGAAGTGCTGGGATTACAGGCCTGAGCCACCACATCCGGCTCTAGTTTTCTTTAAAATTGTATCCTCATCTTCTTCCTAGCACAGTGCTTGGCACACAGCAGGCACTTATATACTTGTTGGACGGATTATTGACTGAACAAAGAAAGGCACTTTCCCATCTCCACCAGCAGACGGCGCACGTATGCCAAGAAAAGTTAAAGCTGACTCGGCTCCCACACGGATCGGCCAACAGATGTCGCTGCAGCTCCCTGGGTCAAGGAACTAAGATTAAGCCAGTGGCAGGGGGTGCCTAGACAGAGCCCTGGACAAAGATTCCAAATGCAGGGCCAGAAGCTGTAATTGTATTAAAAAGCCAAAGTTGGCCAGGTGCGGTGGCTCATGCCTGTAATCCCAGCACTTTATGAGGCTGAGGCGGGAGGATCGCTTGAGCCCAGCAGTACAAGGTTACAGTGAGCTATGATAACGCTACTGCATTCCCAGCCTGGGTGAGAGGGAGCCCTCATAAATAAATAAACAAATAAATAAGTGCCAAAATTAAGAGGCTAAGACCAAATTGTGTTCTGCATGATCACATATTCTAAAACTGCATTTTCTTTCTGCTCGCTCACTTTGTAGACAACGGAGTCAGCCATCCTGGGATCTTTTTTTTTTTTTTTTTTTTTGAGACCGAGTCTCGCTCTGTCGCCCAGGCTGGAGTGCAGTGGCACGATCTCGGCTCCGCCACCTCTCAGGTTCACACCATTCTCCTGCCTCAGCCTCCCGAGAAGCTGGGACTACAGGCGCCCGTCACCACGCCCGGCTAATTTTTTTTGTATTTTTAGTAGAGATGGGGTTTCACAGTGTTCGCTAGGATGGTCTCGATCTCCTGACCTTGTGATCCACCTGCCTCGGCCTCCTAAAGTGCTGGGATTACAGGCGTGAGCCACCGCGCCCGGCCCATACTGGGATCTTATATAATTGAAACCCCAGTTTAATGAAGTGGAGGTTGTGGGAGTCAAAGGAAGCACCCATCCAACGTGCAGAGGGGGAGGCCACAGCATCCTGCGTGATGCCTCTTCCCCTGCGTTTTGTATTTCTGTGGGGGCAGGGGCTGGGAGAGCGTTCACAAATCTCTATGTACCTTGACTGGGGACCTAAAAGTGACTAGGTCTGGCCTCTGTCCTGTGGGAGCTTCTGTTCTAGTGCAGACAAGAGGCAAGAAAACCAGTCAGTACAAAGAAAGGTCTGAGTGGTACAGCAATAGGAGAAAGACAGTGGCGACATAAAGATTGGGGGACTCCTGGGCTGCCTTGAGTGCTCCCTGTGTTGGGGAAGGCATCCTAGACAGAGGGTACCGTGTGAGCAAAGGCACAGGGCATGGAAGAGCTGGGCCCCATTACTAACATCCCCATCGTTTGGTGCAGCTGGAAAATAGGGTTCAAAGAAGGGGAGCGTATTAGTTATTTATTGCTGGTAGATTTGCTGGTCTAGTCTAACAGTCTAGTACTTTTTCTTTTCTCTCCAGGTCTTGTCAAAAGTCATTGAAGACCAGGGCCCAGCAGCTTGGTACAGTCTTATTCTTTTTTTTTTTTTTAAAGACAGAGTTTTGCTCTGGTTGCTCAGGCTAGAGTGCAATGGCACAATCTCAGCTCACTGCAACCTCCCCTCCAGGGTTCTAGTGATTCTCTTGCCTCAGCCTCCCAAGTGGGCATGCGCCACCACGCCCGGCTAATTCTTTGTATTTTTAGTAGAGATGGGATTTCACCATTTGGTCAGGCTGGTCTCGAACTCCGGACCTCAGGTGATCCACCCACCTTGGCCTCCCAAAATGTTGGGATTACAGGTGTGAGCCACTGCTCCCAGCCAGTCCTAGTTTATTCTTGCTCCAATGTAATAACAGTGGCCCCTTTCACTCCTGAATTTGCCAGCTTGGATGATCCCCTAAGTTAGGGGCCTCCCTGGGACCCCTGTGCTTCCATGATCAGTGTCCTGTGTGTGTGGTCACCATCTTGATCAAGAACAGAAGCAGGATCTGGTTCATCCAGGTGAGCCTCGTGCTCAGATGACAGAAGCTCGGGAGGAATGAGTTTAATGCCTGGGACCTCAGAGCCTGGAGGTCCATACAAGCCCCTTTCTGCTCTCAGGGAGGATGGACATAACTCCCAGTAGGGCTGCTGCCTGCAAGATGCTGGCATGGGGCTCCTGAGGCCTGCCCAGAGCCGCTGACAGAGGCTGAAGAGTCCTCCCAACCCTCCACAGCTCACTTTCTTATTTTCATCTTCAGGCTACCACAGGCTTGGGGCTGGCTCCTGGATGCACTGACAGGGTGGAGATAGCAAGTTAGGAGGTGGGGTGGCTCTGCCAGATGCTCAGACCCAGGGCAGAGCAGGGACAGCCCTGGGGCATCCTGGGCTCAGGATCTGCCCCTGACAACCTGTGTGACCTGGACGGGCTCCTGCATACTTTTGGCCTCAGTTTCCCCACCTATCCAATGAAGGGTTAGTTGAGGGTCTGCATGGGCCTGGCCAGCTCCTGGCAAATCGCCCTGTGACAGTGCTGAGGGAAGCAGGTGGGGGTGGTAAGGCAGGGGTGAGGGGTGGAGGGGGCACTCAGAAGACGGCCAAGTGCATTATTAGCACAGGAATATTAACTGCCCCCGTCACTTCTCCTAGTCTGGGAAAGGCCATACCCATAAATTAGGGCTGAGAGTCTGCCAGGCAGCAGCTTAATGAAGAAGGAGATGGACTGCAGGGAGAGCAGGCAGTGCCTCCAGAGGTCACAAGTCCAGCCCCAGCCCGGACAGAGGGAATCTGGAGCCAGAAGCAGGCAGGGGTGTCCGAGGCCACAGTGTCAGGCTGGGCCAGGAAGGCAGGGGCTGGTTCTGCTGTGGTCACTGCTGAATTCCCAGACCCCGGCACATAGTAGGGTCTCAACCGGTATTTCTGGCTAAGGACCAGGTGCTGAGTTCAGACTCAAACGCAGTCCTCCCAACTCTAGCTAGGTCCTCCCTGGTTCCCAGCCCAGGTGTGAGGGTGTGAGTGGGGGAGGGGGGCATGGAAGCAAAAGTCTTCTCAAGGAGATGTCTTTGAAAGGCAATTTCACAGTGTTCATGAGGTCACAGAACCTGGGAAGTCTGCCACATTTCTCCAGGTGTGCAGCTGGCTTCACGTCTCCCACGTTTCTGACAGTCACACACACCTGTCCTCTCCTCTCCTGTTCTTTACCACGCTTGCTCTTTAAGGGGACATCCTAGAGGTAGATTTCTCCCTGTCATTTGGCTCCCGCAGGCAGGCCCCAGGCCTCTGGGCCTCTGCCCACCTCACACTCCAGCAGCACTCCCAGTGTGTGATCAGAGGAGGAGGCTGGCCATTTAGTGGGGCCCTGGCACCTCTGAGAGAGAGTCTGGAGTGCATGGTGTCAGGGAGTCTGGGCAGGGTCAGTCGGCTGCCCCATCTCACTTTTTACTGCAAGGCTTCTCCAGGTTCCCCTCCCCTTCCCTTCTCTTGCTGCCCTCATCTGGCCATGGCTTTGGTTTGATTCCTCTCTGTGTCTCCAGTGCCCAGCATGAGGCCAGGCACAAAAAGGATGGGCAGTAGGAAGGAACAACCAGGCTTTACAAGCAGGAGGCACAGTGCAGCTCCCTGTCCCCCCATCACACCTCTCTACCTTCCTGACTTTTCCTCCAAGGGCAGACGTCCCTCTAGTGCTTCCCAGTGGAGAATGTGGTGAATGTATTAGATCCATTCTACCCCATACGTATCCTCCTACCTACCCCCCGCCATTGCTGGCCTTCAATCCTCGGGCTAACAAGATCTTCCTGCCTCCAGACCTTTGCAGAAGTTGGTACTTCTGATCTTTTTCTGTTCAGCAAACTTCTACTCATCTGTCAAAACCCAGTTCAAGTGTGACTTCCTCTAAGAAGTCTGTCTAGGTGGGGTCAGGGCTCTTACTCTGAGCTCTCATTATTTCCTGGGATTTCTTTTCTCCAGATCTTGATTAAATGTGATTCCTTCCCTGGATTGTTAGCCTCTCTAGGACTGGCAGAGTTGCATTCAGTAAAGGCTGAGTGAATGGCTGGGTTTGTAGAAGAGGTGAAGCTGGGGGCCCTGGACCTTGTTGATAGCCCCATAAGGCTATAGGCCACTGACAGACAGCAAGGAGCATGGCAGCCTAGAAAAGACATTTAATGGGGATCAGTGAATGGTAGTAAGGTTAAACGCCAACTGGCACACAGTAGACGCTCAATTAGTTGATTTTTGATGACCATTGATTTGATACTTAGCAGTAGCTCTCATATACATCTTTGGAACTGGGGAGATCTACAGATTTACAGATCACCTCCTCAGTTCCAAAGACATGCTCTCTGCTAATGCAGCTTAAGACTACAGTAAGTCCTGGCAAATAAAACATGCTATTAGCTATGGGATTGTTGTCAGCAAAAATCTTTGAGGCTTTTATGAGAGCTACTGCTAAACTAAGTATTAAATCAATAGTTATCACAAATCAACTAACAAGCTCTAACTTGCATTAGAGAGACCATCACTATATTGTCCTGGGGGACTGCTGGGCACCCTTTGAAGGTCATTGACAGATGTGTCAAGAGGACTTAATCCTTTCTCATGAGGAATGACTGGGAGAAGGCATAGGGAGTGTGCTGGGAAAAGACAAGGAGTCACATGCACAGTCTCTGACTTGTGAAGAGCTGTCCTGGGCTAAGGGGTGCTCCTGGCCCCATGGCAAAGCTGGGGCTGTCAGAGTCCCAGGCAGGCTCCTCAGACACTGAAAGGAAAGGAGGCAGTGAGCCTCCCATCACGAGATGATGCCTCCTGTTGAGACAGCTTAGGAGGCTCCCCACATTACCTCTGCAGTCCTTTTCAGTAGTTAGAAGGCACACATTCTAGAATTATGTGGCCCTAAAATTAGAAAATGCCAGAATTCTAGGCTTCTGCCCTATGGTTCTAGGGCTCTATGACCCTGAATGCAACACAATCCAGCCTGGGGACCTGGAGGCCCTCCTGTCCCAGAACTCACCGGTCCCCTGGCTTCACATATCTCAAGGAGTCATTTCATCCACGCCCCCCACACACAGCCTCTCACATACCCAATATGCAGGTCTTACCGTCTGGCCAGGAGAGCATGACGTGACACGGGATATAAGGGAGTATCAGATAATTCATTAGAGAGGATGATCCCAAAGCAGCAAACAATTCCCTCTTCTTTCCTGTCTGAATTAACTCCTCATTTTCTATAGCTGGATTTACTCCTGGATGGCCTTGGCTGAGGCTAATGTTTGTTAGTCTAACTCCATCCCCACCCTGAAGATGAGGAACGGGAAGAAAGAGGATGTAGAGGAAGTGTTGAATCCCACTTTGGCTGTGCATAACCCCTCCTCCGATGATAGAAAGCAGGCTGGCTTGGGGAACAATGTCATCCCAATGGGAAGTCCCTCCATGTATCTAACCTTAATCCTGCTATGTGCAATCAGAGCCCATTTCTTCTCCCACAGTCTGGGAGAACGCATCAACGGTCACTGCCCCACCAAAGACAGGTCCAAAGAGTGTCCCCTCCCACCCCCATCAGCACCCCAAGGTCAGCAGGAATGATGTGGCACCACTAACAAGAGTAGAGTATCTGAGATTATTGCAGACTTTATAGAAAACTGCTCAAGGGAGATCCACATTTTCTGGGTATGGGGAGGGAAGGCAGGCCTCAAGCCAATATATTAAAGGAAGGTGACTTCCTGTGTGCAGACGCAGCACAGGCCAGCCATTCTGCCTGCTCTAGAGGGTGGGGAGTCAGGGAGAGGGCATCCTCTCCCCCTCTCACCAATTGTGCTTTGGGATCATGGAGAAGGCAAGGTGCTGAGGTTCTGACCCTGAACCAGGAGGGCTCGTGCCTGAGGCAGGAGGCAAGACCCACTTCTCTTCCAGAAGATATACGGGGTGAGGTGGTGGTGGTAGTGGTGGTGGCAAGGAATCCCCAAGGGCGAAGAGCCACAGGCATGGGAGACAGCATGGAGAAATCGAAGGGCAGCAGCTTCCAGCCCTTCAGAGCCCACTTCCTGCCCCTCTCTGAAGCCACGATGCCCCACTATCCCTTTCACACACTGAAGGCTCTCTCCTTCCCCACAAGGATCTGCCAGGATGCACCAGGGGTGCATGGCACCTGCACCTATCTGGCAGGACTGAAGAGCTCGTCCTGGGAGGAAAAGGGGATAAGGACATCCCAGGGACCGATTCCTCACTGGACCTTGACTAGTGAATGGCAGGGGTGGATGCTGAGTGCCAGCACTGGGTATGGGGGCGGGGGAGGTCAAGAGCCTAAGGCTTGGGCAGGGGGATGAAAGTTAGATCGGGGTGAAGAGCTGAGACTGGGGACCAGCACTGAGTATCGGGAGGTCAGCGCCCTGGTGGGAAAGGCTGAGAGTCGGCTCCACACTAAGGCTAGATGGGATGTGCTTGCCCCTGGGATGGGAGGGACATACTAGGAGCTGAGCCCCACGCCTGAGCCGAGGAAGAGAAGGGCCTGAGCCAGAGGCGGGGGTGGGTGACGGCGGGGCAGGGGTATGAAATATATTCTTGGATGAGGGGAGGGTGCCCAATCCTCAGAGCCCCAGGGTTGGGCCTCCATGCAGGATGGAGGGCTCTGAGCTCTGGGATGGGACAAAGGGCTCAGAATCCACAAAACCATTCTGATGGGGGTGCTGTGCTTCGAGTCCAGAATGGAATGGGAGGGCCCACGAGCCCCGGAGGGGACTGCGGGCTCCGAGCTGGCGAGGGAGGTCAAGGCAGTCTCGGGTGTAGGAGCTCCAAGCACAGGGTGTTGGGGGCAAGTCTCAGAGCTTTGGCCTTTAAGAACAGAGTCTCTGTGTGAGCCCTGAGGTGGGGAACGGACTTTTAGTGGTTCAGGAGGGAGGTTTCGGAAACTAGGGTAGGCGGGCGGGGTTTCTGTATTCGGACCGGCTATCTCTGGGTCTTTGACGGTAGGAGCTCTCGGAGGCGGGAACGAGAGGGTACGAGAGGGTACGGCTTAGTGCCTCCGAGTCAGGGGAAGGTCTCAGAGCTCGGGGCTCGCGGGCGTCTCATCTCCACGGTTTCGGGCCAGGCAGGGGCAGCTCAGAGCCCCGAGCCCGGGGAGGTGGCGCGGGAGCCCGCGGGCGCGGCGGGCGCGGGCGCGCGGCGCGGGTCGGCGTCTTGCTCGTAGCGGTAGTGGTAGCCCTCCATCTGGTCCCGGCACGCCTCGCGCAGGTTGCGCATCCAGCGCTGGATGCCGCGGCGGTTTAGGTAGAGCACCATGAGGAAGATGAGGCCGATGAGCGCCAGCACCAGCCCGAAAAACACGTAGGAGGCTTCCAGCTCCGGGCCGGCGGCCTCCGCCTCCTCTCCGCGAGCGTCGGCGCCGCTCTCCGCGCAGCGCAGCCGAGCCCCGTCCAGGTCCAGCAGCGGCCGGTCCAGCAGCGCCCGCGGGGCGGCGCAGCGCAGGCGTCGCGCGTCGGGCACGCGCTCCGTGGCGTTGCGCAGCCAGGCCAGTAGGGGGCGCGCGGCGCAGCCGCAGCGCAGGGGGTTGTCCGCGAGCAGCAGGCGCGGCCCGGGGAGGCCGCCATCGCGCTCCAGCGCGCGCAGCTCGTCGGGGCCCAGGCCGGCCAACCCGTTGAGGCTCACGTCCAGCTGCTCCAGGCGCGCCAGGCGCAGCGCGGCTGGCGGCAGACGGCTCAGCGCGTTGCCCGCCAGGCCCAGCAGGCGAAGCTCGGCCAGCGGGGCCAGCGCAGCGTCCAGCGCGGCCAGCAGCGCGGGGCCGCCCCGTACCAGCGCGTGGTTGAGCTGCAGCGAGCGCAGCGCGGGCAGCCCGCGGAAGGCGCCACCTCCCAAGGCGCGCAGCGGGTTGTGGCTGAGGTCGAGCGCCGCCAGGCTGGGCAACCCGTCGAAGGCGCCGTCCTCCACCACCTCAATGTGGTTGTGCGTGAGGCGCAGCGCGCTCAGGAGCGGCAGGCGCACGCCCGCCGCCTGGTCGCCGTCCTCGTCCGCATCCCCGCCGGCGAAGGCGGCCGCGCGCAGCACCGTCAGGTTGGCGCCCACGATGGTGAGGTTGCGCGCGTCGGGCGGCACGTCCCGCGGAGGCTGGCGGAGCTCGGCGCCCGACGCGCAGCGTAGCAGCAGCTTGGGGCCGCCGAAGCAGTAGCACTGGAAGGGGCAGGGTGCCGCGGGCTGGCTCAGCGCCGCTGCCACGAGCAGTAGCCCCTGGAGCCCCGGCTGTCCCGCACGCGGGGCCATCGCGGCCGACCCCGCATCCAGCGCCCGGGCCGCCGCGCTCACCAGTGAGTTGGGAGCGCCTGGTGGGGGCACGGGTGGGGCGAGTCCTTGACTCGGAGCGGCTGGCAGTCCCGGTCGGTCCGTTCGTTGTCTCGAAAGTCCGAGGAGCCGTAGTTATTGGCTGACTGGCCGGGGGCGAGAGGGGTCAGACGGGGAGCGGAGCCCCCCGCCCCCGGTGCCCTCGCCCTGCGAGCCGGCCTCCGACTTCCGCGGCCGCTCCGGGCTCGGAGCCGAGTGGGCAGGGTTTGCTTCCCCCCTCCCCGCCTCCCGGCCTCCTCCTCCGCCCCCAGCGGAGTCTCCGCTCCCTCTTCGCCGTGGGAGGCGGGGTGGGAGGCTCCCGAGAATCAGGGCTGTCGGCTGCTGCCCTTTCTCTTCACCCTCTCGGCCCCCGTCCCCCCGGGCTGCCGAGAAGTTTGCCTCCTGGAGACTCCGACTTGGTTTCCCCCTCCTCCAACCCCCACATTTAAGCTGGGTCCTTCCTCCTCCCTCTCCAGCACGTGTGGGGCGGGGCCCGCCTGCGGAGAGCGGGCAGGTGGGTCACCACCAGGGAGAATTCGGGGGTTGGGGAGGACTTTAGAGCTGCTCCTACTACAGAAGGAAGGGATGAGGGGTGGGCTGAGAAAGTTACTTATTTTCCAGCCTCTTCCTAAGGTAGAGAGACTGGAAAATCCCGGTCTCTGCTTTCTTCTCTGCGACCCTAGTTCCATTAGACCCGGCTGTGTCACCACCCCTGTAGGTCCTGTGGGACCAGCTTTTTCTCCATACCATCCCATCCCATTCCATCATCAGGAGAAGTCTGTGGCACCCGCTCCCCTCCCACCCACCAACTCTGGCTGCTCTGCCTCTGCCAGGAGTTCCCCCATCTGGTTTCCTCCACTGGGCTGGACTCCTCTGCCAAGCACTGCTCTAGGCACAGAGACACGGGGGTGTAGTGATTCTGCTCTTTGCTCTCATTCCCTGCCCCCAAACGTCTTAGACTCCTGGGATTCCGTTGGACACCATCAACCAGTCCCTCCAGGCTTCTCCGCCTGTGAGTGGGGTTTGGGGCACCAGAGGTTGGGAGAACAGGAGCAGATTTTGCAGCATGGAGTGGGGGGTCTCAGAAGGGGCCAGGGCTGAGGTGGGGGCTGAGGTGTTTACAGATTTGTTTTGTTCTGGATTTTTTTTTTTTCCCCAGAACTGGGAAGCTCCAAACCTGATTTAAAGAGACAGGCTCCTGAGAAGGAAGCATTCCTGCTCTTGGCATGAATTATTCAGGCTGGAGAGGCTGACACTTGATCCGCAGGCCATTCGGGTATCAGCACAGCTGCTTGGGATAGAGGCTCCCCCCTCCTCCCAAGAATCAGTCTCTTTCTCCTGAATTGGGGACGATTATGTTGACTCCTTTCCTGAGGTTATATTTAACAGATCGACAAAAGGATCAATACCACTTAAGGAGAAGAGGCAGACCCTGCAGTGGCCTGGGTCTTGGGCACGGACCAACATTAAGGGGCAGGGCTGGTGATGGTGGGGGTCCCCCAGCTCTCCCCTCCTCCCAACCCTCTCTTTTCCCTACCCCTGTCATAACTCTCCCAGGTATGAGAGCTCAGATGTGCTTCATGCAAGTCCATGCAGACTCATTCATATGTGCGCATAGGATTGTAGGTTTGAGTGCGTCCTGGCATGTGTCCATAAATTGATAAAGACATACATATTTGAATATGCACACTTCTGAGCCCATGCAAGTTCCTGGGTACATTCTCAGAGGGCAAGCTTATAGGCCCATGCATAAGCCATGCCAAACATAGGGACCCAGAGATTGGCTAGCACAGTCAGAGCCTACTCCTCCTGCCCTGCACCATGCCCTTGGTCTGTGGAGGTAACAGGCTGGTGGTGTCTTTTCTCACATGGGCACACGTACTCAAGTAGATGCCATTGGGGCTGGGTCCCCAGCTGTAGCACTCTCCTAAACCCTGGCCCACACAGCAACATGCCCAGTTCTGACATCTCCCCTGGTAGGAGGCACTGGGTCATCTTCACTTTTGTGTTTCCAGTATAGGGACTATCATCACAGAAGAGTGTGTAGTGCAAATGACAGACTGAATGAACAGAACAATCTGTTTCCTTGTCTGCTTCCAGGCCCTGAGAAATCACAGACCACTGCCAAGACTGGAACTCCTTCCCCAGGCCCCATGGTGGCTGGCCTCAGATTGGCTGATGCCCACCCCCTCTTCTGCTCCCCAGGAAAGGAGTTGCATGGCCACAGGCACCCTTGATTGGGGGGGTGCTTGACACCTCATTTGGGGAAATGAGGCGTGGGGAGAATTTAGAATCATCAGGTGCCAGAGAATAAGGCAAATGTCCTCTGTATTGCACAAATGGGGAAATAGGCCAAAGGGGCCCCAAGGCCCCTGTCAAAGTTTCAGGGTTTAGCCTAGAAACCTGGCCCCAGGGTCCTTGCCCAGGACTCTGTCCAAGATGGTGGGGTGCATCTGAGAGGGTCCTGCACCACAAGGAAGTCTTATCCTGACCCCAGGAAGCTGAGGCTGGGAATGGATGCCGTGGTTGGTCTGGTGTGACCTCAGGCTTGTGTCAATCTTGGGCTGTCACCTTCCTCTTCTGTAAGGGGGATAGGCTTTGAATTCCTGTTCTTCCTGTTTCTCTCAGGGCTGTTATGATAAAGTGAATTGAAAGTGCCTCAAAACAAGAAAAAACATTTCACCTGGGTCTGGGGGCCTAGCACTCATGCTGCCAGACCCTGGATAAGGCATTGCCCCTCTCTGGGACTAATACGCTCCCTTGTCATTTTTCCCTGTTCCATGTTCTTTCCTTCTCCAACATAGCAAATTTGTGGTAAATGTTAATAAAATGAGTTTCTGCTTATCTGTCTGTATGGCCTCTACTCAGCCTTCTCTCCTCTCTTCCCACTTTGTATAGGTGTTTCCCTTCTAAATTCTCCTGGAACCAATTTCTCTCTGTCCAAGTTCCCCAAGGAGTCAAATCTGCAAGCCACTGGGGCTGAGGGATCTCTGTTCTTTGGAGGAACAGCGCTCTCCATCTTAGATTTGCCAGTGTTCAGTATGCATTAAGTGTTCAATAAATGTGTGTCCACTTGAGTCTGAGGCTGTGTGTTTATTCTCTGATGCATCTGGTGGAAGTCTCTTCTCTTGGACTGTTTCCTCCAGCTGGGGTGCTCTCTTGATTCTGTTTCTCCAGTCCAGTCTGCTGTCCCTCAGGACTTGTGAGTTTTGCCCCCTTCAGGGAGCCCTCATGTCTTCGCCCTCCATCCTTTGAACTTCATTTATCAATCAGAGGGTTAAGACTCCCCTGATCTTCTTGACTGTCAGCAGCTGGGGCTCAGGACTGGTCTAATTTCTTAGGAATCAGTACAGAGAAGGCATCAGGGAACATTTGCTAGATGAAATAATGATTTAAAAATCTGTGACTCGAATCTCCCATCCCTATGAGGCAAGCTTGGTGAGGATCACTCATCTACACTTCATACCAGGAGATAGCCGGTAGCCGGTCAGAAATGTTAAGTGCTTTCCCTAAGGTTGCACAGCTGACTGGGACCTGAGCCCGATAGAAGCTCAGGTTTCTTGCCCATCTCCTTTGCCGCAGCCCCCCTCATCCTAGGATCCCTCTCTCCTGGGAGTGTGGCTGGGTCAGATCCCAGGGGAGCCTGTGGGCAAAAAGCTCCCACCCTCAGGGTTTCCTTAGGACTCGGAAGAAGCAAGGTACCCCTTGCCACCCGTGGAGAGTGATCATCTGCCCTGTGCCCAGATGAATATCCCCCATGTCAGCCACGCTGGATCTCCGTGCTTGAATTTATTACTCCACTAGGTCCCAGAGCCCCTCTGTGAGTATTCCAAGATGTTGTCTCTACCTGAGCCTCTAGTGCCTTCACTGGGCCTTTTCTGCTGGCGCAGACCCTGCTCTTGGTCAGCTCCACTAAGCCTTGGTAGGGAGCACAGAGTGTGATGACGTCCCTGAGATCACCCAGCAGGTAGCCCCTTCTCCAGCTCCATTTTGTCATCAGAGGTGTGTCAATATTACTAAAGTCCTTGGACGCACCTCAGTTTCCCTGTTGCAAAAAAGTGTGTATGGATGGGATGGTCTTGGGGGACCTAGTGGTCTTGTGCCCCTTGGCTTTTTAGGGATGGGGGTCAGGGAGGGGAAGGTCATACTGGGATTGGCCCAAACTGGTGCCCCCACCTTCTCAATATGTGACCTTGAACTTGGCACCACCCCAATTAAGGCCTTGGTTGCCTGACTAGAAAGTGGTAGGGGTGGCCTGGGGTCCTTCTGGGGTGGATGCTGTAGCGTCCTGAGATCCAGGCTCCCTTTGTCCTCTGTCCCAGCAACCCTCCTGCTGCCTCGCTGTCCCTCTGTTTCCCCCTCCTCCAAGGCAAATGGAGGAGCAGCAGGCAGCCTGATGTGATGAACTCAGCCATGAGGTAGTAGTGGGGGAGGCCCCAGCTTCTCTCTTCTTGCTTGACTTCCTTGCCATCAGGGATAGGAAACTTCACTGTGGGCCTTGCCATTCCCATTTCTCACTCCCCCTCCCCTCCCCCCTGCTGTGAAACACAGGAAAATCCATAGGCCCAAGATTCATTTTCTCCATTGAGTCAGCAGAGGCCCGTGCTGCTTCTGAGGGGCAGGCAACTGGCTTTTAAATAACTCTCTGCTATTTAATACCCTCCTCCTCCATTCAGTGGCCTGGGCCTCTGGGGAAAGGCTAGAATAAATAAGCTGGATGCGTCCTCCAAAAGTCCTAAATGTTCTTGCTCCCACCTCAGTCTTCCCCCCAACCCCCAACTCCCAGACCATTGGAAAAGATGACTCCTTACTACATCTGTACCTTGCTTTACAGTTTCTAAGTGGTGCCCAGGCTGGGTTTGTTATCCCAGTTTAGAATGGGAAATGGACATTTAGAAAAGGAGAGAGATCCCACTTGACTTTTGGTCTTTGCTGTTGGCTGGCTGTGTGGCTATGGGCAGGTGGGTCCCTGTGCCTCCCTGGGCTTGTGTTTCCTCATCTGTGCTGCAAGGTGGTTCTGCCATTGGGTTGTCATTGGTCCCCTTGGCTGTGTAATGTTATGATTTGCTGTGCTGGCCTAGGTCTCCTTCCCTAATGAAGCTTCTGTTTCTGCACTCCTCTTCAAGGAAAGGCTAAAGAGCAGAGCTGCCTGAGGCTAAAGGCCAGCTAGGGTCTGGCCCCTGGGATTCCACTCTGTTGAGTCAGGGACAGGAGTGGGTAGGGGAGACAGGGAAGGGAAAGGAGCAGAGTTGGGTGCCTTCTCTCCCCTCCCCTCCCCTCCCCTCCCCTCCCCTTTCGTTACTTCTTTTTCTTTTTTTTGTTTTTTGAGATGGAGATTCACTCTTGTTGCCCAGGCTGTAGTGCAGTGGCACGATCTCGGCTCACCGCAACCTCTGCCTCCCAGGTTCAAGCGATTCTCCTGCCTCAGCCTCCCTAGTAGCTGGGATTATAGGCATGTGCCACCACGCCCGGCCAATTTTGTATTTTTAGTAAAGACAGGGTTTCTCCATGTTGGTCAGGCTGGTCTCAAACTCCTGACCTCAGGTGATCCGCCCGCCTCGGTCTCCCAAAGTGCTGGGATTACAGGCGTGAGTCACTGCACCCGGCCCCTTTCGTTATTTCTTGTTTTTGCCAGTAGAGGTTGGGACAGACCAAGGGCAATATAACCTGTCTTGGTTCTCTTAAATCCCAAGGTCTCTGCTGCTGTGGATGCAGTTTAATGAGGTGGGAACAAAACCCTCTTCCTCAACTGTGCCCAGGCCCAGGCTCCTGATAATGGAAGTTAGTGGGCCCAGTTCTCCTGGCTTTGCCACTGTTCTGCATTATTCAGAAGACAGGGATTGATATCTCTGTTGGCTATATGAGAACACTGGAAGGTTAAGAGCTGTGCTTGGGGTCATCCCAGATTAATGATGGAACAGGGCCTATAATCTAGGTTTTCTAATTCCTTACTCAGTGTTCTTGCCACTTCCCTGATCCAGGCAGGAAGTTGGGACCTGAGGGATGAGCATAGGAGAGGCAGCTGGTTCTCTAGGAGTGACCTTAGTTTGCCCAACTTCTTTAGCCTCCTCTTGGGTCCTCATGCTCTTCCTCAAATGTACTGAGCCTTCTACTTCTAGAATCACAGAATCTTGGAATCAAAACATTGACTGCTAAGAACCACAGACTCAGAGAGCCATAGAACTGTTGTCCCTTTGAATCAGAACAAAGACTTATGGTGTTGGTAGTATGGGTGGTGGTGAATGAGACACTTAGAGCTTGTGGTAGATTGTTGTATTGATGGTCCAAAATGAATTCTGCCTATCTAAGTCCATACTTTTATGTTGTCCCTCCCCACACTGACTTTGGGTTGGCCGTGTGACTTCCTCTGCCTCTGGTTAATGAGACATCAGCAAATGTGATGCAAGCAGAGTCTTAATAAGTACTTGTGCATTGGGATTCACCTCTTCTTGCTCCCCTGAAACTGCCATGTGTAGAAACACAAGCATGCCTTTTAGAGGAAGAGACCAGAAATAAACCGTACCAGCTGAAGACCAACCAGCTCCCTGATGGTCTTCCACCTGCCTCCAGCCACCTGAATGACCCCAGATGAGACCAACAGAACTACTCAGCTGACCTGAGTCCAAATTTCTGACTCACAGAATTGTGAACAAATAAAATGGTGGTTGTTTTAAACCACTAAGTTTTGGGGTGGTTTGTTACACAGCAGTAGATAACTGATGCAGAACCTCATCATTGTATGATCTTGGTCATAGATTCAATATGCCCTGACAGTCACAGCATCATGGAACCCCAGGGCCAGAAACGAACCACTGATGTAGAATCCAAGGAACAGAAGAGTCCTGAAAACACCTTAACTCCCACCCAGTGGTACCCTCTCCTTTCACTGTCAGACCACGTGACCACTCACCGTCTTTCAACATTAAGCCCTTTCCCCACCCACAGATGTCCCTTATTCTTTAGCGTTCTGCCCATTCTGTCACACAGTCTTCTGGTTCCACCCCTCAGCTGGCTTCTCAATCCCTGCTCTAGGAAGACTTCCCATATCGATCTGTTTGCTGTGGTCCTGGGAGCCAAATGTGGACTTTGTGGAAAGTAGTCTTAGTATTCATCCCAGTTCCTAGCACGGTGTCTGGCCTAGAACTTATCTTGAGGACAACAACAAGCACCACCAACCACTTCTCACTTTCTGTCCTGTTGCCTCACAACTGGCAGTCCTGGATCTGTCCGTGGTCCTGAACGTCTTTTTCCGTCTTGTCACTGTCTGCATCAGACTGGCCACTTCCCACATTCCCCAAATTCCATTGTTTCCCCCTCCCCCATATATAGATCATTAGCCTGGACTATTAAATGCAAAATAATATGTGGTGATGATGATATATATTAATTAGGATTCGTTTCAACTATATGCGTCAGGATGCCCAAATGAATTTCTTAAATGATAGAGAAATAGAAGTTCAGTTTCTTTTTCTCTCATGAAAGAAAGTCCAGATGTAGTAGCCCAGAGTCTAAATGGTCTCTCCAAAGTCATGAGGACCTCACATCCTTCTAGCCTCCCACTCTGCCTTCCTGATAGTCCTCATTGCCATGGTCCAAATGGCTGCTAGAGCACCAGCCTTTCCTCCATGGCAGATGGAGGAAAGCTATAAATAACGGTACCCCCTTCCCTTCGTTGGCACTCTCTATGCTTTCATTCAACACTTTCACTTACATAAGCACACCTAACTAGCTTTAAGAGGCTAAGTAAGATAATGTGTCCAGCAAAAAGTTATGGTCCTTATTACTGAAGAGGAAGAAGAAATAGCTATTGAAAAGCAACTACAAATCTCTGATATTAGTAACGGAACAGAGGTGTTGATGGTGACAGAGATTGTGGTATAATAGTTGTAGTGTTAGTAATGGTGATGGTAATAGTGGTGGTGTTGGTGGTGGGAGAGTGGGGGTGATAATGGTGATGGTAGCATGGATGGTGGTGAATGAAGCTGGTGGCTGGTAAAACTCAGATCCAGGAGCACACCCTCCCTTACACATTAGCCTGGACCAGGAGAATACTGGGAGATGGACCTGGTGACTACAAAGTGTCTGAGCCTTGGGGCCTGCTCCAAGCCATGCGGGAGTGATTTCTGGCACCCCTGCTATTTGCACTTCATCAGTTACAAGCCTCCCTCCTTCTTGGGTACAAGTTATCCCCAGCAGAACATGAATCAGATTCCCCCATCTAGTCTAGAAATAACTCTGGAATGAAAATTTTACGCCTTAGGGATGTGAAGCAGGAAGGGCAATATTGGACTTCCATTTATTAGACAATAAGCACTGATGGAATTTGTGGTTATAGTCAAGGAAAGCTTTGCTGTGAAATACACAGAGAAACACATGGACATGTAGCTTCAGAAATAGAATCAAGTCATTACAAAAACAGAGAGTTACAGAGATGGAGAAAGAAACAGGCCCACAATCAGAAACCAACAGGCACAGACACATTAGTCTCACAAGGATGGCCAATCTGTCTCCCCAAAGAGATAAGGATACCTGGCCATCTTTTTGTTGTTGTTGTCTGTTTGTTTGCTTGCTTGTTTGAGACAGGGTCTTCCTCTGTCTTTAAGACTTGAGTGCAGTGGTGCAATCATAGCTCACTGCAGCCTTGAACTCGTGGGCTCAAGCGATCCTCCTGCTTTAGCCTCCCAAGTAGCCGGGACTACAGGCACATGTCACTATGCCTGAGTAATATTTAATTTTTTTTTGTAGAGACAGAGTCTCACCATGTTGCCCAGGCTGGTCCTGAACTCCTGGTTTCAAGCAGTCTTTCTACCTGGCCTCCCAAAGTGCTAGGATTACAGGTATGAGCCACTGCCCCTGGCCCACTCAGCCATCGTACTCCAATGGAAAACTTTCATGTTACCAGCTGGGTCCTATGCACTGAAGATACCTAGGAGCCAGAAATAACAGTGATGAGGGGCTCAGAGGTCAGTAACCAATCACAGAAGCGGGCAGTCTGACCTTCCATGCTGCTCTCATCTGCAATGTGATATTGCACTAGTGCACCATGGCCTGCACCAGGCTTTGTGACTGAAGGTGATCAGAGGGGTGAGGCTTGGGTAGGAGGGGGTGTGTCCTCCAGGAAGTCTCCCTCCAGGGGCCCAAGGACACATCTGGAAGCCATTAACAGAGGGACCATCAGGCAGCAGGCTCTGGCTCCAGGTGAGAAGGCGTGATGAGAACATGTGGCAGCCTCCCGCTTGCTGGAGCTGGCACATGGAGGACACCTTGGCACTGAGTAATTCCAGAATCACCCTCTGCCCAGCACTCACCTAGAATGTAGAGCTGTCCACAGGGCGGGCCCTGGAGCTTACCTCCAGAACCTTTGGTGATCCCACCTCCAGTTCACCTCTCGAACCTTTGATGCCAGCTTTCTGACCTCCGTAGTGGCACTCTTTTTCCAGAAACCCATCCTGATGCCTCCTTTGCCCCTCCCCCCTTAGTCTCTTTCCTTTTCTGCTTCTGCTCAGAGCTCCTATAAGACATTGCTCTGACAGGCCTCCCATTTCCATTGATCTGTGCTTCTTTGGAAGTGACAGCCCTGCCTAGCTTCAGCTGCTGCAGTTCTTCTCTCTGTCCTGCTGGAGCATCTCCATTTCATGGCACTTGCAGTCCTTTCCTAGTGATTGAAGATGTCTGGGTCCCATGTTGGGTCTCAACCCCCTTGCTGCTAACCCTTGGTCCTGGGACTCATATGAATGACTGTCAATTAATTTCCTGCCACTGCAGCACTGGAGCTCCGAGTTCATGATGGAGCCCCGAGAGATTCCACTCTGCAGACAGATCATCTATTACCACCAGCCTGTACCTCCAGAACTGGGGGCTTCTGCCACCCTGGAACTTCTCCCTTCCCAGCATCATGTTGGCTGTTTACCAGGATGTTCTATTCCTGGCTTCCCCCAGTGGATCTGGTTCTAGGTTGCTGGATTTCCCTGACTGCGTTTCAGAATGATAGAAAAAGCATTTAGTCCCAGGTGGCGTTGGGATAACTTCTTCCAAGCCCATACGGGTATAATAGAGATCCCTGGGGATCTCTATGAGTTCGTCACTCACTGGAAGGCTGTGAGTGGGCAGGAAGACCTTGAAGGCTGGCCAGTGCATTGATTATTGGCTGTCCCACATATTCCTGGACATAGGACACGAACCTCAGAACAGATGGGTGAAAAGCAAGTTGTGTAGGCAAGAAGTTCCCTTGGGGCAACCCCAAACTCTGGGTCTCAGCAGCCCCCACAGCTCAGCCAGGATAAGCAGCTCTCACCCTGTCCTTAGCACAAGGACTGACTGTGGTTGGGGCCTTAGCTTTGCCCTGCCAGTGTGTCCCCATCCCTGCCCTGGGGAAGGGAGAAAGAAGCCAGTTGGAAGTTCAGAAAAGGAAAGGCTAAAAAGGAGCCCACAATCAGCACTAATTAGCCACTGGGAGAGAGGAAAGGAGGTCAGAGGACTGAGTCTACTTCTGAAAGAAAGCATCTGGCAGGCAGAACCCCGGTTGGTCATCACCCCCGACTGCCCAGCATGGGCTTGGCCCCACACAAGCCCATCTGACACTGCCCCAGCCCTGCTAGGGGCAGGGCTCCACCTCTGCCCATATACCCTGTTCAGATCTTCAGACCTTCTTCTCTGGAAGAGACAACTGGCTAAAAGGAAAGAGGGAAAGAGGTGAAAGAGGGAGGGAGGGAAGGCAGGCAGATGCGATTGAGCACCCACTGTGTGCAGTGTACTGAGTTGAGAGCTTTGCATACAGGATTATGTTTAATTCTCGCAATGGTCCTGAAATGTGGGTACCTTGGCCCTCAGCCTCCCAGGTAGCTGGGACTACAAGTTTTGAATACAGAGGTAGACACTCAGGTTAAGTAATTGATCCAAGATTACTGAAGAGAGTCTGGTTCAGGCTGTATATGCTGCAGTCTATATTCTCAGTGCTGTGCAATGAGCACTTGGAGGGCAGAGCCCTTGCCCGAATCATCTCTGTGCTCCCAGTGCTCTGCCCAGGCACATGGCAAGTGCTGAGAAGAGCTGTTGAACTTGACAGGCAGAAGAGGCTGAGCCAGGAAAGGACACAAAAAGAGGGAGACGGTGGAATGGTGGAGGTGTAGCAGGTGACTCCCATCCCACGGGACACCGAGCAGGGGACCTCTGGGGGGAGCTTTCCTGGGGCCCAAGACAGCCTTTTACCCAGCCATGGGAGGAGGCAGGGAAGGTAGAAGTGGGGGAACATTGTATTTATTCTTCCCTCTTCTTCCAATTCCCCGGTAGTTACACTGAAGCAGAAAACACAATGAAGAACCTTTAAGCTCTTGCTGGAGCCAAGCCACCCATGCTGGAGCCAAGGCAGATCACCAGCAGGCCAGCTGGCCCAGAGCCAGCTTGTGGCCCAGGGTTGGGGGACCAAGGGGTGTTGAGGGGAAGAGGGCCTCTGGGTACGGCCACTGTGGGCATGATGCCCTTCCACATGGGCTGGACCTTCTGGCAGGGCTGAGTGTCCCTAACGAGGAAGACAGGCAGTGGCATGGGGGGAGGGAAGTGTATCGTCCTGTGTCCCTGAGCACCCCAGTAGCAACTGGGGAGTAGGAGAGATACACTGTGGGTCAGGCCGACTTCACATAGTGGCTGAATCAGTCCTCACAACCATCACCCTGAAAGGTGATGATTCTCAGTCCTGATTTTTTTTTTTTAAATGGAGTCTTGCTCTGTCACCCAGGCAGTGGTGCAATCTTGGCTCACAGCAACCTCTGCCTCCCAGGGTTCAAGCGATTCTCCTGCCTCAGCCTCCTGAGTAGCTGGGATCACAGGCGTGCATCACCATGCCTGGCTAATTTTTGTATTTTTAGTAGAGATAGGGTTTCGCCATGTTGGTCAGGCTGGTCTCAAACTCCTGATCTCAGGTGATCCTCCTGCCTTAGCCTCCCAAGTGCTGGGATTACAGGCACGAGCCACCACATCCGGCCAGCCATAATTTTAAAGATGAGGTACTGTGGTTCACACCTGTAATCCCAACATTTTGGGAGGCCAAGGCAGGAGGATCACTTGAGGCCAGGAGTTTGAGACCAGCCCAGGAAACTTCAGGAGACCTTGTCTCAACAAAAAAATAAAAAAAGATGACTGGGCATGGTGGCACACGCCCGCTGTCCCAGCTAGTCAGGAGGCTGAGGTGGGAGGATCGCTTGAGCCCTAGGGGTTGAGGCTGCAGTGAGCCATGATTGCACCACTGCGCTCCAGCCTGGGTGACAGAGCAAGACTGTTTCAAAAGAAAAAAAAAGAAAACGAGGAAACTGAGGCATAGAGAGGGTAAGTAACTTGCCTAAAGTCACAGTTGAGTTGGAGGAGGGCTGGGATGCCTCCCCTGGCTGTTTGGCTCCAGGCCTGCTCTTAATCATTATGATCTCCTGAGAGGAGCGGCGAGAAGCTTGCCTGCCTGCACCCCCCAGCAATTAAGGACCCCTTGGTATTGTGAAAAATGTCAGTGGAGTGTGTCTGATTAGGCTCATCAGTGCCCAGCATGGGACACATGTGTTTTTAAGATGGATCACCATTATCCCTGGCTGAAGAATTGCATGGGGTTTTCTAATTACAAATTATTCCTGCTGGATTTCATTATGCTTCCTCTTGTACTGGCTTTTTGTATTTTCATTAATCTTATAAAACTTTGAAAATCATGATCAGCCAAGCTTATTTTCTAGGTCTTAAAAATATATACTTAAACTTTTATTAAGGCACAGTATTGTTATATTTTTTAAAAAGTTAATATTTGACTCAATATTACAAAACAGCAATTAGTTGAATTTTACCATTCCACAATTATAATGAGTCAGAAGAGAAAGCTGAACGTTTATCTTCCTATAGAAAACCTTCATTCACTCAGAAACCAAATTTTCTGTGGTAGAGAAAAGTTTTCACTTAAGTGTTTTAAACTGTTTTCAGCCAACAACCAAGTAGGCAAGAAGCCTGTGTTAATTTCATAATTTCTAACTGAGACTTTTCACTGATCACTGAAAATTCTTCCAGTTTAACAGCATTAACAAAGACAGCAGAAAATGAATGGTATATATCATTTTAAAAAGAAGAATATAGTTCAAATCCTAGCTAGGAAAAAAAAAATTTAAAGAAGAATAAAGCGTAGTGATCACCAGGACCAAGCCTAGGTTTACTTAAAAGAAGTCAGGCTAATCTCTCATTTCTCTTACTTTGGGAGAACCAAAATTGCAATAGATCAGGGGTCTGTTGAAGTCTTGAGAATCTTGATTTCAAAAAGGCAATTGGAACATCTGCCAAGTGACTTTTTTTTTGTTTTTGAGACAGAGTCTCGCTGTGTCGCCCAGGCTGGAGTGCAGTGGCGCAATCTCGACTCACTGCAACCTCTGACTCCTGGGTTCAAGTGATTCTCCTGGCTCAGCCTCCCAAGTAGCTGCGACTACAGGCACCACCACGCCCAGCTAATTTTTGTATTTTCAGTAGAGACGGGATTTTACTATGTTGGCCAGGCTGGTCTTGAACTCCTGACCTCAGGTGATCCGCCCACCTCGGCCTCCCAAAGTGCTGGGATTACAGCGTGAGCCACCATGCCCAGCCTCCCAAAGTATTTTTATGGCAAGCTACAGTCGGGATCAAATTGTGATACACTAGGGGAATCCCTGGCTGCCTGGACAGCAGGTGGTGGAGAACAGATAAGTGGATCAATGGCAGCTTAGAGGGAAGACTAGTGCCCTGCTCCGGGCTTGGTCCTCCCTGCTGTCTTGCTCAGTCTGATGTGTTTTTTCAAGGACTTGGATTAGGCCAAATAAAGCATGCTTATCAAATCTCGGGGGGAGAGTGATTATGTCAGACAGCAGAACTGGGTTTCAAAATGATCTGGATTACCTTGGCCCATAGGTGATGACCATAGGTTCATGTTCATGGAGGTAAATGTCAGGTCCTTATCAGGGCTCAAAGGTTGGGCTGAGGGAGAGGAGAAGGAATTATTGAGCACATACTTCGTGCTTTATCCTAACGTAAGATAACTCAGTTAATAGTAAAAACCTTAAGAGGAGGATGTTGTTCTCCTTTTATTTTTTTTTAATTATAGATTCAGAAGGTACGTGTGCAAATTTGTTAAACAGATATTTTGTGTAATGATGAGGTTTGGGCTTCTAGTGTATCCATTGCCCAAATAGTGAACGTTGTACCCAGTAGATAATTTTTCAATCTCACCCACCTTCCACCCTGTTCTCATTTTATAATGGAAGAAACTGAAAGCCAGAGAAGCTGAGCATTTGCTCAGGTCACATAGTAAGAGATGGAGCTTAGATCAAAGCCAAGGCCCATAAGACTCTTAGGTCCATCTTCATAAAAAGTTCAGGATGGAGGAAACAGCACTTAATAGCAGTTTATGTGGAAAGAAAACAAAACCACACATTTATGTGATATTAGTCCTGAATTCATATGCTAAGTCTTCTCTGAGCCTCTCTTCTGGGGACCATCCTTGAGCTAGGCTCGGGGTGCAGAGATGAAAACTCACAGCCCCTGAGCAAGTTGAGCTCCTGGTCTGGGAGAAGAGCAACCAACACTAGAACAGGTGAATTTGACAGTGCTGGGCATACAGGATACTGTGGGAGTCCAGAGAAAACCTGAGCCCTCCAGAAAACTGTAGAGGAGGCAGTGCCTGGCCTGAGACCTGAGGCTGGATGGCTTGTCTGGGAGTCCAGGGAGGACATGGATTGTAGGTCCCGGCAGGTTGACCCAGTCTGGGCCTCACTTCTGCCCCTCAGTGGTGAGGGGCACTGAGGCCCCGGAAGGGGCAGAGCTGAGGGAAGGAGGTTTGCCAACTCTCCAACAGAAATGGAAGAAGAGAGCAGGAGGGGGCGGGGCGTGATGGCTCACACCTGTAATCCCAGCACTTTGGGAGGCCGAGGTGGGAGGATCACTTGAGATCAGAAGTTCATGACCAGCCTGGCCAACATGGTGAAACCCCATCTCTACTAAAAATACAAATATTAGCTGGGCATGGGTGCCTGTAATCCAGCTACTTGGGAGGCTGACGCACAAGAATTGTTTGAACCCGGGAGGCAGAGATTGCAGTGAGCTGAGATCGTGCCATTGCACTCCAGCCTGGGCGACAGAATGAGACTCTGTCTCAGAGAGAGAGAGAGAGAGAGCGCGCAGGAGGGGAGTGGGAGTTCTGGAAGGCATCTGAGAGCCAGGCGGGGACACGCCTCTGTGGACGCTGGGAGGTTCTGGGACCTTAGCTCCAGATAGGCCAGTTACTTTGTAACACCCCACTGTGTCCTGCAGCTGATCCTTCAAGTGAGAAGGGCTAGAGACTGGTGTTCAGGGGCAGTGAGCACGTAAACAGATGTCCTGGGAATCATTTGGAAGAGGAAAAGAGGGCATCCCAGGTCCTTGTGCTCACAGGAAAGACAATCTGAATAACACATGGAAGTTTCTAAGGTGGGGAATGAGGCCAGGTGGGCTGGAGACAGGAGGTCAGGAGACAGAGAAGGGGGTTGTTGAGATACAACTGGCACTGTCAGCAAAGGCCAGGCCATGGTGGGCCTTGCAGGCCTTGAAGATTTTAACCTTTGTCTCAAAGGCAAGGAGAAGCCATTGGAGGCTTTTAAGTAGAAATGTGACATAATTTTGTTTGCATTTTGTAAAGATCACTCTCACCACATGATTGAAAGAGGTGAAAGGCGATGGTGCTTGTGCTGGGTGGTGGTGAGGAGGTGGGGAGTGGTGGGTGGGTTTGAGATACTTGGGGTCTCAGGACAGGCTGGATACAGGATGAATGGGAGGGATGGGGTTCCTGCCCTGTGGGTGGTAGAATTGACAGAGGGAAGACCAGGTGTGAGGTGGCAGACAGGGTGAACTCAGTCTTGGTCCTGATAAGTTAGGGATGCCAAGACATCCAAGTGGAGACATTGACTGGGCAGTGGGATATTGAAGCCTAGAATTCAGGAGCCATGTCAGGGCTGGGGGTGCACAGCTGGGATTTGCCAGCACTTAGAGGATAATTGAAGCTACAGACCCACCATACCTGTATATTCAAGGCCCTTCTGGGTCCCCTAGCTGCTCTGGGAAGCCATTCCTGACCCCTACGCCACTGCAAGGCTAGCTTAGGGCACCCTCCAGCTCCCTCTGCTTCCCGGTGGTGGTGTCTTACCAGTTTCTGCCACCTGCTCTCTGCCTGCCCCCAGATGGCGCGCTCCTGAGGGCAGGGACCACATTCATTCCTGCTTCCCCAGAGCCCAGCACAGGCTGTGGCTCAGAGAGGCATTTCAGCAGTTTGAGTAGAGTGGGCTGCCAGAGAGGGAAATGAGCTTCCTGTCCCAGAAGGCATGAGAGCCAGGGCTCTACAGCCAGGGGATGAGAGAGAGCCCTCCATTCAGCAGATGTCCTTTGGAGTCTAGTTTTCCAGGATCTGAGTCACCTCCCCAAGGGAAGAGGAAGCGTTTTCACCTGAGTCCATGGTCATTCTGTGGCCTCCTCCAGAGAGGTTTTTAGAGGCTGTGCTGAGCTCAGCAGAATGCCCTCCTCCTGCCACCAGCCTCTTTGGCCCTGAAGCTGCCACCAAAGCATAGATGCCTTGCTAGAGTTTAGCAGAAGCTGCTGAGGTGGCTCTGGTCTGGATTGTTAGGGTTGGCTGCTTGCCCTGCCCAGCCTCCTAGACCTCAGCCTTGGCCTGGGCCCTCCTCCTCCCTGCCGCCTCTGCTTTACCCATGGCATCTCTTACTGCAGTGGCTTAGCTACCGGGACCGAAGTGGGCCTCAGCCTAGAGATTCTAGGGGCTCGGCAGGGAGTATACTGGGAAGGAGAAGGAGAGGGAGGAGCTTGGTGAAGAAGCTGGGAGGGAGAGAGAAGGGAAGAGGTTTGGGGGAGAGGAGAAAGAGACACAGAAAGTCAGCACTGGGCTGGGTGGCCTTGAGGTTACCAGCTCCTCCCTAGATTTGCCCAGGAAAAAACTGAGAAGAGAGGGGGCCTGACTTACTAGAGGATGCACGGGGCACCAAGAATCCTCCTTGCACTTGGAAGGGCGAGAAAGGCCAAGCCAGGCAGAGGGCCCTGGAGGCCAGGGGAGGTCGCGGCAGTGCAGGGAGGAAAGGGGGCTGGGGGCTTGCCACTCAGACAAGAAAGATACCGAAGGCACCAGGGAGAGGCCCACAATTCACACAACTGAGCAGCCCTGCCCCATTTGCAGAGGAAGGTGAACCTTGAAGCCTGGGAAATGAGAGATGAAACCAGCAGAGAGGAGGATTCCAGCTACCGGAGCTGGAGTCCTCATAGTGCAGAAGGGCTTGATAACATACACGTTGTTACAAGACGTGGGCACACTGGGCTCTTCCCACCCTGGTTCTGAGTGGTCGGCCGGAGATAACCGTGGTCACTGTGCCCTCATGCTGGCCACACCAGCTTGGTTAGTGAACGCTGCAGGAACTGCCAGGCTGTCCCAGAAAACGCAGAACTACTTATGCTTCCAACCATGATAGGATATGACTATGAGAACTTGAAAGGACCAAGGCATGTCAGTACCGTCACTAGGGTAATATCTTATTTATGCTTGTTTCTTTTTCTTTTTCTTTTTTCTTTTTTCTTTTTTTTCTTTTTTGAGACAGATTCTGGCTCTGTCGCCCAGCCTGGAGTGCAGTGGCAAGATCTCGGCTTACTGTAACCTCCACCTTCTGGGCTCGAGCCATCCTCCCACTTCAGCCTCCTGAGTAGCTGGGATTACAGGCGCTTGTTACCACATCTGGCTAATTTTTGTATTTTTTGTAGATTCAGAGTTTCACCATGTTGGTGGGACTGGTTTCGAACTCCTGGGCTCAGGCAATCCACCCATGTGGGCCTCCCAAAGTGCTGGAATTACAGGTGTGAATCACTGTGCCCGGTCTATGCTTGTTTTTAAAATAAAATTTATTTTACTTTTTTTTTTGGTGTAAAAATTTGAAAAACAGAAGTTGAAAGAAAAATAATTATGCTCATAGTCCCACCATTTAGATACTTTTTTTGATGGACATCTTTCCAGTCCTTTTTCTATGCATATTTTCTTCATAATTATTATAACACTGCTATAATCCTTAAAATGGTTTTACAGCTGGGCACGGTGGCTCACACCTATAATGTTAGCACTTTGGGAAGCCATGGCTGGAGGATTGCTTGAGCCCAGGATTTCAAGATCAGCCTGGGTAACATAGTGAGACCTTATTTCCACAAGAAATAAATAAAAATCAGGCCGGGTGCAGTGGCTCACACCTGTAATTCCAGCACTTCGGGAGGCTGAGGCGGGCGGATTGCCTGAGCTCAGGAGTTCGCGATCAGCTTGGGCAACATGGTGAAACCCCGTCTCTACTAAAATAAAAACAATTAGCCAGGCGTGACAGCATGTGCCTGTAGTCCCAGCTACTTGAGAGGCTGAGGCAGGAGAATTGCTTGAACCCTGGGAGGCGGAGATTGCAGTGAGCCGAGATCGCACCACTGCACTCCAGCCTGGGCAGCAGAGCGAGACTGTTTCAAAAAATATATATTTATATATATTAGCCGGGCATGGCGGCATGTTCCTGTAGTCCCACCTACTTGGGAGACTGAGGTGGGATGGTCACTTGAACCTGGGAGGTCAAGGCTGCAGTGAGTCGCACCACTGTACTCCAGCCTGGGTGACGGAGTGAGACTCTGTCGGAAAACAAAAACAAAAACAAAAAACCCAGCCAAACAAACAAGAAACTGTTTTTTAGCTGGGGTGTGGTGGCATGGGCCTGTGGTCCCAGCTACTTGGGAGGCTGAGGTGGGAGGGTCACTTGAGCCCAGGAATTTAAGGCTACAAAGAGCCATGATTGTACCACTGCACTCCAGCTTGGGTGACAGAGTGAGATACTGTCTCAAAACAAAACAAACAAAAAAACAGGTTTACATTATTTTTATTTATGATTGTTAAGGTAAAGTGTGCTCTCTCTCTTTTTTTTAATAGGGAAGTACAGAAAAACATTAGAAAGCTAAAAAAAAATTACTCATGATCCCATCAGTCATCGTGTGAAGACGTTGGAGTATTTATTTCCAGTAATGTTTTTGTGCCCCACACTTTTTAAAAAATGTGTACAAGTGCTTTGTGTTTACAGTTTGGGAGGCAGCATAATGTGTTTATGAATAACAACAACAAAACCCACCAGTTTTTGAGTCCTGGCTTCATCAGCTACTACTAGCTGAGTGACTTTGGGAAATTTATTTCACCTTTATTAACCTCAGTTTCCTCAGCTGTAGAATGGGAGCAACCATTACCTAGCTTATAGAGTTGCCTTGAAAATTTGTGTATATACTATACAGCCATAAAAAAGAACAAGATGTCCTTTGTGGGAACATGGATGGAACTGGAGGCCATAATTCTTAACAAACTAACACAGGAACAGAAAACCAACTACCACACGTTCTCACTTATAAGTGGGAGCTAAATGATGAGAACGCATGGACACATAAAAGGGAACAACACGCATTGCAGCCCATTGGAGGATGGAGGGTGGGAGGAGGGAGAGGATCAGGAAAAATAGCTAATGAGTACTCGGCTCAATACCTGGGTGATGAAATAATCTGTACAACAAACCCCATGACACAAGTTTACTTATGTAACAAACCTACACATGTACCGCTGAACTTAAAAGTAAAAAATAAAAAAAAGAAAAAAATAAATTGTGGATATAAAACTCCTGGCAAGGCAGAGGCCTTGGAACCCTATATAGTGCTGGGCCTTTGCTGTAAAAAAACAAAAACAAAAACAAAAACAGCTCGTGGCAATGAATTGAGCCCTTAGTGGGTCCTCAATAAAGGGGCAGCGAACATTTGCCACATTTTTTTTCTTTTTTTTTTTTGCTGCATAGGACTAATCCGTTGCTTTGTATTTTGAGTAAATCTCCCACTAGGTGAGGCTTTATGGAAACTAGGATCCCATCTCCCACTTCAAAGTCAAACGTGGCCAGATACTCTTTCACTTCCACTCCCTGCAATTTGGCCGACAGAGTGCCTGGCTCAGGATTTGATGTGAAAATTGGTGAGGCTGGGAGGAAGCTTCATTAGAACTCATTGTGCTTTTGTCATGCCACAGTCTGGATATGCAGTGGGGTGATGTTCAGAGGCCAAGATCATGCTGTTGGAGACACTGGAATCAGCTGTTCCTATGTTATGAACTTGATTGTGAATTCAGCTGTTCATTCATCTCCAGCTTTCTCATCCATTCTGAGATGCCTGGTGGAACTTTCAATAGGTTTTTTCTGTTTTGTTTAACCTGAGTCAGTTTGTTGCTTGCACCACAATGGTTAGTTCTTATCCACATATTTATTTATTTATTTTGTAGAGACAGGGTCTCACTGTGTTGCCCAGGGTGGTCTCAAATTCCTGGGCTCAAGCAGTCCTCCTGCCTTGGCCTCCCAAAGTGTTGGGATTACAGGCATGAATCACTGTGCCCAGCCAAGGTTAGTTCTTAAATCTTTCCAATAATAAAGTAAATTTGAAACATTAGCTTCAATTTCCAGCCCAAGTTTTCATGCAGAAAGGTCCTGGGGGATATGCTAGAAGTACCATTCTCTGTGCTGGCCTTTTGGACAAAGAACAGGATGACCCTCAGATCTTTGCCTCTCTGCTTGGTCCAGAGCCAGCCTGGAAAGGGAGGTGCTCAGAGAGGGCTGCTGATGGAAAGAGTAAAGGAGGGAAGGGAGAGAGTACAAAGAAGATTTCCATGTGAAGAAGAAAGCTCCTGAAGGCAGCTTAGGTGTGGTGCATTTGAATTCCTAAGGCTCTTGGGCCTCTACCCAATGAATCCTGATTCCAGCATCCTGGAACAGTTCCAACTCATTTTCCCTTTCTGATCTCACATCCTCCCATGTTTCCCAAGGATGGCACTGCCCAATATAGAAATCCTGAGTGCCATCCAGGACACTTCCCTTGATCTCTCTTCCCCAGCATCCAGCAGTCCTGGTGAGTCCACCTACTAAACATCTCTCAATCCATGTCTTGCCCCCATCCCCAGGGTTCTAGTTTATCCTCTCATCCATCTGCATTTCTCTCCAAGGCCCTGGATTACCGTAAGATGTATCCTTGGGAGGCCAGGTAGTTGTCAGGGGCAGGCCCCCAGATGTCAGCTCCCCTCTGAGCAGCGAGACTGCTTGTCTGGATATCTCCGTCCGTAGGCAAGGGGCTGTACACAGGTCTAGCCAACAATTGGAGCCCCAGAAATACCATGTCTGGCCTGAATCTCACTTGGAGCCAAGTTGGTACTAACCAGCTTGAAAAGAGGGAATATTTGTGTGTCCTTCTAGAGTCCCCATGGGTGCAGGGACTGAGTCAGGCTCATCTCTGCTCCCCCACTCTCACCCCACCCCGGTTCTAGCATGGGACATGGCCTGCCATCAGTGCTTAGAAAGTGTGGAATGACAGTCTGGGATCATTGTCTCAATCCTTTCTTGGCATCCCATCAAAAGTGAGACCTAAGCCTGCCTACCTATCCTACCTTGCACCCCCCATCCCTACCTCACTCTCCAGGCTCCATCCACAAGACTCATTCATAGTTCTCTGAATGCGTGCCAACCCACCTCACCCACCATGCCATTGTACATGCTTTTCCCTCCACCAAAGCCTTCCCTCAACCAGGTCAGCTTGAAGACCTCCCATGAATCCATCCTTCCTTTAAGGCTCAGGGAGTGCAAGTGCTGCCTCCTCTGGGAAGCCTTCTGGAACTGGCCTTGGGAGGCCTCCCTCCCTTGTGCTGTCTCCGGGCCTGCCCATGCAGAACTCTGTTTGCCACTTGGCATGGAGTGTTGTGAGTATGTGTCCCCCCACGAAGCAGTACCCCTGAAGGAACCAGGTTTGTTTCCTTCTGTACCTCCAGGGTCTAGCTGGTACCTAGCCCAGAGGGAATGCCAGGACATGGTAGTTCCTCTTCACTCATACCCACTTTTTGGAGGCAGATGATGCAGCTAGAGAGGTTGCAGGGCCTTGAATGCCAGGCTAAAGAGAGAGGCTTGGCTAGATTTGCATTGTTCAATGATACTGGTGGCTGGGACACCCTCATTTGGGGACTGGACAGTGATTTTTTTCAATTTTGAACCTCTTCCAGCCCAGAGGACAGGGATTAGTTCCTTAGCAGGAAGATAAAAGATGAGCCTGAGCTCATGACTCCCTCCTCTCCTGGACTCCCTTTCCCCTTCTGCATTCACTCTCAAGTCCCAGAGTCCCTCTCTAAAGGCCTGGGATCTGGAATCCACCCCCACTACTCAAGGACCAAGTCCAAACCTCAATCCCCAGTTATGTAAGTGAATTATCTGCTGTCCCCAACCAGCGCCAGCCAGATCTCCTCCTCCTCCTAATTGATTTAATCTTCTCATACCAGAGAGTGGGGCCGGGTTTGGGGAGATGGTGTTGATCAGAAGCCAACACATCAGTGACGTAGACTCATTAATTACAGAGAATCTGGGTCATGGATTGGCTCTTAGTGGCTCTGATCCTCCTCCTCCTCCCTAGTCATTTGGGTCTATGAAAGGACATTTTCAGCAACTCCTCATTCCTCAAGCCCCTGTCCTACATATAGAGAAAGACAAGGGTCCCTAAGACCCTGTCTGTCTCTTAGATCCCCCTAACCCTTAGCTATGAACAGAACTTCCCTGCATTCCAGTTCTGAGTACAGGACATAGATAAACCTAATTCATTGAAAAATGAAGAGATGAACAAACTATTTAACTTTAGGCTGGGACGATACCTTAATTTACTTTCCACACCAAGCATGCCTCTACTTTGCAGCTTCCTGGATAGAGGATGCCCAGACCCTATTTGTACACCCTCAGGAATAGGGAGCTCACTGCCCTGGCATGGTCCTTCCCTTGTGTGATGACTCCACCTAGGAGAAAGTCCTTTTTCACATGGGGCTGGGATACCAGCCTGGTGACTTCCCCTCGGACCCAGCTCTGCTTCCGAGGACATAGGGCATGCCCCAGGACAGCCAGCCAGACCCTGGGACACAGTGGTTGCCACTACTGAGTTTGCTTTTCTCCAGGCTGAACACTTAAGGTTCTTTCACTGGTTCCTCAATTGTTGGACTTTAGAGATTACTCTCTACTGTATCTCCTATGTGCATATCTTAGTTCATTTTTGTGCTACTATAACAGAATACCTGAGACTAGGCCATTTATAAGGAACAGAGATTTATTTCTTACACTTCTGGAAGTCTAAGATTGAGGGGCCCACATCTGGTGAGGGCCTTTGTGCAGCGTGATCCCACGGCAGAGGGGAGAAGGGCAAGAGAGGGTGTGTGTGTGAGAGAGAAAGAGAGATAGAGAGAGAAAGAGAGAGAGAGAGTGAGCAAGAGAGGGCTTGCTTTTATAACAAACCCACTTTTTCAATAATGAACCCATTTCCGTGATAGCAATATTCATTCCTTCATGAGGGCAGAGCCCTTATGAACTAATCCCCTCTTAAAGGCCCTACCTCTCAACACTGTTTAATTCAGTTTCTAACACATGGACTTTGGGGGACACCATAGCAATGCACAAGCTTTGGATGGCATCATCTATTCAGAGGTACAGAGCAGAGCACAGATTCCAGGGAAGTGTGAACAGCTCAGGGCAGGATAGAATCATCACTCTTTTTGGTCTTGTTATTAGATTTCCACTGATACAGCCTGAAATTGCCTGAGATCTTTGGGGGTGTTAACACACTTTGACTCAGCTTAAGCACAGAGTCAACTAACCTCCATCGTAACTTTTCTGGCACCAGCAATGGAAAGTTTCTGTGAAAAAGATATTAGGAACATCTCCATGTTCCCCCAACAAATAATTCTCTCCACCTACTCTGACATTTGTCTTTCCAGACAATGATGCAATTATTCATCTACTTGTTTGCCCATGCAACTACCCAACCACATATATATGCAGGTTTGTTACATAGACAAACATGTGCCATGATGTTTTGTTGCAACCTATCACTTAGGTATTATGCACCATATGCATTAGCTATTTATCTTGATGCTCTCTGTCCCCTCACCCTCTGACAGGTCCCAGTATGTGGTGTTGCCCTCCCTGTGTCCATGTGTTCTCATTGTCCAGCTCCCACTTATAAGTGAGAACATGCATTAACCAACTATATATTAACCCATACATTTACCAGCCCAACTAGCCGCCCACATTCCCTTCCATTCATCTGTCCATAGAACACTCATTCACCTGTCCAACTACCCACTCATCCACAAATCCACTTACATTTAATCAATTTTCTACCCTCCTATCCAATGATATACTTCCCTATTATTCATCCATCCATTCACCCACCCACTTACTTACCCACATATTCATCCCTTCATCTACCCTCTCTCCCAATCACCCATACACCTGTATTCATCATCCATCCATCCATCCATCCATCCATCCATCATCCGATTTTTTTTTTTTTGAGATGGAGTTTTGCTCTTGTTGCCCAAGCTGGAGTGCAAAGGCATGATCTCAGCTAACTGCAACCTCCGCCTCCCGGGTTCAAGTGATTCTCTTGCCTCAGCCTCTCAAGTAGCTGGGATTACAGGCGTGCACCACCACATCTGGCTAATTTTTTTGTAGTTTTAGTAGACACAAGGTTTCATCATGTTGGCCAGGCTGGTCTCGAGCTCCTGAACACAGGTGATCCACCCACCTTGGTCTCCCACAGTGCTGTGATTACAGACATGAGCCATCATGCCCAGCCCATCCATCCATTTTTTTTACTGAGATTCTATGGCGTGTCAAATCTTGTGTTGAGTATTTTGTGCGTGCGCTCTCTCTCTCTGCCCTTCCTTTTCTTAGGGGAAGGAATAGGAGCA
Organism: Macaca fascicularis; assembly: GCF_037993035.2. Taxonomy (NCBI): domain Eukaryota; kingdom Metazoa; phylum Chordata; class Mammalia; order Primates; family Cercopithecidae; genus Macaca; species Macaca fascicularis. The sequence continues at coordinate 74,079,585 of NC_088388.1, read as the reverse complement.
GATAAAGCAAATGGTGTGAAATACTATAAAATAGGAACAAAGAAAATGCTTTGGAGATTTGGAGGAGAAAGTGGCTTCTGGATGAGGTTATGGTTGCCTTCCTGTCAGGGGAGACATTTGGTTTGGGCCTTGATAAAACAGCAGTATTTGGATATACCCGAGTACATTGGAAGTCATTCCAAATAGAAGAAGCAAAACATCAAAGACAAGGTGCCTAGAGAGCAGCATTCATATCTTATGCTTTATATCCCTCCTAAAGTGCCTAGTAGAGAACTGGGCACACTTCAGCAACCTAATACGTACTTGCTGATTCATATTGTCTCTCTCTCTCTCTCCTTCTCTGACAGGGGCACCCCCAACACTTAATTAAGGTGAGAATTCACTCTTTCTCTTTAAAAGATTCAAGAGTTGCCTTATAGATCGCCTTGGGCAAGTCACAAAACCTTTCTGGGATTCTCTGAGTTTGGGGTTGATTTTCTGTCTCTATCAGGTGATCCTTTCCCCATAATCTTAATTACTTATGCCATGCTCTCTGTTCTCTTCAGAGAGATTAGCATTTACACATATGTTTAATGTTATTTTCTTTTGCTAACACCAATTAATGTAATCCTATCTGTTTTTAACTTCCTTAGCCTCGATCTTCAGGCAAGAAAGTCTGTGATATGAATGAAGGGGTAAGTTTGTGGAAATAGCATTGGGGTAGAAGCCAGGAGCCATGAATTCAAGCCAGCTTTGCCATAAGCTTGCTGTGTGACCTTGGGCAAGTCCCTTTCCCTCTCTGTTTTAAAGGTTTTCCACTATAGCACATTAGCACTGAACTCAGCATCTGATATTGTCTAGTCCAATATACATCTTGCAAATGGAAAAACAGGCTCAGAAAGAAAGGGCACATGACCTGTTCTAGATCATATCTGGATTAGTGGCAAAGCTAGGACTAAACTAAACTTCTTGACTTCCATTTTAGGGATTTCTCTACCCAACCACCACATTTCAGCCTTCATTCACAGCCTCTGTATATCTCAGAGACAGCTTTATCTCCCATTTTCATTCCCTAGGAAGAAACGTGTGAATCTTCCAAGTGTTCTGTCTGTTTTACTGATTCATGCCTGGGTGGGGGCTGGGCAGGCAGTATTTAAGAGCAAGCATTCCCAGCCTGACGGAGTTAATTATGTTCATCAGGAAGGGAGAAGAGAAAGGAACAAGGCGCTCTGGTTATCTACTGGGCTTTAATCAAATTGAGAAGAGAGGAAATCCATCACCCAGAGGCTGAGGGAGGTGGAGACCTTGGCTTCCGCTGGCTCCGCGTCCTGTAATGGGTTGGGCGCTGTCCAAGGTGCTGACATCTTCACTTACTGCTCTGAGTTGCTGGGAGGAGCTGGGAGAGGCCCCCTCCTGGCCAAGGGACATCAGCTCTTAGAATAGGGTCCAGAAGAGACTTAGAGAGGGTGTGGGCATGTTGGGAGAGGCTCGAGTTCCTACTCTGCCTCCTGAACCTTTTCTTTTCCGTATATTTGTCTATCTGCTTTAAGAAAAATATTTCTTCTTATGGCCAGAGTCCTGGGTTGGGATAGAGGGAGGGAATACACAGACTCCTTGCTGTCAGGGAGAGGGGCCCGAGCCTGAGGGTGGAGGTACAGTCCTTGAGGACTTCCATATCTTTTTTTTTTTTTTTTTGACTTAGTATTGCTCTGTCGCCAGGCTGGAGTGCAGTGGCACAATCTCAGCTCACTGCAACCTCTGCATCCCGTGTTTAAGCGATTCCCCTGCCTCAGCCTCCCGAGTACCTGGGACTACAGGCGCACACCACCACGCCTGTCTAATTTTTTGTATTGTAGTAGAGATGGGGTTTCACCATGTTGGCCACAATGGTCTCAATCTCCTGACTTCAGGTGATCTGCCCTTCAGCCTCTCAAAGTGCTGGGATTACAGGCGTGAGACACCGCGCCCATCCGAGGACTTCCATATCTTAAAGGGGAGATGTGGCTTCTGCTTTTGTGAAATCATTAGTCCAATGGCAGAGACATATACTTGCCTTTGGGAGTTTGTTGATCTGATAGAGGAACTTTACTGTACCTCTAACTCTACTCAAGTATGATACAAGGGAACATTGGCCCATGTCTACATGGAGCCTCCAGTCTGATGGAGAAGACATGGTCTTCTACTGTAAAATTCCCAGTCTCATTGAGGAGCCAAACTCTTGATTCAGGGGGAAATCTCACATATAATCAGGGAGACAGAATAGACAGATAAGTTACAGGTCTGTACAGTAACAAGCCAAGGAACTCATATCTTCACATTTCACACTCAAATTAGGTTGTTGGTGTTAGAGATTTAGTGTCAACCATGGAAAGCCTCCTGGAAGAGGCACATTTGAGTTGGGTTAACGGGAAAGGAAGGGACATGTGTCTCTAGACCTTGGGTCACGTGAGAACCATAACCATGTCTTCCCATTTTTTATATTCCCTTTGAAATAAGTATAAGCCTCGTCACAGTGAAGACTCTTCCTTAATAAACAACAACCAGCAGGTAGAGAGTAATGTACCTCTTTGGTAGGCTGGGAGACAGCAGAGTGTGGATGGGCTCAGAATTAGGGAGGAGGGTTAGTTGGGACAGAAAGCCTGAGGCTGGGGTGGGAGAATGATGGTGAAATGACAGGATAGGCAGAAGGAACAGCCCAATGTGTGTCCAGGCCACTGAACCACAGTATTTGGAGTAACTCCCTTGTATTTCTGGAGCTGGTGAGAGACACTTTATTGAATCTTGAATTGTTAAAGCTAGAGACCATTACATTATAAAATCATAGGCTTCTCAGCTTCTAGAGCTACACAATTATGGAAAGTTCTAGTATTAAAATCATAGCATCTTAGCAGGGAAGAATCACAGAAATTATAGAACTGTAAAATATTAGAGCCAGAGAGCCAAAACTCCATATTAGACAATTTTAAAATCCAAGAATCTCAGTGTTAAAAAGGAAAAAGAGAACTCAACAATTTATTGATCCTCTCTATTTGCACTGGTTATGATGTTAGGAGCACTCTCATATGTTATCCCATTTAATTCCTACCACAAGTCTTATGTCATTCAGTCCCATACCTGTTCAAACCTTTGTCAGTAATACTGCATTATCAAACACAAGCTTGCATAACCTTTATGACATGGGAGTCATCACATCTGGGCATAGCTCTGCCCCCTGCCAAATGGTGCTAGAAAATTCTCCCTTACGTAAGTTGCACTCTATCTCCCTGTCGTGCTCCCACACCGGTCCAGTTCATGTCCTCTGAGCTACACCGAGTAAGTCTAATCTCCTGCTCACATGACAGCTTTTCAGATGTCTAAAGACAGCCCTTATTTCTTTCTTCTCTAGGCTAAGCTGGCTTGTTGATCATGTAGCTAGAAATGGGACAGCAAATGAAAGAATATTTGAGCTTAAGAGGCCCTTAGAGGTCACCTTGTCTGGATACTTCCTTTTACTGCTAGGCAATATGGCTTTATAGTCAGGATCCTGGACCTCATGTTTCTGGGCCTCTTTATTTTATCCCTAAAATAAAGATAATAGTAATACTGCCATAACAGAGGTGTTGTGAAGATTGAATGAGATGATTCAAGGGAAGCTCTTAGAAGAGCGCTGGACACACAGTAAACAGCCAATAAATATTAGCTGTAATCACTGGAGGCCCAGAGGGGGAAGGGACTTGCTCAAGATCGCACAGCAACTCAGAGGCAGAGCTGGGGTTAGACCAAGGACACCTGCCTCCCAGCCTGGGTCCTTTCCCATTCCACTCTTCCCTCTGTCTTCCTCAGAAAAAGAAAATAGTCCCAGAGGGGACCAGGATACTTCTCACTGAATCATTTAGGATGCAAGGAAGAGGTCACCTGCTTTAGAGTGGCTTAAAATTTTTGTTTCTTAATGAGGCCAGAAGAAGGTGGTACCAGGATTGGTCTGCTGATTCAACAATGTCTTTGATGACCCAGGCATTTCCCATTCTGAGCCTTGAGGGTGACTACCCCTGTGATTGCAAGAAGACTGAGTGCCATCAGGAACCATGTCCTCCCAAGCAGGGAGAAAGGGCATGGTAACAAAAAGGGTGTTCTCCTTTCACATCATCCTCTTATCCAGGAGAGAAGCTTTCCCAGCAGACTATCCCCAAACATGTCATTGACTAAGACGAGGTCACATGTCTACTCTTGGACCACTCTCTGGCAAAGGGGAAGGCATTTCCATTGCTGCCTTGGATCATCCCTTGGCTGAGCACCTTGCTATCGGAATGAAGAAGAGAGCATTTGCCATGGGAAGGCAACCAATACCACCTGCCATACTCACCTTCTGTTTTCTCTCTGGATTGCCCTCCTACCTCCTCTCCACCTCTGCCAGGAAGTCTTCCCTAGTTGCCAGGCCCTTGTCTAGGACACCCTCTTCTAATGTAATTGAACGTTCTTTAATTCAAGTTACATTTCACTTTGCCAAAGATCTCTTACCTTATCATGTCCAGATCTTGTCTTCTCAACCAGGCTGTGATAGGTCATTGCAAGAGTTATAGCAGTGACTAATGAATAAGAACCTATTGTGGGTCAGGCACTGGTCTGGGTGCTTGTTGTAACCAGCTTCTAAATGGCTCCCAATGATCCATACCCCCTGGTATTCATGCCCTTTTGTATTCCCCTCCCACATTATACCAGGGTTTGTCTATGTGACCAAGAGAATATGGCAAGTTATGGTATGTTAATTCCAAGATTAAATCATAAAAGACACATGGAATCAAAGCTTTTGGTCAACTGCCAACAGGGTACAGAGGCCCAACAACAATCATCGAATGAGCTTGGAAGTGGATCCTCTCACTCCAGTCAAGCCTTCTGATGACTGCAGCCCTGGCTGATGCTTGACTACAGCTTCATTAGAAATCCTCATGAAGATCCAGCACCTTCCAGTTAGCCCATCTGTGGGTTCTTGACCCTCAGAAATTCTATGAAATAATAAATATTTGTTGTTTTAAGTTGCTAAACTTTGTGGAAATTTGTTTTTTAGTTTTGGGGTTTCTTTTGAGGCAGGGCCTTGCTCTGTTACCCAGACTGGAATGCAGTGGTACAATCACTGCTCACTGCAGTCTTGACTTCCTGGGCTCAAGCAATCCTCCCACCTAAACCTCACAAGGAGCTGAGACTACAGGTGTGGGTGCTACCACACCTGACTAAGTTTCTTTTTTTTATTATTTTTTGGAGAGATGGGGGTCTCTCTATGCTATCCAGGCTGGTCTCAAACTCTGGGGCTCAAGTGATCCTCCTGCCTCAGCCTCCCAAATGGCTGGGATCACAGGTGTGAGCCACTGTGTCAGCCAGGAAATTTATTACTCAGTAGTAGATTACTATATTGCTACTTTATCACATTAAATCCTCTCAACAATTCTGATGGGCGAAACTTATTTCTCCCTTTTATAGATGAGAAAACCAAGGCTCAGATGAGTGCAGTGACTTCCCATGCCTGGTAAGTGGCAGTGCTGGGATTGGCCCTCCTGTCTATTGGATTCCAATGCAGAGGGACCTGGGTTCTGTTTTCCCAGCTGAAATGTCCCCAGCTGCAGGATGAAGGCTGAGGAAATGGGGACATAAAAAGGAAGCCTCTTTCTCTGATGTGTTTTCTCTCTTCCCCCCTTTTTTTCATCCCAACCACATTAGTTAGTACTTACTACATCTATTGTGTATATGTGATTCAGGGACAAGTAGGTTTATTAGCAACAACGTGGGAGTCTTAGGAGGGGGATACCTGGGCTCTTGAGTGACCTTGGGCAAGTTTCTGCACTTTTCTGGGCCTCCGTTTCTTTACCTACTACATGGCAATAATAATCCCTTTCCTGACTTCTTCACCAGGAAACCATGAGGATGGCGTATAAAAGGACTGTGTAAAATGTGAAATGTAGTGAACATGAAAAAGTTTGTTTGGACTAAGGAGCACCCCTGACCTAGGGCTCAGACCTATACAGCCACCTCTGTACAGAGGTGAGGGCTCCCTCTCCTCTCTCACCTGGGGCTAGGTTCAGGAGATGGACAACACTGAGTGGCATTGAGAGCGTCAACCCACTTCTTCAGCCTCACCCTCCCCATGCCTTCTCTCTTAAGCCATGCTACAGCCATACTAAACTAGTGGAAATACCCCAAGCCTGCCAGGAGGTTTCTGTCTACTTTGTGCAGTTTCTTCTGCCTTGACACCCTTCCCAACTTCTCCCCTTGGTGAGTTCCCACTCATCTTTCAAGACTCGCCTTAGATGTCCCACTTTTAGGATGCCTCTCCTGACCCGGGTACAGTCCTCCTACTTCTCTTGATTGTTGCATCCGCCTTCTGCCTGAGCTCTTGGCCTTCAGCTTCTCTTTCCCGCTCAAAGACTCCATGGTGCCACCAGTGACTTTTCCAACATACAAATCTTGTCATGTCACTCCCTGCTTAAAATAACTGGCCAATGGAATAATCCATCAATCAATGCTTCAGGGGTTCCTCCTTGCCCTCAGGAAAGCGTCCACACCTTCGGCTGGATCTCCATGCTTGGTCCCTGCTGGTCTTTCCAGCCTCTGCTCTCTTCTCTCTCCTTATTGCCCTGCACATGCAGTGCCCTCCAGCCACATTGCTCTTGTCACTGTATCTCAGACACACCTCTCTCTATCTTTGCTCATCCTGTTGTTTTTCCTGCCCATTCCCACCTTGTCCACTTGAGGAAGTCCTGCCTAATCCTTAACACTAGGTCTGATATAACCTCTTGGAAGCCTTCCCTATTGGCCCCAGGAAGAGTCCTTGGCTCCTCTTCTTCCCTCTCCTGTATGACTAACTACTCATGCTTTTGTTACTGTTTGTCAGCTTGTCTGTTTACACTGAGAGTTTGCTGAGTAGAGACTCTATCTGACACATGGTTGTGTCCCCAGCAGTGCCAGGAGAGGGGCACAGAGCAGACATGTAGGATATGTTGCTCATGTGAGTGGTTGAATGAATGAAGGGTGAGTGAATCCAACCTTGAACCATCATTTCTTGGCCAGCCCCAGAATTGCTGTTTCCTGGGGTAAGCCCATTTTATAGCCAAAGGGGAAGCAGACAGGAGGGACTGCTCTAGGAGGGAGAAAGAAAATCAATAAAAATGTAAATCTGGTTGAGAAAAGCTGTCCCAAGCTAGCTGTGGGGAGAGATAAGACTGGGCTGGCTGAGCCCTGGCTGACAGTGGAGGAGAGATTGGGGACAACGGAGCTGCGGCCAGGGTAGGGCAAAGGAGGTATGTTCCTTCCTCTGTTGTCACTGCCCCCTCCCACCCTGATGCTCTCTGTGTTTATGAAATTTTTTCTGGGACAGAAGGAGAAGGGAGCTTACAAATCCTGATCATTAGGTGTGGTGCCTGTGAGCAGGTACATGATCTTACCCGGTCCTCACAGCTTCTGGGAGATAGGAGCTAGGCATGCTCAACCTCACTTGCAGGTGAGCAAACTGAGGTGCAGAGAGGTTAAATCATTTGTTCATGGTCACACTGTAATAAGTGGCAGAGTCAAGATCTGATCCCAAGCCTGACTCTCTCCACAACTCTATAATCTTTTCACTCCATTAAGGGCTTTTGACTGGGGATCTGGGATTCTTAGGAGGTCTACACCCAGGCATCAGATGGTCTTCAACCTCTGAAATCAAATGCACAATTGTGTTTTTGTCTGTGTGTGTGTTTTGTTTTATGTTTAGTGGACAGTCTATGTCTTTGATTAGATCCCCAGAGGTGGTTGTCACTTGCCCCCCATTGCCTGTACCATGTTGCCTTCCTGGAGTTGGTGGCCTTTGAGCTGGGCCTGGAAGATTGAGTAGGACTTTATGAAGTGGGGATGGAGAGACAAGCAGTGGGGTGGGGATGAAGAAGATAACCCAGGTTAGAGGGAACAGCATAAGCAAAGGTATGTGAAGGGGAAATAATTCAACACCTCCAGGCAATGGTGAGGATGTCCATGAGTTCTCTTTCACTTATGTGCATGTCAGTCATGACCCTTGGAGGCCAGCTCATGATGGGTCATCTGCCTGCCCTAGAACTTACCAGCCTCTAGCATCCCAGACCTTCCCAGGGTCTACAAGAAAAGAAACCTCAGGCCTAGGCATCAGGATGTCAGTTCTGGTCTGAGTCCTGTCCTCTGCTGACTTTACACTGGCACAATCTAGCAGGGAGACTTAATGTCTTCTCCTCCCAGCTTCCTGGTACAGGGTAAGAAAGTAAGCTCACAGATGCAAATGCTTGTGGCTCTTCATTGACCAGAGGCTATATTAGGGGAGAGGACTTCCCTGGGGCCCCCACAAGGCCTGGAAAACCCCTCTGGCCCTGACCTGCTCCACCCCTTGGCTCTCGACCCATTTCTGTCTTGGGTAACTCCTGAGTCTCTTCACCATGGCCAGTTTGGAAGACTTTAGGCACAAGGACCTCGTCTTTTCCTTCAGATCTTGGCTCAACAAAGAGGTGGACTCACCGTGATATGGATACAGCTTGAGCGTCCAGGAGTCTCCCCAGATCCACGGGAGGGCCTCGGTGGTGTGTTCATGTTGTCATATTTTTGTAAAATTTGCAAAGGTAAGATACTTTAACCATAGTAGAAATTACTATTTTCTTCCCACTCCAGCTTCGTTTGTGTTTCAATTTTCCTTTATATGGGATAATTGGAGTGGCCATGGGCACTTCTGGGATCTGACCAAGGGGAAGCTGAGTGGGGAACTGATTTGAGTTGGGTTCATTAGGACATGTTTATGTGGTCCTCTGAAACACAGGATGTATTAATATTTATGTGGTTCTCTGTGTATAGATAAATCATTGCTAGTAATCTCTGTGTAGAGAATAGCTTCTAGGAATTCTACCCACTGCCCAACTCACTTGGCATGGTGATATTAAGTTGCCATATCGTGATATGAATGTGTCTCATGGCACCCAGCCCAGGAAGTGTATGGTCAGTAGAGAAGAAACAGGAGAAACCAGGCTTGAAATGTACAGAGCCAGAAGCTAGTCTGTGGAAAATTCTTCTAATCATCGGGGGAGAAAATGTGTTTTAGAGGTTATGCAGGGCAGTTAATAAAAGTATTATGCATTTTTGGGGGATTGTGTGATGTATCTGTTTTGCATTCTTTTCTCATTATAGGTAAATATAGGTACTTTGTACCTAATTTTATGTTTATAATTTTGTATATTTTTCTTAAAGAGGGCTCCTCAAATTATAAAACCTTCAGTTCCCACAAGGTCTTCACATCCAACCTTGGCTCCATCATTTATTTTCTGTGATCTTGGGGAACTCACTTGTGCTTTCTGAGCCAGTTTCCTCTTCTGAAAAATGTGAATGATAATTTGGACAGGTGAGGATTCAGAAATCCTCGTGACCTTATTCCATTTTTGAAACCATTAGTAGAAGAAGTCACTCAGTCAAACAAAAATTAAACCAGAATATAAAGATAGGAAAAGATGTAATATACAAGCAATAACGGTGAGCAATGAATCCAGTAAAACTTAAATCTAAGTTAATGGAAATGATGTGGTTGTTGCAAACCTCTAATGCAGTTTATAAAGAAAGAATTTTTGTAATAGAAGAGACATTATGCAAGAACAAATTTAATAATAAGCTGTATCTATAATTCCAGACTTTTTTTCCCCTGCAAAACCTGGGAAACAAGAGGGATGAAGGAATATAAACATCCTAAAAGCCTCATATTGTTGGAGACTTTGAAATTCTTGGCATTGATACATACATGCTTAGATATTTGTTAAACATTTACAGATACCAACCAGCAAAATAAAAAGGGAATTGGAACTTCTCTACCTCCCTTTTCTTTTATCACGTGGAAAAATCTCAAAGCCCTGGCACTGGGAGCTGCTCAGAAGGCAAGGGCCACATGTGACCCCAGCTTCCCCCCACCCCAAGCACAGGGCCAGGAAGCCACTGCTGGTGGCTCCGTATCTGCTGCCTCCCAAGCAGCAGGTCCCAGTGAGGTGGGGTGGCAATAGGTTGGGCTGGGAGCAGATTAATAAACTCTCTCCTCCCCGCAGGGAAATAACCAGGCCAGATAAGACTAGCCTTAAAACAAAACAAGGGCCGATGTAGAAAAGGATTGGATCATAAGACCTGAGCAAGCCATAGCATCACTCATTACACAGAGCTGAGCTTTACTGCTCCCGGCATTACAGTAATGGGCCTGACACCAGCCCAGGAATCCAGAGAACCAGGTGCCACCCCCCAAAAAACAGTGTCACAGAACTAAACATTATCCATGCTGCCCCAAGTAACACAGACCCAGGCACTCAGGAGAAAATAGAGAAATTAGGATCCTAGTCACAAAGGTCACAGGGACTTTGGTGGCCCCTGGTCACATGTGTGAAATCTTGGCAATGTGTAGGAATCAGTGAGTGCACGCTGAGTATGTGTTTGTCTGAAATTAGAAAATACCCAAGTGTGGGTCTGAGTCTCCCTCCCTGCCCCAGGGCCCAGACTTGCCCACCCAGGGCCCCTAAGGCAGGTGTTGGGCCTCACCCTCAACCATGGCTCCCTGAGGGCAAGGGCTAGAACTTCCTGAGATGGAGAGTGAGTCTCCCGGCTTCAGCTAAGGCTTCCTGGGGCCCCCACACAGGCCTTCTGAAGGCCCTGCCAAGTCTGGGTGTCCCACACCTGAGGCCAGCTCCTTCCTCCCTGTGGGAGTCTACCCAGGGGCCAGCTCAGTGCTCTGCCTCCAGGGGGCGCCAAAGGGACACTTCTTAAAGGCTGCTGGAGTTGGGGAGGAGACCTGAGTGTACACTGACCGCACAGATGGTCACAGCTGAACGAGCCTGAAGGCTGGCAAGTTCATTCCCACCTGACAGAAGATGGCTGAGGCTCAGATAGGGTGATCCAGGCGAGTGCAGACCTGGGCTGGGGCCCAGCATGGGGGGCAGCCTGGCCCACTATGGCTCACTTTGCTATCCAAGGGCCCCAGGGAAATGTATGCAATCTTTCCACCCAGGAAAGCCTGGCTCCAGGACAGCTGGCTGGCTGGGGGAAGGAGGAGGAAGACCCTCTTGCTTCAGAAATGGCCAACACAGCAAATGCCCAAACAACTCTTTGGTTCAGACTAGCAAGCAAAGGCTCAAAAAAGCATTCAGTGTCTTGCCTGAAGCCACACAGCAATTTAGTGGAGGAGCCAGAATGGAACACAGGGCTCTTGACACCCAATCTTGGGCAAAGGACTCAGAGGAGGTACTGCTGTGGCTGCCACTCTTGGCCAGGTGGGGCCCCAGGACGGCTCACACTCGGGAATCCTCCGGCTTCTTCCCTGGCCCTGACACTAGCAGTTGCTGCGCTACAGCAGGGCTGGATCTGCTCTCCTTGGTCCTTGCCTCTTTGTCCTGCTGCCTCAGGATGGCCAAAACTAAGGCGAAGCAGATCACAGAACCTGTTTTGAAGAAGAACTGGAGGCCGATGAACCTGGGGAAAGAATGGGAACCCTTGAACTCAAGAGCGGCCAGGCCAGGGCATGGACATCAGCAGTCATCACTCATTGTGAAATCAGAGGCACCGAGGCCTCAGGGAGACACTGACCTCTGCTGCAGCTCTTCCCTGAAGGAGAGGGAGAGGCTCTGCAGAGGAGCCCTGGGTGGGAGCAGAGGCCTGGCCATCTTCATCGCCATGTCTTGGACTCTGCTCTGTGGCCTGGGCTGGCCCTGCCTGTCTCCGAGCCTAAGGGCTCAGAGGGCCTGACAAGTAGAATTTTATATTGCCCCACCTGTCCCAAGAACAAACGGGTTCCCTCTCCCCTGTTTAACTATCAAGGCCCTTGTCTGACTTTTCCTCTTCTAGGAAGCCCCCCTGTGGACAGTCCCAGCCCACAGGAACTGTGCCCTCCTCACCTCCTCAGAGCTGAAAGTGAACAGCTCCTTGTCCCCAGCCCTGCTATCAAGTCCTCTCCACATCCATCCCAGGCCAGCCGCCTCTGTGCCTTCAGGTTCCTTTGAGTTCCCCATTGTACAGATGGGAAGACTGAGCCCCAGGTAAGTCCCATGATGAGGGAGACAGAGCTGGGCCTGAAACCCAGGCCTCCTGTGTCCTAGACAGAGCTTTCTCCCCAGCCCTTCACCCCAAGTCCCTCTTGCAGCATGGCTGCTCCTCTGTTTCTCCCCAAATTCCTGCATAGACGCTGTGGTCAAGGCCCAGCTCTGCCAGTTATTAGCTGTGTGACCTTGGGCTACTTGCTTTAACTCTCACTTTCTTCATCTATAAAAGGAGGGGGGCAGTGTCTAGCTTGAAGGACTGGTGAGCTCAGCACTGAATATATAATGGCACCTGTCACCTAGCAGGTAGACTTAAATGAAACCTCCCCTGCCTGCTGGTATCCTGCCTGGGACTCTGAGAGTATTTCCAGCACCCTTCCCACAAGCCGTCAAACAAGGTCTCACCGGTTTCGGAGCAGGTCGTTATTGTAGTAGCGACAGACAGCTCGACGCCCACAGCTCAGGGCCCAGTGCACACAGGTGGTATCGATGGCGCTGCCGTGGATCACGGGGCTGGGCATCCAGGCTGAGGGAGGCAGTGCTCAGGGGATAACGAAGGCCCACTGTCCTGCCCTGCCCCCTCCCTGGCACATACAACCCCTCAGGGGCTCTGGGTTACTGGGGCCTCTTGGCTCTCTGGCCCTCAAGCCCGTCCCACCCCTGTATCTGAGGTAGCTTCCTGATGGGTTGTCTAGCCTCTGCCTATACACCCCGCTGTAGGAGAGCTGGGCCAGGTCTATCACCCCATGGGCTTGTGAGCCCTAAGATCAGGGATTGAGTTCCGCTCATGCCTGTGCCCCAGGCCTGGCACACAGTGGGCATCTGGACCCCATCACCACCAATGGTCCCAAGCAAGATCTTTACCCAAAATCCTCAGGAACATGAACTGGATGCCCACGGCCAAAGTCTTGTCTTCTTTCTTCACTCCTCTAACAAGCAGAGACATGGGCAACATGAGGTTGGAGGGGTTCCAGCCCCCAGGGGCCAGGCATCAATGGTGAAGGGTTCTCATCATGCCCTTCTCTCCCACCACCCAGCACCAGCCTCCCTCCCATCTGATGATCTAAGCTGGGGGGCTCAGGGACGTACCCCATCCCTTTTCAACCTGCAGAGCCTGGTCCCATATACAAGACAACACACCCACTGACCATCAGGGTCCTGTGCTGACCTCTGTATGTTTCTGGTCACAGACATCACTCCTCTTCCTCCACCCACTGGTCCCATCAAATTCTCCCCTTACTCCTACAGTTGGCAAGACCTGGAGCTGGGACAGCCAGACACTTCCCCAGCATCCCCAACCACTGTAACGCCACAGCCTGCGATCCTCTGGCTCCTGCCAGACAACACCAGTGGCCAGCATTTATGGAGCACTCACTACGGGCTCAGTAATTCTGCCCTGCAACCCCACATCACTCCCATGAGTGAGATGTACATTAGCCCCATTTTATAGATAAGGAGACTGACACTTAGACAGATTCAATAACTTGGCCAGGATCTCATGGCCAACAGCGGTCAGGGCCCTCTCCACGCAGTCCTGAGGCTGTGTTCTCAACTCCTTTTAGTCAGGCTGCCTGTTGGGCATCTGATTCCTCTATTTTCTCTCCCAGGCCGGCTTGTGTTCTAGATCTACATGTCTTCTAGTATTTGCGAGGGGCTCCATTTCCCTTCTAATTTCCTAGAAAGTAGATAGTGAATAAAATAATCCCAGGAGAAGGAAAATGGAAATTATCTTGCTCTGAGGTCCCTGTGATATTGTGAGATACATATTTGGTCTTCCCGGCATACACTCCTACAATTCTTGGACTTTTCAAAGTGAGAAGTGTCTTTTTGTATGCTAATAAGTGGACTGATGGTGAGCAGCCCCTAGGGAGCTTCAAGTTGGGGCTTGGTCACCAGAGGGACCAAGGCAGGATTAGAGGGTAGGGACTTTCAGCCCCAACCTCCAGCAAGGGGAGAGAGGCTAAAGGTTAAGGTGACTGCCAATGTCCAGTGATTTAATCAATCATGCCTACATAATGAAGCTTTGGAGAGCTTCCGGATAGCTGAACACATGGAGGTCCCTGCAGGGTGCAGCCAGGGAGGGCATGAAAACTCCTCCCCCATACCTCGCTGTGTGCATCGCTTCATCTGTATCCTGTGTAATATCTTTTATAATAAACTGATAAAGTAGATGTTTTCCTGAGCTCTGCGAGCCACTCTAGCAAAAAAAGCAAACTCAAAGATGGGGCTGTGGAAATCCCAGCGTATGGCTGGTCAGTCAGAAGCACTGGTAAAACAGCCTGGGGCTTGCGGTTGGCACGGGAAGTGGAGGGGAAGTCTTGTGGGACTGAGCACTCAGCTTGTGGGGTCTGATGCTGTCTCCAGCTAGATCGTGTCAGAATAGAATTGGAGGACACCGGTTGGGGTCCACTGCAGAATTAATTGCGTGCCTGGTGTGTGGGAAAATACCCCCACACTTGTTGCAGAAGTCTTCTGTGTTGATTGTTGAGTGACAGAATAGAAAAACTGTTTTTCTCAGCCGAGTGTGGTGGCTCACGCCTGTAATCCCAGCTGTTTGGGAGGCCAAGGTAAGTGGATCACTGAGGTCAGGAGTTCGAGACTGGCCTGGCCAACATGGTGAAACTGCATCTCTACTAAAAATACAATTAGCTGGGTGTGGTGGTGGGTGCCTGTAATCCCAGCTACTAGGGAGGCTGAGGCAGGAGAATCACTTGAAGCCAGGAGGAGGTTGCAGTGAACCGAGATTGCACCATTGCACTCCAGCCTGGGCGACAGAGCAAAACTCCTTCTCAAAAAAAAATTTTTTTTTCTCACTCAGTCCTCTTATCCCAGTCCTCACCCCAGGAGACCCTGATTTTGAACTCAGGTGACAATTTGTCAGGGCCAGCAGGCACTCTTAGGATGAGGGCCACAAAGATCTTGGCCCAAAAGGCAGTGCTCAGCATGGGCTGGGTCCACAGTGGGCACCTGATAAGCGCTTATATGTAGCCTTGAAACAGCATTCAGAATCATGCACCGGACTGACACAGTTTGGTTTCCTACATGCACCTCCTGCAGCTCATCCATTGCAGGTATGATGTCCTCACCTCTAGAGGCCAGGACAGGGCCCTAGGTATGTCCTCCTCTCCCCTGGGCAAGTAGGAGCCTGGGCTCTGGGCCAGGGAACCAGTACTATTCCACCCAACACTTGCTATGTGACGGGGGCCAGCTCCTGAACGTCTCTGAGCCTCAATTTTCTTATCTGCAAGATGGGGAGAAAACCTTGCCTCAGTAGGTTGCCATGGGATGAACACAGTTAAGGCCACGTTGTGGGGGCCAGGACACCCAAGTGGCCTCCTTCCTTGAACTCCCCCCTCAGAATTCCTTGTTCTGCTTCTGGTTAAGGACCTCCTGGTATCCACCTGCCCCTGCCCCGCCCCCACCTTCACCTTAGGATGAGCATGAAGGAGGGTGTGTGGGTGAGACAGGCCAGGGCCGAGCCCAGGCTGACCAGGAGCAGGAAGGGCACCACCAGGTGGCTGCAGGTCGAGTCGCAGGATCCCGCCATCACGGGGCTGCCCTCCGCCACGCAGCTGCAGTTGGTATAGAAAACCTGGAGTGGGAAGAGGAGGAAGAGACTTCAAGAGCTCCAAGGGCAGGCAGCTGGCCAAGGGCTTGCAGCAGGGAAGGCTTGTGAGAGGCCCAAGTCCCACGGCCATTTGGGGTAGAGCTGGCTGGGCGTCCGAGATCCTGACCCATTGGCTGAGCAAAGATGGCTTGAGGAGCAGGCACCTCAAGGGCTCTCTATGCTCGAGTTGAGCCTGGGCTGAGGCTGTGAGCAGGGAGAGGGAAACAGAGAGAAAGTAGAGAAGAGGCAGGGACCCAGAAGAGCATCATTCTCCCACATTCTACACCCCAACTGTAAGAAAACATCCCCAGACTGGCCATGCCCCCAGGCTGGTACCCTGGAGTGTTTGATCCCAGCCTGCACTCACTCCTTAGGTAGCCAGGATAACCTCCAGCTAAGGACTCTGAGAAGTGATCTGGAATGCCAGGGCCCGCAGGCACCCGATAGAAACCAGGCCAAGCCAAGAGGCCTGGTCTTCTCTTTACTCTCCCATAGACCAGAGCTTCTAGACTCATGTGCCCCAGCCACACAGGGCCTCAGATGGGAGACAGGTGTGCAGGGAGTAGTCCCATCAGCTCTTAAAGTGGCCAGCTGGCCTGGGCAGCTAGAGCCCTCTGAGCATCTCACCTCCAGCCCTGGCAGCTGCAGACGCTTCCCAATGTGAAAAGGGTTCGGAATCCCTGAGGTGGATGCTGGGGGCCTTGGGAGAATTTTAAGCCAGGAGTAGATGAGACTGGATGGTACAAAGGGTGTTCTGGGGGCTGCACGGAGGAGGGACCAGATCAGGGATGCAGGCCAAGGGCCCATCACAGAGTGGGCTTGGGGGTGTATGGATAAAAGGGTTTAGATTTGAAGTTACTTAGCAGGTGGAATAAGAGAAAGGCAGGAGAGAGTGAGCATGTGAGCACTTAGGCTTGGGTGACCAGGCACTCTCCATTGGCCGGCAGAGCCAATGTGCATGATGAAGCTGTGCTGATCCTTCACACAAGGGTCTGAAGACCCTTCACACAAGAAGCTGTGTGACCCCTAAGTGCATATCATCTTACATTGCAGGAAAAGTGGCCCCTGAGCCTCCAAATACAGGCTGGAGATACAATGGAGGGACAAGAAATGGAGAAATGCTAAGGCAAGGTTCCTGGGAGAGACATCCTGCCCCTGCTCCTTTTCTCAAAAGCAGAGGGTTGCTGGGATAAACGCAAAGGCTGGATTTTTCCTGACCCTTGGGTTTTTCCTGACCCTTCAGTTGGGTTTTTCCTGACCCTTCATATTCATCTAATTCCATGGCAGGAAGTTTTTCTCATGAATGACTTCAATCCCTCTGCTGCCTCAGAGTCTCATTCCCCCAGAGCATTCAGCACCACACCTGTGCAGTCACCCACCTGCCCCATCTTACCTCATTCACTCACGTACTCATAAGCTGTTACTGCACAGCTGTGCTGGGTGCTGAGCCACCCATCCCTGAGCCAAGATGCTCACAATCCGAGGAGGCAGACATGTCAAGACACAATTCCAGGCCAGCATGACAATAGTCCCTGAGTGCTAGCCTGGTCTCAGCTGCACCCTCCTCCAAATACTGTACCTAAATCCAAGCCTCCGTGATGTTCCAAAGAGGGGGCTGACTGGGAGGCCAGGGCCTTGGTGTCTAGTCCCAGCCCTGGTATTGAGACTCTGGGCAATGTCTGGTCCTTTCCTGGGCCTCCATTTCTCATCTGTACAATGGGCGTAATAGGAATGTGTATTACTGAGTATTTAAAATTGCCTAGGCACTGTGCTGTGTGCTTTCATGGATAACGTCATGTGGTTCTTTGCTTACTATTTAATGAATTCATGCAGGTAAAGCATTTAGTCAGTACATTCCTGCTCTGTAGTAGGCACTCAATAATATCTCCCCTATTTTACAGACCAAGAAACTAAGGCACTGGTTAAATAATTTGCCTAAGGTAACAGAGCCAGTTAGAGGCAGAACAGGGATTTGAACCGGGTCCCATACCCACAGGAGTTCACTGCTCCACCTGCCAAGGCCTGGGGGCCTCTGGAAGGGCTCTCAGGCCCAGGTGGTGCCTGGCTGGCTTCTAAAGGACTGTGCACCATCAACATGTTCTTCTGCACCAGCCGGTGCAGCCCAGGTCTCTCCCTGGAGGAGCCTCAGCTTTAGATGCTGATGCCCAGCATGAGGGTGGGAGGTAAGAGGACTCTGGAGAGAGGGAGATGTTGTCATAACAACCAGCCTGATGCTGCTGCCCCGACAAATCCCCCAGGCTTCACTACAGCCTGGGGGCCTGAGAAGGCAGACATTGTCCCCCTTTGTCATTTTGGGAAACTGAGGAAAAAGGGGAGGAGGAACCGGCTGGTCTTAGCCTTCCTAAGATTCAGAATGCACTGCTGCTGATTACATTGCCTTCATTTCCCCACTGGGCCCCTTGGCTCTGAGTCCTCAGCTCCCAGCACAGGGCCTGGCCCAGAGGAAGAGATCAGTGAAAGTTTGTTGACTGACTGACTGACTGAATGCTCGCTGGCCTTCTATGTCCTGTACTCTGCTCGCCTGCCCCCACACTATGGCCTCAAGCGTGATCAAACACAGATCTGAACTTGTTACTCCCTTGCTGAAAACCCATCCATCGCTTCCTACTGCTCTCCAGAAAGTCCCCATTCTTGGCCTGGCATTCAAGGCCCCTCTTTTTCTGGGCCCTGCCTTCCCTTCATGAACCCTTGTGCTTCCGCTCCAACAGAAATACTGTGTGTACATGCTTGCACATGTGTGTTCCTCCAAACCTCTGCTTAGGCCATTTCCTCCTGCCTGGAAAGCTCTTCCCTCCCAAGTCCTAGTTTACCCATTCATTCTTGAATGTCTGGCACAAATGCCAATTCCCGTGAAGGCTTCTGGGACCCACCCCCACCCAGGGGGGATGTGTCTCTTTTCATCCTTGTATGTACTTGTATCGACCAGTGGTCTTACCTATCAGCACCTCTGGAATTCCTGTGAGTTATTTCCTTTTGCATCTCCCCTGCACAGAGATCTGGAAGCCAGAATGGTTCACCTCTGTGCCCTGGGCCCAGGCTGGCAATGAAAGCTTTATTTTTATTTTTTGAGATGGAGTTTCACTCTTGTTGCCCAGGCTGGAGTGCAATGGCATGATCTCGGCTTACTGCAACCTCTGCCTCCCGGGTTCAAGTGATTCTCCTCTCTCAGCCTCCTGAGTAGCTGGGAGTACAGGCACACACCCTGACGCCTGGCTAATTTTTTGTATTTTTAGTAGAGATGGGTTTCACCATATTGGTCAGGCTGGTCTGAACTCCTGACCTCAGGTCATTTGCCTGCCTCGGCCTCCCGAAGTGTTGGGATTACAAGCGTGAGCCACCGCGCCCGGCTGATGAAAGCTTATTGAGAGAATAATGTTCTACATCTGCCAACAGAGAGAGACAGAGAGAAAAGAGCTAGAGAGTGAGAGCTTGCAGAGGTGGAGAGGATGACAGGCCCACAGAGACAGGGCAGGCAGGGCCCTGAGGGGCAGAAATTGCCACCAGAGGCCTGACTCACCTGGCTTTTGTCCAGAGCATCCTGGACCACCTGGCTTGAGCAGCCTGCGTGGCAGGGTGTGATGTATTCCACACGAGTGCTGGGGTCGCAGACAGGGTTAAAGCCGTCCGACGGGCAGGAGCAGACCTCCATGCAGCTTGGAAACAGCTCCGGCCTAGGCTGGGCACTGGTGGGAGAGAAGGTCAATAGGGTTGGCCTGGCTTCCCTCCCTTAGGCCACTAGCGGGGACCTCCTCAGCCCTGTAGCTGAGAGCAATGGCCAGAGATTTCAGCTCCACACGGAGGATTTTCACCATCAGGGCTGCCCGATGATGGTGTGATAGCGAGCTCCTTGCAATGAAGGTGTGCAAGTATGGAGACAGGCCCCCTAGATCCTACGAGCCTTTGAGCTTCTTCAAACATCTCTGCACCTCAGTGACCCTTCTACAGGGTATACAAGATAAATTCCTCCCAGAAGTTAGTGTCGGATGAAGAGTATCTTTTCCTCAATGAGCTTCCTTTCTCCGAAAATCAATGATTGCTTCCTTTCTCAGAAAATCAGAGCTATGAGTGTGGGACCCGATCAGGAGAACTGACCACCCGTGGGATCTCCAGCCTGTTCCTGCCTCTCTGGGCTTCAGTTTCTCTGCCTGTCATGGCCATCCTGCAGTCTCACTCCCACCACCCTGTTCACTGTGTCCAGGAAACATTTTAGTCTCACCTGCCTCCCTCCGAGGGCCTGCCCCCAAATCCCCGGGGTGCCCCAGCTCCAGGTGGCCAGGGCAAGGTGAAGGTGGGCAGGGGCAGGAGGTCAGAGGGAGGCTTAGTCTGAGGGGGAGGTCACCCTGGGAGGAGGGCAGGGAGGTGGCCCCTGGGACTTAGAGTGTCACCTGGCTTCACACTAGGGGGAAGCACAGCTAACCTGCCAGGGAGAGAGAGGCTCAGAGAGGCTGTGCCTTTCAGGGTCACACAGGGGTCCAGTGGCCAGGCTGCGGAGAAGGCCAGAGGTGGAAGCTGGAGGTCCCTGTCTTGGGCTTGGGGTGGGTATGGGGCAGAGGCCAGGCTGATCAGTGAGGCTGGGACTGGAGCTTAGTGAAATCTCAGTTCCATGGAGAAGAGGGTGAGCAGGAGCTGGAGACAGTCTCTAGCCAGGGTGCGGAGTGGGGAAGTGGGGCATGGGGCAAAGTGAGCTCCTCTCCCTCCCTGGGGTGAGGGGGCACTCCATCTGAGAGGGAAGGAAGATCATCAAACACAAAATATTTCCTTTTCCTCCTCTGCCAGACAGTGCTGGTGTGTGTCTGACAACGTCTTGGCACATCTCCCTCGGGGTGGGGGAGGGAGTGGGAAGGCTGGCACTGTCTGCACTGAGGGCCCATCAGGAGGCGGTGCCAGGGGACTCTGCCAAGGGAGAGGCACCTCCCAGAACCCTCTGCCAGCAGCTGGAAGGCTGAGCAGATAAGAGTTAGGGGGCCCTTCCTCTGCTCGTCACTCTCATTGACCACCTGGAGCTGATTGCTTCTGTGGGGACAGGCCTGGCTCCAGGCTCTACCCTGTTCCAGCTGTGGGGTAACTTCACCTCTCTGAGCCTTGCTGTACTCATCTGTGAAAAGGGGCCAATAAGAGGACCCATTACAGAGATCCTGTGGGGGTTCAATGAGATGTAATAGGGGAAGACGCTGAGCGAAGGGAGACCTTCGGTTCTTGCAGCTGTTGGGACCTGTGGTTGTGCAGGAATAGGGAAAGTTCTTCTTGCCTAGCTCAGTTGGTCCCAAATGGTCTCTTCAGTGAAGTAGAACCCAGAGCTTAGTGAATAAACCGCAAGAATTTAGGTGAGAACACAGGTGACATGAGATGTCAAAGCTAAGGTGTGAAAGGGAGAAGAAAAGAGAGATGGGGCGTGTGGGATGAGCTGACTTTTTCTCCCACACACTGTTGAACACATTGTGATAAAATATCCATTGACTTTTTACTCTAAAAATCATTTGTTTGAGGACCTGGCTCCCTTCTCAGACTAGGGACTTCCTGAGGACGTGGCTAAAGCCCCCGCTGCAGTGCCTAGAACAGGGCTCTGCACACAGGAGGCCCCAGTCTAGAGAGCAGAGTTGCCTCCCTGTTTGGGAAAAGAGGGGCAGAGAATGAAAGGGGGAGGAGGGAAGGGAGATGGGGGAGAGATCAGCGAGGGTGGGAGCTGGGACAGATGGGGAGGGGCTGGGTGCTCCTTGGCCCTGAGCTGAGCCCCCGACAGCCATGCAGGAGGACCCCCGGTGATGAAAGCTGGCACCTGGGTGGAGGCAGAAGATGCCAAGGAAGAGGCGGGGACAGAAAAAGTTGGGAAATTCTAGCTGAGTGTTGGGCCAACTTAAGCCTGGAGCAGTTTCCAGGAAAAATGAAATCATTCCGGAGAAGAGGCAGGAATGTGATTTCCAACATCCTCTCCAAGAAGGCTCCCAAGGGTAAAGGTGTGATGGAGAATTGTGGAGCTAGAAATCAAGAGACTTCCTCCCAGAGGGTGGAGGCAGGTGCTGCCTCACAGATGTGGAAAAAGAATTCTGTAATTTTAGAGTAGTGGAAAAACAGAATTTCAGCTCCCAAGCTCTAAAACCCAAAATATCAGAGGTCTGCTGTGCAATCTTTTCCCAGTGCCTGAGTCTCCTCTGCAGCCTCTCTGATAGGGGCCATCCAGTCCCTTGCTCACTCTCTCATCTCCTCTCGTCCTGGGATGGAGAGCATGCTCCCTTCTGGGCAGGCCATTCCTCTGGCTGAGCTGGGTCCTGGCTCCTGTGATGCGGCCTCTGTCCCATCTCTGTTGGGCCCACAGGGCTTAGTCACTATGGAGATGCCATCCCATGGGTGGCTCTGCCCTGTCTCAGCCTCCACACCCTCCCGGACTTGAGAGTTTCTGCCCCTGAAGTCTCATCCATGCCCCTTCCAGTGGTGCCTGACACCTACCCTGGAGCCTTCTGGAGCACCCCACTGCTTGACTCCAATCTCCAAAGGGCTGTTAAGCAGAGGTGGGGAGGCAAGATTTGAGGCAGCGGGCACCCCACCATCCTGGCCTCTGCCCAAGGCCCCTGTCCTCCCTGTCCTGTCCTCCCAGGCTTGCCTTCATGTGCCCACACACACACTCACCTGGTCTGGTGGGTGATGCCTGCAATCTGGTGACTGGGGCAGCCGATAAAGAAGAGCGGCAGGCTGAAGAAGAGGCATAGCAGCATCCCCAGCAGGCAAAGGGCACCGCATCCCACGGGGCCCAGGTGGAGGCGCTTGACCAGGACGCCACCCACCACGATGCCCACGATGACCGAAGGGAAGGAGAGGCAGCCGATGAGCAGGTTGGCGTAGGAGGCTGTGATGGAAAACTGGCGCTCCAGGAACTTGGGCAGGAAGGTGGCCATGCCGGCAGCCATGGATGACAAGCACACCTGGGACAGGACCACCAGCAGGAAGATAGGGTGGCGTAGGGTCTGCAGCAGCACCCTGGGGAAGACTGTGGGGGTGAGTGCAGAGGAGGTCAGGGCAGGCGGGGCAGCCAAGCAGTCCAGCAAAGACTGCCCTCCTGCCCTGCTCAGTTCAAGCAGTTCCATTCCTTTCCAACCTGTCCCATTCCACTTAAATCTATTGCAATCAATTTTATCCCACTTGATTCCAGTCCATTTATTCTAGTCCTTTTTTATTTTATTTATTTATTTATTTATTTGTTTATTTTGAGACAGAGTCTCTCTCTGTTGCCCAGGCTGGAGTGCAATGGTGCAATCTCAGCTCACTGCAACCTCTGCCTCCTGGGTTCAAGTGATTCTTGTGCCTCAGCCTCCCGAGTAGCTGAAACTACAGGCGTGTACCACCATGCCTGGCTAATTTTTGTATTTTTTAGTAGAGATGGGTTTTGCCGTGTTGGCTAAGCTGGTCTCAAACCCTAGCCCTCAAGTAATCCACCCTCCTCGGCCTCCCAAAGTGCTAGGATTACAGACGTGAGCCACCACACCTGGCCCTTGTTCTAGTTCATTTTTGAAATTCTGTTTCATTTCGTTCCATTGAGTTAGACTTTATCTTATTTGATATATATATTTTTTTATTCAATTCTATTCAGTTCCATATAGTTCTGGTCCATGCCATCCTGTTTGATTCAATTTCATCCATCCCATTCCATGTCATTTCATTTTTTCTATTCTACGTATTCATTCCTCTCCCCTGCCCCACACAGTTCTTTCCATCCTGTCCTGCTACAGCTTTTTCCAAGCCACCCAGGCCTTCATCCTCCCTTGCGTCCCAAACACAGGTCTCAATTCCTTGCCCTGACCTACCCATCCCTAGCTTGTATTTCTCCATAGCCCTCTCTACCTAATGTACTATATTTTCACTCATCTAGCTGTTTTATTGTCACCCTACCAGAATATAAGCTTTCTTTAAAAACATCAGGGGGTTTTGTCTGTTGTGTTGATTACTAACTCTCCAGAGCCTGGGATATAGGAGGCACCTGAATTCATGGGATGAAGGAAGGAATGAATGGATATATGGACTAATATGTAATCAAATGTCAATATGTCTGGGGCAGAATCAAAGACCTCCAGAGAAGGTGAAATCTGAGTCGGCTTGGTGCTGGGAGACTTCCTGGAGGCGGGACAGAGCTAGGGCCTAAAGAATTGGTGGGGCGGGGATCTCGGGAGGTGAAGCAAGGAGGAAAAAGAATTGAGTAGGGACCCAGGAGGGGCAAATGCTTGGAGGTAGGAAAAGAAGTGAGTGTTCTGGCAAAAAATTACCTCCCCAGTCTCCTGCTAGCTCCTAAAATGGTACCTCATTCACTTGCAATGGGTGCCCCCATTGCAAGTCTGCTAAACTGAAGGGCACAAAAGGGTGGGAAAGTCCTTTCCTCTCTGGGCTCCAGCAGCCAGGTGATGCTCATTGGCAGGGGCAGCCCAGGTGAAAGTGTCAAGGACACTTTCTGTTCGACACGTGAAATCCTCTCTCCACTAACATGTGTTTCTGCCTGCAGTAGGCAAGACTGAAGTCAAATATAAGATATGGAGGGAGAGGAGCAAACCACTTGCCAGACTAGGCTGGTGGGGCCATGGGGGTTCTCTGGGCCAGGTGGGGGCTCCTTCTGTTCCTGCAGCAGCAGGACCAGGGCCTCTGTCATGGGAAGATTTCTGTCTGTCCTCAGAGCAGGGCCAAGTCAGCTGGTTCCCTGGCCCCCTTGGGCCAGGCTAGGATCTGTTTCCTTGGGAGGTAGAAAATAAAAGACAAACAGTTCGGGCGGGGTGGGTGGGGACTGTGGAATTCCCCCTCTTTTCTGTGCCAGGTCTGCCTCCTGTCCCTGGTTCCTTGCTGCACACCACGCATTTAACCAGCATTAGAGTGAAGAGGTGTGAGGCTCCCTCTGACCCCAGGTAGCTGCTCAGCCTTCTTGCCATGAGCTGCTCTGGCCAGGGCGTCTGAGGCCTTATATTGAGCCATGAATTTCAGTCTGGCATGGTCCAGGTTGTACAGGTGCCCCTACTGCATGGTAGAGTCCAGAGAGGGACAGGGGCTCGCCCAAGTTCATCCAGAGGCCAGTGTAAGGCCAAGAGTTTCCTAGGGTCTCCTGACTCCTAGTACAAGGTCCATCCTCCCTTCTATCCTCCCTCCCCCATTCCTGTGCCTCTCTGGCTGCCTGACTCCAGAGGGCTCCATTTCATGGATTGCTTCCAGTCCATTCTCCTGCACTGATCACTGCAGTGTGCTTTATAGCCATCCCCCATCTCTCCTCAGCATCCACAACCTGGCTCCGGAATAGGTGGAAAATTCCTGGAGGGCAGAGGCTATGCCTTTCACTAAGATAGGGCTACCTGCAGGGGAATCCCAGGGCCCATCTCCAGCTCTGAGGCAGATCTTTCCCATGAGACAGGGCTTCCCTTAGCACAGCGCAGTGTCTCCCCCATCAGACAAGTCAGGGCCTCCCTCAAGTCAGTGACTCTGTCTTCTTCATCAGCCAGGAGCCTCACCCAGCTAGACGCCAGGTATCCTCTGTCAAACAGAACAGGTTCTCCCTCAATCTAGGGACTATGCTTCTTCCAATTAGTTAGGGGCTTCCCTTAACTCAAGGGCAATGTCTCCCCCCTTAGACAGGAACCTCTTCTACTTCAAGGACTACGTCTCCCTCATCAGACAGGGGCGTTCTCCATCACAGAGGTCAGGTCTCTTCCATCAGCCAAGGTAGGGTCTCGCTCCATTTGGGGACCACGTATCCTCCAACAAAGAGATTGTATCTTTTGCATTAGACAGGGGCTTCCCCTAGCTCAGTGACTGTCTCCCTCATCTGACAGGGGCCTTTCCTAGCTCAGGAATTATCTTTCCCCAAGAGTATAGGGCACCTCCAGCTGAAGGACCATAGTTCCTCCTCCCTTGGCCTTCCTTTTGGCACCAGGTGGTCAAGGCCAGACCCTAGAGTCAGACTGGCCCCTGGAGCTCAGCAGAAGCCAGGCTGGCTCACTGGCCACAGGGCCTGAGGCACCCCTGCCCTGATTCCCTGCAGGCTCATGTAGAAGCTGAAACTACCAGAGACAATCTGGCCTAGAACACTTGCTCTAGGTTCCAATTTCAGCAGCTTCCCTCCGGGCAGAAGCCCAAGCAGTGATTAATAAGCAATTCAGCAGCACAGCGTTCTGGGGCCTAATAGCATCTGGGGGTGGCCTGAGGCTAGGGAGTCCCAGCCCCTGCCTCTAGGCCCAGCACCATGCATGGAGTCCAAGCCCTCTCTTTCCCTGAGAATGCTGAAAAAACTGGGGGCTAGATTACGGATATCCCAACATCAAGTCTTTTTTTTTTCAGACAGGGTTTCTCTCAGTCACCCAGGCTGGAGCGCAGTGGTGAGATCACAGCTCGTTGCAGCCTCAAACTCCCAGGCTCAAGCGATCCTCCCACCTCAGCCTCCCCAGTAGCTTGGACCACAGGCATGCACCACCAAGCCTGGCTAATTCTTTAATTTTTTTTTTTTTTTTGTAGAGGCAGGGTCTCCCTATGTTGTCCAGGTTGATCTCAAACTCCTGGGCTCAAGAGGTCCTCCTGCCTCGGTCTCCCAAAGTGTTGGGTTTACAGGTGTGAGCCACCATGTCCTGCCCCAACGTCAAATCTTAGGAAGTTCTTCCCAAGAATAGGCCTAATTCCTTCCTGTTGCAGAAATCCTCAGTAAGGAATGAAGCAACCCCTGTGGATAGTACCCTCCTAAACCACAGGCAGCTCAGTTTACTATCCTAGGGCATGGTCAGAACAACAGTGGAACAAGAGTAATAATTGAAATAATTGTACCTTATATATGAGTGCAGTTTTTTTTAATAGCATAAAGAGGCTTTTCATTTTTCATCTCATTTGATTCTCATGATAGCCCTTGAGACAGGCAGAACAAGGATTATTGACCCAATCTTCCAGATGAGGAAACTCAATTTAGAAAAGGAAACTAACTTCTAGGCCGGGCGCGGTGGCTCAAGCCTGTAATCCCAGCACTTTGGGAGGCCGAGACAGGCGGATCACGAGGTCAGGAGATCGAGACCATCCTGGCTAACACAATGAAACCCCGTCTCTACTAAAAATACAAAAAAATTAGCTGGGCGAGGTGGCGGGCGCCTGTAGTCCCAGCTACTCGGGAGGCTGAGGCAGGAGAATGGCGTAAACCCGGGAGGCGGAGCTTGCAGTGAGCCGAGATAGCGCCACTGCACTCCAGCCTGGGCGACAGAGCGAGACTCCGTCTCAAAAAAAAAAAAAAAAAAAAAAAAAAAAAGGAAACTAACTTCTTTAAGATTGTACACTGGTCACTGTTACGGGCAGGACTCAAATCCAAGTCTTCTGACCTGCCATCCGGAGCTCTGTAAGAACTGGGCACACGGCAGGCACTCACTCAATGCTCCTGGGGTCATGCTCTTGAGAAAGAATGGCCTGGTCATAATGCGTACTCTGGTTACTGATAGACTGAGTTCATAGTCTCATGATAATAGCCTCATGGACCTTAGATCATTGAGTCTCCTCCTCGCTATATAGATGGGGAAGCAGAGGCCCAGAAGAGAGCAGGGATCAGGGACAAAAGCCCAGGTTGTGGATTTTATCCCAGAGCTCTCTCTGCCCATGCCACTGCCTGGGAATTTCACAATTTCCTGATGGCCTCCCATTTGCAGGCTCAGTGGTGGGTGGGAGGGGAGGAAGGGTCATAGAGGAAGGGTCATAGAAGGCCTGACCTTCAGGAGCACAGGCTCAGACCTGAACTCATCTAGAAGCCCTGAGGGTTCTGAGAGCCAAAGAGGGAGGGAAGGGGCCTTGCTGGCCCATGCCTGGCCCATAGGGGATATTTTGAAAGCAATAAAAAATGATGGTCCAGGCAGAGAGGATTGCATGTGCAAAGACTAACAAGAAGTAGATGGTGCTCACACGGAGTCTGCAGGTAGAGAAGATGAATCAAGAAAGGCGGGAAGGACTGGATCCCGTACAGCCTCGAGGGCCCCTCTGGCCCTGGCTCCCCATAACCTGGTCTAAGCTGACTTACCTTTAATGAACTGGATCACAGTCAGGTTTGGTGCAATCTGGACTAGGCCATCCTGCTTCTTTGTGGACTCCCCAGGGCTCTGCTTAGAGGGAGAGTCCTTGTCCTGAAGGAGACATAAAACCAAGGACAGTCTGCTGGATACCAGCGATCCCATTCAGAGTGGGCTGTGGGCTGGGGAGGAGAGCTCTTGGAGAGGAGAGGGTGAGGGCCCTGTCATATCTTCAGGAGCAACTGAGGCCTGCAGTGTTCCATTTGTTCTTGGCCCTACAGGTACCCAACAAGTGGTTTTGAAAGAATGAATGAAATTCTTGTGGTTAAACTTCATCATCACCAGTATCCACATGGGTTAGTTGTCATGACCACTATTAACATCATAATAATCACCAACATTTTTAGGAAAATCAGCACCATAATCATCGTCATCATTTCTATTCCTTTCAGCTTAAATATCACCCTCATTCACATCACCCATATCATTGTGACTAAATGACAAATTTAGTCATGACATTACCATCACAATATGATGACTGCTATTGTTATCTCTGTCGTGATCACCACCACCAGCACAATCATCATTATCACTGTCACCTGAACCTCCAGAATCACCACCACCATGATGATAATCAGAATCATCAACGTCATTATCACTGTCTCTATCATCATCATCACTACCATTGTCTTCACTGAGATCAGTATCACCAGCCGCCTCATCTCCATCGCCACTTCCATCATCACCACCAATGCTACCCAAAACACCAACACACCAGTCCCGTCAATCTTCACTCCCACTGTCACTGCTCCTCTTGGATGAATCAGGTCATACCCAGAGGATGGGCTCAGCTTTGGGTCCAAGCTGTGAAGATGCCCATGGACACCCTGGAGTATGTCCCTCCACCTGGGCGGGGACCGCCTATGTGCAACTTTTGAAAAAGAGGGGACAAGAATATTGTGTGTGTGCAGGGAGGGGGCACAATCACCATCTTCTGATTGTCAGAAATAAGAAAGGAAATAATGATAAATAACGGTTAATGCCTACTAAGCACTTACTATATGCTGGGCACTGTTCTAATGACTAATGCGTAACTTACTGAAACCTCACAACCTCCTGAAGTATATACGTCCCTACCAACAACTTGGAGAAGGAAATAAGCGTCAAAAATCATTTTTAAGAAATGAAGTAGATACCATAATCATCACTTTTTGTCATGTAATAAAACTGAGACACAGAGAGAAAATAACTTGTTTCAAGCCACACAGATAATAAGTGGTCCAGCTAGGATTTGAATCCAGACATCTTGGCTCCAGAGTCTGAGCACTTCACTGGTATACTCTGCAGGAAGGGGGCAACCAATGCCAAGGGCACAGAGTACTCTGCCTATATTTCTCTAACAAAACTCTGTGAGGCAGGTACTATTACTGTGCACATATTTTAGATGAGGAAACTAAATCTTGGAGAAGTTGCTATGGGCACAGGGTCATTTGAATATAAGTGAGCAAGTGGAGTGCAATTTAGTTACATTTTTCTATGTAGGCTGAGGTCAGAATTAAAAGCGAAAAATTCCCTGGAAGAAAACTTATGCCGAGGCCGGGTGTGATGGTTCACAGCTGTAGTCCCAGCACTTTGGGAGCCTGAAGTGGGAGGATTGCTTAAGCTCAGGAGTTCAAGACCAGCCTAGGCAGCATGGCGAAACCTCGTCTCTAATAAAAATAAAAATAAAAATAAATCAGTCAGGCGTAGTGGCTCACCCCTGTAATCCCAGCACTGTGGGAGGGTGAGGCGAGTGGATCACCTGAGGTCAGGAGTTCAAGACCAGCCTGGCCAACATGACAAAACCCTGTCTCTACTAAAAATACAAAAATTAGCCAGGCATGGTGGCGCGTGCCTGTAATCCCAGGTACTAGGGGGGCTGAGGCAGGAGGATTGCTTGAACCTGGGAGGCAGAGGTTGCAGTGAGCTGAGGTTGTGCCACTGCACTCCAGCTTGGGCAACAGAGCAAGACTCCATCACAGAAAAAAAAAATTAGCCAGGTATGGTGGCATACACTGGTAGTCCCAGCTACTCAAGAGGATGAGGAGGGAGGATCATTTGAGCCAGGGAGATGGAGATTGTGTCAGAGGCGTTAGAATCAGAACGATTCCATGTTGACTGAGGGTTAGGAAAAATGAGGCTGGGACTTGCTGGGCTACATTCCCAAAAAGTCAGGGCATTCCTAGCCTCTAGATGTTGATGGTTAAAGGAACAGATTGAAAATGTTTACTAAATAGACCCAGACTTAGGAGTGTCCTGATATCCCGATGTCTTGAGAGCAGAAGCATTCCTAATTTTGCTTTAAAGATAATAATATCGATTCTTGCAAAATATAGTAATTAAGAAAATCCTTGATCACAAACCCTTGTAGCAGAGCACATCTCCCCATGATCTTTTTTCATCCTATATAAACATATATTGTACCTAGGGTGGATGCGTTCCTCCTCTTACTTTCGGGAACACCCTGCTCTGCCTATGGAGTAGCCATTCTTTATTCCTTTACTTTCTTAATAAACTTGCTCTCACTTTATGGACTTGCCCTGAATTCTTTCTTGCATGAGAGTCAAGAACCCTCTTTTGGGGTCTGGATCTGGACCCTTTCTAGTAACAGTTGCAGTGAGCTGAGATCGTGCCATTGCACTCCAGCCTGGGCGATAGAGTGTTTCAAAAAAAAGACTTACCCGCAGTGTGGACAGTAGTTTAGAAGAGGCTGCCCTGGAAGGAAGCAAGCTCCCTGTAACTAGGAGTGTGCAGGCCAAGGCTTCCCCAAGTCCAGGGCCAGGGTGCCATGGGCCATAGGGAAGGAACTGTTGGGCTGGAGAGCGCTCATTTGGACTTCCTGGTTCTACCTCCTCTTCCCATGTTGCCTGTGAGGTTCCTACAGGACTTACACTCTGGTTGGGTCTGACGCTTTCTCTTTCTTCTCCCATCTCGTTTTCTCTGAGATCATCATGAGGCAAATTCTGGATTTCCCCACATTTCAGAAGCTTCATGTCAGCCACCACCTCTGGGGGGATCCCCTGTTCCATGCCTCCCCCACCTGGCTTCCTGATGTGGCTGGTTCAAGACTAGTCTGTCCCAGCAGGACAATTCATTCAAATATTAATTCATGTGTTTGTTCCCTTGGGCTTTTTTCCCTTTCTTCTCTCTTCTTTCATTCCAGCAGGGAGCAGGCTCTGGGGTTCCTGTCCTCAGGGGATGTTTGTGACATGTCAGAAAGCAGTAATAGGTTGCAAAGATTTCCCTTCCTGTCTTTTGTTTCCAGAGTTTGAGTCCCTTGAGGAGGTTCTGCTGGGTGTTGTGGTGGGTGTGAGCAGAGAGGGAGGCTCTGAGGATGAGGGGAAAAGAATACCATCTTCCCTAAAATAAAGCCTGGAAAAGAGGAAGGGGCAGAGACAGAGCAGTCTGTGGGTTCCATGAGCAGCAAGGTGCCACGTACTCTCTGAGACAGGGCCCACGGAAGCAATTCACCTCCAAGGGGCAGGATGCACGGTGACCTAGGGAGGCTGGGCTCCCATGTTCCCAGCCTCACCAAGACCTCTTCTCCAAGCACGGTAAGGGAACCACATGGGCCAGGATGGCAAGTGGGCATCACCATAGTGACCACAGTGGGCTGATGCTGATGTCTGCTGAGCGGGGGGCGCCCTGGTGCTTGGGCACTGTGTAAGACACAGGACCTTTGCTTCACCTTGGTCAGAGAGCTCTGAGAAAGGCTGAGATTGAATTTCTTGATGATCTGGCAGGATGGGCATTCACAGTAGAAATTAAGTTGATTTTTAAATAAAATAAAGAATGTCTATTTTATACATGCTTTAGGTCTGAGGCAAACCTTATTTGACAACTTTCTCCCTTGTGGACCCTGAGCTCTGCAAGAGCAGGATTCACATTTATCTTGTTTTCTGTTCAAACTCTTGTGCCTAGCAAGGGCCTAGGGTGAAATAGTGGTTCAACTGAAAGAGGAGTGCAAGAGATGGTTCTAACCAGCAGTGGGTGTAGCCAATGCCAGGCTTTTGGGGGAAAAAATGAAAGCAAGAGGAGATGCCATCATGCTCCCAGGGAGTTCTTGAACTGCTGATGGTTCCGAGACAGGCCAAGGGTCCACAGAGCACACCAGGGCTAGCGGAACTACCATTCCAGGACATGCCAGGCCACTGGTATATGGGCTGGTAGCTATGCATACATGAGCCTGCTCCATCTTCACTGGGACCTGCCAGCCATTCCTACACTCCTTTACACATGAGCAAACAAGTTCTGAAGGTAGGCAACTTGTTCAGCATCACATAACTAGAGAGTGGCAGGACTCAGATCCGAGCTCAAGCTTGCCTGAGTAGAAAACTCATGCTTTGACTGGGCTCACATCTATAATCCCAGCACTTTGGGAGGCCAAGGTAGGAGGATTGCTTGAGGCCAGGAGTTTGAGACCGGCCTGGGCAATATAGCAAGATTTCATTTCTATAAAAATGTTAAAATTAGCTGGGCATGGTGGCGTGCACCTGTGGTCCCAGCTACTCAAGAGCCTGAGGTGGAAGCATCACTTGAGCCCAGGAGTCCGAAGCTACAGTAAGCTATGATGGCACCGCTGCACTCTAGCCTAGGTGACAGAGCAACACCTTGACTCAAAAAAACCCTCATACTTTATCCACTAAGCCCCCTGAGTCAGACAGCCCTGATAAAGGACTGGAAGAATGTTTGTGGTGTGATTTGAAGGAACCTGAAATCCTACCTTTTCTTATTTTTTTGAGTAAGGCAGCCTGCGTGGATTATTCATTTATACCTTAGAGCTGCACTGCCTCATACAGCAGCTACCTGTCACGTATGGCTCTAAGCAATTGAAATGTGGCCAGTCCAAATTGAGATGTGCTGTAGGCATAAAATACACGTTGCATTTTGAAGACTTAGTATGAAAAAAGGAAAATGTTTCTTCATTAATTTTTTACTATTATATGTTAAAATGAGAATATTTTAGATATAGTGGTTCAAATAATATGTATTATTAAAATTAATTTCTTTTACTTTTGCATGTGGACAAAAAAATTAGAATTACATATGTGGTTCATGTAACATTTCTTTTGGAC
Source organism: Macaca fascicularis (assembly GCF_037993035.2). Lineage (NCBI taxonomy): Eukaryota > Metazoa > Chordata > Mammalia > Primates > Cercopithecidae > Macaca > Macaca fascicularis. The sequence continues at coordinate 74,046,857 of NC_088388.1, read as the reverse complement.
ATGCTGCCTTAAAGAGATTCAGTGAATCCTTGCTCCTTTCTGAGTCCCGTCTGAGCTCTGGGAGAGTGGTCTGGGAGGGGCGCCACAGTGATGGGAGGGTCCTGGATAGCTGAGAGAGAGTGCTGGAGTGAGTGCTGCCCCAGGAAACAGGAGGACAGGCTGGGGACAGACTGATCACTTCCCAACATTTTTTATCAGGAAGGGGCAGGGTAAGCAGAATCTTCTGAGTTCCTTGCCTGGGTTCCCTATTCTCATAAAGAGTAAAAACAACCACAATGTCGTCTGCTCCCATGTGTACATTCCTATTTGGTCTACACTGCTTTTTTTTTTTTTTTTTTTTGAGGCAGAGCCTTGCTGTGTCTCCCAGACTGGAGTGCAGTGGTGTAATCTCAGCTCACTGCAACCTCCGCCTCCCAGGTTCAAGCAATTCTCCTGTCTCAGCCTCCCGAGTAGCTGAGACTACAAGCACACGCCACCACACCTGGCTAATTTTGTATTTTTAGTAGAGACGGGGTTTCACCATGTTGGCCAGGCTGGTCTTGAACCCCTGACCTCAGGTGATCTGCCCGCTTTGGCATCCCAAAGTGCTGGGATTACAGGGGTGAGCCACTGCGCCCAGCTACACTGCACTTTCTTTCTTTTTTTTTTTTTTTGAGACGGAGTCTCGCTCTGTCGCCCGGGCTGGGGTGCAGTGGCCGGATGTCAGCTCACTGCAAGCTCCGCCTCCCGGGTTTACGCCATTCTCCTGCCTCAGACTCCCGAGTAGCTGGGATTACAGGTGACCGCCAACTCACCCAGCTAGTTTTTTGTATTTTTTTAGTAGAGACGGTGTTTCACCGTGTTAGCCAGGATGGTCTCGATCTCCTGACCTCGTGATCCGCCCGTCTCGGCCTCCCAAAGTGCTGGGATTACAGGCTTGAGCCACCGCGCCCGGCCTACACTGCACTTTCTTATCCATCATGTCGTTTAATTCCCACAATGGTCTGTCTGGTGCAGGGATTATTATTGCACCTATTTTACAGAAGAGAAGACTGAGGCCCCAAAAGGGGAAGTGTCACCCAGGCAGTTATTGGCAGAGCAGGCTCTCAAACCAAACCCAGGTTCTCTAGTCTCCCTGTCTCAGTCCTGTCTCCTGCTGTGAAAGAGCATGGGGTTTGGAACAGGAGAGGAGTGACAGACCTTCAGGGCCTGGGTGGTCAGGGGCAGCATCCAGGGAGAAGTGAGCTTTGGGGTTTGGGTAGATAGAAAGGGAGAGCAGATTTGAAGCAGAGGCACGGTGGTGGAAGGAGCCTGTCTTGTGCAGGACGCAGTGGGGACACCAACGTGATTACAGCGGTGCTTGACTGGGGCAGGGGCTGGGGCCAAAAGACCGGCCAGAGCCAGACTTGGGTGGTTTGGAAGGCCAGGCTGAGATTTTGGCTATATTCTGTGGCTATTGGGAGCCCTAACTGTCCTTAGCTCCTGACCCTGTGTTCTCCACAGATTTCTGCTGCTTGCCCCCTCATCTGTTTTGAGGACAGCTGAGTAACAATGGGCTCCAGAAACAGGAAACGCCTCTGCTCAGTGCAGGGATTGCAGTGCGACCCATCTGGGCTGTGTTTGCCTGGGTCAGCAGCCCTGGATGGAGAAGGCTGCTGGAACTTCCCCTCTGGGGGCTCTTTGCTGATTGCTGCAAGCCTGCTGGACACCATGTGCTGTGTGTGGCTCAGCCCATGGAAGGCCCTCCTGTCTGCTGGGCCCCCAGGGATCCAGGCACTATCTGTGGTGACAGCTGAATTCCTGTTAAAAGAAGGCTTTGTCCAGGGGCTAGGTTCCCTGACCCACAGAGCCAGTGTGGACCCTGGGGTGATATGGAACGCTCTGCCAGCCTCGGGTTCCTTCACATATCATCAAGGGAAGCACCACGGGGATGGGAGATCTGCTTAACTTCCTCCCATCCCATGAAAGAGAGTGTTTTTTCAGTAAGAGCTGAGTTTCCGTGAAGAATGAAACACATTCCCAGCTTTCTTCTTTTCTTTTTTGAGGCAGAGTCTTTCTCTGTCACTCAGGCTGGAGTGGTGCAATGACACGATCTCGGCCAACTGCAACCTCCGCCTCCCGGGTTCAAGCGATTCTCCTGCCTCAGCCTCCCAAGTAGCTGGGATTTCAGGCGCCCACCACCACGCCTGGCTAATTTTTTGCATTTTTAGTAGAGACGGGGTTTCGCCATGTTGGCCAGGCAGGTCTCGAACTTCTAACCTTAGGTTAGAAATCAGTATATTAAAGAGACAGAGAGCTGAATTTATTATACATTTAAAAATAACAAAGACACTTTGGGAGACTGAGGCAGGTGGATCATCTGAGGTCAGGAGTTCAAGGCCAGCCTGGCCAACATGGCGAAACCCCAACTCTACTAAAAATGCAAACATTAGCCAAGCATGGTGGTGCATGCCTGTATTCTAGCTACTTGTAAGTCTGAGACAGAAGAATCGCTTGAGCCCGAGAGACAGAGGTTGCAGTGAGCCAAGACTGCGCCCCTGCACTCCAGCCTGGGTGACAGAGCGAGACTCCATTTCAAAATAAATAAATAAATAAATAAATAAATAAATAAATAAAACTGAGAGAGGGACCAGGGCCAGGTGTGGTGGCTCACGCCTTTAACTCCATCTCTTTGGGAGGCCAAAGCAGGCAGACCACTTGAGGCCAGGAGTTCAAGACCAGCGTGGCCAACATGGAGCCTGTAGCCTATAATCCCAGCTACTTGGGAGGATGAGGCAGGAGAATTGCTTGAACCCGGGAGGTGGAGGTTGCAGTGGGCCAAGATTGCACCACTGCACTCCAGCCTGGGTGACAGAGTGAGACTCTGTTTCAAAAAAACAAAACAAACCAAACAAAACCAACAACTAAGAGAGTATAATTGGAACATTTGTAACACAAAGAAATGATACATTCTATTGATTGGTTATACATTGAAAAATAAATTTAAAAAATAAGAAATGATAAATTCTTTCTTGTTTCTTGAGGTGTTGGATACCCCATTTACTCTGATATAATTATTACACATTGTACGCCAATTCAAAATCTCTCACGTAGGCTGGGCGCAGTGGCTCATGCCTATAATCCCAGAACTTTGGGAGGCTGACGGGCGTGGATCACTTGAGGTCAGGAGTTGGGGATCAGCCTGGCCAACATGGTAAAGCCCCATCTTTACTAAAAATACAAAAATGAGCTGGGTATGATGGCGGGGACTTGTAATCCCAGCTACTCAGAAGGCTGAGGCAGAAGAATCACTTGAACCCTGGATGCAGAGGTTGCAGTGAGCCGAGATTGTGCCACTACACTCCAGCCTGGGTGACAGAGAGAGAGAGACTCTGTCTCAAAAAGCAAACAAACAAAGAAAACCAACCAACCAACCAAACAAACAACTCATGTACCTGATAAACATATACACCTACTATGCACCCATAAAAATTTGAAAACATTTTTAAAAAGAAAATGAAAAAACACAAATTTTCAAATAAAAGAATATATTTAAATCAAAGAAAAGAGAGAGAACTGCACTCCCACGCTTATTGCAGCACCATTCACAGTAGCCAAGATATGGATTCAACCAAAGACTCCATCAATGGATGAGTGGATAAAGAAAATGTAGTATGTATACCCAATGGAATACTATTTGGCTTTAAAAAAGAAGGAAATCCTGTCATTGTGAAAACATGGATGAACCTAAGGACATCATGTTAAGTGAAATAAGCCAGGCACAGAAAAACAAATACTGTGTGATCTCAGGTGTGGAATATAAAAAAGTCAAACTCATAGAAGCAAAAAGCAGAAGGGTAGTTACCAGAGCAAGTTGTTAGTCAAAGGATACAAAATTTCAGTTAGACAGGAGAAATAAGTTCAGGCAATCTATTGTACATCATAATGAGTCCAGTTAATAACAATATATTGCATACTGGAAAATTGCTAAGAAAGTAGGTTTCAAGTATTCTCACCACACACACACAAAGATAAGGAAGTGAGGTAAGGCATGTGTTAAACAGCTTAATTTATCCACTCCCCAATGCATACATAGATCAAAACATCATGTTCCACCATAAATACATACAATTTTTACTTGTCGGTTGAAAAACTAAATTTAAAAAATAAAAAAGTTAAAAACCATGTAAAAAGAAAAAGCATATAAGGTTAGAAAAAAGGCACCTTTTCTATTAGTTTTCCCCTTCAGAGCTGGCCTGCTCCGAGAAAGATGCCAAGAACAAGCGCTCCTGTTTACTGTGCCTGCGCTTTGGCACTGAACTGCCCACCTCACCACTTTGCCTCACTTCATTCTTACAAAGACGCCGAGATGCAGATGTTACGGTTATACCCATTTTACAGATTTCAGAATTAGTAAGTAGCAGAGCCTGGCTGGTATGGTGCGGCCACCATATTGCATGGTAGATGCACCTGACAGTACTAGCTTCTTAAGCATATCCTGAGAATGATCCTATGGCCTAAACAGAATGTGCGTTTGGAGTTCTTTTTTTTTTTTTTTTGAGATGGAATCTTGCTCTGTTGTCTAGGCTGGAGTGCAGTGGCGCAATCTCGGCTCACTGCAACCAATGCCTCCCAGGTTCTAGCGATTCTCCTGCCTCAGCCTTCCAAGTAGCTGGGGCTACAGGTGCATGCCACCATACCCAGCTAATTTTTATATTTTTAATAGAGACAGGTTTCACCATTTGGCCAGGCCGGTCTCAAACTCCTGACCTCAAGTGATGTGCCCACCTCAGCCTCCTAAAGTGCTGAGATTACAGGTGTGAGCCACCACAGCCAGCCTCATTTGGAGTTCTGAGCTAAGGAATCTGGGAGTGGCCAACCCAGAGATTCATTTCTTATTTATGAAGGACATCTGAACCCCCGGCTCATCCCATGAAACGCAGCCTGTATGAAGGATCAAAGCCCTTTGTTTTGGGTTAAGTGAATGTGGCCAGGTGGAGGGTGCCATATAATTTGCATGGTTTTTACAAATGGTAGTGATTCTCTGTCCAGCCCACCACCACTGGACCACCCTGTATGTAAGTTCCCTCAATAAACCCGATGTCTTGTTTGCTAACTCCGAGTCTTCTCTTCAGCCCCTTTAGCATGGTGCCATCCCTATTGAAGTCAACAGGCCTCCAGCATGACATGTGTCTAACCCCTGCCATGTCTAGCCCTGTCCCTGCCACTGCAGGATGCCTTAGACACCAAGGAAGCTCACATGGTGCCTCTTGGGCCTGATCAGCTACCTTTCATCTCTTCTTTAGCCTCAGTCTCCTCCTCTGACAAATGGCAGTATTGGACTAGCTCTGCTAGTTTTTAGGAACAGAACCCTTTTCCCCATTGAAATCTCATTCTTTAGATTTAGTCTTTAGACAGGTATGAAAACACACACTTCAGTCTGAGTAGTTCTATATTTTGTGTGTGTGTGTAGAGGCGTGGAAGGCCCTTAGCCCTGCTCGGTGATACCCCTCCTCCTCCTCCCTATGGTGGTACCCTTGGGGTTCTGTGGGGTTCAATTCAAAAAACCAGTCAAGCAGATCGCCCCAACAGGGCCTCAAGCCATGATGTTAAAGGAAGCTCTATGTGCAGACCTGGTGGTCTGGGGGAGCCTTTCCTCAGCTATTTGGTGCCAGGACCTGGCTTTGTACAGACCAGTACAAGGGCCTGTGGTGCTGTCCAACCTCTGGACATGTCTTTAACCCTCTATGGGCCAATTCATCCATCAGTGAGATGCAGCGGGGTCTAGAGGCAGTGCCTGCAAAGAGGAGGCACTGGGGGCTAGGAGGCCTGCAGCACCTCAGAACTCACAGATGCTGCCGTGGAGACACAAAGCCCCAGGGAAATGGAGGCTTCCTGGCTGGGCAAATCCTGATAGACCAGCCCTAAGTCCTGGGTTTTAAGGACCATTGGCACCTCACACTCCTGTCCTCCATCTCTGACCATTCTCCCAAAGAAGTACATGGAAGTTAACGACTGGAAGACAGTGGACATCACAGGCTTACAGACTCTTAGCCAAAATTGCAGCCATTTAGAAATGTGGATTTGGGGAGTCATAGGCCTTTCGAGGCACAGACTTTTAGAATAATGTAAGTACTTGAGAAGCTCTATTAGAAATACAGACTTTAAAACCATATAATTTTAGAATCCCAAACTCTCAGACATATTCCAGAAATAACAGACACATAGATTCCTGGTCTCTGTGGTCAGGTCCGGTGGTGCTCAGAGGCTGGAGAGGGACGGGGTCCTCATGGAACAGGCTTGCCTGCCAGAAAGTAGCTCTATGGGCCCCTCTGAGCCCCTGACCCAGCCCCAAGGGCAGGTTCTCAGAAGGACCAGAGGGCATGGTGGGCACAGGAGAGTTGCTGGCTGAATGGGAGCACCACCACCACCACAGGGACAGATGGGGAAGAAGAATCTGTCAGGAAGCCCTCAAGAGACCATCTTTACCCCACAGACCCTGCAGAGCCATCTGCCAGGAGTCCTTGGGCCTAGCAGGACCTTGGGGACTGGCTGATTGTAGACAGGAAGACTGAGGCCTAGAGGGAGGTGAGGCCTGTCCTGGGTCACTCCTATGAGGGTCTCTTGGTAGCACCTGAGCTCCGAGGCCACAGATACAGGGACAGAGCCAAAGGCAAGAAAATAGGGCTCCTGTCCCCTCCCATCCCCTGCATGGCCTCCCCCAATCCCATCTCTTACTCTTCTACTCTACTCTTCATGGGGACTGCTAATGCCCCCTGCCCCCCAGGCAGAGAATCCCATAATCATGGCCATGGGAGAAACCTGAGCTGTCATTCATCATTCCCCATCTCTCTGCATCTGGCCTTCCTTCACCTTCTCAGACCTCCTTGGGGCAGGGGCTGTGGAATGTGCCCCTCTTTTCCCCTGTAAAAATGCTCACATATTGCTCCAGAGACAGTGAGTCATTTAGAGATGGCCTTGAACCTGTCAGGGGCGACAGACCTTGTCTGATCTGCTACCCATTTGATAGATAGAGACACTGAGGCCAGAAACCTTCTCTGGGCCACATAATTCTTGTATTACATACTGCCATCTCCTGGATATCTTTAAAAACAGCATTTACTTCGAAGAGGGTATTTAGGGGACCCTGGAACCCTGAGCCTGGGAGGGGACACCTGGTGAGATTTCAGAGTTAGCTCTGCCCTTCACTTTCTCCTCTTGCCCATTCTCTCGCCCTGCAGAAGATACACATCCCATGTCTGGAGGTCTGGACTTTCTGGAAGCCAATTCAGCCTCATTGGGCCTTTGCTCCTGGTTTATTCAACTCCTGATTGGTGGCCCTTCTGAGCCAGGCCAACCAGCTTTACTGCAAGCAGACCCGGCCAAGGCAGCCTCAGGGAGGTGGAGGAACAATTCCTCCCACATCAATATTTATTGCCTGAGAGCTGCTGGAAGCAGATCATCATGTTCTTAGCCCTTGTTTCTTTTTAAAGAACCTCTCACCCCCTTCCCTCCCCACTCCCCATCCCCAATGTGCTGACAGATTGAATCCAGACAGCCAGACAGGTTCACAGCTGGGGAGCCAGGGTTTCAAAGCATCATAGAGACACAGCTCTTAAAATTTGAGTCTCTGAATCATAGCAGCTCCGACTCAAGGAATCGTGCATTCTCGGAATCCGAGGCACACAGGATATTGCTCCAGGAGCCTAACCTCAGCATCTTACACAGCAGCACAGAATGTGGAAGTGGCTTGCTGCTCAAGGTCATATGGCTGGCATGTGACAGAGCCCAGTGCAGTCTCCCACCCCTAAACTTTGCTTCTGCCACCTATCCCACCCATGGCTCAACTGGCATTCTTCTCTGTTAAAATTTAGGACTCAATTTGGAGATCATCTGTAACCAGCAATGTAGGCTCTCTCTCTTTCCTTTATGAACATCACCCCACCTCTAAGTTCTAGGAATTTCATCGTATCCAAACTTTGGCCTGAGCTCGGCAGAATCAGAAAGGCCCAGCTGTGGTTTCAAACTGTCTTCTTCCCCTGAAATTGCTCACTCCCTGGCAGCTGCTTCCCCCTGCCTCTGAGACAGCTGCACCCAATCCCAGCATCAGCCCAACTCATCACTGTCTTGGGGACATCCCGCAGCAGGGCAGCTATGTGTAGTCCCCAACCTGGGTAGCTCCCAGATGCACCTCTATCCCCTCACTGCCGATGCATGGCTTCCACCTGGCCTGGACCACCATCAGAGCTGTCTGATTTCTCTCCCTGCCCCCACCCTCTCCAAACATATTCAAATGCATCAACCTGACACAGAAATGCTCTTGCAGCAAAAACATTCAACAGGATTTTTATAAATTGTCCCTTTGAAATTAGAATTACTTAGCAACAAGTAAGTTACTTAATTTATGATTGTCTGTGATTTCTCTACAGCCACCTCCCATACTTGGCAAAGAGGAAATCTAATGCACAAATTTTCAGAATGTAATGAAATGTGTATAAGTATTTAAAAAAATTAATGAACTTGACATTACTGGCATGTAATTAAACTTTTAGGCCTGGCACAGTGGTTCACACCTGTAATCTCAGCACTTTGGGAGGCCTAGGTGGGCAGATCACCTGAGGTTAGGGGTTCGAGACCAGCCTGGCCAACATGGTGAAATGCCATCTCTACTAAAAATACAAAATTAGCCAGGCGTGGTGGCGCACGCCTGTAATCCCAGCTATTTGGAAGGCTGAGGTGGAAGAATCACTTGAACCTGGGAGTTGGAGGTTGTGGTGAGCCAAGATCTAGCCTGGCCAATAGGGTGAGACTCCGTCTCAAAAAATAAAAATAAATAAATAAATAAACTTTAAAAATTGTTTCTATTTTGTCATTTTCTTTTTAATTTGAAGCCAATTTGTTGTTTTTCAGGCCTCGTGTTTTTGTGGGTACCTGGAAAACTTGGAAGTCCCTGGCCCAGAATACTCTGTTTTGCCTAGTGGCTCATGTGATCCTGTCCTCTCCTACCAGCTTTGTGACCCTGGGCAAATCCCTGCACTAGGCTGGGCCTCTGTGTCCTCTTCTGAGGAGAGACCCACCTGCCGCAAGAGTGGAGAAGGGGGATTCTAGACACCCTGGAGCATCACACCGGTCGTGACTTGTCCATGAGTCTGTGTCCTCCCTAGACTGTGCCTGCTGGAAGGGTGGAGGCCATGGACTGATCTTCAGGTCCAGCCTGGGCCCTGCACTCTGTGCATGTTTGTCCCCTTCACTGTCCCCGAAAGGGCCAGGTTTATTTCTATAGCCAAATCTTTCACGCAGGATGTTTCTGTGCCTGGAATCTCTGATCCTCTCTCCTTTCTGTGCTTCCACACATCCTTCAAAGTCCAGCTGAAATCCCTCCTCTTCAGGGAGGTCTTCCCAGACTGTCCTACCCACTCTCCCAATTCTTAACATTCCTATGGCATGTTCAGAATTTACAAAAACTTTAAGTGATGAGCACAGAGGCCATACTGTAGTGGTTAGCATGAGGGGCATGGGCTCAGAGAGGTGCGGGTTCTCATCCCAGCACTGCCCTTGCTTGCTGGCTTTGTGATCTTGGGTAAGTCACTTTCCAACATTGGCTCTGGGTCTCCTCAGCTGTGGAGAGGGCAGGTGATATTCACTGCGCAAGGTTGTCAGAAAGATGTGATGGAGCCCGGGCAGAAAGCATAGTGCCCAGTGGGGATGCAGTGTAATTTTTTTTTTTTTTTTTTTTTGAGACAGAGTCTTGCTCTGTCACCCAGGATGGAGTGCAGTGGCGTGATCTCAGCTCACTGCAACCTCCACCTCCCGGGTTCAAGCGATTCTCCTGCCTCAGCCTCCCGAGTAGCTGGGACTACAGACACCCGCCACCACAGCTGGCTAATTTTTTGTATTTTTAGTAGAGATGGGGTTTCACCATGTTAGCCAGGATGGTCTCGATCTCCTGATCTTGTGATCTACCCGCCTCGGCCTCTCGAGGTGCTGGGATTACAGGCGTGAGCCACCGCACCCAGCTGAAGTGTAATGTTACAAAGGAGAACAAGTGGGTGGGGCTGGAGCCTGGACCCAGACAGGTAACATGGAGGGAGCTTACCTTCCTGGCAGGTGAGTCTGTGACTGCTAAGACCTTTCGCCGAAACTGAAGCTCGTGTTTTTCTTTGGGCATTTCCTTGGGGAAGAAGAAGTAGGGGATGGCAGCCAGGGCCACTGAGCCAGCAGCAATGAGGAAACCCAGCCACCAGGCACCCACCCATCGGGGGTCCTTTATGGTCAGGCTGATACCACCTGGAAGAGAAGAGCATGGTGACGTTAGTGTCAGGATGATAGGCTGTCACTTCTAAGCCACCATCCTGGGACTGGCCTCTGCGACATGAGGTGGCCCAGGCTGGGAGTCAGGAGACCTGAGTTCCAGTCTGCTCTGCCAGGTGTGTCCTGTGTGACCCTGGGCAAGTCCTTGGCCCTTTCCGAGTCTTGGCTTCTTCAACTACTGAGGCAATGTAGTGCAGTGGTCAAGGCCATGGACTCCGGAGGTGAACTGCTGGGTCTGAATGCCATTACTAACTCATAACCTTGGGCAAGCTACGTAACCTCTTTGTGCCTCAGTTTTTGTCCTTTGTGAAATATAGATATTAGTAGCTTCCAAATCATAGAATTGTTGTGAAAATTAAAGAAATTAATAGATGTGAAGCACTTAGAAGAGTGTGTGCCGTAGAGGTACCTGCCCATCCTCCTCTTCCTCCTTCTCATTACTATTGTGATTATTATTCTTAAATGAAGGGTTAGGATTACTGTTGTGTTTCTCAGACCTGTGTTATCCCCAGGGATGTTTGTCAAAAATTGCCTTACCGAGGACCCACTTAGAATGACCACAGAGTGGGGTGGGAAGGTGATCAAGGAACCCATACCTTTAACAAGTTCCCCAGATGATTTTGATCCCTACCTAGGTTTAATTAGAACTAGATTATCCCAGATGTGCCTCCTGGCTGGAACACACAAAGCTCCTGTCATACTTCTTAATCCCAAGGCTGAGTTGCGTACATTCTCCTTCAATTTCCATAGCATCCGAAAATGCTTCATAAAAATACAAATGAGCTGGGTGCAGTGACTCAAGCCTGTAATCCCAGCACTTTGGGAGGCTGAGGTGGAAGGATCATTAGAGGCCAGGAGTTCGAGACCACCCTGAGCAACATAGTGAGGCCTTGTCTCTACAAATAAATTAAAAAGTTAGCCAGATGTGATGGTACACACCTGTAGTCTCAGCTACTTGAGAGCCTGAGGTGGGAAGATTGCTTGATCTCAGGCATCCAAGGCTGCAGTAAGCTAGGATAGTGCTACTGCATGAGGGGCAGAGTGAGACCCTGTCTCAAAAATAAGAAAAACCAAATGCTCCTTGATATAACAACCCCACATGCAGAGCTGGTTCCCCTCGTGCTTGATCCTAAGTTCCTCCCAGGCAGGGACCAGAGGACTCAGTTGGCACTTAGCAAATGTACCTGTAACGCTGAGGATGGGTTTGGCTTTTGCAGTGATTAGACTTGATTCTCTCCTTACTTTTTAATCTCTCCTGCCTGCATGTCAGGCTGGTGAGAACTCACACATGCACCTCTCCAGCCCCTCTGCTTCTCTCATATCAGTCTGTGCCTGCAGCTGGCGTGATCTGCCTACCTTGTGAAATCCCCCATGGAGAAGGGAGTTTTGAGGTGGCAGGTTGGTTCATAGAAATGTCACATCTGCCTGTGGAGATGCCCCATCTGCCTGGACAATGTCAACAGTCAGAAAACACACTCCCTTGCATGGAGCTGAGGTGTGTCGGGGGACATCTAGGGAACCCCTGACTCCCAGGACTTTTCTTTCAGGGGAGGGAGAGGTTGCAGCCAGAGCCCACACTCTGGACCCAGCCTTCCAGAAGGAAAGCGGGCGGGGCAGGGCTGTTCCTAGTGGCTGCTGTTCAGAGCTGTGCAGACCTGTCCTGGCTGCAGGCACTTGTGGGCAAAAGCTGGGGAACAAGAAGCAGCGTCTGCATGTTCATTCACACACACACATTACCTGAGGCTCCCAGGACCTGGCAGAAAGTCTGCAGGTGAGAATGGCAGGAGGCAGGAGGCACCTCTGGAGCTGCTTGGTTTGATGAGTTAGGAGCTGGGATGCCACAGTGACACGCTCTAACAGGAGTACCCTACTGCTCTCCAAGGACTCCAGAGCCCCGGAACCCCCAACACCCCTCCCTCCTGGCCAGCTTCTGACCAAGCGTCAGTCCCACTCCTTGGCCCACTCTGACCACTGCCTGAACCAGAGACTACTGTTTCCCAAATGGTGCCCCTGGCAGTTTCCTAGGCTCTGAGCTGGTCAGAACTAGAAGGATTCTTAGAGGTCACAGTAAATACCCCATCTGAGAGAGGCCCAGGGTCATACTTTGAGTCACCAAGTTCTGCTCCAAAAGTTCTCTCCAGTGTGCACTGTCCTTTCTGTTTAACTCAAGTCTTGTTTCCCCCTAAAGACGGAGGCTCCCTACAGGTCAAAAGAGTGCGCTCTTTCACCTGCCCCACAGCATGTGTGAGCAGGGGGCTGAGGGCCTGGGGAAGGTGGGGTATGGAACAAGGCGAAGACTCCTAGTAATAGTAGTGACAGCAACCACGGTTCCTCATCTGATGGCATTTTACAGTTTACCTCCACCATCTCACTGGACTCCAATTGCAGCTTTAGGAGACAGACAGGACAGAGATTTTCTCACAGATGAGAAAGCTGAGGTTCGAGAGGCTAAGAGGCTTGCCCAAGGTCAGTGGTGCTGTTAGGATTTGAACCGAGGTTCCATGGCTCAGTGTCTCCTATGAGAGTGGCAGTCAGTTAGCTAGGGTCTAGCAAACGTGTGGTCCTGAGGCTCACCTTCCGGCATCTGGTTAATGTCCACATAAAGGCGCAGCATGAGGCTGCCCAGCCCAAAGGCCAGGCCTGGCCCCATCATGGTCACTGCAAACAGGATCCCTACAACACAAAGCCTGGGTTAGGATCCTCTAGTCCTGGCTTCTCTCCTCAGACCAGTGCCTGCCCAGTCTGTGATGGGCAAGAACACTCTGTCTCCCCTGGTCAGGGATGGGGAAGTCTCCAGGGCTTCCCTGGACCTTTCCTGGCCGGATGGGGCAGGGGGCAGGGACTCCATCTCCAGCCCCAACCCTGGGTCTCTCTTCCTCCTAGCTGAGCCTGGCCTGACCATCAGAGGCCAAGGGATGAGACCGGTCCTCACCGAGGTAGAGGGGTGAGTTGCTGTTGTGGGCAAAGTCATCGATGTAGGAGATGCCAAAGGGCTGAATGGGCACCCCACCCACGCCCAGCAGGGTCTGTGCCACGAACATGATCCCCACCACACTCAGATGCCGGGTTTCTGTGTAGCTCGAGCAGTTTCCGTTGGAGTGGGTCCGGGCTGGGGCTGAGGTTGTGGGCAGGCACAGGGAAGCCTTGAAGTCCTGTGGCATATCCTCTGAGAGACGACAATGAAAAAATGTTACAACAATAGCTAAGACTTAAATAGCACTTCCCCAGGGGAAGGTACTCTTCTAAGTGCTGTGTGTAAAAATAATTCGAGCCCCACAGCAAACCTCGAGGGGGAGTGCCCTCATTACGCCTGTTTCACAGGTGAGGAAACTGATGCTTAGACAGAAACTAGTAAGGGGACAGGGCCAGGATTGGAACCCAGGGGGTCTGGCTTTAGGGTCCATGCTCTTAAACTGCCCTACACCACCTTTCTGACCAGAGGCATTTGCAAGTGCCACAGCAACGGCGGCCCCTGCGTGGGGCGGGGCGGTCAAAGGGGGTGCAGTTTGAACTGGGTCCAGAAGAATAAACACAATTTACCAGAAAAAGAGGGAGGGGAGGGGTGTTCTAGGGAGAGGTCACAGTACAGGTAAAACCCAGGGACTTGAAAGGGCACCGTGCCAGGAGAATGAGAAGTTCAGAATGGCTAGATCACAAAGTGTGAGGGCAAGGCCAGGGTTGAAGTCACGGTGAAGCAGGGTGGGGCAGCTGGGGCTGGATTGTGGAGGGCCCTGGGGCCCTTGGTGTTCACTTTGGGGGAGGGTTCAGTGTCAGCTTGGGACACAGATGCAGTGTACAGTAAAGAATTTCTTAATTTAGTTACCTGACATTTGTTCCCTGGAGCTCACCAATATTTGGTGAGCAAACTTGAGGAGACCCTCACACTATTATTATCCCAAATGTGGCTGTAGAAGCAGCCTTCTCTCTGCGGCCCTCCATTTATGGAGCTGAGACTCTGAGCTGTGTCAGTCCAGCCAGGAGAGCCACTTCCTTGGGCTGCAAAGAGCCATGTGAAACAAGGTCAAGAACCTGAAAGAAGCCTTCCATGGAGGCTGCCTGGGACTTGCTGTGTGACTTCACAGAGGCCCTTACCCACTCTGGGCCTTGGTTTCTTCATCTTTCACACGAAAGAAAGAACAAAGTTTGCCCAGATGCTGTGGCTCACGCCTGTAATCCCAGCAATTTGGGACGCCGAGCGGGGTGGATCACTTGAGGTCAGGAGTTTGAGACCAGCCTGGCCAACATGGAGAAACCCCATCACTGCTAAAATACAAAAATTAGCCAGGTGTGATGCTACATGCCTGTAATCCCAGCTACTCAGGAGGCTGAGACAGGAGAATTGTTTGAACCTGGGAGGTGGAGGTTGCAGTGAGCCAAGTTTGCACCACTGCACTCCATCCTGGGCGACAGAGTGAGATTCCATCTCAAAAAAAAAAAAAAAAAAAAAAAGAACAAAGTTCTCCAGATAAGGAATTCAGAAGTGGAAGAATTCAGCAGTTCAGAGCAGCAGCTAAGGTAGCGCTACCTGGGTGTGTCCTTGGGGCAGTTCCTCCCCTCTCTGGGCCTTGGTTTCCTCACTTGTGAGCAAGTAGTGATAATCCCTGCCTTCTGGGGTCATGAACGTTAAGAGTGGTGGGTGGTGAGCGTGCCCAGGCATGGGGCCTACTAGACGTTAGATGCGACAATTATTAGAGAGGTTATGTCTGCCTTCCCCATCCCTGTGTCCCCAGTGCCCCGCAGAGGGCCTGGCACAGAACACAACTTCATCAGTATTGGATGAAGAATGAGTGAATGGAATAACCTGGACTGTCAGAACAGGAGGGGAGTTTGGAGATCCCCGAGTCTCTCCCATTCTTTGGGCTGATGTAAAGATGGAGGCTCAGACAGGAGAAGGGATTTGCTTAAGGATTCAGGGGCACCTATTGCAGAGGGAGGTTGTATGGTAGTGAGGATGAAGAACATGTGTGTCCTTGCACAGAAAAACCTCTGTAAAGTGAAAATTCTGTACAAAGAAATGTGAGGAAGTATTGTGTTTTGGTATTCCAAGCAGTTCTCTTGACAAGTTTCCATGCAGGCCTAGAGAACCACTCCGCATTCTTCATGCACGTGCTGGGCTTTCCCATTTCCCTGCCTCTGCACCCATGCCCTCCCCTCCACCTGCAACTGCCACCTTCTCTCTAAGCTGCAGCTCAAGTGCCACCTCCTCTAACCCCTCCAGCTCCGTCCAGTTGCCAGGGTCCTTCCCTTATTCAGGACTCTAATGGCCTCCTCTGGTCACCTCCCAAGGTGCTCGGCTCTATACCTTGTGGCAGAGTTGCCCGTGCTCATGCCAACCCTGCACCCCACTGGGTCATGTCTGCTTCATCTTGTCTCCCCTATCCCTGTCTTCTGGTCTGGTACAGAGTGGGACTTCAGAGGCGTGAGCTGGTGGGAGGGTGAGGGAGGAAGGCTGTTCTCTGACAGTCTTCCTCCCCTAGGAAGGCTTCCTCCATGCCAGGCTGGAGTGTGGGCTCACCCCTGCCCTGTGCTTCCCTCATCACACAACTGTTTTTTGTTTTGTCTGTCTCCTCTCCCAGGCTGGGAGCTCCCTAGAGTAAAAAGAACTGATTCCCCTGAGAGGCTCAGGCACGAAGTAGGCAGCATTAAGAGTTTGTTGGGTGTTCCACTGGATGGATGAATAGATAAATAGATGGATGAGTAGGTGGATGCATCGATGGGTGGATAGATATGGATGAATGGATAGATGGACAGATGGGTGAGTGGGTGGGTAGGTGAGTGGGTAGGAGAGGGAAGGAATAAAATGAGGGCTCAGGTTGTTAGGGTCATTCTCTAAGAGACAGGCATCCCTTTGTCAAGTAGGGCCTCAACAAAATCCCACTGGGCTGAACATGGCTTCACCATTCCTGTCCAGAATTCCTTCATTTTTAAAAATTTGTTCATTCACTCATTCATTCTTTCTTTTCCCAATGTCTTTTATGAGGATTAAATGCATGACTACACATTAAGTGCTTAGAGCAGTGTCTGGTGCATAGTGAGTAGTGTATGACGCTATTATTACCACACAGGCAATTCCTGAGGGTCTACTGCATGCCAGGCCCTCAAAGTAGGCTGCACTGTAAATTCACCCCCACTTAAAAAAACCCACAGTGACATACAAGCAGGCCCTCACCCCTCTGCGCAGGGCCTACTTCCTGCCCCACTCCTCAGGTCTGCCAGAGACCCACCGGGGCTGGGGCCTGAGGAGCCGGGCGGGGTGGGGGACTAGCAGCTATCCTGGGGTGCTGGGGCATATCCTGCCTGATGAAGGCCTGTGGGTGGGCCCCAGCGCAAAGCAATGCAGAGGCTCACATCCCATTCCTGCCCAGCCCTGCTGCTCTTACCGGGGCTGGTGTTGTCGTAACGGTATGGCTCTGAGATGAAGTGCGGGAGAGTCATGAGCAGGCCCGCCAGGGCCACAAGGATAGCCCCATAGCCAATCATTCGTGGTCGGTGCACCCGGCTGCCAAAATAGCTCACAAACACAATCAAGGCTGTGTTCCCCACCTGCAAAGGGACCAGGAGACCCATTAAGGTGGAACAGTGCCCAGGGCTGGGGGCCTGCACCATCCTTGTCTCTATCTCCAACTTCGGTATGCCCATCTGAATAACGGACTGAATAAAAATCATCTGGGTCTCTCTCCTGGGTCCCCCTCAGAAGGGCCGCACTGCCCCCTTAGAGGAGAAAAATGAGGGCAGAGTGGAGAAATCTAGGAGTTCAATTCCATTTTTGAACACAGATTGGACTCCATGTTAGAACATGAGGAGGATGGGCCATCAAATGAAGGGATTTTGAGTTTCAGGAATGTCATAAACAAAGTCTAAAGCCAGGTCAAGGCTTGGATTTTTTTTTTTTTAGACAGAGTTTTGCTCTTATTGCCCTGGCTGGAGTGCAGTGGTGCAATCTCGGCTCACTGCAACCTCCTCCTCCTGGGTTTGAGCAATTATCCTGCCTCAGCCTCCCAAATAGCTGAGATTACAGGCATGTGCCACCATGCTTGGCTAATTTTTGCATTTTTAGTAGGGATGGGGTTTCACAATGTTGGCCAGGCAGATCTCGAACTCCTGACCTCAAGTGATTCACCCACCTCGGCCTCCCAAAGTGCTGGGATTACTGGTGTGAGCCACCGTGCCTGGCCTAAGGCTTGACATTTTGAGCCTTAGGATCACGATCCTAGGATGTGAGTTCAGGAGGGGACTTCAGAGCTTGCAGGGCAGGGACAGTCTCTGCACCATGAGCAGGGAGCGCATTGGCTCTGCTGCTTATTGGTTGGTAACGGTGGGTGAGTCCCAGACCCTCCTCGCTGGGGGAGTGGGGCAGTGTCGGTGGGGGAGCCAGGGAATGGCTGACCCTGGAAAGGACAGCCACACTCCACAGTGGCCAGACCCTGGAAAGGACAGCCACACTCCACAGTGGCCAGACCCTGGAAAGGACAGCCACACTCCACAGTGGCCAGACCCTGGAAAGGACAGCCACACTCCACAGTGGCCGGACCCTGGAAAGGACAGCCACACTCCACAGTGGCCGGACCCTGGAAAGGACAGCCACACTCCACAGTGGCCATATCCATAGATAGGGCCCTAAGGCCCAGAGACAGGGGAGTGACTTGCCCAAGCTCCCAGAGCAGGGTAAGGACTTTCCCCTCCCACCTCTGACGCAGGTGCTGAAGAGGATCCGGGGACACTGCAGCTGGACAGCCTTGAGTTGTGAGGAATATGACACAGTGAGGAATATGACACATTACCCAGGGGGAGAATTTCATGGGAATCTGCACGGGGGATGGGGAGAAAGACAACTTTCTTCAGGGTAAAAACATCTGGCAGGGGAAGGACTGAAGGACTGGGACACAGCTGGACTCTGATCTCCAAATCCACCCAAAGCAGCTCATCTGCTCCTCCCTGCTTGGCTGTGGGCCCCACAGGCCTGTGAATCCCCGGGCAGTTCCAAGGACAGACACCCTGCACCACGGTATCCCTCCCCCAACCACCCTAAGGCCCAGAGGTTCTGCTCTTGATGCAGTTTAAGCCTCTCTCACTACCGTTGAAGTGGCTTTCTTTGATTCCTTCCTGGGACAGGCAATAACTGGGTGCCTGAAAAGGTAAAGGATGCCAAAGGGGACTGGGTGGATATGGGGACCCTGGCTAGCTGTGAAATATCCCTGGACCTGACACAGTAGAGGTTCCCAAGGAGAGACAACCAAGTCCAGGTCCTAGAAGACAGCTGCAAACGCTCTGAGGTTTCAGGCAGGCGCTGAGACAGGGGTTGCCTGAGGGCACTGGGAGGGGAAGGCCTTAAGGTGGGGTAGTAAGAGGGAAGGTTGGTGGAAGGTGCGGTGCAAGTCTCCCTTAGTGTCCACCCCTGTGGCTGGGCGGGGCCTGTACCTCGTTGAAGGAGACCAGCAGCCCCGACGTCTGGCTGGAGAGGCCAAAGCGCTTTTCCACTGTGGAGATGGAGCTCTTAAGGTAGCCGGAGATCATGAGCTGCGCCAGCTGCAGCAGACTGTGGCACAGGACGAACAGCTGTAGGGGGACCGGGAGGCAGGCAGAGGTGGGCAGTGCAGGGGGAGACAAAGAGAGGGAAGGAGGCAGACAGAGCACCAAGGAACAGAGATGGGGGAGCAGAGTCACAGAAAGAGATAGAGAGCGGGAGAGTGACCAACAGAAGAGAGACAGAGAGAGACCAAAGGAGACAGGCAGAGGAGGAGGGAGGGGAGAGAAAGACAGAAAGGGAAGAAAGGCCAGAGGAGGTGGGGGGTAGAGAGAGATGGTGATTGGTGTAGCTCACAGCTTCTCACACAGGACTAAAAACTAGAAAAGCCATCCTGAGTACACTCCAGGGACCTGGGGGCTGTTGAAGAGCCACAAGACCAAGAGTAGGGTCTTCCCGTGGCCAGGAATGGTGGGAGCCCCTTTGGCTCTCAGAGCCCCCCTTGGCTGGGCTGGGCTTTCCTCCCAGTTCCACCATCCTGCCCCTTTCTCAGGGAAGCTATCCCAGATTCACCCAGATCCTTCTCCATCCCACCCGCACTAGTCCTCTCCCAGAGTGACACTGTGAGGCCACCTGCACACATTGAACGCTACCCCAAACATCCCAGCCTGCCTGGAGTCTCCTCCTGAAAAACTCTAAGAGAATTCCTAAGAGAAGAAAAACTTCAAATGATTAAAAAATAGAGTATTTATGACAGAGCTTACTATATTCACTCTGTTCTGAGTCTCAGTTTCCTCATCTGTACAATGAGGACAACAGCCTGAGTTCCCAGGAATATTGTGAGAACTAAATAAGATCACGTGTGAGGGCACCCGGCACAGGGCCTGGCACCCAGTGGGCTCCAGTGGACGTTGGATGTTCACAGCTGCCCTTGGTGGAGCCAGGACTCCCAGTATCCACATAGGTTTGGGATCCCCAGGGTACTTCTCTATTTCTCTGGGAAAGTGGGAAACAAGGGGTGCCTCATCCTGTACTCCTCCAAGAGCACCCCTTTCCTCCCTGGGAGGAGCGAACACATACTGGCCACCTTCCATGTGCCCGAAACCCAGCTGAGTGCTTTTGTAGATCATCCCTTTGATCCTCACAGCCACCCATTGTATAGATGAGGAAACTGAGGTTCAGAGAAAGTCTTCCTTGGCATTACACAGCCAGTACGTGGCAGAGCCTGCTCTTTTAGACTCAGAGTCCCCTGCCAGGCCCTGAGAGGTACCTTGATGTTATGGAACACACTTGGCCGCACGTCCTGAGGGTCTGGGCTGGCTTTGCCTCCAGGTGTGTTTTCTGTGCCCATCGTGGCCTTGGTTTCCTTGTCTGGTACCTGGGGTCCCTCACCCGCTGGCCCTGAGGGACAGAAAACCAGGGAAGGAGAATAGATAGAATCCCAGAGAATGGCCCTGGCCTGATCAGGTAGCCCTAGACCTCAGAACCAAGGTCTTTCAGGGGGAAGGGTTCTTAGTGGTTGATGAGAATCTGAGAATCAAATCACCTTCAGCCTTCCTCATTCTTAGGTCACAGTTCTGGAAGGGACTTTCCTAAAAGGGTGTGTGTCCCTGTGCCCCTACTGACCCAATGCCTACTGGGTACCTATTTCACACTTCACTCTGCTCCCAGCAAAACTTCCCTTCTGGGGAGAAGTTGCTGACCTCCCCACACAGCAAACCTGCAAGTAGTGGCCCCCACGGGAGGGTGAGCCGTGCACATTCTCAGCCTGCCTTGGGTTGTGAGACAGCCTGTGCTCTTGGAGACTGAGTCTGGGCCTGGGACTGTCTGGTTCAGTCTAGGATCAGAGGTCTGGAGCCAGGGGCAGGGTCAAGGCTAGGTCCATAGTCAGGGAATAAAGGCTTTTCTGCAGTGTATTGGAGTAGATTCCAACCCCTGCACAGGGAACCCCTGTGCATGTCATCACAGAGCTAACCAGCCTATCCCCACATCACACCATCAGACCATGTTGCTGGTCAGGGCAGAAAGGGCCCTCCGAGCTCGTCTCATTTAACACCCTTGTGGACAGAGGCCCGTGGGGTGATAACTGAGGACACAGAGCTGTCTTGGACCCTCGACCTCCTTTACGCATGTTGGTTTTCCTCACATGGTAACTATGGTAACCCTCAGTATCTCACTCACTGCAATGAGAGGAAAGTTCAGCCCCTTCAGAGGCATCTCCCAGGGTCTCCTGAGCTCACTCTCAGTGGGGAGCCTGGAAGTCCAAACTTCAGACTCCACCCCTCCATTTAGACTGAAACCATCTGCTCTTCCTGGCAGCCCTGGCCTCCCTGGCTTTCCTCCCCTCCTGCGGCTTCACTTCCTGCCGGAAGCCTCCATTGTTTTATGTCCCTCTCACCACCGGCAGGAGTTTCCTCTCACTCAGCATGCTCTTTCTGGAGCCTGAAAATTGACCTCAGGATTCCTCCTGACCTGGGGGACTCTCACTGTATCTCTAGGGCTGAAAGACAAACTCAGGGAGGGGGCTACAGAGGCCCTGAACCACCACAGGTGAAGTTTTTGTGCTCCTCTTACAGGGTACCTGGGAACCTGAGGATTTTTAAAATTGAGATGTAATTTATAGTCATAAAATCCACCTTTTAAAAGTGCACAATCCAGTGGGTTTTAGTATATTTACAAAGCTGTACAACTATCTCCACTATCTAATTCCAGAGTATTTTCATTCCCTCATAAGAAGTCCCGTACCCATCTGTAGTCACCCTCCATTCCTCCCTCTTCCCTGCCACTCATCTACTTTTTGTCTCTATGAATTTGCCTATATTCTGAACATTTCATATAAATAAAATCACACAATATGTGACCTTTTGTGACTGGCTTCTTTCACTTAGCATAATGTTTTCATGTTTCAGGTATTACAAACATTCATGTACAAATTTTTATGTAGATATACATTTTCAATTCTCTTGGGTATATACCTAGGAGCAGAATTGCTGGGTCATACGTTCATATAAAATAATTCTGTGTTTAACTATGTGAGGAACTGCCAAACCATTTTCCACAGTGGCAACACCATTTTACACTCCCTCCTGCAATGTTCCAATTTCTCTACATCTTTGCTAGTACTTTTATTGTCTGTCTTTTCAATTATAGCCATCTTCATAGAGTACAGGTGGTATCTCAGTGTGGTTTTGGTTTGCATTTCCCTAATGACTAATGATGTTGAGAATCTTTTCATGTGCCTACTGCCACTTGTATATCTTGCTTTGGAGAAACGTCCATACACACAGGTTGAGGAATTTGCCTGAGGAAATGGAAGTGCGTGTGGCTAGGGAGGAGTCCCTCTTGGGGGCATAAACACGCAGAGGAAGCAAGGAACTGTTGAAACAAAACTGACACCTGACAGGAGTAGATGGGAAATTGGCCTAGGGAAGAGGAATGTCATGGGACATTCAGTGGGAGTCACTTTAAAGGCAAGGAGGAAGTAAGGCAGTTCAAAGCAAAGGCGCCAGAGGAGGTGGAGGGGACCATTTCTAAGCCTCAGCTCCTCTCACTAGCAGCAGTGGGTTACCTGCTGTAGTCTGGGCTCTGTGCCACAGGCTTTCTGTGCACTGGCCCATGAACCCTCTCCACAGCTCTGTCCCTTTGGTGTCTTATTATCTCTATGCTTCCGATAAGGACATCCAGGCTCAGAGGAACTAGCTTTGCTGGTTAGTATTGGTCCCAGGACTCAAGTCCAGGTAGGTGTTAAACTCAACGTCACTCAATGCTCCTTGTACAAGTTTGACAAGGGGAAGAAGCACAGTGCTTTTCTCTGTCCTGGCCCAGCCAAACCTAGCAGGTCACTTCATAGGTAGCAGTGCCAGTCCACCAAGGGGCCAAGCCAACCAGATGAGAGAGCGGGAGCTGAGGTTGGGAGCAGAAGTCCCTGACCTGGAGCCCCAGCTCTGAAGGAAACCCAAGGAATGGATGGGGCAGAGGGGTGGACGGCCTGTGGGCTGGCTCAGAACATGAGGCCCCCAGCTCCAGGCCAGACCCTGGATCCTCCATTTAGCTTCCTGGGTATACTGGAGACATTCTTGCTGTGCCCCAGCCTGTCTAGCCCCAGTTCCAGCCCCACAGCCTCTCACCTGCCCACTCATGGAACATGCTCACCTGCCTCAGGTGAGCTCCCACTCCAGCCTCACTTCTGGCTCTCCCTGAAGCTTCAATCCCGGCCTCTTCTGTCAAGACTCAGAGCCTTCCTGGGATTACTTTATCCTTTAGAGATATGGCTGTTTGTGGAGGGCAAAGTCCACAGCCTGTGCCTCTGGGCAGGGGAGGGAAGCACTGGCTACATTCCTCCTGGCTCTGAGAGGTGCACGAGTCATGTATTTGGGGGGTCAGTCGGTCACTGAATGGGGCTTGTCAGGCAGGCTGTCCACCCCCTCCAAGACTTTCTTGTGGGCTGGGGTCTCTACTGATGCCCTGACAGCAAACCTTTGCCTCCCTGACTCAGGGCGGCACTCCCCTTGGAAGGATGGTCAAGTCCAGGGCTGCATGTCCTCCTGTGGAAGGGCACTGAGGCCCTGCCCTGTTCTATGGGGCCTTTGTCAGGGGCCACCCCTGACAGGAGAAGGGGATGGCCATGGGACTGAACCTGGGCTGGGCTGGCAGTCGCCTGTGGGAATGAGGGGACCTGGGGCAGGGAGCCAAGCCCTAGTTTAAAACACCCAGTCTCTCTCTCTCCCAGGTGGGCAGCTAAGTTTTGGGATCCCAGGTAGGCCAGGTGGCTCCAGGGGCTAGGGACCCGCAGCGGGTCTGTGTGCCCGACTGTCAATCAGTCACTTGGCTGATCACTCGTGCAGGCACACCGTGTCCACCTGCTGGTAAGCCAGCCAGCCAGCGGGCCACTGTCTTTCAGGAGAGCTGTCCGTTCAGACTGTCAGTCAGCCACCTGCCTGCAGCTCCTCATAAGACAGTCAGACAGGTTCCTGAAAGTCTGTCAGCCACAAACTTCGTTTCTCATGTGTCTGGTCAGTCGGAGACTCCCCCTTCAAGGCTGCCCTTCATGGGTAGAGTCAGCATTCTCCACACCACTGAAGTCTGGGTAATGAGGAGCAGGGTTTCAGAGACCAGCCTGACTGCAAGGACCACCTTCCTTTACCTGTTCTCTGCGGGAAAGGCCCGGGATTCTGCTTCCTTTGACTGCCTCCCAGCTACAAAGGGCAGATCTCAGGGAAATGTGAGGCTGAGAATAGGCTTTAAGGCCTCAGACCTGGGTTGGAATCCCAGCTGTGCTACAAGCCCATTGTGTGAGCCTGGGCACATCCCTTGAGCTTTCTGAGCCTCAGTTTCCCCATTTGTAAGGTGAAGATAACAGTATTTACTGATGGAATTCAGGACACACTACTCCCCAAATATGGCACCTTGGCCACATTTGAGAAAACAGTAGAAGCAGGTCATAAAACTTAGGATAGTCACACCGCTCTGACCTCCCGCCTTTCACCCTGAAACAGGTCGTAAGATCCTCATTTGAGAGTTACTCTCTTTCTACCTGGAGAAAAGAAACAGCCTTAACTTTGAAGACGCAAGGACACAGAGAAGAATCTGAACAAACAGGCCTTGCTAGATTTCCCCAAGTTTATCACCATTAACACACACCCTCTTTGTGCAATACTTCTCCGCAACTATATACTTCTTCATCAAACTTGGCATAAAAAGTCACAAGTTTTTGACATTTTAGGCTAGATGATTAAAAAATAATAAACCAGCCTGGACAACATGGCGAAGCCTCATCTCTACTACAAACACAAAAGATTAGCCAGGTGTGGTGGTGCATGCCTGTAATCCCAGCTACTTGGGAGGCTGAGGCAAGAGGATCACTTGAGCCCAGGAGGTAGAGGTTGCAGTAAGCCGAGATCATGCCACTGCACTCCAGCCTGAGCAACAGGGTGAGACCCTGTCTCAAAAAATAAATAATTCAATTAAATTAAATTCAAAATAATAAAAACTAAAAAATTTAAGAATACACGGGTTTTCCCATTTCTTTGGGTCTTCATTTCTGAAGGCCCCCGTGTCATGGAAAACTTACATTAAATAAATTTGGGCCAGGTGCAGTGGCTCACGCCTGTAATTCCAACACTTTGGGAGGCTGAGGTGGGAGAATTACCAAGCCCAGTAGTTCCAGACTAGCCTGGGTGACATGGTGAGACCCCATCTCTATGTAAAAATAATAATAATTAAAGTAAATCAAATTTTTAAAAGCCAAATAAATTTGTATGCTTTTCTCCTGTTAAGTTGTCTTTTGTTATAGTGACTTCAGCCACCAGCCTAGCAAAGAGTGAGGACAAGAAATCTCTTCTCCTCTATACGACCTCAAAGAGGTAAGGCCTCTGGGGCAGCTGGCCTGACATATAGGTGGCCCTTGCTCTCCTTTCCCGGGGGCCATTGCTCTCTTTTCCTGATAAATATTCAAGCACATCTGAGGCAATCGGCCCAGCTGGACCCATCCCCTTCCACACACACCTGGTCTTCCTCCAGGTAAACCCCTCCATCCTGACATCGCCATTCATCCATCTCTGGATCATCTCTTTCCCTCTCTCATTCAAGCCGTAACCAACCACAGGACCCAAGGAACTGGACCCCTTCTCTCCAGGCACACTCACTGGCTAGGAGGCAGTGATACAGGCTTGAAGCCCCCGGCTACAATGCAGGGACTATAATCCCACCTTCCTGGTGCAGAAAGCATCTCCTGAGGATGAAAACCATCTATCCCCACATTCAGCCTGAACGCTAAAAACCCCAAACTGTACCTTACACATCTACATACACATGATGCTATTTGCTATTTCACTGTCTTCATAAGCAATTTTTTTCCTCTTCCTAGACTGTCCGTCCAAAGCAAATGGTTTGATTGTTCTTTAGAGAAACTTCCTGAAAGATGGATCAGCCCTTCAAAGGAAGAGGCTGTGGCCCTCAGATTCTCAGACTCTCTCCCCACAAAATCCAAAACCATTGAATTGAGATTCTTACCCATCTCCATCTCCATCTTCATCTTGAATAGGGGTTGTGTAAAGTAAGGCTGAGACCTACTGGACTGCATTCCCAAACAGTTAGGCATTCCAGGTCATGGAATGAGATAGGAGGTCAGCACAAGGTACAGGTCCTAATGACCTTGCTGATAAAACAGCTTGCAGTAAGGAATCCAGCTATATCCCACCAACACCAAGATGGCAATGAGAGTGGCCTCTGGTTGTCCTCACTGCTACACTCCCACCAGTGCCATGACAGTTTACAAATGCCATGACAATGTCAGGAAGTTACCCTATATGATCTAAAAACAGGAGGCATGAATAATCCACCCCTTGTTTAGCATATCATCATGAAATAACCATAAAAATGGTCAACAAGCAGCCCTCGGGGCTGCTCTGTCTATGGAGTAGCCATTCTTTTATTCCTTTACTTTCCTAATAAATTTGCTTTCACTTTACAGACTCATCCTGAATTCTTTCTTGCACGAGATCCAAGAGCCCTCTCTTGGGGTCTGGATTCAGACCCCTTTCCGGTAACACCAGCAGCAGATGCTGGGCAATCCATTCCTCATGATAATGGCAGACGCCCCCCTCCAGAAGTGTTGGGGTGGGAGGCAGCCAACTTCAAGGCTACAAAGCCCTGCCTTGGGCCCTTCCTACCTCCTGAGTTGCCTGAGATTCCCTGGGCCTGCAGACACCCCTGCCAAGCTCCTGCAGCCCAGCTCATCTCTCATCTCTCCCTCCATAAAACCCCCTCCCAGGCCAATTTCCGCTGGTCACTCTCTTGCATTACTTATGTTTCCCTCTTCTCTGCCTGACTAGGCAATAAATTCCCCCAGGGCAGACGTTGTCCTGTACTCCCCCAGTCCTGGTGGATCATGTTAGTTCCCTGCTGAAACCCTCTGGGTGAGAAGACTTTGGATTCAAAGATTTGTTTTGTCATGACGTAGCTGTGTGACCTAAGACAGCTTATTTAGCCTCTCTAAGCCTGTTTTCTTCTCTGTGAGTTAGTGAGCAGTGTCTATCTCCCAGTGTTTTTATTACGATTAAAGGAAAATGTCCTATGCCTGATATACTGTGGTCCTCAACAATGGTTAGCCCCTCCCCAACTCCCAGCTCCATCTGCAAACTGTGAGTATAGGCTCAGCCCCAAGGAGGTCAAGGTTAGTGGAAGCCAATCCCATCCCATGTACCCCCCACCCTAGTGAGCATGTGTCCATCGTCCCCAGCAAACCACTTATCTTTTGAGGCCTGGCTCACGCCTGGCCTCATGGTGGCTCATGCCTGTAATCTCAGCACTTTGAAAGGCCGAGGCAGGTGGATCACCTGAGGTCAGGAGCTGGAAACCAGCCTGGCCAACATGGTGAAACCCTGTCTCTACTAAAAATACCAAAACTAGCCGAGCGTGGTGGTGTGTACCTGCAATCTCAGCTACTTGGGAGGCTGATGTATGCGAATTGCTGGAACCTGGGAGGCCGAAGGTGCAGTGAGCCGAGATTGTGCCATTGCACTCCAGCCTAGGCAACAAGAGGGAAACTCCGTCTCAATAAAACAACAAGATTGTTGAATTGAACTAAACCAAATGAAGGGGAAGAGAAGGCTGGAGCATGGGGTCTGTGGGTGGGGACTGCGGTGGTGCACATGAGTTGGGATGGGGGCAGCATGAGGGCCCTGAATGTTCCAGTTCCTTGTTTGGCCTGGCCCAGCACTCTGGAGGAGAGGGAGTCAAAGGCAGGAAGGGGGAATGTCTCCAGGCATTGGGCTTGGCTGTCATATTTGGGAAATTCCTCCCAGCAGGACCTTGGGTGGTCTGCTGGGAGGACAATAGCATGCTTGAGGTCCAGCTTTGTGAGACTGCAGCTGTTGTTTCTTGAAGGAGATCTGGCAGGGTCGCAGAGGGGCCAGGCAAACTTTCTGGTGGTTTCCCAGCTCAGTCAGGGACCCTGAGTTGGGACTTTCTGTTCCCAGTTGTAACCCTGGCTACCCCATCTAGACCTAGGATGACCTAAAAAATGGCAACTACAGCCTGGGAGGAGGGTCTCCCTAGGCCTAAAACAAGGAGCCAGAGGCTCAGAGATATGCAACTATGGCTCAAGGCTATGCTCCATCCGCTCCATGTGATCCCAGCTAATCTCTCTCTGTACTTAAATTGATCCTTTAAGGGGTCCATGTTATCCCATCTCACTCGGATCATGAATCTCTAGTCCTCCAAACACAAGGTGACCCTGGGGTCTAGAGAGGACCTCAGGGCAGGCTTCCTGCAGAGTCAGCTCCCTCAGGCCTATGTTCACCAAGCACAGGCTGGGAACATTGGAGCCTTCAGTACAGACTTGTCCAGAAAGAGGGGAAGAATAGGCCAGGAAGGCCTCTGTTACCAGTGGGGGGCTCGAGTTTGAGCCCCAGCTCTGTTGCCGAGTAGCTGCATGGCCTTGGGCAGGTAACAGAGCTCCTCCTGGCTTTTGTTTCCTCATTTGGTTTTGATTTTTTGTTTTGTTTGTTTTTTTTTGAGACAGAGTCCTGCTCTCATTGCCCAGGCTGGAGTGCAATGGTGCGATCTCGGCTCACTGCAGCCTCCGCCTCCCAGGTTCAAGCAATTCTCCTGCCTCAGCCTCTGGAATAGCTGGGACTATAGGTGCCTGCCACTACACCCAGCTAATTTTTTGTATACTTTTTTTTTGTAGAGATGCAGTTTCACCATGTTGGTCAGGCTGGTCTCGAACTCCTGTCCTCAGGTGATCCCACTGCCTCGGCCTCCCAAAGTGATGGGATTAGAGGTGTGAGCCACCATGCCCGGCCACCCTCATTTGTGAAATGGGCCCAGAGTGCTTCGTCATCATAAAAGTGCTGCACATGGCTGGGCGTGGTAGCTCATGCCTGTAATCCCAACACTTTGGGAGGCTGAGGCGGGTGGATCACGAGGTCAGGAGTTCGAGACCAGCCTGGCCAACATGGTGAAATCCTGTCTCTACCAAAAATACAAAAATTAGCTGGGCGTGGTGGCGAGTGCCTGTAATCCCAGCTACTCCGGAGGCTGAGGCAGGGGAATCGTTTGAACCCGGGAGGTAGAGGTTGCAGTGAGCTGAGATTACGCCATTGCACTCCAGCCTGGGTGACAGGGTGAGACTCCATCTCAAAAAAAAAAAAAAAAAAGTACTGTACACATGAGTGGGGTTATTATGAAAGTTCCCAGGCCACAGATTCTCTGGGCCACTGAAGCAGGGCCGCTTCCTCCTCAGATACTTTCTATAGCTCCCAACTGCCTTTAAGACAAAGTCCATGTGCCTAACCTGGCATACACGTTCCTTGTGACTGGGCCCCATCAGCTTCTTTGGCTTAACTTCCCACGGTGTTGCCAGTGGCCCCCGCTCCTCCAACGGTACTGGGCAGCTCACTAGCTCCACAGACATGCAGTGTAGTCACTTTTCTAAGCATTTGCAGTGCTATCTCCTTCCCTGGCATGCTCACCCTGTATGGGATTGGTGGAAGGGAAGAGAAAGCCCCAGGGCAATGGCATGGAGAGGAAGAGCTCCGGTACCAGGCAGACCTGGGGGCTGGCCTCCACCCTGCTGTTTACTTTGGGGTGAGCTTGGACTTTGCTTGCCCCCTCCGAGCATCAGTTTCTCACCTATTAAAAAGGGGAGGACATTTCACTGGGTTCTCTTAAAGCCAGTGATGCAGTGCTGGAATTTGAACCTGGGACTGCTGGTTCTTTCCCTCGCCCCACCTGTCTGCCCTAGAATGGCTTACATTTGAACACAGATGGGCTGCAGAGAGGAACAGCAATACCGGAAACAAGGAGGGATGAACCTCTAAGAGAGGGTCAACAAACAGCATATGGGAGAGGTTACCCCCAGCTGGAAGAATCTGGAACGGCTTCCTGGAGGAGTTGGCATTTCGAAGAGTTGGAAAACAGGGCGAATGTCACCAGGATGGGATGTGGGCAGGGGCTTCCTGAGCAACGGTGAACAAGCGGGAAAATGAAATCTTTGCGTCACACCATGTGTGTGTCAATGGCTGTCCTGGCACTGGCAGGGAAACTGCTGCCTAAGAGGTATGTGGTGAGTTGGTGAAGGGGCTCTGCTGGAGCCAGATCTGACCTTCACTCCTCTCTGGTGTCTGCCCTGACTGGGACAGCTTCCCCCTCTCCCCTGGGGACTCTTCCCAGGCTGCAGGCTTGGTATCCTACCCCACCCGCATTCCTACACCCCTCAGAGTAGTGTGGTGAGCCTGGCCACAGCCCAGAATGGGTCTCGGGAAGCAAGGCTAGAGGTGGCACCTGATGGCCCACCGGGCAGATGCTGGGGTCAGCTTCCTGCTGTCTGTGTGGGAAGTCAGGGGGCACCTGGAGAATATTCCAGAACTGGGCCCTGCAGGGATCAGAAAAATAGTCCTGGGGGGACTTGTGGGGGGGTACAGTGCAGCCAAAGTCTCTAGTTAGTTCCCACACCCCCCAGCTCTCCATCCCTCCCATCCACACTAAGCCAAAGCTGATGGGGAATTTGGTTTGTCAATGGCCCATTCACATCGTCCCCCCACCAAACCATCCCACCCAAACTGACTTCATTCACATCTGTCCTGTGAGGTGCCCTGAGAGGAGGCATCTATCCCACCCTTCCTGCCATGCTGCAGTCCCCAAGCCGTGGCTGCGTTCTCCTGGAGTCCCTGCAGCTGTGCCTCAGCTAGGCTGTCTCCATGGCCTATAAAGCCCTCCCTGCTGGGCTTCTGGGAGCAAGTGGGGCCTTGCCCAAATGGCGGTGAGGCTCACACAGCCCAGGGGAGATTCAACAGCTGGGAAAGAGGCCAAAGGTGACTGCTATAGGGCGTCTAACCTGGAGTTCTCCCAGTCCAAAGATCCTTTGTTTCTTCTACCCACACTGACTTCCCAGGAAATGCTGGGCCAGGTGCTCTGTTCCCAGAAACACTGGCCTCGCTTCAGGGCGTTTCCTTGTCACCCTGCAGGCAGAGCTTCAAGACCTTTTTCCTCCAGCCTCCTCCCCTCTCCACAGTAAGAGACCTCACTGTGCAGAGACCCATGCAGGTCTCTGCAGGTCACTCTCAATCCCCTGGTCTTCGGGTGGATCTTCTGACTGCCTTCAGGTCTGTCTGTAGCTCTCCGGCACCTGTCCCTGTCTGATTCTCTTTCCTGCTTTGTCTCCTTCGTCTCTGTCTCTCGCAGTCTCTGCTGCAGCCCTCTCTCCAGGTTTGACCTCCCTACCTTTCCCTGCATTCTCCTGCTGACACCTGTTGATACTGCATTCTCCGACCTGTGTGCCTCTTTGTTTGAGCCTGCCTGTCCGCACTGTCTAACTACACTGTTCTCTTTTTCTCGGCTCTGTCTGTCTCTGTCTCCTTCGAGAGGGGAAACAGGGCTTGATGAGGGGGTCAGGGGCCTGTCTTTCTGTTGTCCTGTAAGTCTCTGTGTCATCAACAAGGTTTGGCTGGGTTCCCTGGCTCCAGCTGAGTAAATAGTGTCCCTTTCTGCTCCTCTAGTCACCCACTCATTCATTTAACACACCTTTACTGAGCTCTGGCCATGTGCCTGACTCTGTGCCAACAGCTGTGAGCACCTATCCCACCCACTCTGGCTCTACGGCCTCACCCTTTTCTCTGGGAACATGTTCCCCAGGCTCACTCTCCATGCGCCTTCCTTACTTTGTCTGGACTTACCTATCCTGGGTCCCATGACTGCTGCAGTGCAGTGAGCTCCAGCCCCTAATTCAATCTCAGGACCTGGAGCTTAGCAGGGGAGAGGAAGCAAATCTTCTCGGGGGCTCCTGGAGACAGCAGCAGGTGAGCCACAGCAGGGATGCAATAATGGTGGGAGCTCCAGACACTGGGTCAGTTCCTCTTGGGCCACACAGGACATGAGATTTGTCCAGGCACAGGTTAGGGAGTCCTCCTCAAACTCAACCCCAAGTGTCTCCAAGTATCTGTCTCCCTGGATCACTTGCTCCTTCTGTCTCTCCCTTGCCCTGGCTCCACAGTTGTGTAGGAGGTTGGATTTATTCAAGTCCAGCCTCTCTGCGAGGAGGAAGCTGTGCCCCGCCTCCCTGAGGCTCAGCCTCAGCCTGTCCTTTTCCAGACTCTTGCCTCTGCATTTCCCTTAGGTATTTTCCCCTGCTCTGTTAGCAGCAGAGAGGTGGGGGCGCAGAGGGGATGTTGATAGGTCTCCCCAAGCTCCCCAACCTTCCACACTCATCCCCCAGTCTCCTCACTGCACTACCATTTTCCACCCGAGCCCTTCTCCTACCAAGCTCTTGTTCCCTTCACAGAACTTTTGTTGCCCTCCCTTGATAGGAGGGCCCCATGGAGAGCCCTTGTTCCTCCATCTAGCAGTTGTCCTCTTTCACTGAACCCCTGCCCCCCTCAAGCCTACGTCCCCTCTCACTAAATCCCTCATCTCCTCCCTGAGGTCCAAGGATCCAGAGCAAGAAGTGGCTCTGTCCACTAAGTATCCAGTGGCAGCCTGCCTGGGTGGAGCTCATGGTAGAAGGTCCATCAGTTTCAGCCATCTAGGCAAAGGGAGGAGGGGAACAGAATGGAAAATATGAAATTCTCAGCATTTTCTGAACTGACGACTGAGGATGGAGGTCCAGGAGCCAGACAGATCTGGGTCCCATCTCAGCTGTCATTTGCTGGTCAAGTGATCTCAGACAAGTCCCAGCATCTCCCTGAGTGTCAATTCTCTCATCTATAAGGAAGGGACAGTAATCCCTTGCAGAGCCACTGTGAAGGTTCAGCGAAGGAGAAAGAAGCCAAGCCTGGAGGCCTCTGAAGCTCAGAGAAAGGAGTGGCAGAGGTGGGGCTCAGAACAGGGCAGCAAGGGAAAGCAAATCCACCTTGCCTTTCCCAGCTTGCACAGCACTTTCACACACAAGGCCCCACTGGGTCCTCCCCTTGACACTGTAAGGTCAGGTTATTTATTCCCTGATTTTACAAACAAGGCATTGAGTCTCAGTAACTTGCCAGAGATCACCCAGCTAGTAGGTCGTGGGTGCCTTGAACCTCTAATGCTAGAACCAGGCTTTTCCCTCCACCCAGGCTATCTTCTCTGAAGAAGATCTGGGTTTCCCCAAATCCAAGATACAGAAGCGAACCTGACCCTGTCCCTGAAATAAAGTCTTTTTGCACGGAATGAGGATGTGGGTTTGGAGTCTAACTTTTGGGGTGCAATAACAGAGAAACATACACCAGCTCCACTTGGCTCCTATTTGCTATATGAGGGTGCTAGTAGGAAGTAGGGAATGTGTGAAATAATCACAGATCTCCCTGGCACTCAGGAGGCACTCAATAGATACTTGTTACATGAATAAATGAGTCTTTGAGAAACAAGAAATGTGAGTGCATGACCATTCATTCCACTGAGAAAGGTCAAGAACTGGCTTGGATTAATAGAAAGACCAGATCCTGATGGGTTTGACCCAGGGTCTGACCTGATCAGACCCTACTTAGGAAAACCAAATTGGGTCTGTCTCTCCAAATCCTTCTGATCAACGTCAGCATTGTGAATCCTCACGAAGATTGGCAGAGGTGCAACCTCCCAGACTCCAAATTACAGTATAAAGATCCCTTTAAACTTTCTGGAAGCCCAGTGACCCCCACTTTGGCCCCAGGGCCTGAAGAAGTTCTGTGCATGAAATGGTCTCGGTCGGGGGTGGGGGGACCAGCTTGTCTGGCTAAGTTTATCTCATTGATCTTTTTGTTTTTGTTTGTTTGTTTTTGAAATGGAGTCATTCTCTGTTGCCCAGGCTGTAGTGCAGTGGTGCGATCTCGGCTCACAGCAGCCTCAGCCTCCCAGGTTGAAGTGATTCTCGTACTTCAGCCTCCCAAGTAGCTGGGATTACAGGCGCACGCCACCACACCTGGCTGATTTTTGTATTTTTAGTAGAGATGGGGTTTCACCATGTTGGCCAAAATGATCTCGAATTCCTGGCCTCAGGTGATCCACCCACCTTGGCCTCCCAAAGTGCTTGGATTACAGGTGTGAGCCACTGCACCTGCCCGGCCTATCTCATTGATCTTTGAGTCAAGCAATGCACACTACCCCCCAGGGCATGGTATGTACAGTAGCCTCTGGTATGAGCAGCTTTCATTTATTACCTCAACTTTCCCAGGCTGGCAAAGCCTGGTCCAAGAATATTCCTGAACTTGAGCTGTGGAACTGCAGCAAGGGTCAGGTACCCAGGAGCCTCTGAGACTTAGGCTAACATGCCTTCAGACCAGCTCCCTGGTGAACCCCATAGTCAGCTCCTGCTATGCGTGGCCCAGGTCTGAGGTTTGACCACACTGTTTTGCACCTGGGCTTTGCCATTTGCCAGTGTGTGGTGTTTGCTGTGTTTTGTTCAAGTATTATAAGAAGGTGCATTTTACAGAGTACCACGATGCATGTGGATCATAACACCATCTGTGGATTCCCACAGTTTATAAAACTTGATGCCTTTTTTAGAGTCCTGTGCCGTTGGCCTAGCCCAATCTGCAAAACTTTGCTGCTTCCAGGGCCTCATAATATTCACAGAGCCCTGTGTCTCGTCTCTTCTTTTTTTTTTTGAAATGGAATCTCGCTCTGCCACCCAGCCTGCAGTGCAGTGGTGCGATCTTGGCTCACTGCAACCTCTGCCTCCCAGGTTCACGACATTCTCACGCCTCAGCCTCTCGAGTAGCTGGGACTACAGGTGCCCACTACCTTGCCAGGCTAATTTTTTGTATTTTTAGTAGAGACGGGGTTTCACCGTGTTCGCCAGGATGGTCTCGATCTCCTGACCTCATGATCCACCCTCCTCGACCTCCCAAAGTGCTGGGATTACAGGCGTGAGAGAGCCCTGTGTCTCATGCTAAGCCTGATGTTGTTCATAAAACCTTGGGCTGTTTGCAGAACCTAATCCCTTACCTTCTTCAAGCCAACCCACTTAGGAAAATGCCTTTTGGTAAACCAGGAAAAATAGGAGACTCTTCATTTTATAGAACTATCTGCTTGGGGGTACAAAGGAATAGTGCTGGGCCCAGATTAAAGACCTCAATGCTGGTCTCAGCTCTGTTATAATCCTGCTGGAGGACTTTGGGCTGATCCTTTATCCTCTCTGGGTCGCTGTCTTCCCATCTGTTAAATGGAGATCATGACATCCAACCATCCACCTCAGGCCTGTCCTGAGGATACTGTGAGATTGCCCAGAGGACGGGGTGTGGGCGGGGTGAAAAGGGGAAGAGTGCCCAGAGGCTTCTTCCTGAAAACGGCTCCAAACTGCCACCTCAGCATCTTTGTTCCCACTTCCCTTCTGGCCTAGCAGCCAGGAAGGGGATATCTATAAATGAGCCACAGGCCAGGCAGACAAGCGAGGGCCTCAGCCAGAGCCTCGGCCTTCCCTGCCCCCCGGAGGCCGCCTTGGAGTCAGGCCCTCACTGTGCAGACACACTCCCATGTATGGCTCGTTAACTCTGCTCAGGGAAGGCTATGTCTTCCTTATTTCACCCATGAGGACACTGCTGCTCAGAGAGGCCTCGTGTCTTGCCTGAGGCTACATGTCAAGTATACAGCAGGGGCTGGGATCTGAGCCAAGGACAGCAAGGATGGATGCCTGGTCCTCAGAGGTTGGAGTGGGAAGGAATGTGGAACTCCTTTAATTCAACCTTTCCTTTTTTCAGATTGGTAGATTGAGGCCAGGAGATTGTGGAGTCCACAGGAGAGTCACTGTTTATCTCTCCCTAGATAAGCAGGCTTCAGTC
This sequence comes from Macaca fascicularis, assembly GCF_037993035.2. NCBI lineage: Eukaryota > Metazoa > Chordata > Mammalia > Primates > Cercopithecidae > Macaca > Macaca fascicularis. Next base: position 74,011,394 of record NC_088388.1, on the reverse strand, counting down.
TCTCCAGCTGATCGATGAGAAACAGGCCCCATCCTGCCAAGCATTCAGGGCTTCTCCTGTCTTTGTTGGCACAACTTCTCCATCAGGACACAGCTCATCTCCTAATTGTGGGGAGAGGAGCAGGTGTGCAGGCGGGGTGGGTGTTCAGGTTGCACAGCCACCTGACCTCAACACAGCCCCTCGCTCTTCCAGTGCCCCACTCTTGTATAGGCCCTGCCGTGCTCCCTGTAGCAGCTTAAACCCCACCTGGAGCTTTCTTCCTACCTCCAACCACTCCCTGGGGAAGCTGCCTTCCCCAGCCCCCACCTCCAGGCTCTTTCACCCCACAGCAGCCTCATCCTAGTTCCAGCTTCCCCCATCTCCCAGCAGTTTCTGCCTCCAGCCTGTGAGAATACACACTGTGTTGAAAACTGTGTCCCTCCCTGAAAGTGGCATCTCTGTGCCCCAGAAAGCGCATGAGCTTGGGTGTCAGTTTAACCCTGACCCAGTCCAAAGCTCTCTGAGGCTGTTTCTTCACCTGTGAAATAGAGATGAAACGTGACAACTGAAACATCATGAGATCTATACATTTGGAGAGAAGACTTTATTTCTTTTCTTTCTTGCTTTCTTTTTTTCTTTTTCTTTTTTAGAGACAATGTCTCACTCTGTCCCCCAGGCTGAAGTGCAGTGATGCAGTCATGGCCTACTGCAGCTTCCAACACCTGGGCTCCGGCGATTCTCCTGCCTCAGACACCCCAGTAGCTGAGACTACAGGTGCATGCCACCACGGCTGGTTAATTTGGTAAGTTTTTGTGGAGACAGGGTCTCACTGTGTTGCCTAGGCTGGTCTCGAGCAATCCTTCCACCTTAGCCTCCTGAAGTGCTGGGATTATAGGTATGAGACTTACTTCTTATAAAGAGTTACAGCCTACAAGGTGGCCATTCCTTTGGGCTGGGGAGCTCAGTCTTTGGCAGAGTCCAGAGACAGACACTTCAAGGGAGGAGGGGTTAGATAGAAATTTAAGCTGAGGCCGGGCGCGGTGGCTCAAGCCTGTAATCCCAGCACTTTGGGAGGCCGAGACGGGTGGATCACGAGGTCAGGAGATCGAGACCATCCTGGCGAACACCGTGAAACCCCGTCTCTACTAAAAAGAAAAAATACAAAAAACTAGCCGGGCGAGGTGGCGGGCGCCTGTAGTCCCAGCTACTCGGGAGGCTGAGGCAGGAGAATGGCGTAAACCTGGGAGGCGGAGCTTGCAGTGAGCTGAGATCCGGCCACTGCACTCCAGCCCGGGCTACAGAGCGAGACTCCGCCTCAAAAAAAAAAAAAAAAAAAAAAAAAAAGAAATTTAAGCTGAATGCGTTGCCCAAATACACATATTCAACAGGTTATAGGAGGAGCTATGAATATTCATGAGGTGGTCCTAATGTATGCATATTGAACAAACATGCGTGTTACATATGACCCATGTTCACCTTGGGTTGGAGACTTAACATTTAAATGCATGTATACATCAAAAGGTGAAGCAAGGACACGAAGGACTCAAGTGCGGTGTCTATAAACTGGCCAGAGCCCATCCATGGTCAGTGGTCTCTTATCGGAAAAAATTCCTGAAATCAGTCTCTAGTCCAATTAGACCTATAGTTATGGCTGGTGGAACGGGCATCAGTTAGTTAGTGTCTGGCGGTGGAGGAGCTGCAAATTGTTTTACCATTGCTTATCTCAAGACCAGGGCTTATTTAGCTGCTAGAGAAAAAGAGAAATGTTGGGGCGGTGAGAACATAGTTTATTCTTTAGTGTATGGGTGTGGGACTTAACCCTTGCCTGGAGTGACCCTAGGTCTTGTTTATAGTTCAGCATCTTATTGCCACAGAGAGTCCATTCTGTCAGTCTTATGATCTCTGTTTTAACATTAATGCTGCTCAGGTGTAGTGTCTAAGCCACAAAAGGGAGGGGATAAATGAGGTGTGTCTCTTGTCCCTTCATGGCCAAAAACTCAGTTTTTAAAGGTTTCTCTGGGGTCCCCTTGGCCAAGAGGTGGGTTATCCATTCAGTGAATTGGGGGGCTTAGGATTTTAGTTTTAGTTGACACAAGAAACCTCCTGGCAGGACTGTCCTAAACCCTGTTACCTTGCCCGATCTCCTAAGCATGTGGTACAGCTTCTTCCTTCTGGGAGACTGCCCCCAGCCTCGCCCAGTGACCTGGGGCTGGTCACTTGCCCTCTCTGATCCTTAGTGCCATTGTCTGCGAAACGCCTTCCCAGAGCAGTCATACAGCTTGGATGAGCTGATGGATGGATTAGTGCTTCCAAAATTCTGAGAGCTGAGCAGACATGAGCCATTATTAATATGGCAGTGATGGTGATGATGATGACTCTTATAATTCTGGAAGCAGAGGATGAGGAGGAAGTAAATCATGACACGTACGTGCCAGGTCAGCCTGACCTCACCGACAACTCAGGGGAATAAATCACTAGGAAGGCCCCCTGAGGTAGGAGGAAGCTCAGGAGCAACATGGGGACTCTGCAGGTGGGCGGGGGGCCACTGTTCACAGTTGCTGTTCTGCAGGTGCTGCAGGACTGCAGCTTGGGCACTGGCTGGCCTTCAGCCCCCAGCCTCGGCTCTGCCACTGACATGCTGGTCAGGTCTCATTCCCTGCCTGGTCCTCAGTTTCCTTATTATAAAACGGTGGAGGGTGGGGGGTGCAGGTACAGTGGCTCATGACTATATTCCCAGTGCTTTGGGAGACCAAAGCAGGAAGATTTCTTGAGGCCAGGAATTCGAGGCAAGCCTGGGAAACATAGTGAGACCCTGTCTCTACCAAAAATTTAAAAATTAGCCAGGTGTGGTGGCACATGTTTGTGGTCCCAGCTACTGGGGAGGCTGAAGTGGGGAGGATCCCCTGAGCCCAGGAGTTGGAGGCTGCAGTGAGCTATGATCACACCACTGCACTCCAGCCTGGGCAGCAGAGTGAGACCCTGTCTCTAACAAAAAAAAGAAAAAAAAAAAATTTACCGGTGGTTGGGGATGGGGGTGGCGGGGGTTGGGGGAAGAGTGTCATTCTGTTCTGACCCTGTCTTTTGGAGTCTCATTCTGCTCATGGCCCACATAAGCTAATGGCTGTGCCACTGTTTTCCTAAAGTGTCAAGTGTGGGATTACAGTTTTTAATAATGTGTCTCCTTGGAGAGAGGACACGGTAGAGGGGTGGTGCAGCAAAGGCTGGGAGGGACGCCGAGGGTGGGGGCTGGGGATGGGGTAAGGGGGAGTGGCAAATGCGGGATGGGAGCAAGCCCCTGCTCGGCTGTGGATAATTTGGAAGAAGGGCCCTGCTCCCCAAAGACTTTGCAACACTGCCCCCTGGGGGCTGGAGAGGAAGCCTGTGCCCTGACTTTTCCTCTGAGACTTCAGTCAGGGAGGGGACCTTGAAGGATCACTGTCCAGAGGCTGAACTGGGTGGGCCAGAAGAAACCCAGCTAGGGCAGTCATTGCCTGCCTGCCTTCCCCACCCGTCCATTCCACTTCACGAGCCTCTCAAATCTGCAGCCCTGTCCTGGTCTAGCCCACCACCGCTCTTGTCTGGGCCATGTGCTGGCCTCTTTCCCACCTCCAGTCTCACACCAGCCCATCTTCCTGCAAGTCAGAGGGAACTTTCTAACCCTTAAATCCTACCATGCCCCGTTCTGTGTAAAACTCTGACCCAGCTCCCAGTGCCCCCAGGAGAGACCATCCTTCTCAGCCTGACACTGAGTGGCCCCTGTCTCTCTGTCCAATCACGTCTTCTGCAGGTCACTATCCTCACTTGCAGATATGACATTACAGGGGTGTTTAGAGCAAAGAAGGCTCTGGGGTAGCACTTTTTGGGTGTGACTGCTGGCTTCCCCCCTTGGTAGCTGTGTTACTTAATTCTTAGTTTGCACTTTTTTTTTTTTTTTGAGACAGAGTCTTGCTCCATCTCCCAGGCTGGAGTGTAGTAGCATGATCTCAGCTCACTGCAGCCTCTGCCTCCTGAGTTCAAGCAATTCTCCTGCTTCAGTCTCCTGAGTAGGTGGGACTACAGCTGTGTGTCACCACACCTGGCTAATTTTTGTATTTTTAGTAGAGACAAAGTTTCCCCATGTTGGTCAGGTGGGTCTCAAACTCCTGACTTCAGGTGATCCGCCCATCTTGGCCTCCTAAAGTGCTGGGATTACAGGCGTGAGCCATGGTGTCCAGCCTGCAGTACTTTTTAAAATTGTAAAGTATGGCCGGGCGCGGTGGCTCAAGCCTGTAATCCCAGCACTTTGGGAGGCCGAGACGGGCGGATCACGAGGTCAGGAGTTCGAGACCATCCTGGCTAACACGGTGAAACCCCATCTCTACTAAAAAAAATACAAAAAACTAGCCGGGTGAGGTGGTGGGCGCCTGTAGTCCCAGCTACTCGGGAGGCTGAGGCAGGAGAATGGCGTAAAAACCCAGGAGGCGGAGCTTGCAATGAGCTGAGATCCGGCCACTGCACTCCAGCCTGGGCGACAGAGCGAGACTCCGTCTCAAAAAAAAAAAAAAAAAAAAAAAAAATTGTAAAGTATATATAACATAAAATGTTAACATAAAATTCAGTGGCATGAAGTACATCTACATTGTTGTGCAACCATCCTCACCCTCCATCTCCATACCTCCCTCATCTTTCCAAACAGAGACTCAGATTCATGTGTTCTTCATTCCACCTCCGTTTCCTCATCTGACGGATGGAACTAATCACTGAGTGTGCTTTGCACGTGCTTATAGGTGGGTAATAGGTATTCAGGTAATGTTACGATTGTTTTCTTCTCTTGAGGAAGCTGCTCTGGAAAGTCAGTGCAGCAGCACCGCACGGAGTGGTCTCTAGAAACCCACGGCCCACCGCCGCCCGGCTTCATTTCTGTGGCTTGGGTACATTTTCTGAGAGCTGCTGGGGAAGCATGCCGCCCATCTCATCTGGGAAGATGAGTCACTTCCTCTGCTGATGGGTTATGAGCCTAGGGATGGGGAAGGCAGGAAGCAGAACACAGGCAGCTGCTTCTCGGCTGGTCGGGGCCTCCGTAGCGGCTCACATAAGAACCATGTGGCCAGGTGGATTCTCTCTGGTGTCTGGACAGGGTAGGACACCCTAACTTGCCTGTGTGCCAACTGTCTCAGGAGGGGCTGGAGCAGGCTAACTTCCTTCCATCAGTGCTGCTTATTCAGAGCACATCAGTTTGCATTTTGCTTGATTCTCTCCTTTTCATATCACACTCCCAACACATCACTCCCCACCATTCTGCGCACACACTTCCAAGATTCACTCACTCCAAATCTTCCTGGCATGTGCGTCTAAAATCATCTCACCTTCTAAGTGGCACTGTCCTTATTTAAATGCATGTCCTTTTTTTTTTTGTCCCCTAGGTGGAACTAGGGGAGAGACCAGGCCTCAGGCGTCCCTGATGGATCCTGGTTTCTGGCCTGCTCTCTGACTAGGGGAGCAAGTGGATTTATCCAGCAAACAGGCTGAATGATGGTGTCAGAATCAGAGCTGGGTCCATACAGGATGCTTAGAGGGCCACAGAATCTCCTCCTAAGGGTCCTTCTGCTGGGGACTCCAGTCTCTTCAGTTAAAGACACCCACCATCCTCCAGAAAGAGCCAGGGGTGGCAAGCAGTCAGCTTAAGTGAACCAGTCAAGCCTTTGGAGTAGCTTAGGCTGGAACTCGGCCAACATTAGTTGCGTGGCATGGGGCAGATACTTCATTTTTCTAAGTCTCAGTTTCTTCTTCAAAATGGATGCAACGATTACGACTAATACTCATTATTTGCTAAGCACTATTCTAAGCACTTGTATCAGCTCCGTTAATGCTCCCAACAACCTATTATAACCCCCAATTTACAGATGAGGAAACTGAGGTACAGAGAGACCTGCCAAGGTCACACAGTTGGTAAGAGGCAGACCAGAATCTTAACCTAGACAATCTGGCCCCAGAGTCCAAGCCCCTGAGACGGCACTTAACCGTCTCAAAGGGCAAATTTGAGGACTTAGTCATCATCCACTGGTCCCTAAGCCATGAGGTTGAATACGGAATGAGCCAAGTACTAAGCTGCTGCCTTTGACGGACCCTGGGCATTTTACTTTCCTTGTCAAATCTCAGGTTTCCCTCCTACAACAGGAGGGGCTTGAACCCCAGCTCCGGTTCAGCAAAGAGCTCACCATTTGCCTGGAAACCTGCCCCTCCCAGGTCCCTGTTCTGAGCTCCTCCTGTCTCCTCAGAGTCAGCCCCCATCCCCACAGCCTGTGTGGCAACTCTGCCTTCATATTCCTCTGTCTCTTACTCCCTCTTTTCCCTAAATTCAAAGCCCACTCCTTGTTCCTGTGGAACCCTGCACAGCTTCCTGAATCTTCTGTGACTCCTGTCTCCCTAGTTCTAATCCATCCTCCACATTCTACTGGAGCCATCTTTCCAAACACTAATCTTTTTTTTTTTTTTTTTTTTTTGACAGGACCTTGCTCTGTCATTCAGGCTGGAGTGCAGTCGTGCCACCCTAGCTCACTGCAGCCTCAAACACCAGCAATCCTCCAGCTTCAAGCTTCCCAAGTAGCCAGGACCACAGGCTTGCACCATCATGCACAGCTAATGTTTTTTTATTTTTATTTTTGTAGAGACAGAGTCTTGCTATGTTGCCCAGGCTGGTCTCAGACTCCTGGGCTCAAGTGATCCTCCCACCATGGCCTCTCAAAGTGCTGGGATTACAGGTATGAGCCACTGTGCCCAGCTCCAAACCCTAATCTTATTGTGCCCAGCCTTTCTCCTCAGAGCAAAGCCTATTTCTTAGCCTAACATTTGCTGCTCATCACCACACACCTATAACCTACCTTACACTTTCATCCCTGGCGCCTGTGTATGCACAGTTCCCTCAGCTCAAATGCCCTTCCTGCCTTTTACCACTGGATAAGCACAGATCCATCCTTCACGTGATAAGGACGACCTCCAATCCCTCCCAGCACCACCCAAGTGTTCTCTGCTTCCTCCTGAAAGAATACGCATGTACTCACGGTCGTATTCTAGCTTTCCATGTGTCCTTGGCTGACGAGCATCGAGCTGGCTGGACATTCCCTCGGGGAGCTTCCCATCAGCCAGTTCCTCTGCCTGCAGCCTTCCTCCTGTTCATTCGTCTGAGCTGCTCCAATGCTCCAATGCAAATGGAGTTTTTCTTCCCCTTCTCAGACACTGGACTAAGAATGGGGGCAACCCAGGGTCACCTGTCACAGGACTGGCATAATCCCAAAGAAAAGCTGAGTGCGAGAGTCTCAGGCTTTGCAGGGTGAGAAGCCTCAGAGGGAAAGGCTTCCAGGGAGTGGAATCTCTGTGGCTGTGGTGGCGAATGAACTGAGGCACTTGATTTGCAAAGCACTCTCACATAGAGCAGCTCACTAAACCTCACTCGAGCCAATATTGCCGTGATTATTACCCCCATTCACAAAGAGGAAACAGAGGCACAGAGAAGTGAAGTCACGCGCCCAAGGACACACAGGCCATACTTGGAGCTGAGATTTGAGACCAGTGCGTTTGGCCACCAAAGCTGATGCCCTTACGCTGGGGCCACACTGCCCCCTGGTGGCAGCGAGGATGGTGGCGGTGATGAGTATTTACTTTAAAAAAAAAAAAAAAAAAAAATTAGCCAGGCGTGGTGGCAGGTGCCTGTAATCGTAGCTCCTCGGGAGTCTGAGAGAATTGCTTAAACCAGAAGGCAGAGGTTGCAGTGAGCCAAGATCACGCCACTGCACTCCATCAGCCTGGGTGACAGAGTGAGACTCCATCTCAAAAAAAAAAAAAAAAAAAAGAAAAAAGAAATACCTGATGATCAATCCTCCATTTCGCAGAAGAGAAAACAGGTTCTCGGAGAGCTAAATGCCAGGCTTGAATCCAAATTAGTCTGGCATCAAGATCAGAGCATTTAACCACGATACTGCCTCCCGGTCGCATTCGATGGGGAACAAACACTTCTACAGTCTCAATATCTTCACAAAATTCCCCCACCACTCCAGCCTTAAGTGAGGGTAGGAACTCCCCCTGCAGCGCCAAATCTGCACACTGACTCTTTCTACTCTCTTGTCTCCCACTCAATGCCCTGGGAGCCCAGACACTGGCTTCAGAAGCTCTCCTCCTCCTTCTCCTCCTCTATTGACCATTCTCTTCCTCTCCCATTCCTTCAGCCTCTCTACTGGCTGCTTCCTACCCATGAATGGTGGGAAATACGCTCAAGTATCTCAAATTTTTAAAGTACAACAAAATTCTCCCTGACTTCCTGCTATGGTCTGAATGTTTGTGCTCCCTCAAAATCCATATCTTAAAACTTGGCCAGGTGTGGTGGCTCACACCTGTAACCCCAGCACTTTGGGAGGCCTTGGTGGGAGAATTGCTTGAGGCCCAGGGTTCAAGACCAGCCTGTACAACATAGTGAGACCCTGTCTCTACAAAAATGGAAAAAACTAGCCAGGCATAGTGGCATGCGCCTGTAGTCCCAGCTATATGGGAGGCTGAGGTGGGAGGATCACTTAACTCCAGGAGTTTGAGGCAGTGAGCTATGATGGTGCTACTGCATTCCAGCTGGTATGAGTTGGAGTGAGACTTTAATCTAAAAAAATTAAATGAATGCATGAATGAATAAATAAATTAAAATTTAAAAGGTCAGACATGGTCTCAGCTCCCATCTACTTGGGAGGCTAAGGCAGGACGACTGTTTGAGGCCAGGGGTTCAAGACTAGCCTGGGCAACAAGGCAAGATCCTGTCTCTACAAATAATTTAAATAAAGCCAACCTAACCTCTAGGGTGATGGTAATTAACGGTGGGGCCTTTGGGAAGTGATTAGGTTGTAAGGGTGAAGCCCTCTTGAATGAGATTACATCCCTTATAAAAGAGGCCTGAGAGAGCTTGTTGGTCCCTTCCACCATGTGAGGACACAGCTAGAAAGTGCCATCTATGAAGCAGAGAGCAGCCCTCACCAGACACCGGATCCACTGGCACCTTGATCTTGGACTTCCCAGCCTCCAGAACTGTGAGCAATGAATTTCTGTTGTTTATAAACGACCCAGTTTAAGGTATTTTATTATAAAACCTTGAACTGACTAGGACACATCTCATCAGTCTCCAACCATCCACATCTCTCTCTCTCTTTTTTTTTTAAGACCACAGAAGCCTGACCATTCTGTTTAATTATCTCTAATAATCCTTAAAAATCAGCACACAAATCCATTCCAGGTAGCTTTGCCTCTCCACTTGCTGTGGTGGCATTTGTCCAGATGCCACTACTCCCCTAAGAGTGGGTCAACCTGGGGGAGCAAGGCCTGAGAAAGGAAAGGAAAGGAAAGGAAGGGAAAGGCCCCCTAGTGCCTGCCCCACAGCCCTGGGACAGGCACATATTTAGCCTGACCTGAGACAGGGCAGGAAGAGGCCACAGGGCTGAGTGCAGGGACAAAGGGGCCAGGGTCCCAAGTGTCCGGGCCCCCAGCTACCCACCCCATGTCTGTTTTTGGTTTTGTCATTAAAAAAATAAAGTGACAAATACTGGTGGAAACCAGTTGTTGCACTGTCGTCTGTTAAAAATACGGACCAAGGGCATAGAAAGTCTCCTCTTCAGCAGGTCCTGCTTCACAGGATGTCTGCCCGCTTGCTCCGCACACGGCTTCGAGCCTTGGTCCGGGCTTTGAAGGTGGCAGTATTGTACAGGTGCTTCTCGAAGCGTGGAACCTTGCAGGCCTTCAGGGCAGTGGCATCCAGCACCAGCACAGGGCCCAGGCCAAAGATGTCACGGAGTAGCTCATTGCTCTGGAGGTGGTGGTGCATAGCTGAACCCAGCACTTCCTTGAAGGCAGTGTGGATCCGGTGCCCAGCCCAGCTGTCCCTGTAGAGCACCTCAAAGCCGAAGCGCACTATCTCTTCTTCACGTTCACCGCCCTCCACCGAGTGCAGCACGGCGCGGAAAGTAGAGCCCTGGCGCTGGCGATCGGCCTTGGCACCGTACTTATTACTGTCAGTGGCCAGAGTGCGCAGGACACTGCAGAGGGCCTCCAAGTCCTCCTAAACAAACACCTCCTCAAGGTCCCGGGCAAGCTCAAAGAGCAGTGCAATGGTTTCACCGGCAGCGATCCACAGGTTCACACTTTCACTGGACAAGAGCTGGGGCAGCTAGGGCAGCTGCCTGTCAAGGATGTGGCTGATTTGGGTGCTGGGGAAGATGGTGAGCAGCAATGCCCAGGTCTGCAGGGTAGCACAGAGCAGGCCGTGCAGGCTGGCAGGAACCACAGGAGTCGTGGAGCTACCCAAGCCATAGAACCGGCTGAAAACACTTTCTAAGCAGGCAAGGCAAGAGACTAGGTCCTGGATGTCGGCAGCAGCCACGTAGCAGCCCAGGCCAAGAGCAGAAGCACAGTGGAGCCGGGCAGCAGGGCTAGCTGTGCTGTCACTGAGCATAGAGACCAGCAGAGGCTGCAGGCTGTGGAACAGCTCCTCACCCTTGGGTTCAGGGCCCAGCTGCACGCAGAGCAGGCCTCGCACAGCAGCAGCCAGGGCTTGTTCCTCTCCCTTCCCTTTCCTGAGGCACTTTTCCAGGGCATCAGCTAGTGTGAGGCGGCGCTCCAGCAAGAAGTCGGGGCGTAGGCACGACGCCAGGGCCAGGCGCAGGCTCTTGAGAGCACCCTGCCGGGTCTTGGGACTCTTGTCTGTGAGGCAGTCCACATACTCCTTCAGCTTTTCCTCAAGGTCTTCCTGCTGGCCCTGCTCATCCACGACATCCCCCCCCAAGGCTGTCCTCTGCAGTGGTGCTGAGAAGCCTGGGGCATTCACTGGCGGTGCTGCGGGCCTCACTGGCTGCCTCATCATCACTGCAACCCGAGTCAGCTTGGGTACTGCTCCGGGCACCTCCTCCACGGCGCGGACCACCCTTCCGGAGCGTGTTGCCTGTAACGGGCGCGAGGCATGCCGGGCACCTGGCGCGGGGGGCGCGCGGGGGGCGCGGGGTCAGGGGCGCGGGGGGCGCGGGGTCAGGGACCCGGTGGGTGTGGGCTCCCGGACGGCGAGATGCTGGCCGGTGCGCTGCGCTGAGACTTGGCCAGACCACGGGCACCACACGCCGCGCACGCCACCATCTTCGCGAGGCGCCCATCCACGTCGTCTCTTTACAGGCAAACATCTTGAAGACGTTATCTATTCTCTCTCCATTTACTCACTCTCAACCTTCCATGCTCACTGTTCCACTGGCCTGTTCACATCTGGGGCACCAGTTCACACCTGGGGCACCCTTCATCACTGGACCCCACAGACACTTTTCATCTGGTTCTCGTCCTCTTGGGCACATCAGCAACATTTGATGCTGCTGACCACAGCTGCCCTAGGGATCCTCTGTGATATTACACTCTCCTGGTTTTGCTTCGTGCTCTCTGGCTGTTGTTTCTCAGTATCTTTTGCAGACATTTCTTGTTCTGCCTCAGTCTCATGTTGTTTTCGCCCCAAGGTTCTGTCCTTCTCACACTACACTCTCTCCCTAGGTGATCTTGTTCACTGTCGTTAGTATATGCTTCCCAAGTCTTTGCCTGCATCCACTCTGTCTCCTGAGCTCCAGACATCAGTCAACATCACCACCATGTCTTGTCCCCCAAACCAGAATACTGGGCATCATCTTGGACCTTTCCATAATCAGTTGTCAAATTCTGACTATTCTACCTCTTGAAGATTCTCCAAATTTTTTTTCCTCACTCTGTTGCCCAGGCTGGAATGCAGTGGCTTGATCTCTGCCTACTGCAACCTCTGCCTCCCAGGTTCAAGAGATTCTCCTGCCTCATCCTTCCAAGTAGCTGGAATTACAGGCATGTGCCACCACACCTGGCTAATTTTTATGTTTTTAGTAGAGGTGGGGTTTCACCATGTTGGCCAGGCTGATCTCGAACTCCTGGCCTCAAGTGATCCACCCGCCTCAGCCTCCCAAAGTGGGATTACAGGCGTGAGGCACCATGCCCAGCCAGATTCTCTAAGCTTTTACAGTTAAGAGGTATGGCTTTGCAGATGGATTGGACTCTACACTAACTCACTATTTGTCCAGCAGAATGACCAAAGCAGGCTTAGTTACTTAACCCTCTGAGCTCCCTCATCTATAAAACAAAGGTAATGGAAATTGCTCTTTGGATTAAATGAAATGAAGTATGTGACTACCGGGGCACAGCCATTAGTACAAGTAAGCTCTCAATAAAGGGCAGCCATCATCTGCTATCGTTGTCATTAATACTCCTCCCTCTTCTTCTCCTCACCACCAAGCTTCCTGGCTGGTTGCCCTGCCTCTGGTCTCTCTCTCCCACTCCAAGACATTCTCTGTGCACAGTGGGTATGAGCCTTCTCAAACATGTAGCTACCTATGTTAGTCCTCTGTCTGAGGCCTGGTTCTGGCTTTCCAATGTCCTCATGCTGAGTGTTTAGTCCTTGGCTTCAAGACTCTCTTCCCTCTGGCCCCTGCCAACCTCTTTAGCCTCATCTTTGGAGACTCCCAGTCTCTCTTTCTATATTGCAGCCCAAACCAACTTCTATCTCCCCTCTAACACACCTCCTGCTTTTTCTACACTTCATGACTTTGTTTACCCCCTCCTTTGTGGCCTGCACTCTATTCATCTGTTTGAAATTTATGACCCATTTAAGAGATGTCTTCCATGATGCAAGTCGGCTTCATTTCCTCCTCTGGGCCCTTCAGCTCTACAGTAGCACAGATCACAGTGGATATGATGGACAAGGTTTGGACAAGGTTTTGACTGGCTACCCCACTAGACTGTGTCAATTGCGTGTGACCACACACCCGGTGCAAAGCCAACCTCATTCAATGTGGAATGAAGAATGAGCCTCAGCTATCCTAATCTTTAAAATGGCGGCATTGGCAGCCAGTCCTGGTCAATCCAGAGGAGAGAAAGAGCACTGGAGGCTGGAGGAAGATGAAGTCACAGAAGGCTCCCTCAAGGAGGTTGGGCTTAGAATTATAAGGCCTCTGTATTAGTCCATTTTCACACTGTTGATAAAGACATACTCAAGATTGGGCAATCTTCTGAGCCCTCCAAACTGTTCCAACCTGTGCCTGTTACACAGTTCCAAAGTCGCTTCCACATCACAGAAGGCTCCCTGGAGGAGGTTGGGCTTAGAATTATAAGGCCTGTGTATTTGTCCATTTTCACACTGCTGATAAAGACATACTCAAGACTGGACTTCCTCTGAGCCCTCCAAACTGTTCCAACCTGAGCTTGTTACCCAGTTCCAAAGTTGCTTCCCCATTTTTGGGTATCTTTTCAGCAATGCCCCACTCTATTGGTACCAATTGACTGTATTAGTCCTTTTTCACAATGCTGATAAAGACATACCTGAGACTGGGCAATTTACAAAGGAAGAGGTTTATTGGACTTACAGTTCTACTTGGCTGGGGAAGTCACACAATCATGGCAGAAGGCAAGGAAAAGCAAGTCCCGTCTTACATGAATGGTAGCAGGCAAAGAGAGAATGAGGAAGACGCAAAAGCGGAAACCCCTGATAAAATCATCAGATCTCGTGAGACTTGTTCACTACCTAGAGAACAGTATGGGGGAAGCCGCCTCCATGATTCAATTGTCTCCCACTGGGTTCCTCCCACAACACGTGGGAATTGTGGGAGTACAATTCAAGATGAGATTTGGGTGGGGACACAGAGCCAAGCCATATCAGCCTCTAAGAACAATTAAGAGTGAGCAAGAGAGGGCAAGAGTGCAGATTTGGGAGACTGAGTGTCTCTCTGTTCTGTCACGCTTGTTCCTCCAGCTTCAATACACTTGAAGGATCCCAGCAGCCAATAGCACAGCATTTTACATTTACACAGAAAATTTTCACAAACTTTTTCATTTGTGTCATTAGTTGGTGCAGAGGCTGGAGTGAGAGTTAGGAAATCTGCCTTGTCTTTGGATTGTTGTGTGACTTTGGGCAATCCCTTTCACCTCTGAGCTTGTTTCCTCATCTGTCACGTGTGGATACCAATAGTTGCTCCATACGTGGGAAAGTCCCCATAGACCATAAAGTTCTGTGTCCCACTGAGCACTATTAATCTTGTTGTTCTAATTATCAGCAAAGCCCATGGTAACTGCTAACCAGCCACATGGGGGTCCCCAGAAAATATTATTCAGGGCCCAGTAAAAGGGGACCTCTGGGGGTCAAGGCCTCAGCAGGCCAAGAAGCGGTAGAGCTTGGGGGTTTAATGGGATAGGCTCAGCTCCAACCTGGTTCTTCCCACTGAGGCAGCACTGGCTTGGGGAGAGGAAGGAGCAGCTGGCATGGCCTGGGTTGGGCAGATGAGCTGGGCCGACCTGCAGAGGTCTCGGGTATGAAGGCTGAAAGTGAAGTGCCCAAAGCCTGTCATAGTCAAGGAGGGGCTAGGCTCTGGGAAGACAGCGTCTGGGCAGATGGGCAGTTAGGGACCCTCATCCCGCTAGGAGAGGGGCTCTAGGAGAAGGTATCTGAGCCAAACTCTTTGTGCTCTGATTTAGAGCATTCCGGGTGGGCAGGCTATGCTGCTGGTTTACCATCTGTGTGACTGTGGCTGGGTCAGAACCCCCTCTGGGCCTCCCCCTGCCTATCAGCAGCAATACAGGAGCTGGACTAGGAGCTCTCTATAGAGTCCAGTGTTGTCTGATTCTGTAGCAGCACTGGACAGGAAGCCCTGAGGTTGTCAGGACAGTCATGGTCCAGTCTGCCTGTGGAAAACTGGGAAGCCAGGTGCCCAGACCCCACTGATATGCTGGTTTTGTAAAAGAGGGGTCAGAACACATCCCAGGCCCCAGGGAACCCCTAGTCTGGTGAGGAAGCAGATGTGAACATGGATAGCTCCCAGCATTGTCTGGGCTGCCAGATGGGAAAGCTTCAGGGACCCTCCCATAGAGGACACCTGGGAGCCCTGAACAGGGAGCAGGCATCTGGCTTCTGGTGTGGCTCTGCCACTAGCTCTCTGTGTAGCCTTGACCAAGGTCAGCTCTCCTTTCAGCTTTAAAAAAAAGTATTTTAAAATTATTTTTATTTTTTATAGAAACAGGGTCTCGCTATGTTGGCCAGGCTGGTCTTGAACTCTTGATCTCAGGTGATCCATCTGCCTCGGCTTCCCAAAATGTTGGGATTACAGGCTTGAGCCACTGCACCCAACCCAGGTCTGCTTTATCTTAATAGGGAGTGAATTTATTTTCAACTTGGGTTCCATTCAGGAAATAACTTCTTCTATGAAAGGCATATACAATGTCTCTGCCCTCTGAAAGTTACCAACAGAGGAGTTTCACAGGACATCGGACTTTCAGTACTAAAACCAGGACAGTTCTGGGCAAATCAATATGGTTGGTCACTGTATGATACGACAAAGAGAAAGGATACAAAGACAGATCCTAGGGCACCCAGGTTAGACAGAGACAGACAGAGCAAGCCCCTGCACAGGCACACAGAAAAGGAAGCTATTTCTGGGGTAAGCAGACAACATTTTGTAGTGCTTCTTGGAGGAAGCCACTAAAGAGAAAGATATCACAGAAAAGGAATTCTCATGTGAATGGAAATGGAGAGACTAAAACAAAGGGCACTGATTCAGACATAACATTCCGTCCCAGATAGAGTGAGATGAGAATGGAGCGGGGCATAGAAGAGGAATGGAATCCAGAGCACCACAGAAGCTGTTGTTTCAGTTATCCCCAAAGGTTTCCCAGCAGCTCCCTAGAGTTCATGAGCTAGAAGTCTTTATCAGTGGCCCCTGACAATCCTCCAGACTCAGAGGAACACAGCGTCAGGGGAACCTTAGAATAAATGACATAGTTTTCACTCCAGGGTTTAGCTTTACTCACTCGCAACCAGTGATTCTGCTGTCTTCACAAGGTCCCACGATAAAGAACCCCATTCAGGAATCATGCAGGCATAGCTGGACCGGATGGGCTTATGTCAAATGACTACAGTCAAGATCCTGGTGCTTAGAGTGGGCAAAACCTGGTAAGTGTATTCATCAACATTACCATACCTAGAAGATTACTTCACCTGTGCTAGTGGGAACTGGGCTAAAACCCAGACATCCTTAAAGGAGCTACTTGAACTAATAGAAGAGCTACTTGATTTTTTAATTGGCACTTGAACACAAGCAGATGCCTCTCAGATTTTTTCTCTCCAATAGGTTAAATTTGCCCACCAACATTGCAATCTTATTTTTTAATTTTTGTAAGATAAGGTCTTGGTCTGCTGCCCAGCTTGGAGAGCAGTGGCGTGATCATGGCTCACTGTAGCCTCAAACTCCTATGCTTACCTTAACATCTGGAGTAGTTATGATTACGGGTGCATGTCACAATGCCTGACTAACTTTTTTGACTTTTTGTAGAAAAGGGGTCTTCCTATGTTGCCTGGCTGGTCTCAAACTCCTGGCCTCAAGCGATCCTCTGGCTTTAGCCTCCAAAAGTGTTGGGATTACAGGTGTGAGCCACCGTGCCTGGCTACAATCTTATTCATATGATTCATTTATGTTATTATTATTATTTTTAGAAGCAATGAATCTAGGGTTAGAAAGTTACTTAAAGGTTTTTAATCTAGCTGCTATCCAAATATTAAATCTCTGTAGCATTCCAGACAAAGACCTCAGCCTTACAACCTCTAGTTACATGGACTTCACTAATTATCAAGCCTGTTTTTGCATTATGGAGTCTTTTTTTTTTTGTCCTTCCTTCCTTCCTTCCTTCCTTTCTCTCTCTCTTTTTTCTCTCTTTCTTTCTCTCCCTTCCTTCCTTCCTTCCTTCCTTCCTTCCTTCCTTCCTTCCTTCCTTCCTTCCTTCCTTCCTTTCTTTCTTTCTTTCTTTCTTTCTTTCTTTCTTTCTTTCTTTCTTTCTTTCTTTCTTTCTTTCTTTCTTTCTTTCTTTCTTTCTTTCTTTCTTTCTCTCTCTCTCTCTCTCTCTCTGTCTTTCTTTCTTTCTTTATCTTTTTCTTTTTCTTTTTTTTTTTCAGGGTCTCACTCTGTTGCCCAGACTGGAGTGCAGTGGTGCAATCTCAGCTCACTGCAAACTCCGCCTCCGGAATTCAAGTTATTCTGCCTCAGCCTCCTGAGTAGCTGGGACTACAGGCATGTGCCACCACACCCGGCTAATTTTTGTATTTTTAGTAGAGACAGGGTTTTACCATGTTGTCTAGGCTGGTTTCAAACTCCTGAACTCTGGTGATCTGCCCGCCTTGGCCTTCCAAAGTGCTGGGATTACAGGCATGAGCCACCGCGCCCGGCCTTCATTATGGGGTCATTCTAATGATAAGAAACTTCTTCCATATGTGGGACTGATCTCTGGGCCCCTGAAGCTGCTAACAGTGGCCCCAGTTCTTTGTAAGTGTTGCTCCTTCTCTTTGACAGTTCTTAGGTGTTTGTGTCTACCTCTCTTCCCCCCGCAAACAGGACCAGCTCTTTCTGCCATTGCTGTTAGACATCTCACCACTCCAGGAATCTTAATTGTGCAATACAATTCCTGGCACAAAGAAAGTGTTGGGACTGAGATCCATAGTTGGAAAGGAAAAAGATGCATGTTCTAGTGAATGTTTCCTTGATTGTTCTGGTTTCCAGATGTTCCCAGTGTGTATCTACAGACATCCAGCTCTGACCCACTATGGGGGCCATAGCCTGTGATGGATCAGAGGACTCCTAGCCTGTCTTCTGTCTGGTCAGCATTCCTGCTCTGCCAGAGTTCCTCTTCCCCCAACCCCCATCTTCGTGATTTTCTTTCTTCTTTCCTCTTTTCTTCTTTTCTTTTCTTTCCTTCCTTCCTCTTCCTCTTTCTCTTTCTTTTCTTCTTTCTTTCTTTCTTTCTTTCTTTCTTTCTTTCTTTCTTTCTTTCTTTCTTTCTTTCTTTCTTTCTTTCTTCCTTCCTTCCTTCCTTCCTTCCTTCCTTCCTTCCTTCCTTCCTTCCTTTCTCTCTCTCTCTCTCTCTCTTTCTTTCTTTCTTTCTCTCCTTCTTCTTTCTTTTTTTTTTGATGGAGTTTCACTCTTGTTGCCCAGGCTGGAGTGTGATGGCACAATCTCTGCTCACTGCAATCTCTGCCTCCTGGGTTCAAGCAATCCTCCCACCTCAGCCTCTGGAGTAGCTGGGATTACAGGCACCTGCCACCATGCCTAGCTAATTTTTGTATTTTTAGTACAGATGGGCTTTTACAATGTTGGCCAGGCTGGTATTGAACTCCTGGCCTCAAATGATCTGCCTGCCTTGGCCTCCCAAAGTTCTGGGATTACAGGTGTGAGCCACCATGCCTGGCCTTGATTTTCTTCTTAATCTATCTGCTTATCCTGGTGGGTGACGCTCTTATCCTGGTTGTTGTGATGGCAGAGCCCAGCCTCCACAAGCCCATGTACTTCTTCCTGATAAACCTCTCAGCCCTGGATATCCTCTCCATTACAGTCACTGTCCCCAAGATGCTGTCCCTATTCTTGCTTGGGGACTGCTTCCTCAGCTTCCCTGCCTGCTTCCTGCAGATGTACCTGTTCCACAACTTCCCCTGCTCAGAAGCCTTCATCCTGGTGGTCATGGCCTATGACCGCTATGTGGCTATCTGCTGCCCACTGCACTACCCTGTCCTCATGACCCCACAGACCAACGCTGTTTTTGCAACCAGTGCCTGGCTCACTGCCCTCCTCCTGCCCATCCCAGCAGTGGTACAGACCTCCCAGATGGCATTTAACAGCATTGCCCGCATCTACTACTGCTTCTGCGACCACTTGGCTGTGGTCCAGGCCTCCTGCTCTGACACCACCCCCCAGACCCTCATGGGCTTCTGCATCGCCGTGGTGGTGTCCTTCCTCCCCCTTCTCCTGGTGCTTCTCTCCTATGCCCACATCCTGGCCTCAGTGCTTCACATCAACTCTTGAGAAGGGCACTCCAAAGCCTTCTCCACCTGCAGCTCCCACCTCCTGGTGGTGGGCACCTACTACTCATCCATTGGCATAGCCTATGTGGCCTACAGGGCTGACCTGCCCCTCGACTTCCACATCATGGGCAATGTGGTACATGCCATTCTCTTCTTCTTCTTCTTCTTTTTTTAAATACCTCCTTCCCTCCCTGTATATGCCATGCCATTCTCACACCCGTTCTCATCTGCATGCTGAGGAACAGAAATGTCAAAGCAGCCATCACCAAGATCGCATATCCCCAGGAGCCAGGGTGTTCTGGGGCCCCTAGATTCCTAGATCCAACTAATTCAGCTCCCAGGATACCAGTGACAGCACCTAGCTAAGAAGAACAACTCAATAAATATTTTTAAATGAATTACAGCAATCTAATTTGGTTTCGTTTAGTTGAGCAGATAGCTACAATCTGGTTCTCAAATACTGGATCAGGAAGTTTTCCCAATAGTACTGTAGAATAATTGAAGACTTCACAATTTTCTTTTCTTTCCTTTTTTTTTTTTTTTTTTTTTTTGAGACAGTGTCTCACTCTGTCGCCCGGACTGGAATGTAGCGGTGCGATCTCGGCTCACTACAAACTCTGCCCCTTGGGTTCAAGTGATTCTCCTGCCTCAGCCTCCCGAGTAGCTGGGATTACAGGCACCCACCACTACACCCAGTTAATTTTTGTGTTTTTAATTGAGATGGGGTTTCACCATCTTTGCCAGGCTGGTCTTGACCTCCTGATCTCAGGTGATCTGCCCACCTTGGCCTCCCAAAGTGCTGGGATTACATGTGTGAGCCACCACGCCTGGCCAACTTCACAATTTTCATCCGTCATTAATGTAATAAATAAAATTTTATCATTCAGTCATTCATAAAAATTCTTATTGGGTGCTAGAGACAGAAATGAACCAGACACAAACTGTTTCCCTGGAGGTATCTATAGTTGAGTGTAGGAGTCAGATCCAGAGAGAAAAAAACATCTGGTCATAGGACAAAGAGAAGCAAAAGGGGTTGAAGGAGCTCAGAAGTTAGCATTTCATTCAGTGTTAACATTTTCTCCTATTAGTTCTTATATTTTTGGCATTGAGTATCACTTATTTGTTAGCAAGTACTCATGTATCAGCAATATGGGCAGTGGAGGGTTGGGGAGCTTGGAAAGATCGGGTAACCACTAGCTGCTCCAGCCAGGAAGTGGTAACTGTCCATGTTCCTGCCCAGTTGGAAGGATTCATCTTTAGTTTGAATGACCATCCAAATAGGATGCTTATGACTAGGCGCGGTGGCTCACGCTTGTAATCTCAGCACTTTGGGAGGCCGAGGTGGGCAGATCACTTGAGGTCAGGAATTTGAGACTAGCCTGGCCAACATGGTGAAACCCCATCTCTAGTAAAAATACAAAAATTAGCTGGGTGTGATGGAGGGCACCTTTAACCCCAGCTACTCAGGAGGCTGAGACAGGAGAATCGCTTGAACCTGGGAGGTGGAGGTTGCAGTGAACTGAGATTGCACCACTGCACTCCAGCCTGAGCAACATGAGCAAAACTCCATCTTGAAAAAAAAAAAAGAGGCCACTACTACTTCTGCTGCCCTCCTCCCCTTCACCTTGCCTAGTTCACAAGACAGGAGGAAAGAGAGAAAGCAAAAAGTTGGAAAGAAACAAAAGTAAGATAAATAACCAGACAACCTTGGCACCACCACCACCCGGCCCTAGGAGTTAAAAAATTAAGAGTAATAACATCAACCCCTGACCTAAACTACTTGTGTTATCTTTAAATTCCAGACATTGTATGAAAAAGCATTGCAAAACTTTCTGTTCTGTTAGCTGATGCACGTAGCCCCCAGTCACGTTCACAATGCTTGCTCGATTTATCACGACCTTTTCACCTGGACCCCTTAGAATTGTAAGCCTTTAAAAAGGCCAAGAATTTCTTTTTCAAGGAGCTCAGCTCTTGAGACACAAGTCTGCTGACACTTCCAGCCAAATAAACCTCTTCCTTCTTTAATCTGGTGTCTAAGGAATTTTGTCTGCAGCTTGTCCTGCTACACTGCTAAAGGAGTTTAAATCTCATTTCTCCTTAGAAATCACACAAGGATCAGAGTGAGGATGGACAGAGCTGCATTGTGTCCCAATCAGGCAGAAAGGAACAACATTGCCAAGAGAGCACACAGCAGGAAGCTGGCACTTTGTGGTGCATCTTGTAGGGAAGTAAATCTGCGAGAAAGCCTCGGCACTTAGCCAGACCCTGAAAAAGTGGATAAGAAATGAGAATTTTTCACAAACCCCATTAATAAGGGTATTCATATGAGGAAATGACATCCTGCAGACCCATAGGCAACAAGCCTATGACATCTGTAGAACCAGACTCTGTGAGAGATGAGGAACACAGGCGAGTCTAAGATCAAAGACTTTCTTAGTTAGAGCCATGGATTCTTGGTAGTTCTTAGAGGAAATTGCAATTATTATTATTATTATTATTATCAGAGACAGGGTCTCACTCTATCACCCAGGCTTGAGTACAGGGATGTGATTATAGCTCATTGTAACCTCAAACTCCTGGGCTCAACTGACCTTCCCATCTCAGCCTCCCATGTAGCTGGAACCACAGGCATGCACCACCATGCCTGGCTAATTTTCTTATTTTTATTTTTGTAGAGATGGGGTCTCATTATGTTGTCCAGGCTGGTCTTGAACTCATGGCCTCAAGCCATCCTCCCACCTTGGCGTACCAAAATGCTAGGATTCCAGGCGCCTGGCTGTAAATTGCAATTAGTATTTCCTTTAGGTTTTGTGGCATAGTTTTATGTTTATGTCAATAGTATAATAAACTACATATAATTCTCAGTTCAGAGTTTGGGTTCAATTATTCCCAAGCTGAACTCCAAATTAGCTTTTTAATGTATCCGTTAAGGAATTAACCCAAGTATCATAAACAGATTTCTGCAAGAAGTGGAAACATCTGACTGTCACTCTTAATAGTTTGATGCCCATGGTAGGACAGATCAAATAACCAGTCTCTTCATTTCCTTCCAGAACACTCTCTTAGCCTGAATTACATCGTTAGGATATGCTATATAACATGTTAGTGGTGGAGATAGGAATACACATAAATACCAAATATATATTAATTGGAAAATGTGGAAGAGGTTGAGATGGGTGGACCACCTGAGCTGAGGAGTTTGAGAGGAGCCTGGGCACATGGTGAAACCCCGTCTCTATAAAAAATACGAAAATTAGCCGGGCATGGCAGCACGTGCCTATAGTCCCAGCTACTCAGGAGGCTGAGGTAGGAGAATTGCTTGAGCCCTGGAGGTGGAAGTTGCAGCGAGCTGAGGTCACGCCACTGCACTCCAATCTGGGGGACAGAGTGAGACCCTGTCAAAAAAAGAAAGAAAGAAAGAAAGAATATGTGGAAAGCCAATTAGTTAAAAATTTTCCTTTCCTTTTTTTTTTTTGTTTGAGATGCAGTTTCATTCTTTTGCCCAGGCTGGAGTGCAGTGGTGCAATCTCAAATCACTGCAATCTCCGCCTCCCAGATTCAAGCAATTCTCTTGCCTCAGCTTCCCCAGTAGCTGGGATTACAGGCACACACCACTATGCCTGGCTAATTTTTGTATTTTTAGTAGAGACAGGGTTTCACTATGTTGGCTAGGCTGGTCTCGAACTCCTGACCTCAGGTGATCCACCTGCCTCATTCTCCCAAAGTGCTGGGATTATAGGTGTGAGCCACCACGCCCAGCCAAACATTCCTTTTCAATTACATATGTGTTCTTGGTTGTAATTTTATATGGTCCATCCACAATAAGATCCTGTACAAGGGAGCTTATGCCTCATGAGAATGACAGAGTGAAATGTTGGTTGTATCATAGTGTTTCACAGGGAGCGGAATGGCTTTCACTCCCACCATCACTGGGAGACATTTGAGAACATTTTGGTTAGAATGAGGAGTCCCAGAATATCAGGGCTGGAAAAAACAGATCATCTAGTTTTACCCTTCCCATTTTATCGTTATGAAAACTGAGGTTCATAACACTTGCCCAATGTCACACAGCAAGTCAATGCCAGAGCCAAGACTCAAACACAGATCTCTTGTCCTATAAAACAGTAGTCCTCCTGGAATATTACAATGACTAGGAGTAAACTTGGGCAAAACTGTAACCTTAGGTTTAATGATAGATTGTCTCAGACTTCAGAACTGTCTCTCTGTCTTGCCTGATAAGATTGCCAAGCTTCCTTTGCCATATTCTTTACTATGACCAAGAAGTACTCATTGAAACCCCCCCAAAATACTCAGCCATTAGGCAGTTATACATGTCAATTTCCCGATGTGAAACATAACCAGTTGCAAGGTTCGCTCTTCCTCTTAAACCAGAAAGAATGGGTTGGGGAACAAAATGGAACATTTGTTATGTATGTCTTATCTATGTACAATTAAATCTGTCCATATGTCAACAATGCTCCCAAGAAGAGGTTTGAAATGTAAAACCCTTCTTTTACCCACATAGTGATATTTTCTCTCCTATTGTAGCAACAAGTACCTGAAATAATTCAGTTGATTCCTCAATAGCACTGAGAAAAACTAAAATAAAAAACCCATTAGTCAACCAACAAGTTACAGCATCCCCCATATACAAGTACTGAATAGCTCAAAAAGAAATGGCCAGCACTGAGGAAATGATTCTTCCTGATGTTTCTTCCATGTAGAGGGAATTCAGTTCATGGAAAGCTTTTGACTGGTCCCATTGGCCACAGTATCCTGGGACATTTAGGATGACTTAACCTAAAGTCTGCTTGGGAAGACTAATCTGAATAAGCTTAGCATAACTTCTCTCTTCTCCCTCGCCTCTGCCCTTACATGCTCCTCTGCTCCTCCATTTGGGCATTTTATAGAGACTTTTTCTCATGCAGGGATATTTGGGGTGGTTCTAAAACGCCTAGGGCTGGGCAGGAATCTCTCTAATTTTGGAGTTTCGTTTGAAGAAGTCCCACGCTCTCGGATATATGCCATGTCCTTCAACCTAGTGATATTTACATGCCCTCTGCTGATGCTTTTGTTCAGACCCACAGTTCATTCAGAACTGAAGTGGGGAAGAGAGGTGCCCCACGCTTGGGCCCCCTCAATAACCCTCAACAGTTAACTTGACAGCTAGTCACTGAGTATACTTGATTCCAAAACCACACAGCCTGTCTGATTTGAAATGTCACTGGATTAGCTGAAAATGAACCAGCTGTCTTGGTCTTGGGCTACCAAACCTAGGAGTCAAGACTTCACTGAGCTGAGATAATATGATGATTGTAGTAGGCATTAGGGTTTTCAAGTAGTTACCAGTCTAGAAAAGGTCATATTTTGAACCTTCAAGTCCTTAGAACCATAATCTAAAAAGGCTAACACAGAATTTGCATTGCTCATCTCTAGAAGTATAATTTGGTAGAGGGGGCAGTTGGACCATCAGGAAGAATGCTGATTTTTCAGAGTTGTTCTTGTCCACAGTGGAGAAACCCCAAGATTACTTTTACTTAGTGTCAACCCCCTAAACTAAACCCTTGCTCCTTCCATACCTGTTATCCTTTGCTTAATGACTGAGCCTCAGGCCCTGACGCAGAATAGACTAATGTGGGTAGGGGAACAAGATAATGGGGGAGCAGATCCCTGTCTTTCCTAATCTGCCATTGCATATTGCCACTTCCACTGCTAACTCTGGGATTTCAACATTAAACATTGGGCTGGCTTCATAATTAAAGGCACTGCCACCTTTATCAAGTGGGAGAATGTGGAGGATAGGGTGGGATGTGTTTCAGAGGAGCCTGGAGAGTCAAGCATCCTCAATTCCTCTGGCTCTTCCCATATATCCCCTACCCAATTGCTACAGTCTCACTGTTTGCGAATCACAGCAACACTGACCATAAAACAGACTGTATTTGAGTAATTGGAGTATTTGATTAAGCTGTAGTTTTTACAATGCATGTGATGAATTTCTAATTTGGGCATTAGCAATCATACAGGTTGTAGGTTTGCATGACAGCTATATACTTTCTTATTTACGTCTAGCTGCCTTTTCTTTTCTTTTTTTTTTTTTTGAGACAGATTTTCGTTCTCTAAGCTGAGATCATGCAATGGTACGCCTCTGGGGTTCAAGTGATTCTCCTGCCTCAGTCTCCTGAGTAGCTGGGATTACAGGCACACACCACCATGCCCAGCTGATTTTGTATTTTTAGTAGAGACAGGGTTTCACCATGTTGGCCAGACTGGTCTTGAACTCCTGACCTTGGGTAATCCACCTGCCTTGGCCTCCCAAAGTGCTGGAATTACAGGCATGAGCCACCCCACTCGGCCCCCTCCCTGCCTTTTAAATCTACTTCACTTAAGCCTGTAAAAAGTAAACTAACTCAGTTTTATCCTTAAGTTTTTTTATTCTTTTGAAATTGTTCAGTGGTGGGTTCTGATGGATTAGGTTATTCAGATTAAAAATCCCGGTGAAAAGAATGAAAAATTCTAGATTGCATATTTAAATTTATCAATTACATTATAGAGTTGATAAGACACTATGGAACAACGAGGCCAAAATTGGAAGGAATACAAACAGGCAAAGAAGAGAAACAGAATTTTCTCTGAGGGAATTTTCTAACCTTGAAAATTCAGATTTTTACTTGTTTGCCTCATAGGATGGGGAAGTGGGAGGGGACAGAAATCAAAGACCAAAGATGCTTAAGGTGGAGAATTTAATGAAGAGTTACTTCACCACAATAACCTTGAACTTCAATGGGCTACACCCTTTTATCAGTGAGCCAGAATTGTGATAAACCTTCTGAAGATCTGGATCCCAGGATCATATCTCCTGGGTATTTTAAGGAACCTCATAACTTACCTTTGCTTAAGGTGGTCCTGAAGTGTTCCCAAGTGCCTGATAAAAACAAACATAAATTCTGCTAGAAGAAATTTGATTCATCCCTAGATTTAAATCTATCTTTCTTTCCTTCCTTCCTTCCTTCCTTCCTTCCTTCCTTCCTTCCTTCCTTCCTTCCTTCCTTCCTTCCTTCCTTCCTTCCTTCCTTTCTTTCTTTCTTTCTTTCTTTCTTTCTTTCTTTCTTTCTTTCTTTCTTTCTTTCTTTCTTTCTTTCTCTCTCTCTCTTTGTCTCTCTCTCTCTCTTTCTTTTTTTTTCCAGGACATCCCTCTGTCACCAGGCTGGAGTGCAGTGCTGTGATCTTGGCTCATTGCAACTTCCACCTTTCTGGGTTCAACAGATCCTCCCAACTCAGCCTCCTGAGGAGCAGCTGGGACTACAGGTGCATGTCATCATGCCCAGCTTATTTATTTATTTATTTTTGTAGAGACAGGGTTTCACCCAGGCTAGTCTCAAACTACTGGGCTCAAAGGATCCACCAGGCCCACAAGGAAATAAATAAAAGCACCAGAGTGAGATTAGGCAGAAAAATGTAAATGAGTATTGGAATAAACAGTCACATACAAAACTATTCTTATTATGTTTAAATAGATAAAAGATGATTGAAAAGTATTTGAATAAAACAAGAAAATATAAAAAGTGACCTAAAACTTTTGAAAAAAGAATGAAATGTAACTTTTAGAAATAACTAATAAAATAGCTGAAACTCAAAACTCAATGAACAACTTTAATAGTAAGTATGATACAATTTAATAAAGAGTTAGTGAACTGGAAGGAAGGTCAAAATGAAGCTTGGAAAGACAAAAACTATAAAAAGTGCGAAAGAGAGAGTACGAGCCTAAGACTCAAGTAAAAAGGTCTGATATATGTTAATCATATTCCCAGGAAGAGAGAAATACATGGTGTACTAGGGTTCTCCAGAGGGACAGAACTAATGGGATATGTGTATATATGAAGGGGAGTTTATTAAGGAGTATTGACCCACATGATCACAAGGTGAAGTCCCATGATAGGCCATCTGCAAGCTGAGGGAGAAAGATGCCAGTAGTGGCTCAGTCTGAGTCCAAAAGCCTCAAAAACAGGGAAGCTGACAGTGCAGCCTTCAGTCTGTGGCCAAAGGCCTGAGAACCCCCACCAAACTATTGGTGTCAGTCCAAGAGTCCAAAGGCTGAAGAACCTGGAGTCTGACGTCCAAGGGCAGAAGGAACAGAAGGAAACATCCAGCACAGGAGAAAGATGAAAGCTGGAAGACTCAGGAAACCAGCTTATCCCACCTTTTGTCTGCTTTGTTCTAGCCAGTTGGCAGCCCATTGGATGGTGCCCACCTGCATTGAGGGTGGGTCTTCCTCTCCCAGTCCACTGACTCAAATGTCAGTCTCCTCTGGCAACACCCTCACAGACACGCCCAGAAACAATACTTAGCAGCTATTTAGGCAACCTTCAATCCAATCAAGTTGATGCCTAATATTAACCATCACAAATGGGTTGAGATAATATTTGAAGAGCAAATGGCTAAGAATGTTCGTAAGTATAAAGACATCAAACAACAGATTTAAGGAGCTCAAAAAAGAAAACTCAAGCAAGATAAATAAAAAGAAATACATTACCTAGATACATAATAATGACACAGTAGAAAACAAACAAAGAAAACTAAGAGAAACCTTAGAAGTAATCAGATAAAAAAAGGTTGCTCAATAGTGACATTAGAAGCCAGAGCCTTTGGAATTATTTCTTCCAGAAATAATTATAAAATGCTGAAAAAAATAATAACTGCCAGAATTCTAGCCCAGTGAAAATATCTTTCAAGCCCAGGCTGGAGTACAGTGGCGCAATCTCAACTCATTGCAACCTCCACCTCCCAGGCTTAAGCAATCTTCCACCTCAGCCCGGCTAATTTTTGTATTTTTTGTAGAGATGGGTTTTGCCATGTTTCCCAGGCTGGTCTCGAACTCCTGGGGTCAAGTGATTCACCCCCTTGGCCTCCCAAAGTGCAGAGATTACAGGCATGAGCCTCTGCACCCAGCCAGTTCAATGTATTTTTAAATTTCCCTTGGTACAGTGTATTGAAACCAGGCTTAAATTATTATTATTTTTAAAAGATTTCCCTTGAGATTTTCTCTTTGACCCATGAATTATTTAGGAATATGTTGTTTAATTTTCAGTGTTTGAAGGCTCTCTTGTTATGTTTCTGTTATTGATTTTTAGTTTAATTCCACTGTGGTCAGAGAACACATTCTGTATGACTGCAATTCTTTTGTATTTGTTGAGATTTGCTTTATGGCTCATGGTATAGCTTATCTTCATATATGTTCTGTGGGCACTTAAAAAATGTGTATTTTTTTTTTGAGATGGAGTCTCACTCTGTTGCCTGGG
The DNA here is from genome assembly GCF_037993035.2 of Macaca fascicularis. NCBI lineage: Eukaryota > Metazoa > Chordata > Mammalia > Primates > Cercopithecidae > Macaca > Macaca fascicularis. Next base: position 73,983,230 of record NC_088388.1, on the reverse strand, counting down.
CTGGAGTGCAGTGGCACGATCTCAGCTCAATGCAACCTCCACCTCCTGGGTTCAAGTGATTCTCCTGTCTCAGCCTCCTGAGTAGCTGGGACTACAGGTGTGCGCCACCACGCCTGGCTAATTTTTTGTATTTTAGTAGAGATGGGGTTTCACCATATTGATCTGGCTGGTCTTGAACTCCTGACCTCAGGCAATCTGCCTGCCTTGGCCTCCCAAAGTGCTGGATTACAGGCGTGAGCCACCACACCTGGCCTGAAAAAAATGTGTACTCCTTTCTTGTTGAGTGGAGCATTCTGTAAATGTCACAGTCGACCCTTTTGGTGATGTGGAGTTCTCTATTTGTACTCATTTTCTGTCTGGCTGTTCTATCAATTGCTGAGGGAGGAGTGTTGAAGTACGTCACTATAATTGTGGATCTGTCTTTTCATTTCAGTTTTCAGTTTTTGCAGTTCCGTTGTTTGGTGCATACACATATAGGATTGCTTTATGTTCTTAGTAGATTGGCCCTTTTATCATTATGTAACTTCCCTCTCTGTCTCTGATCATTTCTTTGCTCTGAAGTCTACTTTATCTAATGTTGGTATAGCCACTCTTGTTTTTTGTTTTTTGTTTATCTTTCTTTTTTAAGGAGATGGGGTCTCATTCTGTTGCTTAGGCTGGAGTGCAGTGGTACAATCATGGCTCCCTGCAGCCTCAAACTCCTGGGCTCAAGATCCTCCTATCTCAGCCTCCCCTGTAGCTAGGACTACAGGTATGCACTACCATACCTGGCTTTGTGTGTGTTTGTGTGTGTGTTTGTGTGTGTGTGTGTGTGTGTGTGTGTGTAGACAAGATTTCACTATGTTACCCAGGCTGATCTCGAGCTCCTGACCTCCAGAGATCCTTCCACTTTGGACTCCCAAACCACTAGGATTACAGGTGTGAGCCGCCATGCCTGGCCTCCTGTTTTCTTCTAGTCAATGTTTGTATTATACATCTTTCTCTATCCTTTTACTTTCAACCAACTTTATTATCATAGTTGAAGTGGGTTTCTTGCAGGATCATAAAAGAAATCCACTCTACCAATCTGTGTCTTTTAATTGGTCTGTTTAGACTATTCACATTTACTGTAATTGTTGATATGGTAGGCCTTAAGTCTGCTATTTTATGTTTTGCTTTCTGTTTATTCTTTTTTTTTCAATTATTTGTTTTCTTTATCCTGTCTTCTTGTGAGTTACCTGAACATTTTTTAAGCATTCCATTTTGATTTATCTATAATATTTTTAGTGTTATCTCTGCATGTAGCATTTTTAGTGGTTACTCCAAGTATTACATTATATATATATAAAACATCACCATTTATTGCTGTTGACATTTTATCAGTTTGAGTGAAGTCGAGAAACTATTGACTAAAGGAAAAAAATCTAGCCTTTAAAGTTAGTTTTATTCAGAAGTCTTACTGAGGACTGTAGAATGAGGACTACAGCCTGAGAGGAGTTGTTCGGAGAGATTCTGTTAGGCTGATCTGAAAGTGTTTTAGCTTAGAGTGTATACACAGAAAGTGGGGGGTTCAGTACACGTAAAGTCACATCAAAGTTTGGGGGCAAGAGTACATCTGGTTATAGATTACTAAAGTACATCTGGTTATAGATTATAGAAACATAATCACTTACCCTGTCAAATGTTATCTTGTGTGTAGGAAAAGGCAAGGACTAGGGTCATTGATATGGTTTAGCTCTGTCCCCACTGAAATCTCATCTTGAATTGTACTTCCCATATTCCCCATATGTTGTGGGAGGGACCTGGTGGGGGATAATTGAATCATGGGGGCAGTTACCCCCATGATGTTATTGTGATAGTGAGTGAGTGCTCACAAGATCTGATGGCTTAATGAGGGGCTTTTCCCGCTTTGCTTGGCACTTCTCCTTCCTGATGCCCTCTAAGGAATGTGCCTGTCTTCCCCTTTGCCTTCTGCCATGATTGTAAGTATCCTAAGGCCTTCCCACCACAGGGAACTGTGAGTCAATTAAACCTCTTTTCTTTTATAAATTACCCAATCTTGGCTATTTCTTCATAGCAGCATGAGAACAGACTACTGCAGTCATTTATCTTCTAAGGAATGTAGTCACTCAGGAAAGAGACCTGAGGGGCCATGTGCTCTATCCCATCTTGTTTTCAAAGCATCTCTCTGGAGAGCTGCACTTGTCATAGAGTCAGGGGCTTTGTGAAACTATGCTGGCAAGCAGAAATGGGCAAACGTGGCTTCCTTATGTTTGTTACTTTGTCTCACAAAATCTTACCTAAATTTCCTTTCCTTTACACTCCTTCTTTTATAATATAATTGTCCCAAATCTTTCCTCTATATACACTTAAGACATATCAGCAGTATTTATAATTTTTGCTTCTATTGTCAAACATGACTTGGAAAGCTCAAGAGAAGAAAAATCTGTCTACCAATATCTTTATCAATATTCCTGACGTCTCAAGAGCCCTTCTTTTATCATTTCCTTTCTGCTTAGAGAATTTTCTTTAGTCATTCTTTTAGAATAGGTCTTCAGGCAACAAATTCTCTTAGTTTTCTCTCTTCTGATAATATCTTAACTTCTGTATTACCAAAGAATGTTCTTGCTGGATAAAGGACTCTTGGTTATACAGTTCTTTTCTTTCAGAACTTCAAAAATGTTCCACTTCTTTCTGGCCTCCATGGTTTCTGATGATAAACCTACTGTCATTTAAATGGTTTTTTCCCTACAGGTAAGGTGTCATTTCCCTCTTGTGCTTTCAAGATTTCTACTTTGTCTTTAGTTTTCTGAAGTTTGACTATTATGTGTGTTAAGGTAGATTTCCTTGGGGTTCTCTATTTGGGGTTCACTTAGTTTCTTAAAGCTGTAGGTTTATGTTCTTTACCCAACTCAGGAAGTCTTTAGCCATGATTTCTGTAGGTTTTTTTTTTTTTTTTTCTCAGTTCTACCTATTTCTCCTATTCTTCTGTAACTTCAATGACACTAGATCTTTTGCTATCCTTCCACAGGTCTCCAAAGCTTTATTATTTCAGTCTGTTTATCACTGTTCAGACTGGTGATTTCTTTTATTCTATTTTTCTCTTTATTGATTCTTCCTCTGTTTATTCTTCTGTTGAGCCCATCCATTGAATTTTTTATTCTGTTTATTATAATTTTCAGTTCTAAAATTTCCATTTGATTCTTTTTTACATCTTCTGTTTCTTCGTTGAAATTTTCTATTTTTTGGCTGTGGTTCATGCCTGTAATACCAGGACTTTGGGAGGCTGAGGGGGGCAGATCACTTGAGGTCAGGAGTTCAAGACCAACCTGGCCAACATGGTGAAACCCCATCTCTACTAAAACAAAAATTAGCTGGGTGTGATGGCACATGCCTGTAGTCCCAGCTACTTGGGAGGCTGAGGCAGGAGAATTGCTTGGACTCGAAAGGCAGAGGTTGCCATGAGTCAAGATTGCACCACTGCACTCCAGTCTGGGTGACAGAGTGAGACTGTGCCTCAAAAAAAATCTATTTTTTAATTTATTTCCAGTGCCTTTGTTATTGCTCATTGAGGCATTTTTATAATGACCGCTTTAAAATCTTCATCAGATAATTATCTGACACAATGGTGAAGGGGCTGTAGGGGAGCTTGAAGTACCTAATATCAGCCTGGAACTGGTGGACGTTTAGGCTCCCCATTTGGCTTTTGCTGGTGGAGGTGGAAGCTGAGCCACAGTTTTCTCTGTGGTATTTGGCAAGTATACAAAAGTTGCTTCCTAAAATTTTCCTGTCTCGCTAATTGCCCCTGTTCTGGCCTTTTGGGGTTAAACAGACTACCCTTTCATTGGCTTTTTTTTTTTTTGGTTTGAACCTGTTGACATTTCTAGGTTGTTAGCTTCTTCAGCTCCAAGTCTGAGATTTATGAAGCAAAAGGAAAATTCCTGGAACCCAGTACCGTGCTGTTCTTTGTGTCCCAAGGTCCTAAGCCACTCTGCCTTCTTCTTTCTCCCTTTCATAGTCTTCTTTTGTTTGATTTATACATAACATCCAGGATTTTAGGTTGTACTTAGCAGGAGGAATAGAGAAAAGTACATCTACTCCATCTTCATGAAAGCAGAAGTCTACATTGCTTAATTTTATCTTTTCTGTTTTTGAAGTTTATTTGAAGTTCATCACTATGAACATCTCTTCTGGATCAATTACTGACAAAGTTTTAAAAACTCTGGGCCGGGCGCGGTGGCTCAAGCCTGTAATCCCAGCACTTTGGGAGGCCGAGATGGGTGGATCACGAGGTCAGGAGATCGAGACTATCCTGGCTAACACGGTGAAACCCCGTCTCTACTAAAAAATACAAAAAACTAGCCGGGCGAGGTGGCGGGCGCCTGTAGTCCCAGCTACTCGGGAGGCTGAGGCAGGAGAATGGCGTGAACCCGGGAGGCGGAGCTTGCAGTGAGCTGAGATCCGGCCACTGCACTCCAGCCTGGGCGACAGAGCGAGACTCCGTCTCAAAAACAAACAAACAAACAAACAAACAAAAAAACTCTGAACACTTCCAGAAAGAAAAAGCAGATCATCTGCAAAGAAATGAGATTCAAATTGATATCAAATTTCCTAACAGGAGCACTGGATACAAAAACACATAGAAGCAATAATTTTAAAGTACTGAAGAAAAGTAACTTTAATTTACAGTTTTATATCCAGCTAAATGTTCATTAAGAATATAATGGCTAAATAGATTGTATATTTGCACCATTTTATAATGTATACTAGATATTATAAAACAAACTCAACAATATTATAAACATAATACTGAAAAAAAAAAAACAAACACAGAAAGGTAAATACCATATGTAGAAGTCACTGTTGGTAATCCATCTATCTGCTATGAATATTAGCTGCTAACAGCTCACAGCTATACTATTCTCTAGAGCGTTGCCTTCAACTAATTTTTCCTGCCAGGAAAAATGTCTGGTAGTTGACACCTTTTCCCCAGGGATAACCTATAGTGATGACTAACTGATGAGGGGATACAAAAGGTATCCCCCACCCCAAGGCAGAACAATGCTATAGTGCCTTTCACACTCCAGACACCTATGGCATGAGGTTCAATATCAGCTGAAACTCGTATTTGCCTAACTTCTCCTGCACTACCCCGCTTCCCTCCTTACAGGTCTCACCTGAGAATACTCCCTCAATAAATCACTTGCACAAGAATCCCTTTCTCTGGCTCTGCTTCTGGGAAGCCCAGCCCAAGAAAGTTGGTGCCAGGAGTAATTCTAGAAGACAGATTCTGAGGATGAGATTCTGTAAGTGGATCGCTCACTATCTGAATGGCAATGAGGACCCTGTCACTGATGGTAAACAAGAGATTGTGGCCTATGCTATAGGAATGTGATTGCTAAGCCTTTTATCTGCTGCAAGCTGGCTGGGACCTAGATAAGGCAGCTGCAATAGCTTGTGCATCATCTCTAGTGTTTTAGAGATATGACAGAAGTAAAAACTTTAAAAACTGTGGGATTGGAGGATGTTGCTAAAAGGACAATGATGTATTGAAGGGTAGAGAGAAAACAACAGACTCAGATCTATTAATCCCCAGTGCAAAGTGTGAGAGTCAGAGGCTCTCCTTGACAGCATCCTCTGCAGAGGGCAGACTGAGTTGAAGACTAAGCAAAGGGCTTAATCACAGAAGTGTAAGAACTTTGGAGAAACTTCAATTCTCAGAGCATCCACAGCCAAAGAGGCATGAAACAACCAAGTGGAGAGGATGGCTTGGCCAGGCACATGCACGGGTAACCAGTGAAGCAGGGGCACCAAAAATACTTCTTAAGATAATTTGACCTTTGATATTTCAAAGCACTATTCAATTATTCCATCACAGGAAATACCAGAATTTGGCTGGACTCTCTTACACTTATTTTACAGAGTAGGGTTCTTGTTTAATTTGAAATTATATAGTGGATCCTAAGTAATGCAATGTGGTGCATACAGCCAAAAAGACACTGTTTTCTAGGGCATAGGACTTGCCCCAGAAGGTCCTCCCCATTTTACGGAAGGAAAACTCAGACTCAGAGAGGCTAACTTACCTAAGGTGACATAACTAAAATGTATTATAACTGATATTCAAACCCAGGGCTTTCTAACTCTGCACCCTATGCCCTTAATCTCTATGGAATACTATAGTGCACAGACCTGGGAATCAAGCCCTGGGTCTGAATTGCAGCCCTGATATGACACGTCTGTGTTAGTACTGGCACATCATTTCACCTCTCTTTAGTTTTCTCCTCTTGGCTGTCTATCTCCCCTGGCTCTTCTGAGGACCAGATGGAATAAGGTAGGTAAAAGCTGCCCATTGGTTGTAAAGTTCTGGAACCCATGAGGGCTGTTAATGATGTTTTTCTCATTATTGGCAAATTCCAGGGGCAAGTCTCCTCCCAACATATGCTCCACAAAGGCCCAAAAAGTTCGTCCTGGGTGCCTGGGGGCACAGTGCCCAAAGGAGCACCATCTTGAGGGAGAGGCTCCAGCAGGCCTAGCTGAAGGGAGGGGCCAGAGGGTTTAATGGGCCACAGCTCAGCACCTACCTGGCTCTTCCCTCTGGGGCCAGATTTGGAGACACAAAGGGGACACCATGGGAGACAGCATGGTGGACAGGGCGTGGCAGAAGAGTGAACTGGGTGTAAAGTGCCCAGAGCTCAGCAAAGACTAGGATAGGAAGACAGGGGTAGAGAGGTGGGGAAATGTGGAGTGTGGGCCAGGGATCCAGAAAGATAGACAGGATGTGCCCGTAGGCAGGTGCCCAGGATCCAGGTTGGAAGGTGCCCAGGATCCAGGTGCATGCCCGGGCTGTGAGACCTTTGGCCAGATATCCTGGCAGGCCTGGGCAATGGATGCACTTACAGACGGGATTCAAATCTTCTTGGCCAAGGCCCTCCTGCAGGGAGAAAAGACTGATGACAGCAGGAACCACTGGAAACACTAGCCAACTTTGTGCTCTTCCATGTTCCGGGCTCTTTGTAAGCATATCTAAGCGTTCTCTACATAAAGAAAACCCCATGAGGTCACAGATCAGGGGCAAAAGGCTCAGAGAGGGGAAAGTGACTTGCTCTATGTCACACAGCTAGAGTTAGAAGCAGGGATTGACTCCTGAGTCCACACACATAACCACTAAGGTGCACATGACATAATGAAGGTCAAGAACCCAGTTCTGCTGCGGCGTTCCCTCAGTGCGAGAGCCCTCATCCTCTCCCTTAGAGGCGTGGGTCATGTGATATCTGTCCTGAACCCCCACTCTGCAAAACGCAGAGGGACACTCAGAAAATGGCTCATTGAATTGGAAACCTCTCAGAGATGATTTCCTCAAACCCCTCACTGTATGATGAGAAAATCAAGACTCAGAGCCCCACAGTCACAGAAAGAGAGTGTCAGAGCTGGCCCAGGAGGCAGGACTGTGGGCTGCCAGGCTCCAGGAGCAGCCTGTGCTCTCACCCCTCACCAACTGTGACCCTGAAGGAGGGTCTGGCCTTCTCTGACCCTCAGTTTCTTCATTAGCTGAAGGGGCATAAGTAGTTCCTTGCAGGGCTGTCTGATGGGGAGAGATGATGTACAGAAAGTGCAGGATGAACATTCAGATGTTGGTTTTTCTGACCCCTCTTGCCCACCAGCACTGTAAAAACCCAACAGGAAAGATCTGCTCGGGCAAGTTCTGTGCCCTGGGAAAATGTCTTTTGGCCCTAAGCACTGGGCTGTATTACTCAGATGTAGTATATAATTCAAAATAAAACAAGAAGCCTAACCTATAAAATAAGTGTTGAGATGGTCCAGCCAAATCCTGATATCTCCTATGATGGACTAGTTGAATGATGTTTTGAAAAATCAAATGTTAAATTCTCTCAGGAAGTATTTTTGGTGGCCTTGCTTTGCTGGTGACCCAAGCCTGATGTGACCCTTGGATAGTCCTGGCAGTGAAAAGCCTCAGACCACCTCTCCACTGGGGTGTCAGCAAAGCCGTGAACAGAGGAGCAGGGAGAAGAAAGGGCAGCTGGACTGGATGACGTCTTAGGGCCCCTCTGGCTTTGACCTTCTTAGTTTCTGTCGCTCAAACCCCCCAACTCAGCCTAACCTGGGGACAGTCAGCCCATGACTCACACTCTGAGTGCAGCAATGTCCAGGGAAGTGCAGTTTGCATCCTTTTGGGTTCAATGAAAACCTGTCTATTAGATCTGTTGGGATGGGGCTTTAGTTAACTGAGCATTAACCCTTTAGAATGATGATAGTCCATATTCAACTCCTGTACAGCTCATGGGGGTGACCTCTGAGATTCTTTATCAGGGAGCTCTCACACAAGAGGGTCATCTATCCCATGTTCATTTTAGACAAAGCATTTTCCAGTCACCACTTCCAAATCTGGGAGCCAGGCTTCACAATAAATCAGAGCAACAAGCAACCCAGGACTTTCTTTTTTATTTTTATTTTTATTTTCCAGACAGAGTCTCACTCTGTCACCAGGCTGGAGTACAGTTGTGCAATCTTGGCTTACTGCAACCTCCACCTCCTGGGTTCAAGTGATTCTTCTGCCTCAACCTCCTGAGTAGCTGGGATTACAGGTATGCGCTGCTATGCACACTCGGCTAATTTTTGTATTTTTAGTAGAGACAGGGTTTCACCATATTGCCCAATCTGGTATTGAACTCCTGGCCTCAAGTGATCTCATCCACCTCGGTCTCACAAAGTGCTGGGATTACAGGCATGAGTGACTGTGCTTGGCCTTGATAGGTAGTTTTGTGATCCTCACTTTCCTCCCACCCTTCACCCTCAAGTGGGCTCTGGTGTCTGTTGTTTCCTTCTTTGTGCCCATGTGTACTCAATGTTTAGCTCCCTCTTAAAGTGAAAACATGAAGTATTTGGTTTTCCGTTCTGCATTAGTTCACTTAGAATAATGACCTCCAGCTCCATCCATGTAGCTGCAAAGGACATCATCTTGTTCCTTTTCATGGCTGCATAGTATTCCATGGTGTATATGTATACCACATTTTCTTTATCCAGTCTACTGTTGATGGGCATTTAGGTTGATTTCATGTCTTTGCTATTGTGAATAGTGCTGTGATGAACATGTACATGCATGTGTCTTTATGGTAGAGTGATTATTCCTTTGGGTATATACCCAATAATGGAATCACTGGGTCTAATGTTAGTTCTGTTTTAAATTCTCTGAGAAATCACCAAACTGCTTCCCACAGTGGCTGAACTAATTTACATTCTCACCAGCATTGTATAGGCATTCCCTTTTCTCCACAACCTTGCTGGCATGTGTTATTTTTTGACTTTTTAATAATAGCCACTCTGACTGGTGTAAGATGGTATCTCATTGTGGTTTTACTTTACATTTATCTAATGATTAGTGACATAACCTTTATTTTTTAAGTTAATATGTGTATTTTAGGATACTTAAAAACACAAGAAGTAAAGAACAAAGTCACCTACAATCACAAGCTTTTACAGTTTCCAGGTCCTTTGTGCATATAGGTATAACATCCAGTTTTATGAGATTGAGATCGTACAGTACGAATCGTGATTTTTTTACACATCATGAATGCTTTTGTTCTAGAAAAGAATGTAGATGTAGTTCCAAGAAAATCAAAGAAAAACTGCTCATGGAATCACTGGAATTCAAAGATCAGCAATGTGGATATGAACCTGAAGCTGACAGGACCACCCATCAGAAGCTTCTCCTGAAGTAGGCTAAGCCAGTATTTCCCTCAGCTCCAGTGCACCAGTCCAGGGCTGACCCAAGCACAAACATAGTGAGCATGTGTCAAAGTTTTCAGAACAATCCCTGAAAACTTTGAGACAAACTTCCCTTGTCTTTGGACAGCTACTGCTTTCAGTTATCTGGGTCCCTTCTAGCAACAATGGCCCTCGTGACTGCTCCTTTTGGCTTTGAGGAGGTGGATCCAACAGCAGAGTGGCTTTCTTTTTATTTTTTGAGACAGGGTCTTCTTCTATTGCCCAGGCTGGAGGTCAGTGGCACAATCATGGCTCACTGCAGCCTTGACCTCCTGGGCTCAAACGATCCTCCCACCTCAGCCTCCTGTATAGCTGGGACTACAGGCATGCACCAATATGCCCAGCTAATATTTTTGTTTTTTAGGAATGGGGTATTGCATGTTGGCCAGGCTGTGACTGACTTTAGATAAGGGCATGAAGAGTTCATCTGTGGTCACAGACAGGAAAGCGCAGTGTGTGGGTGCAGAGGCTGGTAGGTGGGTGGTTGTGGGATGACAGTCTGTGGGAGTTATCGCACGATTGCTGGAGTGGCGATGGGAAGAGGTATTGCTGGATTGAGGAGTGAAGAGAAGGTGTGAAAAAGTCACTGAAAAGAGGAGATGAGAGAAAAGAACGGAGACATATAGGATGAATGTCTGGCAGCATCAAAGTCCCACTTGAGTTAGGTTTGTTATCTGAAGAGGCTCCTCACACTAAACTCACATGAGGCATACTTCCATCCAGAAAACACTGTCTTAAAATTGATCTCATTTTTATCTCAGAGTGCAGTGCTCATTCTGAGTCACAGTATGTCTGACTAATGGTCCTAATTTTACTGATTCTCTCCAGTAGAGCTTTGGGTTTTTTTAACCAAACATTGGGATGCTTACATAAACTAATGTGTTTTACATGTGGCAATGATCTGAATTTTTTTAACCTAATCATTTATCTGTCCTCAAAAGTGGCTACCTAAACCTCTTGACAAGAAAATTAAAACAGTCAGCTAAATGACATAGCTGTCATTCACATAGTAAGTATATATATCATGAACCTACTACGTGCTATATTTTATATCTCAATGTAGCTGGGAGAGGGAGAAAGAAAGATAAAAAGATAAACTCTAAGATATCAAAAGCTAGTTTAAAATATTTCTAAAATCAAATAAAACATTGAGCTCAAAACCTGACTTCAATTATCACATGTAGTAAAAATATTTAATGTAGTCCTTTTGCAGTCATGAGACAATGATTCCATTACAAGAATAATATTTATTGAAATGCTATTTCTTCTGCATTAATTTAACATATATATTTTTGAGATGGAGTGTCGCTCTGTCACCCAGGCTGGAGTGCAGTGGCGTGATCTCGGCTCACTACAACCTCCGCCTCCCAGGTTCAAGCAATTCTCCTGCCTCAGCCTCCCAAGTAGCTGGGACTACAGGTGCATGCCACCATGCCCAGCTAAATTTTGTATTTTTAGTAAAGATGGGGTTTCACCATATTGGTCAGGCTGGTCTCAAACTCCTAACCTCAGGTGATCTACCTGCCTCGGCCTCCCAAAGTGCTGGGATTACAGGTGTGAGCCACCACGTCCGGCCAATTTAATATATTCTTAATGGTAAATAAAATAAAATACTTATACTAAATTCTTATTTTGTGCTTTCTGTTTATATTTCAAATACCATGATTCAATTTAATTCCTTTTATCCTCCTTTTATTTCCAGAATGATGTACATGACTTGGTCTAATTTCAACTTTGAGGGCTTCATTTTTTTGTAAACTTGCTTTAAAATTTTTTTTTTGTTCTAAGCAATATATGTTTTAAATAACCTGTCTACTTTTTCTGTGCTATCTTTAAAATAATAAAACCTCTATCACTACTTCCACATATATGTGGAAATTAAACAAGAAACTTCTAATAACCAGTGGGTAAAAGAAGAAATAACAAGGGAAATTAGAAAATATTTTGAGACGAATGAAAATGAAAACAACATACCCAAATTTATGGGTTACAGCTAAAGCAGTATAGAAAAGGAAATTTATAGCTGTAAATGCCTATATTAAAAAGAAAACAAATCTCAAATCAATACCCTGTTTATCTTTAGAAATTAGAAAAGAAGCAAACTCAATTCAAACAAGAAGTGGGCATAAAATAACAAAGATTAGAACAGAAATAAATGAAATAGAAAATAGAAAAATAAAGAAAATAACAAAACTAAAGTTGGTTCCTTGACTATATTAACAAAACTGTTAAAACTTTAGCCCACCAATATAAAAAGAGGTAAGACTCCCATTACTAAAATCAGAAGTGAAAGAGGGGACATTACTATAGACCATATAGAAATAAATAAGAAATATTAAAGGAACAGATCACTACTCAATGTCAGAAACAAAAGGCTGAATGTGTCACTAGTGTAAGCACAGGATGCTATGGTTTATGATATAATCTGTTCTTGAGAAACACAGGGAGCTGATCTTGCACAGGGCTGTGGAAAATGTGGAGATCTGGGGTTGGTGGACTTTCAGAGGTGGGGATGTTTAGGGATTAGTTTGCCTTTAGCTATGGAAGTGTGGGTACTGGAGTTAAATCATTGCTGAGTGGCTGACTTCAAGATTCGCTGACTTTCAGAAGTGTGTGTACTGGCTCAAAACTGTAATTAAACAATTAAGTATGTTTCTTTGTTTTTTTGGGGGGGGCTTTTTTGGAAACAGAGTCTCATTCTGTTGCCCAGGCTGGAGTGCAGTGGTGTAACCTGGCTCATTGCAACCTCCACCTCCTGGGTTCAAGCAATTTTCATGCCTCAGCCTCCTGAGTGGCTGGGACCACAGGTGCACACCACTGGGCCCAGCTAATTTTTTTTTTTTTTTTTTTTTTTGTATTTTAGTAGAGACGGGGTTTCAGCCATGTTGCCCAGGCTGGTCTTGAACTCCTGAGCTCAGGCAATCCACCCACGTTGGCCTCCCAAAATGCTGGTATGACAAGTGTGAGCCACCACGCCCAGCAAGTTAAGTATGTTTCAGACAAGTTCTGATCATTGTTACCGTGGCTATAGAATAGCCAGTTATTTCCCAGCAGGATGAGGACAGTTTTATTCTTAGAGGTAATAAAAGAAATCCTATTTTATCCCATAATGTTATAAAAGTGAGTCTTAGAATGTTGGCTTTTCATACAAAGAAATCTCAGCCAACAGTTTTACTCTCTCCTATTTCGGTTCATTCTCTTTAGTAAAATAAAATAGGAAATCCAAAAGGATTCTAAATTGTAGTTTTTGTTTGTTTGCTCCTACTTATTGCAATTCTCTTAACTGTTGCATTCCATATGGGTTATTTTGGCCCAAGTGCCCAAGTCTTTTAGTCACTTTCATACATAACATCTCAAAAGTCTTAAGTCATTCTTATGCTGCCAAAAGATGGCTTTTTAAGGCTTATTAAGGATATCATCATGTCTAAGAAACAGAAAACAGAACAAAAGAATCCACCTAACATCCTGGTGATTTTGCGGGATTCTTTGCCTTTAACTTAAGAGAGCTTAGTCTTCTCCCCCAGAAACATCTTTAGCACTTACCTTTATGGCACCAAAGTGAAGATCCACATAAACAAATTTATCCCAAACCATAATTCTTCTCTGATCTACTCACTACTACTAGCAAGTAGTGAGTAGATCTAGACAGGAGGAGACAGCACATATAGTTCTGCTTGTGATTCAAAGAAACTTCCCAAACCATCTTCAGCTCCATCATGAAGTTTATCAGGTCAGGAGAGGGCTGTAACCTCTGTTGTACCATGTTTTCATTTCCATCATGCTCTGTGCTCAGCTGCCAAGGACTTAGTAACCTCGCAGTCTGCAGTTGAAAGTCTGCAGTCTGCAGAGGTCTATTAAGGAAGTCTCTTCTGCAGGCTGAAATGAACCCTTCATGCATGGGTTTCCCCTGGTCCTGGGCAGAAGCATCAGGCCGGGTGTAACAGGGTCATCCCAGTCATCACTGTGACTCAGTATCCTCAAAGCCTCTGGGTTTGAAGCTGGGATAGTCCCTGCACATGCACACCCCATTCCATTTGAAAATGTGCTGACTGCTTGGCCTGGAAGTTCTACTTCTAAGGATCTGTCTATCTCAGAGAAATATTTGAGCACATGTGACCCCAAATGCATGTTAAATTATAATAGTGTTCCTAATAGCAAGAATGAGATACAACTTAAATGTTTGTTATTAGACAAACTATGTTGTATCTGTACTACAAAATGCCAAATATCAGATACAAAAAATGAAGCAGATCAGACACAGAAAAATTCCAAGACTTATTAAATTAAGATATGCTATACAATAAATACAGAATGATTCAATGTAAATTGAAAGAAAAGCAAAACTGTACACACACACACACACACACACACTTAGAAAAGTCTGGGAGAAGCATATCAAATCAGTAATAATGGCTCCTTCTGGAGCAGGGAGGAAAAATGTGGGTAAGAATTGGTGTGAAAAAAAACTAACTTTTCTTTCTTTCTTTTTCTTTCTTTCTTTCTTTCTTTCTTTCTTTCTTTCTTTCTTTCTTTCTTTCTTTCTTTCTTTCTTTCTTTCTCTTTCTTTTTCCTTCCTTCTTTCTTTTCTTTTTCCTTCCTTCCTTCCTTCCTTCCTTCCTTCCTTCCTTCCTTCCTTCCTTCCTTCCTTCCTTCCTTCCTTCCTTCCTTCCTTCCTTCCTGACAGTGTCTCACTCCATTGCTAAGTCTGGAGTACAGAGGCACAATTGTGGCTCACTGCAGCCTCAACTTCCCGGGCTCAGGTGTTTCTCCTGCCTCAGCTTCCCTGGTAGCTGAGACTACAGGTGCATGCCACCATGCCCAGCTAATTTTTTGTATTTTTCAGTAGAGATAGGGTTTTGCCATGTTGTCCAGGCTGCCCTCTTACTCCTGGGCTCAAGAGATCCTCCCATCTCGGCCCCCCAAAGTGCTGGGATTACAGGCGTGAGCTACCGCACCCGGCCTAGAACTTTCACTTTTGACTCAGTAAAGCTCTGTATTGATTAAAATGTCTTACGATGAGGTTCTGTTTATTACTTGTGAAATTAAAAAATATTGAAATTTTATGTGTATTAGTAGGAGTGACCAAGTCAGTCAAGTCAGAAACATAGAACACTGGAGCCAAAGGAGAGAATCAGAAAGATTGAGGCAGGAAGAGTCTGTAACTCTTGACTTTGTCCTGTCTGGGGTTGGGGCAGAGACTTCCACCCTCACATTCTTTCCACAAAACCTTTGCAAGTTCTCACTGCACAGCAGCAGAAGTATCATATTCATTCAACAGGGCTTTACTGCTTTGGTTCATTAAATAATAGCTCTCACTTATTGAATGCCTAATAAGCGGCAGGAACTGGGTGAAGCACCTCAACCTGCCCAGTCATCCTGTGAGAGAGTTAGTGTCGTTATACCCATTCTACAGATGACAAAATGAAGACCCAGAGAGGTTAAGGGATTTGTTCAAAGTGATATTACTGGGAATAACTCGGGTCTTAGTCATTAGATAACATGTTGCTGAACCACTGAACCAGAATTGGAACCTTGGGTACAAATCCCAGCTCTGCCACCGGCCAGTCATGTGACCTTTGGCAAGTCACCTCACTGTTCTAGATCTCAGTTTCCTCAAATGTAAAGTAGTGGAAATAATCCTGACTCTGCCTGTCTTCCCTGGCTGTTGTGAGGGCCAGAGGGGAAAATAGGAATAATACTGGTAATAAAGTTCTGGGACCCATGAGGGTTGTTAACGATGTTTCCATTATCAGCAAAGCCCAGAACAAAGTCCCCCACTCCACCCTTGGAAGTTGTTCTCAGCTGACTGGCAGGTCTCTGGTCCCACAGGAGAGCCATCTTGTGGGAGAGAGCCCCAGTAGGCCTGGCTGCAGAGAGGGGTCCAAGGGTTTAAAGGGCCATGGTTGAGTTTCTACCTGGCTCTTCCCACCCAAGGCCAAGTGTGACGACTCCACACAAGACATCAAGGCGGACCAGGCTTGGTAGGTGAGCTGGGCTGGAGATGGAGTGCACAGAGCAGGCAGAGGCTGGGATGGGGAGATAGGCTCAGGGAGGCTGGGGGCATATACAACCATAGTAGAGATCCTGGGAATGTCAGGGTCCCATGATCCAAATCAACCATGCACAGTCAGCCTGGGTGAGTGCAGACCAGACACCCTAGCAGGCAGGGGCAGGGCTGTGCAGTCACAAGCTGATGATCTTGGAAGAGAATTCCTCACAAGGAGGCAAAGCTGATGACAATAAGAGAAATGGGAATAATTTGTGAGGGAATTGCAGTCCATAGGAGGAAAGTGGTGGAGCCAGGAAGGAAACTCAGGTCTTTCTAACTCCGAAGTTAATAGACCTAAATTCTGTGCTTCACGTATATCCTGCTCCTTTTCTATGGGAACAGTGCAGGGTGGTGAGAATATCATGAGAGAACTGCATGAGTTTGGGGGTCATAATGATGTGTAATGGCATAATGACTGTGAAGAATCAAGCATGCAACAGAGGCTTAACAAATGGGAGCGCCCTTGCTTTCCTTCCTAAGAGGCTGAGGCCATGACACATCCGTCTTTGAATCTCTCATTTAGCTAAGCACAGAGTGGATACTCAAAAGTGTTTATCAAGCTGGAGATCATTGCTTCCAAAATCCTCATTTTATAGATGGGAAAACTGAGGCAGAGAGACCCAGCATCACAGGAAGAGAGTGGCAGAGCTGGTCCAGGAGGCTGGTGAGGCTCAATCCCTTGCAGCAGGCTGGCTCCAGGAACAGCCTCTGTTCTCATCCCTCACCAGCCATGGCCTTAAATGAGGGCCTGTCCTTCTCTGACCCTCAGTTTCTTCATTAGTTGCAGGGGCATGACCACTCCCTGGCAGGTTTGTGTGATGTAAGATGACGTATGTAAAATGCAGGTTGAACATTGGGGTGACTGGTTTTTTTGTCCTTCTCTCTCCTCAACCAGCACTATAACTGACTCATAGGTAATCCTGGCAGGGAGGGTCCTCCTAAGGAAATGTTCCCCTAAATTATGCTTTCAGTGACTGGAAGCACTAAAAACATCCCTGCAATATGTAATTCAAACTAAAATCACTTAATCTAAACCACAAAGCAAATGTAAAGAAGCCCAACATTTTCTGATTTTTACCATGATGCTACACATTAACGTTTTTTAAAAATATCAAATTCTGAATTCTTTCTTTCTTTAAAAATAATTTTTTTAAAGATAGTGTCTTGCTCTGTTGGCCCGGTTGGTCTTAAATTCTTGGCCTCAAGCAATCCTCCTGCCTCTGCCTCCCAAAGTGCTAGGGTTATAGGAGTAAGCCACGGTGCCTTGCCCTGAATTCTTTCCAAAATTAATTAATTAATTAATTAATTAATTAATACAGAGTCTTGCTCTGTCGCCCAGGCCAGAGTGTAGTGGCACAATCTCAGCTCACTGAAACCTCTGCCTCCAGGTTCAAGCAATTCTCCTGCCTCAGCCTCCCAAGTAGCTGGGACTACAGGGAAGTGCCACCATGCCCAGCTAATTTTTTTTGTATTTTAGTAGACTTGGGGTTTCACCGTGTTGCCCAGGCTGGTTGTGAACTCCTGAGCTCAGGCAATCTGCCCACCTTGGCCTCCCAAAGTGTTGGGATTACAGGCGTGAGTCACTGCGCCTGATCTTTTTTTTTTTTTTTTTTTTTATGTTCCTATCTAGCTGGTGCCCTAAGCACATGCTCTGTTTTTCCATTGCATAGGCCTGCTCTGCCAAGACAGCAGTTTGAGGGGAAGGAAGTGCTTCCGGGCCTTTGGACTGAGAGGAGCACAAACACCTCAACTGGTTGGTCTGTCCTGTGGCCCCATGTAGGTGGGGCAGCCTGGGCTCATCCCCGAGTTACCCCTGGCTCAAGGTGAGTTGATAATCTAGCCCTGTTGAGAGTCTAGTTCTAGTTCTATCGCCTGCTTACTGTGTAACCTTGGGAAAGTCACAGCCCATTTCTGGGACTCCCTTTTCTGGGACTCCCTTTTCTGTCCCCATTGGTATAATAAAGAGGTTAGGTGAAATGCCAGCACTTTGGGAGGCCGAGGCGGGCGGATCACTTGAGGTCAGGACTTCAAGACTAGCCTGGCCAACATGGTGAAACCCCATCTCTACTAAAAATACAAAAATTAGCCAGGCACAGTGGCATGTGCCTGTAATCCTAGCTACTCGGGAGGTTGAGGCATGAGAATCGCTTGAACCCAGGAGGTAGAGGTTGCAGTGAGCCGAGATCGTACCACTGCACTCCAGCCTGTACGATAGAGCAAGACTCAGTCTCAAAAAAAAAAAAAAAAAAAAAAAAAAAGAGGTTAGGTGAAAACTACTTAATCACTAATGACCCCTTCATTCCTATTGGATGATTTATCAGCAAAACAAGGCCAGTCGGGAAAGCCGCATTCTGGAGCACTAAGCTCCTGGGAAGGGGGTGCAGTATTAAATAGAAATGATCTGAGAGTGCTTCTGGTGTGGCGAACACATAAATAGACAGTGACAACCCAGTGTAATCACAATTACAACAAACAGAAGCCCAGGAACTTCAAGAGCCCAGGAAAGAGGCTCCTGATATGGTCCAGCCAGGAACATAGAAGACCTCTTGGAGGAAGTAATTAATATTTGAGCTGAGTTTGGCAGAAGCACAAGGCAAGAGCAAGGAGTTGCCATTTGACTAGAATCAGGAGAAACAAGGCTACAAGAAGACAGGTTTTGAATAGCAGGCTAAGGAATCATCCTCTCATGAAAAATCCCACAAAGACTGGGTGGGAGCCAGAACACTGGCTTTAAGCCCTACTTCTGCTATGAATTTGTTGGTTGACCTTGAAAAGACACTATTTCTGGACTTCAGACTCAGCATCTGTCTCTCCTGCTGTTTAATAGAAGTGAGGGAGGAGGTGGGAAGAGAGGCTCAGTCAGGCTTGACGGCTCTGAATTTCTACCCCTCAAACCCCAACTCAGCCTAACTCGGTGGCATTCAATCCATAATTGACTTCCCTGAGCTGTAACAATGTTCAGAATAATGTAGTTTGCATCTCTGGGTATTAGAAAAACCTGGTGATTTGCTTAGGCAGGTTGGTTCTGTTAACCGAGGGTTATCTCTTAAGTGGAGGTGCAGCAGTTTTGCTTTCCTGCTTGCGTAATGGGGGCCAATCTGTAGAATACTCTTTCAAGGGAGCATTCACAATGGAGTGGTCTGTCCCATGTGTCTTTTTGTTTATTTGTTTTGTTTAAAAGACAGGGTCTCCCTCTGTTGCCCAGGCTGGAGTGCAGTGGCATGACTATAGCTCACTGTAGTCTTGAACTCCTGGGCTCAAGTGATCTTCCTGCCTCAGCCTTCTGAGTAGTGAGACCACAGGCACAAGCCACTGTACTTGGCTAATTTTTTAATTTTTTGTAGAGACAGGGTCTTGCTATGTTGCCCAGGCCGGCCTCGAACTCCAGGTCTCAAGCATTCTCCCACCTTGGCCCCCCAAAGTTCTGGGATTACAGCTGTGAACCCCTGTGTCCCGCCTCATATGTCTTTTAGAAAGACGTTTTACCAGCCTTCACTCTCTGACAGAGAACCAGGCCACCCCACACTTAGGAAACTAAAGAACAAACTCTGAAATTTACAGTTTGCTGCTGATAATATCAGCCAAAGATATGGAGAAGGAAAGAGAAAACATTTGCCCCAGTCTCTCCCCTCATGAAAACTTGAACTTCCAGATTCTCCAGGGAACTGACTATAGAAGAATGCTGCTCTAGGAGTTAGAACCTGGGCTCCAGTCTATCTCTGTGGCTCGCTGGCCATGACAGTATGGGAAAGCCCTGGATGTTTTTGTCTTTTGCCCTTTCTCTATTAAAAGAAAAAGCTGGCCAGGTGTGGTGGTTCACACCTGTAATCCCAGCACTTTGGGAGGCTGAGGCGGGTGGATCACTTAAGGTCAGGAGTTTGAGTCCAGCCTGGCCAACATGGTGAAACTCCGTCTCTACTAAAAATACAAAAACTAGCTGGGCGTGATGGCACATGTCTGTAATCCCAGATACTCAGGAGGCTGAGGCACATGAATTGCTTGAACCCAGGAGGGCGGAGGTTGCAGTGAGCCGAGCTTGCCCCACTGCATACTAGCCTGGGCGGTAGAGCAAGACTCTGTCTCAAAAAAAAAAAAAAAGGAAAAGCCGACTGGATATTTCCAGGTTTGGTACTTTTACGATTCAACGGCATGAGAGATATTTTATTAGTGGTAAGAGAAATAGGGAAAATCAGAGAGAAGGTACTCTTAGAATCTTCAGGGTCAAGAGGCAATGATGTAAACATAAACGTGAACTTGCTCCTGGATTGTTTATTCAGAGAGACATCCCCAATATAGTAGAGCAGTCAATATTCTCCCTCAGTTAAAGATCTCTGGTTCTGTGGGCAGACAAAAGCACACATCTCTTCTTCCTTGACAGGGGGAGAACAACCTCTAGGATGGGGTCTTCTGCCTTTGGGCACTTGTCACAAGATGTTCTCTAGCAACAATGGCTCCCAAGACTCCCAAGTTTCCAGATTCCTGTAGTACCATCTTATCTGGGGTTAGGGAAGACTACAGGATAGTGATAATGACATGGTTAATCAGGAACACCTGCTGAACAGCGTAGCTGATAGGAGAGAACAAAAGTCATGCTCTTACACAAGGACATCCTCCAATTTCTGTTTCTGCTATTGGGTAGAACACACCTTTAACTTAGATTCCAATCTGGAAGCAAGTCCCCTCACAAAAGGCATCTTTTGCCCTTCCTTTTACTGTAATATGACAATAAACATTTATGTATGTATGTATGTATGTATGTATTTATTTATTTATTCTTGAGACAGAGTCTTGCTCTGTCACCAGACTGGAGTGCAGTGGCACAATATCAGCTCACTGCAACATTCACCTCCCAGGTTCAAGCGATTCTCCTGCCTCAGCCTCCTGAGTAGGTGGGATTACAGGCATGCGCCACCATGCCCAGCTAATTTTTGTATTTTTAGTACAGACAAGGTTTCGCCATGTTGGTCAGGCTGGTCTCAAACTCCTGACCTCATGATCTGCCTGCCTTGGCCTCCCAAAGTGCTGGGATTACAGGCATGAGCCACCGCACCCAGCCTTATCTTTTTTTTTTTGTCTTATTTTTCATTTTTAAATTTTTTTGTAGAGACAGAGTTTTGCCATGTTGCCTAGGCTGGTCTCGAACTCCTGTGATCTGCTTGCCTCAGCCTCCCAAACTATTAGGATTACAGGTGTGAGCCACCATGCCCAGCCTAACAAAAGCCATTTAGAGGAACATCAAAAGCAGAAAAATGTAACCAATGGTGACAGAACTCACAACAATAGCTACATTGGGGGTAGGGGAATTTATTGGATCTGGTGCAAGGGAGCTTTCTGGGTTGCTAGAAATGTGCTATATCTTTAGCTGTATCTCTATATAGATTTGTATTTATATCTATAGTTATCTATATATTATTCATCCCAAATAGTTTTGGGCTTTATTACACCTGAGTACCTTAAACAAATGAACAAACAAAAATAGCTGAATACCTTGTCTTACCTCTTGGTTATATGTCTTGATGTGAAATTGCTGAGTCATAAGTTTAAGAAGCTGTGGCCACGCTGTTATCCAAAGTGGTTGTATTAGTTACCATCAATGTATGAGGGTACCAGTTACTCCATATCTCACCAACACTTGTGGTCCTTTTAAGTTTAGCCATTTTAGTGAGTATGTACTATTAACATCCTGTATTTTAATTTATGTTTCTAGAAGGATAATTTTTTCGTATGCTTATTGGCCATTTGGATGTTCTCTTTTGTAAAGTGCCCACTTATTCAAGTCTTTAGCCCATTTGTCTATTAGGTCATCTATCTTTTTCTTACTGGTTGTCGAGGTTTTTATATATACTGGATACATGGCCTTCGATAAATATATTGAAAATAGGAAAATATCTTCTAGTCCGGTTCCTGCCTTTTCTTATTCTCTTTGTATTGTATTTATTATTGTCTTTTTTGAGTGAAGTAAAATTTACTTCTACTGATCTATTTTCCAGGTCTCTAATCCTATCTTCTGTTGTGTCCAGTTTGCTATTTTACCTATTCAGTGAGTTCTTAATTTCAAATATTGGATATTTCACTTCTAGAATGTTTGCTTGATTCTTTTTAAAATAGATTCCAATTTTCTATTGAAATTGTCCATTTTAAAACCCATTTTATCAACATTTCCTCTATTTTCTTTAATATATAAACATAGTTATACTAGAGTCCTTGTTTGCTAACTCAGGTAATGGGATCATCTGTATGTCAACTTTTATCATATATTTTCCCTCTTGATTGTTGGTCACATTTTCCTGCCTTTTGCAATAATTCATGTTGTGCACCAAACATTATTTATATTAGATTCATAGAGGCCCCAGATGATGTCTCTCATCAGACAGATTCCTCCCTTTTCTTTGTTAGGCAGGTAGAGTAAGATAGGCTGGCTACCTAAAGCCAATTAAGGCTTGAGTGAGGTTAGGGCTGAGTTTCAGTTCTAGTAAAATTTAGTCCAACTTTGGCTTGTTCTTGTTCTGAAGTTATGACCCTCCTGAGTTTTGAGCTTACAGCCTGGTTGATCCTTGTCTCCTCAGCCCTGAAGGAGTATGGGAGATTTGCATCTATCCTTTGGTGGTTTTGAGCTTAATTCGTTAGCTGCATTCCCCGTCCCTCCTTTCCCCCCGCCCACTACATACACACATAGCTTCAAATCTTTGTAAAATGTTTTGAGAGGAAATACCAGTGTGTGTGTGAGGAAATCCCTCTTCCTCTATTCTCTTAAGCATCATGGGAATCATGGAAGATTTTGTTTTGTCTTTTAGAGGCCCTCAGCCCAGCTTTCTAGCCTCCCTTGCATAGCCAGATTCAGATGTCCCATAGGGAAAACTTGTTATGCATTTAGAGTGCCTCAAATTTCCAATATGTTTTGCTAATCCTTTTTTAACTATCACAAGTCTTACTGGTTTCTCTTTCTCTCATATATGACTCTCTGCCTAGTCCAAGTCTCAGCCACACTATGGTTCCCAAATCAAATACTCCTGGAGAACAAAAGAGCTGGTGATTATTAGTTAACTTTGGAGGGTCTTACCCATTGGAGTTTGACTTCATCGCATCCTTATGGCACTCATATTCCTCAATTTGTTTAAAAATATGATTTGTGTAATTTATCCAGGTTTCCCTAGTCGTTGCAGTGAAAGTGTTGGGCTATCATGGTCTATTATATCCAATGCAGGAGCCGAAGTCCAGACACCTAGCTTAAATGGAGTCAGAAAGAACCACTACTCAAGGCATACAAGAGTTAATAAGAGTGTGAGCAGCTGCATATTACACACAGCCTTGGAGAAAGGAGCCCCTCAATGGAACATGGTAGAACTTTGAGTGAGTGCAAAAGTAGAGACATGAGCTTAAGGACTTGATTTATGAGATCTGACATCAACCTAAACCACACAGCATGGAACCTTAGATGAAGACAAGCAGAAGCCTTTCCAAAGCACTTTCATAATTATAATTCAACAATCAACTGTTTAGATTTGATTTTTCCAGTAAAATATAAACTCTGGGAAGACAAGAACTTTGCCTGCCTTCTTCACTTTGATCACTTCATCACCTAAACAAAGCATACAGACTTCTATTTGGTAGGTTATTAATTAATTAATAATCAATATTTGACAAATTTTGGGTTCACATGGTAAAAGTCAATACCATAGCCCCTCATCAGTCCTCTACAGTTGGTTGTAAATAATTGTGCTTATATTACCTACAGAGTAAACATTATAGAATTATCACTCCAGAATCCTTTGTTTCTATGGTTTCCAGATGTTTCCAGTGTCTAGATGTTCCAGCTGCTCATCTCTGAGAAATCCAGCTGTGTCTCACCATGGATGCCACAGCCTGTAATGAATCAGTGGATGGCTCACCCATCTTCTATCTGGTGGGCATCCCCTCTCTGCCAGAGATCTTCTTCCTCCCTGTGTTTTTTATTTTCCTCCTCTTCTACCTTCTCATCCTGATGGGTAATGCCCTGGTTCTGGTGGCCGTGGTGGCAGAGCCCAGCCTCCACAAGCCCATGTACTTCTTTCTGATCAACCTCTCCACCTTGGACATCCTTTTCACCACAACAACTGTCCCCAAGATGCTGTCCCTATTCTTGCTTGGGGACCGCTTCCTCAGCTTTTCTTCCTGCTTACTGCAGATGTACCTCTTCCAAAGTTTTACATGTTCAGAAGCCTTCATCCTGGTGGTCATGGCCTATGACCGCTATGTGGCTATCTGCCACCCACTGCACTACCCTGTCCTCATGAACCCACAGACCAATGCTACCTTGGCAGCCAGTGCCTGGCTTACTGCCCTCCTCCTGCCCATCCCAGCAGTAGTAAGGACCTCCCAGATGACATACAACAGAATTGCCTACATCTACCACTGCTTCTGTGATCATCTGGCTGTGGTCCAGGCCTCCTGCTCTGACACCACCCTCCAGATCCTCATGGGCTTCTGCATCGCCATGGTGGTGTCCTTCTTCCCCCTTCTCCTGGTGCTTCTCTCCTATGCCCACATCCTGGCCTCGGTGCTTCGCATCAGTTCCCGAGAAGGACGGGCAAAAGCCTTCTCCACCTGCAGCTCCCACCTCCTGGTGGTGGGCACCTACTACTCATCTATTGCTATAGCCTACGTGGCTTACAGGGTTGACCTGTCCCTTGACTTCCACATCATGGGCAATGTGGTATATGCCATTCTTACACCAATTCTCAACCCCCTCATTTACACTCTGAGAAACAGGGATGTAAAGGCAGCCATCACCAAAATCATGTCTCAAGACCTAAGCTGTGACAGGAGCATTTGACCTTTAAATGCAGCTAATTCTGCTTCCAGGACACCAAATAACAGTGCTTAGCACAGAGTAAGGACTCAATACATAATAATGAAATAATGTTAATTTTTATAGGAATATTAAGTTGTTGTATAAAATTTTGCTATTTAGTAATCCAAGAAACCTTTACTAAAATAAAAAATCTTCATGGCAAAAAATTATTATAAGCAAAGTCAAAAAAACAAATAAAAAACATATCACAGGGAAATGCAAATATTCATATTATACAAAGAATGTAGAAGACTGAAATAAACATTTCAATAAAAACATGGGCAAATATATGTGTAGACAAATCACCAAAAAAATGCAGTGGCCTTTAAATAATGAGTCTTCACTTTATAAAAAGAATACGAATTTAAATTGTGCTGAAATGCTATTTTTCACTTAATCAGATTAGCAAAAATCCAATATTTTGACAATATGCATGTAGAAAAACAGAACTTTTATAACTTGCTTGTGAGGATACAAATTGGTATAACACTACCACAATACCTACCAAAAGTACATATGCATTTACCCTTTGACTCAGCAGTATCACTTCTAGGGATCTATCCCGAGGAGTCACTGTCAATCATTCATTAGGTTACGTATTCATCACTATACAGGGAACTTATTGAATAAACTGTGAAAATGCATGATGCAGTAATAAAAAGGAAATGAGGAAGCTCTCTACTGATATGGTATCATCTCTAGGATATGTGTTAAGTGAAAAAAAGCAAGCTGCAGAAAAGTGTTTTTGTAAGAAAGGAGATAGTTTGCTTAAAATTTCAGGAAAAAGCTAGGGGGAAAATGCGAACTCATAAAGATGGTTATCTATAAGGAGAGGGAGGGAACAGGAAGGGACGGAACCAGAATGGAAGCAAGACTATATATATGTAATTATTTTTACATAGTTCAAAGAAATCAGAAAGAAAAACCCCACAATTCCCTCAATTTAAAATAAACAGAAGCACTTGACCCTGGCTGTCTCTCAAGTTAGTGGCATGACCACACAGAAAATTACTATAAGTGACTTTTAAACAATGTTTTGATATACATCCTAAAAGGGGTATACTAAAAGGACAAGAAAAATCACATCTTAAACTGCATTGAGGAGTTTTTGTTTGTTTGTTGTTTGTTCTGAGAAGAGGCCTTGCTCTGTCACCCAGGCTGGAGTGCAGTGGTGCTATCTCAGCTCATTGCAGCCTTGACTGCTAGGGCTCAAGTGATCCTCCCACCTCACCTCCCTGAGTAGCTGGGGCCACAGGCACATGCACCACTACTCCTAGCTAGAGGAGTTTTAAAAACATGCATATTACAGTTTTACTTATTTAATATATATTAGATGTAAATTACGTATTTCTATAACCAAAACCATTTTTATCATTTTATTTTACCATGCATGGTTTTATATTTACAGAGTTCCAAAGATATGAGAGTTCCCATATATCCTTCACCCAACTTCCTCTGTGTCAACATCTTACATAACCATGATACACTTATCAAAAGTAAGAAGTTAACATTGGTAAAATACATACTATTAATTATACTAGAGATTTTATTCAAATTTCTCCTGTTTTTCCAGTAATGTCTTCTTTCCATTCCAGGATTCAATCCAGAATGTCACGTTGCATTTTATTATATCTTCTTGGTTGCCTGACTTTTATTGGTCTTTCCTTGTCTTTCGTGACCTTGACACTTCTGAAGAGTCAATAGTAAATTTGGCTAAGTGAAAGAATCCAATCTAAAAAGGCTGCATACTGTATGATTCTAACTGGAATTCTGGAAAAGGCAAAACTATGAAGACAGTAAAAAGCTCAGGGGCTGCCAGGGGCTAGGAGAAGGGAGGGATTAATAGGCAGAACACAGAGGACTTTTAGGACAGTGAAACTATTCTGTATGATACTACAATAGTGGATACATGTTATATATTTGTCAAGACTCATAGAATGTACTACACCAAGAGTATACTATGGCCTTTGGGTCATAATGTTGTGTCAATGTAGGCTTGAATGTAACAAATGTAACCACTCTGGTGGGGGATGTCATTCTAACAGTTATGTAGTGGTATCTTATTGTGGTCGTAATTCAATTTAATTACATTTCCCTATAACTAATTGTGTTGACCATCTTTCATGTGCTCATTTTCTATCCATATATCTTTTCTGGTGAAGTGTGTTCAGATCCTTTGCCTGCTTTTTAATCCAGGTTGTTTGTTTTCATAACATTGAATTTCAGGTGTTCTTTATATATTCTAGGTATAAATTTGTTATTAGATATTTGATATACAAGTAGTTTCCCCAGTCTTTGAATTCTCGTACAGTGTCTTTTGCAGAGCAAAGGTTTTCCATTTTGATAAAGTCTAACTTATCATTTTCCTTTATGGATTATGATGTTTGATAACATATCTAAATACTCATCACCAAACCAAAGGTCATGCAGATTTTGCCCTATAGAAAACAACGTTTCTAGAAGTTTTCCATTTTTGATTTCATTCTATGAACAATTTTGAGTCAATTCTTGGATAAGGTGTGAGGTTGAGGTTGAGATTTTTTTTTTTTTTTGCGTATGAGCATCCAATAATTCCAGCACCATTTGTTATAAACCGTTCTCTATCAAATTGCGTTTACACTTTTGTCAAATATCAGTTGATTATATTTGTGTGTATCTATTTGTGGGCTCTCTATTCTGTTCCACTGATATATATGTCTATCCTTTACCAATACCACATAGTCTTGAATACTGTAGCTTTATAGTTAGTGTTGAAATTCCGTAATGTGACTCCTCTGACTTTGTTAATTTTTTTTATAATTGTTTGGTTATTCTAGTTCCTTTGCTTTCTAATATAAATTTTAGAACCAACTTACTGGGATTTGGGGAGGGGAGGGACTATGTTAAATCTATAGATTAAATTTGGGACAACTGACATTTTAACAATGTTGAGTCTTCCAATCCATGAATATAATATATCTCTACATTTACTTAGCTCTTTAATTTTATTCATTAAAAACTGCATTCTTGGGATGAATGAACCCCATTTGGTTGTGACATATTTTTCCCTTTATATATTACTAGATTTGACTTGCAAATATTTTGTTTAGGATTTTTGCATCAAAATTTATGAGAGATATCAGGGTGTAGTTTTCTTGTAATTTCTTTGTCTGGTTTGGTATTAGATAAATGCTGTCCTCATAAAATGAGTTAGGAAGCTTTCCTGTCTCTTCCACATTCTCAAACACATTGTATAGAATTGGTGCTATTTCTTCCTTAAATATTTGGTAGAATTTGCCTGTAAAATTTCCAGGGCCTGGAGTTTTCTTACAGGAAGTTTTAAACTACAAAATTAACTATTTAATAGATACAGAAAATTTTCCATTATCTATTTCTTCTTGAATGAACTTTATAATTTCTGCCTTTTAAGAAATTAGTCCATTTTGTCCAAATTTTAGAATTTATAAAGAGTTGTTTGTACTGTTCCCTTATTATCCTTTTAATGTCTGTGATGTCTACTCTTTCATTCCTAATATTGGCAATTTGTGTTTTCTGTTATTTTTTCTTGGTTAGTTTAGCTTTAGGTTTACCAATTTATTGATTTTTCAAAGAATCAGCATTTAGTTTGTTTATTCTAATTGTTTTCCTGTTTTCAATTTTATTGATTCTTCCTCTAATCTTTATATTTTTTTCTCTACAAAATTTGGGTTTAATTTGATCGTTTTTCTAATTTCTTGACGTGGGAGATTAGATCATTGATATGAGACTTTTCTTTTTCTTTCTCTTTTTTTTTTTTTCTTTTGAGACAGAGTCTCGCTCAGTCGCCCAGGCTGGAGTGCACTGGCCTGATCTCGGCTCACTGCAAGCTCCGCCTCCCGGGTTCACGCCGTTCTCCGGCCTCAGCCTCCCGAGTAGCTGGGACTAAGGGCGCCCGCCGCCGCGCCCGGCTAATTTGTTGCATTTTTAGTAGAGAGGGCTTTTCACCGTGTTAGCCAGAATGGTCTCTGTTTCCTGACCTCGTGATCCACCCGCCTCGGCCTCCCAAAGTGCTGGGATTACAGGCGTGAGCCACCGCGCCCGGCCGAGACACTTATTTTTCAGTGTAAGCGTTGAAGTCTGTACATTTCCCAATAGCTCCCACATTAGCAACTTCACACGAATTTTGATATGTTGCATTTTTATTTTCATTTCATTCTAAATGTATTTTAAATTTCCCTTAAAACATCCTAATTGACCCATGGTTATTTCAAAGTGTTTTTATTTAATTTCAAAATATTTGGAAGATTTTCCCAATCACTTTCTGTTACTGTTCTCTAGTTTAATTCCTTTATGGTTCAAGAATATGCTTTGTATGATTACTATTCTTTTTTTTTTTTTTTTTTTTTTGAGACGGAGTCTCGCTCTGTCGCCCAGGCTGGAGTGCAGTGGCGCGATCTCGGCTCACTGCAAGCTCCGCCTCCTGGGTTCACGCCATTCTCCTGCCTCAGCCTCCTGAGTAGCTAGGACTACAGGCGCCCGCCACCGCGCCCGGCTAATTTTTTTGTATTTTTAGTAGAGACGGGGTTTCACTGTGGTCTCGATCTCCTGACCTTGTGATCCGCCCGCCTCGGCCTCCCAAAGTGCTGGGATTACAGGCTTGAGCCACCGCGCCCGGCCTTATGATTACTATTCTTTAAAAAGCTTTTCTATTCTTTTACATTTTTTGTTTAATGGCCTAAAATATGATCTATCTTGGTGAATGTTCTGTGCACTCTTGGAAGTGTATTCTGCTATTATGTGGAGTGTTTTATAAATGTCCATTAGGTCTAATTGTTTAATATTGTTTTTTAGGCCTTCTATATCTTAACTGATTTTCTATCAGCTTGATCAATTCCTGAAAGGGAAATATTAAAGTTTCTAACAATAATTATGGATTTGTCCATTTCTCCCTTCAATTTCACCAGTTTGTAAGAAAATTTCCACTTTTTAGATTCGGGGGTACACATGCAGGTCTGGGACACAGGTAAATTTCATGATGCTGAAGTTTGGGATATGAATGATCCCGTCACCCAGATAGTGAGCATAGTACCCAACAGTTAGTTTTACAAATCTCGCTACCCTCCCTCCACTCTCTATTAGTCCCCAGTGTCTATTGTTGCCATCTTCATGGTCATGAGTACCCAATGTTTAGCTCCCACTTATAAGTGAGAACATGCAGTACATGGTTTTCTGATCCTGTGTTAATTAGCTTAGGATAATGGGCTCCAGCTGCATCCACGTTACTGCAAAAGACATGATTTCATTCTTTTTTATGGCTATGTAGCATTTCATGGTGTATATAGACCAATTTTCTTCTTCTTTTTTTTTTTTTTCTTTTTGGGACGGAGTTTTGCCTTGTTGCCCAGGCTGGAGTGCAATGGCATGATCTTGGCTCACCACAGTCTCCACCTCCCAGGTTCAAGGGATTCTCCTGCTTCAGCCTCCCAAGTAGCTGGGATTACAGGCATGTGCCACCATGCCTAGCTAATTTTGTATTTTTAGTAAAGATGGGGTTTCTCCATATTGGTCAGGCTGGTCTCGAACTCCCAACCTCAGGTGATCCGCCTGCCTCGGCCTCCCAAAGTGCTAGGATTACAGGCGTGAGCCACTGTGCCCGGCCATATTTGGACCAATTTTCTTTACCCAGTCCACCGCTGATGGGCATCTAGATTGAATCCATGTCTTTGCTATTGTGAATAGCAATGAACATATGAGTGCATATGTCTTTTGGTGAATAATTTATTTTCTTTTGGATATATACCCAGTAATGAGATTGCTGGGTCAAACGATAGCTCTACTTTATGTTCTTTTAGAAACTGCCAAACTGCTTTCCACAGTGGCTGAACTAATTTACATTTTCACCAACAATGTATAAGCATTCCATTTTCTCTGCAGCCTGGTCAGTACCTGTTCTTCTTTGACTTTAGTAATAGTCATCCTGACTGGTGTGAGATAATATCTCATGGTTTTGATTTAAACTTCTCTGATGATTAGTGATGTTGAGCATTTTTTCATGTCTGTTGGCTGCTTATATGTCTTCTTTTGAGAAGTGTCTGTTTATGTGTTTTGTCCGCTTTTTGATGGTATTATTTGGTTTTTGCTTATTAAGTTCCTTATAGATTCTGAATATTAGACCTTTGTCAGATACATAGTTTGCGAACATTTTCTTTCTTTTCTTTCTTTCTTTTCCTTCTCGCTCCCCACCCCTCCCCCACCATCCTTTTTTGAGACAGTCTTATACTGTCGCCCAGGCCGGAAGGCAGTGGCGTGATCTCAGTTCACTGCAACCTTGACCT
Source organism: Macaca fascicularis (assembly GCF_037993035.2). Taxonomy (NCBI): domain Eukaryota; kingdom Metazoa; phylum Chordata; class Mammalia; order Primates; family Cercopithecidae; genus Macaca; species Macaca fascicularis. Next base: position 73,952,296 of record NC_088388.1, on the reverse strand, counting down.
CCTGGGCCTAAGCAATCTTCCCACCTCAGCCTCCCGAGTAGCTGGAACTACAGGCATGTGCTACCACACCTGGCTAAAGTTGCCCAATTGTCTCAAACTCCTGAGCTCAAGGGATCCTTCCACCTCCGCCTCCCAAAGTTCTGGGATTACAAGCGTGAGTCACTGAGCCCGGCAGTTTACAAATATTTTCTCCCATTCCGTAGGTTGTCTGTTTACTCTTTTGATAGTTTCTTTTGCTGTCCAGAAACCCTTTAGTTTAATTAGGTTCCACTTGACAATTTTTGCTTTTGTTGCAATTGTTTTTGAGGACTTAGTCATAAATTCTTTCCCAAGGCCAATATTTAGAATGGTGTTTCCTAGGTTTCCTTCTAGGATTCTTATACTTTGAGATCTTTACATTTAAATCTTTAATCTATCTTGAGTTATTTTTTGTGTATGGTGAAAGGTAGGGGTACAGTTTCATTCTCCTGCATATGGCTAGCCAGCTATCCCAGCACTATTTATTGAAGAGGGAGTCCTTTCCCCATACTTATTTTTGCTGACTTTAACGAAGATCATATGGCTGTAGGTGTGCAGCTTTATTTCTGGGTTCTCTATTCTGTTCCATTGGTCTATGTGTCTGTTTTTATGCCAATATCATGCTGTTTTGATTACTGTAGCCTTAGAGTTTCAAGTCAGGTAATGTGATACCTCCAGCTTTGTTCTTTTTTGTTTAGGATTGCTTTGGCTTTTTGGGCTCTTTTTTGGTTCCATATGAATTTAAGAATAGCTTCTTTTTCTAATTCTGTGAAAAAAATAATGTTGGTAGTTCGATAGGAATAGCATTCAATCTGTATATTGCTTTGGGCAGTATGGTCGTTTTAATGATGTTGATTCTTCCAATTCATGAGCATGGAATGTTTGTCCACTTTTTTGTTTCATCTATAGTTTTTTCAGCAATGTTTTGAGTTCTTCTTGTAGAGATCTTTCACCTCTTTGGTTAGGTGTATTCCTAGGTTTCTTGTGCTTGTGTGTGGCTATTATAAATGGGATTGTGTTTTTTAAAGTTGATTTTTAATGTTTATACACGTTATAACATTACAACATGATGTTGTAATGATGTACAAAATCTTTATGATAAATAAAATTATTGCACTTAATGTCATTTATCTGAAAAATGACATTAATTAATTTCATTTTTGTGAATTTAATTTCATTACTGTGAAAACAAAAATCATCAAATTCCTTAATGCTGTATCAAACATAAGCAATACCAGTTCAAATTAGAGAAAAGGTATGCCAACACCAAATTTTGACAACAAAAAGAAAGTTAAAGCCCTAATACTTGTCTAATCTAGGTCAGGTAACCATGGAAATGAAAGAATATTAAAATTATTTCTTTTATTATAGCATAATAATTTTTATTATGCTTTTTATTATAGCATACATTGAAGAAAATCATAACCCCATTAAAAAGTGGACAAAGCAGGAGTTCGAGGCCAGCCTGACCAACATGGTGAAACCCATCTCTACTAAAAATACAAAAAATTAGCTGGGTGTGGGCCGGGCACGGTGACTCATGCCTGTAATCCCAGCACTTTGGGAGGCCAAGGTGGGTGGATCACGAGGTCAGGAGATGGAGACCATCCTGGCTAACACGGTGAAACCCTGTCTCTACTAAAAATACAAAAAATTAGCTGGGTGTGGTGGCAGGCGCCTGCAGTCCCTGCTACTCAGGAGGCTGAGGCAGAAGAATCGCTTGAACCTGGGAGGCGGAGGCTGCAGTGAGCCAAGATCATGCCACTGCACTCCAGCCTGGGTGACAATGCGAGGCTCTGTCTCAAAAAAAAAAAAAAGAAAAAAGTGGGCAAAGGACATGAACAGATACTTCTTGAAAGAAGACATACATGTGGCCAACAAATGTATGAAAAAAAGCTCAACGTCACTGATCCTTAAAGGAATGTAATCAAAACCATGATGAGACATTACCTCACACCAATCAGAATGGCTATTACCAAAATGTCAAAAAACAACAGATGCTGGCAAGGTGGTAGAGAAAAAGAAACACTTTTACACTGTTGATCAGAGTGTAGATTAGTTCAACCAGTGTGGAAGACAGTGTGGTGATTCCTCAAAGACCTAGAGGCATAATAGTAACATTTGACCCAGCAATGCCATTACTGGGAATATACCTAAAGGAATATAAATCATTCTATTATAAAGATACATGCATGTGTATGTTCATTGCAGTATTATTCACAATAGCAAACACAGTAAATCAACCTAAATGCCCATCAGTGATAGACTAGATAAAGAAAATGTGGTACATATACACCATGGAATACTATGCAGTCATAAAAAGGAATGAGATCATGTCCTTTGCAGGGACATGGATGGAGCTGGAAGCCATTATCCTCAGCAAACTAACGCAGGAACAGAAAACCAAATACCGCATGTTCTCACTTATAAATGGGTGCTGAATGATAAGAACTCATGGACCCATGGTGGGGAACAACACACACTGAGGCCTGTCAGAGGCTGGGGGGATGGGAGGAGGGAGAGCACTGGGAAGAATAACTAATGGATGCTGGACTTAATACCTAGATGATGGAATGATCTGTGCAGCAAACCACCATGGCACCTGTTTACCTATGTAACAAACCTCCACATCTGCACACGTACCCCTGAACTTAAAAGTTGGAAATTAAAAAAAAAAAAAAAAACACACACACAGAAAATCCCATGTGTTATTAATCCCAACTATCAATAATAATTATTGCCCCTGGTGTGATTCCATCCTGCGCAGCTGTTCTCTTGAGCAGTGGTTGTTTATCTCTCTCTGCCTTCTCTCCCACCTAACAGCATGCCGCCACTCATTGGCAGATTCGATGGACCTACACATGTGCCCCTGAGGCCCCAGAGCTATCTTTTCAGTTGGGAAGTAAAGGCCGACAAAGATTATCACTTTAAGGTGGATAATGATGAAAATGAGCACCAGTTATCTTTAAGAACGGTCAGTTTAGGGACTGGTGCAAAGGAAGAATTGCACATTGTTGAAGCAGAGGCAATGAATTGCGAAGACAGTCCAATTAAGGTAGCATTGGCAACTTTGAAAATGTCTGTACAGCCAACGGTTTTCCTTGGGGGCTTTGTAATAACACCACCTTATGGTTGAAGTGTGGTTCAGGGCCAATACATATTAGTGGGCAGCACTTAGTAGCTGTGGAGGAAGATGCAGAGTCAGAAGATGAAGAGGAGGAGGGTGTGAAACTCCTGAGTATATCTAGAAAGCAGTCTGCCCCTGGAGGTGGTAGCAAGATTCCACAGAAAAAAGTAAAACTTGCTGCTGATGAAGAAGATGATGATGATGAAGAGGAGGATGATGATGATGATGCTGATGATGGGGAAACTGAAGAAAAAGCACCAGTGAAGAAATCTATACAAGATACTCCAGACAAAAATGCACAAAAGTCAAATCAGAATGGAAAAGACTCAAAACCGTCATCAACACCAACAAAAAACAGGAAAAAACTCCTAAAAACACCAAAAGGACCTAGTTCTGTAGAAGACGTTAAAGCAAAAATGCAAGCAAGTATAGAAAAAGGTGGTTCTCTTCCCAAAGTGGAAGCCAAGTTCATCAGTTATGTGAAGAATTGCTTTCAGATGACTGGCCAGGAGGCTATTCAAGATCTCTGGCAGTGGAGGAAGTCTCTTGAAGAAAATAGTTTAAGCAATTTGTTAAAAATTTTTTGTTGCCGGGCATGGTGGCTCACGCCTGTAATCCCAGCACTTTGGGAGGCTGAGGTGGGCAGATCACAAGGTCAGGAGTTCAAGACCAGCCTGGCCAACATGGTGAAACCTAGTCTCTACTAAAAATACAAAAATTAGCCAGGCATGGTGGTGCATGCCTTTAATCCCAGCCACTCAGGAGGCTGAGGTAGGAGACTTGCTTTAACCCAGGAGACAGAGGTTGCAGTGAGCCAAGATTGTGCCACTGCACTCCAGCCTGGGCAACAAGAGCGAGACTCTGTCTTATTTCATTTCTGTAACAGTTGATATCTGACTGTCCTTTTTATGATGCAGAATGAGAACTTTCCCTGCTGTGTTTGATAAATGTTGTCCAGGTTCCATTGCCAAGAATGTTTTGTCCAAAATGCCTGTTTAGTTTTTAAAGATGGAACTCCACCCTTTGCTTGGTTTTAAGTATGTATGGAATGTTATGATAGGACATAGTAGTAGTGGTGGTCAGACATGGAAATGATGGGGAGACAAAAATATACATGTGAAATAAAATTCAGTATTTTAATTTAAAAATAATAATTATCAAGCAACCATGCTGATAGGAACAGCTGAATTATATTTCTCTTTTCTTCTTTTCTTTCTTTCTTTTTTTTTTTTTTTGAGACAGAGTCTCACACTGTTGCCCAGGCTGGAATTGCAGTGGTGAGATCTCTGCTCACTGCAACCTCTGCCTCCTGGGTTTAAGCGGTTCTTATGTCTGAGCCTCCCGGGTAGCTGGGACTACAGGTCATGCCACCACACCCAGCTAATTTTTGCATTTTTAGTAGAGATGAGGGTTTGCCATGTTAGTTGGGCTGGTCTTAAACTCCCGACCTCAGATGATGCACCCACCTCTGCCTCCCAAAGTCCTGGAATTACAGGCATGGGTCATCGTACCCAGTCATATTTCTATTTTCTTTGCTAAATAATTATTTTATAAAATTACTGACACATTGAAAGAAAATCAAAGAATATAAAGCCAAAGATATGTGGGGGGAAGCATTAGATATGTCAGGGGGCTCAGTAATAAAAATGTGCATTTTTTTCTGGATTTGGAGGCATATGTAGTCTTTTTTCTTTAAAAAAAAAATTTTTTTTTTGAGATAGAGTTTCGCTCTTGTTGCCCAGGCTGGAGTGCAATGGGGCCATCTCAGCTCATTTCAACCTCTGCCACCCGGGTTCAAGCGATTCTCCTGCCTCAGCCTCCTGAGTAACTGGGATTACAGGCGCACGCCACCACTCCTAGCTAATTTTTGTATTTTTAGTAGAGACAGGGTTTCTCCATGTTGGTCAGGCTGGTCTCTAACTCCTGACCTCAGGTGCTCCTCCCACCTTGGCCTCCCAAAGTGCTGGGATTTTGGGCGTGAGCCACCGTACCCGGCCTTATTCATCTTTCTATAGATTCTAGTTCTCTCTTAACTCTCCATTTCTCATATTTTATTTATCTTTTCCTCTTTTTTGTAATATATTTATTAATCATAGTTATTTTAAGGTCCCTGCCCGATAACTGTATCTGAATTATCTGTGTATTTGCTTCTACTCTCTTTTTCTCCTCTTGTTTTTGTTCATTTGATCTTTCATTTTATTTTGTTTTAACCATGACTCATATTTTTTGATTGGTTACCTGACGTCAAAAATTTTTTAAATTCAAAGCTCTGGATAATTCAGTTTTTTCCAGAAAGAGTTATGTTTTTCTAGCAAAGAGTACTAATGGATTGCCTTGTTGTGGCTTGGTTTTAGGTTACATTATGTCATGTTTATTTCAATTTTGCTATTACTTTTAGGGTTTAGCCGTAATTCTAAAGCCTGGAATTTCCAGGGTCTCAACTGAAATTCTGGGGTACTTACAATGGCCCCTCCATTTGCATAGGGCTAAACTCCAACCACTGAATCTCCAACATCATGTGGCTATTACAGTCTTTCTGAAGCTCTCTGGCTTCCCAGATGCTGTATTCTTCTGGGTTCTTTGAGTCTTTCCCTGCATATACGCACCTTAGGAGTTGGTCAATGACAAGAGGTAATCTGTACACAGGTTTTGGTGTTCCTTCTCTGCACTGTCATCCTCTCCTAGATTTTGCTTCTTAAGTTCCAGTCACTTTGGTAACCTAAACTCCAAACAGTGGGGCTTGTGTTTCCTAATTGGGCTCTACTTTGCCATCCTGCAAGCTGGGAAATACCTTAGGATAAAAAGCTGGAGTCAGGTGGAACTAGCCTCATGTGACTCCCCTCTCAAGGACTGCAGTCCTTCAAGACCTGCCATTGGTTGCTCTCTGAGGTCTTCAGACCATTGTTTTACATCTTGTCCAGCTTTTACGGTTGTTTTTGGCAGAAAGTTTAGTCCCAGACAAGCCACACTGTCATACTCAAAACTTAAAAGTCCCCTTTGAATTTTCTTTTCTTTTTTTTTTTTTTTGAGATGGAATTTCACTCTTGTTGCCCAGGCTGGAGTGCAATGGCACAATCTTGGCTCACTGCAACCTCTGCTTCCCGGGTTCAAGTGATTCTCCTGCCTCAGTCTCCCAAGTAGCTGGGATTACAGGTGTGTGCCACCATGCCTGGCTAATTTTTTACTTTTTTAGTAGGGACAGGGTTTCACCATGTTGGTCAGGCTGGTCTCGAACTCCTGACTTCAAGTGATCCACCCACCTCGGCCTCCCAAAGTGCTGGGATTACAGGCATGAGCCACCACGCCTGGCTCCCTTTGAATTTTTGAGGTAAAATACACTATTGAATCACAGCACAGCCCACTTGAATTTTAGAGAAAATTCGTGCTTTTTCTGTAGTTAACTATTCTCCTTCTGAAAAATAGTGCCTGGCCCTGGAGCAGACTGAATGGCTGACCAGGGAACACTGAATGAATATGAGTCCCACGCTGTTCCTTATGAGTTGGATATTAATTTGAACAAACCAAATATAAAATTGAACATGTACAGAAACATCCCTTCTTCAAATGGAAGTAATAAATGTTATTCTACTAGGCTCAAGCAGATCTCGAAGGAGCTATTAAATTGAGTGAGTAGGCAGCTCACACTCCCATGACACCCAGTCTTGCTGTGTTGGCAACTTTCCATCAACTCTAACACGTGATCTCATGGGAAGTTCCCTATAACCAATTCCCTGACGAATAAAAACATTCAAACCTGGTTTACAAATGTTTCTTCAAAATATGCTGGGGCCACCTGAGTGGACTGCTGCTGCATTGCAGCCCCATTTAGGAGGGCCCCGAAGGATCGCCAACAAGGTAAATCCTGCCAGTGGGCAGAATCCTTGGCAGTGCATCTGTTTTTTCACCCTGGTAAGTTCATCTCACCTGAAAAGTGAAATGGAAAGAGGTATGGATCCATAACAGAGTATGGGCAAATGCTAATGGTTTTGCTGGGACATTCAAGTAATTAGAAAGAAGATTGGTGGAGAGGAGGTATGGAGAAGATTTAAGGTGGTAGGCCTCTAAGAATGGGTACAGATTGTGAAGATATTTGTGTGCCATGTGACTATTTACCAGAGGGTATCATGGTAGAAAAAGCTCTCCAAAATCAATAAGAGTAGGCAAAATCAGGTAGACAAGATGATCCATCCATGAAAATCAGTTAGGCTCTCTTTCCTAGATGCTTCAGTGTTTGCTCAATAGATTCATGAATAAAAGGCACAGTGACAAGGAAGGAAGTTGTGCATGGATTCATAAAGGCTGGTCTGGCTTAGCTTCTGCTATATATCCAATATGTCAGCAATAAAGACCAACACTGAGTCTATGATATGAACCATTGGCCAAGGAAACTGGCCAGCTATGGGTGACAGGATGAACACACTGGATCCCTTCCATCATTGATGGGGCAGTGGTTTATCTTTATTGGAATAGAAACCTATACTGGATATGAATTTGCCTTTCTTACTCACAATGTTTCTTCTGTTACCACTTTCTATAGATTTAATAAATGCCTTATTCATCATGATACTATCCCATATGGCCATGTTTTTGACAAAAAAAAAGTCAATTTTAAGGCAAAATAAGTGAAGCAGTAAGTCTCATGCCCATGGAATCGCTGATCTTACAATGCACCCTATCACTCAGAAGCAGGTGGCCTGCTAGACTAGAATAATGACTTATTGAGACTCAGTTTTGGGTGTTGGCTGAATGATAATACCTCAAAGGGCTTGGGTGCTGTCTTGTAAGCTGAAATACATACTTGTAACCAGTATTCAATATATAGAGCAGTTTCCTGTCTAGCCAGAATACACAGGTCTGAGAACCAAGGTAGGAAGTGGTAGTGCTTCCTCTTATTACCCCTAAGAACCCAGTTCTAAAATACATAGAACCTGAAAGGGAATTGGGGGAAAAAAATAAAAAAGGAGAATCAAAGTACGTGCTTCCTCCTCCCTAACTTTGGATTCTGCCAGTTTATGTATTTTAGTTCCTAAGCATGGAATAGATCTACCAGGAGTGAAATAATCATTTCATTGAACTGGAAGCGGAGATTGCCACCTGAACTTTTGGGTCTCCCCATGCCACTGAATTAACTGGCAAAGAAGGGTACAACGAATACATCTGATTAGAAAGAGAAACCAGGGTTGTGACTATGTAATGGGAGGAAGAGGAGGTATTTCTGGAACCAAGCACTTCTCTGAAGTGCATATTAGCACTTCTGTGTACATTTAGAAAAGTAAGTGGAAAACCAGCAAACCAATAAAGGAGGATCTTTAATATTTAATAGCTCCAGGCCCCATCTTCTTGATTATTATATACTTCTGTTGCAGCAGTCAAGGCACTAGGCAGGGAATAAAGCCTTAGGTCTAAATTCCAGCTCTTCCTCTAGCCATCAATGTTAAAATGGACCAGCTGTTTCACTTCCTAGACCTCGTTTTCTTTCTCTTGGACTTACTGTATACCCTATTGTTAATTCCTGTCTTCTCTGCTATTGTGAGGATCAGAGAGGATAATGAGGATAAAGGCTACACCATTGGTGTAAAGTTTTGGGCCCTTGAGGGCTGTTAATAATGATCTTGTTATTATTTGCAAAGCCCAGGGACAAATACTACTTCTATCACATACAAGCTGAAGGAGATGCCAGGGAGTTGATCCCTGAGGGATGGTGAGTGTGGCGTGCCATGGAAGCACCATTGAGAGAAATTGGTGAAGCACCAGGAGGCCTGCCAGAAAAGAGGGGCCTGAGGGTTTAATGGGCCATGGCTCAGCCCCAGCCTGCCACCTCCTCCAAGGTCTCTCATGGAGGAACACAGGAGATACCAGTGTGCAGCAGGCTCAACAGGTGAACGTTGCTGGAGATGGGGTGCCCAGAGATAGGCAGAGAAATCTGGGATGGAAAGACAGGGACAGGGTGTCCAGGGACTACAAACCTGGGCCAGAGGTCAGGAAGACAGATTTAGTATGCACAGAGCAGGCACCCAGGATCCAGGTTGGAAGGTGCCTGGGATCCAGGTGCATGCCCGGGCTGTGAGACCTTTGGCCAGATATCCTGACAGGCCTGGGTAATGAATGCACTTACAGACGGGATTCAAATCTTCTTGGCCAAGGCCTTCCTGCAGGGAGAAAAGACTGTTAACAGCAGGAACCACTGGAAACACTAGCCAACTTTGTGCTCTTCCATGTTCCGGGCTCTTTGTAAGCATATCTAAGCGTTCTCTACATAAAGAAAACCCCATGAGGTCACAGATCAGGGGCAAAAGGCTCAGAGAGGGGAAAGTGACTTGCTCTATGTCACACAGCTGGAGTTAGAAGCAGGGATTGACTCCTGAGCCCACACACATAACCACTAAGGTGCACATGACATAATGAAGGTCAAGAACCCAGTTCTGCTGCGGCGTTCCCTCAGTGCGAGAGCCCTCATCCTCTCCCTTAGAGGCGTGGGTCATGTGACATCTGTTCTGAACCCCCACTCTGCAAAACGCAGAGGGACACTCAGAAAATGGCTCATTGAATTGGAAACCTCTCAGAGATGATTTCCTCAAACCCCTCACTGTATGATGAGAAAATCAAGACTCAGAGCCCCACAGTCACAGAAAGAGAGTGTCAGAGCTGGCCCAGGAGGCAGGACTGTGGGCTGCCAGGCTCCAGGAGCAGCCTGTGCTCTCACCCCTCACCAACTGTGACCCTGAAGGAGGGCCTGGCCTTCTCTGACCCTCAGTTTCTTCATTAGTTGAAGGGGCATAAGCACTTCCTTGCAGGGCTGTCTGATGGGGAGAGATGATGTACAGAAAGTGCAGGATGACATTCGGGTGATCAGTTTTTCTGTCCTTTTCTCTCCCCCACCAGCACTGTAACTGACTCATAGACAAATATAACTGGAAAGGTCTGCTAGACAAGTTCTGTGCGCTGGGAAACAGTGTCCTTTTAGCCCTAAGCACAGGGCTGCATTACTTAGAGATAGCAAGTAATTCAGAATAAAATAACTCTAAATTGTACAGAAAGTCCAGCCAAATTCTGATATTTCCTATGATGGGCTAGTTGAATGGTGCTTTGAAAAAATACATATTAAATTCTCTCAGGAAGTATTTTTGGTGCCTCTGCTTTGCTGGTGACCCAAGCCTGGTCTGCCTGTTGGGTAGTCCAGCACCACCTGGCTGTGAAAAGCCTCAGGCTGTCTCTCCACCAGGGGGTCTCAGCATCCATGTCTCCTTCTGCAAAGCAGTGGATACAGGAGAGAGGAGGAGGGGCAGCTGGACTGGATGGCCTCCAAGGGCCCCTCTAGCTTTGACCTTCTGAGTTTCTGTCCCTGAGACCCCCAACTCAGCCTAATGTGGGGACAGTCAGCCCATGACTCACTCTCTGAGTGCAGCAATGTCCAGGGAAGTGCAGTTGCCCGCTTTGGGTATGAGGAAAACCTAGCTACTGAATCTGTTGGGACAGGGTTCTGGTTAACTGAGGGATAACCTTCTCAACTTGGGACAAAGCAAGTTCACTCTTGCCAGGTCTTGCGACATTATTTTAAAGGAGCATTTGCATTGCTAGACAGTGATTTAGTACCTACCGTATAGAAACCCAGAGGAAAATTTGAAATTTAGTTTTGTTTGATGTTATCAACTAGAAAACAAAAAAGGGAAATAGAAATCTTTGTCTTAAAAGACTTCCCCTTGGAAACTTGGACTTCTGTATTCTTCAGGAAACATGTATAGAAGAAAGAACCCTGTCCTGGCAGTGTTTCTGGCTCTGCAGCCAGCTGTCCGTGGCACCCGGGAAAGCCCCTAGCCTTTCTGTGAGCAGCCTCTGGACTATGGGGGGTAAATTATTTGGACTTGAAAATAAACATCTTTTCCATTTTTTACGTTAGTGATTTTATCCATGAAAGATATTTCATTAGAGGAATGGGAAATTAGAAGTGACTTGGGAAAAATAGTGGAAACTGCTCCTGAATCATTGGGATTAATGAGACAGTAATACAAACATCAACAAAGACTTGTGCCGGGGGTCCTTTAGCGCAAGAGACAAGCCTAAAGTAGAGGGTGAATCAGTACTTTCCTTCAGCTCAAAATCCCCGTATCTGTGGGTTGAAGCACTCATTCCTGGTTCCAAAAGGGGTTCTTTTGACTCGGAGCAGCTACTACAAACAGATTTCCAGGTGGTTCTTTTCTATCAATCATGCCTCCCAAGTTTTCCCAGGTTACCATGACACTTTCTGACTAGCAAAGAAGCAGAGAAGCCTGCTGGGTGGTGGGAATGCAGTGGTCAAACAGGAGCACAGCTGAGCTGCAGCAGCCAGCAGGGAGGGAAGCTCAAAGGAGTTACAGAGACTGTCTTGGATTCTCTGTTGTTGCCCAGCTGTGGAAGAAGCCATTATCAGGAACCCAGTCTGGAATGACTCTTCCTACCAAGAGCATTCCAGTGTCACTCCCTTCACTGTAACATAACAAAGAGCCCCACAGTCAGAGACAGGATACAGAGAACTCAGCTTAGATGGAAACAGCAGAAACACTGCACCAAGCAAACAAGAGAGGAAGGAGCCATTCCCTAGTTAATAATTATGATGGAAAGACAGCATGTTGCAGTAAACCTGGGAGACATCAGCCCTCCCTATTCGATGTGGTAACAAAGATGCCATTTTAAAAAAACTTAAAGCAAATGCCAAAAGAAAAAGGAACTTGGTGTTCTGGTTTAAGAGATCTGATATCCCCAAAATAATCACATGGAACATGGAAAAGTAGACTAGAAGTTCTTCCAAAGCACTTAAAACAATTGCAATTAAATAATTATGTGATTCATTGCTTAATGTCTTTCTTCAGCCCCACTAAGTTGTCTACTATATATCCAGCAAATAACACATGATTTATATATTGTAGGTACTTTTTCCATACTTGATTTAAAAAGGAAAGAGAATTCTGGGATAGGATGAAGAATTTTGAGATAAGATCGAGTCCATCATCTATTTATTATACAGTGATCATTTAGTAATTCTCCTTACAGAATCTCTGGTTGTTTTGGCTTCCAGATGGGCCTGGTTCCCAGGTGTTCCCAGTACTCAACTTCAGAGCATCCAGCTTTAACCCACCATGGAAACAATCACCTGTAATGGATCAGGGGACTCCTCAACCATCTTCTACCTTATGGGCATCCCCTCTCTGCCAAAATGCCTCTTCCTTCCTATTTTCTTTGTCTTTTTCCTCCTCTACATGCTCATCCTGATGGGTAATGCCTTGATCCTGGTGGCTGTGGTGGCAAAGCCCAGCCTCCACAAGCCCATGTACTTCTTCCTAATCAACCTCTCCACCTTGGACATTCTTGTCACCACAACAACTGTCCCCAAGATGCTGTCCCTATTCTTGCTTGGGGACCGCTTCCTCAGCTTCCCTGCCTGCTTCCTGCAGATGTACCTGTTCCACAGCTTCTCCTGCTCAGAAGCCTTCATCCTGGTGGTCAGGGTCTATGACCGCTATGTGGCTATCTGCCACCCACTGCACTACCCTGTCCTCATGACCCCACAGACCAACGCTGTCTTGGCAACCAGTGCCTGGCTCACTGCCCTCCTCCTGCCCATCCCAGCAGTAGTAAGGACCTCCCAGATGGCATTTGACAGCATTGCCCACATCTACCACTGCTTCTGTGACCACTTGGCTGTGGTCCAGGCCTCCTGCTCTGACACTACCCCCCAGACCCTCATGGGCTTCTGCATCGCCATGGTGGTGTCCTTCCTCCCCCTTCTCCTGGTGCTTCTCTCCTATGTCCACATCTTGACCTCGGTGCTTCGCATCAACTCCCAAGAAGGATGCTCCAAAGCCTTCTACACCTGCAGCTCCCACCTCCTGGTGGTGGGCACCTACTACTCATCCATTGCCTTAGCCTATGTGGCCTACAGGGCTGACCTGCCCCTCGACTTCCACATCATGGGCAATGTGGTATTTGCCATTCTCACACCCGTTCTCAACCCTCTCATCTACACACTGAGGAACAAGGATGTCAAAGCAGCCATCACCAAGATTGCATGTCCCCAGTAGCCAAAGAATGCTAGGAAACCCTGATTCAAAGAAATAACTTCATCTTCTCTCATAAACATCAATAACATAGAGGGGAAAAATGGCAAATTTAGAAAGCCCAGTAGTCAGAACACTCAATCTCAAAATATAGTCCTAGGTAGTCCTCCATTGTAATCAAATAATAATTTTTTTCTTAATTCATAGAAAAAAAGAATAGGATTTTTAAATTTAATTTTAAGGTGTGAACCCCAAATTTCACAAGACTGTGAATATAATTGAGGTCACATTACCATTAATTCAAACAGTTTTGATTCTTGGAGATTCCAAGTATTTGATTAGCAAGAAACTCTGTCTTTTCCCTTGGATCTCTTCTTTCGATGTTTCTGAAAATCCCTAGCATTGCTGGCTATTGGATATGAATTATTCTTGCCCTTTTTGGTGAAATAGCAACTTAGATAGAAATATCCCTCAATAGAAAAACTCTGAAACCGCTCACATCTCAATCCTTGTGCTTGAAAATTCACTGCCACCACTGATTTTCAAAACCAGTCACACAGGAAATTTGCTTCTGCTATCTAGACCTGCGTGATGCCCTAGAAGCAGAGCATGCCCCTCACGCAGCTTATGCTCAGGCAAGCAGTGTCCCTTAGCACACCTGTTTGGGTAAAAAGCAGTAGTTATTTTAATTCTCAGCACACCATAGTTTCCCCACGGTGGCTAAGTAGAGACACCAGGTGGCTGAGTGGAGAAGTTTCTCCTTATCAGAGGTATGCTGTTCCTGGGGCCACCACCCTTTCTCAAAGTATGGTCCTAGATATTCCTCTTCCTGCCCCAAGCGGCAAGCCCAGTCTCCTTATTCCCTTCTCCTATGGCAAATTTCCTCTTGAAGACCTGTCAGGTTTGTCCATTGAGGGACATGTAGAGCAATGAAAAGTGTTAAGGGGGAACCCAGGTGACAAATATCCTCATCGTTGGCTCTTCACAGATAGCCTCATTCCAATTTCTAGAGTCCCAGTTTTTGTCAATCAAGGCAATACTGTTAACCATTCTCCCATTGCATAAGACCCAATGTAAATGGGACCTCAATGGGTGCAATTCAACAAAGGATATGATTTGTTCCTGGACTCAGCTTTCTGTGATCTCAGAGATCCTGCTATGGTCAGAAAGGGCTTCCCAAAACAGGGTGATATGAAGGCTCTGAGTTTCCTTGTTTACTGACCCTGGGCAGCTGGGATTGGGATTCATGTTCTTTTATCTAAACATTACTAATTTTGCAAGACATTTATTTCCAGCTCCTTGAAACTGATGTCTAAATGTCAGTGGGACCACATCCTTAAGGTCTAAAGGAGGTAGCCTAATAAGTCGCCTTGCCCTAGAGTTCCATGCACTATCAGAATTTAACCTAAGGATGTAGAGGGGAAATTTTTTTACTGTCGACTCCACTACCACCCAATAAACAATTCCCAAAGTACTCCTGTGTTACTACCAAAGTTCTGTCTGGGGTTTATCTGTTCAGAAGCTCCCTTCTGGTACCAATTTCAGTTTTAGGTCAGGGCTTTGGTTTGCTATGTCCCCAGATCATGACATCTTTTCATCTTCAGCTCCCCTTCTAGATGAACAAAGAATTAATCACATGTTAAGTTAATTGTAGTGATATGGAATCTCAGGCTAGTTCTACCCTCACTCAATATTTTCCTGTGGTTTCTCCTAAACATTTATCCGAGTAGACATGAAATCATAGCAACAACAACGTTTTTCACTTGTAGCTATACCTGCTAATTGGTAGTCTCTCCGTATTTCCCAAGTAAGAAAAAATTGCCTCAATTTTTGTACATCAAAGGACACTATCAAGAGAGTGAAAAGACAATCCACAGAATGGGAGAAAATATTTGCCAATCACATATCTGATAATAATTAATAATAATTATTAATAAAATAATAACGGATGATCAATAACTATTAATAAAATAATAATCAATTATTATTATTATATTAATGCATCATATAATAACTTTATTACATTAGTATATGTTATATTATATAATATTAATATTATATAATATTATATTATATTAATATTATTATTAATATTATATTAATATTATTATAATGACATAATAATTTATAATGGTAATTAATAAAATATTTAATAAAATTATTATTAATAAAATAAATCAGAAAATGATAAGTGTTGATAAGAATGTGGAGAAATTGGAACGCTTGTGCATTATTAGTAGGAATGTAAATGGTGCAGCTGCTATGGAAAACAATATGGCAGTTCCTCAAGAAATTAAACACATAAATACCACATGACCTGGTAATTCCACTTCTGGTTATATATCCAAAAGAATTGAAAGCAGGGTCCTGAAGAGATGTTTTTATCCTTATGTTCATAGCAGCATTATTCACAATAATCAAGAGGCAGAAACAACCTAAATATCCAATGACAGATGAATGGAAAAACAAAATGTGGTATATACTCTAAATGGAATATTATTCAACCTTGAAAAGGAATGAAATTCTGATACATTTTACAACATGGATGAACCTTAAAGACATTATGCTAAAGGAAATAAGCCAGACACAAAAGGATAACTATTATATTATTTCACTTACATGAGGTGCTTAGAATAATCAAATTCGTAGGGACAGATAGTAGAACAATGGTTACTAGGAGCTGAGGGGAGAGGAGAATGGGAAGTTGTTGTTTTATAAATACAGAGTTTCTGTTTGGGATGACTACAAGGTTCTGGAAATGGATAGTGGTGATGGTTGGACAACATTGTAAATGTATTTAATGCCATTGAGCTCTACACTTAAGGATGGTTAAATGGTAAATATTATGTTATGTATATGTACCATAATTTTTTAAAGTTAAATAGTTTCAAGCCAGGCCATAGATCACAGGTCACGGATAGCCTGGGAGTTGGCGGCTTTTTGTCAGATGCTGGCTCTGGACCAAACTAGCTGTGGCCAGAGGGAAATGCATGAGTTCAATCATATGATTTAACAGGGGCACCTAATCGGTGGAAGCGACTGGGGGAGGGAGGGTGAGTGGATTGGGAAGATATCAATCAAAGGATACAAAATTTCAGCTAAGCAGGAGGAATAAGTTCAAGAGATCTATTGTACAACATGATGACTATAATTAATAACAATGTATTGTATACTTAAAAATTGAAAAAGAATAGATTTTGTGTTCTCACTACAAAAAATAAGTATTTAAGGTCATATACATGTTACTTAGTTTGATTTAGCCATTCTGCAATGTATTCATATTTCAAGACATCATGTTGTACACCATAAATATATAGAGTTTTAATTAAAAAAAATTTTTTTTTAATAAAAAGAGATGAGGTTTTGCCATGTTGCCCAGGCTGGTCTCTAACTCCTGGGCACAAGTGATCTGCCCGCCTCTGCTCCACAAAGCACTAGGATTACAGGCGTGAACCACCAAGCCCAGCCAATATATACAGTTTTTGTTTATCGATTAAAATAAATAAATAAATAAATAACCTACAAAAAGAATCAGTGGAGCAGTTTGTCTTAAAAAGAAGGGTGAGAGGGAGGGAGTTTGAAGCCCTATACACTTGGTGGAGTCTTTTCACCCCTGTGAACCTGAGGTGGTGGTTGTGAAGGTATCCCTAGGCACCTTGGCTCCTCTCCATCCCCACATCCTTGACCCGGGTGCAGATGTCACCATCTGATCTCTTCTGGATGAGCACAGCATTCTCTTCACGGATCTCTCTGCTTGCGTGTCCGTGTTCCCATACATAAAGTGGCCAGAGCAGGCTTTCTGACACACAGATCTGGTCATATTACCACCCTCCATGTGACTTAAAGACTCTCTCTGATCCAGTCCTGAACGATCTGTTTGGCCTCAAGTCTCGCCATTATCTCTTGCATGGCAATTCTGAATTTCTTTTCAGTTTCTCAAACACACCAAGTTCTCATTCTCTCTTCAAACTCTAGCAAACTCTTCTCTCTTCCTGAAGCACTTTTCCTCCTTGTCCATCTCACTTGCATACATTTTATTCAGGTTCCTCCAGGGAATCATCCAGGAAATTAGAGAATTAGAAGCCTGTCCTGGCTCTTAATTCTGAAATGTGAGGTAGATGTCATTCTTTACGTGTGTGTATGTGTGTGTGTGTGTGTGTGTGTGTGTCTGTGTGTGTGAATACATACATATATATATATATATATATATATATATATATATATATGCACAGAGTGGCCAAAATTCCCAGTCACCCTATGAACGAGAGAAAGAGAGAGTCTCACTATGTTGACCAGGCTGGTCTCCAGCTCCTAGTCTCAAGAAACCCTCCCACCTCAGCCCTGCAAAGTGCTAGGATTGCAGGTGTGAACCACCACACCCAGCTGGTGCCCTGTAGCACTTTATAATTCCACCATGACGGCACTTCTTTTTTTTGGACCTTAGGCGAAAAGAGTTCAGAGCATGGCATACTCATTAGTTTCTGCAGGCCCCTTGCTTGTTTTACTTATTTTCCCCTTTCAATCTCCTTCCCACATAAGCACAAAGCATAGTGCTGCTTTGTGCATGTATGTGTAATTTTAATTTACAATAAAAGAATTGTTTCATGTCTCAATTTATTTCTTACATTTTTTACTCATTCTACTTTTTAAAGATATATTTATGTTGTTATTTATACATCTAGTTTCATTAGTTTCAACTGATACATAATATTCCATAGTATGATTTGATCACATTTTACTTTTCTCCTAGTGAAGGGCGCCTAAATTGCCTCTAACTCTTTGCTACCTTTATGTCTTGATGAATGTCCTTGTGATGTCCCTTTACAGACCCATGGAGCATTTTCCTGAAATATATACCAAGGAGTGAAATACATTAGTCATAGGGTATGCATAACCTTTAGCTAAATACAGTCCATCCTCATCGTTTGAAGATTGCAAATTTGCCTGCTTGCTAACCCCAACACTCACAGAGCTTGCAGGGTCATTCTTGAACATGCACACAGTGGCCAAAAATCTGAGTCACACTATGAGCATGTTCGTAGCTGAGATCGAACATGATGACGTTCTGCCTTCGTGGTTCAGCTCTGTAAATAAGTGTCCTTTCGGCGGGCTATTTAGAGCCAGGTTTTTCACATTTTTGTGCTCTTTTTGTTGGTGACATCACTGTTTAAAATGTTTCCAAGCATGGTGCTGAAGTGCTGTCTAGTGTTTCTAATGCAAGAAGGCTTGTGGGAAAAAAATTTTGTGTTAGATAAGCTGTGTTCAGGCTTGAGTTACAGTGCTGTTGGCCATGACTTCAATGTCAACAAATCAATAATACATGTTAAATACAATATCTTTAAACAGAAACATATGTAAAACCAGGTTATGCATTGTTTGATTGATAAAAATGTTGTAACCAGAGGCTTGCAGAAACCTAATCCTGTATTTCCCCTAGAGAAATGATTCAGTATTCACTAATTCAGTGTTTGCGGCAACTTTATAAAACATAACTACTGTAAATAATGACAGTTGACTGTACTTTGAGATTGTTTCCTAGAATGGCTGTGCCATTTACACTCCCAGCAGTAACGAACTAAACAGTTCCCATCTTTCCACATCTTCAGCAAGACTTGCTATTATCCAGTTTTCTAATTTTTGCCATTCTTATCAGGCTAAAGAGCTACTTCGTTCTGCCTAATATACACCTTTCTGATTACTAATAAATATAAACACTCTTTAAATACTTGTTAGCACTTAGCATGCCCCATTTGCAAATCTTATTGAGAAATTTTGCTCATTTCTTTGGATCTTCTATCTTATTGTATTGCTTTGCAGAACTTCCACATGTTCATGCCGTGTCAACTTTAAATTGCAAATATGTTTTCCCAGTTTGTAGTCTATCCTCCATTGAGCAGAAATCTCTAATTTGATGTAGTCAAATCTATCACATTTAAACTTTATGGCCTGTGGAGTTTCAGTCTTCTTTTTGTATCATAAAGGAATTTCCCAGCAGTTTTTTCATTAGCTTCCCAGTTTTATTTTTCAAACTTATATCTTAAAATCATGTGGAGTTCCTCTCTGTTTAAGTGTAAGGAAGAAATTCGTTTCTTTTTCTTCATACCAGAAGCCATTTTTTTCTAAAGTCTATCTTTTAAAAAACAATCTGTCCTTCCTCATTGTTTTATAGTACCATCTTTATCAATATCAAATTCCTACACACCTCATCTACCTCTGAGATATTATATTCTATTATTATTTTGTCTATTGTTATGCCAGAACAATACTATTTTATTATTGTAGCTTTGAAGTATGTCTTTTATCCTAGCTGATAATGGAAGCCCCTTCAATCCTTTGGTATTTTTAAAAATTGACTTAGCTATTTGCTTGTCTTTATTCTTTCATTTAAATTTTGGACCAGGTGTGGTGGCTCATGACTGTAATCCCAGCACTTTGGGAGGCCAAGGAGGATGGATCACCTGAGGTCAGGAGTTCGAGACCAGCCTGGCTAACATGGTGAAACCCTGTCTCTACTAAAAATACAAAAATTAGCTAGGCATGGTGGCGGGTGCCTGTAATTCCATCTACTCGGGAGGCTGAAGCAGGAGAATTGCTTGAACCCAGGAGGCAGAGTTTTCAATGAGCCAAGATCGTGTCATTGCACTGTGGGTGACAAGAGCAAAATTCTGTCTCTAAATAAATAAATAAATTTTGCAGTAAGTTTGCAAGCTCTCTCAAAAATTCAGCACAATTTTCAGGGGGTTGCATTATGCTACTCCTCCCACTTATCTGATATACCTCCTGTTTATTTGAATCTTCTTTCATTTAAGTTTTTAATTTTTTCCAACAAACTTGGTAGTCATTTTTGGTTGGATAAACTTTTTTATTTATGTTACTATCATGAAAAACATTAAAATTTTTTTCTAATTGTTATGCTAGAGAAAGAAAACCAGTTTCTAGCTAGTATATTGGTTCCCAACAACTGCCCTTATCATACTGAATTATAATTACCTTGTTGTTACTTATATGTGTTTTTATGAGAAGAATGAAGCCATGTAAGGATGGAAACTGGGTCTCTTTTTTCATCTCTGTATCCACAGCACCTCTCAGAGGGCCTGGGACACAGAGTGGCTTAATTAGTTCAGCCCATGGCCCATGGTGTCACTCACCATTAGTTCCCTCCCTCTCTCTGAACAAACATTTCATCAGATTCTACATTGCATGGATGGATAGACTCATGTCCAGAGAGAGAGGACCAGAGAAATTAAAGAAAAACTAGAGCTACAGCCCCAGTGTCCTGGCTGAGGTCCATTTCATTTCCATTAGGCTGTCTTTGCTCATTAAGTGCCCCTCCCCTTAGCCTTACAAGAATAATGAGTAAAAACAAAGTCAAAGGTCCATTCTCCTCAAGAGGCTTGATAATATGGAGGGTGATTCATGGCGACACAGAATTCCAGGGTGCCCCTTCCTTCAGTGCCTGATCCTCTACACCAGGGGTTCTCAAACTTTAGTGTGCATAGAAATCATAGTGACAGCTCATGGAAACACAGGTGCCTGGGCTCTAACCTGATTTTTTAAATCACATAGATCTTGGGTGGTGCTGAAGGATTTGCATTTCTTTTCTTTTTTTCTTTTTTTGTTTTGTTTTTTGAGATGGAGTCTTGCTGTGTCACCCAGGCTGGAGTGCAGTGGTGCGATCTCGGCTCTCTGCAACCTCCGCCTCCTGGGTTCAAGTGATTCTCCTGCTTCAGCCTCCCAAGTAGCTGGGATTATAGGCATACGCCATCACACCTGAATAATTTTTGTATTTTTAGTAGAGACAGGGTTTCACCATGTTGGCCAGGCTGGTCTCAAACTCCTGACCTCAGGTGATCCATCCACCTCGGCCTCCCAAAGTGCTGGGATTACAGGCGTGAGCCACTGCACTCAGCTGGGTTTGCGTTTCTAACAGACGAAAGCACATAGCAAGCACTCAGTAAGCATTAGCTTTTAATATTATTGTGCAGAATTGATTAATTTAATGTCATCCCCATAATATTACTCAGTGTTGCCCAATAACTTTCTCCTTAAAGATAGTGGAAGAAAAATGTTTTACATAAAAGCAAACTATTTTCCTTTTTTTGCTGGGTAATGAAATGTTTCGTATCCAGCTAGATTCTTTTTTGCCTTAGCTGACAGGAACTCAGCTGCTTCCTCATCTTTTGCACCTCTCTTGTTCAAGTGCCTAAAAATATCAATTGTTCTTCTCTCTCATCCTAAATTATTTTTTGTTATGTTTTTTCCTTTTTTAAAAACTTTGTCTATAGTTTCTAAAGCTATCTCAAATCTTTCTGATACATAAAATATAAATAAATATATATGTATTATAATATAAATGCATAGATATAATTATGAAGACTTCTGCTTAAAACAAATTAATGACCATCAGAAAAACCTTCAGGAGTGTATTAAGTCCATTCTTGCAATGCTATACTTGAGGTTGGATAATTTATAAAGAAAAGAGGTTTAATTGGCTCATGGTTCTACAGGCTGTATAGGAAGCACGATACTGGCATCCGCTTGGCTTCTTGGGAGGCTGCAGGAAAATTACAATCACTGCAGAAGGCCAAGGGGGAGCAGGCACTTTACATGGCCAGAGCAGGAGCAAGAGACAGAGTGAGGGGGGAGGTGCCACACACTTTTAACAACCAGATCTCACAAGAACTCACCCACTATGATGAGAACAGCACCAAGGGGATGGTGCTAAACCATTCATGAGAATTCCACCCCCATGATCCAATCACCTCCCACCAGGCCCCACTTTCAACATTGGGGATTATAATTTGACATGAGATTTGGGCAGGGACACGATCCAAACCATATCAAGGAGTAAATATTATTTTGTGTTACCTTTTATTCTCAGTAGATTGTCTTGAATAATCTCTAGTTTCAGGGAAATTTCCTGTCCCTAAGCTGCTTAATTAATGCTCCTTATGGAGAGGTGGCTATCAGACCTGAGTAGTATGAAGGAAACATTAGGGTGCTACTGAATATCAGACCCTAGACAAAGCCAACACTTGCTGTATGGCACCTTGCAAGAGCCTTGTGAGATTCCACTGGCATTTCTGTATCTTACTGGATGACTCCTCTAGGTTCCAGAGGCATAATGTTCAGAGAAGGAGTCCTAGCCCCCAGAAAGCTCAGAGAGCCCTAGGAAAAGGTCTGGGGAAGGAACCTATTGTCCTCTCCAATAGGCTCATCTGCCCAGTTTGGGATCCTATTCATGTGAGTGGTCACCAGGGAAGGCTTGGGCACCCTAGGCATAAAAAGAAAAGAAACAGCCCTAAGAAGATGGGGTGGCATGGGTTGGGGGTGCAGCAGATTCGGGCTCTAGGCTCTGAGGGAGACTGTGAGGTACCTGGGCAAGGATCAGATCAGGTTCAAGATGGGACAATCAGAACAGAAACTGACCCCTGGGACTGTAAATTCACCATCCACCCCAGTGCCTCCTTATAAAGGTCTGAGTTGCCAAATATGGTTCTTTCCTGACTTTAAGTCCCTGACAGCTCAGAGATTCTAGGGTCAGCAGACCAGGGGTCTGAGCCCAAGCTTCTCTGATTTGGAAGACACATGACCCCCAAGGCAAGATTCTGAGATTCAAGATTTTCCTTCAAATATCCTAATATTCTATTATGTTAAAACCATTCTTAGAGTGTAAGATTCTAAAGTTCTCAGGTTTGAGGTCTATGGTTTGAGATTGTAAAGTTTTAAAATTTAGAAACAAAGATTCCAAGGGGAAGAATGTAAACATCTAAAATTTCATGATTTTAGATATTTTAGATTTTTGGAGACTAATATGCTAAAATCTTTAGAATCTAAGTGTCAATGATTGCAAATTCTTAAAATTTTAAGTCTAAGAGTCTAACAATTTGGGATCTTTAGCTCTATGATTTTATACCTATTCACTGGTGGTACCTGAACAAATAAATAAACTTTCCAGCCCACCTGCCAGGAAGTGCTTGGCACCTTCCAAGATGATACTCAGGGGCAAACCTACATGAAGGTCATAGCTGCCAAATGGTTCAGTCACTTCCTGGTAAGGTCAGATCATTTATGATGTGAACCTCTTCTCCACCTGCAACATCTTCACTGTGGTGCTGGAATGGATACCTATTACTTTCCTGTGTGCCCAGCAGCTCTTGTTTTTAGGAACTGCAATTCCGCCAACTCCATGTGATTCCAGTGGGGCTGGTGACCACACAGCACC
The DNA here is from genome assembly GCF_037993035.2 of Macaca fascicularis. Classification (NCBI taxonomy): domain Eukaryota; kingdom Metazoa; phylum Chordata; class Mammalia; order Primates; family Cercopithecidae; genus Macaca; species Macaca fascicularis. The sequence continues at coordinate 73,928,895 of NC_088388.1, read as the reverse complement.
ACGTTCACCACCTCAAGGATGGGCATGCGACCCGGTCTAACTAGAAAATTCCCATGTCCTGAACGCAGCAATTCTTCCACAAATGAGCCAATACTTCATACGAGAGACAATTGTGCACTTTCATCACTTGGGATCAGGAGCTGCAAGGATGGAGTAAGCTCTGTTAGTCAGGATTTGCTACTGGCCAACTCCACCATCCAGGGAAAAGAGCCAGGGCTGAGTTATTCATTAGGGACAGCAGAAAAGTGCCTTGGGCCCACTATACTTTCAGGAGCCCATGAAAATGTTTTAACTCTTTTAAAATCAGAAGAAAAGAAATACAGTTCAGCCTGGATTTATTCAACTTTATACCCATGCAACTGTAAAAATATAATTTTTAATATTGTTGTATGGAGGGAGGAACCCAAAAAGCAAAAGTACCAAGGGCCTGTGAAAGTTATAATGTGACTCTGGAAAGGACTTACCTGAGAATGAAACCAATATGGGGAAAATATCTTTGAGAGATGGAGCAAAACAGAATGATTGGTTGAATTCTTGGGTCAGCCACATTAGAAGCCAAACAGTCCCCGTGGACATCCCAGTTAAGTGAACAAATGAATTTTGTGTTTACTCAAGCTGGTGTGTTGGACGTTGTCATTATCTTGGCTGCCCAGAAGCTTCCTATGTTTGAAGAGTTTCCCACCTTCTCCTGCCACTGAAGAAGCCTTTACTTGCTTTCCAACCTCCCTTGCAAGTAGAGCTCAGACATATGACCCAGATCTCTGACCCCATATAGATTTCGTGAGATATCTAATATCCTTTGGTAAAATTATCTGTTGATTAAACCAGTCAGAGTTGTTTTCTGCTATTTGCTAGACTGGTACAGCTAGTTTGAGCTGAACTTCTACCCTGTGCAACCAAAAATGTTTTGACTAATACAGAGCAGAGCTCTCCTCTGCCTGTCCTTTTTCAGGGTTCAGAGACATCAGTTGTTGTATCTTCCCAACAGTCCAGCTACTTTGTCCCTGGAGAAAGGATAGGTCAGGGTGAGTCCTACCCAGGACAGGATCACAGGGACCAGAACAGCTGCAGAGCACAGCTTGAAAAGTCAGTGTGATTTCAAGACTCCTTAATGTTTTTGTCCTTTTTCTCCCAGACTCCAGCCTCTTCTTTACTCAGGACTTTACTTCTGACATCATCTTTAGAAGGTGGGGTGCAAAGAAAAATTATTTTGTTTGTTTCCTTCTCCCACCCACAAGCACCATAGACATTCTCCCACAGGAAAGTATAAGAAAGATGCCTCCAAGTTGCCTAGATGGATGAACCTGGAGACAAAATCTGAACCAGCTGCAAGGACAAGGCTGCTAGGAAAAGCAGCTGATGGAGAAAAGCTCAGGAGGAGGAAATACTCCCAAGAGCGCTGTGGAGAGAGGACAAGGGAAGGGCTCAGGAGACTCAGACCTACAATTTAGTCTAAGTACCTGTGAAGTGGTCTCTCTGCCCCATGGCCGCACAGCCAGCACTATTGCCTCATTCACCACCACCATCCTGAGGCCTTCGTCCCAACCCATCCTGTACTCCCAACCTGATTCTAGTATTCTGAAGATACTGACTCCTCATTCTCTTTCCCACTGATGATCTTGTATTCCCCTACAGATCTGATGCTTCAGATCTGTATCAACTGCCTTATTTGAGTATAGCCCCTACTTTGCTCTTGGGCCTCTTGCTCATCTCAATTCTGCTTCATCTTCTGATTGTACCTGTGTCCTCTCATTACCCTGCAAGGCCTGGAGGTGGAGACCAGGTGATATGGTTTGGATATTTGTCTCTGTCCAAATCTCATGTTGAGATGTAATCCCCAATATTGGAGGTAGGGAGCCTAGTGGGGGTGTTTGGGTCATGGGGGTGGATCCCTTATGGTGTGGTGCTGTCCTTACCATAGTAAATGAGTTCTCATGACATCTGGTTGTTTAAAAGTGTGTGGCACCTCCTACCTCCCTTGCTCCTGCTCCCGCCATGTGCAATGCCTGCTCCCTCTTCACCTTCCACCATGATTGTAAGCTTCCTAAGGCCTCCCCAGAAGCAGATGCCAGTGCCATGCTTCCTGTACAGACTGCAGAACCCTAAGCCAATTAAACCTCTTCTCTTACAAATTACCCAGTCTCAGGTATTTCTTTATAGCAATGCAAGAACAGCTTAATAAACCAGGTGTAAGTCTTCTCAGTCCTTGGGACTCAGCACAGAGTCTGGCACAGAACAGGGGCTAAATCTTGTGACCGAATGAATTGTATGGTGAATAGCAGGTCATCAGTGGATGTTGGTTGATTGGTTTTACAAATGTACTCATTTAATAGAGATGTTTCTTGGATTAATTTACTGATGACTTCCAGGTTACAAAAAAGAGAGAGGCTCTCCCTCTTCCCAATGCCTAAATGGAGGGAAGATAAAAAGTAAAAAGAAAATTGTTTACCAGAAGATTATTTGGTATCCTTGAAGTAGAAATCCCAGTGAATGCAATGGAAAGTGTATTCAAAGATAAACAGCAGAAAAGTTCCTTGAAATAAAGAACTAATTCTGCAGCACTCTAGGGTACCTATTCTTATTTCAAGAATAATTGGTGCAGGAAGATCAATACCTACACATACCTTGATTAAGTTATCAAACTTCAAGGATAAAGATAAAATATTTCAAGCACTTCAGAAGGAAAAGTCTTCTCCTCAGCATTATTCAATGTCACAACATTGTGGAACAATGTCTCTGAAGTCATTCAAGCCCAAAGGCAACAGGCAAATATTCTCAGGAATTCAGAAAGTACAGCACCTATGAGCTTTTCATTAAAAAACCTACTACATAAAGAAATTCAGAAAACCAATGGTTAAGTCAAAATAAAGCATTATGGAATAGAGAAGCAGTGATAAATGAATGATTATGAGGACTGCAAAATCTGTTTAAATGTAGAACTAGGACTAAAGAACTTTGGGAATTATAACTACACAGTAGAAATCAATGTTTTAAACCTTGACCAAATAAAATTAATGATATAACTAACATTTCTGAGGATCAAAGGAAAGTGAGAATAAGTGTACAAAGTTAACAGAGTCATGCATCACTTAAAGTCAGAGATATATTCTGAGACATGCATTAGGCAACATCATTAGGCAACGTCATAGTGTGCTTACACAAACCTGGATGGCATAACCTACTACACAGCTAGGCTCTATGGCATAGCCTGTTGCTTCTAGGCTACAAACCTGTACAGCGTGTTACTATACTGAATACTGTAGGCAATTATAACACAATGGTAACTATTTGTCTGTCTAAATGTATCTAAACAGAAAAGGTACAGTAAAAATATGATATAAAAGATGAAAAGGCTACATCTGCATAGGCCACTTACCATGAATGGAGCTTGCGATACTGGAAGTTGCTCTGGGTGAGTCAGTGAGTGAGTGGGGAGTGAATGTGAAGGCCTAGGACATTACAGTACACTACTGTAGAGTTTACAAATACTGTATACTTAGGCTACATTAAATTTGTTAAAAATATTTTCCTTTTCAATAATAAATTAACCTTAGCTTACTATAACTTTTTAACTTTATAAACTTTTAAATGTTTAGAAGCTTTTTGACTCTTTTGTAATAACACTTGGCTTAAAACACAAATATACTGTACAGTTGTACAAAAATATCTTTATATCATTGTTGTATAATTTTTTTCTATTAAAAAATATTTTTTACTGGCTGGGTACGGTGGTTCATGCCTGTAATCCCAGCACTTTGGGAGGCTGAGGCGGGCGGATCACAAGGTCAGGAGATCGAGACCATCCTGGCTAACACAGTGAAACCCTGTCTCTACTAAAACAAAAAATTAGCTGGGCATGGTTGCGGGCACCTGTAGTCCCAGCTACTTGGGAGGCCGAGGCAGGAGAATGGTGTGTCCCCGGGAGGCAGAGCTTACAGTGAGCCGAGATCACGCCACTGCACTCCAGCCTGGGTGACAAAATGAGACTCTGTCTCAAGAAATATACATATATATATATACACACACACACATTTATTTACCTTTAATGTTTTTGCTCAAAACTAAGACAGAAACACACACATTAGCCTGGGCCTACATGGGATCAGGATCATCAGTATCACTGTTTTCCACCTCCACATCTTGTCCCACTGGAAGATCTTCAGGGGACAATAACATGTATTGAGCTGTCCTTCTTCTGGAATACCTCCCAAAGGACCTGCCTGAGGCTGTTTTATAGTTAACTTTTTTTAGTAAGTAGGAGTACGTTCTAAAATAATGATAAAAAGCATAGGATAGTAAATATACAAACCAGTAACATAGTCCTTTATTATTATCAAGTATTATATAATATAGATAATTGTATGTGCTATACTCTTATATGATTGGCAACACAGTAGCTTTGTTTATACCAGTGTCACCACAAACACATGAGTAATGCATTGCATCATGAGGGCTATGATGTCACTAGGTAATAAGAATTTTTTTTTTTTTTTCAGATGGAGTCTTGCTCTGTCACCCAGGCTGGAGTGCAATGTCACAATCTCGGCTCACTGCAACATCCGCCCTGGGCTCAAGTGATTCTCCTGCCTCATCCTCTCGAGTAGCTGGGATTATAGGCATGTGCAACCACGCCCAGCTAATTTTTGTATTTTTAGTAGAGACGGGTTTTTACCATGTTGCCCAGGCTTGTCTTGAGCTCCTGACCTCAGGTGATACACCCGCCTCAGCCTCCCAAAGTGCTGGGATTAGGTAATAAGAATTTTACAGGCTAGGCGCAGTGGCTTATGCCTGTAATCCCAGCATTTTTGGAGGCTGAGGCAGAAGGATCACTTGAGGCCAGCTCGAGCAACATAGTGACACGCAGTCTCTACAAAATTTTTAAAAATCCGCCAGGTATGGTGGCATGTGCCTGTAGTCCTTACTACTTGGGAGTCTGAGGTGGGGGGATTGCTTGAGCCTGAAAGGTTGAGGCTGTAGTGAGCTCTGATGCCTCCACTGCACTCGAGTCTGAGGAACATAGTGAGACCCTGTCTCCAAAAAAATTTCTTTTTCAGTTCCATTATACTCTTATGGGATTATCATTGTATATGTGGTCCATCATTGACAGAAACGTTATACATGCATGACTGTTTCTTCTAAAATTGAAATGAGAAATTTAAAAAAATGACTCCAACTTCAGTGTTTTTCATAATCTTTTAATTTCTTAATCCTTATGTTTCTTTAACGAGTTAACATCTCTTGAGCTGAAGATACATTTATCTGAAGTTCGTTGATTTCTTTAGTTTCACCTCAGTTCTTTTTTTTTTCTCTTAAGTAAAATAAAAGTTATTTAATAGGTGCAGGGTTTCAGTTTGGGAAAATGTAAAAATTCTGGAGATGGATAGTGGTAATGATTACACAACAATGTGAATGTACTTAATGCCACTATATTGTACACTTGAAAATGATTAAAAATTTAAAAAATTCCTGTTCTCTTAGGAAAGCACTAACTGTGGTTGGCCATATAAACAAGTAAGCACCAGAACTGGATTTCAAACCTGTTCTAATCAATTCTGCTATAGGTATGGTAGAGAGAGCTCCTAACAGACTTCCTCTCCTTTCCACCCTTCCCCACAGATAACAATTATAAACTCTGGGGAAATTTTTTTTTTTAACTACTTGAAGATTCTGGAGAGCAACAAAAAGCAGGCAGAGCCTAAAGAAATGTCAAAAACTTGAAAAAAAGTATAAGTGCAGGATGATTTTCCTGATTTTACATACTACAGTTATAATGCCAAGCACAATGACTAACACTTTAATAGAAAATCTGCGTCCCTCAAGTCAGAAGAACCAGAAGACAGATGAGAACAACCATCATGTCTGAAAAGTCAGCAGTAAGATGGGGTAGGGAAGTCAGGGTAGACCAAGATACATTATAATCAAATTGTCAAAAGACAAAGAGAGAATCTTGAAAGCAGCAAGAGAGACCTGAATAGTCACATGCAGGGGATCCTAAGGAAGACTTACAGCTGAGTTTTCATCAGAAATCACAGAGACCAGAGGGCATCCAGAAAGGAAAGAACCAGAGAGAAGATTGAGTTCTATGTAGAAACTCTTCCTACATTCCCGGGATGACCCTGAACCATGAGTGTCTGGGGAAAACTCAAATCAGCATGCAGCTAAGTCTTAACAAACTTAATTGATACTTTAGTTACAACTGACTGCAAGCAACACCAAACTTATAGTTTGAGTCCAATCAAGTAATTTGCTTTAAAAAAATCAACCAAGTAACATCACTGAGAATGATGAAATAGAAAGTGCCAAGAATTTGTTTCTCTACTGAAGCAACCATGGAGTTGGCAAAAACTAACAGAATCAAACTTTTTTAGAACCCTGGATCCAATTAAGAAAAAAACTTACAACAACCATGGAGTATTTCATGAAGAAAGAGGTGCTACATTTTAGCATTTAAGGAAATCTCTTTCAAGACACTGACTAACCACTGAACTAACAGATATAGAATTCAGTGACCATATACAACAAAGAATACAGTCTTTGCCAAAAACAGTTTGAAAAAGTCACAAAAGAAAAAGATGATGGCAGCACATAACAAACAACAGCAGCAAACTCTGGGGAGGGTGAGGAGAATCTGATTTCCAGAGTTACCACATTAGAATACTCAAAATGTCCAGTTTTAAACCAAAAATTTATAAGGCATGCAAAAAAACAGGAAAATATGGCCCATTTACAGAAAACACAAATTAACAAAAACTATCCTTGAGGTAGCTCAGACATTGAGCTTCCTAGACGAAGAGTTTAAAATACTTGTCTTTAGTATGTTCAAAGAGTTAAAGGAAACTATGAACAAAGAAACAAATAAAACCAAAAGATGTCTCAATAAATTAAGGATACCAATAAAGAAAGAAAACTTATAAAAAGGAACTAAGTAGAAATTATGGAGTTGAAAACTATAACTGAAGTGAAAATGTTTATTATGTGGGTTCAACAGCATATTTGAGCAGGCAGTACAAAGAATCAGTGAATTTGAAGATAGGTCAATTGAGATTACCCAATTGGAGGAGCAGAGAGAAAAAAGAATGAAGAAAAATAAGCAGAGCTTACAAGACCTGTGATACATCATCAAGCACACCAACATATGCATTATGAGAGTACCAGAAGGAGAGGAGAGAAAGGTACAAAATGAATATTTGAAGAAATAATAGCCAAACATTTCCCAAATTTGCTGAAAGACATCAATCTACACATCCAAGAAGCTAAACAAAAAACCTCAAATAGGAGAAACTCAAAGACATTCATACCAATATACATTATAATCAAATGTCAAAAGACAAAGAGAGAGTCTTGAAAACAGCAAGAGAGACCTGAATAGTCACATGCAAGGGATCCTAAGGAAGATTTATAGCTGATTTCTCATCAGAAACCATGGAGACCAGAGGGCAGTGAATTGATATATTTAAAGTGATAAAAGAAAAAAAGTCTGTCAACCAATAATTCTATATATGGCACAATGATTCTTCAAAATGAAATAGAAATTAAGACATTCTCAGATAACAAAGGTTGAGGGAGCTCATCACCAGCAGACCTTCCCTATAAGAAATACTAAGGAAAGTTCTTTAGGATAAAATGAAAGGACAGTAACAATAAATTGATGCCACATAAAGAAAAAAGATAAGATCTCTGGTAAAGACAACTACACAGATAAATATAAAAATCCAGTATTAGTGTATGTTTGGTTTACAAATCACTTCTTTTTTCCTATATGATTTAAAAGACAAATGAATACAAGAAAAATTATTAATCTATGTTAACCAGAACACAATTTCTAAAGATGTAATTTGTGACAATAACATAAAGGAGGAGAAAACAGCAGTACAGGCACAGACTTTCTGTATGCTATTGAAGCTAAGCAGGTATCAATTCAAACTAGATTATTATGAATTTAGAATATTAGTTGTAATCCTTAGGGTAACCATTAAGAAAGTATCTTTGAAATATCCAGAAAAAAAATATGAGGAGGGAATCAAAATGGCACACTACAAGAAAACCAACTAAACACAAAAGAAGGCAGTAATGAAGGAATTAAGGAACAAAAAAAGATACAACATAAAAAACAAATAGCAAAATGGCAAAACAAGCCCTTCTTTACCAGTAATTTTTTAAAATGTAAATGGATTATACTCTCCAGTTAAAAAGCGGAAATTAGAAGAATGTATTTTTTAAAAGGTATTATCCAGCTATATACTATCTATAAAAGACTCATTTTAGATCCAAAGACAAATACATTGAATGTGAAAGTATATCAAAATATATCTCATCTGGGGAAAGATGGCAGATAGGAGGCAGGACTAGCTTGCAGCTCCCACTCAGATGGACAGGACAGTATGTGGAGACTTTTGCTCCAAGAGCTACCACAGGAACATACCAGGAAAGCCAAGAGAATCTATAGAGCCTTTGAAGGAACTGGATCACCAAATCAGGCTCCCTGAGATGCCAAAAAACTGTGAGTCTGCTTGGTTTCTCAACAGGAAGGCTCGTGGTCTGGGGCAAATTCTCAGCCTAGGTCACTGGCTGCCTAGAAATAGACATGGTGCTGTTGTGGGGGCACAGTGGGAGTGAGGCTGGCCTTTAGCACTGTGGGCTGCATGGGAGCAAGGTGAGGTCTTAGACTGCCAACTTTCCCCCAATTCCCTAGTGACTCAGCAGAGGCAGCCATAATCCCCTTGGGAATATAACTCCATTGGACAGGGAACCACACCCCCATATGATACAGGAGCCACAGCAAGCCCTGCCAAATGAGAAGCTGAGCTCAGACACACCTATCCCTGCTCCCACCTGGTGGTGTTTCTCTACATGCCCTGCTAGCTTAAGACAAAAGTTATAATCTCTTGGAAGCTCTATGGCCCTGCCTACTGCCTGAGAAACCAGAATACTTAACCAGGTTTGCATCCTTCCTATAAAACCACAGCTGATGTGATCTTGCAAGTGCCACCTCCTGACTGAAGGTCAATCAACACAAAACCAGTGCATTAAACAAAAACACAACCAAGGACCCTCACAGAATCCACTTCACTCTCCTGCTACCTCCACCAGAGCAGGCGCTGGTAGCCACAGCTCTAAGACCTGAAGATAGATCATATCACAGGACTCTTTGCAGACACTCCTAGGACCAGCCCAAAGCCTGGTAGCTCCACAAGGTGGCTAGATTCAGAAGAGCAAGAACAGTCACTACAGTTCAGCTCTCAGGAAGCCCCATTCCTAGGTGAAGCGGGAGAACACCACATCAAGGGAGCACCCGGTGGGACAAAAGAATTTGAACAGCAGCCCTTGAATCCCAAATCTTCCCTTTGACATAGTCTACCCAAATAAGAAGGGATTGGAAAAACAATTCTGATAATATGACAAAGCAAGGTCTTTAACACCAAAAGATCACACCAGCTTACAGTGTGAACTCAGAAAATCTGAAATAGGTCTCAATTTAGGAAGTTTGTTTTGCCAAGGTTGAGTTTGTTTTGCCCGTGACACAGCCTCAGGAAGTCCTGACGACTTGTGCCCAAGGTGGTCGGGGCACAGCTTAGTTTTATACAGTTTAGGGAGACATGAGACATTAATCAACATATGTAAGAAGTACATTGGTTTGGTCTGGAAAGGCAGGACAACTTGAAGCAAAGGTAGGAAGACTCAAAGTGGGGAGGAGGTTTCCAGGTCACAGACAGGTGAGAGGAACAGTTGCATTCTTCTGAGTTTCTAATCAGCCTCTTCAAAGGAGGCAAGTGAGTGGAGGGGTGACTTTGAATAGAATGGAAGGCAGGTTTGCCCCAAGCAGTTCCCAGCTTGACTTTTCTCTTTAGCTTAGTGATTTAGGGGCCTCAAGATTTACTTTCCTTTCACAACAGCAATGGATCCAAATCAAGATGAAATCTCTGAATTGCCAGAAAAAGAATTCAGAAGGTCAATTATTGAGTTAATCAAAGAGGTATCAGAGTAAAGTGAAGTCCAACTTAAAGAAATCAAAAACATGATACAGGATATGAAAGGAACATTATTCAGTGAAATAGATAGCATAAATAAAAAACAATCACAACTTCTGGAAATCAAGGACACACTTAGAGAAATGCAAAATGCACTGGAAACTCTAAGCAATAAAATTGAAGGAGCAGAAGAACTTCAGACCTCAAAGACAAGGTTTTTGAATTTACTGAATCCATCAGAGACAAAGAAAAAATAATTTTAAAAAATGAACAGAGCCTCCAAGGAGTTCGGGACTATGTTAAACGTCCAAACCTAAGAATAATTGGTGTTCTCAAGGAAGAAGATAAATCTAAGAGTATGGAAAACATACTTGAGGAAATAATTGAGGAAAACTTCTCCAGCCTTGCTAAAGATCTAGACATTCAAATACAAGAAGCTCAAAGAACACCTGGGGAATTCATCACAAAAAGATCATTGCCTAGGCACATAGTCATCAGGTTATCTAAAGTCAAGACAGGAAAGAATCTTAAGAGCTGTGAGGCAAAAGCATCAAGTAACCCATAAAGGAAAACCTATCAGATTAACAGCGGAGTTCTCAGTAGAAACCCTACAAACTAGAAGGGATTGAGATTCTATTTTTAGCTTCCTTAAACAAAATAAGTATCAGCCAATAATTTTGTATCCAGTGAAACTAAGCTTCATAAATGAAGGAGAGATACATTCTTTTCCAGACAAACAAATGCTGAGAGAATTCACCAGTACCAAGCCAGGACTACAAGAACTGCTAAAAGGAGCTCTAAATCTTGAAACAAATCCATGAAATACACCAAAACAGAACCTCCTTAAAGCATAAGTCTCATGGGACCAAATAACAATAACACAATTAAAAAAAAAAAACAAAAACCCCAAGGTATTCAAGCAAAAAAATAGCATGATGTATAGAATAGCTCTCCACATCTCAACACTAACATTGAATGTAAATGGACTAAATGCCGTGCTTAAAAGATACAGAATGGCAGAATGGGTAAGAATTCACCAATCAAGTTTCTACTGTCTTCAGGAGACTCACCTAACACATACAGATTCACATAAACTTAAGATAAAGGGGTGGAAAAAGATATCCCATGCAAATGGACACTAAAAGCGAGCAGGAGTAGCTATTCTTATATCAGACAAAACAAACTTTAAAGCAACAACAGTTAAAAAAGACAAAGAGGGACATCATATAATGATAAAAGGACTAGTCCAGCAGGAAAATATCACAATTCTAAATATATATGCACCTAACACTGGAGCTCTACAATTTATAAAACAATTACTACTTGACCTAAGAAATGAGATAGACAGTAACACAATAATAGTGGGTTGGACTTTAATACTCCACTGACAGCACTAGACAGGTTATCAAGACAAAGTCTACAAAGAATCAATGGACTTAAACTATATTCTACAACAAAAGGACTTAACAGATATTTACAGAACATTCTACTCAACAGCTGCAGAATATACATTCTATTAATCAGCACATGGCACATTCTCCAAGATAGACCATATGATAGGTCACAAAACAAGTCTCAGTAAATTTAAGAAAATCGAAATTGTATCAAGTACTCTCTCATACCACAGTGGAATAAAACTGTAAATCAACTCCAAAAGGAACCCTCAAAACGACACAAATACATAGAAATTAAATAACCTGCTCCTGAATGATCACTGGGTCAACAATGAAATCAAGATGGAAATTTAAAAATTCTTTGAACTGAATGATAATAGTGATGTCACCAGTGGAGAGTGTCCAGGCTCTTGGCATCTTGAACAAAGAATTGGACAAAATGTACAAACAAAGCAAGGAAGGGAGGAAGGGGTTTTCTGAAAATGAAAGTACACTTCACAGCGTGGGAGTGGGCCTGAGCATAGGAACTCAAAGGCCCCATTACAGAATTGTGGGGAGTTTAAATACCCCCTAGAGGATTCCATTGGTTACTCTGGGTACACCCTATGTAAATGGAGAGGATGAAGTAAAGTTACAAAGTCATTTACAGCGTACGCCCTATGGAGAGGATATTTCCTGTCATAGCTGAAGTGTGAATCAGCTTTATGTTCCCTGCCTCCAGACCCTATTTTCCTGTCTCGGTGACATAACTTATCAAAACCTGTGGAATACATCAAAAGCAGTGTTAAGAAGAAAGTTCATACCATTAAATGCCTACATCAAAAAGTCTGAAGGAGCACAAATAGATAATCCAAGGTCACGTCTCATGGAACTGGAGATGTAGCAGGACAAGCCACAGACAAAACTCCTCAGACACTGGGTTAAAGAATGAGGGAGCTTTATTCGACTGGGAGCTTCAGCAGACTTGCATCTTAAAAGCTGAGCTCCCCAAGTGAGCAATTCCTGTCCTGTTTAATGGCTTACAACTCTAAGGGGGTCTGCGTGAGAGGGTCGTGATGGATTGAGCAAGCAGGGGGTACGGGATTGGGGGCTGCATGCACCGGTAATTAGAAGAGAACAGAACAGAACAGGACAGGGATTTTCACAATGCTTTTCCATGCAATGTCTGGAATCTATAGATAGCACAGCAGTTACGTCAGGGGTTGATTTTTAACTACCAGGCCTAGGGTATGCGTCGGGCTATGTGCCTGTGGATTTCATTTCTGCCTTTTAGTTTTTACTTTTTCTTTCTTTGGAGGCAGAAATTGGGCATAAGACAATATGAGGGGTGGTCTCCTCCCTTATTCCCCCTTGAGAACTTCACTCATTAGTGGGAGTTCTCACTTTCACCCTCACTGCCCATGTCTTCTTATAGGATAGATAGTGATTTATATAGTATACTTGTGCTGAAGCATTTTGGTGAACTAAGGTAGCGATGAAGCTTTTTATCATTTGAAGGAGTACAGGTAGCAAACAAGGGAGTAGTAAGAAGGTTCCTATTACTATTATAATCTCTATTATAAGAGTTTTAAATCCTCCTAGCGCTGGGAACCATTTTCTAAACACGGCCCTAGGATTAAATCCATGCTACACTTGCATGGGCACATGTGCCAGTTTTGTCATATCTCTAACTATGTCTTCAACTACTTGCCCTTGATCATCTATGTGTAAACAGCAATTGGTAAGGTTAAATTTCCCACAGACCTCTCCCTCAGCTGCTAGCAAGTAGTCAAGAGCCAACCTATTTTGATAGATAGCATTTCTCATCTGAGTTTCTTGCCGGGTCAGAATAGTCAAGACTCTGCCGGTTTTATTAGTGATTATTTCTAAGACAGCTTGTAACTGTATGATTTGGTTGAGCATGTAAATGGGAGTCCAGTATCCCCATAAGCCATCTTGTGCCTAAGTAGCAGGTCCATAGTATTGTATGACTTTCTTAGGGGGCTGTTTATCATCTTTCCAATTAGCTATAGCTATGTTTCTCTTTCGGCGGGAAGCATAAACAGGGAAGCCCAGGAGTTTGCCTGTTTTTATGGGCAGTAGGAAGAAGAAAGGTTTAATAGTGCCAATAACACAACTACCTGCCCACTGGTTGGGTAATCTGGCATAAGCTCTATGCCCGCATATCCAGTATAATCCAGTGGGGATATGTCCAGTCCTGGTGGAACTCCGGGTGGGCCCACACGGTTTGCAACTTTGGGAATTTACTAAATGGATTCTTTTTAGTATGGTTTAGACCTCACCAGGTGACTGTTTTTAATTTTATTTTAAAAACTGTGACTGGCCGGGCATGGTGGCTCATGCCTGTAATCCCAGCACTTTGGGAGGCCAAGGTGGTGGATCACAAGGTCAAGAGATCAAAACCATCCTGACTTAACATGGTGAAACCCTGTCTCTACTAAAAATACAAAAACAATTAGCCAGGTGTTGGCAGGCGCCTGTAGTCCCAGCTACTCAGGAGGCTGAGTCAGGACAATGGCGTGAACCAGGGAGGTGGAGTTTGCAGTGAGTTGAGATTGCACCACTGCACTCCAGCCTGGGCGACAGAGGGAGGGCAAGACTCTGTCTCAAAACAAACAAACAAACAAACAAAAAAACAAAACTGTGACCATAGGGGGTTCAGATGGGTTATAACACACGTCAGGCTGGTCACTTCTTGGGCTACACACCTTGTACTGGGTGGCATTATACAAACAAGTCCTTTTTAGAGTTCCAGCACATTTGTAATAACTATAGAAGAAAAAGACAGTTTTAACTTTTTGCTCTACCTTAGTGACCTGATGTATATGCTGGGAACAGCCCTTAGTTTGAGGAAGGTCAGTTGAAGTCCGTACTGTACAAGTCCAAAACTTAAGGAAAATAAGTCCCACAGTGAGTTTCCTCATGCTTTGGCTGTGTGTGGACCAGTCAGCTTCTTGGTGTGACTGGAGCAGCGCTTGCCATCTTGTTCAGGGTCACTTTGTAGGGATTGTCCGGGCTTGGTCTCTCCTCCCAGGTCTCAGGTGCTGCGGGTTTCACGCAGCTGCGGTAGATCCAGGCTGGGATTCCTTTCACTTTTACGGCTGTGGGAGTGGTCAAGATGACGGTCTGGGGTCCTTTTCACCGTGGCCGCAAGGGGGCTTGTTCTAATCCTTGATCTACACCCGATCATTTTTGCTGTCTTCTGTACCAAGTCAGTCACAAATGCTGGCCCATTGTCCGAGCCAATTTGTAAGGGCAGTCCAAATCTAGGGATGAGATCTCCACATCTGGGCATCTCGCTGAAGTCTACTTGGAGATCTTCAAAGGGGGCTGCTCTATAAGCCTGTATGCCGGGCAGGACGGTTGGACCTTGCCTAGCATTGTGCTGCTGGGAGGTGACACACTGCTGCGCCACTGTTTTGGCAAGGGTTGACAGACATGAGATGTAGAAGTACCAGCCTAACAACTTTTCAAGTGACTCCTGGCCTTGGTGGGTGGTCTCATGCACAGCCAGTACGACTGCCGCTCCTAGTAGTCGTGGCACAGCTATTCTTCCAGCTGATAACTGGATCCATCCTTCTTCTATTACCTGCCCTCCCTCTGGTTGATGAAATGCCAGGGTGAAAAGGATAGCCAGTTGGACTAAAGCACAAGTGCCACTCTAGTTATTAGGCAGAGTGTCCAGTAAAAGGTCCACCACAATACCATCACACGTCCGCTCAGGGATGAACAAGAGCTGATTTATTGGTAAGCTCTTGAAAATTCTTAAGCTCACTGCATCCCTTCAGGTCTCCAAAGAACGCTGTTTCCTCCCTGACATGAGAGACATGAAGTGAACTTAGTGTTGGGAGACGGAAGCTGGATGGCCCTTGGGGGCTGACCCACAGGGTGTCGAACTTCAGGATATAGCAGAGAGAGAGCCTGGCATGACTTATTACTCCAGGCTGTAGAATCCTGGAAAGGAGCTACCATGCAGTCCACGCCTGGTCGACTGGAGGACCACCTTAGTGGAAAGGGGACAGTCTGGACCTCTGGCCTGCCATGTGCACAAGCATAACAATTGCTTTTGTTTAATCTGCAGATCAAATATTTGATTTATTCCAACCAGGCATTTGCATCTTGGTAGCCTGTCTTAATTGTTGAGGTTTGTTTTAAGTCTATAACTTCTATGATCCTCTAGTAAAATAAATGTATGCTTTTAGGAAATTACAAAAACCGGTTGGGGCAGTCCATCCTTGCTCTTTAGTGGTTCACAGAACGTTGGACCAACTACAGCATAAAAACTCTACATCAGGGGAAAGACTCCTGGTTGATACTGGGGTCTTTATCAAAATCTCCTCAGATTAAATGGTCCTAATGTACTAATGCCTAGTCTGAGGAGAGTCAGGAGGGACAGAGGTACTCTTCTGAAGTAGAGAGCAGTCTTTGACTTGGCAAGTCCCCACAGGGTGTAACAAGGCAAGCATTAAATGCAATAGTTTGAGGTGAAATTGACTTGGTTATGTTAATAACTAGATGGTTAGCAATAGAGCGAGGAAAGAAGAAAGTGTAATAGATGAAACAGTTAAATTTTTCTTAGCTGTAGTTTGGTAGGGTTTTCCCCTGTGACTATGGCCCACGACTCTGGAGGGGGTGGGGCTTTCTTGACTCCAGTGTGATGAGTCCATCCCTTTTTCACTGTACAAACAGGAGTCTTGGTGGTTAGCAGCACAAGGTAGAGTCCTTCCCAGGCTGGCTCGAGTTTTCCTTCTTTCCACCCTTTGATGAGAACGTGATTTTCAGGCTGGTGCTGGTTTATGGGAAATTCTAGGGGTGGTACATGTGCTAAAAGACTTTTAGTTTTGAGGGAAAGGAAAGTGGAAGATAAACCAAGTATGTAATTTTTAAGAAATTGACCTTTTGTTTTAAATGTGGGGACATCAGCAGTGGACTTTATAGTCCTTGGTGCCTTCTTACAGAGAAATTTCCTTTAGCAACTATTTTATTAGTTTTTAGACCAAAGAAAGCCAAACACCATTTTATATTTGACAATACTTTCTGTATGATTTTTATACCAGATAAGCTAAATTTCACCTTTATATTAGTGTGTTATTAATGTTAAACTTAGTTTTAATAAAACTTTGTAGACATGTTTATTCAATTTTTAATGTCTGACCATAAGGTAAGATTTTTATAGACTCTTTTTAACCTTTTATAATTTTTGTTAAAGAGTAGGTTAGTGCTTTTAGAAAAACCTATTGTGTTTTTACTTTAACATCCGGTTCACAGAAAAACTGGATGATACCCCTTTAACTTTTGCTAATACGTTTACACACAGAATTTCCTTTATAATTAATGTTTCAAAACTTGTTTAAACCTTCAAAACAAATTTTTTTAAATCTTTCAATGTAGGCAAAAATTCACATTCTTATGCCTCCTTATAATCCTTTTACCAGAGGTATATTTTACTTTCCTTACACACCTTGCACATAAACTGTTTTTTCAATACTTTTACATTCAGGAGGCCTAATTACTTTTAAATTATGCAACATTTCTTGCATACTTTTTTTAATAACTTTTTTTTACTACTTTCACAGACAATTCTTTGACATGTTTCAACTTTCTGATTTATTATAAACATTTCTTTCTTTAAACAACCAGTTAATATATTTCAGGACAAGAATTTACCGTATAACATTCTTTTTACATAAATTCTGCTCTCCTTTTTTTCGAAGATGATAACCATTCTTTTCCAAAGTGAACTTCCTTTATATCTGTGGACTAGACTGTCTAAGGCCACAAGATTAGAAGTTACTATAATACATGTTACACTGTTAACTTTTAGCAAACTTTACTTTTGTTGAAAACCTTGAAAACCTTGTAAGTTTGGGATTTCCATTATCCTTTGCTATTAATAAGACTTTGTTTACTCCAAATTAACTTAGAATTGGTATAGATAGCTTTTTTTTCCCCCTTCAATTACCCTGGAGGAACCATCTATCATCCTGTCCTGAAGGAAGTTCCTCCTAGGTCTGGTCGGACCTTTGTATGGTAATTAAGATTTAGATCCCCTGTTAGGAAACCTGCTGGGTTAAGGAAATTTTCAGTGATTAATGTTAAATCATTTTTTTTTTTTAACAGGATGGCCCTATACTTTAAGATTTTTAAGTTAGTAAGCTACCTTTTTGCCTTTTTTTTCCCCCTTAGGATACTTCTGAACTGGTGAGGTGTGCTCACAATGAGGTTTCCTCTAAAAGTTATTTTTCTACTTTCTTTGGTTAGCGAAGCAGTTGCTGCTACAGATTGAATGCATTTGGGACATCCATGGGTTACTGGGTTAAGGATTTTTGATAGGAAGGCTATGGGTTATCAGTGGCCTCTGTGCTTTCCTTACAAGGGCATATGCCTTTATTTACATTGACAACAAAGTGGTATTGGAGTGTTATAGGGTTATGGAGAATACCTTTAATTATCAATTATAGGTTTTAAATTTACCTTGGCTTTTAAAGGAATAGGGTAACTGTTTTTTTCTTAACTATTTGTATCTCTCTTTCTCTCTTTGACTTTCTCTCTCTCTCTCTGACCTTCCTTTTGCCCCGTCTCTTCCTCTTTCTCTGCCTCTCTCTCTCTCTCTCTCCTTGACTCCCTCTTTATCTCTCTGTATCTTCCTCTCTCTCTTTGCCACTTTTCCTCTCTGTCTCTTTCCTCTCTCTCACTCTGCTGGTCTTTCCTTGCCTCTGCCAGCTTGTTATGCTGCTGTTCTCCCACCTCAACCACTGTGGGAGGTTGGGGGCCATCTAAAACCAGCTGTAATCAAATATCTACGTATGGGAACTGGTCTGGGTGCCCTGGCTTACAGGTTACCTTGTGCTATACCTTTGAAACAAGGGACCTGTCCAGGCTTCCTTCTGATGGTCAACCCACTTGTAATGCTGGCCAGTCTATTTCATACAAAGTTCTAAGTTTTCCTGGTGTCACAGTAACACTGTAATCTCCCTTAAATCCTTTCTCAAAATTTTTCAACATAGTTCCTAGTGGGGTGGGCTTACTTTGTGCCTGACCCAGGCTTCCTCAAGACAAAACACCATGCTCACACCACATGCACACCACAAAATAAAGAAAGGGTAAAAAGGACACACACACACTTTTACAGTTTATACCGAACCAGATCAAAACCAAAATCAGAGTATCAAGAAATCCAAGCCAGGTCAAAACCAAAACCAAAGTATAAAGCAATCCAAGACAAGTCAAAAACAAAAACCAAAGTGCCAGTACAGGCACACTGTGGGTGATCAGGCCATGCTTCCACTCAAATGGAGTGGGCAAGTTCCAAAGACCAGTCTTACCAAGTTTCAGACATCCGGACTCCAAGTACCAGTTCCTTCCCAGGGTTCAGTCACTGTGTTGATCCTCCGTGGGGACCTGCCACATGCTGCTCTGGCAAGGCATCCCACTGGGGCAATTGCCTGCCTGGGAGCGCTCTTTGGATCCGTGTTGCTCAGGCTTGTCTGAGTCCCCCACAGGGATGCTCCACAGGGTTGGGCTAAGTCGCCTAAGGGGCTGCCTTGACTGTCCACCAATCACCTTGCTTCCCAGTCAGGGAACCAAGAAATGAAGTAGGACGAGCCGCAGACAAGACTCCTCAGACACTGGGTTAAAGAATGAAGGAGGTTTACTTGGCTGGGAGTGTCAGCAGACTTGCGTCTCAAAAACCAAGCTTCCTGAGTGAGCAATTCCTGTCCCATGTAATGGCTTATAACTCTAAGGGAGTCTGCATGAGAGGGTTGTGACTGATTGAGCAAGCTGTGGGTATGTGACTGAGGGCTGCATGCACCAGTAATTAGAACAGAACAGAACAGGACAGGGATTTTCACAATGCTTTTCCATGCAATGTCTGGAATCTATAGATAACACAAGCAGTTAGGTTGGGGTTGATTTTTAACTACCAGGCCCAGGGCATGCGTCGGGCTATGTGCCTGTGGATTTCATTTCTGCCTTTTAGTTTTTACTTCTTCTTTCTTTGGAGGCAGAAATTGGGCATAAGACAAAATGAGGGGTGGTCTCCACCCTTAGAGAAACAAGAACAACCCAAACTCATGCGGTGGTGCATGCCTGTAGTCCCAGTTACTTGGGAGGCTGAGGCAGGAGGACTGTTTGAGCCCAGGAACTCGAGGCTGCAGTGAGCTATGATTTTGCCACTGCATTCCCACCTGGGTGACAGAACGAGATCCCATCTCAGAAAGAGAGAGAGACAGACAGACAGACAGACAGAGAGGTACTGGCATAAATATAAACGTATAGGTCAATGGAATAGAATTAAGACTCCAAAAAATAAACCCATGCGTCTACGGTCAATTGATTTTTGACAAGAATGCCAAGACCATTCAATGAGGAAAAAATAGTCTCTTCAAAATATGGTGTTGAAACAACTGAATAATCACATGCAAAAGAATGAATTTGGCTCTTTACCTTACACTGTATACAAAAATTAACTCCAAATGGATCAAAGACCTAGTGTAAGGGCTAAAACCATAAAATCCTTAGAAGAAAACATAGAGGTACATTTTCATAACTTTGGATTTGGCAATGGTTTCTTAGACATGACACAAAGAAACACAGGCAACAAAAGAAAAATAAATAAATTGGACGTCATCAAACTTTTAAATTGTTATACTCCAAAAGACTCTATTAAGAAAGTAAAAAGACAACCCATAAAATGGGAGGAAATATTTGCAATTTGTATATCTGATAAGTTACTAGTATCCGGAATACATAAAGAATTTCTACAACTCAACAACAAAAAACAAACAACTCATTTTTTATTTATTTATTTATTTATTTTTATTTTATATATTTTTTTGAGACAGAGTTTCACTCTTGTTGCCCAGGTTGGAGTGCAATGGAGGTGATCTCAGCTCACTGCATCCTCCGCCTCCCAGGTTCAAGCAATTTGCCTGCCTCAGCCTCCCAAGTAGCTGAGATTACAGGTGTGCACCACCATGCCCAGCTAATTTTTGTATTTTTTAGTAGAGATGGGATTTTGTCATGTTGGCCATGCTGGTCTCAAACTCCTGACCTCAGGTGACCCACCCACCTCAGCCTCCCAAAGTGCTGGGATTACAGGCGTGAGCCACCGTGCCCGGTTTTCAATTTTTAAATGGGCAAAGGACTTGAATAGACATTTCTCCCAAGAAGATATACAAATGTACAATTAGCACATGAAAAGATGCTCTACATCATTAGCCATTAGGAAAATGCAAGCCAAAACCACAATGAGATACATCTCACACTCACTAGAATGGCTGTAATCAAAATGGGAAAATAACAAGTGTTAGTGAGGATGTGGAAAAACTGAAACCCTTATACATTGCTGAGAGGAATGTCAAAGATACAACCATTTTAGAAAAAGTTTGGCATTTCCTCAAATAAACATGGAATTATCATATAACCCAGCAAATCCACTGCTGGGTATATATATCCAAAATACAAAATTTGTACATGAGTGTTCACAGCAGCACTATTCACAATAGCCAAAAGGTGGAAACAACCCATATGTACATCCATTGATGAAAGGATAAACAAAATGTGGAGTATATATACAATGGAATACTATTTAGCCACAAAAAGAAATGAAATTTTGATGTATGCTACAACATGGATGAACCTTGAAGGCATGATGCTTAGTAAAATAATCCAGACATAAAAGTACAAATATTGTGTGATACCACTTATATGAGGTATCTAGAAGAGGAAAATTCACAAGACAGAAACTAGATTAGAAATTACTGGGGCTAAGGGGAGACAGGATAGAGAGTTACTGCTTGATGTTTATAGAGCTTTTGTTTAAAATAATGAAAAAGTTTTTGGAAATAGATAGTGGTGATGATCGCAAAACATTGTGAATGTAATTAATGCCATGAAACTGTACATTTCAAAATGGTTACAATGGCTAACATTATATTGATTTTACTATAGTTTTAAAAAGTTAATAATTTAATATATCAAAACCCATTGAATTGTACACTTTAAATGGATGAATTGTCTGTGTAAATGGGTGAACTATATCTCAATAAGGCCGTTTTTTAAAAAAGGAATGACATATTGATGAATTTACTACAACATGGATGAACCTTGAAAACATTATGCTAAGTGAAATAAGCAAATCACAAAAGAGCACATATTATATTATTTCATTTATATGAAATGTCCAGAATAGGCAATTCTATAGAGACAGAACATATATTAATGGTTTCCTGGGGCTGGGAGGAATTGGGGAGGGGGTAAGGAAAGTCACTGCTAACAGGTGATAAAAATATTCTAAAAGTGATTTTGGCAATAGTTGCACAATTCTGTGAATATGCTAAAAACCATATAAGTGTACACTTTAAATGAATGAATTGTATGATATGTGAATTATTATTTCACTAAAGCTGTTTTGTTTTTGTTTTTCAGATGGAGTCATGCTCTGTCGCCTAGGCTGGAGTGCAGTAGCATGGTGTCGGCTCACTGCAAGCTCTGCCTCCACTATGCACTACTAAAGTCCTGCACCACTAAAATCCTCCTCTTAGATGATAAAAACAATCTGTGATCATCTTTGCACTTGTACTTTTGCTGCAAATGGACAGGGTGCCCCCAAGGTCTGCCAATCCCTGAGGGGCCCAGCCCAGCAGAGGAAAATGGGCCTGTCTCAAGCACATACATATATATTTACCTCCCCTCTTCCCACCTCCCAAGCTTCCAGTTGTCTTAATTGGCCTCCAAAAGAGAAACATTTCATTGAAGGGCCCTAATTAATCCCTAGGAATCTGGGTCCCCACATTCTCCTCTCACCCCACCCCAACTCCCCAGTTATTTGTTCCAGACAAAAAAAAAACTTTGTAGACTCCCCAAGGAAAGAGAAGCCTTAGGAGAGGGCCACATGTACAGTCTGTGCTGGGTGTTGTAATGAGGCCCCAGGAGGCCCTTCCTCACCAGGGGCCCAGCACTTGAAAGTGAATGCTGAGTGCTCTTCCCTCACACCTACAGGAGAGTTCCAGCAGCATGCCCACAGCCACATTTACCCCACATTACAGGCATTTCTGCTCTCACCTAGCTCCTCACAGGCATCTCTGTTCATACAGCTCTGTATGTCCTGCAGTTCTGGAGGCATGGTCTGGGTCACTGCCATGACAGAGTGTCCCTGCTGGAGACGGTTCTGCCCTCACAAGGGCCACCTCACCCACCCTGCTTATCTTTCAAGGACCAGGGCAATGGCTCCTCTTTGAAGTCTTAGCCAAGTGCCAGACAAGCTGCCTCACCCTCTCTGGGGGCATCCATGGTTTGTGGCTCCTGGCAGCGTTCTTAGCACTGTAGGCTCTGGAGCAGAACTGGCAGTGTATGTATTACACTCCCTGGCCAGATCGCAGATCCATAAGCATGGGGAAGCCAGATCTGAGGCAGAGGCCTCAATGTCAGTTCTGCTGTAGTGCTGTCTTTACTCCGAAGTGGAATGTTCTGTGGTGTGCTCATAGCTGTTATTTTAAAATGGGGTCTATACTCAAATAAAATTGTGAACCAAGACATGAAAGTTTCGTTACTACTTGTTAATATACATTGTGAATCTCTAAGAAGGTGACGGTTCTTATGTAACAGTTCCTAGACTTTTTTTGACTATGGGATCTTTTTTATTCCTGAGCATCTTACAGGATCAGTATTCTACGGAATCATTCTGGGAAACTCTGACCTAGATTACAACTCATATGTACCCAGACCAATTGGGGGAAAATTTAGAGCTTCGCCTCATACCGTACACCAGAACAAACCCAAGATGAGTTAAATAATTAAATGTAAAAATGAAACTATGAAAACTAAATGAGGAAAAAAATGAAAGGAAAATGTAAGCAGGGCCTTTGGATTCCCAAGCCTGGCACTGAGCCTTGCCACTGTGCTCGATAATTATTCATGGAATAAACACAGGGTTTATGATGTCACTGATGGACATGCTATGTAGGTAACATTCATTTTTGCTTTTTTTTTTTTTTTTTTTGAGATGGAGTTTCACTCTTGTTGCCCAGGCTGGAGTACAATGGCACGATCTCGGCTCACTGCAAGCTCCGCCTCCCGGGTTCAAGTGATTCTCTTGCCTCGGCCTCCCAAGTAGCTGGGATTACAGGCATGTGCCACCACACCCAGCTAATTTTTTTGTGTGTTTTTAGTAAAGACAGGGTTTCTCCATGTTGGTCAGGCTGGTCTCGAACTCCTGACCTCAGGTGATCTGCCCGCCTTGGCCTCCCAAAGTGCTGGGATTACAGGCGTGAGCCACCGCACCTGGCCAATTTTGCTTTTTAAATAGGCTGCTTTAGCTTAGATGAACAAGTTTCCATTTTGGCCAAATTCCTCCTATGAAATTGCATCTAAGAAACTAATAACCTCGTACTTGGAAAAGCTCCCTAATGGTGCGACTTAATGTGGCCACCAATTGTGCCTGCTCTTTACTACAGAGGCATGAAATAGCCTTTCATTCAAAGCAGTGATTTCAGACCTGAGTCCATGGTTCTGATGGTTGGCTGGGAGGTGGAGAGGGACTGACTCACACAGGCTCTTCCTCAGGCAGAAGCCAGTCTTTCTGACCAAGAAGTCATCCTCTTAAAAGGTCCTGTGGGCCTGGGCCTCAGAAACAACCCATGAGGTCACATGTATCCTAAGCTCCTAACTGGCCACCCTCACCTGTGGGTACCCAGAAGCCTGAATACCTCACGTCCTGTATCTGCAGTTGGCCACGAATTCCTGCCAATTCTACCTCTACAACATCCTTGCCTTCCTCTCTACCCACATCACTGCAACGATTTAGCCTCATCTACTCCCTGCTTAAGGGTCTCTATCTCCCATCTCCTGGCCTGTGAGGTATGAGAGGTCAAAGACCAAGTGTCCCTGATACCCAGCAGAGGAGCTCATGTTTCTGAATGGGTGGGTGGCCGAACCTGGCAGGGGCAATTCCTCATCAGAGACGGAAATCAGGTTGGGAACTTCAGCAAAGGCAAGCCCAAGAGAAGGAAGGAAGTTGAGCCTCTTCCTAGTGAACTGGTGCCTATACAATGCCATGAAGCTGTCAATGGCTAACACTTATAACTCTAATACTGATCTCATTAGGATGGAGACTCCCCAGCCCCAAGCCTGCATGAGCAATAACTTTCTGGGAAGAAATGCCAGCCAGTTATATATATCACCTTCTCCATGGGCAGAGGCCAGCAACCAGATGTACTACTAGGATGAAGGAGAGTCAATCTCTCTCTCTGGGCCCACAGAAGCCGAGATCAGCACTGGTTATTTTCTGAGTCCTTGGCACATGGAAGCCCGGCATAAGGGAAGGCTTTGGTGAGATATGGATGGATGTGGGTAGGTAGGTGGGTAGATGGGAAGGTGGATGAGTGATAAATAGCTAAAGAGGTGAATGGGGTGGCCTCAAGGTTGGGCCCAGAGCACTTCCCTATAGGAAAGCCTGCTTTCTAGCACTCTCCTAGCCACCACCCTAATCCCTCAGGTCAACTGTAGGCCATACCTTAACTCCTCTTCTCTCATCTCATCTGCTATTCACCTTGGGCTGGACTCAACTGTCAGGAGATCTCTCAAGTCCATCCTCCTGACCTCTTCCCACATTGAACCTCATTATCCTTCTCTGACATCATGGCCCCAGCATCCTTCCTGACAACCTGTCTTCTGTGGCGCCCTCCAACCTACCTTCCTTTTTACATACCAGAGATCTTCCTAGAACACATGTGACAGTGACATTCTGTACTTGAAAACCTTCATTGCATCCTCATTTCTTGTGGGACAAAGTCTGGGCTCCTTGGTCTGGCATTCAAGGCCCTGTCTCTCCTGGCTTCAAACTACTTATCTGCAGGTGTTTACATGGCCCAAGCCACCATTATCCTATAGCACAGCCAAAGAGAGGATTTATGCAAATCCCCTCATGGCAGATGGATAGTAAAAAAGCCCACTTTTCCTGGTGAATGAATTAGAAATGGTGTCCATTGAGGGCAGAGGCAGTCCGCAGACAGACAGACAGACAGACACACACACACACACACACACATGCACACAGAGAGGGCTTCCTGGGTGAGCAAAGGCTAAATGGTGGCCTTTGTGCACAACTGTTGCTGCCTCCCAGACGAAGCATGCACTATCCTGTAGGGAGGGACAAGGAAGCCTTCCCTTGCCTGTGGCCCTCTCCCTGGACTCTGAGCTCCTGCAGGGAAAGCTTCTATTCATCTATCACAAGCCCTTCTCAGCACTGACTCCTCTCTGTCTCTTTGCAAGTCCCCCATGCCCCACACTCCATGCCATAGAGTGGGAACATAGTGCCGGGAGGGCTCCCAGCTAAGACCTGGGGCCTTGGTTTCTGGTCTCAGGCCCAGCCCTAAGATGCTGGGGGAACTAGGCAAATCCTACCCCTACCCTGGGTCTCAGTCTTCCCTTCTGCAATCTCTGAGGATTGGATTCAGTGGACTAAAAGCTCTGATAAGGGACCCTGTGCCCTGGGAAGGGGCCAGAAACCACAACATCTGATAATTGATTAGGCCTGGAGAAATGCCATCCTGGAGGTGGGCTGTCTCTCTCTCATTTTCTGCATCACCTGATGCTGGGCCCAGAAGCACACCCTGCAGATAACCCTAGCCTCTCCTGAGAAGTCTCTTTCACCTGGGCCAAATGTCTCCCAAAGAGTGGTGCTGTTCTAGGAGACAGTGAGTCCCTGTCACTGGCGTGCCCGGAACATGCTAGATAGGTACTTGGCAGGATGTTGTAGAGGTCCTCACAGCTCTGACTGTAAATGCTCACAAATGCTTGCCCTGGCTACCTTGATTCCCCACTTTCCCTATCCCACCTCAGGAAGGCTGGACATGTGGCCAGGAGGTAAAGTACAGAGACCTGGAAGCCCTAATGGGACAGAACCAGCAGGGGGCGAGGTGAGGATGGGAATGAGACTGGCAGAAACCTCTTTCCCTGCCCTGAGTCTCCTGCTGAGTATCTCACCTCCACCACTGAAGGGAGGGCTGATGGCCCCTTCTGTCCCAGCATGTGGAGTGTTCTCTCTATGGCTACCCTACTCCAGCCCTGTGTCCCCCACCCCATGGAGCAGGCACAAGGCAGAGCTCCAGCCCTGCTGTACACTGACTTGCTGTGTGACCACTGCTTCTCCCTGGTCCTCAGTTTCTCCACCTATACAATGTGGGGTTTTAGGAGGTCAAGGTCACCTCTGGGGCCCCTTTGGCTCAGACATTCTCTGGTTGTCAGCAGAAGGAGGGAGAACAGGCAGCATTCACACCTGATGCTCTGGGGACTCCATGGAGCAGGACCCCTATGGGGCGTGGAACTCCAGAAGCTTCTGGAAAGGCAGAACAGGAGTTTAGGCACAACACTGACCCCACCTACTGCTGTGTTCAGGGCCACAGGGCCTCCTCCTGGCCAGCTTGGGGAAGCCTCATCCTGGAGTCTGAGCTGGAGAGAGGGTGGTGAAGAGGCCAGGCTGAATGGTACAGATAGCTGGGGCACAGGAGGAGTGGGAGAAGAGACAAGATAGAGCCAGATCATGCAGGACCTTCCATGTGACACTCAGGAGCTCGGCTGAGAGCTGTGTGGGGAGCACAGGAAAGACTTGATGCAGGCGAGGGGCATGGTCAGGCACATGCTTTCTGAGTCACTCTGACTGGAGTATGGAGGGGGTGGATGGAGGCTGGGAGGCCAGAGGCTACTGCACTGGTCAGGAAGAGAGAAAGGAGTACTGAGGTGAGACAGTGGTCATAATTAGAACGGAATGGGGGCGAGGGAGGAATGGATTTAGGGAATACTTAAAGGGAGAAAGGAAAGGATAGAACTTGGCATTTGACTTGCTCTGGGCTTGGGGACCCTAATTACTTCATAGATCACCTATGTAAATTTTACAGATGGGGAAACTGGGACCTGGAGATGATCAAGAACTTGCCAAAGATCACAGAGCTAGATAGTGGTGAAACTGGTCCAGAACCCAGGCTTCCTGGCTGCCAGCCCCAGACACTTTCCCATAATAACACAAATACTAGAGGTAGGACTATGCAGGTTTCCCAGCCTTGAATGCCAAGCCTGGGAATTTGGACCATTTCTGTGACCAATTAGGAGTCATTGCAGGTTCTTAATATTTGGCAGCATTTCTTGTTTGTCTTCCCCCAACCAGAAGGTTTCCAGTTGCTAAAATGCACAAACTGGCTGCTCCTAGGCCAACCCAACCCCTTCAGTCTTTATGGAGAAGAGGGAGGCATCCTTTCCTCTTTACAAAGAGAAAGCACAAAGCCCTTAGAGGTAAAGAAACTCACCTAAAGCCACACAGCAAGTTAGCAGCCCAGATTTTCCCAACTCCCAGAATGGTTTTCCTAAACCCTGATAATGAAATCAAGAAGGCTAAAATTACTGGCCTAGAGAGGGGAGGGTCTGGTTCAAGGTAATCACAAGTGGGTAGCAGAGCAGGACCTAGAACCTGAGTCAGACCCCAGGGGCCAGTGCAATAGCCAGCTAGCTGTCCCCACTCCCCACCATCGCCTCCCTTCTGTGGCTGCAGTCCTGTGAGAAAGTCTGTATCCTGACTCTCTGCCTCCACAGTCATTGTGCCCTCATCTGTCTTGTCAGGGGCCAATGCTGGGACATCTCCAGGCTGCCTTCAATTATGAGCCAATAAATATGAGATGCGCTGTGCAATGAGCGGCTGCTCGGGCCACCAGCTCCACCTCCACCCCCGCCAGCTTCTGTACCAGGCAAGATTGGATTTTGTGTCATTCATTTTTTATCTCTAGTCCCTGTCAGATGGGGAGATACATGACGTGGGCAGTGGATAATTTTATCCTTCCCCCGTGTAGCAGATGCAGCACTGAGGTGGAGCGTGGGATGTCCTCAGGTTGCCTGCTGCCCTCACATGAGGAGGTCCCCCACCCCCAACCCACTAACCCTGCACTCCTGTTCTCCACTGGGGCAAAATGGCATGTGTAGAGGAGAATCCTAGGCAGGAAGATGAGAGACCTGGGTTCAAGCCTCAACCCTGTTGCTGACCCCTTTTTCAACCTTGAGCAAGTGTCTGAAAATATTTGATGAGGCCTTCTTTATATCAAGCCCTGTGCAGGATGGCAGGGGGCCACAAAGAAGAATCAAACCCGATCCCTGACCTCAAGGAGCTAGCAGTTGACTCAAACAGACATCCCAAGGAGGGGTGGCATTCATTGGCACTGGGTGTGATGAATGAGAATTTGCCAGGTAGGATGTGAGGGAGGGGAGGGACAGAATACATTCGGGCTTAGGCAGAGGGAACTCCTTGAATAAAGCATGGCAGAAGGGAGTGCGTGACCAATGTGTGCTCAGAGACCTGCAAGTATGGCTGGGGCATAGGGTAGATGGAATGGGGGGAGAAAACCATTTTAAGCAGGTGAGTGTCATGATCAGATTTGACACTTTAGAAAAATTTTTTCTAAATTCACTTTAGAAAAATTTTTCTGACTACTATGTGAAAAGCAGATTTGGCAGTTAACAGAGAGTGAAGACAGAGAGCCCAGTGAGGAAGCTGATGTGATGGTTCAGGAGAGGGAAGACCATATCCTAGATAAAGCAATAACAGTGGAGCCAGAAATCATCATCATCATTATTATAATGAATACTATCATTAAGTGTTGCTAGGGACAGGCAGTCTTAAGTATGCACATCATTGTTTCTAATTCTCACAATAACTCTTCAAAGTAGATTATTATCCCCATTTTGTAGATAAGGAAATTAAGACTTGAATGTATTAAGAGAGTTGCCCTTAATATACAATCACACAGCCGATAAGTGATAGAGGCAGGATTTCAACCCAGGTCTGTCTAACCCTAAAGCCTATACCTGTCCAACCAGGTCTTTCTACTGTGTTCTACTTCCTAGAAAGGAAGGTACAGTTTCTAGAGAGCCTAAAGGGGCATAGACTCTACCATGGTTTGGATATTTGTCCTCTCCAAAACTTATGTTGAAATTTGATCCCCAGTATTGAAGGCAGAGCCTAATGGGGGGCATTTGGGTCACGTGGGTGGACCCCTCATGAATAGATGAATGCCCTCCCTTAGGGGTGAGTTCTCAGTCTATTGGTTCTCATGAGAGCTGGTTGTTAAGAAGAGCTTGGCACCTCCCCCCTCCCTCTTGAGAGCTTCCCCTCTCTCCATATGATCTCTATACACACCAACTCCCCTTCACCTTCACCCATGCGTGTAAACAGCCTGAGGCCCTCACCAGATGCAGAAGATGAATGCTGAGCTTTCCAGCCATCCAGAATTGGGAACCAAATAAACCTTTTTTCTTTATAACTTATCCAGCCTTATATGTTCCTTTATAGCAACACAAAATGGACAAAGGCAGACTCCATCTGATTTTTGTGAATCTTTGGAAATGGAAAGCAAAAGACAGAGAATGTTTAAAAATGATGTGCAAGCTTCTGGGCAGGAAGACTGAGTGGACAGAGAGAGAGAGAGAGAGCACAAAAGGAGGAGCAGGCTTGGGAGAAACAGGTGAGTTTGGTTTTGGCCAGCTGAACAGGAGGGCAATTGAATATTTGGGTGTGGAGCCAGGACCTGTCTGGAAATAGAGATTTGGGAATTGCTGACAAATGAGTACTCACAGTGTGTGAGTGGTTTAGGTCATTAAAGGGAGTGTGTATGGTGAATGGAAGATAAAGGGTGGGATCTTGGAGAATTCCAGACCTTAGAGGATGAGCTTAAGAGGGAAGATGAGAAAGTAGAGTGACACAATATGAAATTGCTTCAGGAAGGTCAAGGAGTAAATGGTCCCTGATGCTGCCCAGCAGTCAGTAAGGTGAAAGCTAAAAACTTGACCTGGGTTTAGAGACCAGCAAGCAACAGTGGGGCAGAAGAGCTCCACGCAGCAGTCACTGGAAACCTTGGCAAGGTAGTCTTCATGGACACAGTGTTAACGAACAGTTGGAGGGACCTATACATACTCTACTTGTGGCCCTGAATTATCTCTGGGCTCTGGGCATGGGGAGAGTTTTGACCAGCGTTACTGGGACACTAGTAACTCCTATCCAACCTCTCCCAGAAATCCTTAGCCAAGTGAGGGAAGTACCAGTATTAGGAAGGGAAACAGGAGAGATGGGGGTATGACAACTGAGAAACCACCAAGAAGGTAAAAAGGAGATTTATTTTAATACTGTTTACAAATAATTTTAGTTACCAATAAAGAACTCACAGTCCACCATGGCCGAAATGTTAAATGGGTGAAGAAGAATAAAAACTGTGTGGACGAAGCGAAACAGAACAGTGCAGGTATTGGTCTGTTGCCTTTAAGGACACTTTAGCTGTTGTCTTTATACTTGAATGATACCTTGGCATAACATTAGAGGGCATTTGAGCAGAAAAGCAAAACTCCAGCTGCATAGAGAAGGCTCAACTGAGGTGTCATCACCAATTGAGTTATACCAAAGTATTCAGTATTTATCTTTGCTCGTCTTTTAATCTTGATAAAAAATTTGTTTCAGAACTACTAGAGCTGTGACATGTCTTACAATTTACAAAGCTGATTTCAAGTTTGATTGACAGTATTTTTAGGCTATTGAAGGGAGTATTTTTTTCCTTCGGAAATGTGGCGGCACAATCTTCCTAAGCTTAGGGCAGTTTAGGTAGAGGGGGCGGGGGAGTGGAGGCTGGTGTGAAGAGGGGTAAGGAAGAATAGCTAGCAAGTAGAGAAACTCAAGAAATTGGGCTATGACAGAGAGGAAGGAAAGAATAGTGACTGCAGAGTAACATGGGTTTGAGGACACTTTTGAGATGGGAAAGTTATAAACACGTTGAATGCTAAGGAGCCAGGGGAGAGAGGTAGCTTAAAGAGGTGAGGGAGGGATTGATGGAAGCAGTTCCTAGAGGAAGTAGGCAGAAAATGGGCTCCCAGGCCTTGAACTGGAGTGAGGCTTTGAATCCTGGCTCCACCAGGACCATGTGAGTTTGGTCCTTCCTTAAGCTAAGGCAGAGATTTGCAAAACAGCGATCCTGATAGTGTCTATCCTATAGAGTTGTTATAAAGATTGAATAAGTTGATACAGATAAAGTGCTCAGAACAGCACCTAACACATGTTAAGTTCTTAACAAAAATTATCTGTTAGTGGTAATAAAAATCAGCTGTTAGCTAATTCATTTTGTAAAGCCAGAAAGAAAGGGGAAAATATTGGTGTGGCCTGTGGAAACTCCATTTGGAAAGGAGAAATGATGATAGAGTTCACACCAACAGCTTTGCTCTTGAGCGAAGGATTTGGAGTTAGAGCTGGGTTCACATCACTTCACCATGCTCAATCTCAGTTTTCTCATCTGGAAAAACTCCATCTCAAGGGAAGATTGCAAAGAGTTCTTAACATAAATGGGTAAAGCACTGAGCATGGGGACAGGTACTTAGAGGTGCTCAGTGAATGATAGCTACTTATAAAGCTCTCCTACTCCCTTCCCAGTGACACAGACCTTGGCAGGGAGTCTGCTGATGGGGAGAGCAGAGCTGAGGTTGGGAGATTTAAGTGCAAAGTTTTTTGAAGAGCAGGGTGCTGTAGAGGATTGGGGCAGGAGGATCACCCTACCCCAAGTCCAGGCTGGCCAGGGAAGGAAGGGAGGCCAAGAAAATCTGCAGGAATAAGAGGGATCCAAGGCTGGAGGCCTCTGCAAAGGTGAGGGAAAGGGGAGGGGTCGGGAGAAGGGTCTATGGTGGGAGAGGAAGATTTCTGAGTTTCATTCAATCAGAGTTTTCTGAGTCCTATAGTATGCCAGGCACTGTTGTAGCACTTTATATACATGAGGTAATCCAACTTCAACCCCTCCCTGCTGCCCATCCAGGGCCTGTCACTCCCACAAATCTATGAGGGCCTTGCAGACCATAAACCAGTCTACAAATCTCTGGCAAGGTTGGGCAGGAAGAATCAGAGGGCCAATCAGACTCCCTCTATCATGCACGTGAACTGAGCAGGATGGGGAGAAACTGCTAGTTTTTACAAAGGAGCCCAGAGGAACAAACTGTGGAGTTGAGTTGTAGCCATGAGCAGTCACATGTAAGAAAAAGTTGTGCTAGAACAGAGATTTTGAGGAAGCAGAAGCTGTGAGACAGACAGGAGAGAGGGAAAGAATACACCTATGAGTAGTGGAAGGTGAGCAGATAGCAACAGAGACCCATTGACAAAGAAATGGAGGAGAAGCTAGCCCCCAAGTGACCTGTGTTCCTTCCAATGTGCAGGTTCCAGTTCCGGTCCCCAAAGTTGGCTCCTTCCCCAACCCACTTGGTTGGGCTCAAGTGGTTTGCTGTTCTTTGCAATGGAATAAATCCAAATAAAGCCTATTCCCATTTTGCAGATGAGAAAACTAAGGCTAAGAGGGAAAATGACTTCTTCTTGGGATCCACCCCTGTCCCCCATCTCTCAGTCCCTTTTAGGTTCCTACTTGGGACTTGACATTCACGCAGGAAGTCCTCACAGTGGCTAAGGATCAAGTTTTAGGGCTTGATGAGAAAGCAGGGAAGGGATTCACAGGACCCAGGCAGGAAGGACAAGGGCCAGACCTGAGCAGAGGGGGTAAGAATGAAAGTTGTCTCTGAGTGGATCCTAGATCTAAATAGGACCCAATAATCTCCTTGGAGCCTCATGACTTCCTAGGAAAGTCAACGCCATCATCTCCATTGTACAGCTGGGAAAACTGAGGTTTGAAGAGGCTAAGTCACCTTCCTAAGGTCACATAGCCAGTAAGAGACAAAGCTGAGGCTTCCCCTCTGGTCTCAGACTCCAAGTGCAGGCCCTTCCTGCTGCTGTAGCTGCCCGTCTTTTCTGGAAAATCAGCTTCACTCAGAGAAGAGCTCTCAGCCTGCCTTGCTATAGAATGGTTGTGGCCTTGGCCCAGTCCAGTTGCCTCCCTCCCTGGATCTTAGCTGAGTGGGGAGGGGGTCCACTAGATGTCTGAGGTCTGCCTGCCTGCTCTTCTAGTGGGTTCCAGTCTCTCTACAGCTGGGCACCATCCAGGCTACTCCCCATCCTACCTCCTTTCTCTAATAATTAATCTCCAGCCAACAGTCCTAGCTGCAGTGCTTTCATCATCCAATTACCAGAGTTGCGGGCACAATAAATCTTGGTCACACAAATGCAGGCAAATCTGCAGCTATTTTCATGGCCATTACAGTGCATAGGACATTGGGACTCAGGTCATTTGCCTTTCTGACATGGAATCCTGCCCCCACCTCCTATCTTCCCCATCTTCTTTCATTTTTCAGTGGCAGCTGCCTCCCTCCCCTATCATCTCCCAAGCACCTGCTCCTCCCTTCCCCTCTTGGGCTATAGACCAAAGATCAGAAGACTGTGTGACCTCGGCCAAGTCAATTCTCTGACCTTCAATTTCTTCACCTATAAGACAGGAATAGGCCGGGCGCGGTGGCTCAAGCCTGTAATCCCAGCACTTTGGGAGGCTGAGGCGGGTGGATCACGAGGTCAGGAGATCGAGACTATCCTGGCTAACATGGTGAAACCCCGTCTCTACTAAAAATACAAAAAACTAGCCGGGCGTGGTGGCGGGCGCCTGTAGTCTCAGCTACTTGGGAGGCTGAGGCGGGAGAATGGCGTGAACCCGGGAGGCGGAGCTTGCAGTGAGCCGAGATCACGCCACTGCACTCCAGCCTGGGAGACACAGCGAGACTCCGTCTCAAAAAAAAAAAAAAAAAAAAAAAAAAAAAAAAGACAGGAATAGCATGATTGACCTTATTAGGGTTTTGTGAAAAGTAAATAACCCAAGTGCAGTATACATCTCACTGGCGGCAGGTATGGCCTACTTCAGTGGTCTTTGCTATTTTTTTAAATAGCTATGTATATAATTTAATGTATATTAGGAAAGATATATAAAACCAATGATTTCATGAATATTATTCCTTAGGAGACCATGAATTAGGCATTTTCATAAAATATGCTAAAGAAAATTATTAAGAATCCATGGATTTAGCAAAAATCATGGAGGAGGCATATGAATGAGAGAAACTTGACATAATGGCTGTGTGCTGCTTGCCTTCATCAATATTTGCTCTGTTCTCCACCTTCCCTCAGTTTCCGCAGAGGGGTATGTGGCACCCTACAGAAGGAGGGGACTCATTCTGTTCTGAGAGGCTAACTTGCTCTAGTACATGGCTCTTCATTCATGTGAGAACCACCTCCCTCCCCCTGGGGCCTGTCCCATGCAGGCCCTGTGCTGGGTGCTGAGAACACACAGCTCAAACGGCAGCCCTGTGTTCAGGGAACTCCCAGGAACTCTTCTCTGAATCTGGCAAGAGAGCTGTCATTACCTTTACTTGACAGGATGTAGAGCAGGACTTTCCTTGAGTTCTGGATTTGTGGAATTGCAGTGAAGGCCCAAAGCTGAGGACAAGAGGCTCTAAGACCACACTCTGTAAAGAGAGATATGAAGGAGCGTACACGTGCACACACACTCAAAGAGAAGACATAGGAGGGAAGAGGGGAGAAGTCGGGGTGGCCTTGTAAACAGTGTGGTGTTTGTGCTGAGAGTCACTGCCATGATGGGGAATGGAGAGTGTGCCCAAGCCCTGCACAGAAGCTGGGCGTGCCTGCCAGAAAGGGAGCCTCACCTGGCATCTGGGCAGAAAGCTTGCTGCACCGAGAACTCACAGGCCCACCATGGGGCTGCCACTGAGCAGCACAGAGGTAAATGAGTATCCAGTGGCAGGAAACCTGCTGAGAGGGTCTGGTCCGTCCAGCAAAGCCTTAAGGGAACATGGTGAGTTCTGCAGGAAGAATGCACAGGACTCTCTCCCAGTGTTTCCTGGCTGTAGGCAGGCATGGAAGATGACAGGAGTTTCCATGGCTCCATGCAAAGAAGCACACAGATTAAAATAGGGGAAGGATTCACAGGGCTGTTCAGATGGCCTCAGACCAGGTAAGCCTGACCCCACCTAAACAAGAGGCTGAACCGTGGGCCTCTGATGGAGTCCAAGGAAAACTCAGCTGCCCATCTCTGAGTGGGGCTTGGCAACAGCAGGCACAGAGGAGAAACTGAACATTGTGCCAGGAAAGTCATGCCCACCAACTCCCAGCTAACAACAGGTCGGCACAGTCCATCAGCCTTGGAACCAGAAGCAGATCCCATGCTCACATGCACACACACATAGAACTTCTTCACTTGTAAAGCCACCATCCCTCTCGGGCATCAATTTCCCCCTGGGGACAAAAGAGTTTCAAAACTGACAAAAGAGTTTCCAGGCAGAGACTGCTGTTCTGCCACCAACCACAGGCATTACTGCTTAAAATTCCAGGGTGCCTGAGCCGGCAGGAAGTTGGGGGAGATTGCCACCTGGTGGTCAATCTTGGCAATGCCATGGAGCTTGTAGCAGAGCCTGGGACTAGGAGTCCTCAGGCTCGCCTGGCCTGACTATCTGTATGACCTTGAGCAAGTCACTTCCACTCTTGGAGACTGTTTTCTCAACTAAAATGGGGAATAATGATGCCAGCCTTGCAGAACCATAGTGAAGATTAAACCCACTGCACTACTGTGCCTGTCTTGAGCAGGGCCTCAGTAAAGGTTTGATTCACCTGGGTCTTGTTCCCACGGGATATGAGCAAGGGTCAGCTCCAGGAGACAGAGGGGGAGGTGAGCCACGCTCATGGAGATCCCCAGCTCCCCAGGTTTCTTTCACTGCCCGCCACCCAGGACCGTCTTTCTGTGTGTATGGAACTGTTCTTAACCTAAACCTGGACAGCTCTTTGGATTCCAGAAGTTCAGAACTGTGAAATGCTGATTCTAGAGTCTGGATCAGGAGAGCTCATTCCAGGCCTAGCTCTTTCACCAACTTGCTGTATAGCTTTAGTCAAGTCACCTGGTTAATATCTAAGCTTTTGTTTTCTCTTTGTACAAAGCAGGTAATGATTCCTGCCCTGCTTTTCAGCTCTGTATTGTGCTATAACTCACTTTTTTACCCTCAACTCTTGAAGGAAAGTCTGTTACATGCACATGCTTGCGCCTGGTGCTTTGGGGAATGAGGCAGCAAGGGCAGCATCAGAGTCTGGAGCAAAACAACTCAGTCACAGTCACAAGAATGCAATAGCAGCAGGAATTAAGAGTGAGAGGTGATCAGAATATAAGCTCCCAGGAATTCTCAGGATCTTGGGAAAGACTACGCTTTGCACAGAATATAGGATGATGACTTGCAAAATCTTTTTCTTTTTTTTTTTCTTGAGACAGAGTCTCACCGTGTCACCCAGGCTGGAGTGCAGTGGCGAGATCTCAGTTCACTGCAACCTCCGCCCTCCGAGTTCAAGCAATTCTCCTGCCTCAGCCTCCCAAGTAGCTGGGATTACAGGTACCCACCACCACGCCTGGATAATTTTTTGTATTTTTAGTAGAGAGGGGGTTTCACCATCTTAGCCAGGCTGGTCTTTAACTCCCGACCTTGTGATCCACCCACCTCAGCCTCCTAAAGTGCTGGGATTACAGGCGTGAGCCACTGCACCCAGACAGTGACTTGCAACATCTTAAGAAACTGAGGGAAAGTGTGATCCCAGAAGGGTGGAGGAGCAGACAATCTGAGGACTTCCATGTTACCCAGATCTCTGACTCACTAGAGGGACTGTTCTGGGACTTGCGGGACTGTTTGCTGGGAGCCTCACTCCCACATGGGAAGGACTGACTACAATATTATTATCCATACCTATTCACCTGAAGTTGTTCCCAAGCCTTGGACAGAGCTGTGCAGGGCCCATGGTCTCCTCTGACTACTCCTTACAGATACCTCAGATTTTAGACTTTTGTCTTGCTAGCCCCAGGCAGTCTTACAGATAACATGTCCTAATTTCTGAAAACAAATTCAGACCTAATCTCGTTTGGTAAAAGAGACCAAAATGATGAGTTCTCAACTCTGTACCCAGTTCAGGTGACCCTCTCAGGCTTGGGGACAAAGCTACTTGCCACTCGCCACTTACCCACAACTGCCCACCCTATCATTTTCACTTATATACACACTCATTTAACAAACTCTGTGAGGCCCATACTCTGTGCCAGGCCCTAGGCTGGGCACTGGGAACATAGAAAGGATCAGATGTGGTCCGTGTCCTTGAGGAGCTCACAGTCTAGAAAAGGAGCCATATATAGCAACAGAACATTCCACACAGAATGGGCAGTACAACGTTAGAGGGGGCACAGTGGAAGGCCAAAAGTGGGCCTACCTGATCTGTGGTCAGGGCAGGCTCCCCAGTGAATGGCATATTTAAGCTAGATCCTGAGAGGAAAAGGAGGAATTCTATCAAAGGAGAAAGAGCATTTCAGACAAAGCAAGGTGTACACAGAGGCATAAATACTGTGACCTGTTCAGGAACATTGGGCTGTGTATGGAGGACTGTTGTGGGAGATGAGGTAGAGAGATCAGGCCCTGAACACCAAGATAAAGGCTTCATCCTCCTGGTGAAGGAGCCATTACGTGGGAGAATGGATTGGAGGGTGGCAGGGAGCTGAAGGAGCAGTGAGGACCTGCTTGAGCAGTCTTGACTAGATATGGCAGGCCCATAGCCTTCACTGCCTCCAGTCCCCCTAAGTGGGTCACTGTGGTTCCCTCAGACACAGGAGAGACCCCTTATGGCCCCAATCCCACTGACAGACTCTGCCTCCTGGGCCCACTGGCCCTGCCCAGACATGAGAGTGGTGTATTAGTCTGTTTTCATGCTACTGATGAAGACATACCCAAGACTGGGCAATTTACAAAAGAAAGAGGTTTAATCGACTTACAGTACCACATGGCTAGGGAAGCCTCACAATAATGGTGGAAGGCAAGGAGGAGCAAGTCACATCTTACATGGATAGCAGCAAGCAAAGAGAGGGCTTGTGAAGGGGAACTCTGCCTTATGAAGCCATCAGACCTCATGAGACATTCACTATCACGAGAACAGCATGGGAAAGACCTGCCCCTGTGATTCAATTACCTCCCACTGGGTCCCTCCCACAATATGTAGGGATTTAAGATGAGATTTGGGTGGGGGCACAGCCAAACCATATCATTCTGCTCCTGGCCCCTCCCAAACCTCAGGTCCTCACGTTTCAAAACCAATCGTACCTTCCCAACAGTCCCCCAAAGTCTTAACTCATTCCAGCATTAACTCAAAAGTCCACAGTCTAAAGTCTCATTCGAGACAAGGCAAGTCCTTTCCACCTA
Source organism: Macaca fascicularis (assembly GCF_037993035.2). Lineage (NCBI taxonomy): Eukaryota > Metazoa > Chordata > Mammalia > Primates > Cercopithecidae > Macaca > Macaca fascicularis. Next base: position 73,890,362 of record NC_088388.1, on the reverse strand, counting down.
TAAGCCTGTAAAATCAAAAGCAGGTTAGTTAATTCCTAGATACAGTGGGAGTACAGCCATTCCAAATGGGAGAAACTGGCCAAAACAAAGGGGTTACAGGGCCCATGCAAGTCCAAAATCCAGCAGGGAAGTCAAATCTTAAGGCTCCAAAATAATCTCCTTTGACTCCCTGTCTCACATACAGGTCATGCTGATGCAAGAGGTGGGTTCCTATGTTCTTGGGCAGTTCTGCCCCTGTGGCTTTACAGGGTACAGCCTCCCTCCTGGCTGCTTTCATAAGCTGACATTGAGTGTCTGCAGCTTTTCCAGATGTACAGTGCAAGCTGTCAGTGGATTTACAATTCTGGGGTCTGGAGGACAGTGGCCCTCTTCTCATGGCTCCACTAGGCAGTGCCCCAGTAGGGATTCTGTGTGGGGGCTCCAACCCCACATTTCCCTTCTGCATTGCCCTAGCAGAGGTTCTCCATGAGAGCCCTACCCTTGCAGCAAACTTCTGCCTGGACATCCAGGTGTTTTCGTACATCCTCTGAAATCTGGGCAGATAGTCCCAAATTCCACTTCTTGACTTCTGTGCACTGGCAGGCTCAACACCACGTGGGGCAGGAACCATCATATACGCATTGTGCACACATTATGGGCTAATATGATTACTGTAGGAAAAAATAATAATGAGGGCGGCTCCCATGTTTTGAACACTGTGGAAACTGCCAAGGCTTGATGTTTGCACTCTCCAAAGCCATGGCCCGAGCTCTACATTGGCCCCTTTCAGTCACAGCTGGAGCAGCTGGGACGCAGGACACCAAGTCCCTAGGCTGCACACAGCACGGGGACCCCGGGCCCAGCCCATGAAACCATTTTTCCCTTTAGGCCTCCAGGCCGTGATGGGAGGGGCTGCCATGCAAACCTCTGACATGCCCTGGAGACATTTTCCCCATTGTCTTGGGGATCAACATCAGGCTCCTCTTTACTTATGCAAATTTCTAGAGCCAGCTTGAATTTCTCCTCAGAAAATGGGATTTTCTTTTTTATCGAATTGTCAGGCTGCAAATTTTCTGAACTTTTGTGCTCCACTTCCCTCATAAAATTGAATGCCTTTAACAGCACCCAAGTCACCTCTTGAATGCTTCACTGCTTAGAAATTTCTTCTGCCAGAAACCTTAAATCATCTCTCTCAAGTTCAAAGTTCTGCAAATCTCTAGGGCAGGGGCAAAATACCACCAGTCTCTTTGTTAAAACATAACAAGAGTCACCTTGGCTCTAGTTACCAACAAGTTCCTCATCTCCATCTGAGACCACCTTAGCCTGGGTTTCATTGTCCATATAATTATCAGCATTTTTGTCAAAGCCATTCAACAAGTCTCTAGGGAGTTTCAAACTTTTCCACATTTTCCTCTCTTCTTCTGAGCCCTCCAAACTGTTCCAACCTCTGCCTGTTACCAAGTTCCAAAGTAGTTTCCACATTTTTGGGTATCTTTTCAGCAATGCCTCACTCTACTGGTACCAATTTACTGTATTAGTCAGGGTTCTCTAGAGGGACAGAACTAATAGAACAGACATACAAAGGGGAGTTTATTAAGTCACATGATCACAAGGTCCATAGTAGGCCATCTGCAAGTTGGGGAGCAAGGAAAGCCAGTCTGAGTCCCAAAACTGAAGAACTTGGAGTCTGATGTTTGAGGGCAGGAAGCATTCAGCAAGGGAGAAAGATGTAGGCTGGGAGGCTAGGCCAGTCTAGTCTTTTCCCATTTTTCTGCCTGCTTTATAGTCTAGCTACGCTGGCAGCTGATTTGATGGTGCCCACCCAGATTAAGGGTGGGTCTGCCTTTCCCAGCCCACTGACTCAATTGTTAATCTCCTTTGGCAACACCCTCACAGACACACCCAGGATCAATACTTTGCATCTTTCAATCCAATCAAGTTGAGTCCGTTTTAACCATCACAAGTGGGAAAAAGGCAGGGAGGGGAACAAGCTCACTTTATCTCCATCTCAAGCCCATTACACAAATGCATTCTAGATCCTCTCAATAAGCTAAGAGGTGAGAGTTGTTGTGCCCACTTTACCGAGGAAGAAAAGTAGGCTCAGAATTTAGTGAATTGCCCAAGGTCTCACTCAGCTAGTTAAAAAAGGCAGTGGGTGGGTGGGGAGAGGAAGGAAGGAGGGAGGGAAGGGAGGGCTTAAAAAAAGTGCTAAAACTTGAGTTAGAATGAAGACTTGTCACTTCTGCTCAAAGCTCCTCTTCACTGCAAGCATAACCTTAATTTTTCTCTCTTCTCTAAGACAGAAATGACATTCTCCTAAATGTCATTTAAGTGTTTTCCTCCCTACCTCCCAGTCTTGTCACAGAAAATAGATTTTACTAATTCCTATCCCAAGATCAGAGGCCCCACTATGCAGTACAGAGGTCTTTTTCAAGAGTGGTCTAGAGTGCTCTAGGCAGAGCAGGCATATCCTAGAGGCATCCCCGCATAGCCCTGAGAGAGGAGAACTCAGCCTGGCTCACAGGCCCAGGTCAACCTCTTTCAGACAGTACAAGGAGAGCCAGCCTTTGGCCCCAGTATCCCCAAAGAAGCCAGGCAAGGACTCCTCAGCCCAGCATCCTCAGGCAGCCACGATCAGCCCTACCTCAGACACCCTAAACCAGGATTTCCCAAGGTCTACCCTGTGCTAATTAGAAAAGGTGCCCCTTCTGACAGTTGCAGCCTTATAATTGCAAGGGCTGGGAGCTCAACTCTTGGCTGGATTTCAGGCCTCATTTGCCTCTTGGTCAGATACGTCTGTATGGGGCACCAACAGTAGCAGCCCTGCTCAAACACATCCACCTATCTGAGCCCCTGAATCTGGAACCTATCTGTCCCTAGCTGGTGGGATCAGCCTCAGCACCTTAGCAAGTATAAGTGTGTCTGCAGCCCCATCAAGTTCAGGAAGTCTGACAAGGATCTGCCCCAACTCTGGGCCTAGTACAAGACCTATGCCCTCTCATTTGGAATGCCTGAAGCACTGGGATACTCACTGGCATTGGAAGCAGACATGGAAGCCTACCCTCCCAAGAGCTGTAAGGACATTGTAGCTTTCCTCTAAGTGAGCATCTTCATATGAGGGGTGGAGATTCTTGACTCTGGCCTCAAGATTTATCTTTCCTGTTAGGTCTTCCCTCACTGATTTCTACTGCCACCACCATGCTGGCCTTTGGGAGCCTCACTCTCCACTCTCAGGGCTCTAGGTCGGATGTGTTTACCCAACTATTCCTTACAGCCATTGACACAGCAGATGCCAGGCTAGAGTGTTCAGACCAGGCTTTAGAAAAGGTTTCTGAGCAGCAACAAAGAACATACTATGAACCTGGATAATTGGACTGGCAAAGTAGATCTTTCTCACCTCCAGTCTGGGATTCTCTCAATGGCACCTTCCTGAATCCATGGCTCACTTTAACTCGGGCTGCTGGGGATCATCCTTAGGGTCACTTCAATGCCATAAAGTCTCAAATGAAAGGAGTGTGTCAAGAAAGGCAAGAGTGTCCTATCCTGCCCAGGACCTACCTTCGAGTTTCCAATTTTGAAAGATCTCTGCTTCTCCAAGTGATTAAAAATAGAATGGCCATTAATTCTTTCAACAAATACTTAAGTCCCATTATGCTATGGGATGGAATAATATGGTAAACAAACAAACTTGGCACCCCCCCTCAAAACTCATACCTGCCCATAGGACTTGGCGTTGACCCAAAATACATGGCCTATAAGCATAATTCAACTTCAAAACAGAAACCTGAGCTTCCGAGCCAGGCACATAGAGTAGCAGGAAAGGCACTGCAGCTTCTTGACAATTTTCCAATGCCTTGACCCCAAAGAAACCTGAATCTGGGGTCGCTTAGGGGAGGGAGCTAAGGAGAGAGGTATCAAGAAACACAGGAGGACCTCTGTCTTTGGCCACAGTGTGGCCACCAAAGGCAGAACATGAGAGTCCAGATCAGACAAAGGGTCAGGTTATTGTCTGGATGATGGGTACAATGAAGCCCCACACTTTTCACCCTTGAATCTCATATTTGACCCATAAACCCATGGAGTTCAGCAATCTCTAGCTTGGCAACTGTCCAGACATAGCTTATGCTCTGAGGTCTGACCCTTGTTCTCCCCTTTGCAAGGATAAAAAGCCCCTTCCACACAGCTGAGTCCTTGGCAGCGCAAGTAACTCGAGGTCTGTTTGTCCACAGCCTATCCAGTCCTTGGGTGAGCCCAGAGTCTTACAAACATGCTGTATGGGTGGTGAAGCATCCTGTGCCCACTTGTCCAGATCCGTGCTCATGCTATGTTACCTTTATTGGAAAGACTATCAGTAGGAATTCCAGGTAATTACTATGTCATGAGAAAGCTAAATTTCTGACCAGGAAGGATACAGCTGACTAACAGACTAGAGACACAAGTTGGACACCTGTTTGGGAAGTGAAGCTTGATTCCATAGGAACAATAGTAGTGACAGTCTGTATTCCTCCTACCTCATGAGGCTGGCAAGAGTGTGAGTAGGAGGCAGGTAAGTCAATAGATGAAGAAGAAACTACCATAACATAATTCTACTCCAAGAGTGGTCTGTGCACCCGCAGCATCGGCATTATTTGGGAACTTGTTACAAATGCAAATGTTCAGATCCCATCCCAGATTTACTGAATTAAATTCTTGTGGAGGGGGAGGCTTGAGGGGCAGTGAGGCCAGGAAGCTTTTTTTTTTTTTTTTAAACTTCTACAGGTGATTCATATGCACACATAAATTTGAAGGTATTGCTAACACGTCTTAGTTCAGGCTACTATAACAAAAACACATTATACTAGGCAATTTTTAAACAGACACTTATTGCTCAGAGTTCTGGAGGCTGAAAAGTATAAGATTAAGCTACCAGCAGATTTGGTGCCCAGTGATGGCTTGCTTTCGGCCTCACAGATGGCACCTTGTTGCTGTATCCTCACATGACTAAAGGGCAAAGGGGCTAACAAGCCCCCTTGGGTCTTTTATAAGGTCACCAATCCCATTGATGAGGACTCTGCCCTCGTGACCTCATCACCTCCCAAAGACCCCACCTCTTAAGACCATCATCTTGGGTGTTAGGTTTCAACATATGAATTTGCGGAGGACACATATATCCAGACCATCACATACACATTGTGCACACATTATGGGCTAGTATGATTACTATAAGAAAAAATAATAATCAGGGCAGCTCCCATGTTTTGAACACCTTCTATGTGCCAAAGGTTTAAACTTTTATCTAAAAAAGTTTTATCTATCTCCAAGTTGTGACTCAGAGATAAAAGGTATTTTTATTATTCTTTTTTTCTTTTTTTGAGGCAGGGTCTCACTCTGTTGCCCAGGCTGGAATGCAGTGGCACAATCACAGCTCACAGCAGCCTCAACCTCCTGGGCTCTGGTGGTCCTCCCACCTCAGCCTCTCGAGTAGCTGGGACTACAAGTGTGTGCCCCTACACCTGGCTAAATTTTGTATTTTTTTTTTGTTGAGACAGGGTTTCACCATGTTGCCCAGGCTGGTCTTGAACTCCTCACCTACCTTAGCCTCCCAAAGTGCTGGGATTACAGGCGTGAGCCACCATGCTCAGCCTATTCTAGTTTTTACAGATGAAAAACTTATAAAGATATTTTCCCAAGTGACTCAATCTTTCCAAGGCTCAGTTTCCTGATTTGCAGGCTGGGGACAATGTTTTGCTTCTTTGGCTCTTGTGAGGATTAGGGATGACATGTGAAGGACCATTCACATTGCAATGGTAGGGTGAGACCTGGCCACTGGGTACAGCTTCAGAGACTGCCCCATAGTGGGGAAAGGCAGAGACAGGGTTACTGGCTGTAGTCCCAAACAGAATCTATCTCCAACTTGTGACTCAGAGATCTGCCTCGTGTCACTTGGCACTAAGTCAGCTTCATCTGCTATCAAGTTCTGTTTACCCCTTAAGATAATCCAGGTTCTCGTTTCTGATTCTATTCCTAGTTGGTGACAACAGAAACTATGTTTAGGATGACTCTGAGTCTTGGAAGCCATCTGATCTGAAGGTTGGGGGCACTGGAAAATAATCTCCAGCTAGGTCTGGGCTTCTGAGGAGAGAAACGAATGCATTTCTCTTGGATAAAGTAGAAGGGGAAAACCTTTGGTTTGAGAGGCGACTCTAGTGCATGCTAAGACACATTATTACAGTTGCCTCATCAGCTGCCTCTTACCAGCTGCTGAATGTCCACCATGTTCCAAGGACTTAACAGGCACTATCTCTGCCTCATATCAACCTGCAAGGTAAGCACTGCCCCTCAGTTCTGCCTCTTTGCTGTATGACAAAAACAGGTTTTTGTCACACTTACTGGTTATGTGACATTGGAACATATTGTGTAACCTTGCTGAATCTCAGCTTTTCTAGCTCTAAACAGGCTTGTTGAATTAAGTGAGAGAATGTATAACCCAAAGCACATAGTAGGCAGTTTACAAATGTTATTCCCCTTGAACTCTTCTTCCTATACTGTAATATGCCTGGCCTTGTGGTAGGCACAGAGGACAGAGACCACTTAGACCAAGTCCCTTCCCAACTACTTGGGGCTGAGATTTCCCTCTTCCATACCCAGGCTGGGTTGTTCCTCATAGCAGGGGAGCAAAAGGTCTGGGGCACAGTCAGAAGGTTGGTGAAAATCATCAGGCCTGCAGTTGCTAAGGATGGACTGAGGCAAGGCATGATGGCCATCTACCTTGGAGTGCCCTCCTCAGTGGGCCCTGCCTTCCTCCTCTCTTTCTGCATCACTCTCATTTTTAGCATCCAACTGTCAAACCTTGCCAGTGCTGAAGGATAATGGAGATCAAAGGGAGGATGGCAATTTATCTTCTTCCTATTGACACAACACTTCACTGTTTGCTAAACCCTTCTGAGGATTCACTAGCTCATCAGATCTACACCACTCTCTGGTGAAGGGGCTGGGCAAGGGTTGTGCTCATGATAGAGCCGAATCAACTGGTTCCCAGGAGGGCCAGTGACTTGCACAAAGTCATCCATCAGGTTACTGACAAGCTCTAGGACAAGGACCTTGAACTCCTGGCCCCTCCTAGTCCAGTTCTCTCTCTGTTCTAGCCCAGTGTCTCTCCTGGTAATGTACTGGTAGGTAATAGTGTTCATTAAACTTTAGTATTTAAAGTAATTTCTTGGACAATCTTCATGCGACATCACCAACAGGTTAACAAAGCCTTTAAAGCTCATAGTGATCGGAACCTGCAAACACAGAACTTAGCGAAGTTGATCAACCTGTGATTGTGTTGCCTACCACTTAAGATGTGTATGCTGCCTGTTGCATGGCTCTTGCTTCAATTCCAAGAGCAAACTTTCACTTTGGGAGGTACTGTGTCAGTTACTATCACAATGTTCATTGCTACTTTTGATCAACTTTATACCCTCGTTCCAGAGCTTAAAGAATTCACTACTCCAGACAGATCAATCATGGGAAAAGAGGGTCAAAATGCTCCGTGGTTCATGGCTGACTGGAACAAAATGAGCAACTTCAACACAAGTGCAAAGTCGCTAAAGCTGTCTTCTGATATATTACATTGTGTGCAAGCTGAGTGGCAATCCAAAGCAACAAATCACCAAAAGGTTTAATGCTCTACTATCTGCTGTCAGGTCTGGAGGTGTCTCTGTCAGTTGATCTAGATCCTGCGCTTGACTTTAAAGAGGCTGCATCATGGTTAGCATGCAAAGGCCTTGACATCAAAATCACATACTTTTGTTTTAAACTTGATGCTGACCCAAGCCTAGGGATGACCCCGTGTGCCTTTATAAGCCAATTTAAACTCATTGCCACATTTTCTGAAATGACACCATATGTGATAATGCATAGGTTCACTGAGGAAGGTTTCAACCATGCAGCTTTGTTGCCTGGAGTAGGTCGTGACATCATGAGGTTCCTGAGGGTTGGAAGACGCCTGACTGAGGAACATGGTGAGGAACTATTTCCTTTCCTCAAAGTATTTAGGCTACGAGGATGTGAGGAATTATCACCCACTAAGTCCCCAAACCTCTGCATGGCTGCAAATGCATGCAGATGGAAACTGGACACGTCATTCAGGGACTATCAATCAACCAAGGAATCTTTGTCAACACTGCCAGATCATGATATTGATAAAGCAGTCTCAAAGCCACACCTCAAAAAGGCACTTATAAGCAAAGAGGATGAAGATGGATTACAAACTACATACAACGTAACCAGAGAGGAGATCAAGGTAGCTGTAACACCCAAGCCAGGCAATGAGCAAGTGGGGATTCTATCAAGGCTTCTTGAGGCGACAGAGGGAAGAGAGTGCATGCAAACTAAGGAGAAAAAAAAAAAGTTAATTCCTCATGGCTTACATTTCAGTTCCAGGTAGTGACTAACAGGTTTAGGTACCAATTAATCAAGTTTTCTGTGAGGATGGGTACTTAAATTCTTTTGGTTGAAAGCTATATATATATATATATATATATATATATATATATATATATATACACACACATATATATATACATACATACACACACATATATAAAATTCAAGCTAGCTTAAGAAATAAACGCTGGTAGGTCACTGGTTCCCACAACAGTGAAGGACCCTACTGGCTATCATCAGGAATCTTGCCGCCTCTCAACCCTTATCAGTTTCTGCCTGGCTCCCTTCTTTCAGTTTTCTACTGACACAGGCATTCTCCACCAGCCAAAGATGTTTTTCTGTGATTCAGTGTTCCAAAAGTGCTGGGATTGCAGGTATGAACCACCATGCCCAGCCTGAAAGCTTTCCAATAGTGAAATTAAGAGAGCAGACTGACCTACTAACAGAGCTTATGCTGAAACATTTGGCCAAATTCAGTAGTGCCTTAAACATCTCAATGGAACAAACAAAGTCAAGTAAAAATTAGCAGTTAAGTTAAAGCTATCATTCCACTTGATTTGGCTAGTAATAAATATTTGTGGCCCCTTCAGCTACAAGTTGGGAACAATCTCAAGGTGTTTTGAAAAAAGGTTAAGTGACGCAGTGGCAAGCACCAGTATTGGTGTCAGTGGTGACTCTGTACCTCTGGCTCCTCCTCTTAAAAGCTAGTGTATGAGATTGTGCTCCATAACTAGGCATTGTAATCCCTGCTCTGCTTCCCTTAATAGGTAATTATGTTCAAATAACAATGTGTAAAAGTCCAAAGGATTATCATTAGTAAAGTTTCTGAGAGTAAAAGTTCTTATGAGAAACCAAGAAATTGCCTCAAACTAGATATTAGTATAATAATCATCTTACAGTTTAAGAAAAAAAAAAAACAATAGTCACCAGAATTAAGTTCTTTATTCCTCTTTGTTGTTTCAAAGAATGATGGTAGTTTTCATAGTACAGAGTATTTCTGGCGCTCAGTATCACAAAGCCAAGACATAGTCAGAACACATCGAGCCTCAGCAACTCCCTTAGAAGCCTGGAAAAGTTGTAACTACAGAAAATTCAATTGGGGACAAAGGGAAAATACCAGTTAAGTGAGAACCCCAAATCAAGGCTTGGCTTGATTAGGCTGCCCACTCTTCTCGAATAGGCCATAAATTTTCCCCACTGCACCTTTTGGGCTGTGATCCTTGGGAAAGCCAGGGACAACCAAGCTTAAGCCAGAGAAAGGCCCATCCCAGGAAGTGTATAACTGACCTGGAAGCAGGCCAGAACAGAGAATACACATTGAGGGTGAGTGTTCAGCAGGTTTTGAATGCTACACAATCTACAAAGGGATGCAACATCCTTCTCCCTAAAGCGGAACTGCCCCTGGCCTCAATTAGCTCCAGAGGCCAAGGATCGTTGACTCATTCATTCATTCAGTGTATCTTTACTGCTGGCTACTCTGTTTCAGGCCCTATGCTGGGTGCAGAGGACAAAGAGAGGAATCAGACATAGTCCTTACCTTCAGAGAATTCAGAATACGATAGAAAAAAAGCTTATACTTTTAGATAAGCCACTGTGATTCAAGGTAAAAAGGACACAGTGAGGAGTCAGTCAAGGAGTTCACAGCCTAGCAGAGGCCTAGAGGGCACAACATAGACAATAATACATGGCAGCCTATGGTAAGGACCAAAGGGAGGCCCAGACTGTGAATTCTGGCACCGCAGAGACGGATGCGTGGCCTACTGAAGAGGTGGATTATGGCCTACTCGAGAAGAGTGAGAAGCCTAATCGGCGAAAGTGAGATATCAATTTCTACTGCCCTGGGGAGGAGGCTGTGCAGCCTCAGGTTGACCTTTGTGGGTCCTTTGGGCTACCCAACAGGCAGAGTGAAAAACCTCTTACCCATGGCTGAAGCTACTTGACGTCCTGTGAATATCTGAGGGGAGACTGGTGACCAGGGGAAACAAGTCCAAATTAAGTACCCAGACAATGGCCTAAGGTGAATAGTGAGAACATGAACACAGCCAGTAGGCTGTGTCGGCAGGAGGCTGGCCTGGGTATATACCAGCAGCAGGAGGCCCCTACCCATGCTTCCTGCACTCTCAGTGTTGGGCCATGTGTGCTGGAAGGATCCATTCTAAAAGTCCAAGGGACAGGAAGGGGGCTCCTGAGGGCAAAGGACCGAGGCCTATGTAGTCCTCTCTACATGCCTGTAGACAGGCTACCTGTCTGTTTTCCTCTTTTCTTCACAGCTGCTACCACCTGCCCTGTCTTTTCCACCCTGTCAATCTGAGTGGCTGAAATGGGTTCACTTAGGGTACCAGTATCATGGAATAGCTCCCAGGTTGGGTAATGGGCACAGAGTTGGAGTGTCTATAGCTGTCTTTGTTGGTCATCTGGAACTTGGACAAGTTAAGCCAGCTTAAAGTTGCAGTGTTGGGTTAGGACCTTCTCCACAAGCTAAGTGCCAGCCTGTGCAGGTCTCTCTTCCTTTCCACAGGTTTCAGGGAACAGCTCCAGCCTGTTGTCATTTCTTCTTCACAGCAGCTACCACCTACATCATCTCTCCAGCCTAGGCCTCGTGTCTGTGACACTTTTTCTTCCTAAGGTGCCAGGACTCTTCTGATCTGTTCTTTTTCTTCACAGCTGCCATCACCCACTCTGCTCCTCTCTCAAGTCCTTATTCTGGATTTCCCCCGTTCCCAATTCCCTTTTCTTACTATTCCTGAGATAAGCACATAGGCCTCCCCCAATTAAAGAGTTTCGATGCTAGTCATTAAAGAGAAAAAACATGAGGTAGGGGGAAGAAGTAAGAGGAGGGCAATTTAGAGATGGACCTCTTATGAGTACTGGTATTAGACATCTCTGGGTCACAATGGCACAGGACCAAGGTCCCTGCCTTGACTCCCTTCTTGAGTAGTACTAAAGAAGCTGATATTCTCATTCTTTTCATCCTTTAGCCCTGGTTGTAGGACTTGGCCATCCTTCCTATTCCTATCCACTTGCAGTACAGTGCTCAGGAAAGCTTTGCTTAACAAGGAGTTTCTACCACTTAGGAGGGGGCTGCCCTTTTAATCCTCTCCCCTTCCCCAATTCCTCCCTGCACCAACCCTGCCCATCCCTAGACCACCACCACCCTCCACCGGTCAACTTGACAGAGGTTTTCCCTGACACTGGGCCTCATATAAGGAAGTAAAGTGTGCATTATTTCACTCAACAGCTGGAAGGTCCTACATGTCAGGCTAAATGTAAACATCTTTACATTATAATAGGCAATAGGGAACCACAAATGATTTAGAGCCAAGGAATGGCAGTAGAAAGTACCTTGTATTAGGCACTCAAGAAATATTTAGATAAATGTATGCATGAGTGAATAAATAATTGTGTATTGGGAAGATTACCTTGGCAAAGGTAGGAGAGGCTAAGGGGATTTTTAAAAGCCACTCTAAGCCATGGCTTAAGCAATCTGTTAAAGTAGGTAAAGTTAATCTCGACTTTCATCCTGTAGGACTCTCTCTACCCAACTAGTGCAACAGTAACCCCTAGCCTCCTAGGCTATATTTCATGACTAAGACTTGTTCTCTGTGGTCATTATACAACACCAAATATATTTAGTTGATACCAGTTTAAGCATTAGCCTCCTAAAATAGGTACAAAAAAATAAACCTCTCATGATAGAATTTCTGTTGCAAGAACAGGCTATGGGGGAAACAATCTAAGATAGGAACAACCAACGTGGTATCATCTAAGAGACTCAGCATGGACTAAGTTCAGCATGAAAATCATTAGACAAAAAGGCATCCCTACTTCACAAGTAGTGATTTCCATGGGCCTATACAAATAGGCCTGATTCTGAGATTTGGGGGTCCAGAGATCTTCCTAATGGTGAAGATCTTCTCACAGGTAAAGGAGTAGCTGGGCCAGGACAATATCCTGAGAAAAAACAAAACAAACAAAAAACAAACCCAGAAGCCTGGACAAGCCTTGGACAGACGACTCCAGGCACATTGAAGATGCAACTAAGAAAATTACATCAGGAGCTACCATCACCCCAACATATAGCCCAACATCTACAAACTCTCCCACCAGCTACATTTATTTTCTTGAATTTTCTCCCTCTTCTAGCCCCATAAACTGGTGAACTCCTTGAGGGCAGAGACTGTGGGAAATTCTGTCCAGTGTTTTAAAGTCCTAATCCATGTCCTTTTCCCATCGGGAACATCCTAATAAATGAACTTAAGCCCATCCTTCATCAGGGTAATGCCACCAGAAGCAATACACACTATTATCCAGTACTACTGGCACTGAGATTCTCATTGTCCTCCCTAGAAAATGATGTTTCTGGATGAGGAAGAGAAGGTAAGCAGAACTACAAAGCTGTAGAAGGTAGGAGACTTCATGATTCTTCTGTTTTGCTTAATTCCTCTAGGATAGAGTGCCTACAGAGCTCTGACCATTATTAGAAGGGTGTGGATATTTTTGTTATTAAAAATGGAACAAATCATATAGATCTGGTCTTCCTTCCTGCCATGACACCTGCCTGTAACCTCACACTTGGATAAGGGGTAAGTCATGTGAAAAGATAAGTCCTCTGATTTCCATTTTGACATCAGAGTCTTCTATACAGCCAGGACTTACTGACCATGAAGGATGCAGGCACTATGCTTCTCCTAGGGATGAGAAGATAAGAAATCTTAGAACCAATACTCTCATTTTACAGATGGAAACCTGAGGTCCAGAGAGTTCAGGTGACACATCCAAGGTCCAAAAGCAAGCCAGTGGCAGAGCCAGAACCACATTCTGGTCTTTGAACTCCTAGTTCAGTGCTCTTTCCACTGCAGTAGCTAAGGCAAAATTTTCATTTTGCTCTTTGGAGGGGGAGAAGTGAAAAAAGGTAGGGAACAGAATATTAAGTTTTTTGATTCTCTGTAGACTTCAGTAGCTTCTGTTAACCTGGCTGTAATTGCCATTTGCATCTATGGAAATTGGGTCCTAAGCCAATTAATTGCTTTTGAATTGGCTCGGGTTCCTACCAGGGCTGGTGCAGTGCCCCTGCAGGTGGCTCAGGATCTCCCGGTCTGTAAACAGGCGGAAGGCAATCTGCTCACACTCTTGCTTGGTCCCACATTCAAATAAACACCCAAACAAGCCCTCCTCCTCCAGAGCAGCCAGATCAGAGTAGCCACAGGGCCCACAGTGCAAGATCCAGGGGCGGGACCAGCAGGCAGCCTCCAAGGGGGTCTGGTTGAGATAGATTCCTAGGTCAACCCTCCGTTTCCTACTGGTTGGGTGTGAGTACAAGAGCCATGATTCTGACGGTGTTCCAGCTTCCTCCTCCAGCCTCAGTGAACTACCTGGAGAGCTCTGCTGAATGGTGGGTACATCTTTGCTATTAGAGTCCTGGCACCTATGCGGGATCTCCAGGGGCCGGAAACTTACCACACTCCCTTGGCAACCATGTGGGGGCTCACAGAGCTGTTGACTCAGGGCCAGCCTCTGAAAGCCTTCACCATGGTCAGTGCTGAGAGCCTCTGCCCGGCACCTGTTTGGTGTCCGGGCACTGCAATATAGCACAGGGTGGCCAGCCCTCCCAGTCACCTCTGCCACTTCGCATTCTACTGTAACCATAGGCCTAATGAGTCTCCCATGGTGCCATGTGACCCCTAGGTCATCACTATAGATCATCAGAGAATGAGGCCTGGTTTTACATGGTAGCTGGAAGCAAAAGAACCAGGAAGGGATGTAGTAGGTATATGCAGGGATGACGAGTCTCCCTGACTGCAGCTGGATGCCATGACCTGGGCCCACAGCAAATGTGGCCCAGTGCTTCAGCTCTGAGCCAATGACCTCCTCAGTCAAGTCCCTCACCTCACTCCATGAACATCCAGCATCCTGACTGCAGATGAAGCAAAGGCGGGCAGCATTCCTGCCTGATACAATCTGTTGACGCTCTGTGACATGGCCCCGCACACAGATGAAGAACAGGAACACATAACCACTCTTCCGTTCCCATACAGGACAGGGGTTCATGGTCCGATGCCCAGGTAGTGTGGCTTCCATCAGTGGCTTCAGGGGCCCCCACTAGACAAGGAGAAGGGAGAAAGTAGGAGTGAGATACTAATAGGAAAACGTGAAGCTCATTAAAAGTATTAGTATTTTTCATAAATAAGAAATGATATTGAAATCTATAAAATCATGAAGGCCTAACTACTCACTAAATTCTCAAATATTACAGGATAACTTACAAAGCTGGAAAGAGACAATGCTACATGTTGTACAAGCTGTCTCCTCTGTCTGGAATGCTCTTCCTCATTTTATCTAGATTTCCAAATCATCCTCCATACCCAACTCAAAAGTCACCTCCTTTATAAAGCCTTCCATGAAACTCACTCTCCTCCCCTAATAAATTTATTGTATAACATTGTAACTTCTTGTGACTGTCTTCCTTTTCTAGACTATGAGCCTTTTGAGGGCTTATACTATTAGTTACTAATATTGATTCTCCAGCACCTGGTACATAATAGGAGCTAAATATTTTTACAACGAAAGAAAGAAAAAAAAGAAAAGGAAAGGAAAGAAAGAAAAGGAAGAGAAGAAAAGCAAGGCAGACAAATAGGGAAATTTTAGGCAAATAAAGGGAAATTTAAGACAAATTTTTTTCCTTCCTGTACTACACTGGGAAGGCAATTCATAACTTTTGTTGAAAGCTCAAGCATAGATTCAGAGACACCTAGTTCAAACCATGCTTTCATCACTTATTTTGTGACTATGGGCAAGTTGCTTAATCTTACTTTATCTCAATTTCTTCATCAGTTAAGTGGAAAGTTTAATAACATCCTCACAAAGGAGTTATTATAAGGATACAATGAGATAATGCCTAATCAGACATATTGCAAATAAAGAAAGATCTAATCTCCCTAACATATTTTCAAAACAATAGTAGAAATTGGTAAGACAATTTCCAGGAACCCAACAGAAATGGGCAAAGAGCAAGATCAGACAACTTACAAAAAGAGAAAAAAAAGTTCAGCTTCACTTATAAGAGAGAAATGCAAATTAAGACTAAACTGACAATGGCCAGGCACAGTGGCTCATGCTGTAATCCCAGCACGTTAGGATAGCTTGAGCCCAGGAGTTCGAGACCAGTCTGGGCAACATGGCAAAATCCCATCTCTAAAAATAAAAATAAAACAAAATAACTAAACTGATATAACTTTTACATCTGTCAAATTAGCAAAATCATAAAGCTTGACAATACTGTGTTGGCAAATGTCAAGAAACTGGCACTTTCATATATGGATTGAAGTGCAAATAGTTCAACCTGTATGTAGGACATATATCAAAATTACAAACAACATTTATCCTTTCCCATCATGCCCAATTCTGGGAATCCATCCTAAGATATATCTGCTCATCAAATTAAGTATGTATAAGATTATTCAAATGCAGCATTACTTGAAGTAGCAAAATACTACAAACAACTCAAATATTCATCAATAGAGGATGGGTGAAATAAACATGCAATACATGGGGTAAAACTTTTTTCCATGTATAGTGATATGGAAAGATTTCCATAATTTTTTTTTTTTTTTTTGAGATGGAGTCTCTCTTTCTGTCAACCAGGCTGCAGTGCAGTGGTGCAATCTCAGCTCACTGCAATCTCTGCCTCCCAGGTTCAAGCGGTTCTCATGCCTCAACCTCCTGAGTATCTGGGATTACAGGCTTGCACCATCACGTCCAGCTAATTTTTCTATTTTTAGTAGAGACGGGGTTTTGACATGTTGGCCAGGCTGGTTTGAAACTCCTGACCTCAGGTAATCCACCTGCCTTGGCCTCCCAAAATGCTGGGATTACAGGTGTGAGCCACCGCGCCCGGCCTGATTTTCATAATATATTCTTAAACAAAGAAAGCAAAACACACAATAGTGTATGTAGTATGCTACTTTTTGCATCAGAAATGTGGAGGAAAGGGACTTCTGGTTACAGCAAACTAAATAATTGGACCAATCCTTCCACTGAGAACTTGAAAAAAATAGATAAAACATTTAAACAAAAACAAAATATATGAAAGCACCAGAGAGCAGAGAGCAAACATAAGAATGAAGAATTACACGCTAAGTTCATTCAGAGAGGTTGGCTGGTCCCTTTTCCCCTTAGGGCATCCTACTAATTCTCAAAGAAGTAACTGAAAGGCTGAGAAGCTGAGCAAGTCATTTGACAACCTTATCGAGTAGGAGGACAAAACTTGAAGGCCTGGTAAACTGTCATGTAATTTGAGATGGAACCTTAAAGGGCCAAATCCAAGGAATAAGGATGGAACTGAGGCAGAACAGCCCTTAAAACCATCACTTGAGAAAACTGGTTGACATTATCTACTGAGGTAGAACGTACACATACCACATGAACCAGTAATTCCACTCCTAGCTACATACCCAACAAAATGTATGCCTGCAGTACCAAAAACATGTATAAGAATATTCATAGCAGTATAGTCTATACTTATAATAACTAACCCAAGTATCCAACAACAGTAAAATGGATCACTTAATTGTGGTATGTTCATACGACAAAATACTATGTAACAATGAAAAACAAATTAGGGTTACACACAACAATTTGGATAAATCTCAAGAATACTGAACAAAAAAAGCCAGACCAAAAGACTACATAGATTAAAAAAAGCAAAACTAAACTCTAGGGCTATAAATCAACTTAATATAATTAACTTCTCCTTTGGGAAGAAGGGCGGGGCCATAAGAGAAACTTCTCAGATGCTGACAACATTCTATTTCTTGGAATATTAGTTCTATATATGATGAGTCCACAAGTGTTGGCTTTGTCATAACTCACTGAGCTGACACTTAGGTTTTGTGCATTTCACATTTATGTTTTATGTTTTCTGCATATGTTATCACTTCACATTTTTAAAAGTTTTTAAATGGGCAATTAAGAGTACATACTTGTTTTGCTTTGCTTCTGTATGAAGTAGCACCGAAAAGATAACAAGAAATAATAGTGATTGCCTATAAGAGATAGGGGAATGGAAATGAGAAATATATCTTTTTATACTATTTTTATTTTTCAGCTATATGAAATGTATTAACTACCTAAAACAAAAAATAAATTTAAAAAATTAATTTCTTTTTTTTTTTTTGAGACGGAGTCTCGCTCTGTTGCCCAGGCTGGAGTGCAGTGGCCGGATCTCAGCTCACTGCAAGCTCCACCTCCCGAGTTTACGCCATTCTCCTGCCTCAGCCTCCCGAGTAGCTGGGACTACAGACGCCCGCCACCTCGCCCGGCTAGTTTTTTGTATTTTTTTTAGTAGAGACGGGGTTTCACCGTGTTAGACAGGATGGTCTCGATCTCCTGACCTCGTGATCCGCCCGTCTCGGCCTCCCAAAGTGCTGGGATTACAGGCTTGAGCCACCGCGCCCGGCCTAAAAAATTAATTTATGTATAAATAGACAAAACAGATTAAGCAGGCTCAGATCATAGACTCTCAGAGCCATTTGCCTGAGGCCAGGAGTTTGAGATCAACTTGGGCAACATAGTGGGTCCTTATCTCTACAAAGCATTTTTATTTTTATTTTTATTTTTTACATTATCTGGGCCTGGTGGTAAGTACCTGAAGTCCTATCTACTTGGGAGGCTGAAGCAGGAGAATCAATTAAGCCCAGGAGTTTGAGGCAGCAGTGAGCTATGATCAATCACTACACTCCCCTCTAGGTGACAGAGCAAGACCCTGTTTCAAAAACAAAAAAGAAAACTAAGCCATAATGGACCATAAGGGTTATCTAGTGCTAACTCCCATTCCACAGAAGAGACCCCTTGCAATCTTCTGGATAAAAAACCATTCCGTCCTTGAACTACGCTAGTTCAAAAGGGAATTCAAGATCTCTGGGACAGCCCATTCTATACCAGAGTACCCTAAGCACACTAAACATGCCAGAGGTAAGTGATCAAGTCAGCTTACTTATTAAGCAGTCTAGTTTTGGGGAAGTCAGAAGTTTAGTCATCCTTAGTGGTTGAGAGGAGAAAATAATTTGAGCCAGATATATCTAACATATAGTTGACATGAAGGTGGAAGAAAGAGTAAATAAAGCATGAAAGCCTTGGAATCTAAGATGATCTCAACTAGCTGGAGCAATGGGACATATAAATCAAGCTGAGGCTTGACAGAGGTAAAACACGTTGTGGCTTAAAAATGTGCATGGGGAAAACTGATTAAAGAACAAATGTAGGCCAGGTGCTGTGGCTTATGCCTATAATCCCAATACTTTGGGAGGCCAAGGTGGGTGGATCACTTGAGGTCAAGAGTTCGAGACCAGCCTGGTCAACATGGTGAAACCCTGTCTCTACTAAAAATACACACAAAAAAATGAGCCAGGCATGGTGGCACACGCTTGTAGTCCCAGCTACTTGGGAGGCTGTGGCAGGAGAATCGCTTTAACCCAGGAGGCAGAGGTTGCAGTGAGCCGAGATCGCGCCACTGCACTCCAGCCTGAGTGACGGAGTAAGACTCCATCTCAAAAAAAGAAAGAAAGAAAATGTAAAACAAGAACAAATGTAATCAACAAGCATATGAAAACATGTTCAGCATCACTAATTAATGCAACTAAATGCAACTAAAAACCACAATGAGGTATCCCGTATCCCCCTTACAACTATTTGGACAGCTACCACACACACACACCAGAAAATAACAAATGTTGGTGAGGATGTGGAAAACTAGAACCATTGTGTACTGTTGGTAGGAATATAAAATGGTATTGCCACTATGGAAAATAGCATGACAGTTTCTCATTACATATAAAATTACCAAATGATCCAGCAATTCAACTTCTGTGTTTACGTCCAAAAGATTTAAAAGCAAAGTCTCAAAGAGATATTTTCACACCCTTATTCATAGCAATGTTATTCACAATACCCAACAGGGAAAAGCAACCAAAGCATCCATCAAGAGATGAAGGGAGCCCGGGCAACATACAGAAATCCCGATTTCTACAAAAATAAGATAAAATAAATTAGCTGGGTATGGTGGCATACACTTGAAGTCCCAGCTACTCAGGAGGCTGAGGATTGCTTGAGCCCAGGAGTTCGAGGTTGCAGAGCCATGAGCACGCCACTGCACTCCAGCCTGGGCAACAAAGTGAGACCCTGCCTCAAAAAAAAAAAAAAAAAAAAAAAAGAATAAACAAAATGTGGTATATACATACAATGATATATTATTCAGCCTTAAATAGGAAGGAAATTCTGATACATGCTACAACATGGATGAAACTTGAGGACATTACCTAAGTGAAATAAGCCATCACAAAAAGACAAACACTATACAATTCGACTTATATGAGATATCCAGAGTAGTCAAAATTATAGAAACAGAAAGTAGATTAGTGGTTGCCAGGGACTGAGGAGGGAGAAATGGGGAGCTGTTTAATGGGTGTAGACTTCCAGTTTTGAAAAATCAAAATTTCTGAAGATTGGCTGCACAATTTGAATATACCTGGCACTAATGAATTATACATTTAAAAATGGTTAGGATGGTAAAATTTATGTTAGATATATTTTACTACAATTAATTTTTTTTTTTTTTTTTAAAGAGAACAACAAATGTGAAAAAGACTTGGAGGTTTTGGCTGACCATCTACTCTACATAGTCTACATAGTCTACATAGTCTACACAATCTACATAGTCAATTGTGCTATGTAGCTACCAAGAAAGTGCTATTTTACCTTCAATTGCATTAAAGGGAATACAAGATAGGATAGCTCACCTCATTGCTGAGATGGTTGGTCTACCCTTGGAGTCCCAAGTTCAGTTCCGAGTATTCTACTTTAAAAAAGGACACTGCCATCTCAGACCGCATTCCAAGGACAGTAATCACACTTTTCAAGGGACCAGAAACCAAATCAGGACTGTGCCCTAAGAAGTTACAGAAAGAAGTGAAGTTGTTTAGCCCAGAAAACATAATACTCAGAGGGCATGAATGCAGCTTTCAGGTACTTCAGAGAGTAGTTCTCTGAAAAAGAGATTGTATCTACATTTTGTATAGATTGACTGCCCCAGAAGGCAGAATAAACCAATGGGTAGTTATAGAGAAGTAGAGATCATCTCATTCACAGACAAAAAACAGCTGCCACAGCAATCAGGTGCTCATTTGAAGAGTTGTGCAAGGAGACCCTTAATGGAAAATGACAAATATTTAGTTCTTACTATGTGGTATCTATTATTATCTATATGTTGCAGATGATGAAACAGAGAAGAGTCAAGTATCCAAAGTCACAAAGCCAATAAATGATAGGTCTTGACTGACTCCAAAGCCATGCTCTTAACCACTAAGATTTTAGTAACTACCAATAGAATACAGATTTCTATATTGGGAAAGAAGTTGGGCTTATGATTCTTCTAACTTCAAGATTCTACAATTAAATAAATCAGAGAATGAAATAAAGAGAGAATGAATTAAAGGGGACATGTTTGTGAATGTGTATGACTACTGAGTAGTGAAGTTATACAACAGTTGTGGTCTGATAAAAAATGCTTGCTTGGCTCAGTGGCACCTGCCTGTAGTTGCGGCTACTCAGGAGGCTTAGGCGAGAAGATTGCTTGAGGCCAGGAGTTTGAGGCTGTAGTATGCAACAATCACACCTGTGAATAGCCACTGCACTCCCGCCTGGGCAACACAGAGAGGGCTTGTCTCTAGACAGACAGACAGACAGACAAACAGATAGTTAAAACTTAAAAGGCTGGGCACAGTGGTGTACACCTGTAGTCCTAGCTACTTAGGAGGCTGAGACAGGAAAATTGTTTGAGCCAGGAGTTCAAGACCAGCCTAGGCAATATAGAAGTTGTATCTAAAAAAATAGTATTTTAAAAAATGCTTAACAGCCTACTGTCTTGATCAAAAACAGTGCAACATGACCGATGACCACAGGCAATGCTTGTCCTAGAAGAAAGGAAAGAGCTAGAATCCCAAGTTCTACTGGGCTGTAGGGCTGGGCCTCTGTGGAGGCTAGTTATACATGCAGAAGTCTGGTCCTGGGAGGCCATGAGAAAAACTCATGACAAGATAAGGTGAAAGAGCAGGAACCAAAAATCCCACAAAACAAAAAAACTTCACCAAGAGAAATGTGAGCCAATGTCATCAAAAGCAAAGATAGGGATTGATAGCAAGGCCCATGTTCAAGCAGAATAGCATTTGCACTGTGCACTTTAACAGCAGAAGGTTATCTGCTATGGATATGAAGATTTAATGGTCAGATTTGAGGCATCTGTAGGTAAAAAAGCAGGGTAGGTTAGGAGTATTAAAGTGCCTACTATATAGATATAGAGAGATGACACAGCTATATATATTTTACAAAAGACTCTCAAAACCATTGTCTCATTTGTCTCACTTAAGCTAGCCCTGGGAGAGAGGAAAGCAACAATAAGAAATACAGGTATATGTGATTTATTGCACTTTGCCCTACTGCATTTCTCAGATACTGTCTTTATAAACTGAAGGTTTGTGGCAACCCTGAAGTGAGCATGTGCTCACTTCATGTCTTTGTCATGTTTCAGTTAATTCTCACAATATCTCAAACATTGTCATTATTATTATATCTGTTACGGTGATCTTTCATCAGTGATCTTTAATGTTATTACTGTAATTGTTTTGGAGTATGACAACTGTGCCCATATTACATGGTGAACTTGATAAATGCTATATGTGTCCTGACTGTTCCACCAACCGTTCCCTCATCTCTCTCCCTCTCCTTCAGCCTATTCCCTGAAACACAACAATATTGAAATTAGGCCAATTAGTAACCCTACAATGGCCTCTAAGTGTTCAAGTGAAAGGAAGAGTCCCCCATCTTTCACTTTAAATCAAAGCTAGAAATGATTAAACTTAGGAGGAAGGCATGTTGAAAGCCAAGACAGGCTGAAAGCTAGGCCTCTTGTGCCAAACAGCCAAGTTGTAAATGCAAAGAAAAAATTCTTTTTTTTTTTTTTTTTTTGAAACAGAGTCTCCCTCTGTTGCCCAGGCTGGATTGCAGTGGCTCGATCTCTGCTCACCACAACCTCCGCCTCCTGGGTTCAAGCTATTCTCCTGCCTCAGCCTCCTGACTAGCTGGGATTATAGGCATGCACCACCACGCCTGGCTAATTTTTTTTTTTTTTTTGTATTTTCAGTAAAGACAGGGTTTCAGCATGTTGGTCAAGCTGGTCTCAAACTCCTGACCTAGTGATCTGCCTACCTTGGCCTCCCAAAGTGCTGGGATTACAGGCATGAGATATCGCACCAGGCTGAAAAGTTCTTAAAGGAAATTAAAAGTGCTACTCCAGTGAATACAGGAATGATAAGAAAGCAAAACAGCCATATTGCTGATAGGGAGAAAGTTTTAGAGGTCTGGATAAAAGATCAGACCAGCCACAGCACTCCCTTAAGACAAAGCCTAATCCAGGGCAGAGCCCGAACTCTCTTCAATTCTACAAAGGCTGAGAGAGGTATGGAAGCTGCACAAGAAAAGCTGGAAAGTAGCAGAGGATGGTTCATGAGGTTTAAGGCAAGAAGCTGTCTCCATAACATAAAAGGGCAAGGTGAAGCAGCAAGTGCTGATGGGAGAAGCTACAGAAAGTTATCCAGAAGATCTAGCTAAGGTAACTGACAAAGGTGGCTACACCAAACAACAGATTTCCCTGTAGATAAAACAGCCTTCTACTGAAAGATGCCATCTAGGACTTTCATGGCTAGAGAGAAGTCAATGTCTGGCTTCAAACCTTCAAAAGACAGGCTGGTCACTTTAAATTGAGGTCAATGCTCATTTGTCACTCAGAAAATCCTAGGGCTCTTAAGAGTTATCCTAAATCTACTCTGCCAGTGCTCTACAATAAAAAAAAGCCTGGATGAAGCACTTCTGTTTACAGGCCCCTGTTAAGACCTATTCCTCAGGTAAAAAGATTCCTTTCAAAATATTACTGGTCATTGACAATGTACCTTGTCATCCAAGAGCTCTGATGGAGATGTATGAGATTAATGTTGTTTTCACAGCCACTAATACAACATCCATTCTGTAGCCCACAGATCAAGGAGTCATTTCAACTTCCAAGTTTCATTATTTAAGAAATACATTTCACAAGACTATAGTTGCCATAGATAGTGATTGTTCTGATGAATCTGGTCAAAGTAAACTGAAAACCTTCTGGAAAAATTTCACTAGTCTAGATGCCATTCAGAACATTCATGATTCATGGGAGGTCATAATATCAACATTAAGAGACATTGAGAAGTTGATTTCCACAACTCATGGATGACTTTGAGGGGTTCAAGACTTCAGTAGAGGAAGTAACTGCAGATATGGTGGAAATAGCAAGAGAATTAGAAGTGGAGCCTGAAGATGTGACTAAATTGCTGCAATCTCATGATAAAACTTGAACAAATGACTTGCTTCTTACAGATGAGCAAAGAAAGTAGTTTTTTGAGATAGGATCTACTTCTGGTGAAGATGCTGTAAACACTGTCAAAATGACAACAAAGGATTTAAAATATTACATCAACTTAGTTGATAAAGCAGCAGCAGGGTTTGAGAGGATTCATTTATGAGTTCTACTATGGGAAAAATGCTATCAAATTCTGTAGCATTGCATGCTACAGAAAAATCTTTTGTGAAAGGGAGAGTCAACTGTTTCAGCAAACTTCATTGTTGTCTTATTTCTTGTTGGGGGTAGACAGGGTATTGCTGTCCCCCAGTGGCACAATCGCAGCTTACTGGAGCCCTGAACTGGGCTCAAGCAATCCTCCCCCTCAGCCTCCCAAGTAGCTGTGGACTACAGGTGTGTGCCACTACACCCACCTAATGTTTTTTATTTTTATTAGAGACAAGGTCTTGCTATGTTGCCCAGGCCAGTCTTAAACTCCTGAGCTCAAGCAATCCTCCCACTTTGGCCTCCCAAAGTTCTGGGATTATAGGTATGAGCCACTGTGCCCAGACCATTGTCTTATTTTAAGAAATTATCTATATAAGTAAGAAATGCTTCAATAATAATGATGATAATAATAATAATAATAATACACTGAGTCTTCAGCAACCACCACCCTGATAAGTCAGCAGCCACCAACATCAGGGCAAGACCTACTCCAGCAAAAAGACTGACTAGCCAAAGGTTCAAATAATCATTAGCACTTTTCAGTAATATTTTAAGGTGTGTACTTTTTTTTAGACATAATGCTACTACACACTTAATAGATTACAGTATAGTGTAAACATAACTTTTATATGCACCGGGAAACCAAAAAATTCATGTGTCTTGTTTTACTGTGACAGTCACTTTATTGTGGTGGTCTGGAACCAAATCCACAATATCTCTGACGTATGCCTATCTGGGGTCTGAAATAACCCCGTAGCTTCCAGGCCAAAGAATAGCAACCTCTCTTTCCTCACTAAAAATACAGTCAAAATGTTCTACTGAAGAGGAAGGGCTCCAACTCCAGTTCTCCCACTTATTAGATGTGTGACCAAAGCAAATGAGCTTAATTCTCAGGCCTGGTTACCTCCTGCAAAGTGGAGATAATAAAATGTACCTCACATACAGCATTAGCATTAGTAGTAGAAGTGTGGTTATTACTGGTATCCCCCCGTCATCTGCTAAATGTGGTCCTGAGCAAATTACTTACCTCTGGAGCACCAGGATCCACCATCAGCAAAATTGGACTACCAATGCTTACTTCCTTGGGTGATTTATGAGGATTAAATGGAATATAAATGAAAGGCACATCATACGTTAGCTGAATCTAAATAACTGTGGCGGTCTCTGGAGTCAGCAACTGAGTTTGAAGCCAGCTTCTACTGCTTTATTATAGCTGTATAACCTTGAGCAAATGGCAACCTCTCTGACTCTCAGTTTCCTTGTCTGTAAAATATGACTGAAAACAGTACCTACGAAACAGAGTGGCTGTGAGGACCCAATGTGCCCCTGGAACACAATAAGCACTCAGTGAGAGCCATTGTTTTTGCTGTTTTTTCTGCCTCTGCTCCCCACATGGCTTTCCTGTACTGATGAGAAAAGGCACAGATCCTGAAGAGCTCTGAGCTTTGTGAAGAGAAACTGAGGCCCAGACTCAGATCTGGGATGAAGAGTCACCTGTACCAAGTGCCCAATCCTCAACCCTCGCCTCAGCACCAGGTGGAGAGCATCCTCATCCCTGCTCGTGGAACGCTTCTCTGCAAAGGCCAGGAAGGTGTGGGTGGGGGGTATGTAGAGCAGGGCTGGGATCCGGTAGGTAATCCCTCTGTCATCTTCCTGCCGGAACAGAGGGCTGTTGAAGGAGCATGTTGTCACTTCTTCCATGACCTCTGCAAGGATAGAAGGCAGCTCAATGTGTGTCCATACCCAAATGCTGGCCTGCATATAAATTCTGCTTCATCATTTCACTTCTGGAGAGCAAAGGGGAGGCACAGATACATATTCAAATGTTTATTTATACAAGAGTAACATATGCTCTCAATAGTACAAAGCAAGCAATATACATTCTTATTTAACAAATGAGAATTTCATTAACTCCAGACCCTGTGGGAATTCTGTGTGGCCTGTGTCAAGTATGTATCTTGGAGCAGAGCGGTTTTGCATTTCTTTTTGCCAAGCATCCAGGGGTATTACCAGCCTGAGGTGGTTTTTAATGTCAATTCTTGACTTGGAGTTTCTAGGCCATTTGAGTATCTATACGAGTGAATGGCTGTGGTTAAGAATTTTCTGGGAAAACTTTTTTTCTGTACAAAAGCCTAGGATAAAAGGCAATCTTCTTTGTCTTCCCTCTGTGTCAGTAGGGAGAATTTTTTTTTTCCTAGTAGATCTGGTATGATATATGTCCCCTCCAAAACTCATGTTGAAACTTAATCCCCGATATGGCAGTGTTGAGACGTGGGGCCTCTAAGAGGTGACTGGGTTATAAGGGCTCTGTCCTCATGAATGAATGAATGGATTAATGCGTTATCAAGGGAGTTGCATTAGGGGCTTTATAAGAGGAAAACCAGAGATCTGAGCTAGCATAGTCAGCTCCCTTGCCATGTGATGCCCTGTGCTGCCTTCAGACTCTGCAGAGTCCCCACTAGCAAGAAAGCCCTCACCAGATGTGGCCTCTGGACCTTGGATTTCTCAGACTCCATAACTGTAAGAAATTTCTTTTCTTTATAAGTTATCTAGTTTCAGGTATTCTGTTATAAGCAACGGAAAATGAATTAAGATACTAGTCCACCCTATCAGAAGGTATACACCCTACACAGGGTGCAGATTTTCAAAGGACCTAGTTTCATGTGAGGATTTCACATGCCATCCTCTGTCAAAAACTAGAGTCTAACCAGGCTGGGCATGGTGGCTCACGCCTGTAATCCCAGTACTCTGGGAGGCCGAGGTGGGCAGATCACGAGGTCAGGAGATGGAGACCATCCTGGCTAACATGGTGAAACCCTGTCTCTACTGAAAATACAAAAAAATTAGCTGGGCATAGTGGCGGGTGCCTGTAGTCCCAGCTACTCAGGAGGCTGAGGCAGGAGAATGGTGTGAATCCAGGAGGCGGAGCTTGCAGTGAGCCGAGATTGTATCACTGCACTCCAGCCTGGGCGACAAAACAAGATTCCGTCTCAAAAACAAAACAAAACAACAACAAAAACCCACTAGAGTCTAACCCATGCGGACCTATAGCTTCATTTGGTATAAAAACAGGCCTATTAAAGTCCAAGTTTCTAGGTGAGACATCCAGTACAGCTGAGGGCAGATTAAGGAGCTAATCACTCTGGTTTTCAGTTCACGCTTGGTTTCTTAGTCCCTGGAGATTTCTCTTACTTTCTCACAAATTCAGCTATAAAGGGCTTTGTTATTTTTTTTTTCTTTTGAGATGGAGTTTTGCTCTTGTTGCCCAAGCTTGAGTGCAATGGCGTGAGCTCGGCTCACTGCAACCTCCACCTCCTGGGTTCAAACAATTCTCCTGCCTCAGCCTCCCGAGTAGCTGGGACTGCGAGCGCCTGCCACCACGCCCAGCTAATTTTTTTGTATTTTTAGCAGAGATGGGTTTCACCACGTTGGCCAGGCTGGTCTCAAATTCCTGACCTCAGGTGGTCTACCCACCTCGGCCTCCCAAAGCGCTGGTACTACAGGTGTGAGCCACCATGCCCGGCTGCCTTTGTTATATTTTACCCCCCATTTTACAGTTTGGCTACCCTGCCATAATGCTCACAATGTCCAAGTATTCTTCTTAAAGAAAACCAGGTGTTCCACTTCTCAGAGGCTCAAAAGGGGAATCAAGCCAGACAGACAAAAGGCAGCCTTAGAATTACTTTTTCCTCAAACCAACTGTCATCCAAACCCAACTTTACAAATCATTTGTAAATATTATCAGGCTGTAAGAACGATTTATTCAATAAATATTTCTAGGTGTCTCCTCCATGTCAGGCTCTAAAATAGGTGCTGAGAAGATAGAGAAGGATCAGAGGTTCCTGCTCTCAAGAAACCCAATCAAGTGAGGGAAACAGACATATACATGGACAATTATAACACGATGTAATAAGTGCTACTTTAGAGGTAAACACAATAGCAAGTAGAAAAACATAAAAGTGGCATCTGTCCAGATCAAGGCACCAGAGAAGGATTTTTGGAGAGAATTATTGAGCCAAAAGAGCTCCTGCCTCATATAGTCACAGGCTCTGCCTGGAACACTCGTTTCAGATAGTCACATAACACTCTCTCAACTTCTTCAGCTCTGCTCAAACATCATCCAATCAGTAGGGTTTCTCTGTCAACTCCTTTGCCCCAGCCTATCTTCTTTCCTTGTTCTATTCTCCACACCACTTATCACACTTTGATGTCTCCTATGTTACATTTGTTTAATACATACCACAAAATGGAAGCTCCAGAAAGGGCAAGGGTATGTCTGTTTTCTTATTGCTCCACCTTGACACCTAGAACTATGCCTAGTACATAATAGGCACTCAACAAATTTTTGTTGAATGACTGAATGAGTGAGCCAGATCTTAAAGAATGAATAGTGGGTTAGCCAACTGAGGGTGAAAAGAAGAAGGGTAGAGGACGAGGATGTGAAAAGCGTATAGGTGACAGAAAACAACCTATAGGTTAGCCAACTGAGGGTGAAAAGGAGAAGGGCAGAGGACGAGGATGTGAAAAGCCTATAGGTGACAGAAAACACAGAGAGTTGTAGGGCCTCTCAGTAGTTTAGTATGACTACAGTAAGGTGGAGTGCAAGGGATGGGGCAGAGGTGGGACTGAAGGGGTCAGTACAGTCCAGATCCTGGGAGGCTTAGATACTTTATTAAGGTGTTTATTCCACAGATGGGAGACCACTCAAGAGTTCTTGACAGAGGAATGGCATGATGATTTTAGACCAATCTTCCAGGAAGCTTTCAGGACAATGAACTATAGGGCAAAGTTGCACTGCTTTTGGTTACAGCCTCCTAGTGTCAATCAAGACAAACTTTTATCAATAGCATAAGAATACTTAGTCACTTGTTCCTAACTTAAAGAAGGGAAAAGAACTATGGCTCAGTATCATGAGGGGAACTGCGGGAGTGGCCTTGCTGAGTCCAGAAGAAAAGCCTCCCTTCATTTCAATCTCAGGCTCTCAACAGCAGAATCAAAAGATAAGCAAGGGGAGACCATCTTCTCACCCAATACTAGAGCACACTTCTCTCCCCTCAATTCAGGCTCTCCTCCCTGGGAGGGTCAGGCTTTGTTCTAAGCAAATAATCTGTCTCTGAGCCAGGCTGGGGTAATGGTTAAGAACATAGGATTTGGACCAGGCCAGGACTATGTGACCTTGGGCATGTTACTCAACTTCTCTAAGCTTCAGGATCCTCCCCTATACAATTCAGTAGAGTAGGTGATAGAAATAAAATGCTTAACTACAGTGGCTATTACAAGGCCTGTGACATAGTATGAGTGCAATATATGACAGTTATTTTTAAACTACGAACTAATGTATATTCTAGTTTTATTCCTTGAATCCTGTGGATAACAATGACAATAATAACAATTACAACTCCCTTTCTTAAAAACATTTAAATCCCTCTTTATTGCTGAAAGAGAACATACTTTAAACTCTTACCACTTTAATTAGAAGTTAAACCAACACTACTATCATCAGACAACATGTGACTATTAGTTAAATTTAAACAGGAATTCTCCAGGTGATAAGAAGAATGGAGCACAGGATAGGCATGGAGTAGGATAGGGCTCAGAACAGGAAAGGAAGAGGCTGGGTGCGGTGGCTCATGCCTGTAATCCCAGCACTTTGGGAGGCTGAGGTGGGCAGATCACTTGAGGTCAGGAGTTCGAGACCACCCTGGCCAATATGGTAACACCTCGTCTCTACTAAAAATACAAAAAAAAATTGGCTGGGCATGGTGGCATCCACCTGTAATCCCAGCTATTCAGGAGGCTGAGGCGGGAGAATCACTTGAAACCAGGAGGTGGAGGTTGCAGTGAGCTGAGATTGCACCACTGTACTCCAGCTTGGGTGACACAGCAAGACTCTGTCTCAAAAAAAAAAAAAAAAAAAGGAAAGGGAGAGGAAATAGGAAATCAGCAAAGGAGAAGCACAACTTGTCAGATGGGCTGGATTCATGTCTCAGCTCCATTTCTTGCTGCATGACGTTTTGATGGTTACTCAACCTCTAGATCTTGGATTTCTTGCTTGTACACTATGGATAATAATACCTACCTAAGCAGATCAATATGAAGAACCACTCAAAAGTGCTTTATAAATTTTAGAGTCCTGTTTCAATAGGTGTGTTTAATTATAAATTCTGATGTCTTCACAGTTTCACTTATGCTTTATTATCACTATAACAATTACAGCCATTAATTTTTGTAATTATACTGATCGTGTTGATGACAGAAGTAACATAGATGGTGATTCTGGCATTGCCACCCAAACTATTTCACACAAATCAGGTGCTGGAAACTGGGGAGAGAAAAGAATCAGATATGGTCCTGCTCTGGGGTTCATTTAGGCAGAGAATTCAAATGATTAATTGCTGCTCGATATAATCACTTTCCCATCAAGTCCTCCCCGCTTTCTTACTGGGAGAGAGTATAGCCTAGCATGGACTCTGAAGTCTGACTTATCTTTGACACTTACTAGCAAGTCACTTTACTTCTGAGCTTCAGTTTCCTCACTTATAAAATGGAGATAATACCGCCTACTTCTCAGGCTATAATAATGTAATTCCACAGCCTCCAACTAACCCAGTGAGCCTCCAGTGAATCCCAGAAGGAGGCCTCCCTATCTCATCTATTCACTCCTAACAAGTAATATTTAAGGAGCACCTATCACGTGCCAGACCTTTGAAGATCTGTAGTCTAAACCACCTCATGGTATAGATGGGAAAACTCAGGCACAGGATGGGGGCAAAGCTTACTGAATGCCGCTCCACAGTAATATCTGGACCAAGACTTGAAACTGAAGCTCAGGGATCTTTCTGCCGACCAGAGACCTCTGGTAAGAAGGGGTTTTCCAGTCTCAGTCCCCTTTCATCTCTGCAGTGATAATTCTGAGGTTTAAGTCAGGCTTCAGTGAGAACAAATAAAAATAGGACTAGCTAAGAATACTCCGGCCAGGTCAGATCCTAGCGGACAGGGTGGCTCTGTCTCAATGATCCAAGGCTGGATTTCCCAAGCGCAGATGGTCTTGCTCAACCTGTCCCCACAGTTGAGTCCTCCTCGGGAGCTCTCCTGTCTCCCAACCCCGCTCACCTGCACTGGACCCCGGCTCCTCCGTCTCTGTCGAGGCAGAGCTGGACGCCGGGGGTTCTTCCATGGGGCGCGGGGGCAAGTCCCCAGGTCTCATTCGCCGAAGCCTGGGAGAGGCACCGGCCCCAAGGCTGCGGAGACGGAGACAGAGGAGGATAGAGAGGGAGAAACAGAGGGAGGACACGGAGACAAACCCCGAGAAGCAAAGAGCAGGTCGACTGCCGGAAAGAGGTAATGGCAACGAAAGAGGCGGACGCAGGCTGTAGTCAGTGGCAGTTGGGGCCAACCGTTGGCCTCCTCCGCGAGCCCGCCCCGTCCCGCCCCCTCGGCGCTGCCCCTCCCTCCAGCCCACAGCCCGGTCCCCACCACCGCACGGGACCAGCACCACCTCTACCCTCTCCAGCTCAGCTTAAGCCCTGGGCCCACCTCAGTTCCCAACGGTCGCTTCCTCTCTTCAGTCCCACAGCCCCGAGCTCTTACATTGGTCTGCAGCTCGGTATCACCGCCTAAAACTTCCCCGGACAGCCTGAGAGTTGAGCAAAGGTTCCGGGCCTCAGAGGGTACCCTACAAAAAGGACCAGAGGTCCAGAGCATTGGCTATCCTTTTTGCAAAATATGAAAATG
This sequence comes from Macaca fascicularis, assembly GCF_037993035.2. NCBI lineage: Eukaryota > Metazoa > Chordata > Mammalia > Primates > Cercopithecidae > Macaca > Macaca fascicularis. The sequence goes on along the minus strand of NC_088388.1, from coordinate 73,858,594 downwards.
AAAATGTATTCATATGTATAATTTATGTGTGTATATACACACATTTACATACACAGATTTGTCACATAGCACTGAGTCCATTCTTCTGTTTCACAGTACCTGAATTTAAGCCCTCCTCTCCCCAACCAAAGAGGAAAGGGCTGATCTAAGGTCATTTTTTATCTGGGACTAAGTATAACATAAAGGAAATAGGCTGGGCCTGGTGGCTCATGCCTGCAATCTCAGCGCTTTGGAAGGCCTACGTGGGAGGATGCCTTGAGCCCAGGAGTTGGAGGCTGTGGTGAGCTGTGATTGCACCACTGCACACCAGGCTGGGTGACAGAGCGAGACCCTGTCTCTAAAATATAAAAATTTTAAAAAGAAGAAATTTTACAAACACCAATAAAAGGACAGACTGCTAACTTAGAGGACATAAAAATGTAAAGCTTCCATAAATTTGAATTCGTGATATTTTTTCTCATTAAAAAAAAAAAAATCCTGTGCTGAGGCAGGGAACATACAAGATGAGTCTGGAACGTCGTGGTGCCATAAAGAAAGAACTCACAAAATGATGAGGGTTCTTTGAAAGAACACAGGAGCCAACCTCAATACAACCTGCTGTATTTTTCTAAAAAAAAAAAAAAAAAAAAAAAAAAAGGCCTAGAACCAGAGGCCAACTCAATCGTAATAAGCCCAAATAATGGGTCTTAAACTACTATTTTGTCCCCAAAGGAACCAGGGTTCCATGGAAAAAATGGCTGATTTTAGGTGCAGGGAAGAAAATTTATAAGATTAGCCTAGAACATCTTGTCTTAACAGAAAGCAAGAAAGCCATAAAAGACTATTTCAGGTCATGTCAAAAGAAGATAAGAGTCAATTTGAAGGTAATTCCACTGGCCAAATATGGAAAAATTAGAACATCAAAAAGAACAAGGACTGCAAAGAAAGTTCATATTGACATATGAAGAAAAAAGTCACTTTGGTCACCTCAGAGTTTGCTAAGGAAAGCAGCTTTTTATTCTGCCTTTCCTGTACAAACCATATTTCTGGGTAACTAAATAGTTGATGGGGAAAAGTTCTCCTTCATGAAATAATTAACTGACCAATGCCAAGTGAATGATAGAATTTCGTCATTTTTTCCTTTAATGACAAAATGAATTTAATGAATCTAGACAGCAATTATCAATAGCTACTAAAAGCTACACCCTTATTGCTCACCTTTTCTTCCTTCCTACTTTCCCACCTCATTATGGCACTCCCTGCATCTCTCACATATACTACTGCCCTCAGATCCTGGTCTCAGAACTTGACTCTGGGAGAACTCAAATAAAGACCCTATACCAGGAGATAAGAACAACAAAACAGTAATGAGTTAAGGATCTAACTTAAGAATGTAGAAAAGGAAGAACAGAATAAATCCCAAAAAGGTAGAAAAGGAAATGATGAAAATAAGAACAGAATAAATGAAACAAGAAGCAAAGTACAATAGAGGGGACTGACAAAAGCAAATATTAGTTATCTAATATATCTAATAAAATGGACAAACCCTCTGGCAAGACTCATTTTTAAAAGTTATAAATGATATTAATGAAAAGGAGACTATAAGCAGGGATACAACAGAGATCAGAAAAATAATATTATACAAACTTTATTCATTAAGTTTGAAAATCTAGATAAAGTTAATATGGTTTTAGAAAAAGTCACCAAACTAAGATATAGAAAATGTGAAGTCTTACAACTAGTTAAAAATCTCAATCAGTATTTAAAAATCTGTTCACAAAGATAACACAACTATCCCAATTATTCCAATCTTGTATTTCCTTCATTAATAGAAGGAATGTAAATTGGTACAGTCACTTTAGAGGAAAATTTAGCAATACCTAGAAAAGTAAAAATGTATATCCTCTCCCACCAAAGAATCCCACTACCTGTATTAGATGTATCCATACAAGAATGTTCATAGCAGCAAATGTTTAATAGTGAAAAATTATAAAAGACCTAAATGTCCATTAATAGGGTAAATAAACTGTCATGTTTAACAGTATACAGCAGTGAAATAGAATGAATTGTAGCTACAGGTATCAATCTAAATTACCTTCACAAACACAATATTGAACAAAAAAGCAAGTTGCACAATACAGAGAGAATGGTACTTGTGCAGATTTACCATAGGAGGCCTAACAGTGCTATCCTTAGAAAGGCCTGCTTGCAATTGGTGTTTTTTGACTGGTGTGTGGAAACCTGGCTCTCAAAGTGTTCCCAGTCACCAGTCAAGTGAAAACAGTAGTTGACTATGCAGACTGTTTGAATGCAGTATGATTTATGCTGGACACCTGCTTGTTTTCTAGGGGTCTTTATTATGTGCTAGGCAGATGGTGCCCACATGACCAAACCTCAATAATCTGTGGGTACTCTCTAATGGGCTCCCTGGACAGAAACATTGCACACGTGTTGCTGCATTTTTGTTGCTGGGGCAATGTGAGCTCTTTGTAATCCCTCATGGGAGGAAGAGCACAAGGAACCTGTAAATGGATTCCTCCAGACTCTGCCAGTGTCCTTTTCCCTTATGATCCAGATATATGTCCTTATTACATCGAGGAATAAATCTTAGTCATATATGCTGAGTCCCATGGGTCCTTCTAGCAAATATCTGAACACAGGGGTGGTTTGGGAGACTCTCAATCAAAAACCACATATAAAGTTTAAAAACAGGTAAAACAATAACCATATATATATCATATAAGAGCTCCCAAGGAGGTAAAAATAAAATTAAAAAATCACCATATGTCTCTACATATCTGTATATATCCATATATATAATGGACACATAGGTATGAAGAAAATGCTTAGGAATAATAAATACCAAATTCCAGGTAGTAGTTACTTCTGAAGGTGCAGGAAGTAAGATGTGATTAAGGATACCCAGAGGACTTCAATTCTATTGGTAATATATGTATTTCTAATGCAGTAGGTTCACAAGTATTCATCTTATTATTCTTTAAGACTTATTTGTCTGAAACACTTCCTTTATAAAAACTGGGTCACTCAAGTCCTGGGGTTTTTTTTTTTTTTTTTTTTTTTTTGAGACAGAGTCTTGCTCTGTCGCCCAGGCCGGAGTGCAGTGGCTCAATCTTCGCTCACTGCAAGCTCTGCCTCCCGGGTTCACGCCATTCTCCTGCCTCAGCCTCCCGAGTAGCTGGGACTACTGGTGCCCACCACCACGCCCAGCTAATTTTTTTGTATTTTTTTAGTAGAGACGGGGTTTCACTGTATTAGCCAGGATGGTCGCGATCTCCTGACCTTGTGATCCGCCCGCCTCGGCCTCCCAAAGTGCTGGGATTACAGGCGTGAGCCACTGCGCCCGGCCATTGTGGGGTTCTTTATCAGACTTCTTCAAGTTCACAATCACCAACTCTGTGGATCTCAAATTTTATAGACCCAAAGCTAATACCAAATCTTTCTAAATTCTTTGAGGTAAATTCAGATGGTCTCATCTTATGCCTGAGACAGTGAAGTTAAGGAGCAATTTCTGTATTTGGAGGTAGAGAATCCTGGCTCCAATCCTCTCTTCCCACTTCCTAGATGAGTGATCTTGGCAACTTATTAAACTTCTGTGCCTCAGATTCCTCATCTGTAAAATGGCCCAAGTCCTCATTCATGGCTCAGTTTTCACTTCCTGTATGAAGACCTCCCAGACCTCCATACTAGAACAAATACTCCTCTTCAAGCCCCCATAGCACTTTGCACCTCCTTCTATTGTGTTGAGATTATCTAAGTGTCTGACACTCTCAGCAGACTGTGAGCAACTAAAGTGAGGGGATCAGGCCTGGCGCAGGTGTTAGCAGAGCAGAATTATGTAAAAGTTTGAAGGAAGAGGGATGCAGAAGGGTACTGAGAAGTAATGCGATCAAGTAAGACGGGACAGGAGTATCGGGGGAACTTCCTGTTACAGAAGTTAGGGAGCTTCCAAGATATGGGACAGGCAGAAGTAGGAGTGGGGCTGTCAAGAATTGTGAAGGGTCTGAGATTTTTATCTTACCTGCAAGCTAATAAGGTAGCCTGTTCCTACCTGTAATAAGGATAGTTTGTTTGTTACAGCAATAGTGGTAGCCAGAGTACCAGCATTTGTGCCAGTTCTGAGCTCCAGTTCCCATATGACGACGCAGAGAGCCAGATGATACCTGCACAGGCAATGGAGTGCATTAAAGGAGAGGAACTTTGAGCGTAGGGAACCTGAATCTTCAATAATGGGCAGTGGGCATGGACACCTTTTGCTCTGATACCTCCTAAGGTTGTTTGCTATATAAACATTCCTGGACAAATAGTCTGGAACAAAGATAGTCAGTGTCTCTCTTTGCAAAATATGCAGAAATGCTAGAGACCCATGAAAATTGTCTCCCAACAAGATGTACCTTTCATTTCTTTGCCATCTCGGCTTTGATGAATTCTCCCATGAGCATGCCACTCCACCTGTCACTCTGATTAAACTGACAGAAACTGGAACCAGGTCCATTAAAAGTCTTTTATAACATTTAATTAAAGATACTATCAACAGAACTCCATGTAACAGGATAAGACCAATCAGTATTGACTTCAGTCATATCCAAGGGCCTGTATCCAAGAAGGTGGGAATAAAAATCAACAAGCCATCAGGATCTACGTTAGAAAGTCAAGTGGCATTCTCGAGTTTCTGTATTGACCATGTACTTGGTCTGAGACATTAATCCAGTCACAGTGGGATGTATTAGTGATTGCACTGACTCCACTTTGGCCCACAGAGAGGAAGAGCAATTCTGTCACCCATAACCACCCTGGCCAATGAGTTGAGGCTGATTTAAGTGCCATCCAGAGCTGAGGTGGTGTCACTGATGACTGCAAGTAAAGTCAAGAACAAATTCCTTATCAACATTTCCAATAGGATGACTCTCAAGATAGTGATACTGTTGGGAGAGGCAATCTGCCACGAGCCCTGAGTGTTCCTGCATGTATGTTCTTCCTTCATATGAATTTAAGGCTGTGACGATTCTTCTTGGGCTGTACCTCAGTGTTCTGTTGGCAGTAAGCTACCTTGAAATGAGCAGGTTTACCTATTGCTCACTAAGTTTTGAGGACCCCACCCCCACCACCAAGCTTGGGGTCTGCATTTGTAGGCATTCATCTAGGCCTACCTTGTGGCACTTTTGGGGGTGTAGGCCATAAGGAGAACAGCTTTGTGTCAGTCAGCAAGGCCATGTATTTACTTTCAGTTCAAGTGGCTACCTACTTGGACTCAACAAACAGCTAAAGTTTTTAGTTCAAAGTTCTATATCCTTATTGCTGCCATCATTTATTTCATCTTTGGGAAATCATTCATCAGCCTTGGCCATACTGCCTCTCAGCTGGAGCCATGAGCTTGCTGCCTCATTGTCAAAACATCCTCCTGCCTCCTGCCCAGAGACTGAGCAATAACCTAAGTACAATTTGGGCAGCATGTTTCAATCCTACCTCTTGCTCCTTAGCCTCAAAATATTCTCAGGTAGGACTCTTTCTTCAGGTGGGACTTTCCTCAGGACTCTTTCCTCCTCCCTCACTTGGGAATATCTGATTTGCTACCAGATCCCAGGGAATTTCTTTTATTTCTAATCCAGCCCATGAAAGGCCTTTGTCCTTTCTCTTCTAGAAAACCATGTTGGTCAGGATCCAATTTTCATTACTAAAACTTTCACATCTGTGAATTTTATCCTACTTGTAAGCTAACAAGTTAGCCTGCTATGCTTTCATGGATGTTGCCAGAAGACATGAGATTCCTGGGTCAGAAACAAATAACTTTATTACTTATGGTATAGCTAGCAACATGAGCATGATGTTTGCACCAGCTGCCCATGGCCTACACCCCCCAAAGTGCCACAGGGTAGACCTAGACGGATGCCTACATATGCAGACCCCAAGCTTGTGAGGGGAGCGGTGCTCAAAACTTTCATAGTAAGCAACAGGCAAATCTGCTCATTTCAAGGTAGCTTACTGCTAACAGAACACTGAGGTACAGCCCAAGAAGAATGGTCAGTCTTACATTCACGAGGCAAGAATATACATGCAGGAACACTCAGGGCTCATGGCAGATTGTTTCTCCCAAGTTTCTCTTTCTCCAGTGGGTCACCTTTGACAGTATTAATCAACCAACTCTGGGGCACTAAGAGCCTGACAACTACTCAATCCTCATCAATTGCTTCCCAGAACAGTTTGTCACAGGGAAATCCCTCTGAAAGGGCTATTGCTCCTTTATAGCAGCCAAGAAAAACCTGAGACCTTTCCTGTTGTGTTGGCATGGGTCTAAGCCTGGAATGACAAACTGTAGGAGGGGGTTGGCTCTAAGACAGCCCAACAGTTTCCATTCTTCCTTAACAAGTATTATGTACCCTGAATCCCTCTATGCCCAAGTGAATAAACCAAAGTTCTAACAATTCACCTAGTTTCTGTCCACAGGAGTAAGGAATTTCCCTTCTTTCAAGCTCTTGTAAGGATGTGTCTCTGTGACTGTTATCTGAGAGGAGGAAGAACCCGCTGCCTATACAGGAAGAATGTTAGTAGCAGCAGTTAAAATGGGGCAGACCTGAGGCTGAATGCCAGATTAGTGATGAAGTACCTCTTTCTAGAAGACAGTAAGCAACAACCAGGACATAGTTTCAGCAACCATCTTTGAATCTGTTCCAGGAATTCTGGAACCACCTCCCTAGTTCCTTATTAACAGACAATGATGTGTGTATGTATTTAAAACATTATTCTCAGAAGGGGACCATAGGGTGGGTTGTTAGGAATACTCTAATTTAATAACAAAAAAGGCTGTCAGTAGGGACAGGATATATTCTAAAAGTCTAAATTAACGTGCTATTAACAGTTTTCTCTGATGACTTCCACCACGGAGAAAAGGTTTGGGGTGTGGGTAGGGCTAGCCAGGAGTGGATAAAGTAGAGTTAGTGAGAGATCGGGCTCTAAGCTGAGGAGGAACTTGGGTCCAGAGAAGAACACAACTTGTGTGTATGCAAAGGGACTTTGCATCTTCTTCCATTCCCCGAAATTGTTCTGAAGTAAAACTTGTTTCTACACATACATAAAAGCATGACAAACATTAAATACACATTAGCAGCTGAAATTTGCAAATAATGAAAAAACATTAGGATCTTTTTCCACTGTCCTCAGTGGCCCTCTCTGTTCTCAAAAGAAGTCCGTCTGACGTTAAGTGTGAGGAACTGAGAACTTCATTCATGATGATGTGATGGGTGTCAGGGTTTCCTGGTAGCAAGGGTGTTGCAGACCTACTAGAGGGTACAGAGCAGCCCAGCAGCATTCTGGACTGGGCTGAAGTGGCCACTCAGTAGATGCATGTGTCAGAAGCTGGCCAGAGGCGCTCCGCAGCTCTACAAAGTGTGCCCTTGCTTAGGCTTGAGCTTGCAGAGGGTACTTTTTGTTCACGTGATGAGACACTTCTAAAATGCCACAAGTGAAAAGACAGGGGACCAATTGCAACATGTAGCTGGGCTGATAACTCACTTCTTCAGCAAACCTAAACTGCTTCAACTGGTTTCTGGAGTCAGGGAAAAACCTTAAAAGAGATCCATGTAGTCCAAGAAGTCTCAAGTGGGGCTTATAGGCACCTTTTGGGGATATGGCACCCAACATTTTTTTGTAATCATTAAGAGATGTTTTATATTTCCCAGGGGGTAAGGAGTTTTCATAATCTCAAAAGAATACATTCTCTCAAACTTTTTTTTAACAAAAGACTTCACCCTAGAAAAGGAATAGGATGTATTCTAGGTCACAAATTAGAAAAAAGTTGCCAACAGCCCAGGTTTCTCGTTTCTCATTTGAGGACCCATTTGTTTCCCCTCTCTTCAATCCACACTCCTTCCTGGAATAGTGAAAAAAACTGGGGAAAAATTATGATCAATAGGGAATTAAAGTAAAAACACTTATACTATGAATATTATGTAGCTATTAAAAATGAGACTGACCTGGCCGGGCGTGGTGGCTAACGCCTGTAACCCCAGGACTTTGGGAGGCCGAGGCGGGCAGATCACGAGGTCAGGAGATCGAGACCATCCTGGCTAACACGGTGAAACCCCGACTCTACTAAAAATACAACAAAATTAGCTGGGCTTGGTGGCACACGCCTGTAGTCCCAGCTACTCAGGAGGCTGAGCCAAGAGAATGGCATGAACCCGGGAGGCAGAGCTTGCAGTGAGCCGAGATTGCGCCACTGCACTCCAGCCTGGGTGACGGAGCAAGACTCTGTCTCAAAAAAAAAAAGAAAAAGAAACTGACCTATGTGTATATATATATATACACACACACACAGGGGTTATCACCCCAGCTACTTGTTGCAATTGGTCCCCTGCCTTTGCACTTGTGGCATTTTAGGACAGTTTCTTTTATATATGTATGTCAGACTTTTTTTTTTTTTTTTTTTTTGAGACAGAGTTTTGCTCTTGTTGCCCGGGATGGAGTGCAGGGATGAAACCTCAGCTCACCGCAACCTCCACCTCCTGGTTCAAGCCATTCTCCTGCCTCAGCCTCCCAAGTAGCTGGGATTACAGGCATCTACCACCACCACCATGCCCAGCTAATGTTTTGTATTTTTAGTAGAGATGTGGTTTCACCACGTTGGCCAGGGTGGTCTTGAACTCCTGACCTCAGGTGTGACTTACCTGTCTTGGCCTGCCAAAGTGCTGGGATTAAAGGCATGAGCCACCATGCCTGGCCTCAGACTCATTTTTAATAGCTGCATTATACACACACACAGGGAAAATGCCTAAGACATATTAAGTTTAAAACACAAATTACAGGACATATATCAATATAATTCAATTTTTGTTAAAAAAAAAGTGTATGTGGAGATACATATTTGCATGTACATGTAAAGAAAAAAGCATATTGGGGGAACTCTAAGGGATCATCATGGAGAGGGTTATTCACTGTCTCTATCTGCAAGCCTTGAGACCCCTGTGTCTAACAGTACAGTTGGCCCTCTATATCTACAGATTTAACCAACCATGGATTAAAAATATATTTTAAAAAATAACAAAAAATATAAATAAAAAACCAATACAGTATAACTAGTTACATACCATTTACATTGTATTAGGTATTATAAGTAATCCAGAGGTGATTAAAAGTATATGGGAGGATGTGTATGGGTTATATGCAAATACACTACACATTTTATATAAGGGACTTGAGCATCCTTGGATTTTGGTATGCTTGGGGCTCCTGGAACCAATCTCCCACAAATACCAAGATGACTGTAACTCCTCCATTGTAAAAATACACTTATCTGGTTACATGCTTTCAAAAACTTTAAGAAGCTCACGGATTAGGATTATCACCTTGTGGGAGGGAAAGGAAGCAGAAACCGGAAGCTCAGAGAGAATTCTGCAACTTACCCAAGGTTTATAGGAATGAAGAGTACAGAATCCAAGGCTTTAACTTTCTGTCCAGTGTTGTTCACAATTCCCTGCTATGTGGTGTGAGATAGGACAACCTTCCCGAGACAAACAGGAAGTGCGATAATGGTAATTTCTTACAAACTAAATATAGTGTTGGGGACTAGGCTCAGCCGGAACTGATGTTTTGTAAATCTGCAGGGAAATATTCCTAAAGGTCAAAGGATCTTGGCAAGCACCCAGGTCTTCTCTGACCATACTGGGAAAACACTGGAAAAACTGCTGTTTTGTCTCTGCAGGACCACAAACTCTGAAGCCAGACTCCGCAGGTTTGAATCCCAGTTCTATCACTAGCTGTGTGACAATTATTTAACTTTTGTATCTCAGCTTCCTCATGTGTAAAATGGGGATAATAACAGTACCTACCTCTTAGGATTGCTGTGAGCATTATTAACACATGTAAAGTACTTGGAGCATTTCTGACACAAAATAAGTACAGAATGTTGTTATTGTTGTTATCACTGGAAAGCTAAGAGTTCCTCAGCTACAGGTTCTCAGGGGTCTCTGACAGGTAAAATAGCCTAAAAACGAAAAAAACCTATAGTAAAAAGATGTTAACACTCGTTTCTCTGTTCTCTCCATCAAGACTATGACTCATTTTTTTCACATCTTCCTTCCTTTTATTGAAAAAAATTTTAGAAAATGGCAGTTAATAAAAGGCACAAACAAATCAACAGGGATATACTAGTGGAAAACACAATATAAAACTAAAATGCCATTGGCTTCTTTAACTGGTTAAAAGCACAAAATGTAACAGGCAGAAAGTCTGTTTCAAACAAATTAAAAAGCTATGTTTTTTTTAAATTCTCCCCAAATCAGATATATACACACCCACAAAAATAGTGTGTGAAGGAAAGCTGTCATACACAAGACGTTGTATCCTGAATTCTTCAAGGAAACACATATTGAAATAGGAATTAACAGAGTCAGCAACAGATTAATAATTTTTTAAAATTCAGTCTTAAAATGCTACATGGCCCAAAGCTATACTATATAAAGTATGCTAGGTACAAAAGAAAACATCTGTACAGCTTTTAGCAAAACTACTTTCTCAGAAAAGCAAATTAAAATAATGTAATCAGCAGATCAAGGAGACTACAGCTAGACATCAGAGCTACAACTTCTCATATCTGTGTCAGAAAATCCTATTTATCCAGAATAGACTAAAATTTCAGGACAAAACAGGGACTTTTAAACATTTCTTACTTTACCCATTTTAAGTTCTTTTTATCTTCCCCACCCCGCAAGCCAGTAATTCAGCAAGATCCAGCAGAAAGAGGGCTACTTTTAGAATTGGCTATTTTATTTTTCTTTCTACGGCGAGACTGTCATGGAGCCTGGATATTTCAGGCTCATATGCATCCATGACCAGTGTCCCACTGTGGTCAAAAAACTTAGCAATGGACTTGGTGAACTCAGCTTCCCGCTGCTGCTTTGTTCTCCCACTGATGAAGGTCAGCTTCAAGGTGTATTTGTCATCAAACCTAAGCATGGGGGCAAAGATAACAAATCAAAAACCAAACACAGAGATTCAACCAGTAACAATACGGCACCAAGTGATTCCGAAGAAAAGGAGTAAGTTGGGCACCGGTGATACAGGGAACAAACACATCCTTTAAAAGCAAAAACAAAAACAAAACCCCAGGGCTCCTAACTCTTCAAGATACTAGTTCTGATTCTTAGGTGTTGATATATCTTTCCTGCTTTAATTACTGTGTACCTCCTTTACCTTGCTGTAGACTTTTAAGCCATGTGGACCATCTTCTCCCATCTCTGGACTTTGTATTTGCCATGCTAGATAGGTCTTCCTAGAAGACTCTTCTCCCCTGTCTCACCTGACAAGTTCTTATTTGTTTTTTTTTTTTTTTTGAGACGGAGTCTCGCTCTGTCGCCCAGGCTGGAGTGCAGTGGCCGGATCTCGGCTCACTGCAAGCTCCGCCTCCTGGGTTCACGCCATTCTCCTGCCTCAGCCTCCTGAGTAGCTGGGACTACAGGCGCCCGCCACCTCGCCCGGCTAGTTTTTTGTATTTTTTAGTAGAGATGGGGTTTCACCGTGTTAGCCAGGATGGTCTCGATCTCCTGACCTCGTGATCCACCCATCTCGGCCTCCCAAAGTGCTGGGATTACAGGCTTGAGGCACCACGCCCGGCCCTTATTTGTTAACACTACACTTGGGCATAAACTTTTCTGGGAAAGCCTCCCAATCTGGGTCAGATGTGTCTCCTCTGTCTTCCACAGCACCATCAATCAACATTCAACTCAAATACTGACCTCCTATCATATGCCAGGCCTCATAATAGGATACTATGGTATCAACAAAATTACCTATCTGTTGACATGATGTGTACTATGTTCTTCACTAGACTGGGAGGTTTCTTTTCCCTTTGTTTCTGGTGCTTGAATCAGGATTGTCTAGGAGATTCTTGAGCAAAGATTTTTGTCTCGTTTCATACTCTTAGCTGGGTTTCTAGTAGGCAATCAAATTTTTATAAATAAATGAAGAACCCTTGCTTTCAAGGATGCTCTCCAATCCCAGGGTGTCTAGTCCTTACACTCTGTAATCAATCTAGCTCCAGGTTTTACTCTGATCACAGGCCAGGGATGCTAACTGCTTTACTAAATGAACTCCAGAGACTCCTTATCTATACTTTAAGGTACCCTGAAGGCCATTACTATGTCCATCCATTCAAGAGGGTTTAATGACACCAATTACTGGTAGGCTGACATCCCCCACCCTGTTTCCATTTATTGGGACATATTCAGTGGATTGTTAAGCTAGTATTATCTTTAGATGAAGCAGTTTCTTGAGGCTGTATTTCTGCATGTTTAAAATGGGAGAACTTCCATCTGCTTTTAGGATTACTGTCATAACTAAAACAGTGCCTATCATTAACTAGTGCTCAAAAGATCACAGCTCCTCAGTAATTGCTGGTCTAGGCAGTAACTCCCAACTTGGAGAGCTAGTCGTGAAGTTCCTTTAACTATTTTCAACACCTCAAAAGATTTTCTCAAGTTCTGACCAACTGCTACTAATTGATATCACAGTAATTTTTAGATTTCTGTGCCCAGTTTTATTGGCAGGTACATGGCTTTGGTGGCAGTCCATGAACTGATGAGTTGTGACCTGACACATTTTAGAAATGTTCGTTAATTAAGATATTTATTAAGCCTACCTATATGGGTCAGGCAGTTTTAGATGGTAAGAATATATGGCAGTGAACATAATATAAATGTCTGCCTTTTGGGACTTTCATTTCAGTGTGTGTAGGGAACAGACAGTATAAAAAAATAAGATGTTCTCTTAAATAGGTGGGCAGAAAAACCTTCACTAAGCAGATGTTTGAGCAGAGCCAAGAAAGGTAAGAGAACAAGCTCTCTGGAAAAAGAATGCTCCAGGCAAAAGCAACAGCAAGTGCAAAGGCCCTGAGGCAAGAACATGCCTGAAATGTCTTAAGAACAGAAAGGGGCGTAATGTGAACAGAATGAAGTGGGAGAGGATGAGAGCCATAGGAGATGAGGGGTATGTTTGCATAGGTGTGTGAAGTACAGAGAATAGACATGTATGGACTTCCAGGCCATCCTCAGGATTCTGGCGATTTCTCTGAGAGAGTTTTGAGCAAAAGACTGAGTTGATTATGTTTCAAAATGATCACTTTGCTTGCCGTCCTGGGAATAGACTATGGGTGGGGAGAGGGCTGCAGAAGTCCATTAGAACATCATTACAGTGGGCTGGGCACCATGGCTCACGCCTGTAATCCCAGCACTTTGGGAGCCCAAGGTGGGTGGATGACGAGGTCAGGAGATCAAGACCATCCTGGCTAACATGGTGAAACCCTGTCTCTATTAAAAATGCAAAAAATTAGCAGGGCGTGATAGCAGGCACCTATAGTCCCAGCTATTTGGAAGGCTGAGGCAGGAGAATGGCGTGAACGTGGGAGGCGGAGCTTGCAGTGAGCCGAGATCGCGCCACTGCACTCCAGCCTGGACAAAAGTGTGAGACTTCGTCTCAAAAAAACAAACAAACAAAGAACATCATTACAGTAACTTATGTGACAGAGAATGGTAGCAGCAGAGATGGTAAATGGTTAGACAATACATTTAGATGGTACAGCGAACAGGATTTTCTGACAGAAGGACTGAGAAAGAGGAGTCAAAATGACTCCAGAGCTCTGTAAGGACAGCACTGCCATTTATTGAAGTGGGAAAACTGAGGGCAGGTTTGGACGAGGCAAAGATGAGTAAGGTTTTGGACATGTTGACTTTGAGATGCCTATTGGGATCCAACATCAAACAGAATGCCGGAATATATTTAGAGTTCAGAGAAGAGATCAAGGATGAAAATACAAATTTAGAGATCTTCATCATAGAGAAGAGGTTCCAGAACAAGCCCCGGTGGCATTTCAAATGTAAAACAAATGGGAGATGAAGAATCACAAAGGAGACTGAGGAACAGACATTAAGGTAAGAAGAAAATTAGAAGCGTGTGGTATCCGAGGAGCCTAGTTAAAAAAAAAAAGTATTACAAGGTAAGGGTAATTAGCTATGTCAAATGCTGCTGACAGGTCAAGTAAGAGGAGAAAAGAGAAGACAAGAGCAGATCCAGGTGATAGCACAAAAGGAAAAGGAAGGTAGAGAAATGAGGAGACTGTCTGAGGAGCAGAAGTGGAAATAAAACTTTTTTTTTTTTTTTTTTTAGTTGGGAGAAATTACAGTATATATGTATGTCAGACGGAATGATCCAGCAGAGGGAAACATCAAGTAAAGGAGAAGGGATAGAATCCCATAGACCAGGGAGGGAAGGTCTTAGATAGGTACTTGGAAGTAGGTAAGTAGTGATGGTAGACTTATGATGGCTTCTATCTTCCCAACAACAAAATACTGACAGTAAAGATAGGGGAGGAGGCCTAGGAGGTTTGAGGATAGGGAAGATATGAAAGATCCTCCAGGACAGGGAGAGAGTAACTGGACTACAGAAGTGTCATGGAATCTAAGCCAGGTAAGGAGGAAGTGAAGTGGGTTACAGATACCGCTGGGGCAGAAGAAATGCTGTGACAAGAGAACTAGAAGGAAATAAATTAGAATAACAGGAAGCAATGGTCAGGGTGGGACACTTAAAACTGAAATTATTGAACGTAGTTTGTTCTTAGTAATTGCAAGGTCTACTAGGGTATGTCTATGAAAGTCAGTGTTTAAGACATGATAGAAAACAGGATAATGGGAAGAAGGAAGTAAAACTGAGAGGCCAAATTACTAGAATAATCATCTATGTGAATATGGCAATCACCAAGACTTATGAAAGGACAAATGTTAGAGAGTGCCAATGAGCCAGGAATTATCTTCAAAAGAGCAGGTCTGTATTTAACTGCAAGGAAGAGGCATAGAAGTGGCACAATGTGATGACATGCATTCAAAGGGCGGGGGGCGGTTTAGGGAAGAGGAGGCATTGGAAGCTGCAAAGGGGAGACCCATCTCTACCTGTAGTACCAGAGTAATGAAGGCTGTGAGAGAAACATCAGCCACCACTTGCAGTCTGCAGAGGAATTACATCCTCAGGGGTTATGGTCCAGTTTCACTTAGGGCAAGAAAGAGAAGGGAATGTTCACAGAGACGGCTAGGTTATAGGGGACTTTGTGGATGGCTGACAATGACTTGGCTGCAGGCAGAGACTAATTAGGAGGTCATGGCTGCTGCCCAGCTCAGATGAACGTCAATCATTCACATAACAAAACATGCCACGCCAGGCCCTCGGCTGGGTCTGGTTACCAAGGGGTAAGTGAGAAAGTCCCACCTGGGCTTAGGTTTCTAGTGTATAGTGAATGGTAAAGGAGCTCACGCTTTGGAGGAGAGGGGCAGGCCCAGGAGGAGACACAGACAGTAAATAATTATAGCTCCATGTGGTAACTAACAGAGGTAAGCATAAAATGCTTTTAAGAATAACTAGGACGGGCTGGGCGTGGTGGCTCATGCCTGTAATCCCACCACATTGGGAGGCGGAGGCTAGGGGATCACTTGAGGTCAGGAGTTCATGACCAGTCTGGCCAACATGGTAAAATCCCATCTCTACAAAAAATACAAAAATTAGCTGGGTGTGGTCGTGGGTCCGTAATCACAGCTACTCAGGAGGCTGAGGCAGGAGAATTGCTTGAACCCAGGTGATGGAGGTTGCAGTGAGCCAAGATCGCATCATTGTGCTCCAGCCTGGGTGACAAGAGTGAAACTCCATCTCAAAAAAAAAAAAAAGAATAACCAGGACCACCTAATTTAAACTAAGGCATGTCAGGGAAGGCTTCTTGGAAGTAGGAGTGAGCCAGGTTACAGAAAGATAGCTAAGCCAGAGAGAAGAACATGTTTAAAGGTACGGGGTCACTGGGAAACTTGGATAACTTAGCATCTTGCAAATTCCGTAATATTGCCAGAGTGAGAGAATGGATTTTGAGAGGGGCATAAAAGAAAGCTGGAGATGTCACTAGGAGATGAATGCTGTAACACTTCATATGCTGAAGGAGTTTAGACTGTATAATGAATGTGCTGGGGAGTCACAAAATCACTTTTTGCGAGAGAGTCACATAGCTTGTGCTGTCTGCACATGGCAACTGGTAGTCTGTGAAACCTTTCATTGCCATTTTCACATCACGTGACCTGGCAGTGGGAATAAGACATCAGAATCAGCCACTGTTAAGCTACTAAATCCGTCTGTGAGGTGGGGGAGGGGGAAGACATCAGCAGAAAGTGGGGAACAAAGCAAGAACGTTCACACTTCCACTCCACCAAAAATATGGCAGTTGGTAAAAATAGTAGGAAACGTGAAAAAATCAGAACCCTTGTACACTGCTAGTGACATTGTAAAATAGGGCAGCCACTTTGGACAACAGTCTGGCAGTTCCTCAAACAAAAAGAGTTACCATACGATCTAGTAAGTCTTCTCCTAGGTGTACTACCCAAGAGAAATGAAAACATGTCTGCCTAAAAACATGTACACAAATATGGATAGCAACATTATTCATAATAGCCAAAAAGTAGAAACAACCCAAATGTCTGTCAACTAACAAATGGATAAACAAAATGGAATATTGCTTGACCAAAGAAAGGAATAAAGTACTGGTACATGCTACAACATGAATGAACCTCGTGTGCAGTATATATAGGAAGTAATGGCACTAAGTGAAAGAACCTAGTTATAAAAGACCACATATTGTATGATTCCATTCATATAAAATGTCCATAAGAGAGAACAGAGAAAGTAGACTGGTGGTTGCCCAGGGCTCAGGGAAGCGGAAGGATAGGGAAGTGATTAGCTAGAGTACAGAGGTTTTTTTTTTTTTGAGGTGATGAAAATGCTCTAAAATTGACTGTAATAATGGTTGCAAATATCTGTAAATACACTAGAAACTTGTGAACTGTACACTTTAAATGGGTGAAATGTATGGTAGGTGAATTATATAAAAGTTATTAAAAAATACAAAAGTCAGAATAAAAATAATGAAATTACAATGCCACTAAGTTTTAGAATTCTGCAACTCTGCTTCAGTGGCCTGGTAGAGGATGCAGATTATGATGGCTGAGGCCAAAGGGCAGCTCGAAGCCCCTGTTAGGAGATAAGCAAGGACTAAGCAACAACAGAATGAAGGTCTGCTTCCCTTTCTCATAGGCGCCTCTACAAGTTGGCAATGAGAGAGCCTGTACAGCACAGATGCTACACTTAATTTCATATGTAAATAATTGTACTTATAATTTGTGGGGCTATTATGCACTAGTTAAGTATAATATGTTTTTAAGATAGTGACTACGAGTATGAATTCTGGTTTCAAACTTGGGCTGGAATTCCTGCTCTACCACTTTTGGGCTATATGATACTGGAAGAGTTGATTTAACCTTTGGGCCTGTATTCTTATCTATAAAATGAGTGTTCTAAAATCTAAATGAGATAATGCATTTAGCAGAATACCCAACATATAGTAAATGTTCAATAAACATTTGCTATTATTATAATTGGTATTTCATCTTCCCAGAAACTCTAGACATCATTTTTGACCCCACTAAACCTGATAATTTATATGATTTACCCAAAGTTATACAGCTAGAAAGAAACTGAACTGGAACACGAACATAGTTCTTGGTACCTACAAAACACATGTGTGTCAGCTGCACAAAGTTATACCTAACACTGGTCAGAAATAGACTGTAGATTGTGCTTTTTTTGAGTTGCCCAGTGCACTGCTCCAGAGATTCTTGACTGTATTCATGGAGAGAAGACAGGATCATAGAAGACACAGAAGCTAATGGAGTTCTTCAAAGATAACTGATCTCTCATCTTTGGCCTTTATAGTTTTGTATACTTAATCGTCTCTGTTAACTGGCCACAGGAAAAAGAATCATTCTTCATTCTTCCACCAAAGCACTTTCTCCCACAGTTTATCCTCAGAGCATTTCTGTGATAATGCAATCTCAGAACTATAGAGCTAGGACAAACCTTCTAGATCATTCACACTCCTTTCTTCATTTTATATGACTAGCCCTATGATCCATGTAGAGTAGGCACATAATAAGTCTTCTGTTGATAATGATAACATGCCAGGGCAAATCCAACACCAGGATTGAAAAATCTGTGAAGATAGTCATACCTTTTAAGACTGGAGGACAGCTGCCAAATATCATCAGGATCCATTCCTGTAGGATCTTTCCTGTGGGCCACGAGAAAGATGCTCTTCTCCTTATATGAGGTATAAATGGTCAGAATCCCCATCATCACAAAATAGGTTCAAATAAAGTTAAGGGAAAAATACCCAAACATAAAAGAGAAGTAACACAAATTGACAAGCAAGAGATATAAAAACTTTCATAATGATAGTCCTAAAGAAGACAGCTTTGTCTTGCTGCAAAAACACTGAAAATTTAGCTATTTCATTTTCATCCTTATGTTTATGTACCAAGAGAAACAAGGTTCTCTCTGGTTAATTCTGCAAACATCTCAAAATGGAAGAAAAGAAAAAGGTACAGAGCATAAACTAGCTCTCATCTTTATGTTCAAAGACAACATGTATAATAAGATACTTAGTTTGTCAAGACTTTGTCATAATAGTGCTTATTTCTTTATAAAAAACAACTAATAGTCCCAGTGGACTTGACCATGTTCAACTGATTTTAAGGGTTATAAGAAGAGAAGAAAAGTGACCCAAATAGTTCACTATAGGAGAGTATGTCAAATAGTACTACAATTACTTCCTGTATGCACATAGACTTATTATTATATTGTTTTTGACAGTATTAAGTACCATATATAATAAGCACTTACAGTTTGCCAAAAACTAGCATGAGAGCTTTGTGTACACTGTGCCATTTAAATTTCAGAAACAAGGCTGGGCACGATAGCTCACACCTATAATACCAGCACTTTGGGAGGCCGAGGCAGGCAGTCTGAGACCAGCCTGGCCAAAAGGGAACAATGGGAAATTCCATTTCTACTAAAAATACAAAAATTAAGGCTAGGCATGGTGGCTCACGCCTGTAATCCCAGCACTTTGGGAGGCTGAGGTGGGCAGATCACTTGAGGTCAGGAGTTTAAGACGAGCCTGGCCAATATGGTGAAACCCCATGTTTCTACTAAAAATACAAAAATTAGCCGGGCATGGTGGTACATGCCGGTAGTCCTGGCTACTCAGGAGGCTGAGGCATGAGAATGGCTTGAACCCAGGAGGTGGAGGTTGCAGGGTGGCAGTGAGCCGAGATCATGCCACTGTGCTCCAGCCTGTGTGACAGAGCAAGACTCCATCTCAAAAAACAAAAAACAAAAAAATTTAGCTGGATGTGGTGGTGCAGGCCCATAATCCCAGCTACTTGTGTGGCTGAGGCAGGAGAATCACTTGAACCCGGGAGGCAGAAGTTGTAGTGAGCCAAGATCGTGCCACTGCACTCCAGCCTGGGCGACAAAGTGAGACCCTGTCTCAAAAAATAAAAATAAAATAAAATAAAAATAAATTTCATGAACAGTGCTCGCTTCAGCAGCACATATACTAAAATTAGAATGATACAGAGATTAGCATGGCCCTAGCACAAGGATGACAGGCAAATTCATGAAGCATTCCATTAAAAGAGTTAAAAAAGATAAATTTCATGAACAGGAAAGGCAGGAAAATATAGTGCAAAGTATATGGACTTCAGAGTAGAGATAATCCTAGATTTAAATCTTGGCCTTTAATCAGTATAATCATAACAAATAACTTCCTTGCCCAAGTCTTAGTATCCTTACCTTTAAAACTGGGATAATACTGATATTTTAGAATTATCATGAGATTTAGAGATGAAGGATATATGTAGTCTATGATACAGAAGAATTTTTTTTTTTTTTTTTTTTGAGATAGGGTCTCACTCTGTCACCCAGGCTAGAGTACAGTGGCACGATCTCAGCTCACTGCAGCCTCAACATCCCAGGCTCAAGTGATCCTCCCATCTCAGCTTCCTGAGTAGCTGGGATTATAGGTGTGCGTCACCACACCCAGCTAATTTATTTTTAATTTATCTAATTACTTTATTTATTTTCTGTCGCCCAGGCTGCAGTGCAGTAGTGGATCTCGGTTCACTGTGACTTCCGCCTCCTGGATTCAAGTGATTCTTGTGCCTCAGCCTCCCAAGTAACTGGACTACAGGCATGCACCACCACGCCCAGCTAATTTTTGTATTTTTGGTAGAGACAGGGCTTCTCCACGTTGCTGAGGCTGGCCTTGAACTCTTGGGCTCAAGCAATTCGCCCACCTTGGCCTCTCAAAGTGTTGGGATTACAGGCATGAGCCACGATGCCACAGAAGATATTTATAATGTAGTCCCTACTATTATAAATAAAACTGATATGACTAAAAAAAGACCTTGTTTTATTAAACAAATATAACCAAACAAATGAATTACCATCAAGGTAGTTCTCTTGGGAGGCCAGATGTTTGTAACAAGATTGCTATCATTTTCAAATCGCTTTGGAATTCCCCTGGGAACTGTCTCTAGAACCTATAGACTATTATTCTTTTGAACTGCCTTAACGGTGAAAAATTCACACTGGGATGATTAATCTGATGACTGGAAGGAGTCAAGGATCACCTGGTACCACTTCTGGGGGCTATGTAGGGCAAACTGGATAATACAATTTTTGACTAGGATCTGCTTTATTAGAGGTTTGCTAACTGCCTCTGAAGATAAATCTCCAACATGAAGTTTTAAAACATATTTCAGGTTGGCTGGGCACAGTGGCTTATGCCTGTAATACCAGCACTTTGGGAGGACTGCTTGGGCCCAGGAGTTTTGACACCAGCCTAGGCAACATAGTGGGACCTTGTCTCTGTAAAAAATTTAAAAATTAGGTAGGCATGGTGGCATGTGCCTGTCTGCTCAGGAGGTTGAGGTAGGAGAACTGCTTGAGCCAGGAGGCTGAGGCTGCAGTGAGTCATAATCACACCATTGTACTTCAGCCTGGGTGACAGGGTAAGACCCTGTCTCAAAAAAAAAAAAAAAAAAAAATTTAGGTAGTGGTAACATTGTTTAAAAAAGTAAACTGCCTACCAAAATTATCTGTTTTAATAGTGAAGTATAATTAAGTTCTTTTTTTTTTTTTGGGGGGGGGGCGGGGAACGGAGTCTCACTCTGTTGCCCAGGCTGCAGTGCAGTGGCGTGATCTCGGCTCACTGCAAGCTCCGCCTCCTGGGTTCACGCCATTCTCCTGCCTCAGTCTCCGGAGTAGCTGGGACTACAGGCGCCCGCCACTACGCCCGGTTAATTTTTTGTATTTTTAGTAGAGACGGGGTTTCACCGTGTTAGCCAGGGTGGTCTTGATCTCCTGACCTCGTGATCCGCCCGCCCTGGTCTCCCAAAGTGCTGGGATTACAGGCGTGAGCCACTGTGCCCGGCCTTAATTAAGTTCTTTATATTCAACTTCTTGAGAAAAAAAAATCAACTGGGTAGGCAACGATCATGATCTTATATTTATCATAAAAAAGAGGGGAAAGGAAATGATTATATATCAAATACAACATAAAATCTCTCATTTTATCTTCATGATAATTCTGAATGCTACCCATATTTATAAATGAGTGGTATTCAAATCATTTCAAAAATAAGTAAATTTTCATTAGCACAAGATCACAAATACCTTGGATTTCAAACCCACATTCTCTAGCTCCAGAATAAGTTCTTAATTCCACTATAATACAAGTCACACTTGTGTCTCATGCTAATTTCCAGTTCAGCTCCTCAGCTTCAAGTAAACCTGATACAGATCTGAGTCTCCAAAATCAGTTCCTTTCCTAATTTGAAGCAGCCACGTCTAATGGGAAAAGTTCTGGGCTAGAAATGAGAAGAGCTGGGTTCACGATTACTATGTGTTTTGCTATTAAGTGCTCATATTAGGATAATAACCTCTACATTAATAACAAAAATGAATTACGATAAAATAACCATACTAAACATAAAATATCAATGACAGTTACTATATAAAATGATAGATGTTTACTAGATAAACATCACAGCTCATAATATTAAATTCTAACATTAGCAAGCCCTAACATGAAAGTCTGTTTTGTTTTTTGTAGGGAGAAGCATCAGCAGATTTTTTTAAATGGTCACTAGAAAACAAACCTGGGCATAAAGGATATGATATGACGCACAAAGCCAAAACGGGTTTCGACTCTGGAAAGGGGTGCATATAATCCCAAATCAAAGCCACTATGGCAAAGAAACAGGAGATTGTACAGATGGTGAGGCGACCATCAATTAGACCAAAATTCTCCACGTATTTGTATTTTTCCAGAAGTACCTGGTGAGAAAAAGAAGGAATCAAGCTAATAGGAATACTTCCTTCCCAGTATCTGCTTTTATTCTTGATTTCCATGATAAAAGAATCTATGAATTACCAAGAAGTTCCCTCCAGTTGGGATTTTACCACACCAAACAAATAAGACTCAAGTCTTCTATAAAGAACCAAGAGAAAAAGTTCATCAATCCCTCATATAAAAACTTTAAACTCCTCAACTTTTCCCACAGCTAAAATGTTCTTCTGACTTTTTCTGTGAGAAATTTTAGAAACTGCTTTCTGACTCAATTTCTAACACTGAAAACTAAGGTCACTCCAAGTTACAAAAGGAAAAGATTTTCCAGGAGAGATGGCCATCAGCTGTATAGATACTAACCAACCCCTCCTCAAGAAAGTACCTTTTTGGCAGAATCATCCAAAGAGTTTTTCACAGCTGATCCATCCCACTTGTCAATTTTTACAGGCTTATCATCTATCTTCCACTGTAAAACAAACAGAAAAGTTGTGCATCAAGAAACTAGGCCTCTTACTGAAGGTAAAATGAACCACTTTTTAAGAGCATCTCTCATGCACACATAATATTTACTCTTTGTCTTCTGATGTTGCAGAACTAAAAGACAAAACAGGCTATTCTGGGCACACTCCTATGGGGTAGCCCTGCAAGAAGCAGTTAAAAACAAGCAAACAAAAAAGACCAAACAATTAAAATAGATGAGGTAACCAGAGTCAGGTGGTACTCATGTGATGTTGACATTGCCAGTCTCCATGCAGAGAATATAAAAACAACCCCAGAACCAGAACACGTATATGGGCTGCAGAGACTGTAAGTGTAAACTTGCATATCCCACCTTCATTTTACCCAAATGTGAGTATAGAAAATTACTCTATTTATTCATGCTTTCCTTCTCTGACCACAAAACTCACAAAATACAGATACATGAATTTACAGACACTAACAAAATGGGGAGGATCTCCTTTAATATCACTTTGTCAGCTAACAACTTTTATTATTTTACCAGCATGTCTTAACTTTAAGACAGCAATTCCAGTATAGCCTGTTGGAAACAACACTAAATTTTAAATTACAAACCAAGTCCCAGACTCAGTCCCATCATGAGTTGAGTGGACAAACTCTGCTTCTATTTCCTTTATCTATAGAGGTTTAGAAAGTTTCTCAAACACTACTATTCAGAGGCAAATAATTCTCTCACTCACTGCTCATGTAGAAGTTCAAAATGTTACAGCACCTACGAATGCCAATTTAGCACCCTGAATTCAGCTTCCCACTTCTGGGAATGTTTCTATAACTGAATACATGTGAAATGATATACAAGGCTACTCACTGCAGCATTGTCTGTAATAGTGAAAAGCTGGAAGTAACTCGAATGCTCATTTACAAGGGGATTGGTTAAACAAACTACGGTACATCCAGATATCTTATCAGGGTAGAGAAATATGGGGAGGAGTAAGACTACTTACGTGTGCCTTTAAAATTTTTTAACCATGTGAATGTATTACATAGTAAAAAATTTTCTCAAATTCAAGTATTTAAGTAAATGTAGCTTAAGAGGAACAGGGTGCTACAAATAATCTGATAAACCTGGTTTTTTTTGTAGAACATTAATGGCCAACTCTTAATTTTTTAGATCAAGTGAACAAATATTATATTCCATAAAAATCACAAACCAGCAAGCAATCCAAAATTCATTTGGATTTAGAATGGATTATTTTATGGAAAGACAGAGAATGTCATATTTATCTTTTGGATTGAGCACAAGTACAAAGATAATGCCTATAAGAAATAAAGAGATGGCAGTGGTGAGTACCTGCCGTCCCAGATACTTGGGAGGCTGAGGTGGGAGAACAGCTTGAGCCCAGGAGTTCCAGTCCAGCCTGGGCAATATAGTGAGAACTTGTCTCTGGAAAAAATAAATAAATAAATAAACAATAAAAAATAAAATAAGAAGTAGGATAAAAATAATTGTAAAGATTTTAAACAACTACAGAAATATAATTCATCAACTTTGATTTTTTAACTGTGATTCTATATATTATTATACAAAAGAGAAGGCCGGGTGCGGTGGCTCAAGCCTGTAATCCCAGCACTTTGGGAGGCCGAGACGGGCGGATCACGAGGTCAGGAGATCGAGACCATCCTGGCTAACACGGTGAAACCCCGTCTCTACTAAAAAATACAAAAAACTAGCCGGGCGAGGTGGTGGGCATCTGTAGTCCCAGCTACTCGGGAGGCTGAGACGGAGAATGGCGTAAACCCGGGAGGCGGAGCTTGCAGTGAGCTGAGATCCGGCCACTGCACTTCAGCCTGGGCGACAGAGCGAGACTCCGTCTCAAAAAAAAAAAAAAAAAAAAAGAAAACCCGTTCTGGGAAGTTTGTTGGGAAAAATAACATGAGCTAAAAATAGCCATACTTAAAGTGATTAAAAGTCAATCAAGTTTTTTTTTCCCTTGGTGCCTTGTAAAAGCAAGTGTTTTTCTTCGAGAAAACTACTCATGGCAGCATACTGCAATATTGACTGCCAGCCTACAAATCAAACATGACACCTAATTTTAAAGATGCAAACTGAACCAAAAAGAAATTAGTAGGCTTTCTAGCTAGATAGCTCATTTACACTGTCAAGTAAATCCCTCTTTGAAGACATGCAAAAGAACCAACTTGTAGAGCCAAACCCACCATAGCATTTGAATTATTTGTGAAATAAAGTCAGAATAAAGTCATTTAAAAATTATGGGTCATTCAAAAACAGGGAAATCATATTCTCAGACACCTAGCCACACTTCACTGCCTGCATTGCATCACAGAAAAGAAACTTGCCTTTATAAGTCAGAAAATAATGTCTTAAAAATTTGGGGGAATAAAATGCAGAAGCAGCCATTACAATGTATTGAAATAGCCTCAGCTATAACTTCACTGCCTGGTACCTAGAAGCAATCTTCAGTAAGTGGAACAGAAACATTTCCAGTGAATTACATGAAATCACAAGAAAGGTTATAATTTGACTTTATGGCAACATAGGCCATTTTGAACCTAATAGTGTCCCTGGTACAGTACAGAGAACCATCTGGAAAAAGGGGAGTTGCTATTAGGGGCTGATTTTTCTGATTATTATTTCTCATCATGCTCAAAAACTGCTCATCAACTAAAATGTATGCTGCTCCTCACGTTCTCTCTACTACTAATTCGGGTATTTTAGAAGCTATCTTTTTTTTTTTTTTGCCTCATTTTTGTCTTCCTCAACACTAAGTGCAAATTGCTTTCCTTTTGTAATAGATAAAGCAAAAATTAGTTTATTTTATGTAGGACCTCACAGGATAAATTACAAAGAAGGGCAGTGTGCAGAAATAAGTGAACCTGGGCCCAAGACTGCCATCTTCGGCAAGGCTTGTTTGCAAGGTTGGCCCCTGGCTGGCATCTGACAAGCTGGCTGATAAAACAGTTCCCTACACTGATATAAATACATTCCCTCAGTGATAAGAATGGCTCACTGTGCCTCAACTGTTTGTATAAATGATGTGATTTATGTTGAACACCTTTCCTCCTGGAAATCTAGAAAAAATTAAAGTTCTTTATGTTGGCAGTATCCAAAATTTCAAAATGATATCCCTTACACAGGTCAATTTTCACCCACTGTAAAACTGCTATTGCCACTCATCTTTTTATTGCAGCACTAAGCAGACCCTCAATCCAGACACCAATGTTCTTCAGATTAGAAAACGAGACTTCAAAGAGGTTAAGTGCCATACAACTAGTAAATGACAGGCCAACAAAATTCTTTAGGGCTAAATTACAAATACATGTCTCATTATAAAACTGTCTCTTCTTCAGTGATATAAATTTATTTTTACTTGCCTTAATCCCTGAACTCAATCCCAAAGCAGATTGTGGCCTTATACTTAAAGGTGTACTGTACTTCAAATCACAAGCTAACTGGTTTTGGCCAGGCGCAGTGGCTCACTCCTATAATCCCAGCACTTTGGGAGGCTGAGGCAGATGGGTCGTTTGAGGTCAGGAGTTCGAGATCAGTCTGGCCAACATTGTGAAACCTCGTCTCTAATAAAAGTACAAAACTTAGCCAGGCTAAGTAATCCCAGCTACTTGGGAGGCTGAGGAAAGAGAATTGCTTGAATCCGGGAGGCGGAGGTTGCAGTGAGCTGAGATGGCGCCACTACACTCCAGCCTGGGTGAACAGAGGAAGACTCCATCTCAAAAAACAAACCACCCAACAAACAAAAAACAAAAAACAAACTGACTGGATTTAGACTAAATACAAATGTATGCAGACAAATGCTTTTTTTCCTTACCCAATAAGTGAATCCTTATTATCCAAGGGAGAATGGAGTCAGGCTACTTTATTTTAATCTTCACTTTTCCACTTAATACTGGAAGGCACTGGACAAATAATTTAACCGTTCTAAAGCCTTATTAGTTTGCTCAATTGTAAAATAAAGACGGTAAAAGTATCTATTTCACAGGTTGGTATGAGAAGTAAATAGTGTAATTATAAAACATAGCACAGTGCACAGTACCTAGTAAGTACTTAATAAAAATTAGCTATTGCTGTTGCTATTAATGATATAAAACTATATAATACACTGCATCATGATTACCTGACTGTATGTATTATCTCCCTCACTGGGTAACAGGGACTACACACTTTTGTATTCTCAGAGCCTGGAACACAATATACTCTCAATAGCTTTTTTTTTTTTTTTTTAATGTCTAAATACTCACAAAGAAAAAAAGGGAAGAAAAAGATCTCTAAAATGTTACTCTCCAGTCTAAATTTAGCAAATGTAGACATGCTCAAAATGATCTCACTTGGTTCTTATTCACAGAATTTTTTTTAAGGGATGGAGGGCAGACAGAAGGTATAATCATAGCTACCATTTCCTGAATGCCTAACATGTGCTATGTATGTGCAAAGTATTTTATATACACTACCTCACTTAATTTCCACAATAACTCTACAAGGTAAGAACAGTTAAAATCTTCCTTTCACAGATAACACTAAGGGTTTAAAAAATTCGCCAAAGATGAAAGACAGAAAGTTGTAAAGCCAGGACTCAATACTCATGCTCTCTCACTATTCTACACTGCTTTCCCATGAAGAGAAAGGAAAGGAATTATTAGCCATCAAAAACACAAAAGAACAGGAAGCAAAAAGGTCCCTGAAGTGACAGCTATACAATGTATCTTGATTCCTAACAAGCTCTAGTTCATAACATTTTTAAAACCTTAAAAAAAAAAAAAAAAAAAAAAAAGTTAATCTGAATAGGACCACAAAACTCACAGGGTATCAAAAATGTTGAATCTCCCCACTCAATGTAAAACCAACTGCAATTTGGCTGAAAACAGAGATCAAAAAGTACTATTTTAAAGAAATTACTCCCCTACACTACCCACTGAAGAGATAAAGACAACTTTTTTTTTTTTTTTTGGAGACAGAGTCTTGCTCTGTCGCCCAGGCTGAGTGTAGTGGCATGATCTCAGTTCACTGCAACCTCCACCTCCTGGGTTCAAGCAATTCTCATGCCTCAGCTTCCCGAGTAGCTGGGATTACAGGCATGTGTCATCACACCAGGCTAATTTTTTGTATTTTTTAATAGAGATGGGGTTTCACCATGTTGGCCCTAGACTCGAACTCCTGGCCTCAAGTGATCCACGTACCCCAGCCTCCCAAAGTGCCACCACACCCGGCCAAGATAAAGACAACTTTTATCAAACTAATATACCTGATGCCAGAACTGGCTGGCTAACTAGTTAAAAGAAAACAGGCATTTGATAGCTTTAATAGAACACTATGAAGAATCATTTCAGTTACGTTTCTCCACTGCACATTTGAATAACAAAAAATTCTACGAAGACATTTCACTGAAGGTATGGCATCAGGAACTCCGTAAGTGATTAGGAAGGATATTAAACACAACTCAGGTCTGAAGGATATGCAGGCAATGCAGGAAGGCATTTTCCAAATTAACTCATGTGAGGGAATACAGCCTTCTGTTCCCCATGCGTCACCAGGCTTAAAGGGATAGGGTGGGATCAAAAAAAGAGACAAAATAAGCCAGGCACAGTGGCTCACGTTTATAACTTCAGCACTTTGGGAGGCCAAGGAGGAAGGATTGCTTGAGTTCAGGAGTCTGAGATCAGCCTGGGCAACGTAGCAAGACCCTATATCTAAAAAAAAAAAAATTTAATTAAAAAAATTAGCCAGGCATGGTGGTGCCCACCTATAGTCCCAGGTACTTGGGAGACTGAGGCAGGAGGATGGCTTGAGCCCAGGAGGTGTAGGCTGCAGTGGGCCGTGATTGTGCCACTGCACTCCAACCTGGACAACGGAGTGAGACTCCATCTCACAAAACGAAAGGACAAAATCCTTGGCCATTAGGATATGTCCAACAAAACAAAATTGTTTTGAGTATGACAACATGAACACCTTCAATTTTCTTATTTTAATAATAGTGAAAACAGAAGTTATGCAGTGATATAAAAGACCTGAGTGGATTGCTTCACAAAGTTCCCTGGCTTGATAATAAGACTCAAAGGATTCTTCAATTCACACTGGAGAGATGAAGAATTACCAGGGGTGAGAGTGGTGTCAATGGTGACCCTGTTCTGATTTAGACAGAATTGAGCATGGCTTTAAGAAAAACAAACTTTTTCTCTCCTTTATCCCAGTTTAGAAAGTAGACAGAAGCTGCAAAGGGGGAAAGTAGCAGGAGATGAGGCATCTGAGAGAAACCATTTCCTAGTTATTATATAGAAATGGTTTCTCTATATAATATAGTTAATATATAATATAGATATATTATTATATAATATAGTTATTATATAGAGAAACCATTTCCTAGTTATTAGGCTAAAAAACTTGAATTTTATTCTGAAGCGGGCAATGGAGAGTATTTTAAGCAGGGGAATAACAATCAAATTTACGTTTTTTTTTTTTTTAAGTCATTTTAGTGGCAACCTGGCAGATGATCTGGAGAGGAGTAACACTGGACATAGAGATGTAGATGGAGCCTGATGTAAGTGCAGAGCCTCAATGCTCAATAGAGCAGCAGTAGGGAGAATGAAAGGGAGTATTTCTGAGGTAGAATTGGCAGGACTTAGTAACAGACTAGTTATAAGGAACATGAAAGAGAAGAGACAGAGATGACCACCTACTAGAATTAGGGCTTGGATGACTTGTTGGAGCCATTATGTCATTTTCCGAGAAGGAGGAAAGAGGATACCCATTTGTATATGTGGAATTCTAAACTAAAATAAGGAGATAATAAAAACTGATGGCAAACTCAGAAGCTGAGATTACAATTTCAGTTGGAAATGCATATGTGACCATATCCCCCCACACACATATTTAGCAAGAAAAGAAAATGTTCAGTTTGGGGAGAAAATGATGTCTATCTTAAGAATGTGCACTGTCATCTAATTTAAATCCCAATTCAGCAAAAACATGGTATCTCAAAGAGATTATGCTCTTAGCAACACACTGAATCTTCAATTTCAATCTATTTTTTATAAAAATGGTCAAGATACACTGCAAAGAAAATTACTAGCTTAACAGTGCTTATTACTGACTGCATTCATCACTGGAGTTAGAAGTTAGGAAATTACCATGTGTTAATTAAATTATGAGCATGCACATTAGTGACAACCCCAGAGAAACTGATTCTTAGGTTTTAAACTGCCTTCTCTACTCCACCACAAACTGCATTTAGCTGTGACAGGGCTGCTTCTACATCAACTCAGCCCATGACAGAGAAGCCTACATGACTGCAGCTCTTTGAGGGCCAGGTCACTGGATCCATGACTTAAAATCCTACCACTGAACCCAGAAAGTGTGAGATCTAAGGCTGAAAAGAGCTTAAAGTTAAAACAACTTGATTCAGCATATTAATCAGCAATGCTCCAACAATGAAGTATTTTTTCTACCAGCAAACTGAAATGTAGTCAACAATCCTTTCAATACTAGCAACTAACATCTTCTAAAGTCTGACTGAATTGCTGGCATAATCAACCAATATAAATTTCTTACCTTTGCAATGGGTAGACAAGAAATTAGATACACACAAAAAAATGGTCTTTACAATTGTGTTAAGGAAAATACTATACTTAACAATGAATTATAAACTATGCTAAGTGCTAAATGGTAAGAAGTAGACATAGAAGGGCAAGGGCACACTACAGGTTCGAGGATCTGCAAAAAAGATTCTGGATAAAATGTTACCTATTACCTCAGGGATATCAATCTGCAGCAAAGCTGACTGGGGAGGGTTGGAAGAGAGAGGGATATTGCCAAGGAAGGCCTGAATTAAGGCACGAAGACTGGCTAGGAATGTACTACATTGATACGGATGTGTGATGAGTCCTTATTCTAGAAAGGTAACAGATCACATACTCCATTTAAGAATTACATGCAATCAGTTCTGAAAAATGCAGCTGAGTGC
This sequence comes from Macaca fascicularis, assembly GCF_037993035.2. Lineage (NCBI taxonomy): Eukaryota > Metazoa > Chordata > Mammalia > Primates > Cercopithecidae > Macaca > Macaca fascicularis. The sequence goes on along the minus strand of NC_088388.1, from coordinate 73,827,883 downwards.
AAATTCAGGCATAGGACCACACAGCTGTTTCATCTGATATCCATCTCCTACTGCCTAGAAAAATAGTAACTGTTATATGACTCTTCCAGGTTTCTTTTTCTTTTTAAGGAAACTGCCAAGTCTCTCAATAGCAATTCATTCCAGTGTTGGACAATCTTTTAAAAGAAAAAAAAAATATTTTTAAACACAATCTTTTTGGCAATTACACTTCTTTATTTTCTTTAAATTAATATTGAATGGCTGCTTGCTATGTGCCAAGCACTGTTCTAGCCACTAGGGATATAGTCATAAACAAGACAAATTCTGCACTTGTAGAGCTTCTTCTTGTATGGAAGATAAAGAATAAGTAAACAAATATGCATATAATTCCAGGTTGTAAAAAAGATTACACAGAAAAATGCAATAGAGTTTTTAAAAAGACTACTAAAAAGTTATTAAATAGTGAGGGAAAATAGTTAACATCTGAGCAGAGCTGAATAAACGAGTAACCCATGAGAAAATCTGAAGTGTCCTAGTGAAAACAGAACACCAAAATCCCCCAAGCTTAACGTGTTTGAGGAACAGCAGAAAAGCGAGGGTTTCCAGAGTCAGTGACTCAAGTAGAAACTGACAGATGAGGATGACAGAAACAGGCAGGATCAAGAACATGTAGTGTAGGGTCCCGTCCCACAGGGTCGGTGGGTTTTTCTCCCTGTATGCGGAGACGAGAGACTGTAGGAATAAAGACACAAGACAAAGAGATAAAAGAAAAGACACTTGGGCCCAGGGGACCACTACCACCAAGATGCGGAGACCAGTAGTGGTCCCAAATGCCAGGCTGTGCTGGTATTTATTGGATACAAGACAAAGGGGCAGGGTAAGGAATGTGAGCCATCTCTAATAATTGACAAGGTCACATGAGTCATGTGTCCACTAGACAGGGGGCCCTTCCCCGGCTGGCAGCCGAGGCAGAGAAAGAGAGGAGAATAAGAGAGACAGCTTACGCCATTATTTCTGCATATCAGGGACTTTTAGTACTTTCACTAATTTGTTACTACTATCTAAAAGACAGAACCGGGTGTACAGGATGGAACATGAAGATGGATTAGGAGCGTGACCACTGAAGCACAGCATCACAGGGAGATGGTTAGGCCTCCGGATAACTGCAAGAGGTGGAGGAGTACAGTCTTCTCTAAACTCCTCCGGGGAAAGGCAGATTCCCTTTCCTGGTCTGCTAAGTAGCGGGTGTTTTTCCTTGACACTGATGCTACCGCTAGACCATGGTCTGCTTGGCAACAGGCGTCTTCCCAGACACTGGCGTTACCGCTAGACCAAGGAGCCCTCTGGTGGTCCTTCCGGGCATAACAGAAGGCTTGCACTCCTGTCTTCTGGTTCCTTCTCACCGTGTCCCTTCAGCTCCTATCCTTGTACCGCCTAGTTTTTCCTAGGTTATGATTGTAGAGCGAGGATTATTATAATATTGGAGTAAAGAGTAACTGCTACAAACTAATGATTAATGATATTCATATATAATCATATATATTATTTATATCTAGTATAACTATTCTTATTTTATATATTTTATTATACTGGAATAGCTCGTGCCCTCAGTCTCTTGCCTCAGCACCTGGGTGGCTTGCCGCCCACAATGTAGGGGCTACAAAATAGGCCACAATTAGGGGTTTGGATTTTAGTTAATTGAGATAGGAAGTTACTGGAGATATTTCAGCAAGAGAGTGAGTGATCCATGTTTTAAAACATCAGTCTAGCTGCTGTGTGGAGAATAAAATGTAAGGGAGCCAAGCACAGAAGCTGGAAGACCAGTTGAAATGGCTACTACAGCTGTCTAGGTAGGAGTGGTCAGATTCTGGATGTACAGCCAGGAAAATACAACGACGGGATGGCTGTGGAGTACAAGGCAAAGAGAAGATCAAGGGTAACTCTCAGGTTTTTGTTTGAATAAATAAGATGAATGGAGGTGTCTAACTGAAATGAGGAAGACTGAGAGAGAAGCATTTTGAGGGGTAAGCAGAAATCAGGAGACTGGCTCTGGCTATTGATGCCTGATACACGTTTTAGACATTTAAGTGGAGATGACAAGCAGGCAGTTGGACATAAAGTCTGGGGCTTAGAGGAAAGGTCCAGGTTGAGAATATAAATGTAGAAGTCAGCAACTTCTACATGTTATTTAAGCCACGACATTGGGTATCACCTTGGGATGAGGCTAGACAGAGGAGAGGGCCAGGGGTAATAAGCTCAGGGACGGGCAATATTTACACAGGTCAGGAAGAAGACCAAAGAATAATGAAGACAACAGAGACTAGTTGACGGAGGAGGAAAATTGGGGGCAAACGGTGTCCTAGAAGCCAAGTAAAGAAAATATCTCAAGAAAGAAGTGATCAATAAGTCAAATGCTACTGAAAGGCTAAGTAATATAAAAAAACTATTGAAATTTGGTAAGATAAGAGATCAGAGCAGGGAAATGGTGCTGGCAACAGCTGAAAAAGGTACCTTGGCAGGCAGATTATATATATATAGTATATAATATATATAGTGTATATATACACTTACTTTAATTACTAATTAAAAGACTCACTAAATATATGTATGTATATATACTATATATACATATATAATACGTATATATAGTATTTTAATTAGTAATTAAAGTAATAGTACAAAAGTAATCAGTGTCTGTGATACCACTGTGTTACATGATACATAGTTTAAAAAAACAAATAATCTGAAACTTTAAGGGTTACTCTATGAAAGACAAAAATAAGTTTCTAAGATTGTGATACAATTCACACACTATAAAATTCACTATTTAAAAATATGCCAATTCAGGGGTTCTTAGTATACTCACAAGGTTATACAACCATCACCACTATGTAATTCTAGAATATATGCATACCCTCAAAAAGAAACTCCATACCCATTAGCAGTCACATCTTATTCCTGTGCCCTATCCCCTGGCAGCCAACAATCTACTTTCTGTCTCTATGGATTTGCCTATTCTGGACATTTCAAACAAATGCAGTCATACTATATATGGCCTTTTGTGATTGGCTTCTTTCACTTAGCACATTTTCAAGATTCATCCATATTGTAGTATGTATCAATACTTTATTCTAACAGTCAAATTATATTCCATTGTATAGATATATCACATTGTGTTTATCCATTTATCAGCTGACAGACTGTTTCTACCTTTAGGCCATTATGATAACTGTGTTATGAACATTTGTGTGCCAAGATTTCCCGTGGACACACGTTTTCAATTCTCTTGGGTATATACCTAGGAGTGGAATCGCTGGGTCATATGGTTAACTTTACGTTGAATTTTCTGAGGAACTGTCAAACTGTTTCCAAGAGTGCCACCACATTTTACATCTGTTAGCGATATATGAAGATTCTGATTTCTCCGTATTTACACCAAAACAGGTTATTTTCCTTTTTTTTCCCTTTATTATAGCAATCTTAGTGGAAGTGAAGTGGTTTCTCATTGTGGTTTTACTTTGCATTTCTCTAATGACTGATGATGTTGCGTATCTTTCCATGTGCTATGGGCTATTTGTATATCCTCTATGGAGAATTATCTATTTACATCTTTTGCCCTTTTAAAAACTAGGTCGCTGTCTTTTTATTACTGAGTTGTAAAATTCTTTATATAGTCTAGATGCTAGACCCTTACCAGATATATGATTTGAAAATGTTTTCTCTCATTCTGTGGATTTCTTTTTTCATTTTCTTGATAGTGGCCTTTGACACACACATACTTTTTATTTTGAGGAAATAAAAAATAATGAGTTTTGAGATCCTAATAGGATCAGTTTGCAAAACAGTATTAAAAGGCCAGCACCTTGTTTCATTAAACAAACACATACAATTATAGTAATGTCATAAAACCGTTCATCTTCCTTGTCAGAGCTAGGTAACAGGGCACAAGCATATCATCTGGAAGTCTGGCAAGCTAAGGTATCTTCCAGTAGAGTAAAAGAGGAGACACCTAAGGACATGTGGTTGGTAGGTGACAAAGCCAAGGCTACAGCCTAGGTCTTTCACCTCACAAGAGATGTTCATCCCACTACTATGTTAGCTAGCACATTAGTTAGCACAAGGCACACTGTGGTATGGGAAGCAATGTGCTGAGTAAAGAAAGAGCACTGGATTAAGTACTGGGGAAGCCAGGTTCTGTAAGTGTTACTAATTCACTGTGTGGTCTTGGGCAAGTTGCTTTGCTTGTGTCCATGTCTACAAAATGAGGCTGAAGCATCAGATGAGTTTCAGGGTCTCTTCATTAAAAACATTTTAAAGAAACCACTATTAAGCAGAATAGCTTTTAAAAACAAAACAAAACAAAAACCTTAAAATGTCAGAACCAGAAGAGACTTAAAAAAATCATTTAAGCCAGCAGTTCTCAACCTGGAGGTAACTGTTAAAATGCAGAGGTAATAGAGACATGTGAAGAGAAACGCAGATATTCAGGCCTAAGAAAAGGTCCAAAAATCTGTTAATTTTAACTAATTCTCAAAGGAGTCTGATGTAAACAGATTAAAGCTGTTCTTTAAGATCAGGCTGACAGGCTAGCCAGGAGACAGAAATCCAGGTATAAGGCTAAAAGGGTCCAGACAATACCTTCTGGAAAGCATGGTTTAACACCACATATCAACTTTAATAGCCAAAACAAATTAAGCAAGCAGCTTTTCTTTATAACTGCCAGGCAGAAGAAAATGCTTTGATGTATTTGGGGCAAAATAACACACTGCAATGATCTAAGTCAAGTTATTCTGTGATGGAGGCGGAAGGATTATATTTGCATACTTATTTTTAAGATCAGGAAACAAGAACTGCTGTGTTCTTAAAGTCAGTTTCATAAGAGTAGAAATTCACATCTGCTTAGGGAAAACTAGGAACATATTTGCATCTCTTTATTGCACTTCTTTATGGCAAGTAAAACTACAGCTGCAGAAATAAAATAAAAACCCTCCCCGCCGAAATCAAGACACATCAAATTAAATAAATTACATTAGGCTAGGTGTGGTGGTGCACGCTTGTAAACCCCATACTTTGGGAGGTCAAGGCCATTGGATCACCTGAGGTCAGGAGTTCGAGACCAGCCTGGCCAACACGGTGAAACCCTGTCTCTACTGAATATACAAAAATTAGCTGGGCATGGAGGCGCATGCCTGTAATCCCAGCTACTCGGGAGACTGAGGCAGGAGAATTGCTTGAACCTGGGAGGCGGGGGTTGCAGTGAGTAGAGACTGCGACAAATTGAGACTCTGTCTTTAAAAAAAAAAAAAAAAAAAAAAATTATATTAAAGGTAATGGACTCATTCCCACAGAGCAAAAGTCTATTAGTTCAGATCCTGCTCCAGAGAATAACATTTTTTTCCCCCAAGTTCTCTCCCACAGTACCCTCAGTCTTCAAACAATTAGAGGCACCATCCTCTAAAGCTGATTCTGAAGACTGAGGTGACAGATCTCAAGTTGTTTCTGTGCGAAATTCAATGCTAAAAGTACTTATCCTGTGTTGATCACTAGAGAGAAGCACTCACAGGAAAACAGGCAAATACAAATTGGTGGAATAATACAAGATAGTATGTCATATTAAGTGACAGTTTAATTCCCATGTGCAGTGTAAGTGCTAGAGGAATTCAGAGAGGGAACAGTTCAATGTAAGGCTGAAAATCAAGTTTTCCAAGAAAAAGCACTCAAGCAGCTCTTGACTATTTTGTCTCTTCCATCCCTCACTTATTGGATAAATCTTCCAAGCACTCTTTTGTGAGACCTTTTATCTATTTCTGCTACTCATGTTGGGGTTCTCATCACCTTGTCATTCTATTTTTACCACAGACAGCCCTACACAAAGAACATTTACTTCTAGTAGATTCCAAAGGACAGGGAACAGAGCTGGGTGCGGTGGCTCATGCCTGTAATTTCAGTACTTTTGGGAGGCTGAGGTGGGCAGATCACTTGAGGCCAGGGGTTCAAGATTAGTCTAGGCAACACAGTGAGACCTTGTCTCTACCAAAAAAAATAATAAAAATAAAAAGGGCAGAGGAAACCAAACAAAAAAACCCAAAGAACATTTGCCAGCACTATACAATGTGATCCTTACTATAACATGTATGAATGCCCACAATATTTACATAAGGAAATTTCAATTCAGCAATATCACACAACTTATCCAAGGTCATGTGGCTTTTATTAGGTAGGTGCAAAAGTTATTGTGGTTTTTGCCATTACTTTCAATGGCAAAAACAGCAATTACTTTTGCACCAACCTAATAACATGCTGCAATAAAACTCAAATGTCTCTTTTTATTATATATTATACACTACTGTGTATATGGCCTTATTAAGAAGTCTTCTAATTTCTCTCTCTCCAAACCATCTGACTAGTTTTCCTAAAAACCCCTTTACACAGTCTCAAAACCCTTCAACAGCTTTCTTCTCCTACTTCAAGCAATCCATGGCCTCCCTAATCGGATTCTATCTACTTGTCCCTACAGTTCCTTTAGAGAGCCTTCTAGTCAACTCAATAACTGAGAAACCTTAAACACCATCATATCTGTGTACCTTCACTCAAGGAGACTTTTTTAACCTGGCATGTCTTTCCTTTCTCCCCCCAAATAAGGTGCCAGTTCCACTCTCAGGAATGAGGCCTTTCCTTGAGGCTCTTACTCTTCTTTTTTTTTTTTTTTTTTCCCCGAGGTGGATTTCCCTCTCGTTGCCCAGGCTGGAGTGCAATGGCATGATCTTGGCTCACTGCAACCTCCACCTCCCAAGTTCCAGCAATTCTCCTGCCTCAGCCTCCCGAGTAGCTGGGATTACAGGCATGCGCCACCACGCTCGGCTAATTTTTAGTAGAGACAGGGTTTCTCCATGTTGGTCTGGCTGGTCTTGAAGTTCCGACCTCAGGTGACCTGCCTGCCTTGGCCTCCCAAAGAGCTGGGATTACAGGTGTGAGCCACCGCGCCTGGCCGAGGCTCTTACTCTTATCAATAAGTTTGCAGGGATCACTCTCTCTTTCTCATTTGAACTTCTCTAACAAGTACACACTTGCGCGAATATACCATATACTTCCTTAAATAGATTCAATTACCCCATCTTCTATATTCAGCAATTCTGAGTGCTCTCTGATATTAGGATTCTTGATTTACTCCTCCACCATCACACATTGTACCAGACACTACAGGTAATGGAGATCATTAACGTGTACTGTCTTACTTGGTTCTTCCCAAAACCCCGTGATACAGGTGCCAGAGATTCTAAAATTCCAAATGAAGAAACGTTAATTGATTTGCCAGTCTTCATACTGTTTGCAAGTAGCAGAAATACTTCAAAGCTGAAATCTTATGATCCCCAAATCCAGGTTCTTTCAATAACACAATGGTGCCATATACACTATTCCATAATAATAGTATTCCATACTGCCTTAGCAGAATGCCCATACTTTGCTGATGATAATCCCACTGCAAGGAAGAGCAAGAGCAGTTAGGGTGTCAGGTAAGCACAGGTTGTTAGGCGCTTACCCAGGAAGAGGGAAGGATTTGTGTACACAAATGACCATCAATTCCCCATACTCTCATGTCTTGAAGCAATTTACCATCCCAACCTCCAGAATATGTTTCTGTATCTTAAGGTTTGAGTGTGAGGCCAGGTGCATGGTGACTCATGCCTGTAATCCCAGCACTTTGGGGAGCCGAGGTGGGAGGATCACTTGAGGCCCAGGAATTTGACACCAGCCAGGGCAACACAGTAAGACCCTGACTCTACAGAAAAGTTAAAAGCAAAAAAATTAGCCAGACGTGGTGGTGCACATTTGCAGCCCCAGCTACTCCGGAGGCTGGGGTGGGAAGATCACCTGAGCCTCGGAGTTCAAGGCTGCAGTGAGCTAAGATCCATTCTGGGCAATGAAGTGAGACCCCTCACAAGAGAAGTGTGTGAGAACCATGTCTTTCAAAACCAATGACACTCAAAAAGACAAGTAAAAAGACCTGGATCTGAACCCCTCAACATAATCAAGTTTTCATTTCTTAAGCACCTACCATGTGTTATGCACAGGGAAGTCTGAAAGCTGTTTTCAATTAAATTCAAAAATCCTGTTTACTATACTAAAGACACCATGCTTAACAATTCTCATCAAACCAGCCCAAGGTCCTACAATGAGAGAAATGGAAGGGAATTTAGGATTAAGTCCCTCATTTTAAGGCTAAATCTCTCACTTTGCAGATGAGCAAATAGACATAGAGAGAGCAAGCATATTTCACGGTCACAAAGCTAATTAGAGGCAAAATCAACACTAGGACGAAGTTCTCCATCCATCTGTTTCTTCTAAGATGCTGTGCAAAGAGCAAGAAGGGCCAACCCAGGGACAGTTTTCCTTTTTTTCTTTTCTTTTAAGCCCTTGTTGCTAGGACTGCAGTTAAAAAAAAATTGGATGAGCAGAGGAGGAAAGGGACAAGCGTGAGCGGGCAGCAGTGCACTTGGTAGCAAACAGGGCGGTAGAGGGGAGAGAGGAGAGGGCGGGGAAAAACAATAGAAAGAAAGAAAAATCTTAAAGGCTTCTTGTCAGCCCAGTAGACGAGTCAATACTCAAATATTTTAAGTATTCGCCTATCATGATTAAATGCCTAAAAACTTAAGTAAGCAAAAGGACAAGAAGCACATTGGAATCTGTAGCAGCACGCAAGGCTGATGGTGGTAGGGAGTTTCGGGGATATCGATTCTTGAATCCTTGGGCTTCGGTTTTCCGTGTCTGTGAAATGGGCACTGGCAACAGTGCACCCAGCACCCCAGGGAAAAAGCGATGGATACAATTAAGTATAGGAAGAACCAAATTACCGAAAAAGCTGTGGCGGCCAGGACCAGAACACTTACGAGAAGCAAAGAAGTCCTAAAGAGGAGAGGGTCCAGGTTTGAAGTGTGATGAGGGCAGGCTACAAGCGTGCGTAGGGTTGTCATAGTGGTTACACAAGGGCTCCCCTCAAAAGGCCGTAGAAAATAAGGGAGACCGGGATGGGAAGGTGGGTTCGCCGCCTCCCAGGCCTCCCCAGGATTCAACTTTTCCCAAGAACCGGCTCCTCACCTTATCCAACAAGCCGCTACGGCCACTGCCTGTCCCGCAGTTGGAACCACCGCCAGCCCCACTATTGCCCCCGAGACCACCGCTTCTCCCGCCCTGTGTAGCTGCCGCCGCCATGTTGTGCGCCTCTACGTCTCCCTCCCCTCCGACTTGTCTGAAGCCGATTGGCTGGAGCTGACAGCGTGACGCGCCGCGCGGAGTCAATCGGGATCCGTAGTTTGGGGGCTTGCTGGCGCGAGGTAGTCAGAGGACGTGGCCGCGGGGCTTGCTGGGACTTGTAGTTAGACGTCCTGGCCGTCGGTTGCAGCCTACACTGTCTGCCGTCGCGTCCCAGTTACTAAGGCGTCGGAAAGGTAGCGGCAGGCACCACCGTGGAGCGGCTCCGAGATCCCCGGCAGGCTCGCAGGCGCGCATCCCTCCTGACTGGGACTTCGCCTCCGCAGACCCCTCGGAGGCTGAAGCGACGCCGGAGGCAGGTGCGACTGAAAACTTAGTTTCCGAGTTTGAGTCTTTCTCCGGCCCAGGTGTGGAGTTTCCAAAGGAGTGGGCAGGAGCCGGTCCTTCATCCTTTTCTAGCCCGGTTGTGGCACTTACTGATTGTTTTCTCAAGCAGCTGTCATTTTAGCTGTTAGTAATGTTTTCGTGTTACGGAGAACTCACATTTACTGAGTGCCTAATGTCTGCCAGGCAATATCCTATGTGCACTTCCAGCCATCCTCTCTCTCACTGAGTCCCACAACATCCCTGTTAGGTGAGGAGGAAACTAAAGAACCTACCCAAAGCCAGATAGCGTGTATCTGAACTCGGTTTTCAAGCCGGCATTTAAAAAAATCAATATATATCCCTTCTGACACTCTGCTTTTACGGTTTTAGGATGTAATAGGAGTCTACATTTTAATTAATAATTTTTTTCACAAATATATATTGAGCACCAATATTGTACTGATGGATACAAGGGATCAAGATAGACCTGGTTGCTACTCTGGTGGAACTCCTACTCCATGACAGAGTTATCAAATAGCAGAATTGTATTATACTATGCTCTGTTACATTGTATTGTTTTTTAATTCCTATATATCCCCCATAAGCATCTAAATAATTAAATATTTTTGAGTTGCTTACTATGTAGTAGGTCCTATTCTAGTCACCAGGGATATGTTCCTGAATAAAATAGACAAAAACTTGTCTTGGGGAAGCCAAAATTCATGTGAAAATAATTATTATCTAGGCTGGGCATGGTGGCTCACGTTTGTAATCCCAGCCGAGGCGGGTGGATCACCTGAGGTCAGGAGTTTAAGACCAGCATAGCCAACATGGTGAAACCCCGTCTGTATGAAAAATACAAAAATTAGCCGGGCGTGGTAGCGGGCGCCTGTAATCCCAGCTACTTGGGAGGCTGAGGCAGGAGAATTGCTTGAATCTGGGAGGCAGAGGTTGCAGTGAGCCAAGATCAGAAAGAAAAGAAAATAATTATCAGTAAATAACTAAATTATTACTAAAAAGAAAATAATTTTCACTATGTAACAATAACATAAGATGACATTTCATTACCTCTCTGAAGCAATCCCTGGACACTCTAATCAGATGCCCCTGTAGCTTGTTGCCATTTATCTTTTACAACTTCTTATTTTTCTTTTATTTAAAAGAAAATGAGATGATATACCTTTGCCCTAGTCACTTTTTTTTTTTTTTTTTGAGACAGAGTCTCACTCTGTCACCCAGGCTGGAGTGCAGTGGTGGGATCTTGGCTCACTGCAACCTCTGCCTCCTAAGTTCAAGCAGTTCTTGTGCCTCAGTGTCCCAAGCTGTAGTCTCTGTAGCTGGGACTACAGGCACATGCCACCATGCCCGGCTAATTTTTATATTTGTAGTAGAGAAAGGATTTTGCCATGTTGGACAGCCTAGTCTTGAATTCATGACCTCAAGTGATCCATCTGCTTCGGCCTCCCAAAGTGTTGGGATTACAGGTACGAACCACTGTGCCAGGCCAACTTCTCATCTTTCAAGATCCAGCTCTAATGTCACCTACCCTGTGAAACTATCCCTGATACTTGCTTCTTCTTTCTTCACCCACTGCATGAAGTGCTCCTGTGGCATTTTGTTCATGGGTTGGGTTAGTTCAATTAACACTCATTGAGACTCTTCCTTCAGTAAGCCAGGTCCTGTGTAAGATGCAGGATAAAGAGATAAGTAGGACCCAGGCCTGACCTGATCTTGGAGATACTCACAGCCTGGGAGTGAGGTGGGGAACAGACAAGGAAGTAGGCATTATAATACAGTGTGGTATAGTGCCTGTATCAGTCCATTTTCACACTGCTATAAAGAACTGCCCAAGACTGGGTAATTTATAAAGGAAAGAGGTTTAATTGATTCAACATGGGTTCTTTTCTATTTCCCTAAGTATTGACTGGTCTGAGAAATAAAGGCAAAGAGTACAAAAGAGAGAAATTTTAAAACTGGGTGTCCGGGGGAGGCATCACATGTCGGCAGATTCTGTGATGCTCCCTGAGCCGTAAAACTAGCAAGTTTTTTATTAGCAATTTTCAAAAGGGGAGGGAGTGTACGAATAGGGTGTAGGTCACAGAGATCACATACTTCACAAAGTAATAAAATATCACAAAGCAAATGGAGGCAGGGCGAGATCACAGGACCACAGGACGGGGCAAAATTAAAATTGTTAATGAAGTTTTGGGCATGCATTGTCATTGATAACATGTTTATCAGGAGACAGGGTTTGAGAGCAGACAGCCGGTCTGACCAAACTTTATTAGGCAGGAATTTCCTCGTCCTAATAAGCCTGGGAGTGCTACGGGAGACCAGGGCTTATTTCATCCCTTTGTCTACTATCGTAAAAGACAGCCGTCCCCAAAGCGGCCATTTTAGAGGCCTCCCCTCAGGGACGCATTCTCTTTCTCAGGGATGTTCCTTGCTTAGAAAAAGAATTAAGGGATAGTTCTCCTATTTGCTTTTGAAAGAAGAGAAATATGGCTCTGTTCCGCCCGGCTCACAGGCAGTCAGAGTTTAAAGTTATCTCCCTTGTTCCCTGAACATTGCTGTCATTCTGTTCTTTTTTCAAGGTGCCCAGATTTCATCTTGTTCAAACACATATGCTCTACAATTTGTGCAGTTAACACAATCATCACAGGGTCCTGAGGCGACATACATCCTCCTCAGCTTATGAAGATGACAGGATTAAGAGATTAAAGACAGGCATAGGAAATCACAAGGGTATTGATTGGGGAAGTGATAAGTGTCCATGAAATCTTCACAATTTATGTTCAGAGATTGCAGTAAAGACAGCCATAAGAAATTATAAAAGTATTCATTTGGGGAACTAATAAATGTCCATGAAATCTTCACAATTTATGTTCTTCTATCATGGCCTCAGCCAGTCCCTCGGTTCAGGGGTCCCTGACTTCCTGCAACAAACTCACAGTTCCGCATGGCTGGAGAGGCCTCAGGAAATTTACAATCATGGCAGAAAGGGAAGAGGCAGGTCTTACATGGTGGCAAGCAAGAGAGGGCAAGAGTGTGAAGGAGGAACGGTCAGACAGTTATAAACCCATCAGATCTTGTGAGAGCTCACTCACTATCATGAGAACAGCATAAGGGACCACCTCCATGATCCAGTCACTTCCTACCAGGTCTCTCCCTCAACACGTGGGGATTATGGAGATTACGGTGGTTACAATTCAAGATGAAATTTGGGTGGGGACACAAAGCCCAACCATGTTAGTGCCTCCATTAATAAGTGGGCTTGATGGCTGGACAAGGGGGCTCACGTGTGTAATCCCAACACTTTGGGAGGCTGAGTTGGGAGTTTGAGGCAGCCTGGGCAACATGGTGAAAACCCATCTCTATCAAAAATACAGAAATTTAGCTGGGCATGGTAGCACACATCTGTGGTCCAGCTACTTGGGAGGCTAACGTGGAAGGATTGCTTGAGTCTGGGAGGTGGAGGTTGCAGTGAGCTGAGATCATACCACTGCACTCCAGCCTGGGTAACAGAGTGAGACCTTGTCTCAAGAAAAAAAGAAAAAAAAAAGTGGACGTGAGGAGACTCAACCTAAGGAGAGGGAGATACAGGAAAGCTAATCTGTATGTAGCCAGGCAAGGAAGAGGGGCAGAAATGTGATAGGCCAAAGGAATGGAACAAGCAAAAATATGCGTTACTGCGTGTGTGTGTGTGTGTGTGTGTGTGTGTGTGTGTGTGTGAGAGAGAGAGAGAGAGAGAGAGAGAGACAGGGAGACAGGGAGAAAGAGAGAATGTTTGTTTTGGAGGAAGCACTATAGCCAGATTGGCATTAGTTGTGTCAAGTTTGAAATAGAGACCAGAGGTAACTAAAGCTAACCAGGAAGTCAGCCTCCAAGTCTGGAACTTTGACTTTTTTTTCTACCGTATAAAGTTCTTACTTGTCTTAGATAATGTAACCTAGGGGTTATGTGCCCTTCTTGGCCCATTAGTTGTAGATCCACACCTTCTCACCTAATATTCCTAATAAGGAACTGGAATTTCTACGATAGCATCCAGGTCTGCATGCCTCCTACAAGCTTGAGTGTGAGTCATCTTTTGTATTATATGTATGGCAATATCTTTTCCCAGACTGTGTCTTATATTTCAACTTTGACTTTGCTATTTTTATCTGGCAGAAATTTATTTTGTGTAAATAATCATGTAAACTATCCCTTCCTTTGAGATTTGTGCTTCATGTATCTGATTTAAGCACTCCAGCCATACCCCACTATCATGATTATATTCTCCTATACCACCTTCCCATCTATGTCTTGTCTTTGTCTCCATCTCTGTATCTCTATCTATCTATTTCTTGGATCTTTAGTCCTACGGGCAAGGACTAAAGGCAAGACAAATTTTGGAGTAGAAGACTCACAGTAGAATATAATTAATGAGAAAGTTCAAGAGCTGTGAATAGCAGGCTAAAAAGGAATGTAATATTTATTCTACAGGCAAAGAAACAAGTGAAGAAACAAAAAAAGAAGGAAGTCAAGGGGACGTTCCCAAAGTCAAAGATCAAGTAAGTACTCTGGAGACCTGAAACCAGGTCACCATATTCTTTAAGTTACTGACGTCTTCTCCGACAGCCATCATACCTAACATTTTCCAGCTGGCAAATTACATCATATCTAACATTTTCCAGCCAGCAATTTACTCATTCATTCCTTCATTTACCTCTCTAGCGGATGTGTGTGATTGGTCATGAGAGCGAGTTCCTGAAAGACATATTGACTGAATATAAATTTGTCCCCATCCATCCATCTGTCCATTAATCTTCCAAACATATTTTTAGTGAGTTGTAGGCTTTATACTACATGTTGGGATTACACAGCTGAATAAGGTAATTATAGGCCCCACAGCAGGTGAGAAGTTGATGAGGGGAGAGCAAACAATTATAATAAAGTCGTAAGTACTATGTTAGGTGAAGTATGCAGTGTTGTAGGAACACATAAGAAGAGCTTCCAACCCTTTGCAGGGAAGATCAGGGATCAGGAAACTCATAGTGCCCTGTGTTGGACCAACGGAGATACCAACATTCATTCATTTATTCCACAAATATTTATGGAATCTGTTATGTTAGGTGCTTTGTTAGGAATAAATTGATGACTACCACTGATATTGCCCTTTCCTAGGAAGGTTTTAGAGTCTAATTGACGCGGTGTGTGTGTAGCAGATATATGTATATATATCTTGGTCCTAGGAGTGCCATCATATCCTTCACTTGGCTCACACGTCTATTGCGTGCTTCCTATGAGCTAAGTCCCAAGGGTGGAAGAGAGACAGTGAAGTAGATGTGTTTCCAGACTTGGAAATCCATAGTCCATTGAAGGTACCCCTTCATGATCGTTAGTAATCTTATGAGGTCGGGCCATGCAATTAATACTGATGAAAGACTTTACAGCTTAGCAAAAGCAGCAGTTATTTCCACTGGCAGGTTCAGTGAGGGCTTTGTGGAAGGGTTGGCATCTGGGTGGAGTCTAGAAAGATGCTTTTTTTGTATCCATTCTGTCCATTATTACCTAATTTATTTCTTACTGCAATTCTCGGAGGCACAGAATTTTTATCGTCATTTTACATGTGAGGAATCTGAGGCACAAAGAGGTAAAGTTATTTACCCATGGTCACTCAGCTTGATAGTAGAAACTAGAGTCAAATTTAAAAGTTGTTTCCCTTCCTATTGCACCACTCTGTATTCATAGAATATTTGTCACTGCCAGGAAACCTTCTCTCAGCATGCCCCAATCTGAGCTTTCCACATTGCTTTTTTTTTTTTTTTTTTAATTGAACTCTTCCCAGACCCTTTGAATTGTGGTCTCATCTCACATACTTTTTGTGGCCTCCCTTCCCCTGGCCAGCGGCTTGCAGGTTCCCCAATCTCTACTACCTCAAATTGCATGAATCTATCTCAGCACATATTTGGAAATGCCTAGATCCCTTTAAGGACAAATTTTAAGAGCTTGAGGTTAAAGAAACTTAATCTTTGAGGTGGTCTTGGAGCTGAAACATAAAGGATGAGGTCAACCAGGTGAACAAGATGGAGAAGGGGGTTTTAGGCTGAAGGAACACCAAGAACAGAGGCAGGGAGGGCTACATGTGAATGATCTGTTTTGGGAGTGGAAGATGACACTGTGAGCCTGAATGGGTAAAACTAACTGGAGCTGGAAAGGTTAGGACATAGGACTCCAAGGACTTTCAAGAACAGGCTTAGGCATCTGGCCTTCATGTTTAGTGGGAACCCAGTCAGAAAACTGTTGTACTATTCTAGGTGGGAGATGATGAATGATTTAATGAAAACAGTAGAGATGGAGAAAAATAGACCACTGGAACAGTATTTCTGAGCTCAAATTGTCATGACTCAGTGACCTGTTAGATGTATGGGATAAGAAAAGAGGAGCTGGGACTAGTATGTTCACATTGCATTAAGTGGTGCTGTGCATCTTCAAGACAAAAGGAAATGTGTGTTATTGAATTTGAAAATCCCAGTAGTCGGAGTTTGTTTTATTGAATGGGACTTATTGTTTAAATTTCCACACCATGAAAATAGAAGATCAGGCTGGGTGTGTTGGCTCATGCCTGTAGTCTCAGCACTTTGGGAGGCCAAGGTGGGTGGATGGCTTGAGCCCAGGAGTTTGAGACCAGTCTGGGCAATATGGTGAAACCCTGTCCCTACAAAAAATACGAAAATTAGCCAGGCATGGTGGTGTGTGCCTATAGTCCCAGCTATTCAGGAGACTGAGGTAGAAGGATTGTTTGAGCCCAGGAGGTTGAGGCTACAATGAGCCGTGATTGTGCCACTGTACTGTAGCCTGGGTGACAAAGTGAGATGCTGTCTCAAAAGAAAAAAAAAAAAGATCAATCAGAAAAAACAAATGTAGCCTGGAGTTGAATCTGGCTCTCAGGTGTTTGGTTTGGCCTGCACATTGTTTTAAAATGGCAAATTAGTTGCCAACCCTCAAATAGGAGATTTCATATATAAGGCAGACTTTCCTTGAAAAAAATGTGAAGATCTGGCAACGATGACTTAGGTTTCTGTATGGCAGCAATTGGTAAGAGCTGACTAGTTGCTGCCTCTATGAGCATGTGCACTCTCTCTCTCTCTGTGACACACACACACACACACACACACACACACACACCCTCCTTCTACTTTCTTCCCCTCGCCTCCAGCTTTCTTCACTCACTCACATGGCCTGCCCAACTCCTGTAACCATTTGTGTTTGCAAGTCCTGGGTAAAATGTAGGTTTTTCCAAGGTTTGACATCAGACTGTGGTGAACAATCTGTGAATGACAAATGATAAGTGCAGTTGTGATTAGGGCTATCTATTCCTTTGAGGAACCGTTTTTATGCCTGTTTCTCTGAAGAGAATAATAATTTGATGAAGAAAAGACTGAGTCATATCCTAGTCAGAACTATATTCTCTTTCCAACTTTTTTACATGTGCATGCATGCACGGGCACGCACACACACACACACACACACACACACACACACCCCTAAAGAATTTCTGACTCACTGTAAATTGGTATTGGTGAGTCTCTGGGAGCCACCCCATAGCAGATAGAAAATGGAAGGTTATTTCTTTTGTGCTCTTTTTATTCTCTAGGTGTTAGGGAAATGGAACACTCGGGATATTTGAGATCTGTCTCCCATCACAACTGTCCCTGAGGGAGCCTGCCCTCTCTCATCCTCAGTGAGGGAACCCCTCCCCTGGATGCTGAGTGCCCTTCTTCTTGCCTTCTCAGGGATGACTTTGCAGGTCTGCCCATCTCTCTCCTGCATTGTCAGTCTTTCCTCCCCTACTGGCTCCTTCCTCTCAGGCTACAGATGTAGTCAAGCCTTTCTCATCCTGTTAATAGCATAGTAATGGAAAATGAGCAGCATGAGTTAGCCATGTGCCAGATACTAAGGCATTTTCTCCTATAATCATCAAAACAGCCCTATGAAGTAGGTGCACTTATTGTCTACATTTCACAGAGGAAAAAGCCAAGGCATAGAAAAGTAACTTGCTCAAGGCCACAGAGCTAGTAAGTGGCATAGCTAGGATCTGAACCCATGCAATGAGCTTCTGGAATTTATTCTCGGTAGTGACTCTGTCCGCCAGGGCTAGGACTAGGGTGGAGGCCAAGTGCTGACACTGCATTTGCACAACTCTGAGAGAGAGCACATGTTCCCCTAGGTGTTCCTTAGGCACCTTCCCCCAGCACTGGCCCTGATATTCACCCATCTCTCAATTTTACCTTCCATCTCACTGCTGTCTTGCTTTTCTCCTCCTTTTCACAATCAAGCTTCTTTAAAAACTTGCTTATATTCACTTTTTGTATTCCCTCGCCTTCCATTCACTCTTTCATACGTAAAGTCGGGCTTTAACTCCACCCTTCTTCCGAAACTGACCTCCTACTTTCTCATGGCCTATTTTCGGTCCTCACCTTGCCTGACTTCCCTACCTCTTTCATAGAGTTTTCTCTTACCTTGGCTTACCTGGCAGCTCCCACTCTCCACCTCCCAGTTCTCCTACTTCTCTAAAATTATTTTCTTTTGTGGATCCTCCAGGGCCTTGTCCTCCTTTGTCCTCACATTTTTTTTTTTTTTTTTTTAATATGGAGTCTCACTGTCACCCAGGCATGATCACGGCTCACTGCAGCCTGGACTCCTGGGCTTAAGCGATCCTCCCACTTCAGCCTCCTGAGTAGCTGGGACCACAGGCATGTACCACCATGCTGGCTAATTTTTTAAATTTTTTGTAGAGACAGGGTCTCACTGTGTTGCCTAGGCTGTGTCCACACATGAAATGCTCATACTTCTAATTGGTCTTGCTCCTCTTTTTCTTTTCTGTTCCTCCCTTTCTCATTTCTTTTTTTCTGTCCATCCTTCTTTTTTTAATTCTTTAGTTTATTAACATGAACTCTCATCAGCTTATCCCTGGATTGCTGCAATACTCCCCTAACTGCAATCCCAGTTGCCACTGGGTGCTGCTTTCACCTACTACTATTTTTGTCAGATCTCTCTTTCTAAAGCACAGCTTGGATTATGGTTCTGTCCAGCTCAGAAATTATCCATGGCTCCCAGTCACCTACAAGATGAAGCCTGAGCTCCTAGCCTGGTACCCCAAGCCCTTCAGGAGCAGGCACCATCCTTCCTATCCAACTTTATTGTTCAAGACTACCAAACATACATCCCTCTCCTTCTTGGGTCACATTGTTTCTTTACTGTGAACAACTATGCCCTCCTGTGGCCCTTACTGTTTGGAATGTTTATCCTTCTATCTATCAGAAAACTCAATTCATCCCTCAAATACTATTTATCCAGTTCAATTCTCATTATTTGTACACTATTGTCTCTAAAATGTGAGCCCCTTCTTCTCCGAACTCTGTTAAAACAAAGAAAACATCTAGCAAAGACTTAATATGTATCAGGCACTGTCTTTCTCACTTATTTGTCTTTTAAGGTAGGTATTATAACCCCCATTTTGCAGGTGAGGAAACTGAAGTTCAGAAGAGTAGAGTAACTTGCCCAGTCACAGAGCAAGGAAAGACAGAGCCAGGATTCAAACCAAGTCTGTCTAAGCCCGAGGATCATGTTCTTTCTAGGGTTCCATTGGGTTAGGATTTATTTGAACTGAAAAACCCAGGGTCTTGTTTCCCTCTTCATATAAACAGCCAGCCCATTTCTGAAGCAAGGGCAGTGGGGCCTCCAGGTGTCAGAGGCAGGGTGTGTGCAGGGTGTAGTGGTCCTGGTGGGCTCACGAGCTGCGCTGGAGTAAGAGTGCTCCACTGTGTCTTTTCACTCTTCTGCTTCCTTGCTTTCCTTGCCTGGCGTTCAGGGAGATGGCCTCCTCAGGAATCTACAAGCTGGATGATGGGAAGCCTTACCTGAACAACTGCTTTCCAGCCAGAAACCTGCTTCGCGTGCCAGAGGAAGGTCAGGTGACTTCTCAAGTTGATACCTTTTCCTCATACCTAGCTCCTGCTTTAGACCATCTCACACCTACTTGTTCTTCTCCAACCCCTTCACTACTGTTCCCTGCTCTACCCAGTCCTTCCCCCTCCAGTCCTAGTAGCCTCCGTGGGACTTCTAAAGTGCACATTTAACCACAGTGCCCCTTCTGTTCAGTGACTTCTCATTGCTAACTCCTTTAACTGGCATTCTGTGTCATTCTGAGTTTAACCTGCTCTTACCCTCTGCGACAACCCATTTCCTCCTTTATGCTCTATTCTACGGTGCTCGCTTTTCACATAGCTTTTTTATTTGCCCTGAATGTTCCAGCCCTCATTCTTGTTAGCCAAACTCTTCCCATCACACAAATCCCAGCTTTCCTTCTACTTCTTCCAATAAGCCATGTCTGACTACCCTAGTCCTCAGCACCCATCCTCTCGTGAGCTGTCTTCCTGTCTGTATTTCTTATTTGGTGAGTGATTATAGTCTGCCAAACTCCTAAATAAAATGGCTTAAATTTGACTCTGCTAGGTAGATTTTCAAGTATTTATCTAGTCAAAAAATTCCCCGGAGCAGGGAATTGCCGTAATAAGAACCCTATAGGTGGAACACTAAGTATGGGTTCTCTGGATTGGATTAGTTGCTTTGAAAGGGTGGGGCAAAGGAGAAGTACACCTTGTTTACTCCAGATGTTGTAACTTGTTGGTCACTCTGTAGATGGAATATTGGAAGAACCTTCTCTTCCTGCCTGTCCTTCCTGCTTCTCTACAGTGATTTTGTTTTTCACACAGAGACTTTCCCTGGCCACCTACCTATCAGACACCTTCAAATGGAGCTATCAGTGTGAACTCATAGTTTATCTCTTTGTCTCTCTCTCTTTCTCTCGCTCTCTCTCTCTCTCTCTCACACACACACAGACACACAAAGATGGATAGCTACAGAAATAAATATAGTTGTATATATCTATATGTCTTAGTGTACATATGTGTATTTCCCAGTCCACTGACAGCAATGACACCTCAGCAGCAAAAAGCATATGTAGTATCTACATCTTGGTTTCTAAATACCATTCTCCAATGAAAACAGCATGGGCTTCTTGGAGAAATAGCTGTTTGCAGGACTAGGGCAGAAAAAATACAAGTTGAGTTGGAGTATCTTGTGGTGCCAGAAGTAAAGAAGTGCTCAGAAAAATAATGGGGCATGTTGAAAGGACACAGCCGACTTGAAGGTGCTCCCAATCACCAAAGGTAGGACAGTTTGAGCAATGAAATAAATAATGGCAGAATTAGGTTGTAGACCATGGAACAACAAATATTCATGAGTCTACTAATATAAATGAATACTTGAATATGTAAATATGTGGGGGAAACAAAATAGCTCTTTCTTTTCTTTTTTTTGAGATGGAGTCTCTCTCTGTTGTCCAGGCTAGAGTGCAGCGGTGCAGTCTTGGCTCACTGCAACCTTCGCCTCCCAGGTTCAAGTGATTCTCCTGCCCCAGCCTCCTGAGTAGTTGGAATTACAGGCACTTGCCACCATGCCCAGCTAATTTTTGTATTTTCTATAGAGATGGGGTTTCACCATGATGGCCAGGCTGGTCTCGAACTCCTGACCGCAAGTGATCCACCTGCCTCGGCCTCCCAAAGTGCTAGGATTACAGGCATGAGCCACCACTCCCAGCCAGCTCTTTCTTATAGTAGAATTCCAACTAGAAAATGTAGAAGGAATGAGGGAAATAGAAAGTCACTATTCAAACACTACAGTAATAATTTTTGTAGGTAAGAACCATTATAGGATGTTGCATTAGAGTTCTTCAGAGAAACAGAACTGGTAGGAGATAAACAGGACTAGTAGGAGATAGGTAGGTGGGTAGACATATTTTTTTTTATTTTTTATTTTTTTTGAGACAGAGTCTTGCTCTGTCGCCCAGGCTGGGGTGCAGTGGCCGGATCTCAGCTCACTGCAAGCTCCGCCTCCCGGGTTTAGACCATTCTCTTGCCTCAGCCTCCTGAGTAGCTGGGACTACAGGCGCCCGCCACCTCGCCCGGCTAGTTTTTTGTATTTTTTAGTAGAGACGGGGTTTCACCGTGTTAGCCAGGATGGTCTCGATCTCCTGACCTCGTGATCCGCCCGTCTCGGCCTCCCAAAGTGCTGGGATTACAGGCTTGAGCCACCGCGCCCGGCCCATATTTTTTTTTTTTAAGGAATTGACTTTATGTGATTGTGGGGGATGCAAGTCTGAAATTTGTAGGGCAGGCTGGCAAGCTGGAAACCCCTGGGGAGGAGCTGAAGTTGTAGTGTTAAAGCAAAATTTCTTCTTCCTCTAGGAAACCTGTTTTGCTCTTAATATCTTTCAATTCATTGGGTGAGGGCACCCACATTATCAAGGATAGTCTCTTTAACTTAACATCAGCTTATTGTAAATACTAATTACATCTACAAAATACCATCACAGCAACACCTAGATTAGTGTTTGATTGAATAACTGCATATTATAGCTTAGCAAAGTTGACGCATAAAATTAACCATCATGGATACTAGAATAAATGGGTAAAAGTATGATGAGAAACAGGATATTTACATAGTTTCTTTTTTCTCCTGTTGATCTCCTGACATGCTCTGAGCCTTCCTTTCTGGCCTTGTTAGGGATTTTGGCACCAACTCAGGCTGAGGTCCCTAGCAGTCAGGCACATGAAGATAGGATAAAGTAGAAGCAAAGTCCATGCCCCAGATGAGGGCAGCCCTGGGAAATGGGGTACCTGGAGTATCAGTCCCATAATGGAAATGGGAAATGGCTCATATGAGATACAGGACAGGAACTGCATCCAAGAAGCAGGATGGACAGCAGTGCTGTATGAGCCGGGGCAAGTCCCTGAGGCAGGGATAGTGGGCTTTCCCAGAAGATAACCAGTGGTTAGAGGCACAAAGCTTGTTCCCACAGCACCCCTTATATTATTATTATACTATTGTATATAAGATGTTATGTATTATATTATTATGACTCCTTTGAGTTAGGGCTTCCTTTTTATTCATTCTCATACTCCCAGTTCCCAGCATAAAGTAGATGCTCAGAAAAGATAGGAATGGATGACTGTGTGGGCAGGGGCTATAGGACAGAGTTCATTCAGTCATTTGTTCAGCAACAGTCACAATGTGGTAAGCTCTGTGCAGGCCTTGGGAATACTGAGATGAATGAGTCAGATAAAGTCCCTGCTATTCCAGAGCTTCCGCTCTAGAGAGGGAAACAATGAATAAGTGAACAAATAAAAGAATTACAGATTGCAATGAATACCATGCCATAAATAAACTGCTGGTGCAAGAAAGAACAGATTCCAAAATATGTTATGATTTTTGTTTGGTGGGCTTACTAGTGAACCTCATATTCTTTTTGCTTATGCACAGTTTAAAATTCTTTCTACAGTAGACATTTATTATTAGGTTTTTTTTTTTTTTAACACAAACTGTCCTACATTTTCTTATTGTGAGTTTCTAACAGCATCTTTTCTGTACACTGATAGAGGTTTGAGAAGATGGAACCCTTGAATTGAGGTCACACATTAGGCATTACTCAAGAGATGACCAGTAGAAGAGTAACTGGCATGCATGAGAAAGAGCAATCAGCTCTACTGAGGGGCAAAAGGGAAGACTTCACAGAACAGGAAATACTTGATCTTAGTTTTTGAAGGAATAATAGAATTTGGAGATAAAAATGTGAAGGAAGGAATTGGGCAAGTCATTCCACCTCCTTTTGTCGCAGCCTTTTCATCTATAAAATAATGACAGTAACATGTTTTTCACTGGGTTTGGAGGTCAATTAAATGACATACCTAAGTAGATATCTCCCCTACCCCCAGCTGCAGTCCTGTGTCTGGTGCATGTTAGGTAATCAGGAGCTAGTTTGGGTTTTAGTATTATAAACAAAGTCTATAATTGCACTCGTTGTAACTTTGGAGTTTTCCCCTTTTCACTGTTCTAATTTTCCCAACAGGCCAAGGACACTGGTTAGTGGTTCAGAAAGGTAACCTCAAGAAGAAGCCCAGGGGTTTGGTTGGAGCACAAGCTGAACGTCGGGAAAGCCTGAAGGTGACTTCTTTTGAGTTCAGGGGGAAGAAAGGGTCTCGGCGGGAAAATCAGGTGGACCTTCCTGGACGTATCCTGGACCAGGCTTTTCTGGTGAGAGTAAATGCATCCTGGAGTGGCCGGCACATTAGCTAGGGTGCGGAGGAAGTAGGGAAGGATTTACCCTGCTCTGGCACAGCTACCCCCAGTCTACTCCAAACTATTAGAGTGATATTGGCAAATTGAATACAGCCAGGATAATGAAGGGACCCAAAAGTTTCTTGACATGTGAAGCTTTCTTGACAGCTACCTAGTAAGATAGGTATTGGCATCCCTTTTGTGTTGTTGCCATTGGGCAGTTGGGAAAACTGAGGCTCCAAGAGGTAATTTGCCTTGGCTGAGGTTCCACAGCTAGTAAATGGCTGATCCAGGATTAGAACTCTGGTCTACTGACTCCAAAGCCTGTACTTTTACATTATATGAGGTAAAAACTCTTACTAAGTTGGAGAGGCAAAGGAGCAGGTCAGGGGAAACAGTCAATTGAAAATTGCATTCCAGCACCTAGTAGGGTTGAGAGATTCCTGCTCTGCTCATTGGGGCGATCTCTACAGGATCGAGTGGGACTGGGGGAGATCCTGCTCTTCCACAGCCTTTGTCCTTTGACTTTAGTGTCTGGCTGAAAGCTAGGGGAGCTCACCAGATACTACTTAGTGCCCGGGGCAGGCTTTACAAAGAGGACTGGGGTGGCTGTGTTGGAAACCAGCCAGGTAGTTTCACGTCTGCTCTGAGAAATGCCTCAGTGGCTTTGCTAAGAAGGATGTATTTTGTAAATCAATATTAATGTGCCGTCCAGTTCTTATAGCTCCCTAAGAACTCCCTGGCTGCCTGCTTTGTTTCCAGATTCTGCTGTGGTTCCCAAGAGATGGGTGTTTGCATAGATCAGGTGTTGAAAGAGACCTTTGTTGGTTTCATCTCACTTCAAGTGGGTAGTATAAGCTTTTTGCAGTCCTGTGGAATCAGTTTCATTATTATGTCCACTTCTCATTGGGAATGAGGAGGACTGAAATAATAATACTGAGAAGGGGCAGAAACACTTCCCATAGTGGCCTTTTTTTGTTTCATTGTTTCCAAATACTTATACATTCCCACATTCAATAAATATGACTTTTGCCACTGTGGGAGGCAGGAGCAATAGGGATGTTTCTCAGAGTTATGGGGTATCCACTCTGCCTATTGGATGGTTCCACTTGAATGTTTCATTGACAGTTGAATTACAGCACCAATGCTCCTACTCCAAATCCCAAAACAGATCTCTTTTCCAGTATCTACTTTACTGTCTCTGTTGGCACTACTATCTACCCCATCGCCAAGCCAGTACCTGAGGTTTTCCTTGACATTTGCCTCTCCCACACTGTCCCCACCCCAACTTTTACCAAGTCCTGGCACTTTTACAAAATAGTTTTCAAATCTGTTTTCTCGTCTCGACTGTCGTGACCCTCATCTGGGCCACCATCATCTCTTATTGGACTAATTCAAACGTTTTCTATCTGTTGTGAGCCAATTAGGATGCTTTTATTTCACCTAAAAAGCCAGAGGCATTGTTTAGGGTAGATTAGTTTACTGGATTAATGATGTCTTGCAAGGCTTGGGTTCCTTCTGTCTTTCTACTGTGCCATTTTACATGTTACCTTGTCCTCTTGGACTGATTGCCTTCATGATCCTGAGATGGCTGCAGCAATTCTGGTCATCACATACAGAAGATAACATCCTGAAGTAGAGAAGGGATTGCTACTGTCTAATGTCTTTTCAGAAGGGATTGTTACTGTCTAATGTCTTTTCAGAAGTAAGAAAATGCTTTCCAAAGCCGGTCCCCCTCCCCAACACCAAGCAACCAGTATCTCATTATCTAGACCTATGTCACATGCCCAAACAGTTATGAGTTAGGGGAATGAGACCTCCATGATTGGTTTATACAGATCAAGACTTACTGCCTGGAGCTGTGGCTTAAGAACATTCCATTTGGAGAAATGTGAATAACACCGGTGTTCTTTAACAAGGAAGGAGTAGTGGTTATTAGGAAAGTAATTAACCAATCTGGTACATTGGTCTTTCCCCTTCCTCTCCTGTCTTCTCATCTACGTGATGTAATCTGTCTGATATGTCTATGTGTAGCTGACATTACAATTTTTATAAAATTACTATCAGCCCCCTACTAAAAATCTGCTTTCCATTTGTTGTAGGATAAAATCCATGCTCCTTTGTAGAGCCAGCGTGGACTCATGATCTAATGGCCATCTCACTAACCTTATCTTGTTTTTCATCCTCTCAGAAGCACCTTGCTTTTTCCTGCCTTGGTAGACTTCATAATCCCTACTACCCACTTTCATGAGACCTATTTAGCTCTTAGGTCTCTGAAATATTACTTCCTCAAGTAAATATTTCCTCATTCAGACTGAGGTTAGGACCTCCTGTTATATCTCTTATAGCATCTTGAATTTCTCCTTTAAAATATTTATCATATTTATAAATACATACTTGCTACTTGGCTTCCCATGACACTGTAAGCTCTATGAGGTTATGGAATGTCTCTGCTTTTTCTTCATTGTCTTCCCAGTGCCTTTTAGTGCCTAAACATAGTGGGTACCATAAATAAATAATTAGCAAAAAAAGAATGAGGTTTGATTAAATATAAATGGAAGCTCCAAAGCTAAAATTTACCTCTAACTTTTAAATTATGTCAGGTGACATATGGTAGTCAAAAGTGCGTAGCGTTTAGTGATTACAGATTTGGATTAGTAAGATCTGTCACTTGCTAACTGTGGTACCATTTTTTGGCAAGGCACATTACCTCTTTTAACCTTGTTTTTCTCATTAAAAAGGGGAGATAATCTTACTTATGTCAAAGGGCTTAGTTAGGATTAGAAGGAAGTTTGTTAATGTATTCAGCAAAGCATATGGCCCAATTTAGTGTTTGGTAAATATTTGGTGAATGAATGGATGAATAATGAATGAATGAATGAACAAGCAAACAAATTATGACAAGTACAAAAGATTGCCCAAAAAGAGAAGGCTGAACGATAATAGATTAAACTTTGTAGGGGCCTTAAGAGCCAACTCTTTGTATTATGTTCCAGCTAAAGCACCACTGTGTGAGGAAGCCATCAGATCTGTGCACTGTTAATGTCAGTGGCCTGAAGTTCTCCAAGGTGAGGTCTGCCAGCAAAGATGTGATTGGGGTGAGCCAGACTTGAGATGGTGCACCTGTCTGTTGTGGTTTGTCTCTTGCACCTCCAGAGTCCATAGGGACTGGAAATCTGGTCACATAGAAGGAGGGAGAGGAGGGTCAGACAAGGATTTATTGGGTAGAAACAATATTCAGACACAAACTTTTGCTACAAATTTTATATTGTCCTTGTCCATTTGACATGAATTAAAGAAAGTTGCCTTATGGGCCAGGCACGGTGGCTCACATCTGTAATCCCAACACTTTGGGAGGCCGAGGCAGGTGGATCATGAGGTCAGGAGCTCAAGACCAGCCTGGCCAAGATGGTGAAACCCCATCTCTACTAAAAATACAAAAAATTAGCTGGGCATGGTGGCGGGTGCCTGTAATCTCAGCTACTCGGGAGGCTGGGGCAGAGAATTGCTTGAATCCCGGAGGCGGAGGTTGCAGTGAGCCAAGATCGTGCCGGTGCACTCTAGCCTGGGTGACAGAGCGAGACTCTGTCTCAAAAAAAAAAGAAAATTGCCTTATGAAACTGGTTTCGAATTTGCCATGTAATTTTGTGGGTACATAATTCATTGTGTGACACTGAGTTCCCATCACAAGAGCCTACAAAAGACATTTCTTAAGTTTCAATGCCAGGGATTGTAATGGTTTTCCCAAGAAGCTGGTTCATTCCTAACTTGCAGGTGCTGTGACTCATGCAATGAATCATGTTTCTTTCTTTGTGTTGGCTTATAGGCAGCTTGGAGCCATATTTGTTACCCACCATTAGCCAGTGTGTATATGGGATATTATAACATACATCTTTGGCATGTAGGCTTTCGTGGCATACCAAGAGAGATTACTTGTATAAACCATAGAGTAGAGGCTCTAACCCACAGAATGGCCAAGTTTGTTGTAGAGCAGACTGCTCCTTTAACAGGGTTCTGCTTCACTTCATTTAGTACTCATGTTTTCAGAATTGAGTTACTTCGGGACAGGTTAGCCATAGAAATATATTCATCTTGTGGCTAAGAGGCCGTCCATTCTAGGCCAGCACATGGTCCTGGAGATTATAATATATAGTTCACATATAACAGTGAGACAAAGTCGGAGAAGAAGATTTCAGAGGTCTCTGTCAATTCAGCTTATGAGGGCTACAACATGGCTGGCCAAAGCTCAGTCCCCTCATTGGATACCATCTGTTCTTCTTTTACTTATTCACTCACCTGCTCACCAAACATTACTGAGGCCTGGTGTGTCTCTGTGCTATTTGCTGGAGGGTATAGAGGTGGCTCAGACACTGCCTACCCTCTGGAGCATATAGTCCAGTAGGTAGGGAGGAGGCTGGGCTTAGATGGATATGGAGTTAGACGGGACTAGCTAATGCAGCCAATGAGAGAAACACGAGAGTGCTGAATATGACCTCAGAGGACAGGCCCCTGACTCAGCCTTACACAGGAAACACACCCTGGAGAGGGTGGTAGCTTAGCTGAGACCCACGGGATGAGTGGATGCTTGCTAGCTTTGTGGTTAAACCATAAAGGAAAATGTCTGTGAAATTTAATTAAAAATATCTATCTAACAAAAGTTACCATAAACAAAGGTAAAAGATAAGCTGAGGCTAGGATAAGATATTAGCAAGTAATATAACCAAAAGGTATTAGGATCCAGAATATGTCAAGAGCTCCTACAAAACAATAGGAAAAAAGAGAAACCCAGTAGAAAAATAGACAATAGATAAATATGTTAGTATACAGAAGAGGAACTTGAAAGGCCAGCAAATACAGGAAAAGATATTCAGCCTCATAAGTAATCAGGAAAATGCAGTGCCTTTTTATAATAATCAGACTGGAAAAAATTAAAGTTTTATAATGCCAGTTGCAAGGATTTAAAGAAATAGAACTTCTCATACACTGCAGGTAGGACTATAAATTGTTTTAACTACTTTTGAGAACAATTTGGTACCATCTCATAAAGCTGTGTATTCCCCACAGCTTGATAGGAGTATATCATTAAAGAAACTCTTATGATGAGGAGGTGTGTATTAGAATATTAATTACATCATTGTTTGTAATAAAATTTGGAAACAGACTAAATGGGAATGAATAAACTTGCAATATATTCAAACAATGGAATATTGTACAGGAATTAAAATGGTTGAACTGGGGCCAGGCGTGGTGGCTCATGCCTGTAATCCTAGCAATTTGGGAGGCTGAGGTCGGAGGATCACTTGAGGTCAGGAGTTTGAGACCAGCCTGGCCAACATGGTGAAACCTTGTCCCTACTAAAAATACAAAAATTAGCCGGGCATGGTGGCAGACACCTGTAATCCCACCTACTTGGGAGGCTGAGGCCGGAGAATTGCTTGAACCCAGGAGGTGAGGTTGCAGTGAGCCAAGATTGCACCATTGCACTCCAGCCTGAGTGACAGAGCGAGACTTTGTCTCAAAAGAAAAGAAAAAAAAAAAAAAAAGACCGAACTAGAACCACATCTGTCAACATATGTAAATTTCAAAAGCTGCATGTATCGACACAGGTAAATCTCAAAAACAGTGTTGAGTGAAAAGGCAGGTTGCAGAATGATACCTACAATATTATTGCATTTAATGTAAAGTTTTACTATCTGTATCTAGCATTATATATAGTTGATAGATACACACACACATGTGTAATATAAGTATAAAAAACGTATGGGAGCTGGGTGCAGTGGCTCACACCTGTAATCCTAGCACTTTGGGAAAAGTGATTATTGTAAAAAGGCACTGCATTTTCCTGATTACTTATG
Organism: Macaca fascicularis; assembly: GCF_037993035.2. Taxonomy (NCBI): domain Eukaryota; kingdom Metazoa; phylum Chordata; class Mammalia; order Primates; family Cercopithecidae; genus Macaca; species Macaca fascicularis. The sequence continues at coordinate 73,798,313 of NC_088388.1, read as the reverse complement.
AGGCTGAATATCTTTTCCTGTATTTGCTGGCCTTTCAAGTTCCTCTTCTGTATACTAACATATTTATCTATTGTCTATTTTTCTACTGGGTTTCTCTTTTTTTTGGCTGAGGCGGGTGGATCACTTGAGCCTAGGAGTTTGAGACCAGCCTGGAAATCATGGCAAAACCCCATCTCAGCTAAAAATACAAAAAAGAATAGCCAGTCTTGGTGGCGTGTGCCTGCAGTCCTAGCAGCTCAAGAGGCTGAGGTGGAAGGATCACCCAAGCTGGGGAAGTCAAGGCTGGAGTGAGCCCAGATTGTGTCACTGCACTCCAGTCTGGGCAATGGAAGTGAGACCCTGTCTCAAAAACAAACAAACAAGCAAACAAACAAAAACTACCAACTATGGGAATGATAGTCTGCAATTCAGGATAGCTGTTATGGGATTAGTGAGGGGATACATGGACGGGGTGGTAATGGTGGTGGTTCACCCTATATAATATTTTCTTTAAGGAGATTTAAAGCAAAGACAGAAAAATATTCAGCTGTATTAAATACATACATCTGGATAGTGGTGATATGGGTCTTCAGAGTGTCATTCAGTATACTTTTCTGTACATTTGAAATGTTTCATAGTGGAAAAAAAGCAGGAAAACGCTTACAGCACTCAAGTGGCTGCTCTTGTGCTAAGGATGTCCCTTATTCCTTTAGGTCTTTGTTCCTTCTGACAGTGGCCCTGAAGCTTCAGCGAGGCTTTTAGGCAGGGAACTAATCTTGTCGACTTTTTTTTTTTTTTTTTTTTTTCCTGAAATGCTTTCCTACAGGCTAAGGAAAATGACTTCAAGCATTTTCATTCTGTGATTTATATCAATGCCTCAGAAAACCTGCTGCCTCTAGGTAAGCTTTTTCTTTCTTGAAAGCTCTCTTCCTCCTCTTAGCCAGCACAGCCATTCACATGTCTGAGGATTTGTCTATCTATCCATCCATGATTGGCCGCACATCTCTTTTTTGGGGTACAATAGGCTGGGTCCTGGAGAGCATAAAGACCTCGATTCCAGTCCTGCTCTGGCGCTACCTACTTAGAACATTTTTCTGTGATCTACTACTTTTCTATCTGTCAATGGGGGTAATTCCCTTCTTTTTTTCCTCCCATTGCAGGATACCTCGCAGGCTCATATGAGATGGGTGTATAAAAATGTTTCTAAGCCTGTAAAGTGCTCCTGTGGGAGCATAAAGCCTTCTGTTATTCAGCAAATCCACAGCGACCCCTGCTGGGTATTAGGACTATGTGAATATTTGGCTTTTAGAAATGAGTGCATCCAGTCCTGCTCTGGTGAGCTCGTGGTTTGGTGAGAGAGATGGACTCAGATACAGATAGTTAGAGCAGAATGAGGGGAGAGCAGTGAAAGAGAGAATCAGGAAATATTATGCAAGCATATATGTGGGACTTCAAGCCAGGCCAGAGTGTCAGGAGGAACTTCTGAGAAGAGGAGCACCTAAGCTGAGACCAAAAAAATGAATAGGAGTGATTCAGGAACTAGAAGGTAAGAAGGCATTTCTGGCTGCTGGAGCAGATGTGGAATGGCAGCACCTGATCAGGAAGACTGAAGAGGTTTTGTATGTTTGCCAGGGAAGCATGTGAGGGACAAATGAAACTAGGGAGATTGGCAGTGACTGGATTATCAAGGACCAGGAGTGAATTGGACTTAGTGCTACAGGCGAAAGAGAGCCTTGGAAGGGTTTTAAATAGAGAAGCTCAGTGGCAGTTGTGAGGAGAGTGGATTATAAGATAAGAAGAAGATGGAGGCCAGGAAACCTGGGAGATTATTTCAGGTTTTTAGGGGAGTGGAGATGAGGCCTGAGCCAGGATTATGACAAGAAGCATGCAGAGGATTGAGAAAGAGAAAAAGAGAGAGAGAGAGAGATTAAGATTGGTTTAGAAGGAGTAGAAACCACAGGACTTGGTAACTGATAGACTGATAGGGATGTAAGGACAGGGAGGAATCAAGGGGGCATTTCACTGAGACAGGGCACAGCACACTAGAGAAAAGGCAGGTCAGAGGGAAATAGGATAAGTTCAGTTTTGTTGCATTGAGTTTGAAGATTGTTTTCAAAGAAGCATATGATGAGGTCCTGCCCTTTAGGAGACAGGGTGTTCTGTCAGGAGCTTGGGCTTGAAATGCAAAGGCCAATAGGTATATGAAAAGATGTTCAACCTCACTAATAATTACAATGGATCAAGATACTGTTTTCTGCCTGTCAAATATTGGCAGAAGTGAAAAGGGCTGATGACAGCCAGCATTGGTAGGGAAATGGATATTCTTGCATTGAACTGTGGAAGTATAGTCATTGATGTAACATCTTGGAGGTGATTTGGTAATGTTTCTTAAAATTTAAAATAGTCATTGCCTTTAATCTAGTAGCTTTACTTCCAGGAAATTATTCTATAGAAACACACTCGTACAAGGCTGCTCATTGGAAACATCCAGAAATACTCACAAAGCAGCCTTTATTAGGTTCTACTGAACATTCTGACTTACAAGACTACCATGGGCTATATTTAACATCAGGTTCACTTAGAAGGCTCTAAGTAATTCCACACAGAATGCCAGTACTGCCAGCATCAGGAGTTTCTCTTCAGTGGAGTTCCCAAAGCCATCCATGAGGCATTCTTTGTGCCCCTCCTCCCGACCCCCAGTGTCAGCTCAGGTACAAGACAGTGAAACTGTCATTGGGTGGATGCAAAAGCCACCCTGGCTTAGAAATCTCATTCGCCACAGGAGCCAATATACATTGAAACACTTATAGGCATAGCTCCTAGAGTTTCTGCAAAGGATATGTCCAATTATAGGAATCACTACACATAGGGAAGCCCAAAATTATGGTGCCCCTTTCAGGCGTCTATCATTCATTTACAGTTTCTCCTAGCCCAGATGTAATTTACCAACCTAGGGTGATTTTTACCACAAGTGATACTGCCTGGAAATGCAGTTACTATACCATTGGTTTCAGGTTACCAGAGGAACAGGGCTAGAAAAAGTTCAGTTCTCATTCAGAGAGAGAAACTTTTATTCATATAGTTCGTTACCTTTTATTCATATAGCCTAAAGGCTATCAATAGGGAAATGGATTAGTAAACTAGCATATATCTATACAGTAGAACATCAAGAGACAGTAGGCATATCTATATGTTTTGACATGAAATAATCTTTAAGTTATATTGTTAAGGGAAAAAGCAAGTCAGTACAATGTGTACAGAATGACTCTATTTTTGTTAAAAGAGGTATGTGTGTGTATTTTGATATATACATGAGAAAAAGTTGAGTGCTATATATGCAACTTTTAATACTTGTCTCTGGATGTTGGGATTAAACAGAACTTTTTATTTTTCTATGGTGTTTGACTGTTTTTCTTAGTTATGTTTTAATTTTTGTAATCAGGATTAATAAAGATAATTTTTTAAATGTGCTTTGCTGTTGAGCAGACTTAGATTCAATCCTTGGCTCTTTCACTTACCAGCAATTTCATTCTGGCAAATCACTTAGTTTGGCTGAGGCTTAGTCAGCCATAGAATGGAAGTAGTAATCCCTATTTTTCTGTGTTGTTGGAGATTTAGAGGCCATGTATGAAGAGTACCTTATACAGTGCCTGGCCTAACCCAGTAGGAACACAGTAAATGGTAATTATTAATATCTTTCTCTTAAGTCCTTTACAAACTGCAGACTGTCTTTCTCCTCCCCATGTAGAGGCATTTCACACGTTTCCAGCCCTAAAGGAACTGGATCTCGCATTTAATGGCATCAAAACTATCTACGTGAAATATGGAGACTTTAAGTTATTGGAAGTAAGTTGGAGGTAGGAAGTTTTTGGTGCCCACCAAGTTCCCCTGTAAGGAATGAGTATAGAGCTTTACTGATTATAACTGTTGGGAAGGGGCTTGCTGGGCCTGTACAGCCAGGCCCTTGCTTCATTGCTGGCCTCAGGGAGGGTGGGGGTGGGGGTTGTAAGGGCAGTGATAGTGATGGAGGTGGTGGTGACGGTAGAAGTGGCAGCAAATAGTTGATACCAAAGACTTAACCATGGTGCATGGTCCTGGAAAATAAATGCCAAAGGTCATGTCCAAGGGAGTCTGTGCGGAAAAGTTTTAAAACAGAATATTATAGGAGGGAGAGTTTTGAGGGGAAATCTGGATCTAGTGGGGGTTGAGGAGCCATGGAGCTTAAGAGCTAGGTGCAGCAGATTGGATCGGCTCAACTGGAGATATTATAGACTCATTCCAGAGTCTCATTGTGGTCTAAGTGAGCTGAATGAGTCTCAGTGGCTGGGATAGAGCAGGCTATAGGCTTAGTCCATAACCTCGGAGATGAGTATGAATAGGGATTCAATGGCATCAGCAGCAGAGTCTTGAACATTTGTACATTCACAGCTATTCTTCAAACCCCAAATTAGAAAATACAGAAAATTTTGTTTGCATTCTTGGTTTTCTCCTAAATTTTCCCATAGCCATGCATTTTCTGCACATGTCCTCATAGTTCAAGTTGATTACTTCTTCAGCTTTCATGAAGACTTGTGGGTCACTTTTTACAAAGGAACAAAGCTTTGTCACTACCTGAGAGTCACTGCATATGTGGACAGTAAAGGACAACAGAGTTGGAGCCACGTGTGGGGCTGGGCATCTGGCCATGCTCACTCACTGAGTAATAGACTCTTCTCCACATGCTGGAGTAGAAGTGTTTCAGAGTCAAATCTCAGCAAAATGTCTGCACATCATGAACCTTGAGGTCGACCCCAAAGAGCTGTTAACTTAAATGATTTCATCAGCAAACATCAAGGGTCAGCCATTCTTCACAAAAGCCTCACTTAACCTGTTGTTGTCAGTGAGGGGAACCTTCTACAAGAGTGAGTTTTTCAGAGTTGATGGCCTTCATATGCCAAAGCTTTAAAAGGTTTTAAGCTCTTGGAATAGCCATCTTCCTAAATTGGATTATATGTCTTTGCATTTTTAAAGCATATTCTGCTGACTGTAGTGGAACCTTCTCTCCATGGTCTCAAGTCATATTGAAGATAACAGTAATTTACTATGATTTGGGACAAAAGTAGTCCTCACACTTGTCCAGGAAGCAAAGCTCTTGAAAGTCGAATAAAATAGAAAGTTTACAACAACCGGTGCATTTTTTTTCTGTGTTAATGAATATTTAATAGTATATTTTGGAATAGACAGAAGGAAACAGGTTTCAGATGGTCTAGAGATACAGGGAGCCATGTCCCTTTTAGCCTGGGAGCTTCTTAAGAATTTCCATTTATTTGTTCTTCTACTTTTTCAAAGAGTAGTCATTGAGCTCCTGTGTTGTGCATTGTACCATGCATCTTGTCTTCTTCCCCTACCATTTCAAACCTGTTTCAAGTGCCAGTGGGTTGAAGGGAGGAGGCATGACTATAGGCTCTGACCCCACAACTGACTAGCTTGGATCTAGTGATTGATCATGAGTGACTTTTTTGGAGGCCTTACTTTATAGTGTGATTGCATCTGATGAAGATGATTTATCCACAGACCTACCCTTACAAAAGGGTGTTTACATAAGAGAGCAGACCAAAGTTAAGATGCAGAATATAAATGAAAACAGGAAATCTCTTGCCCAGCCATCTGTTTTCATCTGTCTGTGATTTGCAAGGGCTCCCTAAGAAGAAGGATAAACCTGTCAAATATCCTGAATTTGCAGCTCACAGTAATGAATATTTTGATGTGTAATAAAACTTGATGTGACTCAGCAGATGTAGTAGCCAGGTTAGGAGTCTTCTGTTCTTGTTTGCCAAAAAGGCTGCCCCAGGAGGAAAAGCCCAGAGTAGAATAATTCTTCAGGAGTCAATTTAGAAAAACTTAACTTGCCATGGTTTGATTCTCAGATTACAGATCTGAAGAAGGTTCAGCTGGAGCCCTGCCCTGGTAGTCAGAAGACCTTCTTTTGTCTTGGTTTTGCCAGTACTTTGCCATGCCTACCTGGCCAAACATTGTACCCTCTCTGGGACTAACATTTCCCCTCTGTAAATTCTGGGTCAGCTCTGAAATTCTGTGGCCTGTGATTCTAAGGCTATTCATTTCTTTGAATTGCACTTAATTCTATAGAAAGCAAATTTGGATCCTACATTAAATAGTCAAAGCAGCTAGAATGAGGTCAGCAAACTTTTTCTGTACAGCAGGCCAGACAGTGAATATTTTAGGCTATATCAAATATATATGACCATATATATTTAGACAATAATATATGGTCATAACTAATCATAACTAGTCAGCTCTGCTGTTGTATAATGGAAAACAGCCATAGATAATATGTACACAAATGAGAAATGAGGATGGCTGTGTTCCAATAAAACTTTATTTATTTTAATTAATTAATTAATTTTTTGAGACAGTCTCACTCTGTCACCCAGGCTGGAGTAAGTGGCACAATCTTGGCTTACTGCAACCTCTGCCTCCTGGGTTCAAGCGATTCTCATGCCTCAGCCTCCTGAGTAGCTAGAACTAAAGGGGGGAACCACCACACCCAGCTAATTTTTGTATTTTTGGTAGAGACGGGTTTCACCTTGTTGACCAGGCTAGTCTCAAACTCCTGGCCTCAAGTGATCTGCCCACTTCAGCCTCCCAAAGAGCTGGGATTACAGGCATGCCCAGCCTAAAACTTCATGATGCTGACGTCTGAACTTCACATAACTTACACATGAAACACACTCTTATTCTTTATTTGATTTTTTCAACCATTTAAAAATGTAAAAATTGGCTGGGCAGGGTGGCTCACACCTGTAATCCCAGCACTTTGGGAGGCCAGGGCAGGAGGATCGCTTGAGCCCAGGGGTTCAAGACCAGCCTGGGAACAAAATGAGACCATGTCTCTACAAAAATTAAAAAAAAAAAAAATAGCATGGTTGTGCATGCCTGTGGACCCACAGGAAGCTGAGGCAGGAGGATCACTTGAGCCTAGCAGCTTGAGGCTTCAGTGAGCCATGTTCATACCACTGCCCTCTAGCCATGTTCACACCAGGGGTGACAGAATAAGATCCTGTCTCAAAAAGAAAAAAGCAAAAATTATTCTTAGCTCATGGGTTATACAAAATAGCAGTAGGCCAGGCCAGCTTCTGAGCTAGAACGCTAATGAAACAGCTCAGTATGGTTGGAATAGAGACTGAGACACAGTAGAGTGTAGTGATATGTGAACCTGGAGGGGTAGCAGAAAAGAGACTGGGGAGAACCTTGGAAACTTGCTGAGGAGTTTAAACCTTATGGAGAGTAGGGATTCATTGAAGGGTTTTAAGCTAAGTGGTAGGGTCAGAACTGCATTTTAGAAAAACCATTCTGGCTTCTGTATAAAAAATAGATTGGCGGGAACAAGTATGAGAGATATTAAGGAGGCAGATAGAATCCGTAGGCTGACTGTTCACACATGAGTATGAGGGAGAGAATGTTCCCCACTTTTCCCTGTGCTTATCTTGGGCACCTTTCCAGGTCTTCCTCCTGTAGGCTTCTCTGCTCCAGCCAAGTGGGATCACCTCATTGTCTGAACCCTCAAACCTTGGAATTTGCTCATGGTGGCATGAACTCGGTGCTTCTGTAATACTTGGCTAGTCTTGTCAAGCCATTTCTTATACCATGGACTTCAGTCATAACCAAACTATTCATGGTTCTCAGAACAAGCAAGGTTGCCTCCTGCCTCCTGTCTTCCATACATGCCACTTGCTGCCCTGAATGTATCTTTGCCCTCAACAATTTGGTGAATACCTGTTGGTCTCTGAGGACAGCTCAGATGTTACCTACCCTGTGAAACCTGTCCTGATCCCCTGGTAGACCTGACCATTTCCTTCCTTTGTGCCCTGATTCGTCTGTCTTCAGACATCTATCCCAGTAGCATTGCTACGTAATGAACATATACATGTGTTTAGTTGAGTAGGCTGGGAGCTCCTAAAGGGCAGGGATGGGTGCAAAGTAAGCCTTATGCATAGGGTTGAGGAATGAAAGGATGATGATGATGATGATGACAGCCAACATTAAGCATTTACTGTATACTAGACTCCAGGATAAAGGCTTTATTTACATAGGAACCACTTATTTCTACTTTACAGATAAAGAAACCCAGATTAAGTAATTTGCCTAATATCACATGGTTAGTCAGGACTTACGCCCAGGTCTGCAGAACTATCAATTAATTATTACAGCAGAGTCGGACCAAACCCAGTCCTTCTCTGATGGTAACCTGTAGTGTGTATATATCTGACTATGTAATACTGATGTGGCTGACCAAAGACTTACTCCTGTACCAATTGAATTAGGCGCTGAAACCAACCCCATTCAATAGACTTCAATGTATGTTGATGAGGTGGGCACACGGAAGCACATAAGAAATAGGGGTGCATGAAAGGGAGCCAACTTGTATATATAGAGTCTACAGAGGCTTAGGAGAAGGAGAACAAATATTGGACAGATGTCATTTATCCCGATTTTCTTTGTCTCTGCAGAGAAACACAGTTTTCTGATTGACTCCTTGGCCCCTTGACCCCAGTCAACTATCTAATGAATCCAGAAGGCCAGTTAGAAGGTGGTTGACAATAGGGTGAAAATTTGGGTTTATTGTCCTCATAAGCCAGTTTATTTCTTTTTATTTCTTTTTTCTTCTTTCTTTCTTTTTTTTTTTTGAGACAGAGTCTTGCTTTGTCACCCAGGCTGGAGTACATGGCATGATCTCAGCTGACTGCAACCTCTGCCTCCCAGGTTCAAGCAATTCTCCTGCCTCAGCCTCCCGAGTAGCTGGCACTACAGGCACGTGCCACCACACCCAGCTAATTTTTTGTATTTTTAGTAGAGTCGGGATTTCACCATGTTATCCAGGATGGTCTTAATCTCCTGACCTCATGATATGCCCACCTCTGCCTCCCAAAGTGCTGGGATTACAGGCGTGAGCCACTGAAGCCAGTTTATTTCAGCTCATTTTTTATGTGCAACTACTTTGCTCCAGGTCTTATGCTAACTTACAAGGATAGTGTTACAGTGGCATGGCACTTGACCCCACAGTCCTCCAAGTACCAGTTTATGATCTAGTCCACCACTGTGTGCCAAGCACTATGCTAGGCATATCCATATGCCAGATACCTGGCAGACTTGGATAAGTACCCCGAGTACCCTGAGAGCAGTTTAGATAAAGCAGTCAAAGTTAGGGGAGGTAGAGATTCCATCTGTCTGGGGAATTGAGAAGGTTTTACAAGGAGGCAACTTTTGAGCTATCTTTTGGGGGCTTGGATTAGGATACATGGAAGAGGGGCATTCCCATTTAAGCAAACAGTACAAGCAAAGATCTATAGGTGGATGAGGCAAAGAGCGGGGAGGAGTCTGTTTGCCCAGCACTACAGGATAAACAAAGATTTGTAGTGGCAAGTAAGGCTAGAAAACCGGTTGGGTACTGACTCTAGTAGACCTTTAATGTTAAAGGTGCAGGAGGGTTTTTTCCTGTGGGCAATGGGGCACTCTAGAAAGTAGTTCCCACATCATATATATGAGCATCATTGTCACACAGAGTGCTTATCTTCCCCATCTTTCATCTTTGCATGGCAGTTCTTGGACCTTTCCTTCAACAGCCTGACTGCGGAGGCCATCTGTGATTTGGGGATTCTGCCACATCTCCGTGTCCTGCTCCTCACAGGCAATGGCCTCACCTCCCTGCCGCCCAATTTGGCCGTCGCAGAGCAGTAAGTTCTATCTCCCGGAGTCCATTCTGTGTTTTTGTGTATAAGTATCCAAGGAAATAACCCATAGCAGCTTGGAAGTGCCATAAAGACAGGCTGTAAGTGCTCAAAGCAGGGATAATGTCACCTACTGAAGCTCCCAGAAAGGCCGCAGACACGTGCCCCCAATTTCCTGTGTGCTGTTAGGAGAGATCAAGATGTTTGGCAAGCCACTTTCCCTGCCTCTGACTGGTCATCTGTAAATTGTCTTGCCAGACAATTCTCCTTCACGAGCCTTCTGTGTCAGCTCAATAAGTCTGTTCCCTGGTCTCTAGATAAGCTTTGTACATTCCCACTCTGCACCTTTGCTGAGACCATTCCTTCTGGCTGGTTCTTCCTCTCTTGATAGTAATAAAAACACGTATGTCGTACTTACAATGAGCCAGACACTGTACTCAGCATTATATATGTTAACTCATTAAATCTTCATAACAGCTCTGTGAGGTAGGTCTCCTATTATTATCCACATTTTTTAGATGAGGAAATAAGTACAGACATTTAAGTAACTTGCCCAAAGTTGCGAAGCTAGTCGGTAACAGACCCAGGATTTGAACCAAGTCTGTCGGACTCCAGAGACCATACTCATGACCATTATATTATATTCTTATGTAGATTCTGTACATTTTCTAAGGCCCAGCTCAGACCTTCCTCCTTTCCCTACCAGGAGCCTTCTCTGACTGCTTTAGCCCATGCCTCTTAATCCCTTCTCTAGGGATCAGTTTAATTTAGTGTTTCCAGTTAATTTAATACTTAGCATATTCTATTGTGAGTTATGCCTAAATATATATGTGTATATATGTAGTAAGTTACTTAGATTTTATATAGTGATGATTGTGGTTGGTTAGTTACTCAAGGGGGTTGAGATAATAGTAGTGATCATTTATTAGGGGTTTCATTAGTTAGGGGTTGTTTTGTTTGCAGGTAATAGAAGTCCAATTCAAAGTAGCTGCAACAAAAAGGGGGATTTATTGGTTCATGTATGTGAAAAATCAGGTGAATCTGCTGGATGCTTTGGCTGTATATAGGTGCACAGGATGTTGTCAGGTCTCTGTGTGCATCTCTATTTCTTGAGCATGTGTACAGCTTCTGTTAGTCTGTTACTTGTTCTGTCATACACATGAAGACATCTTTGTTTTCCTTAGTGTTGGCTTCATTCTTTTTTTTTCTTTCAGTTTTATAACTTTATTTGATATAGTTGACAATCAGTGATTAGTTCTTGTCCACATCGACTGTCTGTAGTTTTTGAAAGTGGTAACAGGTACATAGGTAACCAAAGTATAGAGCTCATTTGGTGAATCTTCATCCTCATTATGTTTTCTGGACAACCGCACATGGGTTCGGCATGGGACATTCCTTATTCCTTTGGCCCAGACAGCCTTGTTGAGCCTGGTATCAATGCGCACATCTAGAGTTCCCATCTCCTTCATGGCAAATTTCTGAATCTCTTTGAGTGCTCAAGGGGCACGTTTCTTGAAGCCCACTCCATGGATGCACTTGTGAATGTTGATGGTGTATTCTCGGGTCACCACCTCATGGATGGCAGAATGGCCCTTTTTCTTCTTGCCACCCTTCTTCACGGGAGCCATTCTGCCGGGTCCTGGCTTCATTCTTAGATAAGTTTTCTCTATGAGCCTGTCAGGCTGTAGACAGAAATACAAAACCCACTTAAGGTATTAAAAATAGAAGGGATTCATTGGTTTATCGATTGGTTTATTGATTTATTAATTCTTGGCAGGGAGAGATAATTGGTATTTTGTTATGGAAAGTTTTTTAACACATATAAAATTAGAGTCAATCATAAAATTGACTCCAGGTACCTATCACCCACAATTATCACCTGACAATTATCAAATTATGGCCAATCTTGTTTCATCTATGTCCCCATCACGCCCCCTCCTGGAATATTCTTAAGAAAAATCTCAGATATATACAGCCATAAATGTTTCATATTATTTCATCTATAAATATTCCAGTATGTAGCTCTAAAAGGTAAGCACTCTTAAAAATCATACCCAGAGAACCATTATTCCACCTAAAATATCACCAGTGATAAAGAGAGGGAATTGGTTACATGGCTGTTAGAAGGGATGGAAGAGCTAAGTGGAGAAGAGGGGTATGGGAAGAACAAAAAGGAAGAAGCGTTGATAACCAGAGATCAGAAGCTGCATCACTGCTCAACTGAAGTCAACAAGTCTATATCCACTGCTGGGCTTTCAGGGAGGGTGTCACTGTAATTGTAGACCTGCTGAAGATGTGATGCCTCAACCAAGGCTGGAATCTCTGCCAATGCAGTTACTGTGGTTAGTACTGCCATTGCTGCTGCACTATCACTGCTGCTGCAGACAGAAATGCTATCAGAAGCCAAACAAGACAGTTGCTTCTCCCCAGCTCTGGCCTTCCAGTCTCTCATGAATTCCTTCTATTGGCGGTATCCAGCTAGTTGGAAAGGCAGTCTGGGAAGTGTAGTTAAGGAAGTGGCTCCAGCCCCCTGCAATACACAGAAGAACACAGAAGGAAGGGGTGAAGGCTGAGAGCAAACAGGCAGATAACTGGCACCATTCAACCCTTGGAACCCCAATATCTACTCTCCTGCTTCCCTCCATATTTAATTTCCATACAACAATAGCAACTGCACCATGCTTTTACCTAACATGAAGGAACTCTTCCTCTTACACTGAAGACACTTTCACCATCTCCTCAAGAAGGATGAGACACAGTTCCATCAGTTACTGTAGCCATCGCTGGATGATATTATTTTCTCTTCTAAAGAAATTTATGGATACTTTATATCCTAAAAACTAAATTGTAAAGTCAATCACCACTAGCAGTTTAAGTGTGCATGCGAGTGCACACACACACACTAAGGAAGGAAGAAAATGCACATGAAAATATGCATAGTTGCTACAGTGATCATTTCTTAACTGGTCAGGAGGCCATAGTGAATATTCGTAAATCCTTTTTTCCATCACCTATTTAATGTTCCTTTGTCCTCATCCAGCACTTTGGCTGGTTGGGGTTGTTTAACTGATGTGGTCTTCTGAACCTTTACTTCTGAAGGGTCTGAGTCTTTAAAGGTCTTGCTTTTACTGGGTTGCTGTAGTTTTCATTAAAAGACTAAAAGACATGGAACTTCTTAGAGGAGCACTAGATAATACTGTAGTCCCAAAGATACTTTTTTTTTTTTTTTTACCTCAAGATATAACAGCAATTATATTTATTTTTATAAACAGTATCAGTCACCTAGTCAGTAGAATGAACCCCTCTTTGTCTGACTATAGGTTCAGTGAAATGAGAAATGCAAGTGGCCAGTAGCAATCTTGACTTCCAGTTCAGTGGAACCATGATTGTGTCTCCTGGTAAAAGTACCTCCTTAGGAACTAAGACTTGTAAATCAGAAATACCAAAAATTATAGAATGAGAAGCAAAAAATCTGCAAGTGGACTATTAGATATATTGTAAGAGGAGCTACTTTCATTTCCATTAATTCCTAGGCCCTTAGGTTATGGTTATGAGAAAAATAGTATCAGTTTTGGTTTCTGTGATACCCTATGCTGTTAAGTTAGGGTCCCAACTTTAACTATATCTATTTGGTATAGTAGATAAATCATCAAAGACTATTTCACTAGAGGATTCTGAGAAGATGATAGAGTAGGAAGCACCAAGAATGTGTCTCCTCATCTAGACAACAGTTTCATTGGCAGAATCAGTCTGATGTAACAATTTTGAAACCGTGGACACAAATAATCTTCACACTCTATTAAAAGTTTACGTCGGCCAGGCGTGGTGGCTCACGCCTGTAATCCCAGCACTTTGGGAGGCTGAGGCGGGCGGATCACGAGGTCAGGAGATCGAGACCATCCTGGCGAACGCAGTGAAACCCCATCTCTACTAAAAATACAAAAAAACTAGCCAGGTGTGGTGGCGGGCGCCTGTAGTCCCAGCTTCTAGGGAGGCTGAGGCAGGAGAATGGCGTGAACCCGGGAGGCGGTGGAGCTTGCAGTGAGCGGAGATCACGCCACTGCACTCCAACCTGGGCAACAGAGCGAGACTCTGTCTCAAAAAAAAAAATAAATAAATAAATAAAAGTTTACGTCTTCCAGGGGAAGATTTAGATGACAAACTGCAGCTAATTTCAGTCAATTACAGCTCTTAACCCGGTAGCAGCTACCCATCCCCTAACTCCCAATCTCATGGTTCAAGTTTTAAACCTGAAAATTAGAATAATAAATATATTTGTTGGGTAACTCACATGCAGCTTGCAGAAGCCAGGGTGAGCAAAAAGATCCCTGTCCTCCAAATTTTAGAGATTTGTGCTGTGATCACTGATTGCTACTTCTAATCATTGAGGCACAGACAGAGAGGCACACAACCATTGTTGCACACACACCCATCCACAACTGTCGTAAGCCCTTTCTGCTCCAGCTGGAGAGACTTCCAGGGAATTTAAAGGATTTCTTTTCTTAATCCCCATTCCTTTCCCCCTCTTTTGGGAGCCAGACATTAAAGTCTGGGACATTTAAAAGCAGCTGCATATACAGAGGAAATGAGAATGTCACCACATATACCCAGAGAAATGCACAGGCTTAGAAAAGACCTGAGAAGACCTTACATTTACACCTCAGCCTAATCCTTGACACAGAGACAGCCTACAGAAATCAAATACAAAACAAAACAAAACAAAAAAAAACAAGCAAACCCTGGTAAAGGGGAGAATCTGATTTCTAGAGTTACCATATTAATAGATTCAAATATTCAGCTTTCAACAAAAAAATCACAAGGCATACAAAGAAACAGAAAAATATGGCCCAGCCAAAGGAAAAAATTAAGCAACAGAAACTATCCCTGAGAAAGGGAGGACTTACTAAAGACTTTAAAACAGCTGTCTTAAAGGTTTTCAAAGAACTAATGGAAGATACGAATAAAGTCAAGAAAATGATATATTAACAAAATGGAAATATCAACAAATAGATAGACAATGAAAAAAGAAACCAAAAAGAAATTTTAAACCTGAAAATTAGAATAAGAAATGAAAAATTCACTGGAGAGATTCAAAGGCAGATTCGAGCAGTCAGAAGAGAGAATCAGCAAACTTGAAGATAGAACAATTAAATTTATCAAGTCAGAGAAACAAAAGAAAAAAAAAAGATTGACTTGAACAAAGCCTAAGGGACCTGTGGGATTGGGATACCTTCAAGCAAACCAACCTATGTATTATGAAAGTCCCAGAAGGAGAAGAGAGAAAGCACAAAGAGATTATTTGAAGAAAAAGCAGCCTAAAACTTCCGAAGTTTGATGAACGACATGAATATAAACATACATGAGGCTCAGTGAACTCCAAGATAGGATGAACTCAAAGAGACCTCCACTGAGTCATATTATAATCAGACTGTTAAAAGACAGAGAGGATCTTGAAAGCAGTGAGAGAGAAGCAATTCATCACATACAAGGGATCTTCAATAAGATTATCAGCAGACTTCTTGTCAGAAACTTTTAAGGCCAGAAGGCAGTGGGCTGATATATTAAATATTTAAAGTGCTAAAAGAAAAAAAAAAAAACTCAATCAGGAACCCTACATCCAGCAGAAGTGTTCTTCCAACGTATGGAAGAAATTAAGACATTCCCAGATAAATAAAAGGTAAAAAAAATTAATTACCACCAGTCCCGCCCTGCATAAATACTAGAGGGATTTTTGCAGGTTGAAATGAAAGGACGCTAGACAGTAACTCAAAGCTGTAAGAAGAAATAAAGCTCTCGTTAAAGGTAAATACATGGGCAATTACAAAAGCTAGTATTATTGTAACAACAGTTTCTAATTCCACTTGTCGAACATTGTGGGCAGGGAAGGCAAATCTATATCCAAAAATACATTTATAATCTAGTAAACAAAACTTGCTGCTGCTTTTTAAAGTCAACTTGGTACTAGATGGCTGTATAATCCCTCTAGAAATGGTGCCATATTAGAGGCTCAGCAGTGGCTTCTGCCATTGGCAGGTTGAGTACTCAGCAAGTGTTATAACCACATTTGCTTTGGTGAAAGGAAGTGTGTAGCCTTCATCCCCGCCACCAAGGGAAAGAGGGTAACGGACATTCATGGAATGGGTTACCTTATCTTCCTGACCATTGAGAGTCTCCCCACAGGGGATAGTCTTGGGGAAAAAGTCATATGAGACACAAATAATCTTCATACTCTGTCCATTCTGAGAGGTTAAGTCACATAGTTTTTCTCTCTACTTTCAGCCACTTTCCCATATTTTTTCCAAGCTTTGACTATTCAGCTAAACCATCAGCCACTGCCCATGAATCAGTATAGATCTGTACTTCTGGCTATCTCTCTGACCAAGCAAATGGCTGATCAGATACATTGTTCTAAGTTCTGCCTACTTAGAAGATTTCTCTTCCCCTGTCTTTTTGGTCACTCCTATATGGGCCTATAATATTGTAATAGTTGACTTTGAGAAGGTATCAGCATATCATGCTAAGTCATTTGTAAACCCAACTGGAGGTTTTTCTTCCTATATTAGATGGCCGCATGACCTTAGTTAAGGGTTGATGGAGAGGTAGCAATACAGCAGGAGAATGCACCATAGGAATCTGAGCCATATATTCCTGCAACTTTTCCAGACTTGCTGGAGCCTGATTTCAAATATTGCTTTCACTTGATAGGGGAGTTCTGTTGCATGTTCAGTTCATGATGAGTGGCTCAGGTTGTATGATCACACAGTATCCTGTGGTCAGGTATTTGGCCTCTACCAACATGTACTAGTAAGCAAGAAGTTGTTTTTCAAAAACAAAATAGTTATCTGCAGAATAGGGCATAACTTTGCTCAAAAATGGATCTGCTATGGGTACCTAGAAAAGGCTGTATTCGTAGAATGATGACGTACTTTATCATCCAAACCAGGACATATATGAGAGTGAAAAGGGACAGTATTAATAATTATTTGGAGATAACAGGTGAAAACTCAGGCTGTCATTGAAATCCAGGATGTATGGTACCGTATCTGTACAGCACACCTATTTGCCATAGTCCTTTAGAAGCCATTTGGACCTGCTGAGTCATATGCCCAATGGAAGAGCAACTTGCATTACAGTTGGGAACTATTGTAGAACCTTGCCTTGCTCTGGGCCTCACTCAAAACTAGCAGCCTTGTGGGATACTTAGTAAATGAGTTAGAACAGCACAAATGTTTTATATGTCACTTCTAAAATCTAAAAAGGGGATGGGCACGGTGGTTCACGCCTGTAATCCCAGCACTTCGGGAAGCCAAGGCAGGTGGATCACTTGAGGTCAGGAGTTTGAGACCAGCTTGGCCAATGTGGCAAAACCCCGTGTCTACTAAAAATACAAAAATTAGTCAGATGTCGTGGCGGGTGCCTGTAATCCCAGCTACTCGGGAGACTGAAGCAGGAGAATTGCTTGAACCTGGGAGGCAGTGGTTGCAGTGAACCAAGATCACACCACTGCACTCCAACCCTGGGTAGCAGAGTGAGACTCCATCTCAATAAATAAATAAATAAAATAAATAAATATAAAATCCAAAAAGGCCAATGAAACTTTGTGATTTTTTTCTTACAAGTAGTGTCAGATAAATAAGAAGCAAGGTATAGGATTATGTCTTTCACATTAGAAATATATCACAACATGCTTCAGATACCTGGACAACAACAAAAAATTAATCCATATCATAGCACTCTGAATTTTGATGGGGGAGGGGGCTTACCTCCATCCTGTAACACAAAGGTATCTTACTAACGCATCTAGGGTGTTTGCAACTTTTCCTGCTTGCCAGGTCCAATCAGCATGATATTCTGTAGGATATCAAAATAACCAAGAAGATCCCAGAGTTGATATAGCCCCAAGAGAAAAGGACAGAGGTGTACTGTTGTCCCTGTCAGGTGAAAGCAGACTGCTTCTGGTAGTTTTTGTTGATTGATAAAGAGAAAGAAATATCTGACAGGTCCTTAGCTGTATCCACAGTGCCAGGGGCTGGGTTGATTTGTTCCAGTAAAAAGATTCCACATCTGGAATAGCAGCTGAAAGTTGGAGTCACCTCTTGATTAAGCTTACAGTAATCTACAATCATTCTTCAAAACCTGTTTTCTGTACAAGCTAAATAAACAAAGGATATCTTCTTCACAAGTTAAATAAACAAGAGATATTAAACAGAGATGTCATAGGAATCACTATCCTTCCATCTTTTTGGTCTTGAGTGATGGCAGTAATCTCTGCAATTACCTCAGGGATTCAGTATTGTTTTTGGTTTACTATTGGGAAGAAAGTTTCCTGGGGTTTCAGTTGGACACTTCCTACTATAATGGACTATACTTTGTTGCTCAGTAAATAAATGTGGGTGTTCTGCCAGTTGTTTAGTATGTCTGTTTCAGTTACACATTCAGGAACCGAGGAGAAACCACAAGGTAGATTTATGACTCCACTGGTCCGTTGTGAAACAGACTTTGGCTAAATTTTCATTCTTCCATCTGACCTTTATGATCCCCCATTTTTGAGTGAGGCATGGTCTACCATGCCTTTCATATCCACAGATATTAGCACCAATTTGCAGACACTGTCTAGTAATCCTTACAAGGCTGAATTTAGCACTGTTCAGTAGAACTGACTACAATGTTGGAAATGTTCTGTATCTGTGTTGTTCATAGTTTAGCTACTAGGCATATTGAGCTCTTGAGCACTTGAAATGTAGCTAGTGTGATATAGGAACTGAATGTTCAATTTTATTTGAGCTTAATTAGTTTTAAGTTAAATATAAATAGGAACTGAATGAGAGGCCATGGCTCTTTCTTTGGACAACTCAAATCACCTTTTTCCTACCAGATCAAGGGTTTTCTGGTGATCTACATCACTAATAATTTCAAATCATCTCATTTCAATTATAAACATTGAAATTATTTGAAGCTAGTCTTCAGTCTCTGCAAGGTCCATACTATTTCTAGTATATATATCCTTCGAGGGTTTGGTTTTCTAATGACCTAACTTAGAGCATGAGCAGTCAGGCTTCCATTCTGTGGCATGCCTTGGATTCCAGTTTTCGGCCGCTGGCCCACTATGGTTGTCAGAATCTCTGCTCAACTTCTCAGCCTCTCAGCCACTTCTGGAGTCAGCAGACAGTCCTAGGGGAAAAGTATTGCATGAACCCCTTTGGATTTCCTTCTTTTTTCAAATCTTAGCACCATAATTCTTCACAGCTTGTTAGTTCCCAGGTACCTTAAGGCAGATTGTTTTTAAATGTATATTTTGTCTGGGTTTTCTAGTTTTTTACTCAGGAAAGAGTTGGTCCCACATTATTTAGTTTGCAACACTATAAACCTTTCTATTTATTTTGGTACCTAGGGTCACTCAGTATGGAAGAAGCTTAAGCTAAATTCCTGACTGGGTGTTTTCTAAACCACTCTGATGATACAGATTTGGGCTATAGTTTTACAAGAGGACCAGTCTGCCCTTCCCCTTCTTCTTCTCTGTTCACTCCAAGACAGTTTTCTCCTGGCTATGGGATAAGGAGAATGGGTTTAGTTTTGGTTAATTTCACCCTGAGGGTGTATCCCTTTAGGATCCCAAATTCATTTAAGGGTCTCTGATTAAACTCCCCACCTTCAGGGTGCCCGGGCTTTGATTCTCTAGCCCCATGATACTGTCAAACCATAGTTCAGTTTCAACAGGATAAGTAAATGCCCTCAAGGCTTCAGTGGCTTCCTATGTTAAGTTTCTCCCTCTGGGTTTTTAGATTTGGCATACTGCTTCCTTACTCTCTTCACATCTCTTATACATATTAAAATGATGGATCCACCACCACAGGGAATGGCGGTGTGTGCCTGTAGCTGCCAGCTACTTGAGAGACCAAGGTGGGAAGATTGTTTTAGGCCAGGAGTTCAAGTCCAGCCTAGGCAACATAGCAAGACCCCATCTCTACAAAAGAAAATAAATAAAATGATGGATCTTTTTTCTTTTTATATTTTATTCATCATTCTAGTTGTTTTCAGTGGAAAGCCTAGTTACATAAAATAAGGTAAGTCTCCCCCACCCTGCACTTCCATGTTCTTATATATGAGGGGGAGAATAAATGTATTCCTACCTGCATCAGAGTAGTGATTGAAATCAGCACGCTTTGGGGCCGGGTGCGGTGGCTCACACTTGTAATCCCAGCACTTTGGGAGGCCGAGGTGGGTGGATCACGAGGTCAGGAGATCGAGACCATCCTGGCTAACATGGTGAAACTCCGTCTCTACTAAAAACACAAAAAATTAGCCGGGCGTGGTGGCACGTGCCTGTAGTCTCAGCTACTCAGGAGGCTGAGGCAGGAGAATGGTGTGAACCCGGGAGGCGGAGCTTGCAGTGAGCCAAGATCGCGCCACTGCACTCCAGCCTGGGGACAGAGCGAGACTCCATCTCAAAAAAAAAAAAAAAAAAAAAAAAAAAAAGAAATCAGTGCACTTTGAAAGCTGTGGGTTGGCCAGGCATGGTCACTCACACTTGTAATCCCAGCACTTTGGGAAGCTGAGGCAGGAGGATTGCTTGAGCCCAGGAGTTCGAGGCCGTCCTGGGCAACGTAATGAGACCTTGTCTCTACAAAAATAAAAATAAAGCTGTGGGGCTCCAGACAAATACCATTGTCATTATTTTCATCCCACTCATCTATCTAGATTCAGTATGCTCTGTGGGTTCCTTTTCTGCCAGCCTCTTAAACTTTGGTGCTCCCCAGTCATCCACCCTCAACCTACTATTTTTCTTAATCTTTATACTCTTTATTGGTGGCCTCCTCTCCTCGCAAGTCTTCTCAACTATAAGCCTGTTTAGCCTACTTATCAAACTCCTCACACACATCCCCATGCCAAAAAGCCCTCCTCACTCTCTATTCCTTTCTTTCCTTTCCTGGCCTCATTGACTGGCACTTCTTCCCATCTACTATGTAGTTGTCCAGGCTAGAAACCTGAGCATTAGCCCCATTTCAGCCTCCCTCATTCCACACATTCATTCAATCACCAGGTGCTGTGAATTGTACTTTCTAAATTCTTCTCAAACCTGCTCATTCCTGTTATCCTCCTGTTTGGTCCCAGTCTGCAGTTTCTTGCCTCCCAACCCATCCTCCTATCTGTCAGCCAGAGTGATCTTTCTGAAATGCACATGTGATTCTATCACTGCCCTGCTTAAAGTCCTTTAGCAGGTTCCCACTGTCCTAAAGATAAACTCCATTAACATCGCTCAAGGCTTTTTATGGCCTGACTCTGTCTGCTTCTCTATCCTCCTTTCTCTTCACTTTTTCAATTCATCATATACCTCATCTATTCTGAACTATTTGTGTCTCCATCTCTTGCTATTTTCTTTGTCTGGATGAGTTAGGGGAATCATATTTGACCCATTCTATCTTTAGACTATTACTTGTTTTGAGCTGAAATCTGCTACTTTGGCTCTTTCATTAGGCCTACTCCCTTTCTGCTTCAGACCATACAAGTTGGTGTTCTCAGGCACCACCAGCACAGAGCAGAGGATGAATTGTTACCTCCTTTCTTTTAGTCACTATATTCCAAATAGCGCCACCTAAAAGAGCACTAGCTTTTTAGTAGCCACATCATAATCCTCTTTTACACATAATCTGTTAAATCATGTCTCCCTTATTCTGTGTGTTTGCACAGTTGATGTTCTATATCTTAACACAGAAGCTGATCTGACATTTGTCCTAATGTAAGTGCTTGCTAAGTTTCATCTTATTTGTTGCAGCCCTTGGTTCAGTCTTTTGAGCAATATTTTTAGCCTGATCCAAAGTCTTATAGTGTAAAGTAAAATAAATCCCCTTTTACCATATAGATAGAGGATCTAGGCCCAGAGATGCTCAACACCAGCCAGAAGTCACACAGCAAGCAAAGCAGCAGCAGCACCCGAGCCAGAGCTCAGGGATCCTGGCCCCACTTCCCATGCATCTTCTAATATGGTACACAAATTCCCATTGCTGAATCCAGCCACTGCACATACCCTTAGCTTCTGAAAAACCTTCATTAAATCTCTCAGATTTTAAGTAGTATTAATTCTGTTTGGCAAGAGAACTGATAATAAAAATAGCACCACTCTGAACAGCTGGAAACCCTGGCTTCTCCACTACGGACAGACTTTGCCACTTCAAAGAGCTTTTCTTCCAAAACTGCAACAGGAGGGGCTCGGTGGGAAAGCCTGCTGCTTTCCTCTGAAGGTAGGCATCTGTCTTCTCACCCATCTGATGGCTGCCCCTCTATTTTAAGATGTCTATTTTAGACACAAAAAATGAAACTTTCCCATGCTATAATTAGGGTGGAACTTTAAAAAGCAAAGTAGTGTAACTTGTCACAAGAGACAAGACAGAGCCAACTTCTGCATTATGGAGCTTAAGAGGAATTTTTTAAAGGCTTATTTCTTAGCTGTTTCATATTTCACTGAAGTAAAATAAAGATTGGCCAATCAATTATAAATCAACAGAGGTGCTGTGCACTGTTCTGTAATAGCTCTCAGAGATTAAAAATTCAGTGTATGAAAGTTGGTCTTTCCAGAAAGAGGAAAGGGCACATCCGTGACCTTGAAATATTATGAACTATAAAGGCTTCCTGCCTTCTCTGTTAAGTGTCTCTGGTCTTTGGACTTCAAGCCTGTTCCCCACACTGTTGCCAGGTCTCTTTCTGAAAGTTTATCTGACCTGTCCCTTTTTCCAGTCAGAACTGTCATAATCTATAGAAGTCTGTCAGTGTTAGGATACGGAAAAAAAGTCAGGGGGGAATTGATTGTAAGAACATTGGGGAATCTCACAGCCGTGCTTTAGGGTCATACTGAATGTAGGCCCTGAGGACTGTGGAGCAGCCTGGAAGTTCTGTCTCTCAGCTTTCACATCTCCTCTTCTCCGTGACTTGCCACATTTTTCTTTACAGGTGGGCTGCCTGTGTCTTTCTAGACGCTATGATGGGAAACATGGCTGCCTATAGCTTCTAATACTGTTACAGATCCAGCCACAAAGAGATTATTATTATTATTATTTTTTTTTTTTTTTGAGACGGAGTCTCGCTCTGTCACCCAGGCTGGAGTGCAGTGGCCGGATCTCAACTCACTGCAAGCTCCGCCTCCCGGGTTTACGCCATTCTCCTGCCTCAGCCTCCCGAGTAGCTGGGACTACAGGCGCCCGCCACCTCGCCCAGCTAGTTTTTTTTGTATTTTTTTTTTTTTTTTAGTAGAGACGGGGTTTCACCGTGTTAGCCAGGATGGTCTCGATCTCCTGACCTCGTGATCCGCCCGTCTCGGCCTCCCAAAGTGCTGGGATTACAGGCGTGAGCCACCGTGCCCGGCCAGAGATTATTTTTTTTCCCTGTTCTCTTTCTTTCACATTGGTTAAGAGCATGACAATTCACTTTCCATTCCTCATGGTTTTGCTTTAACATTGCTTTTCCTGAATAGGTGCCTTCCCCACATACTTCTTTTATAGTGTCTGTCTCACTGCAGGCTGTGTGTCCACCTACTCCACAGACTGTAAGCACCTAGAGGGGAGACATGTGTTCTTTTATTTGTATTCTCAGTACCTGGCCACATAAATATATGTTAAAGAAATTCATGAGTGTGAATGAATGAATGAATTAGTAATACATTCATTTAGAATATACCCTTTCTAAATTCACCTGTGAAATATCCCAGACTTCAGGTATACATTACTGTCCTAGCTTTTGAACTCACTGCCAACCTTCGTTAAGCTCTCTCTAGCTCAGACATCAGCTCCCCCTTCCACTTCCCCATCCTTTAATCCACATGGGGCTGGTAGGTGTGAATGTGAGAGGTGTGATTGGCAGTGGAAAGGGCATGGGATTTGGAGTCAGGCAGACCCAGGTTCTAGTTTGAGTTGTCCCACTTTCTACTTATGAGACCAGGCAAGTTGCTCTGAGCTTCATTTTCTTAATCTGTAAAGGAGGTATATAATATCTATCCTTGGATAACACATACAAAACACATCGCACAATGCCAGAAATGCAGTAGGTGCTAAAGAAGTGTTTGTTTCCCTTCCTCTAGTTGTGTGTGTGTGTTTGTGGCTTATATATGTGTATACTGTATGCATTTGTGCCTATGTGTACTATTTTGGTGTATTGGTGGCATACAGTATGGAGGGAAGAATGAAAATGTTATTTGCATCATCTGCCTGTGTGGAAGAGAGTTACCTAGGTCTCATCTACCTGGAGGACACAAATGAGGTCACATTAATGGCAGTACTTAAAATGCCACCACTTCCTGCCCACCCCTGTAATTCAGGGCATCACCCCCCTAAATCTCACTCTTAGGTATTTCTGGGAATCTTCAGAGAGTTTGAGTTTAAGAAGAAACTTCTCCAGTCCTTATTTGTGTGTTCATTTTATGAAGCCACTTGAGAAGAGAACCTCACTGCAGCCAGGGATGGTGCCCTCAATCCACCCTACTTTACCCTACTAGTTGGCAAAGCTATGGTCTATAACAAGGGCATTGTCTCCTGGTGCTCCCATAGTTACCAGTCTACTAGGTGACACAGCATAACAAGGAGTCTTCCTGAGTCAAAATTGTGCAGTGATCTCCAGCAGAATGCTCCCTCCAGCTTGGTCATACCTCTTTCACTCTGGCATTTTCAATAAGCACTACCTATACAATCCCCCACCCTGCCCTAACCTGGTCTCAATGATGTATGTAACCTTTCTCCATACAGAAGACGATATGGTATGTATAATAGTGTTTGGGAAAGGAGAAGGTGGGGAAGGAATTATACTTTCTGTGCATCCCTGTGGGGACCTCTTTTGGGCACTAGAACAGTTCCTAAGCTGGTTAGGCCTCCTAATTGATTCCCTGTCCTCCATGGCTTCCTGGGAATGGTGGAGTTTGTCCCTCGACCTTGCTCATTACCCAAGATCTTTGAACTCACAGGGAGGCATCTGTAACATCGCTGACAAGCAAGAGGTACATCTTGAGGTTCCCAGCGCTGGAGACACTGATGCTGGATGACAACAGACTCTCCAACCCCAGTTGCTTTGCCAGCCTGGCTGGGCTCAGGAGGTAAAGCCATAAGCCTTTCTCTGCTTGGGCTCCTCTAATCCACAGGCTTGCTCACACTCAGTGCTGTTCTAGAAGCCAAAAGGCTTGGGCTTAAACCCTAGCTCCACAATTTATCTCTACTCTGTGGCCATGGGTAAGTCATTTCTCCCCTCTGAGCTTTGGTTCCTCCATAAAAATGGCCATCAGTGAGGACATTTCTGATCACATGACTGAATTAGAAGCAGCAAAGAGAAAGGAAAACAGGAGGAGATTTTACCCAGGATAAGATCCAGACCCTGACAGTAGAGACAGGAAAATTTTTTAAAATAATGAGAATAAGAAAGACAAATTTAATTCCTGAGTTCTAACTGAAGTAAATAAAATAGTGGCATTTACATTGTTAAGCTTTACTTCCCTGGAAAATTTACTTTGGATTCAACTACCATTTACTGAATACTAATTTGTGCCAGGCCATTTACATATTGCCTCATTTAATCTTTACAAGAGCCCTGAAAGGTTAATAAATATTATCCCCATTTTAGAGACAGGGATATTGAATCCCAGAGACAGTAAGTCACTGGCTCAACGCCACACAAGAGGAATAAGTATCTGAGCCTGATTCCATGTTTTTTCCCTAAAGTGGCTTGGTAAACAATCCTGAGGTATCATTATTGCTATGATTCTATATTCACTTTCCTTAATTGAAGACTGAAGAAGTTAAGCCTGGATGAAAACAGGATTATCCGGATCCCATACCTACAGCAAGTTCAGCTCTCTGACGAGTCAGTGGACTGGAATGGAGGTGGGGGAAGTCCCCAGAAAGAGCCCCAATTCATGCTGCAGTCCAAGCCAAGGATGCTTGAGGACTCAGATGAGCAACTGGATTATACTGTACTGCCCATGAAAAAGGATGTTGACCGGACAGGTGAGTGACACCCCTTGTTCCAGAAATTCTAGCCTCATAGTGGAAATACACTTCTGAGAGTTTATTCTGAAAGTCTCACTTGGTCACGATGAATATCACGAATTGAATTTGCGGATTCTTTGTCAAGGATTTTTGCATCTATGTTTGGGAGATGTGTTGGTGTACTGATTTCTTTTGTTACAGTATTCTTGTTAGGATTTATAATCAAGGTTATGCTTGCCTGATAAAATGTGTTTGGAAGTGTTCATTTTTTTCCATTTCCTAGGAAAGTTTATATACTATTATTATTTTCTCCTTAAAGTTTGGAAGAATTCACCATGAGACCACCTGAGCCTGGAGTTTTCTTTGTAGAATAAGGTTGAAATTATGCAACTTTAGAAGGTTGGAAGAGGTGCTCCTGACACCTGAAATTTAGACCTCTGGGTAAGAGGTGCTGCTTGGCTCTTGGTGTCTCTGAGCTGTGATGGGCTTTGTGTAGCTGCGAAAAGGATACTGGCCAGCTGGTGCTGGTACCTATGGAGGAGTCACAGTGAAGCAAGTTTATAAAAGTTGGAAAAACTGCAAACTAGATTCAGCTACTGCTGAGGAAAGACTTGCTAGACTACAGCAAAAACAAAACAAACCAAAAATCACATTATTCCAGTGGCATTCACAGGAATCACAAGCAGTCAGGAAACCCATGGGAAGCAGATAGGAAGAGATAAGCCCCTTTTTCCTCTTCCAGCTTTGCAGTCTCCCTTTAGCACCACCCATATTGTCAAGAGTCTAACAGGAAACCAGTGGTCAAAGCAGAAATATGGTTTTGAGAGCCTCAGCTCCAGCATTCCAAAGCAGAATAAAGAAAGATGAATTTCCAAGTTAAAAATATTAATAACTGGCCAGGCACAGTGGCAGTTATTTTGGGAGGCCAAGGCTGGAGAATTGTTTTGAGGCCAGGAGTTTGAGGCTGCAGTGAGCTATGATCACGCCACTGCCCTCTGGCCTTGATGACAGAGCAACACCCTATCTCTTTAAAAAATTAAAAATTAGCTGGGTGTGATGGCATGTGCCTGTAGTCCTAGCTACTGGGGGCTGAGACAGGAGGATCCCTTGAGGCTGCAGTGAGCTATGATCACGCCACTGCTCTCTGACCTGGATGACAGAGCGAGACCCTATCTCTATAAAAAATTTAAAAATTAGCTGGGTGTGATGGCATGTGCCTGTAGTCCTAGCTACTGGGGGCTGAGGCAGGAGGATCCCTTGAGCCTGCAGTGAGCTATGATCACACCACTGCTCTCCAGCCTGGGCAGCAGAGTGAGAGACCCTGTCTCTAAAAATAATAATAATAACAACTTAATAAAAGGCACACTTATGTTATTCAGATTCTCCCTAAAATAATTTTCTGTCTACTTAGTTTGTTAACTTTGGAAATGGGTATATTAAAGTCTATCCCCACTATTGTAGATTTGTCAGTATCTCCTTGCATTTCTGGCATTTTTTTTTTTACTATGAAGTTGGTTTGGTTCTCTGTTATTAGGTTTATGACTTTTATCTTGGTAGATTATGTATTTTAATCATTGTAAAATATCCCAGGTAGATAAATAATTTTGGTTTTGACTTGGGCCTCTGTTTTGTTTGATATATTTATTTTAGGATATCTTAAAAACAGTATAGTACTGCATATTTTTCCTAATATGAGTCTTAATGAGTCTTTTTTCATAGAAGAATTTAACTCACATGGTGATTATTGATATATTTCACCTTATTTCTACTATTAGTGTGTTTTCTATTTACCTATGCCTTTTCTTCTTGTGAGCACTAAGTTTTCTTTCAATTCCAATCTTTTCACTAATCATTTAAAGAAAGAAATCTCATGTCTAGATCTCTAATGGTTACCTTAAAACTTTTTTTTTTTTTTCTGTTTAGAGACAGAGTTTTACCCTATCACCCCAGGCTGAAGTGCAGTGACACGACCGTGCTCAAACTGTTGTTGAACTCTGGGGCTCAAGTGATCCTCCTGCCTCAGCCTCCCAAGTAGCTGGGACCACTGCACCTGGCTATTACCCTAAAACTTTTAATTCACATTTTAAAACTCACTTTTGTCTATCAACACCTATAATCAACCAAATACATGTCTTCTTTTTTAATAAGAAAATGTTAATATGCATGTATCTATAAAGCCACCCTACTCCCATCACTTCCCATAATGTAATAAACTCTAACAATAATTCAGATTGGTTTTAATTTTTAAAATTATGTATCAATGATTCTTTAGACTGAAAGATTGAACCTTATTCTTGGGTTTTTTATCATGTGTACGTATGTATAACTTAGGAGCAGAGACTTCTGTTTACAATACAACTCAGGTCCTAATACAGTATAATTTTTAATCTCTTCAAAGCTCTTCTTGCCCTCTTATTTGTTTTCTTTCATCCTTAATTCCTATTCCCATTTCCTATTTTCATATAAATATCTACTCTTATCTTGGATATATTTTCCTGGATATATGTATTTATCTTTGTAAAATATATTTAAGAGTTTTCCTTCTTGCTGTATTTTTTTTTTTTTTTTGAGATGGAGTCTCGCTCTGTTGCCCAGGCTGGAATGCAGCGGCGATCTCCACTCACTGCAAGCTCTGCCTCCAGGGTTTACGCCATTCTCCTGCCTCAGCTTCCTGAGTAGCTGGGACTACAGGCGCCTGCCACCACACCCGGCTAATTTTTTGTATTTTCAGTAGAGACGGGGTTTCACTGTGTTAGCCAGGATGGTCCCGATCTCCTGACCTCATGATCTGCCCGCCTCAGCCTCCCAAAGTGTTGGGATTACAGGCGTGAGCCACCGCGCCCGGCCTAGTTATTGACTTTTAACTAATGCTTAGTATTCTACAGTATATGCTCTAAACACATTTCACACATCTCTTCCATTACTGATGAACACTTAGGTTGCTTATAACTCTCTTACTACAAATAGTGGTACAATGAACAACCTTATGAACATCTTTTGCATATACCACTGTGCCAGGGTTTTCCTGAAATATTTACCCAGAAGTGGAATTGATGGATGACAGAGCATATATATATGTAGTTTTAAAAATTACCACCTGATTGTTCTTCAAAATAGTTGCTTCAGTGTACCCTCACACAAGTAGTACATAAGGGTTCTTGTCTTCCTATGTCCTTATCAATATTTGGTATTATCTTACTTTATAATTTTTCTAAATTTCATTATGCTGGTAGGTGTAAAGTGATATCTTTAAAAACTTTTTAGTTTATAATTTTTGTGGGTACATAGTAGGTGTATATATCTATGGAGCACATGAGATATTTTGGTACAGGCATATAATAAACTCTTCTAGGTATTTTTAAATGTACAGTTAAAGTATTACTGACTATAGCCCCCCTTTTGTGCTACCAAATACTAGGTCTTATTCATTCTTTCTATTTTTTTTTTTTTTGTATCAATTAGCCATCCCCACCTCTCCCCAAGACCCCCACTATCCTTCCTAGCCTCTGGTAACCATCTTTCTACTCTCTGTGTCCATGAGTCCAATTGTTTTGATTTTCAGATCCCACAAATAAGAATATGCAATTTTTGTCCTTCTGTGCCTGGCTTATTTCACTTAACCTAAGGGCCTCCAGTTCCATCCATGTTCTTGCAAATGATAGAATCTCGTTCTTTTTAATGGCTGAATAGTACTCCATTGTATATATGTACCATATTTTCTTTATCCATTCATCTGTTGATGGATATGTAGGTTGTTTCCAAATCTTGGCTATTGTGAACACTGCTGCAACAAACATAAGAGTGCAGATATCTCTCTGATACACCGATTTCCTTTCTTTTGGGTATATACTCAGCACTGGGATTGCTGGATCATATGGTAGCTCTAGTTTTAGTTTTTTGAGGAACCTCCAAACTGTTCTTCATAATGGTTGTGCTGATTTACATTCCCAGCAACAGTGTACGAGGGTTCCCTTTTCTCCACATCCTCACCAGCTTTTGTTATTGCCTGACTTTTAGATAACAGCCGTTTTAACTAGGATAAGATGATATCTCATTGTAGTTTTGATTTGCATTTCTCTGATGGTCAGTGTTGTTAAGTACCTTTTGATATGCCTGTTTTCTATTTGAATGACTTCTTTTGAAAAATGTTTATTCAGATCTTTTGCCCATTTTTTAGTCAGATTATTAGATTTTTCCCTGTGGAGATGTTTGAACTCCTTATATATTCTGATTATTAATCCCTTGTCAGATGGGTAGTTTGCAAATGTTTTCTGTCATTCTGTGGGTTGTCTCTTTGTTGATTGTTTCCTTTGTTGTACAGAAGCTTTTTAACTTGATGTGGTCCCATTTGTCTATTTTTGCTTTGGTTGCCTGTGCTTGTGGGATATTACTACTCAAGAAAATTTTGCCCAGACCAGTGTCCTGGAAAGTTTCCTCAATGTTTTCTTGTAGGTGTTTCACAGTTTGAGGTCTTATATTTAATTCAAATAAAAGGCAAGAGATGGAGTCAAGTTTAATTCTTCTGCATATGGATATCTTGTTATCCTAGAACCATTTATTGAAGAGACTGTCTTTTTCCCAGTGTATGTTCTTGGCATCTTTGTTGAAAATGGGTTAACTGTAGGTGTGTGGGTTTATTTCTAGGTTCTCTATTCTGTTCCATTGGTCTATGCGTCCATTTTTATGCCAGTAGCATAATGTTTTGGTTGCTATAGCTTTCTAGTTTAATTTGAAGTCAGGTAATGTGATTCCTCTAGTTTTGTTCTTTTTGCTCAGGATACATTTGGCTATTCTGGGTCTTTTGTGGTTCCATATAAATTTTAAGATAGTTTTTTTCTATTTCTGTGAAGAATGTCATTGGTATTTTGATAGGGATTGTATTGAATCTTTAGAATACTTTCAGTACTATGGACATTTTAACAATATTGATTCCTCCAATCCATGAACATGGAATATCTTTCAATTTTTAAGTGCCTCTTCAATTTCTTTCATTGGTGTTTTATAGTTTTTATTGTAGAGATCTTTTACTTCTTTTGGTTAGTTCCGAGGTATTTACTTTTATTGGTGGCTGTTGTAAATGGGATTCCTTTTTTATTTCTTTTTCAGATTGTTCACTGTTGGCATATAGAAATGCTACCAATTTTGTATGTTGACTTCAGGTCCTGAAACTTTACTGAATTTGCTTATCAGTTCTAATCATTTTTTGGTAGAGTCTTTAGGTTTTTCCAATATAAGATCATATCATCTGCAAACAAGGATAATTCAACTTCCTCCCTTCCAGTTTAGATCCCCTTTATTTCCTTCTCTTGTTTGATTGGTCTAGCTAAGACTTCCAGTAATCAGTTGAATAATGGTAGTAAAAGTTGTCATGTTCCAGATATAAGAGGAAAGGCTTTCAGTTTTTCCCCATTTAGTACGATACTAACTATGTGTCTGTCATATATAGCTTTTAATATGTTCAGGTGTGGTTCTTCTACACCTAGTTTTTTGAGGGTTTTTATTATGAAGGGATGTTGAACTATATCAAATGCTTTTTCAGCATCAATTGAAATGATCATATGGTTTTAGTCCTTCATTCTGTTAATGTGATGTATCACATTGATTTGTGTGTGTTGAAACATGCTTGCATCCCTGGGATAAATCCCACTTGGCCATAATGAATGATTTTTTTTTTTTTTTTCTTGAGATGGAGTTTCACTCTTGTTGCAATGACACGATCTTGGCTCACTGCAACCTCCACCTCCCGGGTTCAAGTGATTCTCCTGCCTCAGCCTCCTGAGTAGCTGGGATTACAGGCATGTGCCACCATGCCCGGCTAATTTTGTATTTTTAGTAGACACGGGTTTTCTCCATGTTGATCAGGCTGGTCTCGAACTCCCAACCTCAGGTGATCTGCCCACCTTGGCCTCCCTGAGTGCTGGGATTACAGGCATGAGTCACTGTGCCTGGCCGATGAATGATCTTCTTAATGTACTGTTGAATTTGTTTTGCTAGTATTTTGTTGAGGATTTTTGCATCAATATTCATCAGATATATTGGCCTGTATTATTATTATTATTATTATATTTATTTATTTATTTATTTTATTGATTTTTTTGAGACGGAGTTTCGCTTTTGTTGCCCAGGCTGGAGTGCAGTGGCGCTTTCTTGGCTCACTGCAACCTCCGCCTCCTGGGTTCAAGAGATTCTTCTGCCTCAGCCTGCTGAGTATCTGTGATTACAGGTGCCTGCCACCATGCCTGGTTAATTTTTTGTATTTTTAGTAGAGATGAGGTTTCACCATGGTGGCCAGGCTGGTCAGTATTTTTTTTTTTTAATGTGTCTTTCTCTGGTTTTGGTATCAGGGTAATGCTGGCCTCATAGAATGAGTTTGGAAGTATTCCCTCCTCCTATCTTTCCGAACAGTTTGAATAGGATTGGTATTAGTTGTTTAAATGTTTGGTAGAATTCAGCAGTGAAGCCATGATGTCTCAGGCTTTTCTTTACTGGGAGACTTTTTATTATGGCTTCAATCACATTACTTGTTATTGGTCTGTTTAGGTTTTGAATTTCCTCATGACTCAATCTTGGCAGGTTGTATGTGTCTAGAATTTATCCATTTATTCTAGATTTTCCAATTTATTGGCATGTAGCTGCTCATAGTAGCCACTTACGATCTTCTGAATTCCTGCAGTAACAGCTGTAATATCTCCTTTTCCATCTCTGATTTTATTTATTTGGGTCTTCTCTTTTTTTCTTGGTTAGTCTAACTAAAGGTTTCTGAGTTTTGTTTATCTTTTCAAAAAACCAACTTTTTGTTTCATTGGTCTTGTGTAACGTTTGCTTGATTTCAAACCAACTTTTTGTTTCATTGGTCTTGTGTAATGTTTGCTTCATTTCAAATTCATTTATTTGTGCTCGGATCTTTATTATCTCTTTTGTTCTATTACTTTTGGGTTTGGTTTGCTCTTGCTTCTCTAGTTCTTTAAGATGCATCATTAGGTTATTTATTTGAAGTTTTTCTAGTTTTTTATGTAGGCACTTGGAGCTACAAATTTTCCTATTAGTACTGTTTTTGCTGTATCCTATATGTTTTGGTATGTTGTATCCATTATCATTTGTTTCAAGAAAGTTTTAAAATTTCCACCTTAATTTCTTCATTGACCCACTGGTCATTTAGTAGCATATTGTTTAATTTCTATGTGTTTGTATAGTTTCCAAAATTCCTCTTGTCATTGATTTCTAATTTTATTCCATTATGTGTAGAGAAGATGTTTGATATTATTTCAAGATTTTAAAAAAAATGTTTTAAGACTTGTTTTGTGACCTAACATATGGTCTATACTTGAAAATGATCCACGTGCTAAGGATAAAAATGTGTATTCTGAAGCCATTGGATGAAATGTTCTGTAAATATCTGTTAAGTCCATTTTTGCTACCATGCAGATTAAGTCCAATGTTTCTTTGTTGATTTTCTGTCTGGGACATCTGTCCAATGCTGAAAATGGGGTGTTGAAGTCTCCAGCTATTACTGTATTGGCTTCTATCTCCAATAATACTTGCTTTATATATCTGGGTGCTTCAGTGTTGGGTGCATGTATATTTGTAATCACTATATATTCTTGCTGAATTGACCCCTTTATCATTATATAATTATCTTCTTTGTCTCTTCTTATAGTTTTTGTCTTGAAATCTATTTTGTCTGATATAAGTATAGCTATTCCTTCCCCTTTTTGGTTTCCATTTGCATCGAATATCTTTTTCCATCCCTTTATTTTTAGTCTACGTGTATCTTTTTAGATGAAGTGTGTTTCCTGTAGGCAGCAAATTAGTGGGTCTTGTTTTTACATACATTTAGCTACTTTGTCTTTACTGGAGAGTTTAGTTATTTACATTTACTGTTATTATTAAGCAGGGACTTACTCCTGCCATTTTGTTGTGTTTTCTTGTTTTGTGGTCTTCTCTTCCTTCTTTCCTTCCTGTCTTCCTTTTACTGAAGGTGATTTTCTCTGGTAATATGTTTTAATTTCTTGCTTTTTATTTTTTGTGTATCCATTGTATATTTTTTTGATTTGAGGTTGCCATAAGGTTTGCCAATACTATCTTATAACCCATTATTTTAAACTGATGACAACTTAACACTGATTGCACAAAATGCCAAAAGAAAACTAACAAAAACTCAACACTTTAACTTTGTCCCCCAACTGACTTTTTGTTTTTTCTATTTATGTCTTATTATACTGTCTATGTCTTGAAAAGTTGTTGTAATTATTATTTTTTATTGGTTCATCATTTAGCCTTTCTACTTAAGTCAAGAGAAGTTTACACATGACCACTACAGTGTTATGCTATTGTTTCTGTGTGCTTAGTATTACCAGTGAGTTTTGGACCTTTAGATGATTTCTTCTTGCTCATTAACATCCTTTTTTTGACACTGAAGAACTTCCTTTTGCATTTCTTGTAGGACAGATCTTGTGTTAATGAAATCCCTCAGCTTTTGTTTGTCTGGAAAGGTTTTTATTTCTCCTTCATGCTTAAAGAATATTTTCGCTGGATCTACTATTCTGGGGTAAAAGTTTTTGTGTGTATGTGTATGTGTGTGTGTGTTTTTTTTTCTTTCCAGCAGTTTAAATATGTCATGCCACTCTCTCCTGGCCTATAAGGTTTCCACTGAAAAGTCTCCTGCCAGATGTATTGGTGCTCCATTGTATGTTGTTTCTTATCTGTTGCTGCTTTTAGGATCCATGATCTTTGGGAATTTGATTATTAAATGCCTTGAAGTAGGCTTCTTAGGCTTAAATCTACTTGGTGTTCTATAACCTTCTTATGCTTGAATGTTGGTATCTTTCTGTAGGTTTGGGAAGTTCTCTGATATTATCCCTTTGAATAAACTTTCTATCCCTATCATGTTCTACCTCCTCTTTAAGGCCATTAGATTTGTGCTTTTTTTTATGTTTTATTTAAAAAAAAAATTTTTTAAAATTATACTTTAAGTTCTAGGGTACATGTGCACAATGTGTAGGTTTGTTACATATGTATACATGTGCCATGTTGGTGTGCTGCACCCATCAACTCGTCAGCGCCCATCAACTCGTCTTTTACATCAGTTGTAACTCCCAATGCCATCCCTCCCCCCTCCCCCCTCCCCATAATAGGCCCCGGCGTGTGATGTTCCCCTTCCCAAGTCCAAGTGATCTCATTGTTCAGTTCCCACCTATGAGTGAGAACATGCGGTGTTTGGTTTTCTGTTCTTGCGACAGTTTGCTGAGAATGATGGTTTCCAGCTGCATCCATGTCCCTACAAAGGACACAAACTCATCCTTTTTTATGGCTGCATAGTATTCCATGGTGTATATGTGCCACATTTTCTTAATCCAGTCTGTCACTGATGGACATTTGGGTTGATTCCAAGTCTTTGCTATTGTGAATAGTGCCGCAATAAACATACGTGTGCATGTGTCTTTATAGCAGCATGATTTATAATCCTTTGGGTATATACCCAGTAATGGGATGGCTGGGTCATATGGTACTTCTAGTTCTAGATCCTTGAGGAATCGCCATACTGTTTTCCATAATGGTTGAACTAGTTTACAATCCCACCAACAGTGTAAAAGTGTTCCTATTTCTCCACATCCTCTCCAGAACCTGTTGTTTCCTGACTTTTTAATGATTGCCATTCTAACTGGTGTGAGATGGTATCTCACTGTGGTTTTGATTTGCATTTCTCTGATGGCCAGTGATGATGAGCATTTTTTCATGTGTCTGTTAGCTGTATGAATGTCTTCTTTTGAGAACTGTCTGATCATATCCTTTGCCCACTTTTTGATGGGGTTGTTTGTTTTTTTCTTGTAAATTTGTTTGAGTTCTTTGTAGGTTCTGGATATTAGCCCTTTGTCAGATGAGTAGATTGCAAAAATTTTCTCCCATTCTGTAGGTTGCCTGTTCACTCTGATGGTAGTTTCTTTTGCTGTGCAGAAGCTCTTTAGTTTAATGAGATCCCATTTGTCAATTTTGGCTTTTGTTGCCGTTGCTTTTGGTGTTTTAGATGTGAAGTCCTTGCCCATGCCTATGTCCTGAATGGTATTACCTAGGTTTTCTTCTAGGGTTTTTATGGTATTAGGTCTAACATTTAAGTCTCTAATCCATCTTGAATTAATTTTCGTATAAGGAGTAAGGAAAGGATCCAGTTTCAGCTTTCTACTTATGGCTAGCCAATTTTCCCAGCACCATTTATTAAACAGGGAATCCTTTCCCCATTTCTTGTTTTTCTCAGGTTTGTCAAAGATCAGATGGCTGTAGATGTGTGGTATTATTTCTGAGGGCTCTGTTCTGTTCCATTGGTGTATATCTCTGTTTTGGTACCAGTACCATGCTGTTTTGGTTACTGTAGCCTTGTAGTATAGTTTGAAGTCAGGTAGCGTGATGCCTCCAGCTTTGTTCTTTTGACTTAGGATTGTCTTGGCAACACGGGCTCTTTTTTGGTTCCATATGAACTTTAAAGCAGTTTTTTTTCCAATTCTGTGAAGAAAGTCATTGGTAGCTTAATGGGGATGGCATTGAATCTATAAATTACCTTGGGCAGTATGGCCATTTTCATGATATTGATTCTTCCTATCCATGAGCATGGTATGTTCTTCCATTTGTTTGTGTCCTCTTTTATTTCACTGAGCAGTGGTTTGTAGTTCTCCTTGAAGAGGTCCTTTACTTCCCTTGTAAGTTGGATTCCTAGATATTTTATTCTCTTTGAAGCAATTGTGAATGGAAGTTCATTCATGATTTGGCTCTCTGTTTGTCTGTTACTGGTGTATAAGAATGCTTGTGATTTTTGCACATTAATTTTGTATCCTGAGACTTTGCTGAAGTTGCTTATCAGCTTAAGGAGATTTTGGGCTGAGACAATGGGGTTTTCTAAATATACAATCATGTCATCTGCAAACAGGGACAATTTGACTTCCTCTTTTCCTAAGTGAATACCCTTTATTTCTTTATCCTGCCTGATTGCCCTAGCCAGAACTTCCAACACTATGTTGAATAGGAGTGGTAAGAGAGGGCATCCCTGTCTTGTGCCAGTTTTCAAAGAGAATGCTTCCAGTTTTTTCCCATTCATTATGATATTGGCTGTGGGTTTGTCATAAATAGCTCTTATTATTTTGAGATACGTTCCATCAATACCGAATTTATTGAGAGTTTTTAGCATGAAGGGCTGTTGAATTTTGTCAAAGGCCTTTTCTGCATCTATTGAGATAATCATGTGGTTTTTGTCTTTGGTTCTGTTTATATGCTAGATTACGTTTATTGATTTGCATATGTTGAACCAGCCTTGCATCCCAGGGATGAAGCCCACTTGATCATGGTGGATAAGCTTTTTGATGTGCTGCTGGATTCGGTTTGTCAGTATTTTATTGAGGATTTTTGCATCGATGTTCATCAGGGATATTGGTCTAAAATTCTCTTTTTTTGTTGTGTATCTGCCAGGTTTTGGTATCAGGATGATGTTGGCCTCATAAAATGAGGTAGGGAGGATTCCCTCTTTTTCTATTGATGGGAATAGTTTCAGAAGGAATGGTACCAGCTCCTCCTTGTACCTCTGGTAGAATTTGGCTGTGAATCCGTCTGGTCCTGGACTTTTTTTGGTTGGTAGGCTATTAATTATTGCCTCAATTTCAGAGCCTGCTATTGGTCTATTCAGGGATTCAACTTCTTTCTGGTTTAGTCTTGGGAGAGTGTAAGTGTCCAGGAAATTATCCATTTCTTCTAGGTTTTCTAGTTTATTTGCGTAGAGGTGTTTATAGTATTCTCTGATGGTAGTTTGTATTTCTGTGGGGTCAGTGGTGATATCCCCTTTATCATTTTTTATTGCATCTATTTGATTCTTCTGTCTTTTCTTCTTTATTAGTCTTGCTAGCGGTCTATCAATTTTGTTGATCTTTTCAAAAAACCAGCTCCTGGATTCATTGATTTTTTGGAGGGTTTTTTGTGTCTCTATCTCCTTCAGTCCTGCTCTGATCTTAGTTATTTCTTGCCTTCTGCTAGCTTTTGAATGTGTTTTCTCTTGCTTCTCTAGTTCTTTTAATTGTGATGTTAGGGTGTCGATTTTAGATCTTTCCAGCTTTCTCTTGTGGGCATTTAGTGCTATAAATTTCCCTCTACACACTGCTTTAAATGTGTCCCAGAGATTCTGGTATGTTGTATCTTTGTTCTCATTGGTTTCAGAGAACATCTTTAATTCTGCCTTCATTTCGTTATGTACCCAGTAGTCGTTCAGGAGCAGGTTGTTCAGTTTCCATGTAGTTGAGCGGTTTTGATTGAGTTTCTTAGTCCTGCGTTCTAGTTTGATTGCACTGTGGTCTGAGAGAGAGTTTGTTATAATTTCTGTTCTTTTACATTTGCTGAGGAGTGCTTTACTTCCAACTATGTGGTCAATTTTGGAATAAGTGTGATGTGGTGCTGAGAAGAATGTACATTCTGTTGATTTGGGGTGGAGAGTTCTGTAGATGTCTATTAGGTCCGCTTGGTGTAGAGTTGAGTTCAATTCCTGGATATCCTTGTTAACTTTCTGTCTTGTTGATCTGTCTAATGTTAACAGTGGAGTGTTGAAGTCTCCCATTATTATGGGAGTCTAAGTCGTCTCTTTGTAAGTATGGAAGTCTAAGTCTCTTTGTAAGTCTCTAAGGACTTGCTTTATGAATCTGAGTGCTCCTGTATTTGGTGCATATATATTTAGTATAGTTAGCTCTTCTTGTTGAATTGATCCCTTTACTGTTATGTAATGGCCTCCTTTGTCTCTTTTGATCTTTGATGGTTAAAGTCTGTTTTATCAGAGACTAGGATCACAACCCCTGCTTTTTTTTGTTCTCCATTTGCTTGGTAGATCTTCCTCCATCCCTTTATTTTGAGCCTATATGTATCTCTGCACGTGAGATGGGTCTCCTGAATACAGCAAACTGATGGGTCTTGACTCTTTATCCAATTTGCCAGTCTGTGTCTTTTAATTGGACCATTTAGTCCATTTACATTTAAGGTTAATATTGTTATGTGTGAACTTGATCCTGTCATTGTGATATTAGCTGGTTATTTTGCTCATTAGTTGATGTAGTTTTTTCCTAGCATCGATGGTCTTTACATTTTGAAATGTTTTTGCAATGGCTGATACCAGTTGTTCCTTTCCATGTTTAGTGCTTCCTTCAGGAGCTCTTATAGGGCAGGCCTGGTGGTGACAAAATCTCTAAGCATTTGCTTGTCTGAAAGGATTTCATTTCTCCTTCACTTGTGAAACTTAGTTTGGCTGGATATGAAATTCTGGGTTGAAAATTCTTTTCTTTAAGAATGTTGACTATTGGCCCCCACTCTCTTCTGGCTTGGAGAGTTTCTGCCGAGAGATCTGTTGTTAGTCTGATGGGCTTCCTTTTGTGGGTAACCTGACCTTTCTCTCTGGCTGCCCTTAACGTTTTTTCCTTCATTTCAACTTTGGTGAATCTGACAATTATGTGTCTTGGAGTTGCTCTTCTTGAGGAGTAGCTTTGTGGCATTCTCTGTATTTCCTGAATTTAAATGTTGGCCTGCCTTACTAGGTTGGGGAAGTTCTCCTGGATGATATCCTGAAGAGTGTTTTCCAACTTGGTTCCATTTTCCCCCTCACTTTCAGGCACACCAGTCAGACATAGATTTGGTCTTTTCACATAATCCCATATTTCTTGGAGGCTTTGTTCATTTCTTTTTCCTCTTTTTTCTCTAGACTTCTCTTCTCGCTTCGTTTCATTCATTTGATCTTCAATCATTGATACTCTTTCTTCCAGTTGATCGAGCTTGTGCATTTGTCACGTATTTCTCGTGTCATGGTTTTGATCTCTGTCAGTTCATTTATGGCCTTCTCTGCATTGATTATTCTAGTTATCTATTCTTCCATTCTTTTTTCAAGATTTTTAGTTTCTTTGTGCTGGTTATGTAATTCCTCCTTTAGCTCTGAGAAGTTTGATCGACTGAAGCCTTCTCCTCTCAACTCGTCAAAGTCATTCTCTGTCCAGCTTTGATCTGTTGCTGGCGATGAGCTGTGTTCCTTTGGAGGGGGAGATGCGCTCTGATTTTTTGAATTTCCAGCTTTTCTGCCCTGCTTTTTTCCCATCTTTGTGGTTTTATCTGCCTTTGGTCTTTGATGACGGTGACGAACTGATGGGGTTTTGGTGTGGGTGTCCTTTCTGTTTGTTAGTTTTTCTTCTAACAGTCAGGGCCCTCAGCTGTAGGTCTCTTGGAGATTGCTTGAGGTCCACTCCAGACCCTGTTTGCCTGGGTATCAGGTGCAGAGGCTGCAGAAGATAGAATATTGCTGAACAGCGAGTGTTGCTGTCTGATTCTTGCTCTGGAAGCTTCGTCTCAGGGGTGTACCCCACTGTGTGAGGTGTGAGGTGTCAGTCTGCACCTAGTGGGGGATGTCTCCCAGTTAGGCTACTCAGGGGTCAGGGACCCACTTGAGCAGGCAGTCTGTCCATTCTCAGATCTCAACCTCCATGCTGGGAGATCCACTGTTCTCTTCAAAGCTGTCAGACAGGATCATTTACCTCTGCCGAGGTTTCTGCTGCTTTCTGTTTAGCTGTGCCCTGTCCCCAGAGATGGAGTCTACAGAGACAGGCAGGCCCCCTTGAGCTGCAGTGGGCTCTACCCAGTTCGAGCTTCCTGGTGGCTTTGTTTACCTACTTAAGCCTCAGCAATGGCGGGTGCCTCTCCCCCAGCCTCGCTGCTGCCTTGCAGTTAGATCTGACTGCTGTGCTAGCAACAAGGGAGGCTTCGTGGGTGTGGGACCCTCCCGTCCAGGTGTGGGATATAATCTCCTGGTGTGCTGTTTGCTAAGACTCTTGGTAAAGCACAGTATTAGGGTGGGAGTTCCCCGATTTCCCATGTGTTGTGTGTCTCAGTTTCCCTTGGCTAGGAAAAGAGATTCCCTTCCCCCTTGCGTTTCCCAGGTGAGGCTCACCCTGCTTCAGCTCTCACTGGTCCGGCACTCCCTGGTGAGATGAACCCAGTACCTCAGTTGAAAATGCAGAAATCACCTGTCCTCTGTGTCGCTCACGCAGGGGGCTGGAGGCTAGAGCTGCTCCTATTCGGCCATCTTCAATAGTTCACAGATTTGTGCTTTTTAAGGCTATTTTCTGGATCTGGTAGGCATACCTCACTGTTTTTTTATTCTTTTTTCTTTTGTCTTCTCTGAGTATTTTCAAAGAGTCTGTTGAGCTCACTAATTCTTCTGCTTGATCCTTTCTGCTCTCAAGAGACTGATGCATTCTTTAGTATATCAATTATATTTTTCAGCTCTAGAATTTCTGCTTGATTCTTGATTATTTCAATCTCTTTGTTAAATTTATCTGATAGAATTCTGAATTCCTTCTCTATATTATCTTGAATTTCTTTGAGTTTCCTCCAAATAGCTGTTTTGAATTCTCTGTCTGAAAGGTCATACATCTCTGTTTCTCCAGGATTGGTCCCTGGTGCCTTATTTAGTTCATTTGGTGAGGTCATGTTTTCCTGGATCATGTTGACACTCTTAAATGTCTTTGGTGATTTACTATAGTCATCATAATATGGGCTTATTTGTGCTTGTCCTTCTTGGGAAGGCTTTCCAGGTATTTGAAGGGACTTGGACCCCAAGCCCAATAATGCTGTGATTTTTGCAAACTTGTATGCACACCACCTTGGTTGTCTTAGGTAAGATCTGGAAGAATTCTCTGGATTACCAGCCGGAGACTCTTGTTCTTTTCCCTTACTTTCTCCCAAACATGTGGAATCTCTCTCTGTTCTGAGCCATCTGAAACTGAGGGTGTGGTGATACAAGCCCCCCTGTGGCCCCCACCACTGGTGCTGTGCTGTGTCAGACCTGAAGCCAACACAGCACTGGGCAAACTTCCCTTCAGGGTGGCAAGTTTCCCCAGGCCCTGGGCGTGTCCAGAGATGCTGTCTGGGAGCCAGGGAGTGGAGTGAAGCACCTTAGCAATTTACACAATATTCTCTTCTACTGCAGCTAAGCTGGCACTCAAACCGTAGTACAAAGTCCTTCCCACGCTTCCCTCCCCTTTCAACAAGCAGAGGAGCCTCTCTGTGGCTACCACCACCAGTTCATGGGGGTTTCTGCCAGGCCACTGACAATATTTGCTTAAAGCCCAAGGAATCTTCCCTTAGCTTGTGGTAAATGCTACCAGGCCTGGGACTCACCCTTCAGAGCAGTGGACTCCACTCTTGCCCAGAGTGGGCCCAGAAATGCTGTCCAGGAACCTAGGCCTGGACTCGGAGACCTTAAGAGCCTGCTTGTTGCTTTACCTTACTATGGCCGAGCCAGTGCCAATGGTGCAAGACAAAGTCTCTTTTACTTTTCCCTCTGCTTTTCTCAAACTTCTGTTTGAGTCTTTCACCATAGCCACTACATCTGGAAATGTGCTCCATCACCCCTGAAGCCAGGACATCTCAGGCCTTAAGGCCCATAGTGTACTAATTCAGTATTGCTGCTGGTTATTCAGGGCCAAAGGGCTCTTTAGTCAACAGGGGATGAATCTTGCCAGGACTAGTTCCTTCCCTTCAAAGCAGCAGGTTCCCTTTTGGCCCAGGGTGTGTTTAGAAATGTCAGGGAGCTAGGGTTATCAAGGGCCCAAGGGCTCTTTAGTCCAACAGGTGATGAATCCTGGCAGGACTGAGTCCTTCCCTTGAAAGCAGTTTTCCCTTTTGGCCCAGAGTGTGTTTAGAAATGTCATCTAAGAACTAGGGCCTGGAATGGAGGCCTCACAAGTCTTCCCAGTGCCCTATCCTACTGCCCAGTGCCCTATCCTGTGCCTGAGCTGGTATCCAAATATAAGACAAAATCTTCCTTACTCTTCACTCTCCTCTCCTTAAGTAGAAAGAAGGAGACATTTTTATTGCTGTGAACTGCACTGCCTGGGGTTAGGGGAGGGGTGGCACAAGCACTCCCTTAGCTGCGCCAGCTGGTGTCTCCCTAGGTCATGTGCCACCCTAGTTCACTGACTCTAAGCCCAGCCTAACACTAGGAGTTCCCTAAGAATTACAGCTCTTGTGTCCTAGACTGCCTTTCTAGTTTATCTAGAACTCCAGAGCACTTCAGCCAGTGGTGGCAAGGCTGGCCAAGAAACGTCAGTTCCAACAGCTGGGATGGGTGATTCCCCTCTGGCTAGAGGCTGGTCCAAATTCTGCCTCTGTGCACCAGCACTAGCTGAGCCCAGCATGGCTTTATTCTCTGCTGTGACAGGGCAGCACAGAGTTCAATGTAAGGTCCCTCAGTTGCTGTGGTCTCTGTCCCCAAAATGCACAGATTCTGTCTCTGCACCACATGGCTCCTGCCAGGGGATGGACGAGGGGTGGTATTGGTGATTTAAGACTGTCCCTCCTGCCCTCCTCAATACCTCTTTCAGTGATGTGAAGTTAAAACCAGTTACTGTGATTGCTCACCTGAGTTTTTGTTCTTGTGATAGTGCTATTCTATGTGTAGATAGTTGTTAAAATTTGGTGTTTAGGGGACGGGGGGGGGGGACAAATGGTGTAGGCTTCTGTTCTGCCATCTTGCTCTGCCCTCTTTGGTTACCGATATTTGTTTTAATGTGCACTTTTCTATCTGCTGTTAATGTTAAGCATTCTCCATTTACTTAGCTATTTGGTTTTCTACTTCTATGAATCAGTATTTCATATCCCTGGACAGTTTTAATATCTTCTTTTATTATTACCTATGTTAACTTTATCTGTTATAGACATTTTTAAGAGAAAAATCTTAATTTTTTAAATCTTTTATTTTATTTTGGGTTCAAGGGCTGATATGGTTTGGCTGTGTCCCCACTCAAATCTCATCTTGAATTGTAATCCCCATAATCCCCACCCAGTGGGAAGTCATTGGATCATGGGTGGCAGTTCCCCCCATGTTGTTCTCATGATAGTGAGTTCTCATTAGATCTGATGGTTTTATAAGTGTTTGGCAAGTTTCTTCTTCATTCGTTCTCTCGCCTGCCACCTTGTGAAGAAGGTGCCTGCCTCCCCCTCACTTTCTGCCATGATTGTAAGTTTCCTGAGGCCTCCTCAGCCATGTAGAACTATGAGTCAATTAAACCTATTCTCTTTATAAATTACTCAGTCTCAGGCAGTTCTTATAGCAATGTGAGAATGGACTAACATGGGGTACATGTACAAGTTCATTACATAGGTAAATTGCATGTCATGGGGGTTTGATGTACAGATTATCTCATCACCCAGGTAAGAACAGGAATAGTACTGGACAGGTAGTTCTTCAGTCCTCACCCACCCTTTACCCACCCTCCACCCTTAAGTAGATCGTGGTGCCTGTTTTTCTTTTCTTTGTGTTAATATGTACTTGATGTTTAGCGCCCACTTGTAAGTGAGAACATTCAGTACTTGGTTTTCTATTCTTGTGTTAATTTGCTTAGGATAATGGTCTCCAGCTCATCCATGTTTCTGCAAAGGACATGATTTCATTCTTTTTTTATGGCTACATAGTATTCCATGGTGTATACGTACCACACCAAAATATGTACATTTTCTTCATCCAGTCTACCATTGATTGGCATTTAGGTTGATTCCATGTCTTTGTTATTGTGAACAGTGCTGCGGTGAACATACATGCGCATATATCTTTGTAGTAGATTGATTTATATCCCTTTGAGTATATACCCAATAATGGTATTGCTGGATCGAATAGTAATTATGTTTTTAAGTTCTTTCAGAAGTTGCAAAACTGCTTTCCATAATGGCTGAACTAATTTATATATCC
This sequence comes from Macaca fascicularis, assembly GCF_037993035.2. NCBI lineage: Eukaryota > Metazoa > Chordata > Mammalia > Primates > Cercopithecidae > Macaca > Macaca fascicularis. The sequence continues at coordinate 73,753,902 of NC_088388.1, read as the reverse complement.
ACCAGCAGTGTATAAAGTCTTCCCTTTTCGCCACAACTTTGCCAGCATCTGTTGTTTTCTTGACATTTTCATAATAGTCATTCTGACTGGCGTACATGATATTAATATCTCATTATAGTTTTGGTTTGCATTTCTCTAATGATGTTAGAGCATTTTTTCATATGCTTGTTGGCAGGATGTATGTCTTCTTTTGAAAAGTATCTGTTCATGTCCTTTGGCTACTTTTTAATGGGGTTGTTTTTTGCTTATAAATTTAAGTACCTTATAGATTCTGGCCATAGACTTTTGTCGGATGCATAGTTTGAAAATATTTTCTCCAATTCTGTACTTTATCTGTTTGCTCTGTTGATAGTTTCGTTTGCTCTGCAGAAGCCCTTTAGTTTAATTGGGTCTCATTTGTTAATTATTGTTTCTGTCACATTTGCTTTTGGCATCTTTGTCATGGACTCTTTGCCCAGTAGTGTATTTCCTAAGCTATCTTCCAGAGTTTTTATAATTTTGGGTTTTACATTTAAGTCTTTAATGCATCTTGAGTTTGTTTTTGTAGATGGTGTAAGGAAGGGGTTCAGTTTCAGTCTTCTGCATATGGCTGGCCAGTTATCTCAGCATCGATTGAATAGGGAATCTTTTCCTGTTGTCTGTTTTCATCAATTTTGTCAAAGATCAGATGATTGTAGGTGTGTGGCATTATTTCTGGCCTCTATAACCTGTCCCATTGGTCTATGTGTCTGTTCTTGTACCAGTACCATGCTCTTTTGGTTACTGTGGCCTTGAAGTATAGTTTTAAGTTGGGTAACATAATGCCTCCAACTCTGTTCTCTTTGCTTAGGACTTCCTTGGCTATTCAGGCTTTTTTTAAAGGTTCTATTTGAATTTTAAAGTACTTTCTTTCTAATTTGGTGAAGAATGGCATTGGTAGTTTGATAGGAATAGCATTGAATCTATAAATTGCTTTAGGCAGTATGGCCATTTAAACAGTATTGATTCCTCCTATCATAAGCATGGAATGTTTTTCCATTTTTTTTGTGTCATTTCTGATTTTTTTTTAAGCTGTGTTTTGTAACTCTTGTTGTAGAGATCTTTCACCTTCCTGATAGCTGTATTCCTAGGTACATTATTTTTTTTGTGGCTGTTGTGGACAGGATTGTGTTCTTGATTTGGCTTTCAGCTTGGAGGTGGTTGGTGTATAAAAATGCTATTGATTTTTGTACATTGATTTTGTATACTGAAACTTTGCTGAAGTTGTTTATCAGATCTAGGAGCTTTGGCGCAGAGACTGTGGGGTTTCCTAGGTATGGAATCACATTGTCTGCAGAGATAGTCTGACTTCCTCTCTTCCTATGTTGAGGCCTCTCATTTCTTTCTCCTGCGTGATTGCTCTGGCTAGGACTTGCAGTACTATATTGAACAGGAGTGGTGAGAGTAGGCATCCTGTCTTGTTCCAGTTCTCAAGGGGAATGCTTCCAGCTTTTGCCCATTCAGCATGATGTTGGCAATGGGTTTCTCATAGACGGCTCTTATTATTTTGAGGTTTATTCGTTAAATGCCTAGTTTGTTGAGAGTTTGAAACATGAATGATGTTAAATTTTATGAAAAGCCTTTTCTGCATCTATTAAGATGATCATGTGGTTTTTGTTTTTTGTTCTGTTTATGTGATAAATCACATTTATTGATTTGCATATGTTGAACCAACCTTGCATCCCAGGAATAAAGCCTACATGATCATGGTGGTTAAGCTTTTTGATGTGCTGCTGGATTTGATTTGCCAGTATTTTTTTGAGGATTTTTGCATCTATGTTCATCAACGATATTGGCCTGAAGTTTTTTTGTTGTTATTGTGTTTCTGGTGGGTTTTGGTATTAGGATGATGCTGGCCTCAAAGAATGAATTAGGGAGGAGTCCTTCCTCGTCAATTTTTGGAATAGTTTCAATAGGAATGGTACCTGTTCTTTATACACCTGGTAGAGTTGGGCTATGACTCTGTCTCATCCTGGGCTTGTTATTGGTTGGCAGGCGTTTTGTTACTGTTTCAGTTTCAGAACTTGTTGTTGGTCTATTCAGGGATTCAGTTTCTTCCTAGTTCAGTCTTGGGTGGTTGTATGTGTCCATGAATTTATCCATTTCTTCTAGGTTTTATACCTCATATGTTCGTAGTAGTCTCTGATGTTTTTTTGTAATTCTGTGGGGTCAGTGGTAACATCCCCTTTGTCATATCGAATTGTTTTTCTTTTTATCTTCTCTCTTTTTCCTTTATTAATCTAACTAGCAGTCTCTATCTTATTAACTTTTTCAAAAAAGCAACTCCTGTATTTGTTGATCTTTTTTCTTTTCTTTGAGACAGGGTCTCACTCTGTCACCCAGGCTGGAGTGCAGTTGCATGATCTCAGCTCACAGCAGCCTCAACCTCCCAGACTCAAGCAATCCTCCCACCTCAGCCTCCCAAGTAGCTGGAACTATAGGTGCACATCATCATACTCAGCTAATTTTTTGATCTTTTCTAGAGACAAGGTCTCACTGTGTTGCCCAGGCTGGTCTCAAACTCCTGAGCTCAAGAAACCATCCCACCTCAGCCTCCCAGATTGCTGGGATTACAGGCATGAGCCACCATATCCAGGCTGTGGATCTTCTGAATAGTTTTTTGCATCTAAATTTTCTTCAGTTCAGCTGTGATTTTGGTTATTTCTTGTCTTTTGCTTGCTTTGGGGTTGGTTTCCTCTTGTCACTTTAGTTTCTCTAGTTGTGATATTAGGTTATTAATTTCAGATCTCTCTAACTTTTTGATGTGGGTATTTAATGCTATAAAATTCCCTCTTAGCACTACCTTAACTGTGTCCCAGAGATTCTGGTATTGAAGCAGCCTTGTTGTCTAGGGTGATACGTGAGGTTCATTGTCTCATGGCCGAGGAAATAAAGGATATGGACACACAAAGAGTGAGTTTAAGAGTGAAAGTTTAATAGGTGAAAGAAAGAGAATAGCTCTCTGCTAGAGAGAGGGGTCCTGGAGAAATAAGTTGCTGGATCTGCAGTGAAATGCAGGGGTTTTTATAGGTGCCTGGTGAGAAGGCAGTTTCTGATTTACATAGGGTACAAAAGATTGATTAGACCAGGTGTGCCATTTGCATAGGACACTAAAATCTGGTTAGGAATAGCTGTGCCATTTGCATAGGGTATGAAAAGCTGGTCACCCCTACCCAAATCTTTTGTTATGCAGATGGGTCCTCTGCCTGGCCTGTGATACACTGCCCATTCCTTTACTGTACATGTTGTAACAACAAAAAAAGGGAAGATGGAGCCTCTATGTTGGACATGCCTGGTCCACAGGTAGCCCTTTTTATTGGCACAGCTGCTGACATTCCCCTGTCCAAGATTCCAGCTCTCTTATCTATGTTTGCAGCTTGATTTTTCAGGCTTCTCTTTGTTGGAGAAAACTTTTTTTTTTTTTTTTTTTTTTTTAAGACAGAGTCATGCTTTGTCACCCAGGATGGAATGCAGTGGCACAATCTTGGCTCGCTGCAACCTCCACCTCCTGGGTTCAAGTGATTCTCCTGCCTCAGCCCCCTGAGTAGCTGGAATTACAGGTGTGCCCCAACACACCCAGCTAATTTTTGTATTTTTAGTAAAGATGGGGTTTCACCATGTTGGCCCAGGCTGGTCTCAAACTCCTGACCTCAAGTGATCTGCCTGCCTCAGCCTCCCAAAGTGCTGGGATTACAGGCATAAACCACCATGCCTGGCTGGAAAAAAATAATTTCTTGTACGGCCTTTTGTTAAAAGGGAAGCTCTACTGAGGACTCTTTTACCCTCACAATCTGCCTAAATAATTTCTTTCTACCTCCAGTATCATATTTACCCCCTGAGGAGTGGAAATGCTAACAGCTGTTAGGGGTATTGGAGGACAACTCTTTCTGGCTACTTCCTGCTAAAGACGGGCATCATGTGGGTAACAGCAGCAAAGGCTCCTTCTGGAGTTGATCTAAGGGTTCTTGGAAGAAAGGCATGTCCATGTGTGGTTCCATCTGCAGCACCATTTGGAGTTTAATAGCTTTTAGGCAAGAAGAGATACATTTTACAAGAAGGTTTAGAATATAGAGTTTGAATATGAATATTAAGAATCCCATTATTAGTGGGGGTACTATAGGCTACAACCAAGACAGTAGGGTTTACTACCTGATAGTCATTTTGATGGGTTGTAATACTAGTTGCCTCCATCAGATGTCGCTGTACTTTACCAGAAGCGTAATATAAAAGCAACATTTTTCTTTGAAAAAAAAATATATATTCCCCCTTGACTTGGCATTAGAAGATAATTTTAGGCCTGGGCTATCTTTTATGACTTGTGATGTGATTGGGAGGAACACATTATTGGGTGGCTAGAATAACTTTAGTGTTAACCTTGGCTAAATCTTTCCTGTAATTATTAATCCTGTTATAAAGATTATAATTTGGCAGAATATTACAGAAATTAGAATTTTCCATCCAGAATTCTACATTGCAGGTGCCACAGTATACAGTCCTACTGCAAATAGCAGAGAAAGTGTAACAATTTCCACAAGGGTGGTGTAGTAGATAATTTCCATCTAAAATTTTACCTAACAAGATACAGAATTTCCCTTTGGGAGTCTATGAAGTTACAAGTGTAATCTCACAGATAATAAAAATCTTCCCACAAGTATGCATCAAAAAGTTCTAGTATCTGACAGTGAATCTCGAGAGGTAAAGTAGAAATAACTGAAAGTATCTAATAAGGTAGGACTGAGTAGGATGAATAGCCCTTACTCATTTACTTATCTTTTATGATTTTCAGCTTAAGATCTCCTATTTCTTCACATTGATATCCAGCACATTCCTCTGGGCTCTCTGGGGTTGCTCTCTCAGGTTCCAGGCTTTGACTTGAGTGATGGATGCATCCAGGAGTTGATTCCTATAACATTTTTTTGCTGAGGGGTTGAAAGAACAGTGTAGGGCCCCTCCTAACTTGGGCTTAGGTAGGGAGACAGAGGGCAGAGTCTTTATTAATACCACATCTCCTGAGTTAAATAATGATGGTCCTATTTTGGGGGGTTGGGCTTCTGCTTACTTCTGGAAGTAAGCTAGGGAGGTTACATGCTTAACCAATTTAGAGGTCTCTTGGTCTAATAGAAAATCATTTGTAAGGAAAGGTTGTTAATACAGCATTTCAAACAGGGTCAGACTTAACTTTGAAGGGGTATTTCTTACCCACAGTAAAGCCATGGGAAGAAGAGTGACCCAAGGAAGATGAGTTTCTTGGGACAGTTTTCTGAGATGTCTTTTGATAATATTGTTTGTCTTCTCTACCTTTCTTGAGGACTGGGGTCTCCAAGCACAGTGGAGATGATACTGTATGCCTAGTGCCTTTGAGACCCCTTGTGTGACAGCTGTCTTAAGCAAGGGGCCATTGTCACCTTGAAGGTACTTAGGTAGACTAAAGTGGGGAGTTATTTCATTAACTAACACTTTTGTTACCTCGGAGGCCTTTTCTGTACAGCATGGAAATGCTTCTATACAGTTAGTGAAAGTATCTACCCATACCAGGAGGTATTGGATGTCCTTCTTCTTTGGCATGTGGGTGAAGTCTATCTGCCAATCCTTCCCTGGATGGCTTCCCATTCTTTGGGTTTGAGGAGGAAGGAGATGCCTGTTAAGGGGAGTATTATAATTTTGAAACACAGTTTCACTCTGTCGCTCTGGCTGGAGTGCAGTGGTGCGATCTCAGCTCACTGCAACCTCCACCTCCTGAGTTCAAGCAATTCTCATGCCTCAGCCTCCCAAGTAACTGGGATTACAGGCGTGCACCACTACACCCGGTTAACTTTTTTGTATTTTTAGTAGAGTTGGGGTTTTGCAGTGTTGGTCAGGCTGGTCTTGAACTGCTGACGTCAAGTGATCCACCCACCAAAGTGCTGGGATTACAGGTGTGAGCCACCGTGCCCGACCAAGGGGATTATTTTTAAGACAGACTTCACAAGCACTAACAAGCTGCTTGACTGTTTTTAATAAGTTATCTCCTGAAAAATCTCTGGGCACACGATAAGTTTTATCCTTTCCCAAGTGAAAAGCCTGGTGAAGGATCTTAAGGACTTTACACTGGCGGGAGGCTGGCAAGTGGAGTTTGCCATCCTCTGACTGTAGCCATCCTGAGAGCTGAAAAGTATACCCTTGAGAAGTGGCCCATTCTGCTTCTGCAGGGGAGTACTGAGGCTTAATTTCTCTTATGGAGCCTTCCCAGATTAGAGGGGCTTCAAGTGCATTGAGGCCCTGAGGCTGACTTGCTGCTGACTTGGCTGCCTGATCAGCTAACTTGTTTCCTTAGGCTACTTCATCTGCTCCCTTCTGATGTCCCTTACAATGCATCACTGCTACCTCTTGTGGAAGGAAAACCGAGGATAATAACTTGTTAATTTCCTGATGCTATTTTATAGCTTATCTTTAGTAGTAAGAAAGTGTCTTTCCTCCCAAATGGCAGCATGAGCATAAAGAACTAAGAGAGCATACTTGGAGTCTGTGTAAATGTTAGCTACCTTTCCCTTGCTTCATTCAAGTGTTCTTGTAAGAGCTGTCAGTTCAGCTAGTTGAATGCTTGTGCCTGGGGAGAGGGGTGCACTTTCAATGTCATTCATAGTGTACATTGCATATACCACCTTGTAGACTCCTCGCTTCACAAAGGAACTTCCATTTGTGAAGAGGGTCCAGTCTGGATTTTCCAGGGGAGTTTCCCTGAGAGCTTCCCTGGCTGCATAGGTCTGTACCACAACTTGTTCAGTCATGTTCAGGTTTCCCAGTTTCCTTGGGGAGGAAAGTGGCTGAGTTTAGGCAAGAGCAAGTTTTTAACTGGATTGTAGACCCTTCTAATATCAGAGCCTGATATTTAAGGAGTCAGCTTTCTGTTAGCCAAGGGCATCCCGTAGAGGACAGCAATCCTGCTACATTATGTGGGTTATAAACAGTTAAGCCATTTCCCAGGGTTAATTTAGTGGCCTCTGGTACCAGTAGGGCCACTGTGGCAGTGGCTCAGAGGCATGATGGCCATTCTTTAGCCACCAAATCAGGTTCCTTACTTAGGGAGCCCACTGGCTGTTGAGCTGGTCCTTGGGCTTGAGTTAAAACTCCCAGGGCCATTGTCTTCCTTTCTGATACATAAAGATTGAAGACCTTCCCTATGCGAAGGCTGAGGACTGGTACCCTAAGTAAGGCTTGTTTTAACTGATTAAAGGCCTTTTGAGCTTCAGGTTCTCAGGTTAGAAAATGAGTTTTAGCCACTTGAGTTTCTTTTTTTTTGGGACGGAGTCTTGCTCCGTCACCCAGGCTGGAGCGCAGTGGTGTGATCTCGGCTCACTGCAACCTCTACCTCCTGGGTTCATGTGATTCTCCTGCCTCAGCCTCCCGGGTAGCTGGGAATACCGGCATGCACCACCATGCCCAGCTAATTTTTGTATTTTTAGTAGAGACAGGGTTTCACCATGTTGGCCAGAATGGTCTTGATCTCTTGACTTCATGATCCGCCCAACTCGGCCTCCCAAAGTGTTGGGATTACAGGCGTGAGCCACTGTGCCTAGCCTTGAGTTTCTTTTATGAGGTGATATAAGGGGTAAACTACCTCACCATACCAAGATGAGTTTGCAGAATCTTGTAATGTCCCCAAATCCTCTTAGTTGCTTCAAGGTTTTAGGGAGGGGGAAGGAGGATATTGGCTTAATCCTTTCTTCCCCTAATGCTCTGGTCCCTTCAGACAACACTACACCCAGTACTTCACTGAGGTTTGGCAAAGGTTGACCTTAGATTTTGAAACCTTATATCCTCTGTTGGCTAAGAAATTAAGAAGAGCTTCACTGCCTTCCTGAGATGCTTCCTCAGTTGGGGCACAAAGCAGTATGTCATCTACATATTGCAAGACCCTGACCTGAGGATGGGAAAACTCAGAGAGGTCCTTTGACAGTGCCTGTCCAAACAAGTGGGGACTGTCTCAAAATCCCTGAGGCAGCACTGTCCATGTTAAGTGGACATCTGGCCAGAGGGATCTTTGAAGGCAAACAGGTATTGAGAATCAGGATGTAACGCTATATAGAAAAAGGCATCCTTTAGATCTAGGACTATGAACCATTTAGTTCCCTCAGATATTTGGGTTAGCAAAGTATAGGGATTAGGGACCACTGGATGAGTTGGAACTATGGCCTTATTAATGATGTGGAGGATCTGATCTAGTCTCCATTCTCCACTGGATTTTTGCACTCCTAATATTGGGGTGTTGCAGGGGCTGCTACAGGGTTTGAGGAGGCCCTGCATTTTCAGGTTATTAATAATGGCTTCTAACCCCTTCCTAGCTTTGGCTTTAGGGGATATTGTCTCTGGTTAGGAAAAGAAGTGGGATCCTTAAGGTGGATCTGGACTGGCCTATTCTTCCTTGAGTTGCTCACACTTCTGGATTAATAATAGCTTCCACCAGGGGGAGACAACGAGTTTCTCTTGGAGCTATAAGGATACTGGCCCCCATGCAAGCTAAAATGTCTCTGCCTAATAAAGGAGTGGGACTTTCAGGCATGAGTAAGAAGGCATGTGTAAATAATAAGTCCTCCCAACTACAACTAAGGGGTTGAGAAAAATATCAGGTTAGAATTTTTCCTGAGATGCCCATCATGGTCATGCTATGGGAAAAGGGGAGGCCTGGATTAGGGAGAGATACTGGTTCCAATGTCTAGAATAAGGTCCACCTTCCTTCCTTCCTTCAATTTTCAGAATCACCTGGGGCTCCTGTGCAATAATGACAGTTTGAGCTGCTGGAGCCAGGGGTCTGAACCCCAGGACCCATCAGTCCTGTTGGACCATCTGTGAGACTGGTTCTGAACCCAGTAACCTCTGTCTCCAGGGGCAGTCTGATCTCCAGTGGTCCCAACCACTGGCTGGACATGCTTGAGGTGGCTTCTGCTTGCTGCCTGGGCACTCCTTCTTAAAGTACCCTGACTTGCCACACTGGTAGCAACTAATGGATGCACCTTGGGGATCCTGGACTTGCAAGTTTGCAAAGCAGCTACTAGAGCCTCTGGCCTTCTCTTGTGTTTCCTCTCTCCAGGGCCTCCTTCCAGTCCCTATTATGAAAGACCAAGGTAACCACCCTCAAGAGGTTTTTCAAGGTGCTATCTGGTCCTATAGCTTGCTTCTACAGTTTCCTTCTAATATTGGGAGCTGCCTGTGTAATAAACTTCTCCTTTAGGGTGAGCTGTCCCTTGACTGAATAGGGGATAAGGAGGTGTGTTTTATTAGTGCTTCTCTCAGCCTTTCCATAAAGGCTGCAGGGTTCTTATCTGGCTTTTGGTTTATCTTGGCCAGTTTAGAGTAATTAAGAGGTTTGGCTCTCCTAGTTCTTTGTAGGCCCTCCAATATGCACATTAATAAGTGTTTCCTTTTCCATTCATCTGTGAAGTTATCGGGGTTCCAAATCAGGGTTGTCAAGAGGTACTGCCTCTCTTCCCTACTCGGAATGATAGTTCCCCACTGGGAATGATGGTTCCGCTATCTCTTCACCTTCCCTATTTTCTCTTTTCCTTTTTGGCCTACTATAAGAGACATATTGCTTGTCTCCAAATTTCTCTGATGCTTGCAGAGCTGCCTGTTTTTCAGCTGCAGTTAGGGTTTGGCTTAGGAGCAGCATAACATCCCTCCATGAGAGGTCAAACACCTGAGTTAAATTTTGGAAAGCTATATACCGATTGGAGTCATCAGAAAATCAGCCTAAGTATCCCTTTATTTGCCTAAGGTCATGCAATGAGACGGGAACTTGAACCCTAGTGGCATCACCTCCATTGGTCATTTCCTATAGGAGTAAGAGTGAAGCTGGGGGAGTGGGGAATTTTGGAGATGGTGGAAATAGAGGAGCTGATGGCACAGTTAGAGGGGGCCCCAAATAAGGGTGACAGGAAGAGCCGGGACACTCAATAGCTGCCTGAAGTTGCTTTTTTAGTTTTGGGGAATCATTATCTTTTGGATTGCCTGATATGACTGCTAAAAGAGCTTGGTTGATTGTCCAGTGCTTGCAAAGGTCTAGTAAGAAGGCCATGCCCTTGTGCAAAAGCAAAGTTTCAGGATTAAAGGAGTCTCAGTGCTTCAGAATGCACTTGAGAGGGGTGCAGGCTAAAGATGGCTGAAAAGATAGGGGAGACAAGGAGTCCCTTATTCCCCTCCTTCCTTTGGAATGGCCCAAGGTAGAGAGGAAGACAATGGGAGCATCCCCCAACTGTTTTCCCTTCTTGGTTCCCTGAGCCCCGGCATCTGTTAAAAGTGCTACTCTTGGATGCAGGCATGTCCCTCAGCCATGGATCTAAAGGAGCTAAGTGATGGATTTAGTCACATTCACCCTTGCAACTCTAATCCTCCACTGGTGATTTCCCTTTGACTTCCCAGACTTGTATGATCTACGTGGCTCCCTGATAGATGGCTCTTGGGAAAGACTATGTAACAGTTGTATTTGCAAGTCCCCTTAATGGAGAGAGTGTACTGGGTTGAGCTCTATACTGCTATTATGGCCTGGACTAAAATATTTATTATTAGGCAGTGGTTCTGGTTAACTTTAAGACATAACAACCCCTTACTATTTAAGTACCATTTTAATGGGAGGCAGAATAGGTGCCTTAAAAGAATGTAGGAACTGAATGGTGGTTTTCCTGCTGATGAGACAGTATCAAAACTAAAATTTGGTTTTGGAGGACATTTTCCTCCTCATTGTTGAGTTTTCCCATTCACAAAAGAGGCATAAAGCCTGACCTCTAATAGAGGAATACAAAAAGGGAGGAGAATTGGGAAACTAGAGTGTTTAGGCAAAGGGCTGAGAAGATACTTCATAGAGAGGATTTCTGTTCCACTAGGTGGTGCTGTAGATCTTGAAATACCATGTGATCTCCAGACCAAGGGTAGAGAGATTGATGCTCACTGTGGGGGAAAGGAAGATCCTCTATTCCTAGAAAATCACAAAAATGGCAATCCTTTGCATTATATTCCTGGTTACTATGGCATTTGCTGATCCTATCTAACAGGATTATTTCCCTGAAGTATAAAAATTTCCACAGCATTTCATACAGAGAGGGGATAGGAGACATAGCAGTCGACAGGAAAGAAGGAAAAATGCAATAGGAAAAGCTTGGAGATCCTGTTACTGATGCTCAGCAGGCAGTCAGAGTCTGAGGTTAATCCAGAAGCCTTCGGGTAACACCTGGGTGTATCCCTGGCCAGGAACTATCAGTTGCCTCTGGACCTCTTCCAGCCCCACGCAATGGCTAGGCTCTCCGTGAAAGGAAACGGGTTTGAAACAGAGTCAACATTCCCAGCACCCTGAGGGTACTGACGGATTCATTAAGTTCTCCCCAGCAAGCCTGTCATCTGAGTCTTGAGATGGGTGGCATGCTCTAAGGGCATCTAGGTGGCCATCAGACACCAAGTGTTTTTGGTTTTATTTTAAAACGGAGGGCAGAAGGCCCCGAAATGAAAGTAAAGATATGAGGTCTTCTCCTATACTCACCCTTCCAATGAGTCTACCTTGGATCCCAGATGGGCCCCACAATGAAGTGGCCTCATTGGTGGGGGTGATACCCAAGGTTTGTTGTCTCACAGCTGAGGAAATCAAGGACATGGACACACAAAGAGTGAGCTTAAGAGTGGAAGTTTAATAGGTGAAAGATAATAGCTTTCTGCTGGAGAGGGGGATCCCACAGAAATGGCTTGTCAGATCTGTGGTTAAATGCAGGGGCTTTTATAGGTGCCTGATGAGGAGGCAGTATCTGATTTACATAGGGTGTGAAAGATTGGTTGGACCAGGTGTGCCATCTGCATAGGGTATGAAAAACTCATTACACTAGGTGTGTCATTTGCATAGGGCACAAAAAACTGGTCGTCCCCATACTGATCTTTTATTATGTAGGCAGGTCCTCTGCCTAGCCTGCACCACGTTGCCCATTCCTTTACTGTACACATAGTAACAAAAAAGGGAAGATGGAGCCTCCATGTTGGACATGCCTGGCTCCCAGGTAGCCCTTTTCTATTGGCATAACTGCTGGCATTCCCCCGTTCAAACTTCCAGCTTGCTTATCTATGTTTTCAGCTCAATTTTTCAGGCTGCTCTTTGTTAGAAAAAAATAATTTCTTGGGCTCCTTCTTGCTAAAAGGGAAGCTTTGCTGAGGACTTTGCTGAGGACCCTATCTGCCTAAATAATTTCTTTCTACCTCCTGTATCAGTATGTTGCCTCTTTGTTCTCATTAGTTTCAAAGAATATCTTGATTTCTCCCTTAATTTCATTATTTCAAAAGTCATTTAGGAGCAGGTTTATTTCGATGTAATTATATGGTTTTGAGCAATTTTCTTAGTGTTTCTATTTTATTGTGCTGTACTCCAAGAGTGTGGTTAGTATGGTTTTTAAAAAAAATTCTACTGAGAATTGTTTTATATCTGATTGTGTGGTTGACTTTAGAATATGTGCCATGTGCATCTGAGAAGAATGTATATTCTGTTGTTTGGGGGTGGAGTGTTCTGTAGATGTCGATTGGGTCCATTTGGTCAAGTGTTGAGTTCAGGTCATGAACATCTTTGTTAGTTTTCTGTCTCAATGATCTAATATTATTATTGGGGTATTGATATCCTGCACGATTATTGTGTGTTTATCGAAGTCTCTTTGTATGTCTCTAAAAGCAGCTTGCTTTTTGAATCTGGGTGCTCCTCTGTCAGATGCATACATATTTAGGATAGTTATGTCTTCTTGTTGAATTGAGCCCTTTACCATTATGTAATGTCCTTGTCTTTTTTATCTTTGTTGGTTTAATGTCTGTTTTGTCTGAGTTTAGAATAAATTCAACAACCCCTGCTTTTTTTCTGTTTTTCTATTTGCTTGGTAGATTTTTCTCCATCCCTTTACTTTGAGCCTATGGGTGTCATCACATGTGAGATGGGTCTCTTGAAGACAGCATACCATCAGGTCTTGCTTATTTATTCAACTGATCACTCTGTGCCATTTAACTCGTTTACATTCAAAGTGAATATTGATGTTAGGATTTGTTCATTATTATGCAGACTTGTTCATGTGGTTGCTTTATAGTGTTACTGGTCTATTTACTTAAGTGTGTTTTTGTAGTGGCTGGTAACAGTCTTTTCTTTCCAAGGTTAGCACTCCCTTCAAGAACTCTTTTTTTTTTTTTTTTTTTTTTTTTTTAATTCTTTGTTTTGAGACGGAGTCTCGCTCTGTCACCCAGGCTGGAGTGCAGTGGCCGGATCTTGGCTCACAGCAAGCTCCACCTCCCGGGTTCACGCCATTCTCCTGCCTTAGCCTCCCGAGTAGCTGGGACTACAGATGCCCGCCACCTCGCCCGGCTAGTTTTTTGTATTTTTTAGTAGAGATGGGGTTTCACCGTGTTAGACAGGATGGTCTCGATCTCCTGACCTTGTGATCCGCCCGTCTCGGCCTCCCAAAGTGCTGGGATTACAGGCTTGAGCCACCGCGCCCGGCCAAGAACTCTTGTAAGGCATATCTGATAGTAAGGAAATCCCTTAGCATTTGCATGTCTGAAAAGGATCTTATTTCTCCTTCACTTACAAAGCTTAGCTTGGCTGGATATGAAATTCTTGGTTGGAAATTCTTTTCTTTAAGAATGCTGAGCCTTGCACAGTGGCTTACACCTGTAATCCCAGCACTTTGGGAAGCTGAGGCAGGTGGATCATTTGAGGCCAGAAATTCAAGAGCAGCCTGGCCAATATGGTGAAATCCTGTCTCTACTAAAAATACAAAAAATTAGACAGGTGTGGTGGCACATGCTTGTAATCCCAGCTACTTGGGAGACTGAGGCATGAGAATCACTTGAACCTGGGAGGCAGAGGTTGCAATGAGCCAAGATTGCACCACTGCACTCCAGCCTGGATGATGGGAGTGAGACTGTCTCAAAAAAAAAAAAAAAAAAAAAAAAAAGAAAAAAAAAAAGAATGACTGTAGGCCCCCATTCTTTTCTGGTTTGTGCTGAAAGGTCTGCTGTTAGTTGATGGGGTTTTTTGTAGGTGACCTGCCCTTTCTCTCTAGCTTCCTTTAACATTTCTTCTATCATTTTGACCTTGAAGAATCCAATTACTATGTTTCTTGGGGATGGTCTTCTTGTGTAGTATTTCACAGGGGTTCTCTGCATTTCCTGAATTTGAATGTTGGCCTCTCTAGCAAGGTTGGGGAAATTTTCATGGATGATAACCGGAATGTGTTTTCCAAGTTGCTTGCTTTCTCTTCCTGCCTTTCGGGGATACCAGTGATTCATATTTTTGGTCTCTTTACATAATCCCATATTTCTCAGAGGTTTTGGTCATTCTTCCTTACCATTTTTTTATTTTGGTCTCACTGAGTTATTTTGAAGAGCCAGTCTTTGAGCTCTGAGAGTCTTTCCTCAGCTTGGTTGATTCTGCTGTTAACACTTGCAGTTGTATTCTGAAATTCTTGAAGTTAATTCTTCACCTGTATCAGCTCACTTTGCTTCTTTCTTAACATGGCCATTTCATCTTTCATCTCCTGTATTATTTTATTTATTCCTTAGATTCCTTGTATTGGGTTTCAATTTTCTCCTGAATGTCAGTGATCTCCATTTCCATCCATATTCTGAATTCCATTTCTGTCATTTCAACCTGTTTAAGCACCATTGCTGGAGAACTAGTGTGGTCATTTGGAGGTAAAAAGACACTCTGGCTTTTTGATTTGCCAGAGTTCTTGGCTGGTTCTTTCTCATCTGTGTGGGCTGGTAATCCTTCAGTCTTTGAAGGTGCCATCCTTTGGATGGCCCAGTGGTAGCATGGGCCAGGGTGCAGGGCCACTGGTGTCCATGCTTAATGTTCATGCTGGCAGTGGCAGTGTGGTGACAGTGGAAGTGGGTGTGCTTATGCTGGCAGTAATGGCATGGTGGGGTACGTGTACATCCACCCATTCTCCAGATTTGGAAAGTTTTCTGTTATTCTTTGAATAAGCTTTGTACCCCCTTTGTCTTTCTCATATCCCTGTTTAACTTCAGCAACCCAAATATTTTCTTTTTTGATGTTATGTCCCATAAATCCTGCAAGCTTTCTTTATTCTTTTTCATTCTTCTTCACTTTTTCTACTCTGTGTATTTCATAGTCTTTGAGCTCACTGATTCTTCTGTTTAATTCTGCTGTTGATACTCTCTATTGCCTTTTTCATTTCATGCATTATATTTTTCACTTCCAGGATTTCTTTGGATTTTTTTAAAAAATTATTTCAATCTCTTTGTTAAATTTTTCTGGTAAATTTCTGAATTGATTCTCTGTGTTTTCTTGAAGTTCACTGTGCTTCCTTAAAACATCTGTTTTGGCTAGGCATGGTAACTCATGCCTATAATCTCAGCACTTTGGGAGGCTGAGGTAGGAAGATTGCTTGAGCCCAGGAGTTCAAGACCAGCCTGGACAACAAAGTGAGAGTCCCATGTCTACAAAAAAATTTAAAAATTAGCCAGGCATGGTAGTGCATGCCTGTGGTCCCAGCTACATGGGAGGCTGAGGTGGGAGGATTGCTTGAGCCTAGGAGGTTGAGGCTGCAGTAAGCCATGTTTGTGCCACTGTACTCCAACCTGGGTGACAGAATGAGAGCCTGTCTCCAAAAAAAGCACAAAACGAAACAAAAAACAAAGAAGAAACCCCAAAAAATATTCTTTTGAATTCTTTGTCTGAGAGATCACACATCTCTATTACTTTATGGTTGATCTCTGGCATCTTATTTTGTCTGTTTGGTGACATCATATTTCTCTGAATGTTCTTGATTTTTGTAGAAGTGTGATGTCCTTGCCTTGAAATATTAGGTATTTATTTTTGCCTTTATAGTCTGGCTTTGTTTGTGCCTGTCCTTCTTCAGAGGGACTTCCAGGGATTCTAAGCAGACTGACTTATGTTTCCTGAGCCTGGGACCACTACTGGCATCTCAGCACTGAGGGATGGTCTAAACCCAGGCTTGCTGCAAGTCTTGCAAAGACTGAGAGGGTTGCAAAAGCTGTAGCCAGAGGGACTGAATTTAAGACTGGGGCATGTTGGGATCTGCTGTAGGAATGAAGCTGGTGGTCCATCTCATTGGCTTAGACAGGTGTATGTCACCTAGCAGGTCCCTGCACAAGTAGTTCCTTGACTGCAACAAGAGGGGCCAGAGCTGAGACAGCCCCCTTGGGATCTGCTGTGGGATGGAGGCTGGTGTGCTTGTCATGGTGGTTCAGACAGGCACACATGGCTCTGCACAGATGGAATAATTCCCTGATTGTAGTGAGAGGGGCTGGAACTGACCATAGGCCTCCTTAGGATCTGCTGTGGAACAGAGGCTAGAGAGCCCTGTCTTGGTTTAGGGAGGTGCACATTGCCCAGCAAGTTCCTGCACAGATAGGATAGTTCCCTGACTGCAGCAGGAGGGGACAAATTGCAGACTGGGCCTCCTCAGGATCTGCTGTGAGGTAGAGGCTGGAGAGCCCAGTCTCACTGGCTCAGAGGGGCATGTGTCTCCTAGCAAATCCCTATGCAGATGAGATAGTTACCTGATTGCAGCAGGAGGGGCCAGGGCTGACACTGCGTCCCTGTGGGATTTGCTATGGGAAGGAGCCCATCTTGTTGGCCTAGACAGGCATGTGTCTCCCAGCAGGTCTCAGCACAGACAGGATAATTCTCCACTGTAGTGACAGGGGTCAGAGCTGAGACTGGGCTCTCTCAGGATTTGCTGTAGGGTGAAGGCTAGAAAGCCCAGTCTCATTGGCTTAGAGGGGCATGTGTCTTCCAGCAAGTCCCTGCACAGTCTGGTTAGTTCTCTGATTGCAGCTGGAGGGACCAAGTCTGAGACTTGGGTCCCCTTGGAATTTGCTGTGGGACAGAGGTTGGTAAACTCATCTGGGAGCCTAAGGCTGCGAGATATGGGTGAGTCTCCCTCTGGTTCCTTGTGTAAGAGGCGGTGAGCAGGGACCTCAGCTGAGAGGGGCTGGATCAGAAAAACAGGGCAACTTTCAGGCTTACTGCCAAGACCGATGTCAGCAGGCAGACAAGCCTTTCCACCAAGGCACTAGTGTGCACTACTCCTTCTGGACCTCTCTGCAGATGGTTTTGGTTGCAGGCTTAAGGCCAAATATGGCTGTAGCCCAGGACCTTGGAAGCCTGGGCTGTTTCTAGGCTTGAACTGGGGAGCAAGCTTGGTGGATCAGCCACTGGTGTTGGTCTGTACTCTCAAAACAATCCTTCAAGGTCTTGGAATCCACCAGCGTTTCACAAACTCCTACCTGAATCTTGATGCTCCTGCAGAGAGACTTTTGACTGTGGGTGGGTGTAGAATTTTTGTGGTTGTGAGGGGACATGAGTGGGTTATCTTCTATTCCACCATCTTCTCTCTGCCTTTTTGCATTCTGAGAGTCTCTCCACTCAGTCTTCCATTTTATGAATTAGTTCTTCAACTGGGTCCATTTGTCTATCCAGCACATGTATGAGTTATTTTCATTATAAATTTACAGCTTTGTTACTAGTTTTGCTTCCACAGCAATCTGCTTTTGTTTCAGGAGTGAAACTTTGGCATTTCTCAGAGGATACTGATTATCCTATTTTGAAGTTTTTATAACTTTTGTTAAATAAACTTTTTATTCAGGTGATAATTCTTCTGTTTTTTATATTGTTAATTTTCCTCAAATAGTAAGAGATTCTTGATTGTTTAGTCTGTTTGTATAACAATGCTCAATCAGAAGCTTAAAATGCGGTAATTTCTGTGATTGTGGGGAGAGCAGGATGCGCGATCAGACAGTGTGCCAATCTTTCTAGAGTTGCTGTCGTTTTCTAGGGTTCACAGATTAGCACTCACACTTGCAACCATGGCCCATCCCCCAGGGAATTCCTACTTTGTTCATTGCACAAGGCTTTCCCAAACTCCCTTGCAGACTCTCATCACAGGAGAAGTTATTTATGCCATGTTGTTCCATCCCCTATTACTGTTTTCTTCATTGTCATGTGACTTTTCTCATTATAATATCATTAACATGTAGAAGGTATCGGTTAACTAGGGTAAAGGTGAGCAATGTCTGCACAGGATCTAGTCCCATCAGATGCTATGCTGTGTTAGGTTGAACTCAGCTGTTTATTGACTCATCTCATTCTGATGGTCCCAAGAATGAAATCACTCTGCAGCCTCCTCCTTATGACTTTGTGCTGGTTGTTCTTGGAATCTCTCCTGAATATACTGGCTCAACTCATTCTGTTTCTACTAATATAACAAATATTTCCAAATCCTCTGACAGAATGTCTTCTATATACATTTTTCTCTTCTAAGACAGTTGGTTAGCTTTCTGCTCAGTATGGACTCCCCAGTAATTCTGAGGCTCAAAAGTGCTTAGGTGTTTTAAAGTCAGATAAAAGGTCAGTGTGGCTGAAATACAGTGAATGAAGGAGAGAGTATCAAGAAATGGGATTGAAGAAGTAGGCAGGGGCCCAATCATGCAGGACTTCAGAGGACTGGATAAGCAGTTTGTATTTTATCCTTAGTGCAAAGGGACTTATTACCTGATGCATGTCACAGCCAGCTCTTCTTCCTAGTTAGCATTGGGGCCAGGGACCAATGAGGACTCCCTCTAGGAGGTGCCCTGCTGCACACAGTGGATGGCAGATCTCTATCCAGGGTGCTCTAGGCATCAGTCAATGCTGTCACCAACCTTCATTCTGTTTATCTTCTGTTTCAGAGGTTGTGTTTTCGTCTTACCCTGGATTTTCAACCTCAGAGGTAGGAACTGACTACTTTATATTTGTGTTCCTGAGTTAGAACATTAATTTTAATAGACAAAATGAAATAAATTAATGGAGCCATGAGAGTCATTTCTATAGATCACACTTAGGAAGCCCATTCATTGTATAGGTAGTTGCCAAGTACCTACCATGTACCAGGTCCTGTGCTGGCCACAGACAGACATGTCTTGACCTTACCTGCCTAGTCTAACTTTCATTGTTCTCACATGCTGTTTAGCATAATGTAATAATGGCAGCTGCCTCAAGTGATAAAATTGGCATTGAAGTGGGGCTGCTACCAGCAGCTCCGTAACTAGAGTCCCCCAAAGCTGGAAAAGTCCTTGCCAGATACACCACTATCCAGGACCTAATCCTTGATGTCACAGGCTTAGACCCTTGATTTTTGTTAGCATAGAAAATTGTTTTTTCTCTCACGGCAGATACTCATGGAGACTGGTGCATGTAAACTAAATATTGATTTATTCATTTACAATAAATAGTATATCTCTTCATTTAGCCAACCTGCATCCTTGAGAGGCAACTTAGTATACAACCTCCCCACAGATACAACTGTGTGAGAAATTCTATCAGTTAACTATAGCTGCTTACTCAAACCAACCCAGTAACAATTCATTATTTTTCACCACTCACAATTGAGTTGACAAAGTGATTCCACTGGCTTCGCCAAGGCTCACTCATGCAACTGCATTTAGCTGGCAGGGTAGCTGTCGGCTGGGCTCAAGGACACAGCTGGCATGGCTTGGCATCTTCTCTGTGGTCTTTTCCTCCTGGGCTACATTGCAGTATGGTTTCATTACAGCATCAGGGTTTCAAGAGAGCAAGGATGAATTGAAAGGTTCTAAAATTGAAATAGTGTCACTTCTCCACATTCTGTTGGTCAAAGCAAGTCAAAAGCCCAGTATTATATTGCTGTACAATTCTGACGCTGACCCTTGAGTTTGTGCAGACCCCACAAGTTAAGCACAGAGCCCACAAGTGAGGGTAGTTCCCAAAAAGATTTCGCTCACTTCAGAAGCCAGCCACAAGTTTAGGAGTCCCCAGGCTATCCACACTTTGACCAACTGGTGATAAATTCAAGAGTTTCCACAACCCACTCAGGTTCAGTAATTTTCTAGAACAACTCATAAAACTCAGCAAAGGGTTATACTTACAATCACAGTTTTACTATAATGCAGGAGTCCCCAACCTTTTTGGCTCCAGGGACCAGTTTTGTGGAAGACAATTTTTCCGTGGACTGGGGTGGGGTGGGTGGTTTCAGATGATTAAAGTGCATTACTTTTATTATGTACTTTATTTCTGTTATTATTACATTGTAATATATAATGAAATAATTATACGACTCACCACAATGTAGAATCAGTGGGAGCCTTGAGCTTGCTTTTGTGCAACCAGACGGTCCCATCTTGGGGTGATGGGAGACAGTGACAGATCATCAGGCATTAGATTCTCATAACAAGAGCACAACCTAGATCCCTCGCATGCCCAGTTCACAGTAGGGTTTGTGCTCCTGTGAGAATCTAATGCCACTGCTGATCTGACAGGAGGTGCAGCTCAGGCAGTAATGCGAGCAATGGGGAGTGGCTATAAATACAGATGATGTTTCACTCACTCACCCGCTGCTCACTTCCTGCTGTGCGGCCCAGTTCCCAATAAGCCAAGAACTGGCACTGGTTTGTGGCCCGAGGGTTGGGGACCCCAGCTGTAAATGACACGAATCAGGACTAGCCAAATGGAAAAGCATATAAGGTGAGGTTTGAGAGCTTTCTTGCCTCTCCCTGTGAAATCAGGGCATGTCTCCTTCCCAGCACACTGAATGTGCTCACCAACCAGGAAGCTCACCCACACCTCAGAGTCCAGAGTTTTTATTGGAGGCTCATTGGCCACCTGATTGAACTCAATTTCTAGTTCCTTATCCTCCCCAGGGGTCAGGCTGGTGCAAAGCCCCAACTCTCTAGTCACATGGTTAGTCTTTCTGGCATGGCCAGCCTCCATCCTGAGTCATGTCATTACCCTAAACTCAGGTGTGACTCAAGGGGTCCTGCATAACAAAGATATTCCTATCACTTAGAAAATTCCAAGGTTTTAGAAGCTCAGTGCCAGGAACCTGGGACAAAGACCAGACAAATTGTTTCTTATGTAATAGCCAGTCTAATTTCAGGAGGGTAGACACATGGTCTCCACCTCTGAATGGGAGGAGCAGCAAGGTCACACTGCAAAAGGGCATGTATGTGGGATGGAGGGGCTTGTGGCCATTATACAGTCTACCTCACAAGTCAAAGATAATTTGTAGGATTGCTCAGTGCTCAGATCAGCTCTCTGACATCTGAAAATCTAGAAAGTGAGTTGGATAGTTGAGACTTTTAGTGGCCTTTCTCTTAAAATCAGATGCATCTCCCTCTAAGACAGGGCCCTCTCTGCCCCCATCAGGGCCAGTTATGCCCTTGGGTCAGGATACTCCTCATCTTGACTCTCTGGCTTTTCCTTGTCTGTACTGCAGTCTGACTTACCCCCTTCAGTTCACACAGCCTTGCTCTAAGTAGGGAATTACATAGTGGAGGAGACTGCCTTATCAGACTGCCAGCACATTCCACTCTTGCATCTCAGAGATTGCCTTGGGATCACTGGGAGAGGCGAGTCATCTGAGTTCCCAAACACCATCACTGGTTTTTGTTTTATTCTCACCCGTGACTGACCTGTCCACTCATATGGTTTTACAGGTTGACCCAGAAGGGTACAAAATACTTGGCTCAAAGTAAGTGCCCCATAAATGTTCATTGAATGAACAAGCAAAATTTAAGTGACTTGCTCAAGATTCCATAGTGATTAATTAATTCAGCTTAAGACAGAATCTAGTTCATCTGAACCTAACCCTTAGCCCAACATCTACCCTTATAATATCCTGTGGTCCCATTGAACTCAGGAATTAGTGAGTGTAGTGAGTTATGTATAGTTAAACCAACAATGACCTTTTTCTGCTGGATCAAATATGTTGAACCTGTGGCAGTCTGGGTTGTATGAAAAGAACATGACCCTGCAAGAAGGGATCCAGATGCAGCATGCCACATTCAGCCCCCACGGGCCGGCTGAAGTCATTCAGGACTGTTGTTTCATCCCCAAATGAAGACCCTCCAACTCGAGGATGTGGGCTAGCCCATCAGAGCAGGTGTTCAAGGCTCAAGACACCTCCCTCTCCCTCTCCCCACTAGAAAAATTCCCCTTAAGGACACAAGCACCTTCCCCTTTGCCTTCTGGAGAAATTTTAGCCCAACTGTGTAGAAGGACCAATTCAGGGTAAGCTGCTGTAGGGCAGAGAGGGTGGGGACCAAGTACCTCTGATGTCTGCACCAGTGCTGTATTATCCTGTGGCCTCAGAAAACTTGAAAATGGAACTTTGGGTGCTTGAGAATTCGCTCATCATATGACCTAAGAGAACTTGGAGCCAGAATTCTGGGCTGATGGTGACATCTACCCTTATGACCCTACATGTCTCTTTTTGGCCAAGTCTCTCTAGGAAGGTCATTCATTCCACCCTGTTCCATTGAAAGGGTCTGTTGGCCCTTAGTGACCTTATTTATTATCGGGCACTTTGATTTTGACTTTTCCTTCTTTCTAAGACAACCAAGATATGTTCACTTCCTCCTATATTCGAGATCCTTCCTGTGAAGTCACTGAAGGCCAGGAACCAGACGCTGGCCCCACCCTTCCCAGAGCTGAGATACCTTAGCCTGGCCTACAACAAGGTGACTTTTTGCTCCTCTACTGTTTCCTCAGGGGCACAGATGGGAGGGTGGGATGCAAGTTGCTCTGGCCTAAAAACCTTCCATTCAATTCCCTGCATTACAGGTACATGGGCTCAGGAATTCTCAGGGTGGGGAAAGTGGAGGGAGTTCAGGCCAAGGCAGGAGTCCATCTCTTCAGTCACAGATATTTATTTAGCACTTACCATGTGTCAGGCTCTGTGGTAGGCACTAGGTATACTGCTGTGGAAAGAGACTTGGCCTCTGCCCTTTTGCAACTTATCACCTATAAGGAAGAAAGGAAGACTGATAGGGACAAATCATCACAATACGAGCATGCTTAGTGTTATGAAGAAATTCACCGTGTTATGAAGTAAATGATGGAGGGGAGGTGTCTAACCTAATACTTGGGATCAAGGAAGGTTCTCAAGAAAGTGGTGTTTAAGCTGAGATCTGAATCAGTGAGTTTAATCAGGTGAAGAGGGGTGAGTCAAGTGAGGGTAGAAATGTAGCTTAAGGGGAACAGCAGATACAAAGTCTAAGGGACAGATTTAACATATTTTTCCAATATTCATGTCCTGTTTGGTTTTCTGTAAAATCCCACTAATTGAGCCCTACTCAAGTCTGAAATGCAGGAAACTTGTAAGATACTCTGCTTACATTCCTCTACAGCAAGCAGCTGGTACAGCTAAACTCCCCAGGTGTTTTCTTCTAAGAGTTTTATTGTTTTAGCTCTTACATTTAGGTCTTTATTTCAACTTAATCTTTATATATAGTGTGAAACAGGTATCAGCTTCATTCTTTTGCATGTGGATATCCAGCTTTCTTAACACCACTTACTGGAAAGACTATTCTTTCCCTCATTGTTACACCCTTGCCGAAAACCAGTGGACCATAGATGTATCACAGGTCCCTTTTCTTGAAATTGGTAATTTATGTCTTCTATTGATCCAAAATAGTTAGACATTACCTCTTTTATTGACTTTCTCTTATTAAACTAGCTGCTGCTTTCACTGGATGTCTCTGTTTTCTATTTCATTGATTTCTGCTCGTAACTTTACTTCTGTTCTTCTACTTAAAATGATTTTAATTTGCTCCTCTTTTTCTCACATCTTAGACAGTATAATTTTAGTTAATTGATTTAGACCTTTCTTTCTAATATAAGCAAGTAAAGCTTTACATTTCTTCTCCAAGCACTGCTTTAGCTGAGTCCTACAAATTGTAATATATTTTCTTTTTATTTTCATTAAATTATTTTCACTTTTTCCTATGATTTCTTCTTTGATCCACAGGTTTTTAAGAACTTAGTTAATTTCCAAATATATGGGGCTCTTCTAGGTGTCTTGTATTTATTTCTAATTTATTTTGTGTGCAGATAACATAATCTGTAAGATGTCATTCTTCTGAAATCTGTTTAAACTTGTTTTATGATTCACCCTACGGTCGGTCTGTCTTGGTGAACGTTCCATGTGCATTTCAAAAACTATGTATATTCTGCAGTTTTGTGGGAAAGGGTTCTATAAATATTAAGGTAAGGTGGTTGGTTGTGTCACTCAGATCTTCTGTGTACTCTTGTCTAGTTCTATCAATCACTGAGAGCAGTGTGTGAAAATCTCCAGACGTAGTTGTGAATTTGCTTATTTCTCCTTTTAGTTCTGTCAGTTTTTACTCCATGTATTTTGAAGTCTGCTATTGATGCAGATACATTTAGAATTGTTATATCTACTTAACGTATGGGTACTTTTATAAATTATGAGTTGCCTTTTTTTGCCTCTAATAATATTCCTTGTCTCAATGTCTTTTTTGTTTGATTTAAATATAGCTACATAGCTTCCTTATACTTACTGTTTGCATAGTATATCTTTCTATCCATTTACTTGCAACCTATTTATATCTTTGTAGTTAAGGTGTGTCTCTTTTAGACAGCATATAGTTAGTTTTTCCTAGGGTGCCAGTGTTTTTCTCAGTTTTCCTGCTTTGTCCTCAGTTTTCATTCTTCCCTGAGTGCCTGCACCTCAGAGGAGTTTATCTCCACATGCTCATTCCTCCCCCTAGCAGTAGACTGCTTTTGCTTGCCACTTAGTGCTTGCTAAGTAACAAGTGGTGGTAGGGGCCAAAGGGAGGCTCTAGCGCCAGTCTTAGGCAGCCCTGGGACCAACCCTGTGTCTCAAGGATGGGCTTTTTTCAGTGGTCCTACTCCTCTCCTAGCAGTAGGAGACCTCTAATGTGCTAGGCCCAGGTTGGTTTCCTGCTCCAACCACAGGAGTAGTGGGTTTTAATTTTTTCCCTACCCAAGATGCAGTGCCCCAGGCTGCAGGGTTTGCTGATCTTCCTCAGCAGCTGAAGGCTTTTGTTAACTATGGAGAAGGGTTGGTAAAGCCCCCTGCCTTTTTGTGGTGGGAGCTATCTCCTCTTCCAGGCTCACACCACCGAGAAAGCCTGTCATCAGTCTCTCTCTTGCCTCCAATCTTTCTCACACTAGTGAGCGTGAACTCCCTGGATGTCTGCAGCTTAAAGGGGTTTACTCTAGGCCATGCTTGGTCTTTATAAATTCACTAAAATTTTTACCTGATTTCTTAAGTGCTTGTGTGGCACTCACATCTGCCACATTCTGCCGCAGGCAGGCCAGTGTCTGTGTCCCACCTCTCCTTGGAGGTGCCAGTATTTTCTTAGATTTCAGGCCACAATTGTCCTGGGATGTTAGCTCTCTATTGGACTCAAGAAAAGTTATGATTTTATAGATTATTCAGTTTTTTTCTTAAGGCTGGAGCAGCACTCCTTCCATTTTTCTATGTTTGCACCTGAGTTTTTAAATGGTATTTTACTTTATGATAGTTACCACCTAATGTGTTGTATCTTTTTGTCTATTGTCACGTATCTACTACCAGAATGTGCTTTCATTTTTTAGCACTAGGACTTTGTTTTGCTTACATCTATAGGCTCATTATCTAGAATATTACCTGATACATGATAGGTGCTCAACAAGTTTGTTAGATGAATGAATGATTTTTGTTGTTGTTGAGATGGAGTCTTACTCTGTTGCCCAGGCTGGAGTGCAGTGGTGCGATCTTGGCTCACTGCAGCCTCCTCCTCCCGGGTTCAAGCAATTCTCCTGCCTCAGCCTCCCAAGTAGCTGGAATTATAGGCACCTGCTACCACGCCTGGCTAATTTTTGTTTTTTTATTAGAGATGGGGTTTCACCATATTGGCCAGGTTGGTCTTGAACTTCTGACCTGGTGATCCACCCACCTCGGCCTCCCAAAGTGCTAGGATTACAGGCGTGAGCCACCATGCCCGGCCCCATGAATGATGTTTTAGTCATGTCAAATAATACAGCTGTGTTGAAATATTCAATTAGTAAAGTTACAAACTTCAAAATAAATTCTGCCTTTAAACAGAAGTTATACATGTAGAATATTCATCAGAAAATCACTCAGAATATTCACTAGAAATTTTTGTGTCAAAAGTAAAATAATCACTTTCACTTGGTCTTTAATACTTAGTTCCTAAATGTGACGGATTGTTACACTCTCCTTAACCCAATGAGATTGAGAAGAAATTTAAAGTTATCATTGGAACCTGAATGCATCTCCAGAAGCATTCAGCTCACCCTAGAGGGAACAGGCTAGCACCATGGCCAGATTTCGGCTTGCTGTATCAGCCAGAATCCTAAGCCCATACCTTTCAGCTGGGCTTAATTTCACAGAAAATGTGATACACATGACCTGAATATCATTCAATTTTTTAATCAATTTTTAATTGTAATTTTCTTCAACTTTTTAATCACCTGGTTTGGGTGAATGTAATTTTGCATCCTGATAAGATTAAATTCTGCATCTCCCATTCTTTAGTGATTGTCTCTTGACCCCCTGATTTGCACACAAGAGACTCTACACCCACTTTGACCACCATTATAGTCATTTATCAAAACATATTGGGCACCTTTTTAGGTTCGTCCTCTATCTCTGAAGTCTAGATAATGGCAGCAGAATTTTATATTTTACTCTGTTGCAACTACTTAACTCTGCTCTTGTAGGACAAAAGGCAATATGGCAACAAATGAGACAGGTAGTATTTTTTCTTTTTCTTTTTTTTTTTTTTGAGACAGAGTCTCACTCTGTTGCCCAGGCTGGAGTGCAGTGGCGTGATCTCGGCTCACTGCAACCTCCACCTCCTGGGTTCAAGTGATTCTTCTGCCCCAGCCTCCCAAGGAGCTGAGATTACAGGTACCCGCCAGCACACCTGGCTAATTTTTGTGGTTTTTTTTTTTTTTTTTTTTTTTTTTGTATTGTTTTAAAGTAGAGCCAGGGTTTCACCATATTGGCCAGGCTGATCTCAAACTCCTGACCTTGTGATCCACTTGCCTCAGCCTCCCAAAGTGTTGGGATTACAGGCGTGAGCCACCGCGCCCAGCCAGAGAAAGGTAGTATTCTAATGAAACTTCAGTAAGTGGATCACGGGCCAGATTTGGGCCATGCGCTGTATTTGCCAGTCCTGGTTTTGGTACAGCCTGTGTGCTAAGAGTGGTGTTTACATTTTTTAATGATTGAAAATAATCAAGGATAAAATTTCATGACACGTTAAAATTATGTGAAATTCAGATTTCAGGGTCCATAAATAAAATTTTATTGGAAAAAAGCCACCACACCTATTTATGAATTGTCTATGGCTGATTTTGTACAACAATAGTAAAATTGAATAGCTGCAACAGAAACCATATGGTCTGCAAAGCCTAAAACACTTTGACAGAAAAGGTTTGCTGATCCCTGGTCTAGAAGATCAAATGTTAAAGTCTCTCAAGGCTTACTCCTAGTTTCTTTTCTCTCACTCCCTACTGTTTCCCTGGGGATGACTTCAGATACCCATTGGCCCATGAACAGTGACTCACAAATTTCTAACTCTAATGCAGACCTCTCCTCTGTATTCCAGGAGGCCTCAAAGGTACCGCCAACATACACATACCCAAAGCAAGCTAATGAATTTTTTCTTCAAATTTTATGTTCTTTCATTGTGCCCTTAGTGAATAGGTTGATCTTCCACCCAGTTATTCAAGGCACAGACCAGTTGTCACCTTTGATACTTCTCTCTCTTTTGCACCTTCCCATCCTCTGCCTCCGCCCCCCAATATCTACATCATCACCAAGTCTTGTCAAATTTAGGTCCTCATATTTCTAAAATCCATCTAATGAGTTCCCCAAGGACCCAAATCTTAAACTACCCTTTGTTTGGCCCCTACTTGCATTTCCAGCCCCATTTTGCACCAGGTGCCCTCATTCTCTCTGCTTTTAATTACACTAGCCTTCTTTAAACCCCTCCAGCAGGCTATGAGACCTTTCACACATTTTTCTCTTTGTATATAGAACACTTCCTCTCTGCATTAAAGTAAGACTAGCTACTGCAACAAACTTAAACATCTTAATCACTTAACACAATAAAAGTGTATTCCTTGCTTTTACAAAGTCCATTTTGGATATTCCTGATTGGCAGGTAGCCTTCCACATGATCATTCGGAGACCCAGGTCCCCTCTGGCTATGTTCTGTCATCTCATAGGGTCTTAACACTACTCAACTGGATCCTATGTATCCCATTAGATGGTTGAGCAGGGGGACTGTGGTAAAGGGAGGAAAGTAGAGGAGGTACAGGAGGGTACAGACTGTACATAGAAGTAGCATTTACTACTACTGCCCAAGTTGCATTGGCTAGAACTGGGTCACGTGACTACACGTACTTGCCTGGGAGGCTAGGAGATAAGATCCGTGTGCTAGAGGTAGAGAAATGGTTTTGGTTAATAGAGAGGTTTCTCTGCCACACACTCCATGCCCCACTGCGTTCACTAATTACCTCCTTCAGACCTCAGAGACACCTCTTACCTCTCTGACTGGGTCAGATGACCCTGTTACTTCATGCACCTATCTTGTGACACCACATTGTAAGTCTATTCTCCTGTGTTACTGTCTCTGCAGTGCTTGTTTCCCACTAGACAGTGCTCTCTGAGGGCAGAAATTGTGTCTGTTTTGCTCATTCCCAACAAAGTGCTTGGCACATGGTAGGTATTCAGTAAATATTTGTTGGTTGAATGAATAAAAATGAAAGAGAAGTTAGTTGCTCAGTGGAAATCTAGTGCTATCCAGTAAGGCTGCGGAGGAAGCTAAACTGAAGTGCCCTCCCTCTTCCAGCCCGTGGACTTTACGACCTTCATTGGGTCCTACATCTGGCCCAATACCTTTCAGTGTGTCCAGGGGTCTGATAGGCCACTGCCCGACTCCTGGTCCCTTCGATCCTGATGTCCCTGATACTTTTCCATTGCTAATAGATACTCTCGCCAAGATGGTCCCCAGCTTTTCCAGGCAGTCTGCTCAACAAAGCTTGTATATTTTTTGCCCTTCAGAGGCTGGCTTGGCCAATAAGCCACCACTTGCAGGCTGGCTTCACAG
This sequence comes from Macaca fascicularis, assembly GCF_037993035.2. Taxonomy (NCBI): domain Eukaryota; kingdom Metazoa; phylum Chordata; class Mammalia; order Primates; family Cercopithecidae; genus Macaca; species Macaca fascicularis. The sequence goes on along the minus strand of NC_088388.1, from coordinate 73,724,949 downwards.
GGCATTCTCTGTATCCCAGACAGCCATGAGGTCTCTCTTAACACTGGCTCTACTTATCCCTTAGATGTGTGGGTCCTCCTTTCCCCCTATCCATCCCCAGAGAAGTGCCCAGGACTGGCTTCAGTGAAAGAGCCATCAGGAGTGTGTAGAGGTTTGTGTTGAGGAAGATGAAGTGTCAAATTGTATCCTGAAGTTAAAGTCAATGCCCTGTCAACCTTCCAGAATCTTCATGAGATAAAGAGTTTGTTTGTTCTTACCACAAATGTTTGTTCTTATTATTTTGCCACCAGCTTCCCTAATACTTGATATAGGCTACATATCCAGCATGGAAAAGAGAGGAAAAACTCTTAGCTCTTAAACACGCAACAGTGATGGTGGAATTTCAGACAAGAGGGGCAAGGCACTCTCTGCATGAGTAGGTGATATTGTAGGGACAAGGCAGCACCCAGCAGCGAGTCCCATCCACAGCAGCATGTCTTACCCAATACCACCCCCAATCCAAGCAAGCATGTAGCCCTGCAGTGAGGGGCCTAGACATACCTAGGTAGAGGTGAGGGGTAGTGTCAACCTGAGAGTCTCTCTTGCATTCATTACAGATCGCAAAAGAGGATGCTGTCCTACCAGTAGCTCTCTTCCCATCTCTCTGCGAATTCGTCTTTCATAACAACCCTCTGGTGGCCCATACACGAGGTATGGTGCCCGCAAACCTGCCCCCTCTCAACCCAGTGCCCAAGGAGCAGTGTGGCACCCTCATCCCCACCTCATCAATGGCAAGCCCTGGGATCTACTCTGTGTCAGGGTGGACAAGGTTCATGGTACATTGAGGAGTAGAGGAAATAGCTCTGTACCAGCTCATCCTGACAGTAACCCTGTGAGGCAGGCATTATTGTCCCCACGGACAGTGGTAGAAACTGAGGTGCAGGGAGGTTCATGATCTGCCTAAGGTCACACAGCAAGAAAGAGTCTGAGTTGGGAATGGAATATGGAATTCTCTAAATCCTGTATGAGCTCTTTTGAACCACACCCTGCTTTGTGGAACAGTTCTGTCATGACCTCATTTCCCACTTCCCAGTTGCAGAGGGGTGCAGCCCCAACTGCAGGAGCCTCTCTTCCCAGAGCACAAGGAATGGGGTGGTCAGCAGTGGAGCAACTGTGTAAGATACAGGAGCTGGAGGCATTTTAGAGTCCTGGGCCCTGGAGTGACACCAGTGAAGTTCTGATCCTCACTCCACAGTAGCTTTATTATCTTGGACAAATTCCTTAGCCTCTCTGTGCCTCAGTTTCCTTGCCTATTGAATGGGAATAATGAGGTACCTACCCCTAGGGTTGAGAATAAGTTTCATTAATACATGTAAAGCGGTTTGAATAGTGCCTGGCACATAGTAAGCCCCAGTATAAATTTTAGCTAATAGTAATCTTATTTTCCCATCATGGCACCAGGGGTCCCTCCTCTGCTGAAGAGCTTCCTCCAAGAGCGACTGGGAATCCACTTAATTCGAAGGAAGACAGTAAAGCCTAAGCATCATGTTTTGATGTCTCGGAAGGAATCACGGAAGGTAGGGCTTCCAAGGCAGGACTCTCACCCCCAGGAAGAGTGCAGCCTATTATAATGGATGTAAACCAACCTGGCTGTAGAGCTGCTCACTCCACAGTGCCTGGAATCTCTCCATTAGATTCAGCATTGCCTTCTCCTTTCCTTGCTTTGGGAAGAGCATTGGATAAAACAACAGATATGAAAATATATTTTAAACTCCCAAAACTCTTACCATTGAAAGTTACAGTCACCTACAGTAATTGAGAATGGCTATGGGCCAGGTGTGGTGGCTCATGCCTCTAATTGCAGCACTTTGGAGGCCAAGGCGAGAGGATCACTTGAGGGCAGGATTTTGAGACCAGCCTGGGTGAGATCCTGTCTCTACAAAAAAAAAAAAAAAAAAAAAATGGCTAAGCCAGGACCGGAATACATCTCCTGCCTGAATCTTAAGGAAGTGTTTCCTTATGTTGAGAGAAGTCTACTTCCTTTGCCATAAAGTAAGTCAAATCCCTCTTTCATCTGAAGAATTTCAAAAATTTCTGTGAAATGCTCCTCCCTCCTGAACTTTAGTCTTTCTACAGCCAAAAGGTGAGCTGAGCATTGCTGATCCCAAAAGTTAAATACAGGTATTTCCTTGCCATCCCCTCTGCAGCCTGCCTCTGTCCAGCCAGGCTCTTGTCTGACGTCCTCAGAGGACTGGACAAGCATTTGAAGTCAGAAATAGAAATTCCAAGGTTTCCATCATCTTCCTTGTTGTCTGTTACCTCCTCTTAAGGATCTGCCCCATTATTTCCCATCAGCAAGCTGGGGAGGGGCAGAATCCTCTCTCTCCTTTACGAAGCCCCATGTCCAGGACTCTGCGGAGCCCTTGCATATATGCTATCTCATAATTCTCACAGCAGATGAAGCAACAGACTCAGAGAGGTGAACTGACTTGTTAAAAGTTAGTGTGGGTCCTAGGGGACCCCTCACACCTCCTCCCATCAAAGGTTCTGACAAACTTTTGAGCTAAATGAGTTAAATAAACACAGATGCCAGTGGCCAAATGAGAAACAAATCAATGCTTTGTTAATGTAGGCAAATACCCTCTATCTTGGACTGGAGATTGTGGCTTAGTCCTGAGTCAGGCTGGGGATGCCTGCATGTCCCCATTGTGCATACAGAGATGGGGCTAGAAATGCAGATTAGACCCCTGGGGTTACATGGACAGGGGCTGCAGCCCCTCCCCTCACACCTAGGCATGGACAGACAGGAGGAAAATGGAGAACCTGCCAGAGCAGGCCTGTAACCAAGAAGCTGTGTGAGCCCTTTGATGTGAGGACACAAATAGAAGATAAAATAGCCTGGTCTCATTGACGAGCAGATCCAGCCCACGACTGAAGCAGGGCCCAGTGACTCAACCTCTGGCCAGTTAGGTTACCCATTCCTCCCTTGGAAAGGGGTGGGGAAAGTAGCTGTGGGATAGAGAAAGAGCATTTCCTCCAGCACATCTCTCTCACAGAGCCATGAGAGGGAAGGGGAACTGTCCCTTCCCACCAGCTGCCAAGTGATGGCACTTGGTGTTTTAGATGCTGAGGTGCAGTGCTGTGTTCATGCCCTGTGCCTTGTGGCATGGATTCAGACAAAGACTCTGGGTCCCTCAGGCTTCAAGTCTAAACACTGAGGTTCTACATATTTTCCAAAAGGAGATTTTTTTTTTTTAAGTAACATGTTTTATAAAAGTCATCCTTCGCCCTCCTTAGTCCGTTAGGTACATTTGCACACACCATTTCATTTGGTGGAACTCTGTGAGAGAGGCACAAGGAGGAAATGGGAACTCAAAGGATAGACCTGTATTCCAGCCCATATTTTTCTAACTACAGTGCTTGGAATCTTTCCACTACGCAACTTAACATCTCTCAGTAAAAGTATAGATATAAGTGAACCAAATACCTCTGACAAAGAGTGAAAACAATCCACTATGTAAAGGGGGAGAGGGAAAAAACTAAGCCTAGCTGAGGTAAATTGGGCACATGGACACCTCCTGGCAGCTGAGGAGGATGGGGAGAATGGTCACAGGCTTTTACTAATTAAGGAAGTTATTTTCTTGGTCCTGAACCTTCAGAGAGATCTATCTTTCGGATCTTTATATAAGGTATAGGGACCAGCACCCTGAAAGGGGCCTGGTGCTGCCATCTTCCAGAAAATACAGGACCATTCCCCAACACCCTCTCCTCGGAGTCCCTGGGGAAAGCCATAGGCACCATGTTAAACCCTCATCTGACGAGTGAGACTCCTGAGGGCCAGAGTGACGTATGGTCAGGGAGGCAGCATGAAGCCTGGAGCCCAGGACTGGAATTACATCATCCAGGCATTACTGCTGAATCACTCTGGGACTTGGACAGGTCATTTTACCTCTCTAAGCCTGTTTCCTCATCTATAAAATTGAGGATAATTATTCATTGGGTAGTTTCAAGGTAGAAATAAAACAACTTACATCATGCATGGGGCACATCATAGATGCCCAACAAGTCTGATTTCCCTTTCCACCTCCCAGTCAGTCCGTACCCAGCACTCCAGCTGCTATACAAGTGGCCTCAGGCTAGTGAGGCCCAGGAGGAGAGACTCCTGATTAGGAAGCACATTCATTCCAGCCCTTCTCCATGACAGGTGAAAACCGAAATCCCAAAGGTGCCGAAGCAGCCTCTGGTGCTCCATCACCCACAAGTGACCACAAACAAGTCTCCCTCAAAGGATATGCTAGAGCCAGAGGCAGAGCTGGCTGAAGATCTGCCCACTACCAAAAGCACTTTTGTGGAGTCAGAGATGCCCACTGAGAGTCTGGAAGGCCTTTCCCTGTCTCGCCGGACCTTCGTGCCACTGCCTCCCATCTGCTCCGACTCCACTGTGCATAGTGAAGAGACCCTGTCCCACCTCAGTGACACAGCTGTCCGTCTCAGCCCAGAGCACCCATCAGATGAGGACTCCAAGAGCACAGAGTCCATCTTCCTGACCCAGGTACCTGTATCCAGCTGTCCCTGCCCACTTGTTACTAGCTCCCACAGGTTCCTCTGCAGCCCTTAGGCTCGACTGCTGTGGACAGCTGGGAGCAACAAGCACATGGCAGGTCTGGAAATGAGAAGTCAGCACCCTTGGCGGAGCTTGCAAGCCTCTTCTGGAAGATCTCTGGTCTGAGGCTACTGATAGGGGCACCCATGGGGACAAGTCATGTTTCTGTGGCACAGACAAGATCTGTGGTCTGACTGGGATGTGATTCCAACTAGTTTTTCAGAAGGGTTTGCTGCTGCCTGTACCTCTCTACTTCAGGTCTCCTCACTTTTGATGTTGCCTCTGGATCCTGGGAACATAGATAGATCAGATGCAGGTCGTGCCCTTGAGGTGCTCTCAGTATAATGGGGAACACAGACAGACCAGCTCATGCAATCAGTGCTGAGACTGAGGAAATCCCAGAGGCTGGGAGCCTGGAGGAAGGAGAGATGCCAGTGCCCCAGCCCAGGAGGCCGTCCTGGAAGAGGCTCAACTGAGCTGAGATTTACAGGCTAAGTAGGAATTAAAGGTGAAGATATAGCAGCAAGGGCATTCTGGACAGAGGAAACAGCATGAAACAGGATAGAGGAAGAAAATTAAAATGGTACATTCAGAAACCACAAATGTTTAGTATCAGTGCAGCAGAAGGGTGGCATGTGGCAAAGGGTACTGTAAGGCTAGAAGAGTTGGCAGGGCCCCCTTGAACTTTATTACTGTACCATCCTTCTCCCTGATCTCCCTGCCTCCAGTCTTGCCCCTCCAATCTGCTCACTGCCAGATCTTTCCCGGATGTCCATCTATCCATTCATGGAGGTCTAACTCTCCATCCATCTATTTCTTTTTCCACAGATGACTTATAGTGACATATAAATTTATACAGTATAAAAGTATCTTAAAGAACTATCTCAGAACCTTTTTGGAGCAATGCAGAATATAAATAAGCATTTTAAAAGAAACAATTTGAGAGAGTTAGATGGAAAATATGGACAGGAAAGGAAGTAGTACAAGAGTAATTCTGTCACTCAAACATGCACATCATGCACTGCTGCTATTATAATAAAGATGTTTTGACAAAATGCAATTCTGACCTCCTAGCGGCCAAAGCCATGCAATCAATTATGAGTCACCATGTTGTTCAGAAAAAAAAAAAAAAATCTTTTTTTTTTTCTGACCTAATTGTCCTGGCTATAACCTTTAATACAATGATGAATAGAAGTGGTGAGAGCAGACTTCCTTGTCTTGTGCCTGTTCTTAAGGGGAAAGCATTCAGTCTTTCACCATTAATTATGATATTAGGTGAAGGTTTTCCATAGATGCTCTTTATCTGGTTGAGGAAGTTACTTTGTATTCCTAGTTTGAGTGTTTTTTAATCATGACAGAGTGGGCTTTTCCTGTGTCTATTGAGATGATCATATGGTTTTGTTCCTTTATTGATATATTACATTAATTGATTTCCAGATGTTAAACCAACCTTTCATTCCTAGGATAAATCTCACTTGGTCATAGTATATAATCCCCTTTACTTGTGGAATTCAGTTTGCTAATATTTTTTGAGAACGTTTGCATTTATATTCATAAGTGATACTGCTTTGTATTTTTCCTTTCTTATAATGTCTTTCCCTAGTTTGGATTTCAGGTTAATACTAACCTCAGATAACAAGCCTCTTTTAATTTTTGGAAGAATTCTTTTTTAAATGTTTGGTAGAATTCACCAGTGAAACCATCTGGTCCTTAGCTTTTCTTTGTGGGAAGTTTAAAAATTGCTAATTCAGCTTTTTTGCTTGTTATAGGTCATATATATTGTATACACATACGTGTGTATATATACACGTATATTCACAAATACACACACACGTATATACATGATAGGTCTCACTGTGTTGCCCAGGCTGTAGTGCAATGGCTGTTCACAGGCACTATCCCACTACTGATCAGGATGTGAGTTTTGACCTGCTCCATTTCCTACCTAGGCAAGTGCATCTCTCCTTAGGCAACTTGGTGGTCTCCCACTCCTGGGAGGTCACCATATTGATGCCAAACATAGTGTGGACACTCGAGGAGCATAATGCACTACAGCCCAGAGCTTCCGAGCTCAAGCAGTCCTCCCACCTCAGCCTCCTGAGTAGCTAGGACTACAGGCATGTGCTACCCCACCTGCTGAGTCATTTTAATAAATAACTACATCCCTACATGACATACAGATTTCTTATAAAGCCATTAGGATAGGCTAAAATCCTCCATGGTTTGCCATGAGAGTGAGGATAAAGTACAAAATAAAGCACACCCTCAGCTTGGCATATAGTGGTCCTTACTGATCTGGGTCCTGCTTACCACTGCAGTTGCCTGTCTCTCCACATTTTACTTAACTGTACCAATCTTTAGTTCCCCCAAAATGAACCTTGATGTTTCTTACTTCTGCACCTTTGCTCATGCTGTTCCTTGTCTGAAACAATCATTCTTTCTCATCACTTGCAGTCTACACCTCTCCCCATTGCTCCGTAGGGATGGCTCTCCTGGCTCTTTAAGACTTAGCTCAGGCTAAGGCATTCTTCCAAGGGAGCTTCTTGGCTAGGTTGGGGCTTCCTCTGGGATCACCCAAAACCACTGTATTCCCTCTGTTAAAGCATTTATTAACTGTCTATTTTTATGTCTGCCTCCTTCCATCCCAGTCTTGGTCTTACCCTTGCCCTTAACAGGGCCCAGCACAGAGATGATGCTCTGAATGTTCATGGAATGAGTGAATGAATGAATGAATGAATGAATGAATGAATGAATGAATGAATGACAAATGAATGTGTTTTCTTCCTGGGCACAGGTGAGTGAACTGCCTTCCTCCATCATCCATAAGGATGATTTAGAGTTGAAGGAGAAAGACCAAAAGAAACCACCAACAGCACCCAGAGAGGTGAAAGTGACTCGGAGGAAGCTCACAACTGCCTCCCTTCCCAGCAAGTACCACGGCTATGAAGAACTGCTGACAGCCAAGCCTGATCCAGCCTTCATTGAGCCAAAGGGTATGTGAGGGCATATCCTTGCTCCAGGGCAAGAGGCCATCTCCACAGCCCAGAGCAAGTCAGGGTCAAGCCAAGGCTGGCACCAAGCTGTCTTTTCCCAACTAGGGTGCTGTCCTCTGTCTAAATACCTGTCAAAGGGCTCCTTTTAGGGTGTCCTTTGTTTGAAGCCCCACATATTGGGACCCTTGTCCTGGCTTGGGCCTTCACTGGCTTACAGGGAACCACAGTTTATTCAGAGATTGTAGTCGGTCTCAGCCTAGCTGTTCTGGATGATGAAGTCTCTCCTCAGGAAAAGTTTGATGAATGAACACCCAGACTGGCCAGATTCTTGAGCTTTTCCCAGCCCAGGTTAAGTTCCCAAACTGAACGTCCGAAATCCTTCCTATCTGGTTGGAGGCAAAGGAGGCAGCGTCATCTCTGTGTTAATCTGTACTTCCAAAGCAACTGGCATTCAGCTGGACTGTTCTGGATATCAGCCCCTGCGATATAACCCCCTGAGGTTAACGGGGTTGCACTGGAGCCAGCCTTTTCCCCCACTCCAATACGATCGTCCCATTACAATCTGTGCTATTTTTCCATTATAATATGGGACAAATACTCACTGAAGAATGATGGACCTTCAGGCACTGGAACAGACCCGGAAGAAACCTGGGAGCAGTGTTTTCTTTTGGGGACTCTCAAATCCTTTTACCTAGAGCTGCTGTGAGACTGAGGAATGAAGCAATCAGGGGAGGCATCTGGGCGGACGGGCAGTGCCTTGACTCAGTCGCCTTCTTGCCCTAGGAATCCAGAAGAATGCACAGGCCCTGCAACACATGCTGAAGCACCCACTCCTGTGCCACTCCTCCAAGCCCAAGCTGGATACTCTTCAGAAACCCTATGTTCCCAAAGAGAAACGGGTAAACATCCAGCTCATTGAGTGTGTAAATGGCCCCTGAGTAACTCCCTCAGGTACAGATGTGGCTGTCACCTTGGGACCCTCTGAGGGCCATGCTTTCCCAGCACCCCCAGATGCTCCTCAGCCTGTTGCTGTGACTATATGAAGTTAGGCTAGGAAAGTCTGTGCATAAACCTGGGATAACACCCTCCTCCATGACCTTCTGCCAGGCCCAGAGGATCCCGATTCCACCCCCAAGGAAGACTAGAACCCAACTGCTGGATGACATCTTCATTCGCTTGCGGGATCCCCGGAACATTACAGAGGCTCCACTAGGTATGGCTCTGCCACAGCTGCCAGGATCCCAGATCCAGTTCACTCCTGCTGACTAAAGGCAAAGAAAGGGCTTGTGTCAGTGCAGGAAAGGCCCCTAGAGAGCAACTACCTACATCAGTCTCTGTATGTAGATGGAGAAAAGCCAGCGTGAGGCCTGGAGTTGCCTAAAATCACATAGCATGTTAAGGTCTTGAACCAGAGCTTAAGATAGAGTCAAGAGGGCATACCACTGACTTCCTACTGCCCCAAGCCGGAAAGGCCATTTTCAGTCCCTTAGCATCCTCCTGTCATGCCATCCCACTTTCCAAGGGTCTCTGGACCCAATCCTCTTGCTTCCGGCTGGGTGGGAACCAGGGTGAGCTTGGTGCCTCTCCTGGCTTCTTTTCCTGCAGGTGCTGTCCTGCACCGGCGGACAGAACGGCGGCTGGTGAACCACAAGCAGTACCTGGAGGCCAAGAGGCTGTTGAAGGAGTTCCAAGCACGTTACCGGCAGCTGGTGAGTGGCTCTCTGCGGACAGTGTTCGGGACCACCCCGCTTCCCCCAGCCTGCCCAGCGCTGAGTGAGAGTCAGCCCAAGTTCGGCCGCTTCCTCGAGTTCATGGATGAGTTCTGCCAGGAGCCCACAGCCAGTGACTCACAAGGCTAGGGCTGTGCATGGGGGCTGTGCGCATCATCCAGCCTGTGCCTCAGCTCTCCCTAAGGGCTCTGTGCCCTGGACCGCACCTCGAGGTTGACCAGCCGGCCACAGGCCTCAGAGCTCAGCTGGGCCCCACTCGCTGGCCACAAGGTGGCCTCCCCTTGTTAGGATCTCCCCTTCTTGGGCCAGGCATGATGGGGTGCCTGGCCCAGCAGCAATAAAGAGTGGGTGCACAGGGCAATAGACTGGGTGCCACATGCATTCTTTCTTGGAACCCAGGCCACAGCAGCACTGTCACACTTCCCTCTAAAAATGGTTTTCCAGTTCAGATGCAACAGGGATACATTTGTTTTCTGTTGTACAAGAAACTGACACCAGGGGGATCTTAACAAATTCCTGAACAATGGCTCCAAAAAGGGTATTTTTAGAAACCAGATCTTTTGAGTACAACCCTAATGTGCAGGGACAGTGTCATCCTGTATATTCATTCTTTACTCACACTCTTTCTTGGTTCCTTCATTAGGAACATGAATAGTTGAATGTGAACATGACAGTAAATTGGAGCAAACTGTAAACTGGAGGTAACTTATGCCAAAAGACACAGTTGTATACCATGGAAACCCCATCCCTGCTCCTAATCTTTACCGCTGTTCTGAATACCAAAGCAAGACATTCAACATAGGGCATTTCCCAGAGCACATACAGCACCAACAATCCACACACAGCTTAAGCTTAACCCATGTTTTTGTCTGAGATTGTTCTCCAGAGACAAGACTCTGACTAGAAACAGAACATCCACTTTCATGAGTTTTCTTTACTGTATTCTCAACTTGGGCCTCACCTCAAGCAGGCAAACATACATTGAAGAATGCGCTTTGGTACTGTTTAAATAACAACACATCAGCCCACTTGATTCCATGCCATGTCCTTGCTGACAGAAGCATCCCCAACAGGGCATGCCCTGGTCCAAGTCCTCTGTCTTTGTCAAAATGTTCTTCTGATGAGTTGGAGAGGAGGCAGCCAGCAGTGGCAGTCCACAAGGATCCAGGTACCTTCTCCAATCCTAAAGCAGACAGCAGGTTGAATAAAACCAACACACAACCTATTTTCTAGGCAGGAGGGGAAAAGGCCCTTAGGACAATAATATTTGTACAAAGAGTTGAGAGTAAACAGTATATCAGGCTCAAAAAACAACAACAACAACAACAACTATTTGTTGGCATTTAAATTTTTTTCCCTTGCATAGTATCTATTCTTTCACTAGGACTTTTAAGTGCTCTGCTGGAGGCTCAGCGTTGGTAATACCATGTTTGATGCAAACTTGAACCCAATGAGGAAGAACCCCTGCTCTCATTGGTGGCACAGCTTTGGAGGGTGGTAGCCCCAACAAGGAGCAATCTGCCTGCTGCTATATTAATCTGGAACCAGGGCCAACAGCTACTCTTGAACTATGGTATTTGAAGAGTGAGTTCATTGCCTGTTTTACCTTAAATGACAGGAAAGGAAGATAAACAAACCTTGCTTTGCCTTGGCTTCAAACTAGTTCTTAAGACACCAGAAAGGGAGAGGAGTCTGCTCAGAGTTTGAGGTTGCCTCTCACAAGATGATGGCTAAAAGTTGCCACCTTACTCAAAAGGCATTACGGAGGCATTTACTCACAAAGGAGAGAGTAAATTTTTTTCTTAGGAGGAAAAAAGTACTGGTAATACATAGAATAATCTGCACATCCAGTCTTGGCACTTTTTCCTTCATCTAATTTGACTAATCTCTAAACTGGTGACCCTTGCATATATCTTAGTCTCTTTTCTATGATCTTCTTCCGAAAGCTACAGCGGATAAGTCATGTATAAAGATGCATTTCCTAGATCATCTTCAGAAGAAAAATCTCTTCAACACTTTCCCTAGAATCTGCCCCACGACCACCCTGCCCCAGACCTGCTTTCTCTTTGAGAATTCATAACCAGCTATGTTTAGATACCAGTTCAAAAGACCACTCTATGGGTTGATGAGGAAAAGGGTGGCTGAGAACAATTTAAGACCAGAGTGAGTTTCCAGTTTTTAAAGAAAATTTGGCTAGCTGGCTTTTAATTCTTAATTAAAATCATTAAATTAAAATTATTCCGATCAAAATACATCACTCTCCAAGATTCCACATTCATATTACTTACTTATACTATGGAGACTTTCTCTACCTGAGCATGTATTCAGGGTCTATAGGTATATTTAACTGAAAATATCAGGAAGAAAAAGCTAGTAAAATAGCCTCCTAAATCATTTGGGGGTATCCCCGTCATTGGTGTGTATGTCTGTGTGTGTCAAACTTTAATGATTATTTATTCAGACCCTAGAAAACTACACTATAAAATAGGGCACTGGATCGCAAGTTCCTCGTTTGGTTAAAAAAAAAAGGGGGGGGTGGGGGTGGGGGGCAGAGAAGAAATTTAACCTGGATGATTTCCATGCCCATTCCAGCTATAACATTCTATGACCGTGACCCAGCCTTTGATTCTTCTCTTTTCCCATTCTCCTACTAGACATTTCAATGAAAAGTTAGGCAGGAAAAAGGAAAGGAATCCCAAGTTGCTGCCAGCTCTGAGGAGAGACCAGGTTGGGGGAGAGATTAGGAGGTTACTAAATTGAGGTGTGGGCCTCCCCTGACCATGTCAGTGATCCACAACCCACCTCATTTCTTGGAGCTTAAGCTAAAAGCAGCATCTGAAGAGATGTTAATGTCCTGTAATTACTAGAAGAGAAAATTCATTCTCCTTCCATAACATGACTTAGTAAAAGAAAAGCAATGGTGCAAATTCACAACTACCGATGGGGTCTCTAAAATGTAGAATGCAGCCTGCTGGGTGCTGGGCAGTATCCTAAATGGGACCAGAAATGGCTTTCCTAAGACCATAAATAAACTCCCCAGCCACACATACATTCAAATGCATTCCATTAGACATCGAGCTCCTCAAGAGCAAGAACTACTTTATCTCCACAGTCCAGCTCAGGGCTGGCACAAGTCTGAAGCTCAGTAAATGTTTGTCAAATAGAAAAGAAAGGATGAATAGCCTTCGGTCATCAGCTGCATGAGTCAGGCACGGTGGCAGCTTCCCATTTTAGTCAGTTTGCCAGTTTGTAACCAGACAGTAATCAATTAAGAGCTTTAATCTCTTAAGGACATTTTTCCTTTAGGGAAAATGAACAAAAAATAAAACACTTACTACCAGTGCTTCTTTCAAGCAAAAATTTAAAAATTAAATTAAAATTTAAAAAATAAGTGAAGCCACTTAGGAGTTTTCCCGGCAAGCCTCACCCAACAAGACTTAACCTTTTTAAAACAGAGGCAATTATATGAAAGGGGCCAGGAGCTGGATACATAGTCCCCTGATTTGCTACCAACCCAACCGGCCCAGATGACTTCTTCCAGCACATACAATCAACAGGTCAAGAACATTTTCTCAAAGTATGTTTCCCTCTCTATGGAAAGGAGCTGACAGCCCCCTTCTGAGGGCACCACATTTCTTGGATTTCCCCTCAGACTGACCTTCACCCTCCCACCTCTCATACCTTCCCCTTTAATAAGAAAAAAACCCACAGACTGCATATGTACAAGGAACAGAGTAAGACATGGGTAATTTGTGTGGTCAACTTCAATGATTTGTGAGGAATTTGTGAAATCCTGCACCTCTTATTCTAGCTCACAAACCCTCCCATCGTTCTGTTTCCTTCTTTGTCCTTTTCGTTTCCCCCAAATAATCCATATTAACATATCGACTTGTAACCAACTTCACAATCATGGAAGGAGAGAGGGAGAGTTTTCAGAAAGAAAAAGCATTCAGGTTTTAGTTACTAAGGATGGGAAACATCTTAAAATACAGATAGATTATCTTAGTGGTTTTTCCTTTCTCCAAAGCCAACCTGATTAAAGATCAAGCCTCTGCCCTCCTTAACCTAGACCACTCTACCTATATTTGAAGGACTGTTGCTCAGCAGGAAGTTCAGAAAACAACTGCCAATATCATCCTAGGCATCACTGTAGGTACAAGGCGGGAAGGCAGTAAGCTGGACCTAGTGTTTGGAATATTTGCTTAACAAGAATTTGTTCTTCACTCTGCACTTGTTTCAACCGCTATGCAATTCTTAAAATGAAAGTATTAATTTGGGGAAATATTTAAAATATATATCTTTTATCTATTAAAAATATTTCTTTTTACCAAAGACAAAAATCAATTCCAACTGAAAAGTGTTTTTCGAATTACTGGAGATATAGAAAAAGATGGCAAGTGGAAAAATAAGTGTTTTTGCTCCTACCAACAAGACTTGCCTTCCAATAATATTTACTAAGATCAAAAAGGAAATGCGTGAAATGGCAGTTAACTGGTAAGTTTCCTCTAAGGGCATTTATGGTAAGGTCACCCTCCCTGTCTTCTGTAAACCACAGCCAGCTCTTCTGTTTTGGGCACAAACACGCCCTCCAGCAGCCCTTGGAGAACATAAGTTGTTGGTAGGGCCTAAAACTGAAGTGGTGTGACTATAAAATCATGAGATTGACATATGTTTTTAAAACATACATCTGCACATGTGCACACACACACACAGAACACAGAATACATACATTCAGGTGAGTGATGTTCCCCACCGAAGTAGTCATCAAAGAGATTTTACCTATCTCAATGATGACCACAATGTTTAAGACATCTCTGGAACTTCTCTTTGGGAACTGTTTGGGAACTATGAGCTGCACAAGAAAATGGCTCTGACTGCTTTACAGCAGCACTCCATTTATTACTGCAAACCCACTTGATAAGCCACCTTCTTTCCCAGAGGCTTCAAATAGCTGCCGACTAGTCTCAGACTTTAAATTCTCTCTCCTAACCACAAACCACCACAAAACACTGAAGATTTGCCCTAAGAAAAAGAAGGCAAATCTGCGAACACTTAAAAGGAGTTATACTATCTGACTTAATCAATGGGTCACTGTTCTGGGCTTTGGCTTCTAGGTCTAGAAGCTGAGGAGGACCTTAGGAGTAGGCTGGAATAGATAACCATTAAGGTCCCTTCCAGTTCTAGCATTTTGGGAGTCAGTGTTTCTAGTCTTTGAAAACAGTTCCAGAAATGCTTTCACCAATGGCATTGGAAAAACTAAGCAGTATCCTGCTGGGGCTACTCAAAGGAGACAACATATATTGGGATATATAAGCTCTGGAAAGTCTGTTAAAATGCCAGTCACATGACTTTATAGTAACAACTTATACATACATGGGGAATGCCAGCCCATCAGAAATTCCCTAAAATCATACCTTGATCCCTATTCTCAATGAGCCCAGATGGGCAGAAGCACCAAGCACCACCAGGGATGCAAAAGACACATGGTGTCAGCTGCTAAGGAAAATAAACCCCCAAAGGTCCATGGGACTGAATTTACCAGCTGCATCCAGCTAGATACCTTGTTTCCATAGTATGGAGTTTCAGTATTGTTCTTTGCCTGACTTCAGGGCAAATTTTTCGGATTTTAGATCAACATTGCAGATAACCCTTGGCCATGTGAAAAGTAATAATTAAGCCTGATTATAGTTTGTCTCATAGGCTGAAACCCCCAGAAAAGCAGAAGGCTGTAAACTGTGGGGGATGGGGATAATGCACAGTATATGTTTATCTACCCTGTTGATCTTGTTTGCATGTGGATTTTGCACTATCAGTGTTCAATGCCCAGTCTAGCTTCCCCTAGGCTCCCCTGGCACACCCTTAGGTCATAATCTATTTGGGAAACCTTTAGAAAACCCATGGGTTATGCCTCTCAGTAGCTGAGAGAACCGGAACATCTGCGCTGCAGTTTCATGATCTAAAAATGGGGCTAATGCCAGTTACATGAGAGGTCTCTTGGAAACACTAAATTAAATAATGTCTGTAAATGTGTTCTGTCAACTATATAGCATTCACTAAATGTTATTTTTTTAAACAGAGAATGTAAATTAACTTTTGTAAAGGCATAAGCTTAACTGATATAGATAGTATTTATTTTTTGGCAAGGGGCGGCAGAAAGAGGACCATAACCATTATCATTTTGGATCTGCCAAGGAACTGTTCACTTCTTTGAAAAAGATGTAATTAATTTTTATCTGCAAGGCTGATTTAAAACAATACCCTGCTGAAAGAAGTCAGGAAGTCTATCAGTTTAAGAAGGTATCCCCTCTTTACCATTACTAACTGTGGCCATTATGTTCCTGAATGAGGCTGTTCCAAATCTCATTCCCAGTGGGTGCTGCCAGGTTTGGCCCAGAAGCCCTTAGGGATGGGTCACTTAGGCTTCTGGCCTGGGTCACAGAGAAACGGAAATCTGCTCCCTTGGATATTGACTACAAAGGCCCTGGAACCTCTCAGAACCATGTTAGACAGTGTTTTGCCATTAAAATAAAACCAAAGTGAGAACACTCAGCTCTTCAGGATAAATGATCAAGGCCGAAGACCTTTTAAACCTAGGTAACACTGTTCGTTAGGTGCTACTTGGCCCCGGCCATGTTGCTGGACCGCAGGAGATACTGATCCACACTTCCTTTTCGCCGGCTCACAGTCCGCCTCTCGTTGTCAAACATGCGCTGCAACTGCAGAGCCAACTGTCGGTCCTCTTCCTCTTGCTGAAGTTTCTGCTCCATCTCTCGCAGGACTGGGTCTGTTGGGGCCAGACCCACCTCACCACTGGTTTGTCGCAGTTTTTTAAGGGAGCCATTTTGTTCCAAGTGCTTGGTCTTACAGTGTCTTTTCCGGCCTCGACGCAAAGGAGGAAGTGGCTCTTCACTTAGGCTCTCGACTAGAACACCATTAGTCAGATCAAAATGATTTAATGTCTTCAATTGTTTCTTTGTTTTGAGGACTCCACCCAAAACACTGTTTTGGGGTAGCACTGAATTAACTGTGGTGATTTTCATGGCTCTGCTTATACAGGTTTTGTCTAACTTGGCATCTG
This sequence comes from Macaca fascicularis, assembly GCF_037993035.2. NCBI lineage: Eukaryota > Metazoa > Chordata > Mammalia > Primates > Cercopithecidae > Macaca > Macaca fascicularis. The sequence continues at coordinate 73,708,566 of NC_088388.1, read as the reverse complement.
GAGTTGACCCTGAGCCCTCAAACTGCTCCCTCTCCAAAGAAGTCCCACTGCCTCCCACTTTGAGTTCTGAGGAACAGCAGGTTTCCAGTGGGATCTCAATGTTACTTTTGTTATCACTGTCCTGTTCTGCTTTTGTTTGGCTAACAGAGGGGAAATAATCAAGATCAGCAGAGATGGGTCCAGTATACTCAGAGAGAAGAACCTGCCCACTGGACAATCTTGTATTTACAGCCACAAGTGGCTTCTCCTTGCTAGAATGGATACCTTCAGAGCCTAGTAAGTCTTCCCCCATTTCAGGAGCCAGAGAGGTAAGAGTGGCTTTTGACAGGGTCTTTTTGATCTGTCGCTCCTGAAAGATCTGTTCCCACTTTTTGAGGATCCGTGGACTGGCCTCATAAGAAGTCTGCTTCTGCAGACTTCTGTTTAGGTTGCGTGGAGTTGATTTGATGATGAGGGGACTTAGCACACGGCCATCAGGGAGTCTTTTGGGAGGGGTACATGGTGAGCAGACAATGGGCTTGAAATGGTTTAGTTCTTCGGAGATGCTGTCATTGCTCTCAGGGCTGATAGAACGCTCTGGCTTATGCAGGGAAGCCAAGGATGAAAGGGAGCTGAAGGGTAGACGCTTTTCGATGGTTAAGTCAGGGGCTGAGAGGCAGCGGTTGTTTTGAGTTGACAAGAGGACACCAATGATGGGGTTGGAGGCTGGAGTCATAGTTGTGACCTGAAAGAGATTAAAAACATTATGCATTCATACACACATACATACACATTTTCCTTCATCATTCCTTTATGATGGTGGAGCGACAGGGAAGGGGAGGACAAGAAAAGGGATGAAGGGTAACGTGAGCCCAAGAAAGGGAGAAAATCCCTAACTTAGAAAGCATACCATTTAGCAGAAAATCCTATATACTTCAAACAATTAATAAGACTGAAAATATGTAGGGGGAAAAAAAACTTATCTAAAGCTTTAAAAAAGGTTTCTTGTCCAGGCATGGTGGCTCATACCTCCCAAAGTGCTGTAATCCCATCATTTTGGGAAGCTGAGGCAGGTGTATCACTTTGAGACCAGCCTGGACAACATAGCAAGATCTCATCTCTACAAAAAATTAAAAAATTACCCAGGTGTAGTGGCATGTGCCTGCAGTCCCAGCTACTTGGGAGGCTGAGGTGAGAAAGGCTACTTGAGCCCAGGAGTCCGAGGCTGCAGTGAGCTATGGTTGCACCACTGCACACCAGCCTAGGTGACAGAGTGAGACTCTGTCTCTTAAAAAAAAAAGAAGGGGGGATTCTCTATTAGACCTTATTCTACCCATCGGGCTACTAATTCAAACTTTCTTCCTTCACATCTGTTTGTGGACTTCTCCAGCATAACTAGTATGCCTGAGCTCACTCTGCTTCTCTTCTGGAATAGTTTATTTCGTGACTGTGTGCAGAGGGGGTGATGAGGCAGGCCTCGCAAGCCCCGGAGGTCTGTGGCTGAGGTGTACCTTGGCTTTGTTGCCTGGAGCTGCTCTGAGTCTGCTCTTCGCTCTTTCCTGGGCTGTGTCACTACAGCTCTGACTCCTTTCCACCTTGGAGTTCAGCTTCCTAAAAAAAGAATAAATAAAAAACAAGTAGTCAAAATTAGTCTATTTACTAGGTAAGGAAAAAGGATGACAGTATCTTTTTGCTTTCTAAGCCACTAACCAAGAAAGAATTCCCTTGGGCAGCTACAATAGGAATGAGTTAATTTATTAACAAAATACATTCTGAGAAGAAACTCTGCACAAAGAGAGTGCTCCGGAGAGGAGCACTATTTGGTTCAAGGTTTTGTTTCCAAACTAGACCCTGCCAAAAGGAGGCAGAACCAGTGGCTCTTTTGAACATGCTTAGAGAGATGTAGAGATACTTCACTATCCTTAATAGTGTGGATACAATGTTAAATCACCTTTACAAGCAACAGATTTTTCTTTTTATTGACCCAAACCTCTCTTCAATCTAAATCAAGCACAAAACAAATATTGAAGTTCTTACAAAAATGCACAGCAGTGCATTAGATCTTTATGTACAGAGTCAAAATTAAATGTAGTCTCTCCTTTAATCCATTACATTTGAGCTTTCAAAGGCCTAAATCCTAGTGATTTCAGAGGTTTAAAGAACACATGATTTTTGTCTTTATGACAATGAGTTTATAACCCAAACCAAACTCCACAGTACTTGGATTATATACTGAAGTCCACTACACTATAGCATAGTAAGTGCCATAAGACAGCAGTTAGTATGCAACTAAACTTCCCAAGTGTTTTCTTCTAAGAGTTTTATCATTTTGACTCTTAAGTTTAGGTCTTTGGTCCATTTTGAGTTAAATTTTGTAACTCAAAATGGTGTGAAGTTGGAGTCCAACTTTATCCTTTTGTATGTGGATATCTATTAACAGTTGTCCCAGGATCATATGTAAATCTATGTTAGAATTATATGCAGATGACTGTCACCTGCCCCAGAAACAAGTAGGGACACTTAATTTCTCACTTGCCTTTGTTTCCATTCCTTCCAACAGGAATATATGTCTGTTCACCAAGCATGTATCATATACTTACTATATGTATGCCAGACACTGATGGCCACTATCCATGCACTGAGAATACAGAGAAGAATAAGACACAGTCTAGGTCTTCAAGGAATTAGAGTCCAGTGGGCAAATAAATAAATACAATACAGTGAAAGGGCACAACAACAAAAAAAGTATGCATAGGAAGCAGAAATGGCGTAACAGAGAGAGAGTTCTTCATAACCTGGGATGAAGTGAGATCTGGGTTGGAAATGTCTTCCTGTAGCATGTTCATTTCAAAGGATAAACACAAATTTGCCATAAGTCAAGATGGACACATAGTTATGCAGATGATCTCAAACAGAAATTATTTCTTCAAATGATTCGATTTAGCTTTGGAATGGAATGCATCATATCTACTCTTTTGTAGCAAAAGACTTGTTTTCAGAGTTTTACTATGCCAGTATTAGCTCGAAGAAAACTTGAAAAGGAGGTAAGGTATCTTCCCAAGGTGCCTCTCTTCTCCCTACATCTCTAGTAGGTAGAGTGGGTAGCATGTCCTACCCACTCATAAGGGCTTCTATTCCAGTGTTTCTGTGTTATTCCTCCCATTCAAAACCCTCCCATCCTATGACTTATGGCCACATAGTGTTAACAGGAGAAAGCGGTGGCCAGCCTGTATCACATGCTTGCACTGTACCAAGAAATTCAACATTTAACCCAAATGAAAGATGTGAAAGTTGTACTATCTAGTGGGAAATACATTTTGGAGCAGGTAGAAAATTTCAACATCCCCCTACAAAAGCAGCTGTGTAAAAGTCAGTTTGATTGGTAGTTTAAAAAATATTGATATTCATTTGCATTCCTAGAAGTCACAGGAACTGTCAGTGGTGTAAGCCACCCAGAAGCATACTGTATGGCAGATTAAAATGCTGTGGTAAATAATATATACCTTGGGTTAGAAGAAAGGGATATAAAATTGAGAGAGACAGCATTGTTACTTCAAATATATCAATTGCTTGGTGTGATTCCATTGGTGAAACAAGCAGACACCAAGAGGAAAAGATTTTCTGATCAACCTGAGAAAGACCTTTGTAACTTTTAATAGAGCAGTTCACTGATAGTTGCCTGGGAAGACACTGAGCTCCATGCCATTAGAGGTATTCAAACTGAGGCTGGATCTAGACCTTAAGTTCCAAATATTACATAATTAAGACATAGCTTAATATAATTTTTAAAAACAGGCTATAAATCCATTTTGTCAGGTGTAAAACAGTCAAATTGAAAGTCACTGTTTTCAATCCTGCGTTATCAGATACACACATGACAACTACCTGCAGTTGGGGAGAACATCTTCAGATGCCCCATAAACTCCATTTTGGCAAAAGAAAAGGCCCAGGGAGGAAACACTTGCAGTGACCACGCACACAATGAAGAAAAAAAAAAATTCTGACAATCTAAAATCTTTTTGGTAAACTTTAGTATAGCTGAAATTGTCATTATCTCTCCCATTCATATTTGATCAACAGACTTTTTACTGAGCACCAACTCTGTGCAAAGCATTAGAGACAGATTGATCAAAAGACAACCTTCACTGAAAGGAGCATCTAGACACTGAAGTCTACCACTATAGCATAAGTGCTGTAAGAGAGCAGTTATTATACAACTGAACTCCTCAAGTGTTTTCTTCTAAGAGTTTTATAGTTTAAGCACTTACACTGAGGTATCTGATCCATCTGGAGTTCATTTTTGTATGTGGTATGAGGTTGGGGTCCAGCTTCCTTCTTTTGCATGTAGATATCCAGTTAACCATCACCATATGTAAAGTGGCTATTCTTTCCCCACTGAATGGTCTTGGCACCCTTGTTGGAAATCAGTTGACCACAGATGTATGGGTTTATTTCTGGACTTTCAACTCTATTCCATTGATTTACATGTCTACCCTTATTCCAGTACCACACTATTTTGATTGCTATACTTTGCAGTAAGTTTTGAAATCAGGAGTTGTGAGTCTTCCACCTTTGTTCTTTTTTTTTCCTTCAAGATTGTTTTAACTATTTGGGATCCTCTGAAAATTCATATATGTATTTTGGTACGTTTGTCCATTTCTGCCAAAAAGATCATTGGCATTTTAATAGGTGTTACACTAAATCTGTAAAATGATTTCAAGAGTATTGCCATCTTAACAATGTTATGTCTTCTAATCCATGAGCACAGGAGGTCTTTCGTCTTACTTAGATCTTTAATTTCTTTCAACAACGTTTTGTAGTTTTCAGCATACAAGTCTTGCACTACTGCGGTTAAATTTATTCATAAGTATTCTATTTTTTGATGCTATCGTAAACTGAATTGTTTTCATAGTTACCTTTTTGGGTTGTTCATTGCTAGTGTATAGAAATGCAACTGATTTTTGTGTGGTGAGCTTATATCCTGCAGCTTTGCTAAAATCTGGCTATTAGCTTTAACAATTATTTCATGGATTCTTTAGGATTTTTTGTGAATAACATGTCATATGTAAAGAGAGATAGTCTTACTTCTTCATTTGCCATCTGGATGCCTTTTATTTTTCTTGCCCAATTTTTCTGGCTAAAATTTCCAGTACAAGTTGAACAAAAGTGGCAACAGTAGACATCATTTATCTTGTTCCTGCTACTGGGAGGAAAGTTTTCTCTTTCACCACTAAGTATGCTGTTGCTGTGGGTTTTTCATAGATTCCTTTTATAAGATTGATGAAGTTCTCTTATTTTCCTACATGTTCAGCATTTTTCTCATGAAAGGGTATAAGATTTTGTCACTTTTTTGTGTGTGTCTACTGAGCTTTTTTCCCCTTCATTCTACTAAAATAGTACATTACATTGATCTTCATACGCTGAAACACCATTGCATTCTTGGAATAAATCCCACTTGGTCATGGTATATAATTCTTTTTAAAAAATGCTGCTGGATTTTGTTGGCTGGTATTTTTGCTGAAGAATTTTTATCTATATTCCTAAGAGATCTTGGCCTATAGTTTTCTTACGAAATATCTGTCCAGCTTTGGTATCAGGGTATAATGCTTACCTCACAGAATATTTATTCTTCTAATTTTTGGGAGAGTGTCAGGATTCATGTTAATTCTTCTTTATTTGTTTGGTAGAATCACCAGTGAAGCCATCTGGCCCTCAGGTTTCATTGTTGGATTATTATTATTATTATTATTATTATTCTGGGTTCAACCTCTTTATATAGGTCAATTCAGATTTTCAACTTCCTCGGGTACTTTACATGTTTCTAGGAACTGGTACATTTCATTACATTCACTCTAGGAACTGGTACATTTCATCTAAATTATCTAATCTGTTGGCATAAAATTGTTCATAGTCTATAATCCTTCTTAATTCTATAATGTCAGTAATGTCATCGTTCTTCCTCCTAATTTTGGTAATTTGAGTCTTCTCTTTTTTCTTGACCAGTCGTTAAAAATTTGTCAATTTTGTTGATCTTACCAAAGGACCCAACTTTTGGTTTCATTCATTCTACTGTTTTCCTATTCTCAGTTAATCTTCAATGTAATCTTTATTATTTCTTTCGTTTTGTTTTCTGTGTTTAGTCTACTCTGTGTGTTTAGTCTTAGATCTTTTATAATGTACGCTTTTACAGCTATAAATTTCCCTCTGAGCACTGCTTTCTTTACATTCAGTAAGTTTTGAGGTACAGGTTTTCTTTTATTTTTACCTTTTTCTAACTTTTAAGTTCAGGGGTACATGTGCAGGATGTGCAGGTTTGTGTCATAGTGGTTTGCTGCACAGATCATCCCATCACCAAGGTATTAAGCCCAGCATCCATTAGCTATTTTTCCTGATGGTCTCCCTCCTCCCACCCCCATCCTCCTACAGGCCTCAGTGTGTGTTGTTTCCCCACGTGTCCATGAGTTCTCATCATTCGGCTCCCACTTTATAAATGAAAACATGTAGTGTTTGGTTTTCTGTTCCTGCATTAGTTTGCTGAGAATGATGGCTTCCAGCTCCATCCATACCCCTGCAAAGGATAAAATCTTGTTCCTTTTAATGGCTGCATAGTATTCCATGGGGGTATATGTACCACATTTTCTTTATTCAGTCTATCACTGAATGGCATTTAGGTTGGTTCCATGTCTTTGCTGTTGTGAACAGTGCTGCAATGAACATACACGTGCCTGTATTTTTATGAGGGAATGATACATATTCCTTTGGGTATATACCTCGTAATGAGATTGCTGGGTCGAATGGTATTTCTGCCTCTAGGTTTTTGAGGAATCGTCACACTGTCTTCCACAATGGTTGAACTAATTTACACTCCCACCAACAATGTAAAAGTGTTTCATTTCTCCACAACCTTGCCAGCATCTGTTGTTTTTTGACTTTTTCATAATAGCCATTCTGACTGGTGTGAGATGGTATTTCGGTTCTGATTTGCATTTCTCTAAGGATCAGTAATGTCAAGCTCTTTTTCGTATGCTGGTTGACCACATGTATGTCTTCTTTTGAGAAGTGTCTATTCAACCTTTGTCCACTTTTTACTGGGGTGGCTTTTTTTTTCTTGTAAATTTGTTTAAGTTCCTTGTAGATGCTGAATGCTAGACCTTTGTCAGATGGATAGATTGCAAAATTTTTCTCCCATTCCGTAGGCTGTCTGTTCACTCTGATGACAGTTTCTTTTGCTGGGCAGAAGCTCTTTAGTTTAATTAGATCCAATTCGTCAATTTTACTTTTGTTGCAATTGCTTTTGACACCTTCGTCATGAAATCTTTGCCCCTGCCTATGCTCCTGAATGGTACTGCCTAGATTTTCTTCTAGGGTTTTTATAGTTTTGGGTTTTACATTTAAGTCTTTAATCCATCTTGAGTTGATTTTTTAATTTTTTGTATGGTGTAAGGAAGGGGTCCAGTTTCAGTTTTCTGTATACGGCTCACCAGTTCTCCCAGCACCACTTACTAAATAGGGAACCCTTTCCCCATTGTTTTTGCCAGGTTTATCTAAGATCATATGGTTGTAGGTATGCAGTCTTGTTTCTGGATTCTCTATTCTGTTCCATCAGTCTGTCTGTTCTTGTATAAATATCAGGCTGTTTTGGTTACGGCAGCCTTGTAGTATAGTTTGAAGTCAGGTAGCGTCATGTCTCCAGCTTTTTTCTTTTTGCTTAGAATTGTCTTGAATATTCAGGTTCCACATGAATTTTAAATGGTTTTGGTTCCATATGAATTTTAAAATAGTTTTTTCTAATTCTGTGAAGAATGTCAATGTAGTTTTATGGGAATAGAATTGAATCTATAAATTGCTTTGGGCAGTATGGCCATTTTAATGATATTCATTCTTCCTATCCATGAGCATGCGATGTTTTTCCATTTGTTTGTGTCATCTCTGATTTCTCTGAGCAGTGGTTTGTAGTTCTCCTTGAAGAGGTCCTGCCTTCCCTTGTTAGCCATATTCGTCGGTATTTTTTTCTTTTTGTGTCAATTGTGAATGGGAGTTCATTCATAATTTGGCTGTCTGGTTACCTGCTACTGGTGTATAGGAATGCTAGCGATTTCTGTACAATGATTTTGTATCCTGAGATTTTGCTGAAGCCGCTTATCAGATTAAGAAGTGTTTGGGCTGGGACAATGGTGTTTTCTAGATACAGAATCATGTCATCTGCAAACAAAGACAGTTTGACTTCCTTTCTTCCTATTTGAATACGCTTTATTTCTTTCTCTTGCCTGACTGCCCTGGCTAGAATTTCCGTTACTATGCTGAATAGGAGTGGTGAGAAAGGGCATCCTTGTCTTGTGCCTATTTTCAAGGGGAATGCTTCCAGCTTTTGCCCATTCAGAATGATACTGGCTGTGGGTCTGTCATATATGGATCTTATTATTTTGAGGTATGTTCCTTCAACACCTAGTTTATTGCGAGTTTTCAACATGAAGGGATGTTGAATTTTATTGAAGGCCATTTCTGCATCTATTGAGATAATCATGTAGTTTTTGTCTTTAGTTCTGTTTACGTGAAGAATCACATTTATTGATTTGCCTACGCTGAACCACCCTTGCATCTTGGGTGACATCATTAGGCTTTGTGTCCCCACTCAAATCTCATATTGAATTATAATCCCCATAATTCACACAGAGATGGTCTGGAATTGGAACTTATGTTGAAAAGGAAAGCAGAGCATAAGTGTTTGGAAAATTTCCAGTCTGATGGAGCAATAGAAAACAAAAATTCAGCTGCAGAAATTTGCATAAGTAATGAGAAGCCAAATGTTAATTGCCAAGACAATGGGGAAAATGTCTTCAGGACATGTCAGAAGTCTTCACAGCAAGCCCTCCCACTGCAGGGCCAGAAAACTAGGAGGAGAAAATAGTTTTGTGGGCTGGGCCCAGGGCCTTGCTGCTTTGTGAAGTCTCTTGGTGCCCATGCCCCAGCTGTGGCTAAAAGGGGCCAATGTACCCATCAGGCCATTGATTCAGAGGGTACAAGCCCCAAGCCTTGGTGTCTTACATGTGGTATTGGGCCTGTAGGTGCACATAAGTGAAGAAATGAGGTTTAGGAACTTTCACATAGATTACACAGAATGTATGCAAATGCAAGCATGTCCAGGCAGAAGTCTGCTGCAGGGGTGAAGCCTGGAGCACCTCTGCTAGGGCAGTATGGAAGGGAAATGTGGGGTTGGAGCCCCCACACTGAGTCCCCATTGGGGCACTGCCTAGGCGAGCTGTGGTAAAGAGGGCTACCTTCCTCCAGACCCCAGAATGGTAGATCCACAGACAACTTACACCATGTACCTAAAAAAGCCATAAACAATGCTGGCCCGTGAAATCAGCCAGAGAGGGAGCTGTACCTTGCAAAGCCACAAGGGCAGAGCCGCTCAAGGCCCTGGGAGCCCACCTCTTGCACCAGCGTGACCTGAATGTGAGACATGGAGTCAAAGGAGATCATTTTGGAGTTTTAAGATTTGGCTGCCCTGCTGGATTACAGACTTGCATGGCCCTCTGTTTTGCCCAATTTCTCCCATTGGGAATGGGTGTATTTACCCAATGCCTATACTCTTATTGCATCTATGAAATAACTAACTTGCTTTTGATTTTACAGGCTCATAGGCAGCAGGAACTTGCCTTGTCTCAGATGAGACTTTGGGGGGCTGTTGGAAAGGTTTGTGTTTTGAAATGTGAGGACATGAGATTTGGGAGGGGTCAGGGGTGGAATGATACGGTTAGGCTTTGTGTTCCCACCCAAATTTCATCTTGATTTATAAACCTCATAATCTCCATGTGTCAAGGAAGAGTTCAGGTGGTGGTAACTGAATCATGGGGGTGGTTCCCCCATGCTGTTCACATGATAGTGAGTTCTCATGAGATCTGATGGTTTTATTTATTTACTTATTTACGAGGTGGGGTCTTGCTCTGTCACCCAGGCAGTAGAGAATTGGTTCAATCTTGGCTCGCTGTGATATCCACCTCCCAGGTTCAAGCGTTTCTCATATCTCGGTCTCCGGAGTAGCTGGAATTACAGGCGCATGTCACCACGCCCAGCTAATTTTTCTATTTTTAGTACAGATGGAGTTTCACTATGTTGGCCAGGCTGGTCTCAAACTCTTGACTTCAAGTGATCTGCCCACCTCAGCCTCCCAACATGCTGGGATTACAGGTGTGAGCCATTGCTTCTGGCCAAGATCTTACGGTTTTATAAGGGCCTCTTCCCCCTTCATTCATTCACTCCCTCCTGCCACCTTGTGAAGAAGGTGTCTGCTTTGCCTTCCACCATGATCGTAAGTTTCCTCAGGCCTCCCCCAGCCACATGGAACTGTGAGTCAATTACACTTCTTTTCTTTATAAATTGCCTAGTCTCAGGCAGTTCTTTATAGCAGTGTGAAAACAGATTAACATACAGGGGATGGAGACTACTTGATCATGATGGATAAGCTTTTTGATGTGCTGCTGGATTTGGTTTGCCAGTATTTTATTGAGGATTTTTGCATTGATGTTTATCAAGGATACTGGCCTGAAGTTTTCTTTTTTGTTGTATCTCTTCCAGGTTTTGGTATCAGGATGATGCAGGCCTTATAGAATGAGTTAGGGAGGAATCCCTCCTTTTCAATTTTTTGGAATAGTTGCTGTAGAAATGGCATCAACTCATTGTCGTACCTGTGGTAGAATTCAGCTGTGAATGTCTTGTCCTGGGCTTTTTTGGTTGGTAGGCTACTCCTTATTGCCTCAATTTCAAAACTCATTATTGGTCTATTGAGGGATTCAATTTCTTCCTGGTTCAGTCTTAAGAGCATATGTATATCCAGGAAGGTTTTTATTTTCATTCCTCTCAAAGTATTTTCTAATTTCTCTTGTGACTTCTTCTTTGGCCCACTGGTTTTAAAGAATGTGTTGTTTCATTTCCACATATTTGTTAATTTTCCAGTTTTCTTCCTATCAATTTCTAGTTTCATTCCATTGTGGTCAAAAATATAGTTATTATTTCAACCTTTTAAAATATATTGAGACTTGTTTTATGGTCTAACATACAGTCCATATTGGAGAATGTTCCATGTGCACTTCAGAAGAATTCTTGTTGAGTTGATCCTTTTATCATTATATAATATATTTCCTTGTCTTTTGTAACAATTTTTAACCTGAAGTCTATATTGTCTGATATTAGTATGGCTACTCCAGCTCTCTTATTTACTGTTTGCATGAAATATCTTTCCATCCTTTCACTATCAATGTATTTTTGTCTTTGGATCTAAGGTGTGTCTCAGCATATATCCGAATCATTTCTTTTTTAAATCCATTCTCCCAATCTCTTCCTCTTAAATTGCAGAGTTTAATCAATTTACATTTAATGTAATTGCTGATGAAGGACTTCTGCTATTTGTTTTCTAGGTCTTATACAGGCATCCCTTTCTTTTTTGTCCTTTGCTTTATTGCACATTGCTGATACTGCATTTTTTACAAACTGAAGATTCATGGCAACCCTGTATCAAGCAAGTCTATCAGCATCATTTTTCCAACAGCATGTGCTCACTTTTTGTCTCTGTGTCACATTTTGGTAATTCTCACAATATTTCAAACTTTTTCATGATTATTATATCTGGTATAGTGATTTGTGATCTTTGCTATTTCCAGTATTCTGTTTGGCTTTCAACAGTCTGATTATAATGTGTCTTGGTATAGACGTCTTTATCCTACTCTGGAGTCACAGAACTTCTTGGATGTGTAGACTTATGTCTTTCATTAAATTTGGTTAGTGTTTGGTCATTATTACTTCAAATATTCTTTCTGCCCCTTTCTCTCTCATTCTGGGACTACCATTTTGTGTATATTGGTACACTTAACGATGTCTCACAGATTTCTTAGGCTCTGTTCATTTTTCTTTATTCTTTTTTATTTCTGTTTCTCAGACTGGATAATCTCAATTGACCTATATTCATATTAGTTAATTATTCTGCCTGTTCAAATCTGTTCTGTCACTGTACTTTTCAGGTCCAGAATTTCTATTTGATTCCTTTTTCATAATTTCTCTTTATTGATACTGTCTACTTAGGACATTGTTTTTCATGGTTTCCTTTAGTTCTTTGCCCATAGTTCCTTTAGCTCTTGAGCATATGATTTAAAGTCCACATTAAAAATGTCAAATGTCTCAGCTTCCTTTGGGACATTTTCTATCGGTTTCTTTTTTCCTGTGTATGGGTCATTGTTTCTTGCTTCCTATGCCTCATATTTTTTGCATTTTGAATATTATAAGGTGGCGACTATGAAAATCAGATTCTCTCCCTACCCCTGGGTTTGTGGTTGCTGTCTGTTATAGCTGTTATTTGTTTAGTGACTTTTTTGAACTGATTTTATAAAGTCTATTTTTTGTCATATGTGGCCAATGAATTCTCTGTTCTGTTAGCTTAGTGGTCAGTTAGTGATCTGACAGAGTTCCTTAGATGCCAAGATTCCGGTGTTCTTTTCATTTCTTTTCTTTCTTTCTTTCCTTTCCTTTCTTTTTTTTTCTGAGACAGGGTCTTACTCTGTTGCCTAGGCTGGAGTGCAATTAAGTGATCATGGCTAACTGAAGCCTCTATCTCCTGGGCTCAAGAGATCCTCCCACCTCAGCCTCCTGAGTAGCTGGAACTACAGGCATGTATCACTATGCTTGGCTGATTTTTAAAATTTTTAGTAGCGACAAGGTCTCACTATGTTGCCCTCGCTGGTCTCAAACTCCTAGGCTCAAGCAGTCCTCCCACCTCAGCCTCCCAAAGTGCTAGGATTACAGGCATGAGTCACCACACTCGGCCACGTATGTTTTTTCTAGATTGAACACTGCTTATTTGCTATAAACTTTTTATTAGTTTCCAGAGTTCCAATAAAGTTGGTGTTGGCTGTTTTTGTCAATTATTACTGTTTTTATGGAAGGCTTTTGGAGTTCCCTGATCTGCCAAGTTTGCTCATGTTACCAGGCAAAGTATCTTTTAAGAAACAGTGAGATATATTTAAATTATAAAGCAAGAAAGGTGTTTTATTACCATGGCACTACTCAAAAGATCAAGCAGTACTTCTAGCAACATGCAGTATAAATGTGGACACTAACAGTCACTAAAATCATGAATGTAAAAATATTATATAAAACATAAATATAGTACACAGATAATATTGTTATTGTTGTTATTGTAGCATTTGGTCAGGGGAAGAATCTTCAAAATGCTGGTACAGAATAGTCAAGAGCAATAAACTTGATGTTCTTATGATTTAAAGTGCCCAAACAATAATCTCACTTAAAAAAATGGAGGCAGTAACTACTCCTTCCTCTTTTGTACGGAGTCCATTTCTGTATCCCTAAACTCTAACATAGTGCCTGGCATATAGTGGATATATTAAAGAAATTTCTTATAAATACATAAAAATATATGCAGAAATAACCTCTTCCTATCCCTTAAGGAAAAGAAAGAAAACATCAACATTTATTAGAAACCCATTATCTGTCAGGAACTGTGCTAAGTGTTTGAAATATATTGTATCTAATTGAATCCAGAGACTCTATGACATAGGTATCATCATCCCCAATTCATGGACAGAGAAATGAGAGAAGTGATCTTTCCAAGGTCACACAGCTGAAGTGAAAATTATTTAAACCTATAGTATCTCTGTAATTCTAAGGCCTGTGCTGTTTGCACCACAGCATACTGATCTAACTTACTCTACTCTGCCACAGAACAGACTCAAAACATCTAGGGAAGCTCTGTCTATCTGAACACATAAAGAAGGCATAAACTAGAGAAAGCAGCACTGTCTGAAAAGCAACTTGCTTAAAATTTCCACTGCCAAGAGACCAGATGGTTTCTGGGATATCTAGTTAGGCTAAAAATACCTGCACCCACAATGAGTTTGATTTACAAACAAAGAAAAGCAGGGGTAGCCAGTATAAATATACAGCTGGAAAACTAGAAGATTTAAGTACTTAAAAAACACTGCTTACAGGGTTTCAAATGGCCATATAAAACGTTAGATAGCTTATGCTCTCAGTTGCTTGCTCATTACTCTGTCTGTCTCTTACATACCTACACCATACTGGTTTCTTAAGGATACCTTCAGGTCTGACAGAGCTGAGTCCCACCAATAAATTAAAGTTGGAGAGAACCCTCTTGCCAGTCTCTGGCCTAAAAGACCCTACCCACCCTCTCCATCCTGTCACACATACACACATCTCTTTCTCACCCACCCACCCACTCACTTACTCACTCACTCACACACACCCTGAAGTGAAACCCAGAAGCTTCTTTAGACCTTGGTGCAGCTGCTATCTACCCAGAAGTAGGTAATACTTTGTTACACTCTGGGTTACCTGCCTTGTCTATACTAGTATTCTTTGTATTTTTTTAGGTGTACATTGTAATGGTTTTTAGTATATTCAGTTATTTAACCATCACCACAATTAATTTTAGAACATTTCTGTCACCTCAAAAAGTTCCCCATACCCTTTAGCTATCACTCTCAAACCCCACTTCCTACAGCCCTACTACTCATGTATTTTATGTCTCTACGTATTTGCCTATTCTGGACTCACGCTTGTATTCTTTTACTGATGGATAGGAACACTTGTTTCCATAGCTGTATTCCAAAAGGCCTAACATAATGCAGAAGGATTTGAGTTCTCTTAAATGAGAAATAACCGGACAGATTCTCACTTTCCTCTGTAGCAACCATGTATCTTTTTGGAACAATGGAGGGTATAAATTATTTTTTTTAAAAATGGAAGGAGAGCAGCCTTCTGTTGCAAAGGTAGATAATTTCAAAACACATATTTAAGTGCAGGGCCTTTTGTCATAGAGCTCTGATAATGGTCTGACAGAAAGAACATAGATTTGGAGTAAAAAGAGAACTTGGGTTCCAATTCCATCTCTGTATTCTACTGAGTTGAGAGGTTCTTGGGTGAGTCACTTAACCTCTTTGAATTGCAGCTTCCTTTGCTGTAAAACAGTGGTATTACACATTTTGCAGGATGAATGTGAGAATTAAATCACATGAGGTATGCTAAGAACTCAACATGGCAGAGAGCCCAAGGAAGCAATGGGAAAAGGCTAGCTCCTGACACTACCCCTCACCAAACTTCCAGGCCTTTCTGAAGACTATGAGAATATTTCTGTTCTAAAATGGCAGAGATATTACTGACGCCTCTAAAACCTGCCATTCTCCTTAAGCTCCACGTTGCTTCTCCTTAAGCTATCTTCCTTTTCCGGCCATATTCCATTACTTTTAATAAGATTTGTCCTCTTAATATAGGAGGTTGGTAAACACTTGACTTGTTCCAATTCCTTTATCTCTCCTCCAACACACACACACACACACACCCCAAGCCACCAAGCCTTGCCATTTCAACTCACTGCTTCATCTTCTTCTCATAATCTCCTCTCCCTCAAGCCACTGTTTGACTATTCCCACACACAATTTAAGTTTGATCTTTATTGTTACAATTTCCTAATGGCCCCCACCCCCTTTCTTTTCATGCCCTGGCCTCATTTCCTCCATAACTCAAAACTCTGGTTTAAGCCACCTCTAGACATTTCCATTTTAGAGGAAGAATCTTAAGAAATCACAGAATAGGCCGGGCGGGGTGGCTTAAGCCTGTAATCCCAGCACTTTGGGAGGCCGAGACGGGCGGATCATGAGGTCAGGAGATCGAGACCATCCTGGCTAACACGGTGAAACCCTGTCTCTACTAAAAAATACAAAAAACTAGCCGGGCGAGGTGGCAGGCGCCTGTAGTCCCAGCTACTTTGGAGGCTGAGGCAGGAGAATGGTGTAAACCCAGGAGGCGGAGCTTGCAGTGAGCTGAGATCCGGCCACTGCACTGCAGCTCGGGCGACAGAGCGAGACTCCGTCTCAAAAAAAAAAAAAAAAAAAGAAATCACAGAGTAAATCCCCCTGCCCTAGCTTGTAGGTAAGGCATAACACTCTGCATTTTACATAGATGAGACTGAAGGAGAGCCAACTGATTCTACTCAAGGTCACACTGCTACTTCTTCCCTAAAACTCCACCCCTTAGTTCTCTGAATCTGCTTATTTTCCTCAATCCTGAAGCTAGTATTCCAATATCACATCACTTATGCATTTCTGTTACCTGAATGCTTCTGTATTTCATTTGTGAATTTTAAGGAAAGGTACCTATTTCCCAGAGGGTCTTCAGATTTCAATTCACTCTAACACTGGCTGGACATGTGTTTAGTATCTCTGAGTCTGTCAGTAAGTCTCTGTCTATATCTCTCCTTATACATACACTGTATAGAAAGCACAGCCACTTTAAGTCCCTTGATGTGCCACACTCTGAGCCACCAGAGACTCAGGCTTAAAAGTATCTGGAGTTTAGAAAACAAAATGATGTAGCTATGGTTAATTTCTACTAAGTAGAACACCGATCTTTCTTTTATAGCATCTATAAAAAGTATCAATATAAGCTATTGCTAAAGCATTCGAAGACTAAAAAGCAACTTCATAGCACATAAAAATGTTATCAACATGGTCACTAGACTTCCCCCTAAATCCCATATTAATCCTATGGAATCTAATCTAAAAAACAGCTATTAGCCAATCTAAGCTCCTAGAACCCTCCTAGAGGCCCTCTGCTGCAAGTTTGACAATCAGTTCTGACAAAGCCCCAGTTTAACCTACCAACAGGCACAAGGCCTGTCTTATTCAAACATTCCACAAATATTTACTGAGCCCTTACTACGTGCCAGGCACTGTACTAAGTATTATAACGATGAACAAGATGCTATGCCTGCCTTTGATGAGTTTAAAGTCTAGAGAAGAAGGTGAACAGAGGCAGCATGAGGATCTGTAAGAAGGTATGGAGTACAGCAGAAAGAGCAGTAAACTCAGAGCCAAGAAGCGTCAGTTCTAACTCAGTTTCCTCCTGTTTTAGCAGTGTAAGATTTGGCAAGCCATGTTCTCTCTCTGGGCTTTAGTCTTCCATTTAGAAAACAAATGGACTGAATAAGATGATATTTAAGGTCCTTTTCAGCTATAAGAGTTCATGTTCCAAAAGAAGATAAAAATCGCAGCAGCAGCAGCAATATTCACTGAAGACTTAGTATGTGCCAGAAATCTTGCTAGGAACCATTTACTTAAGATTCCATTTTTGTACGAAATGGCATTACCTGCATTACTATATCACTTAAAAAGAAAAAAAACTGGAAAGAAGACTGGTTTGATTATGTTTCTTTGTATGGTTATACTCTAAGTTACAAGAAGAATCTGAAGTGATTTACAGTAAAAATACATAAAGACTAAGCCTTAAGACAATAAAGACCGCATTAAGTAATACATGTAAGAAGGGTACAGCAAAAATTATTTTTAAAAAAAATTAACAGGCCATGTCAGAAAGCCATGGTGACTGAATTGAAAATCCTGTCCTAAACTTAACTTGCCTGACAGCCAAAGCAAAGAGGAAAATGCAACTAGACATGGAGCTCTCTTAAAGGAATCAAAAAAAGAAATCTTTTTCATGCTGCACTATAAGATGAATTGCAACCATGTGTTTAGTTCGTTTCTCATGGGGAAGAGGAAATGAGAAATGAAGGGAAATAAGTTTTTAAAAATAATTAAACCAGTTTTCAGATACTTAACTTTACAATGATATATCCTTCTTATGGTTCAAATTAATTTTTTTCAATTATCATGTATTTTGTGATTAACCTAACAATAATCTTGGATAAACTATTATTCTATCTGCCTATTTGGAAAAAATTTCATTTTCAAAGGGATGTAGAACTTCATTAATATGGCTGCAAAACCCTCTTTACTGTGATTTTTTTCAAATGAAAGCAAACTGACCAACTGGCAAGACTTACAGAATCTATTGATGCATTCCTTCCAAAATAATCACCTCATCAGTCATACCTATTCACCCTTACCTCCAGGCTTTTGTGCTTAAGAAAGAAAAGTTTATCAAGTAAACAGGAAAAACAAATGGCAGATTCATTTGATTCAAATACAGGTATAAAACCTTTAAAAGTTTTTACACAGTCTTCTCTTTAGGAGAAGAATTTGCAGGAAAAAAAACCTATTGTTGTTGCTTTAACAGAAAAAAAATGCATTTGAAATATCCAAAAACTATAAATGATGTTAAATTTTTAACTGTGGTAAAAGATAAATTTATAATTTTAACCATTTTTAAGTGTATAGTTACACTGTTGTACAACCATCACTACGCTAATTCTTTTTGAATATGTCCATATGCTACATCTCATTGTCAGCACTAATAACTCCGTACTGTTTTCCTAAATATAATTTGGAACTAAAACTTACTGTTTTCTTATCTAAGGAAACAGCATGTTCTAAGTAAGAGATGCAATTCACAGTATTACTATAACTGATTTTGCAAACTAAGGTTTCCATGACATCAGCAAACTATTTCCTAAAAAGAAACCCTAATAAACTAAATTCGATGGTCTTGATAACTATACTAATATTTAAACCTCAGTTGTTAGGCAGAAAGTGAGCCCTGAAACCCAGAAATGTGTAATACTGATTATAAGCATTTCTTAATAGAAAAATCTTAAGTGAATATTTTCCAATAAATTAGTTCCATTGTGGCTCAATGGAACAGGGTAAGGACAAGGATGGGCTGGAAGAGGAAAAGAAGATATATAAGAGATGTTCCAGAACCACTTATAATGAAAAGCACACTCCTCCATATAGGCTTTGCAATTTTGTCCATTAGAAAAGAATTTTTAAAGTTCTGTGGTAGGCATCTCTAAGCGATGAAATATTAACCTGCTACTCCCTTTAAAAGAATGAATTACAAAGGTATAAGAGACTGGAATTAGTGATAAGCAATTTATCCATTCAATACCTACTCCAACTAACTAGGGCAACTGTCCCTTGGTATAATATTTGGATTTTAATATACATTTTTTTCTAATTTGTTTTAAATTATGAGATATTAATTAATCACAGATTTCATAAAACAATAATTATTGGCTTCAAGGAGTATTTATTGTCACTCGATGGGAATGAAAAATTTGATCTTTTTCTCTTTGCAGTAGATCCCTCTCTTATAATCATTAAAATATGTGTCCTATGAATTGAGGGAAAATACACACACACAACCAGGAGCTGAAAATTCTTAGTCAAGCAATCTTGACTTTTTTTTAACTTTAGAAGGCATCTATAGTTCAAGTTCATGCAATGCAAGAGTCCCATCTTCATCATAAATAGAAAGGACACTGGCTTACTTACTGGGTCCTGTTTACATCAAGCAAGCCTCAGTGGCTATGCTACAATGGCCATTCAACAAATGTCAAATGAGTGAACAAATATTATGGGAGGTACTTTACTGGGAAAAGAGCTGCCATCACCTAGTGAAGGGGAGGCATTTAAGCGAAAGGGAGATTCAGTGAATTTTACTCTCAGAAATAACAGAGGAAAATGAGACTACTCACAAATAACATATACAAAAAAGATTCAAAAATTAAAACTACATAAAGGATCATAATAGTAAGCATTTTATAATATTTTTAAACTTTTGTAGCTTCTTTCTGTCATATTTATGAATAACTAGCAGTAAAAGTCTTACAATAGAAAGGGTCTATCTAGGTGTCTATCTAGGCTCACGCCTATAATCTCAGCACTTGGGGAGGCTGAGACGGGCGAATCTCTTGATCCCAGGAGTTCCAGACCAGCCTGGGGAACATGGCAAAATCCCATCTCTACACAAAATATAGGGGAAAAAAAAATTAGCTGGGCATGACAGTACACGCCTGCAGTCCCAGCTACTCAGGAGGCTCAGATGAGAAGATTGCCTGAACCCAGGAGGGCGAGGCTGCAGTGAGCTGTGATCACACCACTGCACCTCAGTTTAGGCAACAGAGAGAGCTCCTGTCTCAAAACAAAACAAACAAACAAAAAACCCAAAAAAAGAAAGGGTCTGGGTGTGTATTCACAGGAGCAGCAAAAGAGAGATCTACTAAATAATACTGGTGGAAAGAAAGAACTAGTTGAACCCTAGAGATAAGGGTGAGCAATACCAGCTTTAAACAAAACAGAAAATGAACTGGGGTGAAGATTGTTTCTTTGGCTAGACACAGTGGCTCATACCTATAATCCCAGTGCTTTGGAAGGCTGAAGCATGAGGACTGCTTGAGCCCAGGAGTTCAAGACAAGCCTGGGCAACACAAGGAGACCTCATCTCTACAAAAAAAATTTTTTTTAAATTAGCCAGACATGGTGGCACACACCTATGGTCTCAGCTATTTGGGAGGCTGAGATGGGAGGATTATTTGAGCTCAGGAGATTGAGGCTACAGTGAACCATGATTACCCAATTATACTCCAGCCTGGACAACAGAGTGAGACACTGTCTCAAAAAAAAAAAAAAAAAAAAAGATTGTATCTTTACATCTGTGTATTAAACCAGAGCCGAGCATGTAGCAGCTGTTCACAAAATGTCTGTTGAATGAATGTATGCATGAGTCCTTCCTTCTTTCTTCCATTTCTTTTTCGCTTCCCTTCCTTCCTCCCTTCTATCTATTCATCCTTCTTTTCCTCCACCTAGCCCTTCATTATCCTTCTAGCACCCATCATCTATCCAATTCCTTCTTCCTTTCCTTCCCAGGGCCTACAAAGTCTAAAGGATCAAGAGATTCCTTGACAAAGGTCTTAAAAACTTTTCAGTTTGCCCCTTACAACCTATAAAGATATATTTTAGGTCTAGGCACTGAAAAGAAAATCAGTTCTGCTCTCACTTCCTACTAAGTCCAGAGGGAGAGTCTGTGCATATTGTCAGACTGAAGAAGACTTTATTGTTTCCTCCCAAGATAAAAGGGTCATACTTTGCAGCACAGCAATTAGCACAGTCCTATCCTGAGGATGTCAGAAAAGGGGTAAATGTTATTTTTCCTGAAAAGTTCAGGTCAGCCCTTTTTCCCTAGTCCATATTTGAAAACCAATTCCCACCTCTTTTCTCCCCTTCCACCTCCTCACCAAAGTAGCCACAACAAATACCTTTGCTCCCCCAGTCCCTTTTATCTCATACCCCAAAACCAAAGAATGCTGACTGAATTCAGCATCAGTCTCTTACCCTGCCAGGAAAGCTAAGGAGTAGGAGTTGTTCTTGGAAACAAATGCCGAGCGATGTGTCTGTGTCATCTGGGCTCGAGAAGGTTCTTCATTCTCTGAATCTGAGAGACGTGCAGGACACTGGCAGGGAGACAAGGGAGACAACACTGTCCATTTGGAGTTCCCAAGGCATCTAGTCTAGCTATAGGTTCAAATCTCTTTCTCTATGTCACTTCTCTGTGAGCTCCAACCTGTGTTTCCAACTGCTTCCTGGAGATACCAATCTCAAATGTGGTTCAAATTCAATATATCCAAAATCAAACTCACTATATTTCTCTTCTGTAAGCCCCATAACCAACCCATCTAGAAAACTAAATGCCATCTATTTCTGTCCCTTACTTCTAATTCATAGTAACATTTGGACAGTGGCTTTAGGTACTCCATCACTTCTAAATATTTTATTTCATTTACTGTTTATGTCACTCCCATTAAAAGCAGGGTGATTATCTGTCTTTTACAGATAGCAAACTGAGGCTCAGAGTAGTTAATTTTCCTGGAATTACAGGGTTAATACATGGATAAAACTGATTCTTAAATTAAGAGCATTAGTCTCCAAGCTATTTCCACTCTAATCTATTCTACTTCTAGAATGTCTCTCAGATCTAACTCTTCCCATTTATATTCATGGTCATTGCCTTACCTTAGATTCTCATCATCTTTTGCCTGGACTACTGCAACAATCTACTTACTGGTCTCATTCTCTTTAGGCTTTCTTCTCTCTAATACCCTCCACACCACCAAGAATTATCTTTCCAGCAATCACTCCCCTGCTTAACTGCTGGTGACTTCAGGATAAAGTCTAAATGCCTCAGCCTAATACCACAACCTTCACAAACTAGACCTAACCTTCTTTCACAGCTTTTCTCCCACCAGTTCCCACACATGGAACTCCCTGAGCTCTAGCACAACCAAACTATTTTTACTCTCCACATGTACCACAGTCTTTCAAAACCTCTATCTACCCTTTGGATATGCTACACCCTTTGCCTAAAATTCCATCTGCGCTCTCTGCCTATAAAATACTCATTGGCCTTTCAGAGTCATCTAAAATATCACTTTTTCTGCAAAGGCTTCCAAATTATCCTAGAGTTAGTTTTTCCATCTTGTTTATATCCATTCATTTATTGTTGTTTTACTTTGGAGTCCCTTTTTAGAGTCTTTCCAATTACATTAGAAACATCTTAGAGGTATGTCTTTTACATATAATGTAATGAAGTTTTGCCTCATTATTAAACATGAGAGTCTTTTTCTTTTAATGGATAGCAACTAATCACACTGAACTGTAGCTTCTTATTTAGGGGTCTGTTGTGCTTTATGCAATGAGCCCTGTGAGAGCAAGTGACCATCTTTTAAAAAAATTTCCAATATTGTTATATAGTAGGTAAAGAAGAACCTTTTAATCAGTTGACGATTAACCAATTATCTAATGATCAAGTATTATCAAAGTAAGAGTTGTAGATGTAGGCACGCAAGGCATCATATGGCTCCGAGTACCCTGCATCCCTGAAATGCTTTGTTTTCCTCTCGGCTGACAGGCACAGCAACACAATAGACTGATTTGAACAATTACAATTTACAGAGAGGCCTTTCAATTTTGTAGGGTATCATTCCTCAAAGAACCCTGTTGTACAAAATATTCAATGAAGAAACTTTAATAGCACTAACCCATTATCAAATTTTATATAATATTCTCATCTCACTCTATAAAAAAGAAAAGCTTTGATACCAATAGACTCAATAGGGAATAATGGCAATTTCTGTCTATATAAGCCTCTCTTCATAATTAAATCAGTACCAAGTAAAAAGTGTTCAAATCCTAGCTCTGTAAGCTATCACTGTCACTATGGGTTAGTTGTTGTTTTATCTTCCTGAGCCTCAGTTTCCTCATCTGTAAAATAAAGACTTCTCTGTCTACTATAGTGACAGGCCATTAAAAATACCTAGAGTACATTAGCTAACAAGTAATAAGTGCTCAAAAAGATAGATCTTATTTGTATGAACTCCCAAACTATTAATCTTTTAGGAAAAATTTCAGTTTTATAACAGATATATGCCAAGTTCCTTTTTTTTTTTTTTTTTTTGAGACGGAGTCTCACTCTGTTGCCCAGGCTGGAGTACAGTGGCACGATCCCGGCACACTGCAACCTCCGCCTCCCTGGTTCAAGTGATTCTCCTGCCTTAGCCTCCTGAGTAGCTGGGATTACAGGTGCCCACCACCACACCCGGCTAATTTTTGTATTTTTGGTAGAGACAGGGTTTCACCATGTTGGCCAGGCTGGTCTTGAACTCCTGATCTCAAGTGATCTGCCCGCCTCAGCCTCCCAAAGTGCTGGGATTACAGGTGTGAGCCACCGTGCCCGGCGCCAAGTTCCTTTCAGTTATTGCAAAATAAATTACATTACAAATAAATAACTATTTATTTAGACAAAAGCTCTCCCACCCCTCTACATTTCTATTCCCAATATTTACCCCTCATCTTTCATCTTTGATAAAAATAAGCCCCAAGGCACTATGGATTCCTAAAATGGTACAAAGCATGCATAAATTAAATCCTTGCAGTGACATCTAAAACAATGTTGTACCTAAAAAAACTAAAAGAAAGATAATACTCAAAGTTGGCAAGATGTGAGGAAATTAGTTTAGTACTCCTCACGCACTACTGGTGGGAGCATAATAAACCTATAATAAATATAAACCTTCTGGAGGGCAACTGTGTAATAAACATCAAAAATGTTAAAAAGCACTCCTTTTGACCTGGTCATTCTACTTCTAGTAATTTATTCTAAGGAACTAATAAGAAAAAAATGAGACAAGTGGATTCCATCACAGTGGTGTTTAAGATAGCAAAATATCAACAAAAGATTACTTAAATAAATTCTACAGTCAAGAATATTAGAAGACCACTGGATAATGATGTGGATTATTTATTTACACACAAAAAATAGGCCGGGCATGGTGGTTCACACCTATAATCCCAGCACTTTGTGAGGCTGAGATGGGTGGATCATTTGAGCCCCAGAGTTCGAGACCAGCTTGGGCAACACAGTGAGACCCTGTCTCTACAAAAACAAAAACTTTAAAAAAACTAGCCAGGCGTGTAATAGGCTCCTGTGGTCCCAGCTACTTCAGAGGTTGAAGTAAAAGGATTGCTTGAGCCCAGGGGCTTGAGGCTGCAGTGAACTATGATCACGCCACTACACTCCAGCCTGGGTGACACAGTGAGACCCTGTCTCAAAAGAAAAAAAAAAAGGAAAGAACACCTACACTTTGTTTTTGAGACAGAGTCTCGCTCTATCACTCAGGTTGGAGCACAGTAGCGTGATCCCAGCTCAATGCTGAGATCACTGCT
This sequence comes from Macaca fascicularis, assembly GCF_037993035.2. Lineage (NCBI taxonomy): Eukaryota > Metazoa > Chordata > Mammalia > Primates > Cercopithecidae > Macaca > Macaca fascicularis. Next base: position 73,684,105 of record NC_088388.1, on the reverse strand, counting down.
CCACCTCCCGGGTTCAAGCAATTCCCCTGCCTCAGCCTCCCAAATAACTGGGACTACAGATGCACGCCACCATGGCCAGCTAACTTTTGTATTTTTTATTAGAGATGGGGTTTTGCCATGTTGGTCAGGCTGGTCTTGAACTGCTGACCTCAGGTGATCCATCCACCTCAGCCTCCCAAAGTGCTGGGATTACAGGTGTGAGCCACCGCGTCTGGACAACACCCACACTTTAAGATAAATTAAAAGAGGTTATAAAACAGTATCTAGGCCGGGCGCAGTGGCTCATGCCTGTAATCCCAGCACTTTGGGAGGCTGAGGTGGGCAGATCATGAGGTCAAGAGATCGAGACCATCCTGGCTAACATGGAGAAATGCCATCGCTACTAAAAATACAAAAGATTAACTGGGCGTGGTGGCACGTGCCTGTAGTCCCAGCTACTCAGGAGGCTGAGGCAGGAGAATCAATTGAACCTGGGAGGCAGAGGTTGTAGTAAGCCAAGATCACGCCGCTGCACTCCAGCCTGGCGACAGAGTGAGACTCCATCTCAAAAAAACAAGCAAAAAACCAGTATGTATACTAGGTTACATTTTCTGAAAAGAAAAACAATACATGGTGTATATTTATATGTTCTTAGAAATGAACATATCTATATGTTCTATATGTTCATATGGTACATATCATAAGGATATATACTAAAATGTTTATAGGGATCATTTCTAGGTTGGGGAATGACAAGTAATTTTTCCCTTTTTGCTTTCTAGTCTTTAGTATAACCATAACTGCTGTATCAAATTGTTTTCTAATAATTCGATTATTGGATTAAATGTACCATAACTAATTGTAATAAATTAAACACTGTGCTCACTTTATTTCCATTCTAAAAAAAAAAAAACACATGATAATCTGCTACTAGAGTAAGCTTCTTCCTCCTTCCATTCAAACTTAATTTCATAAACATGTATCAAACACTTCCAATGTGCAGGGTACTACAGGAGATTTAAATGGATAAGACATTTCCTATACTCAACAAACTTACAATCTAGTAGAAAAACACAAACACACAAAAAACCATGATGTAAAGGAAAATGAGAGAACTCTTATAAAAGTTATAAAGCGGGGGCTTGGGGGAGTGGCTGATGGGAGTCGAGAAACAGAAGAGGAATTCCTATAGGCTTCATGAATGTGACAGCTTTTGAACTGGACATGGAGAGATAAATAGCCTTCCAACAGGTAAGCTAGATGGCATTTCAATGAGATGAAAATGCAAGAGCAAAGACCTTGAAAAGGGAAAGCACAGTGTATGTATTTGGGGGAAAGCAAATATATACTCCTTAGAGTTTTGGGGTATAAGCAAGGATGAAAGCATAAGCTAGAATCACACTGAGGGCCTGAATGTTGCGGTGAAGAGTCCTCATTTAATTTCACAAGAGGAGTCATTAAAGTTTTGGGGACAGGAGAGAGAAATGATCAGTCTCGCTCTAATCACAATAGTTTCTATGTAAAAAATAATCCTTTGGTCAGCTTTCTTAAGATTCTTTTGGGTCTCAATTTGAGTGTAGTCTTGGCCAAACTAAATGGAATTATTTGCTCCACACTGAAAACTCTTAAATTAGAGCCATTTAAAAGTCCTCCAAAATATAAAACCAGCCCAGGCACACTGGCATGATCATGCCTGTAATTCCGCACTTTGGAAAGCTAAGGTGAGAGGATCCCTTGAGCTCTGGAGTTTGAGACCAGCCTGGGCAACATAGGGACACCCTCATCTCTACAAAATAAAAAAAGTAAAATAAAAATTGGCCAGCCATAGTGCTACACACCTGTGGTCCCACCTACTTGGAAGGCTGAGGCGAGAGGACTGCTTGACCTTGGGAGGTCGAAACTATAGTGAGCCATGACTGTGCAACTGCACTCCAGCTTTGTCAACTGAACAAGTCCCTATCTCTTAAATAAATAACTATAAAAGAAAACAGAAAAAAAGGCAAAAATCACAAAAATCTAAAACTTGACACATTCGTAGGTCAGATTTTATTCAACGCATTTGTAAAACTGGCTGTTATCAAGAACAAATCAGAATTTGTACTTTCTGACTCCTTTTAAGATTAAAATTAGGTGGATGCATTTGATTTCTATTTCAAAAATGGTAGTGGCAAATGAAAACATAATTAGAGTAATTTCCTCGTCTTGGCATGACCTAGGAACAACAGGTTATTTCTATCAAAGGACCATTGTGAAGGGTCAGCTCTCTGTCAAGGCTAGTTTATCCTTCTGGGTTGTTCTGCCTGAGGACCTTAATGGGCAGTAGAACTGTCAGGGTGAAGAGGTAGAGCCGCGGTCTTTAGAGACTACAAACCACAGCTGGGGCTACTAGTCATACAACATACTACATACACAAGACCATCATAGAGCTTATTCTTGTCTAGCTAAACTGTAGCCTCTCTAGTAGCAGTCTTTTTTGCCCTCTGTGGTTTCTAACGTTCAGAGCATTAAGAGTACACAAACACTTCATGCCTGTAAACTGAATCTTTTGGAAGGCTGAAACCCTGTAAAATGTAAGTGGCTTGTTTAATAATTAAATAATAATTATTATTATAACTAGAATCAGAAGCCGCACATGTATGTGGCACTCAGCAAACACTACTGTACCAAGAAAGCTTAAAGAATTTTCTTTTTTAAGTTCAGGAAAGACACCTTTGCAAAAATAAAACCAAGGCCAGGCAGTGACTTACGTCTGTAATCCCAGCACTTTGGGAGGCCGAGGCGGACATATCACTTGAGCCCAGGAGTTCAAGACCAGTGTGGGCAAAATGGTAAAACCCTCTCTCTACAAAAAATACAACAATTAGCTGGGTATAGTGGCACAAGCCTGTAGTCCCAGATACTTGGAAGGCTGAGGGAGGAGGATTGCTTGAGCCTGGGAAGTTGAGGCTGCAGTGAACCATGATCACACCCCTGCACTCCAGCCTGGGCAACAAAGCAAGACCCTGCTCCAGAAAAATAAAAATAAATAAACCCAGAAGCACAAAGAAATTAAGTAACCTGGCCAAAGTTGTACAAACAGTTACAATGCTGGGACCTGTGTAAGAGGAAGACTGCTGATCCAGAGATTTTTTTTTTTTGCCCCCACTCGGCTATCTTGCCTGTCATTATAGATGGTAAAACTTTATCGATTCTAGCTGCCCAGAAAGATAACCTGAAATATTAACAAGCCTGAATCACAAAATATTTTAAAAGATAGGAGTCTAAAGATGTGCTAAGTACACTCACAAACAATATATGTCCAATCCAATATGACTTACTAAAGAAATAAAACTCAATTGTGATTATCCATTTGGGTATAATTAGTGGATCCTCCAAAAGTGCTTCCTTATGTAAGTTAAATACACAACTTGCAACCTTTTCTAGTAATTTACTTGGTAAATAAGTAATGAAACAAACTCAGGCAGGATTTGGCCCAGTTAGAAGTCTAATTAAATATAGACTAAGTATCTAAACCTACCTTATATCTACACTGTGCTGCTTAGGGTATTACAACGAATAAAGGAAAGTAAAATACATGCTTTAAGAAAATCTAGTTGAGGACAGAAGACAATGTACAAATCTTAAATGTCAAATAACACATAAGTCAAAATAACAACATACATATAAATCTTATCACAAGTAGTAAACTATACTAGGTTTTTCCTTTCACTCACCTGCTTTTCCCACTGTTCCTTCATCTTCCCACAAGTCTTAATATCCCATTCAAAAATTATTTTCTCAAGCTCTGGCCTGGATGTAAGTTCTTCACTACTTTTAAACTGCACAGTCAATGACTGTTACTGGTCTCACAGTTTACCAACACAGGTCTTTCAGGTCCAGGTCACCTGGGCTAACCACTGATTTCTGAGGCAGGTATCCATTAAAAAGGTGATTTACTTACACGTTCCAGATTTGTTTTCAGTACTAATGGTTCATCTCTTTTTTTCTGTTCATCCATTTTCCTTTTCCCTGTTTCTGTATCCTCTGGTAACAGCTTGTGGATTTGATCTTCAGAGGGTTTTTCCTCTTGTAACTTTTCTTCTCTCAGCTAAAAATACAAATAATGCAAACACAGTCGAGTTTTAGGCAACTCTAAACTTAAAAACATATTTTACTCTGTAGTTTATTAGAACAAACAGATCACATGGCAGTTTTGAGACTATTTTTCTTATCAGATATAGAGCCCTCTTGATTTCTAAGTAAATCTACCTTTACTTGGCTCTTGCCAAACATACTCTTCAGGGCTAAAGATTTAACTGCTCTGCATTGTTAAGCAATATGAAATCATATTCCCATAAGCCAGATGTAACTGCATTGGACTAGAAGAAGAGCAGAGATGGCCACAGAAAGCCAGAGAAGCTGGATGAGGCCTCCTTGGCAACAAAAGAATGACTTAATGCAGTTCTAACGTCCTATATTTTTATGCTGTTATCCTGCAGTTACAGGATAAGTCAAGATACACAGTCTACAAAGAAATTTTGTTTTAATTTTATAATAGTAGAGATGAGATCTCACTATGTTGCCCAGGCTGGTCTTGAATTCCAGGGCTCAAGCAATCCACCTGCCTAGGCCTCCCTAAGTGCTGGATTACAGGCATGAGCCACTGCACTTGGCTGTACAAATTTATGGCAGAGAGATATGCTCTTTATTTTGGGGAGGTGGCATGGCATTATCAAAATAGCATGGGCTTTGCAATAAAACCTTGGTGACCAGGAGCAAAGGAAGCATCATTTGCTTGTCTTCAAGAAAACAGGGATAGTGCAACTTACCCTGCAGGAGTAAATGAGATAACAATATAGTAGCATTTATTAACAGAGTCTTGCTGTGTACCTATAGTACATCAAGACTCCATTTCTACTTTTTTCCTTTTTCCTGTCTAGAGTTTTAATAACATTTAAATAAAATGATGTATATCAAAGCAATTATAGGCTACTAATACTTTTAATTATTCTTATGAAAAAATTAAGCTAAAGAACAAATAAATATTTTTGATAGGCTGCTGCCTCTGGGTTCAAAACAAAACAAACAAACAAAAACAGAAAAAACCCCACAACAACAAAGCCTTAGTCTTATCTTTCTGATTTCTGTAGGTCTGATTTTTGTAAGCCTGAAATAATCTTTAAGATATTAGTCGAATTCATGAGGTTAAGAATATGCAAAAAACACCAAACACAATGCTGTGCCAGGAGGAGATTAAAATTAAAAAATGTACTACCATCTCTGCCCAATCCAAACAGGAACACAGAGGGAAGGAAAGCAAATCCATAGCTGGGGAGAAAACAAAACTATAGTCTACACTAACTGCCTACTTAAAAGATTTAAGGTCTTTTGAAGATCTTAGATGAGAAGACCTTATTCAACAACTTGACTACAGGGGTGGTTTACTTTTAGAGGACAGAGGAGCATAATGGTTCAAAAGAGAACAGGTTTTAGCATCATTGGAATTATCATTTACTGAACTCTGTGTGTCAGGTGCTTAGCCAAGCACTATGTCTACATTGGTTTAAGTGTTAGGTAACATGTTTAAATTCACACTGCCATAGGCATGGGGAAGGAATGCAAATCAAGGTCTATCTCAGCAGTTCTCAACCAAGAATTATTCTGCCTCCCTCCCCAACTTGCCAGAACATTTGGCAAGTCTGGAGACAATTTTGATTGTCACAACTGGGGAAGTGGAGTCTGTGTGCTACTAAACATCCTAAATGCACAGGATAGCCCCCTCCAATATATACATAAATACTGCTATTTTTAAGAAAACTAAATATTACATGTCTTGTTTTATATATCTTAGTGTTATTTTGTTTGGTGCTTAATGGTGTTAACATACTATGTTCTCTGGCTTTTCTAGTGTTTTAGAATGTATCCTTCTGCCTCCAAATAATTTATTTTTTTCTTAATTTTATTTTTTAATAGAGATAGAATCTCACTATGTTGCCCAGGCTGGTCTCAAACTCCTGAGCTCAAATGATCCTCCTGCCTACCAAAGTGCTGTTATTACAGGCATCAACCACTATGCCCGGCTTCCTAATAATTTTTACCACCGCTCTCAAAGTTTTTGACAATGTACTTGGGTTGCTGGCAAACAACATTTTCATTGCAATGCTGAGCCACTGCTAACAGACCATTAGCTAAAAATTTACAAAAGTGAAAAAAAATCATGTATCCATTTAAATATTCAAATGAATCATGTTGGTGTTTTCCAATATGGAGTTCTATACAAGTTTTCATTTCTTTGTTTTCATTGCTTTTGGTTGTTATTTATAAGGATTTGAGAACTTGGTCTCTAGAAGCGAGTTTTTATACTGAAAAAGACTAAGGGAGGGTCAAAAAATAGCTTTTTTTTTTTTTTTTTTTTTTTTTGAGACGGAGTCTCGCTATGTCGCCCAGGCTGGAGTGCAATGGCACGATCTCAGCTCACTGCAAGCTCTGCCTCCTGCATTCACGCCATTCTCCTGCCTCAGCCTCCCGAGTAGCTGGGACTACAGGTGCCCGCCACCACGCCCGGCTAATTTTTTGTATTTTTAGTAGAGACGGGGTTTCACCGTGTTAGCCAGGATGGTCTCCATCTCCTGACCTCGTGATACACCCGCCTCAGCCTCCCAAAGTGCTGGGATTACAGGCATGAGCCACCGTGCCCGGCCAGAAAGTAGCATTTTAAACGTGAATAAAAAATATCAATTGCTGTTGTTTGTTGAACCCTTCTATGTTCTAGGCATTAAGTTTATCAAACTTACCTCATTTAATCCTTAAGGACTCTGTTTCTATTTATTTATCATTACTATTTTATAGAGACGAAAATTAAGACTCAATGGTTATTTCTCAAATCATAGACATTAAATACTGAAGAGCATGGATTTTAAAGCAAACCATTGGCTTCAGATACCGGTTTCTCAACCTCAGCACAACTGACATGCCGGGCTCTATAATTCTTTGTTGTGAGGACCAGGGCAGTCTGAGAAGGCTTATGCATTAATACTTCTGCAGGGTGTAGAAGGACAGAGCAGCACAACCAAAAAAGACAGAGAGCCAATATAAAGTGCTGCAATAGTTAGCCCATTAGTTGGCTACAGGTATATGAAATGTATCTCAAGACTGTCAGTCTGAGGTGAAAAAAAAGGAAGCATGTATCTATTGGCTCCCACATCCCACTGACTAAAGTGTGCCCCATGGAGTGTTAAATACTCCACAATGATTGGCTTGTACAACTTGAGTAAGTCCCCATGGTAGGTACTGCAATAGAGACAACAGAGCAGAGAAGCCGTAGAGCTAAAAAGCAGCAGGACCCTAAACAAGGAGATAGAATGAAGCCATCCACTACTGTAAATGAGGTCATTTTTACTCCTTCCATTTTCAGATGCTAATTACTAGAGAAAAGTTATTGACATCTGTACATTAATCTCATAATCAGCCACACTATCAGGATTACTAAGCAATTTTTTTCCTGAAAAGAATCTTTACTTTTCCCTCATTAATTTCTAAAACTAAAATTTTAAAAATCAAAGCATAATATACACACAGAAAAGTATACAAATAAAGGAATGATAAATTATCCATTCACCACCACCAAGATCAAGAAATAGTTTATTACCAATACAGCCCTTATGCTTACCCCTCACCCAAAAGTGAGTGAACTATGGTAGAAACCATGATTCTGGTTTCTAATACCAAAAAAAATCATTTTACCTATTTCTGAATTTTATATAAGTGAAGTCTTACATGCTTACTGAATCTTTCTGCCTTCACTCAATATTCTATTTGTGATATTCATCCATGTAGGTACAAGCAGTTTATTATTTGTTTTGCTGTATAGTATTGTGGTGTTTGACAATAAAACAATTTAACCATCCTATTGTTGATGGATATTTAAGTAGTTTCTATTTTTGGCTATTTATAAATTGACTGCTAAAAATATTATGGAATATGTATGCAGGTATACACAATGTTCTCTGGAGTGTATCTTAGAACAGAAACTGCTGAGTCATAAGGTATGCAGCCACAGTTTTCCAAACTGGTTATACAAATTACATGCCTCCCTCCCCAGTGTAGAATGACAGTTGCTCCCAGCTTTGCTGACACTCAGTACTATTTGTCAATTTTAGCCATTCCAGTGTGTATATATTGGCACTGCATTATTATTTTAATTCGTATTTCTCTAATGATTAAAGATGTACAACAGCTACAACAGCTTTACATGTTTATTATGCGAAAATCCTCTTTTATGAAGTGCCTATTGATATCTTTACCCTTTTTTCTTTTAGATGTTTTTTTTCCTCTAGTAATTTGTAAGAGTTCTTTATATTTTTTGGATATGAAGCAGTTGTCAGGAAAAATATATGAATACATATATACATATATCTTATATGTATGTACGTGTGTGTATGTGTATATATACATGTATACTTTTTCCCCCTCTCACACAGAAGCTTGACTTTCTCACTATCTTAGTACAGCTGTCACTCGGAATATGTGGGGGATTGGTTCCAGGACCCCCACATATACCAAAATCCATACATACTTAAGTCTCAGAGTAGGCCCTGCAAAACCTGCCTAAATAAAAAGTTGGCCCTCTGTATCTGCAGGTTTTGCATCCCATGAATACTAATTTTCAATCCGTAGGGTTGCAAAACAAAATGTGCATATAGATAAACTCACGTAGTTCAAATCTCTGTTATTCAAGGGTCAACTATACTCTTCTGAAGACAAGAAGTATCAGGTTCTAATGCAGTTCAATTTATCACTCTTTTACCTTATGGTTGGTGCTTTTTCTATCCCATTTATAAATGTTGCTTACCCCACTATCATGAGAATATTCTCCCATGTTATCTTTAACAAGCTTATTATTTGACCTTTCAGTCTACATAGAATTCATTTTTTATGTTAAGATATAACCCACATATGACACATATGGAATGTATAGTTCAATGAGTTTTGTCAAATGTATATATCCATGTAATCATTTCCCTAATCAAGATACGGAACATTTCTGCCCTCCCCAGAAAGTCCTTTTGAACCTACTGGCAATCAATCTCCCAAACCACTTAGCCCCAGGCTACCACTAATCTGATTACTATATTAGTTTTGCCTATTATAAAAATATACAAGATGTATTTCTTTGTGTTAAGTTTCATTCACTCAGCATGATACTTTTGAGACTGATTCATCCATGTTACTGAGTTTACTAATAAGACACTTCTTTCTGCGGATAAGATATAACACATTGTATGAATAAAGCACAATTTGCTTATCCACAAGTGTTGGACATTTGGGTTGCTATTTAGTTCTGGGCTATTATGAATAAATCTACTGTGGACATTCATGTCATTTTGTGGACAGGTGTTTTTATTTTGGTTGGCTAAATAGCTACAAGTGGAATTGCTGCATCACACAGTTAAGTGTATATTTAAATTTATAGAACAACAGCCAAAAGGTTTCCAATGGTGGTTATATTTTATACTCCTACTACTGCTGCATGAAAGTGTATCTTATTTTGTGGAATGTCTGTTCAAATCTTTTGTCCTTTTTTTAAACCTTACTACTTAGATTAGCAAGAGTTCTTTATATATTCTGGATCCAAGTCCATTGTTAGATACACATTTCTTAACATTGTCAATAGGTTCTCAGAAACTGAAACTTCAAGCAAATGACATATAATAAAACAATTTTACCATAGGCTAACTGGTATAAAAGAGTTAAGTTCCGACAGCATATTTCTATTCACAAAAAAACACCAAACTTCTAAATAAAGACCCAACTACTTCTAATATTAAACACTGAGATGAATGAGAGCTACACATACATTTAAGAAAGATAAAAACAAGCAAGATAATTATTTACCCAATTTTGGTGAATCAGTGAGTGATAGTGGTTGCAGTAGTGATGCGTTAAATCAAAGAATACATGTTTGCAAAGAAAAACTCTAAAGAGCACCTCCTACCACTATGCAGTGCAAAAACAATGACAGATATGATAGGCTCACTGAGCACTTTCGTACTACATAGTTCATTGTTCTCCATTTGTATGATTATCATATACTTCACAAATTGTTATTTTACACAAATTTGTACTCATTTATTCACTAATTTCCTAACCTATTTATTCCAGTTCAGGGTTACAGGTGGCCAGAGCCTATCCCAGCAGCTCAGGGCATAAGCTAAGAACAAACCCTTGACTGGACACCATTCCATCACAGGGCACACTCACACACACATACCCACTCACTCAGACTAGGACAATATAGATATGCCAATTCACCTAATGTGCACATCTTTGAGATGTGGGAGGAAACCAGAGTATCCAGAAAAAACCCACACAGGTATGGGGAGAATGCAAACTCCATGCAGACAATGGCCCTGGCTGAGAAGTGATTTTTTTCTCTCATCAATGTCATAATGAAATGATGTTGAACAAAATAACATCATTGTTGAACAATGACCTGCTGTATATAGTATACGATATGGGTCCAATTTCATTCTCTCACCGTATTCTTAAATTCTCTCCATGCAAGGGCAGAAATGCCTGTACAATATTTACCACCAATCCATGTATCTTGAATAATGCTCATTTCCTCATGAAAAATTATTAATATTTATCTTCATAATTGTTTATTAACATAATTACTGATTCTAGGTGATGGATATATGGAGGTTCATTTTTATTATTCTTCCCAGTTTTATGTCTGTTGAATATTATAAAAATCAGAAATTCTGAGATCATTTATAACATCTGTTATGTTTGTTAACAAACCTCAGGTACTGGGTGATGATTAAAATAACTGATGGGCTTATAGGAGCCTAGGAAGTGAAAATTCTGATTATAATCTTTTACATACTAAGTAACTACTCCAGAGTATATATTTCCTGTTAGTACTTAAGATGTTAACTAGCCATCCTTGGAATATAGGCTAAAACATATATACATGCCACACTATTTCAAATAAGGCATTTAAAAATATATTTCATAACACCCAGAACATATCTCATATCTCTATCACAGACTTCTAATATAAATTACTTGTGTTTGGTCGGGCATGGTGGCTCACACCTGTATCTCGACACTTTGGGAGACCAAGGCAGGCAGATCATTAGGTCAGGAGATTGAGATCATCCTGGCTAACACGGTGAAACCCCAACTCTACTAAAAATACAAAAAAAAAATTAGCCTGGCGTGGTGGCAGGTACCTGTAGTCTCAGCTACTCCAGAGGCTGAGGCAGGAAAATGGTGTGAACCCAGGAGGCAGAGCTTGCAGTGAGCCAAGATCGCCCCACTGCACTCCAGCCTGGGTGACAGAGCAAGACTCCGTCCCCGCACCCCCCCCAAAAAAAATTACTTGTGTTCAATTACTTGTTTTCAAATCCCTTTTCCCCCAGATACTGTGAGCTTCTTCTAATCAGCAACCTATGCATCCTTGATTTCCACTCCCCTACTTGAGTTCCAGATACAGGGTCTGTGTTCAATAAGCTCAGTTCCACAAATATTTACAGTGCATCAGATTCTATGTGTTAGGCAAATTTTTAGTGCTAAGACTATAGTCTTGACCAAAAATGACAAAGTTGCTCACAAGCAGAATGCTGTTGAAGATTGGACTAATTGATTTTTTTTTTTTTTTTTGGAGACAGAATCTCGCTCTGTTGCCCGGGCTGGAGCACAATGGCATGATCTCAGCTCACTGCAACCTCCGCCTCTCAAGTTCAAGTCAGTCTTGTGCCTCAGCCTCCCGAGTAGCTGGGATTACAGCTGTGCACCACCGCGCCTGGCTAATTTTTGTATTTTTAGAGACGAGGTTTTGCCATGTTGGCCAGTCTGGTCTCGAACTCCTGACCTCAGGTGATCCACTTGCCTCGGCCTCCCAAAGTGCTGAAATTACAGGCGTGAGCCACCATGCCCAGCCTGGACTAACTGATTTTTATAAACGGTCCTTCCAACAAAGATATTTTTTGACACAAACCATACCTATTGTGGTGACTGTTCCATGCTTTGTGAGGAACCACTGTATTCTCAATTCCACCATAAAAGGTTAACAACCAGACAGTGCCATGGGTATAGGGCTTATGGGGGGAGTGCTGCTCAATGGTACTTTAAAGACTAGAGCTTATATATCCATAATTTTCTGATTTTCTTATCTCAACTGGTTAAATGGACCACCATCCAATAATAGTAGACTAAAGAAATAATTTGGGAGTGCCGTAGAACCATACAGTCTCATGGTGTTTAATTAATCCTTCTCCTGACAAGGGGTAACAGGTTTTTCCTTATAAAATAAAATGATGCACATGAAATAGTAAACTATGAGTTATGAACATTTTACTCATGTTCTGGTTATCTCTGGGCCAATGGTTCTCAATCTGGGACCCTAGATTCTAAGGGGGGTTTCACAAGCTAATAATGGGAATATTTAAGTTAATTTTTAACATATTTTTTAAAATCTAACAAATTAGACACTTATAGTCCATAAGTTTCTATCTATTAAATATCACCCTCTTTGCTTTTTAGAGACAGAGTCTCACTATGTTGCCAAGGCTCCAGTGATCCTCCCGCCTCAGCCTCCCAAGTAGCTGGGATTATAGGCATGCACCACTGTGCCTAGCTTAAGTATCACCATATTAATAAGTAGGCTGAATACACTTTTTTTGATATCTAGAGCTTTTTAATAGCGCTATTAAAATACTTTAAATTCATATGGGGATCATGAAAGGAATATAATACAAGCTGGTAAAAAAGTTGGAGACCACTGCTTCAGAACCACCGATTCAGAACATAAACTAGTTAGATAATCAAACTGGTGTCAGAACATTTCAATTTACTTTGGTATCTAGAACAACTGATGCTTTATATTCTCTATTTCCTGTACTCTCACTTGGCAGTAACAGCTACGGCTTCTATAGGGTCTGACTGGTGACTACTGCTGATGCTATCCACAAAAACAATGTATTTGGGGTGAAAGGACTACTCTTAGCTCCCGTTTACAGCATCCTGAACTCACAGCAAACGATCTCTTGCATACAAGGTAACATGCAAAAAAGCCGTAACTTTTACTTGATATATCACATAAATAGCACCAAAGCATCTGACTTGCTCTTATGAGTCTTACCTAATTTTAAAGAAATCACATTTATCATACTATGTTCTCTTCACTTTAAATTCTAGACCACTTTCAAATTAAATGTTAGCTTTAGAATTAAGCATATCTAAATATTTATGCCAAAACAATATTTTACCAATTTTCTCCTTATGTAATAAGATATTTAAAATTACTTCAATACAGGTTTTAAATTATTACATGCATTTTGTAGATAGGCATATAAAATGAATTGTAGGCATCCAAGTTTACATATAAATTGAACCAGCAGATATCTTATCAGTCATATGTTTAGCTGCCAAGCCGAAAGGCTGAATGAAAAGGGGGACAGTTGCTTACGGGAAGCAGAAAGAGCTCTTAAGTCATCACTGTAAAAAGACAAAGACACATCTTCACTGTCCAAGTTCAAGAAAATTGAGAATTCATTTGTGTTTCATATCAGTAACTTGCCAGCCTCCAACTATGATTTTTTGAGTTTTCTGTTTCTTACCCAAAGGCAGCAAATAAATGGTAGCAACAGAAGGAATTACTTTGTGCTAGATTTTTTAGAATTCCAAATACTAAATATTAATAAGTAATACTTATATACAGTTTACTATGCACCAGGCACTATTTTACAATAACCCTATAAGCTTGGTACTATGATGTCTACTTACAGACCAGAAAACTAAGACATGGAGAACTCAAATAGCTTGCCCAAATTCACATACTATTAAGTGGCAGAGCCAGGATTTGAACTCAAGAAGTCAGCTCTTAATCACACTATTGTTTCTCAGCTTAGGGTAAAATATCTACATCATCTGTATTATGATTTGTTAAACACCTGCATTTTTAAAAAAGTTTGCGATAAACAAAAAAGTTTACTCTCAAATGTAAACAACAAATAAGACCTTAAACCCTGATTTGAATCTGGAAAAATATAACCAAGTTTGCAATTTTAGAGGAACACTCATCACTGAAAGCAGATTACTTGTGAGGTTTTAAACAAATTTAGCTAGAGATGGGCATTTTAAAAATCAGTTTATCTTATGGAATCTTTTCTACATATTATATTTTTAAAAGTTATTTCTGACTCTTGAATGGTTTTGGATTTAGGGAAAATATTGGCATATATGTGATATATTACAATATTTTCTATAATTCTATACAGCCATTAAAATGTTGACATAGATCTATATTGATATGGAAAACTTCATGTGATATGCTAAATTTTAAAAGGGCAGTAAAAGTGGCATGCATAATGTGATCTTAAATCTGTTTTTAAAGTCTTAAGCTTAAATTTCTGATAAATATTTAAACATGTTAATTAGGTGGCAGGATTACTGGCGATTTTCCCTTTCTGCTTTAAAACTTTTTGATAACCTGAATGTTTCTTTCCCAATTAACAGAAATGCACAATTCTGCTTATGTTCATAAGCAGAAAAAAATAAAGCTATTCTAATTTATTAAAAGCCTCACTCATTACATATTTTAACAAAATATTTTATTTTATACTAGAGACAACAGTGGTAACAGCTTCTGGAAAATTCCTTAATTTGGCTTCCAAGTAGTAGTTAAATGATTTTATTAATACTTAAACCATAAAAATAATTATACTAATATAGTAACCTTATAACTACTGATCCTAACCCTAAACAATAAGACAAGGAAAAACAGCACACTGCAGAAATAACCTGAATAACCTGCTATTCTAATTGAATTTGATCGTGTTTTGAATGCTCCAAGTGTGTTCTTTTCTTTGAAAAGCACATTATTTGACAAAACTGTTTCTCCACATCTGGGTAGTTACAAATAGCAAAAAGAGACAACTATATCTAATGTTCTTGGATCCTGAACATCCTATAAATTAACTGTTCTTCCCTCATGTAGTTAAAATTCAAACATTATATTCAGAATTTTTCCTTCTTCTTAATACCACACCTGTTACCTGTACATCTTAAAGATGTACTATGAGATTCTGTACTTACCTTCTGGTTTTAGAGATATTCTAGCACATGCTAAAAGTGGGCATTTCTTCAAACATTATATAACATTTCAAAAGAAAGAAGAAAAAATAGCAATAGTGTAGGAAAAAAAAAACCCACTGGAAATCTTTTTTTTTTTTTTTTTTTTTTTTTTTTTTTTTTTGAGACAGGGACTTGCTCTGTTGCTAAGGCAGGAGGGCAGGGATGCAAACACGACTCACTGCAGCCTCAACCACCCAGGCTCAAGCAATCTCCCCAGTTCAGCCTCCTGAGTAGCTGAAACCACACCCGGCTAACTTTTTAAAAATGTTTTTGTGGTGATGAGGTCTCACTATATTGCCCAGGTTGGTCCCGAACTCCTGGGTTCAAATGATCCTCCCACTTCAGCCTCCCAAAGTTCTGGGATTATAGATGTGAGCCACTGTGCCCAGCCAAATCCCTAGAAATCATAAAATATATCTAGCTGTATCATGAACCAGCCATATATACATCCTTACACAAGTCATTTCTAATAAGAGAAGGGGCTATGAAACTAGATGATTAGAACTTCAATTAGATAAGTACTCAGTGAAGAGCTATGTGTAAGATATTACGTTAGATACGGTGGAGCTAAAGAGACTAAAACAGACAGATCTATCTTGAAAGATTTATAATCTAATAAGAAAAAGCTTTTAAAATAATCTGCTTGTTCTGTGGTATAACAACATATTTTAAACTTTCTAGATAAATAAAGCTACTTCTAAAATAAATAAATCAAAATAAGAAAAAGGCCAGCTCAACAGTTCACGATACACTGCATAGCCAAATGGATTTAAGTGCAATTTTTTTTTTTTAATACTTTAAGTTCTAGGGTACATGTGGATAACGTGCAGGTTTGTTACATATGTATACTTGTGCCATGTTGGCGTGCTGCACCCATCAACTCGTCAGCACCCATCAACTCGTCATTTACATCAGGTATAACTCCCAGTGCAATCCCTCATCCCTCCCCCCTCCCCCCTCCCCGTGATAGGCCCCGGTGTATGATGTTCCCCTTCCTGAGTCCAAGTGATCTCATTGTTCAGTTCCCACCTATGAGTGAGAACATGCGGTGTTTGGTTTTCTGCTCTTGCGACAGTTTGCTGAGAATGATGGTTTCCAGCTGCATCCATGTCCCTACAAAGGACACAAACTCATCCTTTTTTATGGCTGCATAGTATTCCATGGTGTATATGTGCCACATTTTCTTAATCCAGTCTGTCACTGATGGACATTTGGGTTGATTCCAAGTCTTTGCTATTGTGAATAGTGCCGCAATAAACATACGTGTGCATGTGTCTTTATAGCAGCATGATTTATAATCCTTTGGGTATATACCCAGTAATGGGATGGCTGGGTCATATGGTACTTCTAGTTCTAGATCCTTGAGGAATCGCCATACTGTTTTCCATAATGGTTGAACTAGTTTACAATCCCACCAACAGTGTAAAAGTGTTCCTATTTCTCCACATCCTCTCCAGCACCTGTTGTTTCCTGACTTTTTAATGATTGCCATTCTAACTGGTGTGAGATGGTATCTCACTGTGGTTTTGATTTGCATTTCTCTGATGGCCAGTGATGATGAGCATTTTTTCATGTGTCTGTTGGCTGTATGAATGTCCTCTTTTGAGAACTGTCTGTTCATATCCTTTGCCCACTTTTTGATGGGGTTGTTTGTTTTTTTCCTGTAAATTTGTTTGAGTTCTTTGTAGGTTCTGGATATTAGCCCTTTGTCAGATGAGTAGATTGCAAAAATTTTCTCCCATTCTGTAGGTTGCCTGTTCACTCTGATGGTAGTTTCTTTTGCTGTGCAGAAGCTCTTTAGTTTAATGAGATCCCATTTGTCAATTTTGGCTTTTGTTGCCGTTGCTTTTGGTGTTTTAGACGTGAAGTCCTTGCCCATGCCTATGTCCTAAATGGTATTACCTAGGTTTTCTTCTAGGGTTTTTATGGTATTAGGTCTAACATTTAAGTCTCTAATCCATCTTGAATTAATTTTCGTATAAGGAGTAAGGAAAGGATCCACTTTCAGCTTTCTACTTATGGCTAGCCAATTTTCCCAGCACCATTGATTAAATAGGGAATCCTTTCCCTATTTCTTGTTTTTCTGAGGTTTGTCAAAGATCAGATGGCTGTAGATGTGTGGTATTATTTCTGAGGACTCTAAAAACCACATGATTATCTCAATAGATGCAGAAAAGGCCTTTGACAAAATTCAGCAGCCCTTCATGCTAAAAACACTCAATAAATTCGGTATTGATGGAATGTATCTCAAAATAATAAGAGCTATTTATGACAAACCCACAGCCAATATCATACTGAATGGGCAAAAACTGGAAAAATTCCCTTTGAAAACTGGCACAAGACAGGGATGCCCTCTCTCACCACTCCTATTCAACATAGTGTTGGAAGTTCTGGCTAGGGCAATCAGGCAGGAGAAAGAAAGAAAGGGTATTCAGTTAGGAAAAGAAGAAGTCAAATTGTCCCTGTTTGCAGATGACATGATTGTATATTTAGAAAACCCCATTGTCTCAGCCCAAAATCTCCTTAAGCTGATAAGCAACTTCAGCAAAGTCTCAGGATACAAAATTAATGTGCAAAAATCACAAGCATTCTTATACACCAGTAACAGACAAACAGAGAGCCAAATCATGAATGAACTTCCATTCACACTTGCTTCAAAGAGAATAAAATACCTAGGAATCCAACTTACAAGGGATGTAAAGGACCTCTTCAAGGAGAACTACAAACCACTGCTCAGTGAAATAGAAGAGGACACAAACAAATGGAAGAACATACCATGCTTATGGACAGGAAGAATCAATATCGTGAAAATGGCCATACTGCCCAAGGTAATTTATAGATTCAGTGCCATCCCCATCAAGCTACCAATGAGTTTCTTCACAGAATTGGAAAAAACTGCTTTAAAGTTCATATGGAACCAAAAAAGAGCCCGCATTGCCAAGACAATCCTAAGTCAAAAGAACAAAGCTGGAGGCATCACGCTACCTGACTTCAAACTATACAAGGCTACAGTAACCAAAACAGCATGGTACTGGTACCAAAACAGAGATATAGACCAATGGAACAGAACAATTTGCCTTTTAAAAAGACTTTTTCAACTTACTCTCTTGACAGCAGTATAGAGAGTCCATTTTCCTCAAATCCTTGCCAAACCTTTTTCATTGTTTTGATATTTTACTATCTGCTAGATTAAAAGATCTCTTTTTTTTTTGTTTTTTTTTTTTTTTTTTGAGACGGAGTCTCGCTCTGCCGCCGAGGCTGGAGTGCAGTGGCGTGATCTCGGCTCACTGCAAGCTCCACCTCCCGGGCTCACGCCATTCTCCTGCCTCAGCCTCCCGAGCAGCTGGGACTACAGGCGCCCGCCACCGCGCCCGGCTAATTTTTTTTTTTTGTATTTTTAGTAGAGACGGGGTTTCACCGTGGTCTCGATCTCCTGACCTTGTGATCCACCCGCCTCGGCCTCCCAAAGTGCTGGGATTACAGGCGTGAGCCACCGCGCCCGGCCAGATCTCGTTGTTTTAATTTACATTTCCTTCATTACTACAGAGGAGTAGCATTTATGTTAATTGACCATTTGTATGTTTTCTGTGATTTCTTGTTTATAATATTTAAATCTGAAAACCAGTTCTATCTTTTGGGTATTTGTGATCTTGATTGCTAATGGCATGCTTTTTCGTTGTTGTTTTTCCATTCTATTATATATTTATTCTATTAAAAGAAGTTTTCTGACATTTTATGGTGTTTTTAAATGGAAGGAGAGTATTAGCACATGCTCAGTCCTTCATCTTGATATATTGCTTAATGGAAAAGATTTTGTAGTATTGGTTCTTGTTATATAAGGATGTGCAGTAAATGCATGTTGAAATGAAAAAATTTTAGGAAGAAATTACTTCAGTATTGATATCTTTTAATGTTTTCATTCTATATAAGACTTAGCCATCTTTGTCTTTTGAAATAATTGATTTATCTCTAAAAATATTAATTACTGGTTGAATTAAGCTTATTATTTTCACCATTATTTCTTCTGCTTTGCTTGTTAGATGCTTAACTTTGACTTCATGGTTCAGTAATAGTTACTTTGTTTTGATTTGGGAAACACATGATCCAGGATAGTCTTGTTTGTCTTTGAATCAATGGACTCTGAAAGACTGAAGGTGGGGAAAAGATTGAAGGTGGGGGAAAAGCAGCCTTGCTTCTAGACTATTCGTTTTCCTGATTTCTACAGTGGGAAAGGTGAACTGCTTTCATTTATTCTGTGGAGCATGAGTGGTTTAGGCTTCTTTGGATTGGTTTCCCGACCTATCCATTTTCTTTTTTTCTTCCTCCGTTCTGGTTCTCTTTTTAAAAAAGTAAATGGGGTCTTGCTATTTTGTCCAGGCTGGAATGCAGTGGCTATTCACAAGTGTACACTACAGACTCAAACTCCTGGCCTCAAGCAATCTTCTCACCTCAGCTGGCTGAGTAGGTGGGACTACAGTCACGTACCACCTTCCCTGGCCTTCTGGTTCATTTTCAAGGAGTATTTTCTCCCCATTGTTGGCTGAATTATTCAAGTAGTAAGCATGCAGTTTTCTAGTCCTTAGCCAGGGAACAGAATAGTCAGATGTAGTCAGTGGGTTACCGAAGTAATTAGTAGCACTGTAAGGCAGTCATTAACTTGTGAAGGGATATTTTAGAAGTAAGTAAACTTTTTTAGGACCTAATTATCTTTGAAATTGCATTTTAAAATTTCCTTTTATTAACTTACTGCCTTGAACTGTAAAATATTAATATGAAGTACTTTATTAAAAAGAACATTGCTTCTGTTTATATGCTGGATTACGTTTATTGATTTGCGTATGTTGAACCAGCCTTGCATCCCAGGGATGAAGCCAACTTGATCGTGGTGGATAAGCTTTTTGATGTGCTGCTGGATCCGGTTTTCCAGTATTTTATTGAGGATTTTTGCATCAATGTTCATCAGGGATATTGGTCTAAAATTCTCTTTTTTTGTTGTGTCTCTGCCAGGCTTTGGTATCACGATGATGTCGGCTTCATAAAATGAGTTAGGGAGGATTCCCTCTTTTTCTATTGATTGGAATAGTTTCAGAAGGAATGATACCAGCTCCTCCTTGTACCTCTGGTAGAATTCAAAAACCACATGATTATCTCAATAGATGCAGAAAAGGCCTTTGACAAAATTCAACAGCCCTTCATGCTAAAAACTCCCAATAAATTCGGTATTGATGGAACGTATCTCAAAATAATAAGAGCTATTTATGACAAACCCACAGCCAATATCATACTGAATGAGCAAAAACTGGAAAAATTCCCTTTGAAAACTGGCACAAGACAGGGATGCCCTCTCTCACCACTCCTATTCAACATAGTGTTGGAAGTTCTGGCTAGGGCAATTAGGCAAGAGAAAGAAAGAAAGGGTATTCAGTTAGGAAAAGAAGAAGTCAAATTGTCCCTGTTTGCAGATGACATGATTGTATATTTAGAAAACCCCATTGTCTCAGCCCAAAATCTCCTTAAGCTGATAAGCAACTTCAGCAAAGTCTCAGGATACAAAATTAATGTGCAAAAATCACAAGCATTCTTATACACCAGTAACAGACAAACAGAGAGCCAAATCATGAATGAACTTCCATTCACACTTGCTTCAAAGAGAATAAAATACCTAGGAATCCAACTTACAGGGGATGTAAAGGACCTCTTCAAGGAGAACTACAAACCACTGCTCAGTGAAATAAAAGAAGACACAAACAAATGGAAGAACATACCATGCTTATGGACAGGAAGAATCAATATCGTGAAAATGGCCATACTGCCCAAGGTAATTTATAGATTCAATGCCATCCCCATCAAGCTACCAATGAGTTTCTTCACAGAATTGGAAAAACTGCTTTAAAGTTCACGTGGAGCCAAAAAAGAGCCCGCATCTCCAAGACAATCCTAAGTCAAAAGAACAAAGCTGGAGGCATCACGCTACCTGACTTCAAACTATCTACAAGGCTACAGTAACCGAAACAGCATGGTACTGGGACCAAAACAGAGATATACACCTATGGAACAGAACAGAGTCCTCAGAAATAATACCACACATCTACAGCCATGCGATCTTTGATATACCTGAGAAAAACAAGAAATGGGGAAAGGATTCCCTATTTAATAAATGGTGCTGGGAAAATTGGCTAGCCATAAGTAGAAAGCTGAAAGTGGATCCTTTCCTTACTCCTTATACGAAAATTAATTCAAGATGGATTAGAGACTTAAATGTTAGACCTAATACCATAAAAACCCTAGAAGAAAACCTAGGTAATACCATTTAGGACATAGGCATGGGCAAGGACTTCACGTCTAAAACACCAAAAGCAACGGCAACAAAAGCCAAAATTGACAAATGGGATCTCATTAAACTAAAGAGCTTCTGCACAGCAAAAGAAACTACCATCAGAGTGAACAGGCAACCTACAGAATGGGAGAAAATTTTTGCAATCTACTCATCTGACAAAGGGCTAATATCCAGAACCTACAAAGAACTCAAACAAATTTACAGGAAAAAAACAAACAACCCCATCAAAAAGTGGGCAAAGGATATGAACAGACAGTTCTCAAAAGAGGACATTCATACAGCCAACAGACACATGAAAAAATGCTCATCATCACTGGCCATCAGAGAAATGCAAATCAAAACCACAGTGAGATACCATCTCACACCAGTTAGAATGGCAATCATTAAAAAGTCAGGAAACAACAGGTGCTGGAGAGGATGTGGAGAAATAGGAACACTTTTACACTGTTGGTGGGATTGTAAACTAGTTCAACCATTATGGAAAACAGTATGGCGATTCCTCAAGGATCTAGAACTAGAAGTACCATATGACCCAGCCATCCCATTACTGGGTATATACCCAAAGGATTATAAATCATGCTGCTATAAAGACACATGCACACGTATGTTTATTGCGGCACTATTCACAATAGCAAAGACTTGGAATCAACCCAAATGTCCATCAGTGACAGACTGGATTAAGAAAATGTGGCACATATACACCATGGAATACTATGCAGCCATAAAAAAGGATGAGTTTGTGTCCTTTGTAGGGACATGGATGCAGCTGGAAACCATCATTCTCAGCAAACTGTCGCAAGAGCAGAAAACCAAACACCGCATGTTCTCACTCATAGGTGGGAACTGAACAATGAGATCACTTGGACTCAGGAAGGGGAACATCATACACCGGGGCCTATCACGGGGAGGGGGGAGGAGGGAGGGATTGCATTGGGAGTTATACCCGATGTAAATGACGAGTTGATGGGTGCTGACGAGTTGATGGGTGCAGCACGCCAACATGGCACAAGTATACATATGTAACAAACCTGCACGTTATCCACATGTACCCTAGAACTTAAAGTATAATAATAAAAATAAATAAATAAATAATAAAAGGCAAATTGTTATCCAACAAAACCATGTCTGCTTTATTTATTTATTTATTTATTTATTTTTAAGACAGAGTCTTACTCTGTCACCCAGGATGGAGTGCCGTGATGCAATCACAGCTCACTTCAGCCTCGACCTCCTGGGCTCAAGCAATCTTCCTGCCTCAGCCTCCCGAGTAGCTAGGACTACAGGCACGTGCCACCATGTCCAGCTAACTTATTTTTTTGTAGAGATGGGGTCCCACTATATTGCTCAGGCTGGTCTCAAACTCCTGGGCTCAAGGGATCCTCCTGCCTCAGTATCCCAAGGTGTTGGGATTACAGACATGAGCCACTGTGCCCAGCCTCTTACCATTTCCTACTTTCACTTCTAGGAATTTAATTGAAGGGATTGTATTTGCCCACATATGCTCGTGGGTGCTCAGCACAGCATTCCTTTAAAACTGGGGGAAACAGGCTGGGCCTGTAATCCCAACACTTTAGGAGGCCCAGGAGGGAGGATTGCTTGAGCCCAGAAGTTCAAGTCCAGCCTGGGCAACACACTGGGCATGGTGGCATGTGCCTGTCATCTCAGCTACTTGGGAGGCTAAGATGGGAGGATCGCTTGAGCCCAGGAAACAAAAGTTGCGGTGAGCTGAGATCACACCACTGCACTCCAGCCTGGGTGATAGAGTGAGACCCTGTCTCAAAAAAAAAAAAAAAGAAAGAAAGAAAAGAAAAAGAAAAGTACCTATATTAAAAACACACACACCACCCTCTCCCCCCAAAAAAATGCTGTTCAGTGGAAGAAAGCAAGTCACCAAATATATTGTATTATTTCTCAAAAATCCTTCCCTCCGGCCAAGTGTGGTGGCTCACACCTGTTATCCTGACACTTTGGGAGGCAGAGGCAGGAGGACTGGTTGAGCTCAGCAGTTCAAGACCAGCCTGGACAATACAGCAAGACCCTCATCTCTACAGATATAAAAACTTTTCAAGTAGCCCGGCATGGTGGTGTGCTCCTATACTTCCAGCTACTCAGGAGGCTGATGCAAGTGGATCACTTAGAGCCCAGGATCCAAGTCAGCAATGAGCTATGATCCCACCACTGTGCTCCAGGCTAAGTAACAGAGAGAGAATCTCTCTCTTCAAACAAACAAACAAATGAACAACCTAGCTTCTTTGAAGTATTTAGCCTTAAACTGTAACACTCATGACCCCTCTCTGCCACTCTCCTTCATTTACAGAAAAACTTGGCACTTAAATTTTAACTTCTCTCCAACTACTCCAGTGATCATTCTTGAAGGTCTCAATATTGGTATACTTTCTCAGTTCCTTCACCTCCTCTTTAAATACATCTTTTTCTCCATCCTATTTCAGCTATCTACTCCATAGTCATACCCTAAATTGTGATATCCATAACTAAACTATCTCCCAAGGCTCACATTTAAGCCTTTTATATTGGGACCACCACTTCCTAGCTTTCCAGCTTTATTTATATATGCTAGCAATCCTACTTTTACAATTTTCACCACCAAAGTTTCCAATCCATTGACCCTACAACTCTTTCACTGTCTATCACATCCTTTATGTACTCAATTTTCCCCTTAACCTAGATCCATCATCCAAAACTGTAAGAACTTCCCGTCCATCTACCGCATCTCTCCATCTTACTTCTGACAAAATCACAACCCCAGTTAAACCCAACATACTGCTTACTCTCAAAGTGTCCTAACCAGTCTTATTTCCATTGTTGTCCCAGGAGACAGAGGCAGCTAGCTGCCAACCCAATATCCATTTTCTCCTTCCTTACTAAGAGAACCCTGATTTTACTTAGGAAGTTAATGTTCCCAGCTAAAACATATGCTTCCCAGCCTCCCTAGTACCTAGGGCAGTTTGTGATATCCCCAGTGCTTCAGCACATACTAGTGGCACGATATTTCATTAACCAATGAATATATATCATGATCTCATTTATACAGAAGACTAAAGTATATGTATGTGTCTGCATGCACAGGTAAGCATATAAGGGGTCTAAGATAAACACTAAACTTGATTCTAGGTACTTCTGGGAAGGACAGTGGGAAGAAAGGTAAAACGGGACTTTCACATTTTGCTCTGATTATTTTTGCGTTATTTTTCTTATGTTAAAAAACGACAATTAACTACAACACATGCAGAAAGAAAAAAAATCTAAATATATTTAGAAATATATGCCTATTCACAGAATGATAATATTTAGAAACTCATAGTGACCTCAGTAAGCATACTAACTCAAAAGCCTCTGGCTAGAAAGGATGTTAAGAACACAGCTCCCTGTCCTCAGTAGGCCCCTCGGTCTTGGTTCAGTACTGTTCTACAGTAGTCCCTTACCCCAGCCTGGTTTGTTCCCAAATCTCCCACAGGTAATAGAATCTAGGATTTTTAAATAAAGTAATACCTTTTAAAAGAACTAGAATTAGGGGAATAAAAATTCTTGTTAACTTTTTACAGCCTTTATAAAGGTTTTTACTGTCACTTAAAGTAATAGCGTATACTAAGTGAAAAGTATATTAGTAGCATATCACACATCAAATTAGTAATAATGAGTTGTATAGAATTAATTTCCACTTATCTTCCTTTGCTCAGCACAAACTTTTGAAGATCTACTGAGATCTGTTTTAGAAATCATTATGTCACTTCAATAAAATCCTTCACTCCCATTTACTGTTAATCCCTGTTCTCACACCCTATCCCAATGGACCACTAACCTATCTGTTGCTACTATTTGTCTATTCTGGTCATTTTCTATAAATGGAATAACAATATATAATCTCTTGTATCTGCCCTCTTTCACTTACCATCTTTTTGAGGTTCATCCATGTGGTAGCATGTATCAGTGGTTCACTCCTTTTTATTGCTGAATAGTATGCCATTGTATGGATATGCCATACTAGTGCCTTTTAATGTTATGGCTTAGACTTCCATTTTCCAGGTTGTACAATGGATGCAGGATAACTTGGGTACTCGGGGTGGGTGAGAGGGACCAGTAACTAACCTTTATTTAACCCAAATGATATAGATGAGTATTTCTCAAATCCAATCCAGTTTATACAGGATGAGATTATCCTAGCTTCACTCAAAAACATTATGGCATCAGCCCCTTTTAAAACCACTGTCCCATACCTCTCCTCTAACAGGAACATAAATCACAGTTCCTCAAGGTTTCCTTCTCTCTCCCAAGGTTTATAAAAACCCCTACTCTTGCCAGGCATGGTGGCTCATACCTGTAATCTCAGCACTTTGGGAGGTGGAGGCAGGAGAATCGCTTGAACCTAGGAGGCAGAGGTTGTGGTGAGCCAAGATCGCGCCACTGTACTCCAGCCTGGGTAACAGAGCAAGACTCTGTCTCAAAAAAGAAAAAAAAAAACAACCCTACTCTCACTATGTCTTTTGCTTTACCTCCTTTTTCTACCTCCTACTCCTTGTTTTCTTTAAGATTACCTTCAAACTGACAGCTTCAAAATTTCCACATTTTCAAAATGTTTAAAAAGATATATTAGAAGTAAATATTGTATGTGCACATTCTGAAATTTTATTTAAGAACCTGTTCTTTTTATGTGGTCCCTGAAAATAATTTCTTTTTCAACAGAAAAAAAACTTTGTAAGTAGTTTTAAAAGAGACAAAAACCTCACAATGCCAATATAAATGAAGCATGAAGATCCAAGTCAACATTTGACACCCTCATTTACAGGCAAAGATCAAAGAACATACAGTAACTAGCCACAGTTTCCTATTATCTTTTCTCTTTAATATGACCTTGTTAAACACTGATTTTTCATTCAGTGAAAAACACCACAATAGTGATGGCGGCAGCGG
The DNA here is from genome assembly GCF_037993035.2 of Macaca fascicularis. Lineage (NCBI taxonomy): Eukaryota > Metazoa > Chordata > Mammalia > Primates > Cercopithecidae > Macaca > Macaca fascicularis. The sequence continues at coordinate 73,657,740 of NC_088388.1, read as the reverse complement.
CCTGCCTGGAGTGGGCACTGTGAAGATGCCAGCTGCAGTGGGAAAGACACAGCTGGGACTGTACGCTCCACGGAGCCGGAAGGAGTCAGTGGGAGCCAGGAACAGGTAGGAGCCATGCCCACTTTCAAGTTGAAGGGGCGGGATCTCTGCCATGCCAGGTGTAGCTGCAGCCACCCAGCCATGGCAGCAGGCATCCTTGTACTCTTGGGGGCTCCCAACCCCATCCCCTACCCCTACAGGCTCAGAAGTGCCTGCTCCCACTGCCTGGCCTCTCCCCACTCCCAGCACCCATGCCAATTTCAAAGGAAAGCTGTGACTGAGCCCAGGCACTGTCACTACCTGGCTGGGTGGGAGCAGACTCGGGGTGGTGCTGACATGCCAGTGCCCTGCCACCTCGGCCCCCTCTGGACTTTGGGCACCCCAGAGGACAGGAGGAAGGCTGTGGGAGTGCTGAGAGCAGGTTGGCACAGGCCTGCAAATGCCCTGTGGCACAGCCTGGGCACTGTGGGTACTGTACAGGGCAGGGTGATGGTGGCAGGAGGTAGATAGGCTCTTGGGCAGAAAGGGGCGGATCCACCTTCAAGTTGGGGATGACCTGAAGCCGGGGGTTGGGCTGCCAGTTCTGCAGACTGGAGTGAGAACTTACAGTGCTTTTTCCAGGCCTGCCAATGGACCAATCAGTATGCACCTCCTCCCCCCTGAAGCCCATAAAAGCCCTGGATTCAGCCAGACTCCAGCAGACATGGGGATGACCTGCCTGTGTAGGGGAGCTACCCACTGTGGATCTCCTCTCAGCTGAGTGCTGAGTAGATGTCCGGATGACCTGCCTGTGGAAAGGAGCTACCCACCTCAGTCTCTTGAGAGCTGTACTGTCACTCAATAAAGCTTCTCTTCACCATACTCACCCTCCAGTTGTCCATGTACCTCATTCTTTCTGGACGCGGGACAAGAACTTGGGACCGGGACAGAAAGAGCTGTAACACAAATGGCTGAAACACGTCCCTCACTCACCATGTTGCGGGCAACGAGAAAAGAGAGAAGAGCTGCAGCCCTTCAGGGAGCCCAGACCGAGGTGCTCCAGAGCCAGGGCTATGACACCCTCTTTGGGGCTCTGTGGTTCCTGGCATCTCCAAGCTTCCGGGCACCACCACGTTCCTCAGTGCCAGCAGTGGAAGCTGCTTGCAGTAGGCCTGGTCCAGCCACAGCCTCACAGGAGACAGTGCCCATGCCAGCACCTGGAGCTCCCTACCCAGTCGCAGCCAGTATGCCTGGCTATGCACAGCAGCTGGACCCCATGCTCGCTTGCTCACGCACCCCTCCCCTCTGCACCTGGCTCGCCTTTGGCAAGCATGGGATCCAGGCTGGTAGTGCGAGCTGAGCACAGCCTGGCAGAACGAGCAGGCAGAACGAGCCCAGTAGGCCCAAGTAAAACTTGGGCAAAGGCACCACCAGCCACAGAGGTTTCCAGCTGGCAAAGCAACACCCCAAGGATCCTGTGACAATAGCATTATTGTCTCACCTCTATCTTATGATGATGCTTGATCCAGATTAAGTGGATCACTTACATTTACAAAATATTAGATGCTCACATGTAGAATGATTAATCAATTATAAAGCTGAGTGAGGAATGATGGTGCAGGGAGAGGGCTGGGAAAGAATGACACACATCTAGCAACATACCTCTTATTACCAACCTTTTTCACTTCTTAATTCTCTAGGTGATTCCCAGACAATTAGTTTGAAAACATCATAAATAAGATGATATGGACACAGATAAAAGCTTTCCTAATGGCAAATGTTTTCTAACTAGGAAATTATTTCACTATCCCCTTACTGACCTACATGACAGTTCTTTTGGAGTATTTAATAGAGTGAGCAATAACGGATAACACCAGCTACACGTAATTAGAAGAACCTTGCGAGATAAAGAAAAATAATACAAGCAATTATTAGCAAGGGCACCTATTAAAAGTACCAAGAATACCTCTCTCTGGTGGCCAGTTACTGCAGCTGGCATGTGACAGACTCTGTGAACTATATCTTCATCTTTGAAAAGACAAATAGAAAGGCAATCTTGGGTTAAGGTTTACTCTACTTCCATTATAGCTCCAAATCTAACTAGGCTGGTACAAGGTAGTGTGCAGAAAGGCTCTGCATTATAAATTTTTTAAAACCTGATAAATCCAGACTCCCACTAAGCATTCTTCAATGTCATTATTTCAATCTACTTTAAGAAAATTAATGACATGATAATACTATACCTTTCTCAAGCTTTCATATTCCTCACGAAGTTCCCCAGGCTTGCTTAATTTGATTGGTGCTCTGAATATAAAGTCTGAAAGAAAGGGAAAAGAAAATACTTTTTAACAGGACTTTCTAGGAAGGAACCAGTATCTTGTCCTACTGCTGCCCCTATACTATAAATCACATTAGAAACTGTGGTCATCTCAATTTGAATATGCATTCTTTCACTTAACAAATATTTATCAAAGGTGACAAATCAGGCACCGTTCTAAGCACTGAGGAGCAGCACTGCACAATAAAGTCCTTGTTCTCATGCAGCTCATAATCTTGTGGAAGGAAACAGACAGCAAACAAACAAGTGTGTGTGTGTGTGTGTGTGTGTGTGTGTGCGCGCGCGTGCACGCGCGCACATGCGCGCACTACGGCTGCTGTACTAAGTGCTATGGGGGAAAACAAGTATAGGATATATATGGTTGTCTAGAAGGGTCTAACTAATAAAGTAACATGGGCCAGGCGCGGTGGCTCAAGCCTGTAATCCCAGCACTTTGGGAGGCCGAGATGGGCGGATCACGAGGTCAGGAGATCGAGACCATCCTGGCTAACATGGTGAAACCCTGTCTCCACTAAAAAATACAAAAAACTAGCCGGGCGAGGTGGCGGGCACCTGTAATCCCAGCTACTCGGGAGGCTGAGGCAGGAGAATGGCGTGAACCTGGGAGGCGGGAGCTTGCAGTGAGCTGAGATCCGGCCACTGCACTCCAGCCTGGGCGACAGAGCGAGACTCCGTCTCAAAAAAAAATAAAAATAAAAATAAATAAATAAATAAATAAATAAAGTAACATGTTAAAAGACCTCAAGGAAAAACAACATTTAAAGCTCTTGAGTTCAATGTTACTGAGTGGCATTTAAAATAAGCTGGAGTTTTATTCATAATACTGTATTTTTCCATTTCTTTCTCAACACTGCCAAAGTATTTTCCTGTAAAAACTTGCATCTAATCTTGTGTATATTTTCAGTATATAACTTGATTTGTTTTTATCCTCAAAGCCTTCAGTGATTTTGACTGGCCTATAGAATAAAGTCAAAACTTTTCAACATCATTCAAGATTCTTCAGAGACTGACCACAACTTTATCTTTCTAAAGCACTGTGCAGCTCAACCCTTGACTGTCTTGTCACAACATATACATGCCATACGGTCTTTTAAAACCGTTTATGCTGTTTTCTCAACTGAAATTCTGTCTTTTCCCCTTCTTTCTATGTATTTTTAAATCCAAGATGTCAGACCCATAAGAGGCACAATACATGTGGGTTATATAAATAAATGATAAAAATCAAAGCTAAGAACAGAATAAATGATAAGTCTTAAATACTATCAAAAAGGTGGAGGAAAGTATACACTTCTGTCTCCTTAAATGTACATGACACTTCTTTATACCCTCAATGTATATTTGGTGGTCTAAATATAATTAATTTTAAAGACTTAATAACTCTGCATCCTACTGAGGTTGATAAATATTCATTATAGAAAAGTAGTCTCCCCAGAAAGTTGCCTTTTGTCCTTTTTCAGTTGTCTCAACTATCTTATTTTTTTCCCTGCATTTCCCTCACACAGGAATCAACTATTTTAGAAAGACTCTTAATTAGTATACTGAGTAATGCAGAAGATATTTAGATAGAAACATTGGACCTAAAGCAAATACAGAAAACAGTAACATAAACCTTTTCCAACCACTACAGAATTATTAGACCCTAGGTTCAGAAGGAAACATTCCATCACCTTCACCCACTTGAAAAAGAAGTCCTGGGCAACATAGTAAGACCCTGTCTCTACAAAAAATAAAAAATGAGCCAGGTGTGGTAGCATGTGCCTGTAGTCCCAGCTACTTGGGAGGCCGAGGTGGGAGGATCACTTGAGGCCAGGAGGTTGAGGCTGCAGTGAGCTGAGATCATGCCACCGCACTCCAGCCTGGGCAACAGAACAAGACCCTGTCTCAAAAATAAAAAAGTCCTGATGATTATTTTAGTCCCTTAAGCACATTCAGAATTATAGGCAAATAGTGTTAAAATTAGATGCTTAAAAAAATAAAAATAAAGGGATAGAAAGCCTTAAGGCAAGTGAGTAGTTTACATCCATTTACTGAAAACCTACTACATGTATATTAATGTAAATACACATTTTTTTCTCAGTGAATTTTCACAGAAACTTGATAAGGTAGGTATTATGCCCATTTTACAATAAGAAAACTGAGGGATTAAATGACTTAGCCCAAGGTTACAGAGCTAGTGCATGGCGAAGCAGGGAGAAAAGCTTTAACAGGAATCAAGAAGGAAATACAAAATGAATCAAAAGGTAACCCATCTAGAGCTGAGCTGACTCTCTCCCCTTTTACAAACCCCATTGTAGTGGCCCTCCTTGAATAAAATCTTCCTTACTATCTCTTTTAAAACAAGAGCAACCCATCAAGAAGATGTAACAATGATAAAACCTGTATGAACCTACAACACAGTAAAAATTAATGACTATATAGAGAAATTAATCAAAAATTAATGTAAGAAATTTTTTAACACACTGCAATTAAAAACAGATAGATCAGGCCAAGCACATACCTGTAATCCAAGCACTTTGGGAGGCCGAGGTAGGCAGATCACTTGAGGCCAGGAGTTCAAAACCAGCCTGGTCAACATGGTGAAACCCCAGCTCTACTAAAAATACAAAAAAATTAGCTGGGCGTGGTGGTGGGCACCTGTAATCCCAGCTACTCAGGAGGCTTGAGGCAGGACAATCACTTGAACCCAGGAGGCGGAAGTTGCAGTGAGTCGAGATCATGCCACTGTACTCCAGCCTGGGTGACACAGTGAGACTCCATTTCAGAAAACAAAACAAAACAAAACAAAACGAAATGGATCAGGCAGACCAAAAGGTTTACATAGAAAAATTGAACAATAAAATTAATGTGGTCATGTGTGTGTATATATATGTGTGTGTGCGTGTGTATGTTTATGTATATATTAAACCCCCAATGAATAGAATATATACCTCTTAAGGCAAACAATTTAAAATACTGATGATACATTAGGTCATAAAGATGCTTCAAAAAATTTCAAAGAATTTGTATTACTCTTTGATCCTGGATGCCATTTTCCCAGCCTAGTTTTCTAGCTACCAAGGTGGTAATTCTGGGCTACCTAATATTCTTTTTCAGTAAGTTCCTTTTCTGATTCAATTTGCCAGAGTAGATTTCTGTCGATTGCAACAACCCTAGCTGATTCAGTTTTTTACATGGTACCTTGAAATAACCAACAAACCAGTCTCTAGTAAAACTGATTAAGAAAAAAAGAGAGAAGATAAAATTATATTAAGAATAAAAAGTTCTAAATACAGACAACAAGGTGAGTTTAAATCTCCAGAGACTATTAAAAGAATGCTGTAATGAATATCTTGCATGTATATCATTTTACATGACTGCAGGTGTATCCATAGGATAAACTGCTAGAATCAGAATCCCTGGGTCAAAGGATATGTGCTTTTTGAGAAGTAACACCAAATTGCCCCTCTGTCATGAAGCCTATATCAATTTACAGTCCCACCAGCAATGCATGGGAGTGCCATTTCCTCACACCTCCTTTTCACTTTTTTTAGAGATGAGGCCTCGCAGTGTTGCCCAGGAGAGAGTGCAGTGGCTATTCACAGGTACAATCATAGTGACCTATGGCCTCAAACTCCCGGCTTCAAGAGATCCTCCTGCCTTAAGCCTCCCAAGAAGCCAATCTACTCACATCTTTTCCAACACCATGAGTGCTGAAACCTTTTAGCTTTGCTAATCTAACAGATGAAATTTTGTATTTTATATGCTTATATTTTATGAGTGAAATTGAGTATTTCTATATGGTTAAGAGTAATCTGCATTTCTTTTGATATGAAATGCATAGGCATTTCCTTACTCCTACTTATACTAACATTTTCTTCTTGATTTGTTAAGAAAAATTAGCTTTATATTACATGACTAGCAATACTTTTCCCGGTTTATCTCTTGTGTTGACTTTGTTTATAGTGGTTATTTTTATGTAATTATATTAATCAAACTTTTCTTTTATGGCTTTTGCATTTTTCATTATATTTGGACAGACTTTCCTTTAGGCCAAGATACAAAAACAAATTCCATCACATTTTCTTCTGGTAGAATGCATAAGATTCTTCTCAGATCTACTTTTTAAAAATTATAAATCTTTATTTTTATTTGAGAAGCAACATAAGGAGCATAATCTTATTCAGGCTTATAAATAAGCATACTATCCAACACAAGAAACCAAAAATATTTTAGCAATAGTCTGTTAGAAATGGTAATTTTCACTTACTGTTGGAGAATTTGCTTTCTCTAAAATACTTCACTGATATTTAGCACAAAATGTCTCAAGAGCTTAACATCTTCATTTTTTACACATTAAGCCTGATCTCCAACTTAGAAGGTTCAGAGCCTTGGATAAGTCAGTCTCAACTTCCTCTTCTGTAAAATCAGAATACCTATCATCACAGGCTATTATAAGGATCAGATGAGTGCAATAAGAGTAAAAACACTTTGCAAACTATTTCAGCCAGTAGAGTGGCATGCAGCAGAATTTACTAAGTATAAAATTCTCTCTGGTATTGTTGGGACAGCATTCTTTAAATTGTGGTTTGGTTCAACTTACTTGCAAGTACAATCTATATGAAACAAAGACAATCTCCAGGTGTGGTGGCTCATGCCTATAATTCCAGCAATTTGGGAAGCTAAGGAGGGAGGATCTCTCGAGGTCAGATGTTTGAAACCAGCCTGAGCAACACACAGAGACCTCATCTCTGCAAAAAACAAACAAAAATTAAACAACAACAACAAAAACCCAACAACTAGCAAGGCATGATGGTGCACACCTATAGTTCCAGCTACTCAGGAGGCTGTGGCAGAAGGACTGCTTGAGCCCAGGAGTTTGAGGCTGTAGTGAGCCATGACTGTGCCCCTGCACTCCAGACTGGGCAACAGAACAAGACTTCAACTCTTAAAAAAAAAGAAGAAACAGGCCGGGCGCGGTGGCTCACGCCTGTAATCCCAGCACTTTGAGAGGCCGAGGCGGGCAGATCACAAGGTCAGGAGATCAAGACCATCCTGGCTAACACGGTGAAACCCCGTCACTACTAAAAATACAAAAATTAGCCAGGCGTGGTGGCGGGTGCCTGTAGTCCCAGCTACTAGGGAGGCTGAGGCAGGAGAATGGCGTGAACCCGGGAGGCGGAGCTTGCAGTGAGCCGAGATTGCACCAGTGCATTCCAGCCTGGGCCACAGAACGAGACTCCATCTCAAAAAAAAAAAAAAAAAAAAGAAAGAAACAAAGATAATGTTCCAACTACTTTGCTAGATATATTACATGAAGTTAAATTCACTTTGGGATATTTATTTAAAAATCTCAAAGTTCATATAAGATCAAGGAGGAACTCAGCATAATGACTGAAATCTTAGTATTCCTCTGGCTTATTTGACTGCAAAAGGTGATGGGCAGGGGTAGAGGTAGGGTACCAGTTTACATTCACCAAAATTAGTACTGATATTAATCAGTTTAGTTGGATTAAGATGAACAATGTTTAATGCTTTAAGGATCATTTTTTGCCCCAACAGGACTGTGCTACGGTAAATGACACCATGCCCAAAAGCTCAAAAATTACATAGAAAGTAAAGTACTTCTTGAATACTAAAACAGTTCAGCATAAAAGGTTGTGAATTGGTCCAAAGTGATATTAACTTAAACATTTAATCCTATGTTCTATTTTAGCAGTACCCTCTAAAAATGCTAAGATGGAAAAAAAAAATCCTCGCCTTTATGGGTTTGCAAAAAGAACATAACATTAGGTTCAGATACCTGCTCTGTCAATTAAGTGACAGTATTTAGAAATGTCAAAACTTAAATGGTGCCTTGGGAAATTTTATATTTTATACACACACACACACACACACACACACACACACACACACACGTTGAAGACTCTCTTTGCCTTAGTCTTCCTGTCTGTCAAATGGGGATCAAAATGCAGGCCAAGCTACCTCACAGGAATGCAGAAGACCACAATTAAAAGTAACAGTAGTAGTAACCAATGAAAAATCCCCATAATAAATAAGTAAAAACAGCCAACGTTTAATGAAAAGCACACTCTATGCTAAATGTTGCATGCATGCATATGCACAAGTGCACACATGTACACATACACACAGAGCAGAAAAGCGTTGACACGGCAGGCCTGTCTATCCTTTTCTTTCTTTCTAACATGTCAGTGGGAGAAGATGTCTATCCTTAAAAAGGTCTGCTTCCAAGGCTTGCCCTTGGCTGGTGCCTAGAAACTTGGATGTCAGGAGGGTTCCCACCCTCCTTAACTGATGAGTTGTTCACTGTACCTAAACTACAGCAACAATATAATTATGCCAATCATCTGCTTTTCTGTGGGGAAATTCTGGCATGTGCTAGGTAGAGGGTGCCTATGTGATCAGCTAACACAAACCCTAGTCACTAAGTCTCTAACGAGTTTCCCTGGTTGGGAACATTTCACACGTTGTCACAACTCCTCACTAGGGTATTAAGCACACCTTGTGTGCCTCCACTGAGAGGGTACTTCAGAAGCTTGTAATTGGTTTTCCCCAGACTTTGTCCCACACGCCTTCTCCCTCTACTGATTTTGCTCGGTGTCTTTTCACTGTAATAAATCATAGCAGAGAATACAACTACATATTGAGTCAAGTCTCCTGAGCAAATCAATGAACCTGTGGGTGGTCTTTGAGACCTCCCAACACACACATACAATACATGTCATGAACTGAAAATCTCTTTAGATCACAGTTTCAATCTCAGAAATGAAGGCAACACATCAGATAACTTCTAAAGTTAGTGATTCAGTAACAATACTTTGAATTCACTTTTATTTCCTACTCAGTATGGTTCTCTAAATTTTTAAAATCTCCATTAAAGTATAATATTATAGGTAAAATGCTATTAGAATTTCAAACTTACATTAAGAGCATGTATAACATCAAAATAACTTCTTTGAAGCCTTGTGAAATGTGGTGTTTCAATCCACCTGGACAATTATGAGAAAGGAACCGGGAAAAGGCCAGAAAAATGAAGATCTGCCCCTTTTAAATCAAAGTCTCATAACATCTCTTAAAGGTGAATGGAGAACATGTATGCATTCAACAGTATCAATTATGCCAAGACAGTTATTATGAAGCTTTCAGTTTCCTGGATTTTTAATAAAGAAAGAACAATGACATACAATAAAACAATTGTTACTGCTGATGTGAGACTTTACTTTTCTTAATTTTCTCTTTACTTCCCTTTCCTTCCTGGTGTCACATGTCAGCTTCCTCCACCCCAAAAGAGGAAATTGTGGGTGAAATGACAGCAATACTACCCCACCACAAAAGCAGAGCTACAAGATGTCAAGTCAGAACCAGAAAAGGCAACATCATCTTCCTCAGTCCAGAGGAGTTAGTCACAAATCTACCAATCCTTCTACCAGCTTTTACAGGGATTTTTAAGTGTTTGGCAGCACAGAAACAACAGTTCACCCTTCCTTCACCTCACAGAACAGAAATACTGGAAACTACTTCAGGTGTCACTGACATACTGAATATCTTAGCATTCATAAATGAATCTAACGGTTGAAGTACTTTCTTAATGCCTATCCTTTGACTATTACTATGCTTAACAGGAAGAGAAACTCTCTAAGGATATGATGCCTTAAGAATGACATGCACCTGCAGCCAGTGACCTAAAATGAATCTTATGTGAATTATAGGAACAGCTATAGTTCCCTGAAGATCCTTCCTGAAAAAGGATTTTCACTTGGTCAGAGTGACTGCTTATTAATAAAGGTAAACAAACAAAACAAACTACAAGACAGGCATGTTGCTAATTGCATCAAACCATCAGGAATGAAGTGTCATTGTCAAAGCATCCACACTCAATGCAAAATTAAAAAAACAACCTCACTCAACAGTGATGGGAAGATGCTGTCCCAAAAACTCTCAAATCCAAAGGAAAGCATCCCTTGGTACCTGAGTATGCGTGAGTTTCTACCCCTGTACATTCATTTTCTATGAGTGCAGCAGAATGAAAAAGAATTTTGGACTTACTGAGTCCCAAGACCAAGATACTCATTTGAATAGTCCCACGTACTAGCTACTTGTCTTTGAACAAATTGAAAAAAAGCAAACTCTTTGCACATGAATTTTCTCATGTGTAACTTGGTAATAATACAACCATATATCAGAACTATAGACAAGATTAAATTAATGTTGAATTCAAAAGCTTGTAAACTGTTGTTTGCCAAATTATTTAGCACTATACAAATACATAGTTACATATAATATAGTTATACTAATATCTGTTATAAAATGGTTAACTGAGGACTAATGTGTTTTCTTTAAACATACAGATAATTTCTGTAATCACAAGAGTTGATGCTATACCACTTATATTTCAACATGACATAAGGGGCCATCCATATCAGTGGTCCCCAGCTTTTTTGGCACAAGGGACCAGTTTTCTGGAAGACAGTTTTTCCACTGACTGGTATAGGGGTTGTGGGGGGAGCAGATGGTTTCAAGATGAAACTGTTCCACCTCAGATCATCAGGTATTAGCTTGTCATAGGACAGCACAGCCTATCTAGATCCCTTGCATGCACAGTTCACAAGAGGGTTCATGCTCCTATGAGAATCTAATGCTGCCACTCATTTGCTGTGTGGCCATGTTCCTAATAGGCCATGGACCAGTACCAGTCCGCAGCCCAGGGGTTGGGGACCCCGATCTATATGACGTGGATCTGCCTACCTCTTCATCTTCATACCACTTCATTCCCTGCCTATTTTACATTCCATCAACAACTATGGTTCTTGCCCTAAACCATGCTATTTCTGCCTCTATGCCTCTGCCTGAAATGCCCTCACTTTCCACACTTAACTCTCCACAGTCGCTTCACAGGAAGCTAAAAACAACTCATCCTTAAAACTCAGTTTAAATTTGTACAAAGCATAAGATAATAAAACAAAGCCAAAAGATGAACTTAGAAAAAGTATTTGCCACACATATAATAAAAGGTTAATTTCCATCTCTATCACCACCAGCAGCATCATTACAGTGGCTGGCAGTTATGTAGCATGTCAGGTCCATCTCTAAGCCCTGAATATTAACTAACTCAACTTCATAAGGGAAGGTGCTATGGTTATCCGCATTTTACAGATGAGGACACTGAGGTACACAGAGTTTAACTTGCTAAGGCTACCACTGCTATAAGTGAAAGAGCTATGATTTAACACAAGCAATCTAGATCCAGCGTCTATCTGTGCACTCACCCACTATGCCTTATATATATGTATAAGCCTAACAACCCCATACAACAATGGATAAAGGACATGCACCAGCAGTTCATAGTATAGAAAAATAAAAACTAAAAACACTTTTGTATCAAGTTGGCAGAGAACAAAAAGTTTCATAAGACAAGAGTTATCAAGGCTATGCTTTATCTTAAAGATATATATGTGTACAAATATATACATACAAGAATGTTCACTGCTGATTACTCACCATACTAAAGACTAGGAACAACCTAAATGTCCTTCAAATAAAGACTGATTAAATAATTAGATGATGGGGAGACACATGGATCTATTTCTATACTGTCTGGTTTTATTCCTGTTCTGGTCTCTGGGTTTACCTGTAATTTTTGTTAGAATGTCATTCATTGTGTATGAAAAACTGTAAAAGCCCTTGGTGATGTTATATTCCCACAGAGAATTCACCATGTTCTCTGATAGGAAGTTAGAATGAGGGGGCAGATCACTTCACAATCCAAACATGACATGAGCTGACTCAAAGCCGGCTGCAGTATAAAGTTTGTACAGCTCATTCTCCCCTAGTTTGTAGCCCTCTAAAGATCCAACTGAGATCAGTGTTTTCCAAGCCTATCTTCCTTGAAAGATCATGAACTTTTTCTCTTCAACACTGGAGAACTGTTAGAGTCTGCCTTGCTTTTCAGTAGCTTTCTGTGAGGCTTCTTAGCCTTTTACCCTGCACAGTTAACAATCAGCAAACACCCTGGGAGCTAGGTAGTGGGGAAGTAGGTGGAGCGGGCAGGAGGCTATACATCTCTTCTCTTTGGGATCTTGGACTCTCAGGTTCTGGTTGCCTTGGCAGCTCTGAACTACAATTTTTGTATCCTCAGTTTCATGAAGAAAGCACTGCTGACGTTTTTGCCTCTTAATAGCTGCACTCTCATTTTGCCAAGAATCCACAAATGTCTGAAATCCTGGCTGCCTTGGCAACTTACAATGCCTTCATATAGATTTTTTTAAATCAAGCTTTTCTAGTTATTCTCAACAGGAGTTTTTGTCTGCTACAATCTACTTCATCATAGACAGAAGCAAAATCTACATACTTCATAAGCAGTGGAGAATATAAGATTTTCATGATGAAACTACAAGCCAAAAATTAACACCATTTTTTTAAAGTATGAAATGATGCACATAAGGCAAGTGTGCATACATATGTAAATCTGAGGAAAGGAAAAAGGATCGAGGCTGAATTCTTAAAGGCAAGCCTTCCTGGAGGAGGTGAATTATGTTAGGCATTAAGAACAAGTACTAGCAAGGAAAAAGCCATTTCTGGCAAAGGAAACTTCACGAGCAAAGGCAGAAATGACTATGTTGTGTCAAATGGACTGGGATAGGGTGGGTGGGCAGTAATGCTGGATAGATGAGATTTGAAGATGTAGTCACCATAGATTAAGAGGGTAAAGAGGGAATGAACAGCGAGGAAGAAAACAAAAGTAGAGAGCATTCTTTGAGAGTCAAGAAAGGGACATAATAAAAAGCAGAACGCGGGTGATCCAAGTCCTAAATAAATGTACAACCTTACAAGGAAAGCAAAAACATACTTGGGTGAAACAACTATAGAATGTCAAAAGAGTTATAAAACTAAATACCTAAGTACTGCAAGAGGTGGAGGTGCACAACAGCAAAAGGAAGGTAATGCAACAAAGCACATCTTTTACAATGAAACATATGTTAAGTGCAGAGATACACAAGAAACGAGGCAATTATCCATATTAATCTCATATTTACCTGCTTAGCAGGGCACAGTGGCACATGCCTGTAGTCCCAGCTACTCAGAATGTTAGAGTGGGAGGACTGCGAGTTTGAGGCCAACCCCAGGGAAAGTAGGGAAACCCCATCTCCAAAAAAAAAATCAGCCAGTCAAATTTACCTGCTTATACTATCCACTAAACCTTGAATAACTACTGTCAAATGAAATAAGTAAAAGGAGAAACTTCAATGTTTAAAATAAATGCACCATTTAAAAGTAGGAAGGTAGAAATACAGGAGTGAACAACAAATATACTCTAAAACCAAACTATTGTAAATAACTTTTTTTGAGAAGAAAATAAAATCAGCTAGAACTGAACCCCCTCAAAAAATAAAACAAAAATAAAACCAAACTAAAGTGTTTCCCATTTTATCTATTTTTTGGTTTACTCCTTCTGATTCTCCAAGAATACAGATAGCCAAGTACCAACTGTCTTAAAACTAATGCAATTTTCACCTACCCCCTTGCCTAAGACAAGTAACAATTTACAATAGGCAATATAAAGAGTGTTTACCTGGGAACAAGAGGAAATACACAGAGAGAAAGTTGAACTAAGCTAATAAAATTTAATATCAAATTCTAAGGCTGCTTACTTAGGTTCTATAATTTACACCACCAATTACTACTGTGTTTTTAAACTGTTCTTTGGCAAAGTACTAATCAAACAGAAATGCCACAGCCCACACAAGAACTTATAAAATGCTATGTAACATTTGATCTAGTAATTTAATTTCTAGGAACTGATCTAAGAGAGTTATCTGAAATACAGCAAAACTTTCACATAAAAATATTTTCATTGCAACATTGTTAACAATTGCAAAATAAAAATCAAGGATAACCTAACTGTCCAATACTGAGAAATGGTTAGGCTAATTATGAACAGACCATATACTTGTACTATTATTCAGTCACTAAAGCTGTATACTTTTAATAATATGCAGTATTGCTTTCGTAAGATGGGAAACTGCTTAGGTTAGTGAAAGATGCAAGTCACCTGCATGGTAAATGCACCTGATAGCAATAACTTCAGCATACCCTGAGAATAACCAATATGGTGGACACATCTGAATGTGTGTTCCAAGCTAGGGAATCTGGGAGTGGCCAACTCAGAAATTCATTCCTTGTCTATGTGGAACCTGGGCCATATAAGACGTCCTGACTTTTGAGTTGAATGAAGGGGGCCAGGTGGAGGTTGTTAGATAAAGGGTGCTACATAAAAATACTATAGAAACTGCAGGCCTTTTGAAAGTGGCTGCAGTTCTCTCACCCAGCCTGCCACCACTGGAGTCTCTCCCTGTATGTAAAGCCCCCAGGAAAACTCCATGTCGCGTTTATTGGCTGAGTCTCTTCTTTGGCCTCTTGAACCTGGTGCCATCCCCACTGGAGCTGACAGGGGTTTGGCACAACATCACCAGATTAAGTATACCTTATAATCTCAAACATGAAAAACCATTAAACACAGAAACAATAACATACTGGAAAAAGAAACAGTGACATAACCGTAGAACTCACAAATGGAAAAAAAATCGTGATAACATATCAAGTTATCATATGTAAATGTGTAAGAATGATAGAAACAGTCACTAGAGATTAGTAGGTTAAAGAGGGAATGAGCAATGAGGAAGAAGGGAGGTGCTGTAGAAAGAGAAAATATAAAACGTAAAGGCATGAGGCCGGGCGCGGTGGCTCAAGCCTGTAATCCCAGCACTTTGGGAGGCCGAGACGGGCGGATCACGAGGTCAGGAGATCGAGACCATCCAGGCTAACACGGTGAAACCCCGTCTCTACTAAAAAAAATACAAAAAAAAAAAAAAAAAAAACTAGGCGGGCGAGGTGGCGGGCGCCTGTAGTCCCAGCTACTGGGGAGGCTGAGGCCGGAGAATGGCGTAAACCCGGGAGGCGGAGCTTGCAGTGAGCTGAGATCCGGCCACTGCACTCCAGCCTGGACGACAGAGCGAGACTCCGTCACAAAAAAAAAAAAAAAAAAGTAAAGGCATGAAACTCTTTTCCCAAAACATTTATAATGCAATTTATTAGCTAAGACTAATTCATGAAAAGCTTTAAAAATAGTTTTAAATAACTAGGGAGATGATGACAGATGCAATGTCACAAAATAACTGCCAAATGAATCTTACAAACAAACGCGGCAGTTAAGAGTCCACAGGAGAAAGAGAACAGGGCTGGGAAGGAGAGGCAACGCTTTCACAAGATGAGATGAAGCTGCATCTGGCCTGCTGACCATAGTCTGCCAATCTCTGGATTAGCAAGAAAGACAAATTAAGACAGTTGAGGCTGGGCGTGGTAGCTCATGTCTGTAATTCCATCACTTTGGGAGGCCAAGGCAGGAGAATCTCTTGAGACTAGCAGTTTGAGACCAGCCCGGGCAACATAATGAGACCCCATCTGCACAAAAAATAAAAAATTGGCCAAGTATGTTGGTGCATATTTGTAGTCCCAGCTACTCAGGAGGCTGAGGTGGGAGCATCACTTGCTGCAATGAGCCTTGATTGTGCCACTGCACTCCAACCTGGGCGACAGAGCAAGACTCTGTCTCAAAAAAAAAAAAAAAAAAAAAAATTAAGACAATTCAGCTCCCTTCAGAAAACGAATTCTTTAAAAGACCACAGTGCAAAATGATGCTGTCATGAAAGCAGACTTTCTCACTGGTTGATTCAGAAAAAAAAAAAAAAAAAAAAAAAAAAAAAAAAAAAAAAAAAAAAAAATTAAGACAACCGAGATCAACAGGATTTGCAAAAGCAGGTTATCAGGTAAGAGTAGAGTCAAAGTGAGTAAGATTTCCTGTTGAATCCAGAAATGGCCCCAACAACAAGGCTTTGTTGTTAGGTAATCCACGCTGGATCAGCATAGTCAAAGCAGCAAGAGGCACACTTAAGGAGGTCACGGAAAACACAGACATAGGAATGCTGCTAAGATGAAGGCTTTGGACCTTATGGCCTTTTATCCTAGGCAGACCAAGACCAAGACCATGTGGTTGTCCCCACTACCACATCTACCACCACCATGGTACAAAATCCTTTGGAATTAAGTTTTGCCCTGTTTGAGGCAAAGAATTATTCCTGTTAGTCCACAAGGTAGAATGATACCAGAAAAAAAGTGCAGGATTTGGAACCAGACAGACCTGCAGTCACCTAGTGACTATGTGCCTACCAGTATTTATCTTTACTAAGCCTGTGTCTTCATTCATAAAATGGGAGTAGCACTTACCTCAACACAGTTGTTCATCTTACCTAATCCTCTAATACCTACTTGGTATAGATGGTAGGCATTCAATGGTAAGTAACTGGCCTCCCTGTCTTTTAGACTCTGTCTTCCCATCTATCTTTCACATTGCTTCCCATTCTTTATAAAGAGAACTGACCCTACCATCCTCCCACTTAATAACTTTTATTGGCTTCCCATTGCCTCCAAGATTTGTAAACAGGACCCAATCTGCCACTTCAGCCAATCTTCTACTATTCCTTCACTACTCGTTTTCTCCTCAGCCCTCACACATCTCCCTAATCCTAGATATGCCATACCCTGCCTCCACTAGGACTTTATATATGCCACGTCCTCCTCCCAAAATGATTTTGTTCCCTTTTCACTATATGATTTGCTATTCATACTTCAAAACCCTGTTCACTGCTCTCTCCTTTGCAAAGTTTTCCCACTAACCCAGAGAGAATTGTGTTAGCTTCCTGTAGGCCCTCATGGCATTCTACACTTATCTCAATTGTAGTAACATTTACTACTTGTGTTATAATTACTTGACTTTGCCTCTGACTTCCTAACTTGAAGTTAGGGATGATCTCTAGGTATGTGTCTCAGTGTCAGACAATGGCTCAATTTTTTTTTTTTTTTTTTTTTTTTTTTTTTTGCTGAATCAACCAATGAGAAAGTCTGCTTTCATGACAGCATCGTTTTACACTATGGTCTTTTAAAGAATTCGTTTTCTGAAGGGAGCTGAATTTTGTAAAGTTTTTCTTTATAATTAAGGCAAAAGTGAATTTACTAAAGTCAGTCTCATTATCATCAACTTTAGATTAACACAGTCCAATCTTTTGAGGTTGCATTGTAATAGTTTTATAGAACTAAACACTATTATCATCAACTTTAGATTAACACAGTCCAATCTTTTGAGGTTGCATTGTAATAGTTTTATAGAACTAAACACTAGAAAATTACAAGAGAAATGGCAAAACAGAAGGAAGGGAAAATAAGTCCATAAACACCAAAACTGAACATGAGTTGTCTTTGGGCTTACAAATTTAGTTGTACATACGTGTGAGGAGAAAGACTGGCATGATGGAAGTTCATGCAAAAAATAAAAAAGAACAATTTTTGTTTTGCCTGCCAATACAACCTTTGGCATCATTAATAAGAATTTAGCACTCAGATGGGAAGACAGTAAGTCATGTTATACTTGGCTCTGGTCAGGCATTAAAGTATCAGGTTTTCTGAGTGGCATATTTAAAGATGACTAGAATGGTTAAGGAATCATGACATATAAAGAAAAACTTTCCAGCTTTTTAGGAATTTTTCCTTCATTAAATATTTACTGAGTGTCTAATACATTCCAGATACCATATTAATTGTTAAAGACACAATCCCTGACCTCAAAGAGCTCAGTGTAGTGCCAGAGACAGACATATAAATAAAGAACTTTAACCCAGTGAAATGAGGGATTCACAAGATCAAATGATGGCAAAAATGAAGGAAGAATCAACTCACGTTTGAGTGAGAAAACATTTTACCGAGCACTTACGTTTCACTTGGGTCTTAAAGGATGAGTATAAATTTGCCAGGTAGGTAAGAAAGAAGAGTATTCCAGGCAGAATAATCATAGGTGAGGAATATCAGAAAGGCTTCAAAAAGCATATGATATTCCAAGAACTCTGAGTAGTATGATAAAACCAGAATCTTGGGGAAGGAAAAAAACAGAACAAAGAGATGAATATGATGAGTTTAATCTAAAAACTTAGAAGTAATCATGGTCTCTAAATACTTGAATACTGAAACTAGGGAAGCAGATTTTGATTCACTAAAAAAGAAAACTTTCAAACAATTAAAATTGTCCAAAACTATCCCTCTTTGACTAGAACAAAAAATAAAAATAAAAATTGTCCAAAAATAGAGAGCAGGGAGTACAAAGTAATCAGAATGGGAGAAATATCCCTATTAATGTATATGATCAATACCTCCACAGGTGTTCAGACCTCATCTTCCTTACTTAGCTCATTCCATTTCCTCCACGCTCTCCAGCAGCATCAATTTCTTCCTCTCTACTATGATAATATACAAATCTAAAATATAAACATGACTTGATATCATCTATCTTAAAAATAAAACATTCTTGGGTTATTGTCCCCACTGTAGGTACTGACCCATTTATCTGCCCCCATTACTGCAAATTCTTCCAAAGAATTGTCTAAATATTATATTCACTGTTTCTGCTTTCTCATTTCTTTTTTGTTTGAGATGGAGTCTCGCTCTGTTGTCCAGTCTCTGTCACCCAGTCTTGAGATGGAATCTCCCTCTGTCGGCTCACTGCAACCTCTGCCTCCCAGGTTCAAGCAATCCTCCCACCTCAGCCTCTCAAGTAGACAGGATTGTATCGCCATGCCTGGCTAATTTTTTTTGTATTTTTAGTAGAGACGGGGTTTCACCATGTTGGCCAGGCTGGTCTCAAACTCCTGACCTCAAGTGATCCGCCCGCCTTGGCCTCCCAAAGTGCTAGGATTACAGGCGTGAGCCACTGCACCCAGCCTTGCTTTCTCATTTCTAATGCTCACCGTAACCCACTCTATTAGGGCCTTTTCTTTGTCCTACCACATTACCAAAACTGCTCTTAATAAAGTCGAAGTCACCAAGAAAGACTTCCAAGGTACCCCAGGGTACATATACAATATAAGCACAAAAGAGTTCCATGAATAAGTTGAATCTGATATACAAACAGAATCTTTACTTAGCCTAAAAACTAGGGATCTTTAAAATTAAAATATCTAATACTAGCCTTATTTAAGTTATCAATCTGGGATAAATTGGCTCTGCTTCAGCCTTTTTTTTTTTTTTTTTTTTCTGAAACAGGGTCTCACTGTCATCCAGGCTGGAGTGCAGTGGTGTCATCTCGGCTCACTGCAGCCTCAACCTCCTGGGTTCAAGCGATCCTGCTGCCTCAGCCTCCTGAGTAGCCGGAATTATAGGCGTGTGCCACCATGCCTGGCTAATTTGTGTGTGTGTGTGTTTTTAGCAGAGACAGGGTTTCACCATGTTGGCCAGGCTGGTCTCGAACTCCTGGCCTCAAGTGATCTGCCTGCCTCGGCCTCCCAAAGTGCTGGGATTACAGGCATGAGCCACCGCACCTGGACAGCTTTAGCTTAACATTCTTTCACAGAGGTTTGTGTCTTACTCATCTTTGTATCCCTAGCACCTGGCAGAGCGCTTGGCGCAAATATGTGGTATGTGCTCCCTGAGGGTGTACAAAATGAATGACTGCATATAATAACAGTTAACATTTATCAGGTATTTACTTTCTATAAGCACTTTACACATATCATTTCATTTAATCCTCACAACTTTGCAAAATAACTCCCATTATCCTCATACTAAAAAAGAAGAAATTTAGGCACAGAATTTAAGAGGCTTGCCCAAAGCCACACAGCTACTAAGTGGTAGAACCAGTATGCAAACTCAGATCCACTAACTTCCAATCCTGTGTCCTTTCCAGAATGCTATTTAGGATGCAAAATGTTTTTATACTGAAGTATTTAGTGAAAAATTTTCTCTCTCCTGCAGGCATTTTACAACCCTTCTGACCTCATCAGAAAAGTAAACATGTAAGAATATTATTGTGCCTGGGATTCAGTAGGTGAAACATCCAGGCAAGCTCACAAAGAAAACTGGCCTGGTGGTGCATTTGCACAAATGACCATCTTTCTTCCTCCTTTCATTCATATTTAGCTTATACTATACAATTATCATCTTATTTTATATTATCCTAAGTGCTATAATCAAACCATCTAAGCTGATAAACACATATGAGAGGCTTTAGAGAGGTATTAGAGAAAGAAATGCAACACAACAGTAAATCTCAGTCAATGAATTGATCAGGTTGGCGTTAAAGATCGACTAGTTGAGAAATTCTGAATTGAGGCTACAATAAAGTCATTTATTACACAAATATTTATGAACCTACTACTTGCCAGATACTGCAGCACCATGGAAATTTAGGCCATCCTCCCCAAATCCTACCCCAGGTCTCGGCATTTCAGGCCAAATCTCCTAGTCACCAAAAGCTCAGTTTAAGTTCTTAGAAAGTACAAAAAACAAGTACTTTTTCACTAGCAAATGTGATAAAATATTTGTATGACTGGATTCTCAAACCAATATGTATCTATTTTGACAGTACATCTCCATTACAGATTAAATATTTCTATTGTTACTAACATTTATTGATGACATACTATGGACTATTAGTACCTAACCAATAGCTTTGAAACTTTTAATACAATCCACAATAAGAAATACATTTTACATCAATCCCCAGTACATGAGAAACTGAAACAAATGGTTCATTATGCTAATATCTATTCTATTCCTTTAAAAAAAATGCTAATCTTATCCCATTAATCTGATTTTACTGTTTAAATATCACTATGAAACACTTAATATTGATTATCCTATTTAAACCTTACGACAATCCTTTGAGGCTGTTACCATTATTATCTCCACTTACAAATATGGAAGCTGAGGCTCAGAAAAGCTAAATGTTCTACTCAAAGTCAAAAAATTAGCTAAGTAACTGAGGGAGCAGAATTTAAACCAGGCAGTTGGCTATGCAACTCATAGGGCAAAAAAGAGGTTCACAGTATAGGGCCCAGCACAGCTCAATACATAAAGTTTAAAACAAAAAACAAAAAACACAGCATCCGTAGTAAATTAACATTTACTGAAGGATTAAGTGCCAAGTACTGTGCTAGGGGTTTCCACACATATTCTTATTTAAGCTTTACAATAACCCTGTGTGGTTGTAGTGTTTACTTTTTACAGACCAGAAAACTGAAACCTCTCAAGGATGTTAATTAAGCAGCTTTGTCAGGGTCAATGAGAAAAACTGGCAGAACTGAGATTCAAATCCAGATTTTCTGATTTCAAATTCATTGCCCTTCCCTAAAACACATGACCTGCATAAATAAAAGTGATTTTTTTTTTTTAAAGACCCATTTTTCCCTTAGATCAGGCAAAGGAATCATTCATAGAACTAATTCAAATTACATCAAGAAAGTTAAAACTTTCTATTTTCCAGACTAGTTTATACATTACAGAAGCATTTTCCACAATGCTGAATACAGAATGAGTATCCCTTATCTGAAATGTTGGGGACCATCAGTGTTTTGGACTTTCTTTGGATTTTTTAATATTTGTATATATGTAATGAGTTTTCTTAAGGATAGAAACCAAGTCTAAATATGAAATTGATTTATGTTTTCTTGTTTTAAATTATTTTGTAGAGAGAAGGTCTTGATGTTGCCCAAGCTGGTCTTGAACCCCTGGCCTCAAGCAATTCTCCTACCTCGGCCTCCCAAATTATTGGGATCATAGGCTTGAGCCACCACGCCCAGCCCATTTATGTTCCATATATACCTTATATACATAGCCTGGAGGTAATTTTGTATATATATATTTTTTATAAAGACAAAGTCTTGCCCTGTCACCCAGGTTAGAGTGTAGTAATGCAATCATAGCTCTCTGCAGCCCCAAACTCCTGGGCTCAAGCAATCCTCCCACCTCAGCCTCCTGAGTAGCTGGAACTACAGGCGTGCACCAACACACCTGGCTAATTTTTTTTACTCTTATAGAGACAAGGGTCTCCTTATATTGCCCAGGCTGGTCTTGAACTCCTGGCCTCAAGTGATCATCCCACCTCAGCCTCCAGAGTAGCTGGGATTACAGGCACAAGCCACTGTGACCAGCTAATAATTAAAATCGTTTTGTGCATGAAACAAAGTCTGTGTTAAGTACTTACATGTAGAATTTTCCACTTGTCATGTCAGCACGTACAGTTTCAGATTTTGGCACATTTTGGATTTCAGATTTTCAGTTAGGGATATTCAATCTGTAGTAGACAGAGCCAAAGACTCAAAAGCAAGCCAAGCCCAAGACTATACAAAACTAGCCCAAATCTACTTTAAGTGATGGCAAAAAAAATTACTACAACTAGTATTTCCCCAACAAGTTACCTTATATGTTAGTATGACTAAGTATCAAAAATGCACATGGAGGCTGGGCATGGTGGCTCACACCTGTAATCCCAGCACTTTGAGAGACTGAGGCAGGAGGATTGCTTGAACCCAGGAGTTCAATAATGAAAGAAGAAATAATGGGTAAGAGAAACCTGCAATTGTAAGATTAAAGTGTACTGATTTAATTGATTTATTATAGAATTCTGTTATTCCTAGTCGTTTAATGAAAACACACTAGCCAAGAGGCTATATGTATGTAAGGTACTGTATAACACAGGAAATAAACATATTCATGTAGATTATTCACAGAGGAACTGCAAGCAGTTATTTTGAAAAAATGAAGAGCTACTGGTAGATATGTTTAGATGTCAGTAACCATGTATTCCCATAATTTAACAATTTGGGGGATATCTTTCATATCTACAGCTAAAATGAACAAATGGCTTCAGTAATACTAAGCCTGGCCTCTACCTTCTCCTATGAACTATAATTCTTATATCCATAACCTGCTTTCTACCAAGATGAGACAAATATTTCCAGTCCCTGGAAAAGCTAGTGGCAATTTATAAGCAAACTGGCAGCTTACTGTTCCTGCAGTATACATCAAAAAAAGAAATATGATGGTTATCGCTTAGACTCTCAAGTTCTGCCCAAAGCCCAGGAATGGGCTCTCCAAGAGTACCCTGAATTCAAATTCTGAGTAAAATCTGTTCTGCTCTTGATTCTTACAATTGTACTTTCCCTTTGTCATGCACTCTATTTCCTTCATTATCAAACTGTGAAACAGTAGTCTAAAGGCAGGCATGGTGGCTCACACCTGTAATCCCAGCACTTTGAGAGACTGAGGCAGGAGGATTGCTTGAACCCAGGAGTTCAAGACCAGCCTAGGCAACATGGTGAGACCCTGCATAGTACTAAAAACACAAAAAATTAGCCGGGCGTGGTGGCACATGCCTATAGTCCCAGCTACTTTGGAGGTGGGAGGACCGATTGAGCCTGAAAAGTAGAGGCTGTAGTGCACCATGATTTCACCACTGAACTCCAGCCTGGATGACAGAGGGAGACCTTGTTGGGGGTACAGGGAGAGTCGAGTCTATATTGGCTGATTGTTTCTTCATTTCTCACTCAACCTATTGAAATGACTCCTATCTTTTGCACTTACATAAATGGCATCAAAGGATACATATTCTTTTGCAACTTTTCCTTTTGCAAATATTTTTCCAGATTTATCCATGTTGATATATACCCAGTTCATTCATTGTAACAGCTGTAGAAACTAATTTATCCCTTCTCCTATCAAAGACGACTGTTACTACATTTTCCAGTACTACAGTGCTGTGAGCATCATTGTGTGTGTGCATATGTACACAAGAGCTTCACTATGGCACACACCTATTAATGGAATCTCTGCATAGCAAGGAATCTCTCTTCAACCTTACTAGATATGGCCAAACTGCTCTCCAACATGGTTGCATGGCAACTTATACTCCTCCAGCAGTATATACGTGCTCATTAATTTTTTTTTTTTTTATACTTTAAGTTGTAGGGTACATGTGCATAACATGCAGGTTTGTTACATATGTATACTTGTGCCATGTTGGCGTGCTGCACCCATCAACTCGTCATTTACATCGGGTATAACTCCCAATGCAATCCCTCCCCCCTCCCCCCTCCCCATGATAGGCCCCGGTGTGTGATGTTCCCCTTCCTGAGTCCAAGTGATCTCATTGTTCAGTTCCCACCTATGAGTGAGAACATGCGGTGTTTGGTTTTCTGTTCTTGTGATAGTTTGCTAAGAATGATGGTTTCCAGCTGCATCCACGTCCCTACAAAGGACACAAACTCATCCTTTTTTATGGCTGCATAGTATTCCATGGTGTATATGTGCCACATTTTCTTAATCCAATCTGTCACTGATGGACATTTGGGTTGATTCCAAGTCTTTGCTATTGTGAATAGTGCTGCAATAAACATACGTGTGCATGTGTCTTTATAGCAGCATAATTTATAATCCTTTGGGTATATACCCAGTAATGGGATGGCTGGGTCATATGGTACATCAAGTTCTAGATCCTTGAGGAATCGCCATACTGTTTTCCATAATGGTTGAACTAGTTTACAATCCCACCAACAGTGTAAAAGTGTTCCTATTTCTCCACATCCTCTCCAGCACCTGTTGTTTCCTGACTTTTTAATGATCGCCATTCTAACTGGTGTGAGATGGTATTTCATTGTGGTTTTGATTTGCATTTCTCTGATAGCCAGTGATGATGAGCATTTTTTCATGTGTCTGTTGGCTGTATGAATGTCTTCTTTTGAGAAATGTCTGTTCATATCCTTTGCCCACTTTTTGATGAGGTTGTTTGT
This sequence comes from Macaca fascicularis, assembly GCF_037993035.2. Lineage (NCBI taxonomy): Eukaryota > Metazoa > Chordata > Mammalia > Primates > Cercopithecidae > Macaca > Macaca fascicularis. Next base: position 73,632,723 of record NC_088388.1, on the reverse strand, counting down.
TTTTTTCTTGTAAATTTGTTTGAGTTCTTTGTAGGTTCTGGATATTAGCCCTTTGTCAGATGAGTAGATTGCAAAAATTTTCTCCCATTCTGTAGGTTGCCTGTTCACTCTGATGGTAGTTTCTTTTGCTGTGCAGAAGCTCTTTAGTTTAATGAGATCCCATTTGTCAATTTTGACTTTTGCTGCTGTTGCTTTTGGTGTTTTAGACATGAAGTCTTTGCCCATGCCTATGTCCTGAATGGTACTACCTAGGTTTTCCTCTAGGATTTTTATGGTATTAGGTCTAACATTTAAGTCTCTAATCCATCTTGAATTAATTTTCGTATAAGGAGTAAGGAGGATCCAGTTTCAGCTTTCTACTTATGGCTAGCCAATTTTCCCAGCACCATTTATTAAATAGGGAATCCTTTCCCCATTTCTTGTTTCTCTCAGGTTTGTCAAAGATCAGATGGCTGTAGATGTGTGGTATTATTTCTGAGGACTCTGTTCTGTTCCATTGGTCTATATCTCTGTTTTGGTACCAGTACCATGCTGTTTTGGTTACTGTAGCCTTGTAGTATAGTTTGAAGTCAGGTAGCGTGATGCCTCCAGCTTTGTTCTTTTGAGTGCTCATTAATTATAATTAATCAATTACAAATTATAGCAGTCTGATGGCATCACATCACTGGTTTAATTTGCATTTCCCTGATTACTAATGATGTTGTGTATCATTCCAGATGTTTACTGGCCTTTCAGTTTCCTTCTATGAAATGCCTATTCAAATCTTCTCACCATTTTTCTAATAAGGTATCTGTCTTAGTGATTTGTAGTTCATATATGTTGGATATCAATCTTTTGTCAGTTGTTTCACTGCAAATATCTTCTCCCAGCCTCTGGTTGGTCTTCTTAATCTCTTTTTCTGTTTCTGGTGTGTTTGTTGTTTTCTGTTTCTTTTGAGGCAGGGTGTCGCTTCTGTCACCCAGGTTAGAGTGCTCACTGCAGCCTGAAACTTCTGGACTCAAAGTATCCTTCCACCTCAGCCTCCTGAATAGCTAGGTCTACAGGCACGCCCCACGACGCCTGCCTACATTTTTATATTTTTTGTAGAGACAAAGTCTCCCCATGTTGCCTAGGCTGGTGTTGAACTCCTGGCTCAAGCAATCCTCCCACCTCAACCTCCCAAAGTGCTGGGATTATAGGCAAGAGCCACCATGCCCGGCCCAATTTTTAATTTTAATGTGGTCATATTATCAGTCTTTACGTTTTGTGTTTGTTTGAAAGTCCTTCTCTATTCCATTTTCATAGAGATACTCCTAGCATTTTCTAAGTTTCACAGTTTGACTTTTAATCCATTTACAACTTTTTTTTTTTTTTTTTTTTTTTTTTTTGAGACAGAGTCTAGCTCTGTCACCCAGGCTGGAGTGCAGTGGCATGATCTCAGCTCATTATAGCCTCTGCTTCCCGGGTTAAAGCAAATCTCCTGCCTGTACCTCCTGAGTAGCTGGGACTACAGGCATGCGCCACCACGCCTGGCTAATTTTTGTATTTTTAACAGAGACAGGGTTTCACCATGTTGGCCAGGCTGGTCGTAAACTCCTGACCTTGAGTGATCCACCCACCTCAGCCTCCCGAAGTGCTGGGATTACAGGCGTGAGCCACCATGCCTGGTTCTACAAATAATTTTTTGTATATGGTGCTAAAGATCTATTTTTTTTCTTGTTTTCTGTGAGGTTAGCTAACTAACCATGTCAAGTAAAAATGACACCTTTACCCCAGTGACTTGTAATGGCCACTCATTATCCACCAAATTTAAACATATGAGGGCATGTTTCTATGCTCTTTAATTTTAAAATCAGTTATTCAACCACCCTGATACTAATACCTCACTGTCTTAATTAATATGGCTTTAAACAGCTTGATATTTGAGAAAGCAAATCCACCCATCATGTTCTTCAAAATGGTCTTGACTATTCTTGGCCACTAATCATCCTTATTAATAAATTCCACTTTAAAAGCAAAGACAGTGGCTGGGTACAGTGGCTCACACTTGTAATCTCAACACTCTGGACAGGCCAAGGCAGGGGGATACACTGAAGACAGGAGATCAAGATCTGCCCTGGCAACATTGCGAAACCCCATCTCTATTTTTAAAAAATAAAAAAGAATTGGGAGGCCGAGGAGGGCAGATCACAGGGTCAGGAGATTGAGACCATCCTGGCTAACATGGTAAAACCCCGTCTCTACTAAAAAAAAAAATAAATAAATACAAAAAATTGACCAGGCATGGTGGTGGGCACCTGTAGTCCAAGCTACTCGGGAGGCTGAGGCAGGAGAATGGCGTGAACCCGGGAGGTGCAGGTTGCAGTGAGCTGAGATCGTGCCACTACACTCCAGCCTGGGGGACAGAGCGAGACTCCGTCTCAAAAAAAAATAAAAATTAAAAATAAAAATAAAAAAGAATTAGCCAGATGTGGTGGCTCATGCCTGTAGTCCCAGCTACTCAGGAGGCTTGATTGAACCTGGCAGGTGGAGGTTGCAGTGAGCCAAAATCACGCCACTGAACTCCAGCCTGGGCAACAGAGTAAGACTGTCTCAAAAGAATAAAAAATAAAAAAAGAAAGTTTCTTTCTCCTATTCCACAAGTTCTAGTTTTTTTAAAATAATGAATGATAAATTTTGTCAAATGCTATTTTGAGCCATCTATTGCAATGACCATATAGTTTTACTCTCCTTTAGTTTGTTAATATGGTGAATTACATTAGATTCTTAATGTTAAGCCAAACTCCTATTCTTCAAATAACTGCTACTTGGTTGTGATTTTCTAGAAATATACTACTAGATTCAGTCTATGTTTCACCTGAGATTTTAAAAATCTGTGTTCATGCCAGGTGTGGTGATTCACACCTGTAATCCCAGCACTTTGGGAAGCAGAGGCAGGAGGATCGCTTGAGGTCAGAAGTTAAGACTAGCCTGAGCAACACAGTGAGACCCCCATCTCCACAAAAAAATAGAAAAAAAAAGAAATAAAAAGATTAAAAATAATAAAAAAAAATCTCTGTTCATGAGAGTTGCCTGTACTTTTCCTTTTTCATACAGTTCTTGTGTGAATTTGTTATCAAGTTGTAAAAGCCCCCAAAACAAGTCTGGAAACGTTTTATTTATTCCCTGGAACCATCCATCCTTCCATATTTGAGTAATCATCTGTGCCTGGTACTACTTCTTCAATGGACAGTATTTCTTCTTGCTTTTTTTATGGAAAAGTTTCAAATATATTATTAGGGAAACCAGTAAAATGAACTACCACAAGTCATCCAGCTTCAGCCATCAATCATTAGCAATCTTATTTTCTGTCCTCCCCCAATCAATACCTGCTCCCTATCTCCTGGAACAAATTTGAAGTTATTCTGAAGCAAATCCCAGACATCATATCATCTTAGCTATAAACATTTTTAACATCTAAGAGAATGATTATTTTAAAATATATAACCAGAAAACTACTGTCACACTAAAAATGTAAGTCTTTAATTAACCAACAAATATCCAGCTGACATTCAAATTCTCATCAAATGTTTTCATACAGTTTTTTCAAATCAGGACCCAAGTAAGTTCATACACTTAAACTGGTTGTATCTTTTAATCCATGGGTCGCCCCTCTATTGCTTTTTTTCTGTAATTTATTTGTGTAAGAAAGTGGGTCATTTGTCCCTTAGTTTCCCCATGTTCTGCATTTGGTTCATTGTGTCCACATGGTGGTATTACTTAGTGGGCAGATTTTACTCTTTGCTAGTTAGTTACGTTTCTAGTTCTATTTTCTATATATTCTTGAGTCAGCTGTGATGTTATACTTTTCCACAAAACTATTTTATCCAATTTTTCAAATTCATGGGCAGAAAGTTTTCCATATTCTATATTTATAGGTTTTTTAAAATCTTCATTATATCTGTAGTTGTATTCCCTTTTTCATTCCTAACATTTAGGCCTTTTCTTTGATCAATATTGCCAGCGGTTAGGGTTATAGATCTTTTTTTTTTTTTTTTGAGGCAGAGTCTCGCTCTGTCGCCCAGGCTGGAGTGCAGTGGCGCGATCTCGGCTCACTGCAAGCTCCGCCTCCCGGGTTCCCGCCATTCTCCTGCCTCAGCCTCCCAAGTAGCTGGGACTACAGGCGCCGCCACCACGCCCAGCTAATTTTTTTGTATTTTTAGTGGAGACGGGGTTTCATTGTGTTAGCCAGGATGGTCTCGATCTCCTGACCTCGTGATCCGCCCGCCTCGGCCTCCCAAAGTGCTGGGATTACAGGCTTGAGCCACCGCGCCCGGCCGGTTATAGATCTTAATCTTTTCAATGAATTAGATTTTGGCCTTGCTAATTCTTTTGTTTTCTATTCCATTAATTTCTGCTCTTTATTCTTTCCTATCTTCTACTTCTTTTGGGTTTAATCTGCTGTTACTTTTTTAACTTCTTCAGTTGATCCCTTGATTTTGTTCTTTTTTTTTTTTTTTTTTTTTTTTGACATTGCCCAAGCCGGAGTTGTTGCCCAGGCTGGAGTGCAATGGTGCGGTCTCAGCTCACTATAACCTCCATATTCTAGGTTCAAACAATTCTCCTGCCTCAGCCTCCCAAGTAGCTGGGATTACAGGCACCCGCCACCACACTTGGCTAATTTTGTGTATTTTTAGTAGAGACGGGGTTTCACCATGTTGACCAGGCTGGTCTGAAATTCCTGACCTCAGATGATCCACCAGCCTCAGCCTCCCAAAGTGCTGGGATTGCAGGCGTGAGCCACCACGCCCGGCTGGTTTTGTTCTTTACCGACGTTATTTAAATTTTGGATTTTTTCAATTTCCAAACATGAATTGGAGGGGGAATTGGTTATCTTTTCATTATTAATTTCTAATTTTATTATACTACAGTCAGATAAGATGGTTTATGTATCTCTCATATTTGTCAAAACTTCCTTTGTGCCTAAATGAATCTAGGAAAAATTACATAAATGTTGCATATTTGTTTAAAAAGAATGCATGTTCTCTAATCTAGGAGGTGTATGGTTCTATATATGTGTAGTAGGTCAAGCTATATATTGTATTTCTTTTCAGGATTAACCCCATTCGTTTTGAGACAGGATCTCTCTCTGTCACCTAGGTTGGAGTGCAGTGACACGAACACAGCTCATTGCAGCCTCGACCTCCTGGGCTCAAGCAATTCTCCTGCCTCGGCCTCCTGTATTGCTGGGACCACAGGCGCATACCACCACATCTGGCTAACTTGATTTATCATCTGGCTAAATGAGAGACAGGATCTCATTTTTTTGCCCAGGTTGGTCTCAAACTCCCAGACTCAAATGATCCTCCCACCTCGGCCTCCCAAAGTGATGAGATTAGGATGAGCCACCGCGTCCAGTCTACCTGTAAATGTTTAATGTGCATCTGACTTAAAGCCTAAAGTTGATCAATATCTCTATCTTCTTATTGAACTACGTTATGTATAGATAGAATTTTAGAAATCTGTAATGAGAATCACTTTTCTCCCCGCTTACATTTTATCCTTGCCCAGTATTTTAGTTTTGCCTTGGTTTTAGCCCCTACACATCAGTCATAATCATTTTGTTTTATACAGTCAACACTAGCTTAGACTACCTACTGACTTCTTTCTTCACCACAACTTCTTATATCCTATTTTCTCCCCTAAGTTACATTTTTCTTCCTGCACTATATGCTTTAGGTTTATAATAGTACTTTTAGAAAGTGTGGTAAATTCTCTTTTTCCTGTCTGAAAATATTTCTATTTTGCCCTTACTTTTTTTTTTTTTTTTTTTTTTTTTTTTTTGAGATGGAGTTTTGCTCATGGTTGCCCAGGCTGGAGTGCAGTGGTGTGATTTCAGCTCACCGCGTCCTGGGTTCAAGCAATTCTCCTGCCTCAGCCTCCCAGTGATTACAGGCATGCGCCACCACGCCCGGCTAATTTTTTGTATTTAGTAGAGACAGGGTTTCAACATGTCAGGCTGGTCTTGAACTCCTGACCTGAGGCGATCCGCCCACCTCAGCCTCCCAAAGTGCTGGGACTACAGGCGTGCGCTACCGCGCCCAGCGCCCTTACTCTTTTAACTTACCTGAATATGAAATTCAGATCTCTCTCAAGGCTGAATATATTACTCAATTTTCTTCTGGTCTCTCTTATAGCTTAAAAGATATATGCTCTCAGTCTGATTACTGCTCCTTTGTCTTTTCTTTTTAGTTATACTTAATAGTCTTTCGTGTTCTGAAGTTTCACTGCAATGTGTTTAGTTGTGGGGTTTTGTTGCTGCTTTTCTGTTGTTAATTCTTACAGGTGCAGTGGCTCACGCCTTTAAAGTCAACACTTTGGGAGGCCAAGGTGGGAGGATCGCTTGAGCCTGGGAGGTCAAGGCTGCAGCAAGCTATGACCACACCACTGTACTCACGCCTGAGCTACAGAGCAAGACCTTGTCTCAAAACAAAAAAAAAAACCTCTTGCTAGGGCCTCATGAGACTCGAACCTAAGGATTCAGGACTTTTTACTAATTCTAAAAAATTATCAAATCATCTTCTCTTCAAATTCCACACCTCCTCCACATTTTTTTTTTCCTCCTGGAAGTACTATTACATGTTGGATCTTCTTGATTTGTTCTTCTCATTTTTCTTCACCTTCTTTCAAATTTTCCTTTATTTATTTGTATTCTTGAGAATTTCCTCATGTCTATGTCCCACCTTACTAATCTCTCTTCATCTGTGTAAACTATTGTTTCACTTATTTATGAGATTTTTAACCTCAATGACTATATTTTTCACTATGTTTCATTCTTTTTCAAATGTGCCTGTTTCATAATGCTTTATTCATTTCTTGGGATGTCAATTCTTTAAAGTCTTTAGCCACTTAAAATATGCTAATTTAAATTATCTCTCAAATTGTCACTCTCTTATCCCAGTTCTTGGAGCTATAATCCTCCTGCTTGCTCCTTCTGCTGACTCTCATTTGTGGTACAAAGCCATTTCCTCATGTGTCGTCATTTTTAATCGTAAGTTCATCTTCAGTTGGGCTTATTTCTTCTGTAGGAATCCCTTGTGGTCTAAGGTATGGATGTACCTCTCAAAGTCTTGTTTTTCCTGTCTCCAGGTGACCCAGATGGATGTATCACTAGCTTGAAGTCTGTTTTTATATTAATTTCTGAGCCATATAATATAAACCCAGTTCCCAAATGTAAGCAAAGTATATATCTTGTGCTTCAATTTCCCAGGCAAACTTTTTTCATTTTCTCTTTTCATAGAGCTCAAGCAAATCAAGACAAGATTTCTTGCCGTCTCCTTGTGTAATAGGGAAGATTATTTTTCTAGCCCACCCTTTCACCTAGAGTGCAGCACATAAAAAATCTCAGCTTTATGCAGAAATTTTCATTCTGGTTCCTTTTTGCATATGGTTAAAACTCAACCTGCTAGGAAGAGGACACCTGAAATAACCCTTCTCCACACTCCTCACTCTGCTCCAGGGCAATATAGCACAGGGTCAAGGGCTTACAGTTTTGGTTTGTAGATCCATTTTTGTTTTTGGAAACTGGAGATTTTCCTATCTTTCCTATATATGCAAGAATGCATTTAAAAGAACTGTCATTCTTTATTATGCAGCTTTTCTGCGTATTTGTGTCAGGAGTTTTAGCCATCTTGCTAAAAAGAGAATTTGGGCTCTCCAATCCATTTGCTACAACACTTCCATGGGAGTGATCTCTCTAAAGTTCAAAGATGAATTCCTCTTTGAAACTCCTCAGTCTATCCTCATTCCTTAGCATTGCACTCAAAGTCCACTATTATTCAGCAACTGCCCATTTCTGCAGTCCCACGTGCTTCCACTCTCCCATATGCACTCTATATTCTAACCACTTCTGCTTACAATCCCCAGAACGCTCCTTGTTTCATGCTCCTATGCCTTTAAATGTACTGATTTCCCTCTCTCATCTTTATTCTGATGTCATCCACCTAATGAATACTCATGGTCAAATGTCTGGCATTTACTGAAGCCATTCCTGACCCATCCAAACTAGATTATCTTCTTTGTGAAAATACCTTACATTTGTTGAGCGAGCTCTTTATATGCTAAGCATTGTAATAATTCATTTAGTCTTTAACAACAACCTTATGATTTTAATACTATTACTATTCCCATTTTCCAAATGAAGAAACTAAGACAGAGATTGTTCAATAACATACAGCTATAAATAGCAAAGCTAGAATTTGCACCCAGGTAGTCTGTCTCCAGATTTTCCTTTATTAGCCTGCTCTATTAATATATACTATATTGCCTTCTACAATTATATCTTGCATAACAGCTGTTATAATACTTATCATACCACATTTCAGTTGCATATTTACATCCCAATCTTCCCAACTACACTTTGGGACAGAACCATGCTTTACCTCCTCTATTTGCAGCTCCAGTGCCTAGGCCTAGCACACAGAAGACCCTGAAATGGTTACTAAATGAATGAATGACTGAAGTTAATGCCACAGCCAATGCTTTAGTCCAGGCCCTCTTCATCACTTGCCTAAACTACTAAAACAGTCCCTTAACGACTTCCGGCCTCCAGTTTCTACTCACATCTTTCCTCTTCCAACCAATATATATTGTCTTTCTAAAGCACATTATGATGTCATTCCACCACTTAAAAATCTTGAAGAGTTTTATAGGATAAAGTCCAAAATTATTTTACCCTAATACACAATGGACTTCATGATCTAACTTTTTCAGTCTCTTCTCTACTTCCCCACTCCAGTCCACACTCCACCTATATTTAGCTTTTTGCCAATGCCTGAACATCCCAAGCACCTTCAAGCCTTTCTACATGCAGGCTCTTCTACCTGGAATGGACATCCCCTCCTTTCTCATCTGGTGAATAACAAATATCTCCTAAATTCCTGCTGTTCAATCTTGAATTCTGTAAGTTGGAGCTATTCTTCAATAGTAATAATGTTTAGTTGGTAAAGTTGCATGTAACCTCAAGAGCTTTAAAAAACATCTTAGCACAGGGCAAATGTTTCCTGCACTGGTATAACACATAAGGATACTCTCAAATTCTCGGATATGTGTCATTAAGGATAAAGAAATGAGTCATTTTACATATTTTAAACAAATCCTTACAGACTAGGGAATTCCTGTCCTCTTGCACTACAATCACATGGTTTCATTATTCATTAGTCCTAAATGTAATTTAGGCTGCACACATAGCAAACATTGTCTGTCAACTGAGTAATAAACCAGAACTACTTGCTTTTCACAGAAAGGGGAAATTGTTTAAATGCAGAAATGTTAACCCTAAGTCAACAGGGAAGTTGAGATGGGATGAGAAGGGATAAGTGAGGCACTATCCAATTGTTTTTTATCGATTCAATTTTCATGTTTTGTTTTGTTTTTCAGAGAGAGTCTCGCTCTGTCGCCCAGGCTGGAGTGCAGTGGCGCAATCTCAGCTCACTGCAACCTCCGCATCCCTGCCTCAGCCTCCCCAGTAGCTGGGACTATAAGCATGCACCACCACGCCTGGCTAATTTTTGTATTTTTAGCATAGACGGGGTTTCCCCATGTTGGCCAGGCTGGTCTCAAACCCCTGGCCACAAGTGACCCACCCACCTCTGCCTCCCAAAGTGCTGGGATTACAGATGTGAGCCACCACGCCTGGCCTATCTATTCAATTTCTGAAAAGCACTTTCAACACCACGAAGAGAAAAAAATTTAAACTGCCAATTTAAAAGATTCACCAGCCTTTGTCTAGCTTTTCTTCAGTCATTACCCACAGCAGAAGAAAAAGAATCCAAAAAAGTAAAAAGGTCTTGGTTTCAAATTCAAAAGCAGTATGATTTGGAATAATCATACTTGATTTTAAACAGACTAAATGAATTCTTAAAATCCATTAATCATTTTTAAATGAAACTTAAGTGTGGCTGCGATGTACAGTTCAAAATCTACCTATGTAAGCCTGTATGTATGTTTTTTAAATCAACAGATAAGAAATGTCTCTAAATTTAAAATATAAGCTCCATGAGAGAGAGATGTTTAATATTTCATTCACTAATGTTTCCCAAAGACCTGGCACAGAGTAGGCACTTATTACACAATTCCTGAATATTGCTCAAAATGGTCCAAATATTTAATATGTCAATATATACAATGAGTTGTAGATCCTCAAATAATATGAAGTTGAAGTCTGAGTTCATTTTGAAATGATCATTGATGTAGCCCTTACACACACAGTTTCACAAATCAACAAGAACTGATACTATATCCAAAAGCAAACTGTCAATGCATAGAAGAATTAAATAAAACACATACACAGGGGTCATTAAGGTTCTGAACCTTAAAGTTTGCCAAAAAGGCTGGCAAAGAACAAAAATGTCACAAGCGCAACCAAAATTTTCAACAAAGCACAAACTCTTTACACTTTTTCCAGACAAAGCAATTCCTAAAAGGCACTGGACTTCAACAAAAGAAAAAAAAAAAATTAAGAACTTCACTGAAATACCAGTGCATTTACTACAAAATTTCATTTCCAGCAGGCCTGACATTTCCTTTATCAATTGATCCAACTATGTGATGAGAGTACAACTAAGCAATATTATCTCCGAATATTACTAAAATTGCTATTAGGCTGGTACAAAAATAATTTTGGTTTTTGCCATTGAAAGTCATGGCAAAAACCATAATTAGTTTTGTGCCAACCTAGTAATTCTGTTGCTGTTTCCACTCATAAAAGTACATTGTAAATATTTATAAAACTGGTATTATTAGTTTTCTTTATTAAAGCTATTATGAACATTTCACTGTGAACTAGGCTGTTTCTGTTGACCCTTTTTTTAATCTACTACTAACTCATGTAAACCCTTACTCTCTTATCTGTTCTGGGCCTCAGTTTTCTGTTCTGTAGAATGAGAGATGTAGATTAAAACAATGGTTCAGATTCTGGTGAAAGCTACTGGTGACTTCTCCATAAAAATGCACATATGCATTTACATAATTATTTATAAACCATTATTTATAATAGCAAAAGACAGGAAACAACCAAATGTCCACCAATAGGTGGTTAAGTAAATTATGCTATATCCATTCAGTAAAATTCCATACAACCTACTGCTATGGACTTTGATGATGTACTGTTAAACCAAAAAAAAAAAAAAGGTTAACAGAACAGTGTGTATAATATACAACCTTTTGTATAAAAATGGCAAAAAATAACTGTACTTGAATTTTCATGTAGATCCATAAACTGTGGAAGAACAAACAAGAATCTTTTTTTTTTTTCTGAGACAGAGCCTTGCTCTGCCACCAGGCTGGAGTGCAGTGGCTTGATGTCAGCTCATTGCAGTCTCTGCCTCCCAGGTTCAAGCGATTCTCCTACCTCAGCCTCCCCAGTAGCTGGAAGTACAGGCGTGCACCACCGCAACTGGCTAATGTTTGTATTTTTAGTAGAGAGAGGGTTTCACCATGTTAGCCAGACTGGTCTTGAACTCCTGACCTCAACTGATCCGCCCGCCTTAGCCTCCCAAAGTGCTAGATTTACAGGCATGAGCCACCATGCCCAGCCGAAGAATCTTTGATGGGAGTGAGAAATAAGGGCGTAAGAGAGAACTTTTTTTTTTTTTTTTTTTTAGCGGCGTATCCCTCTGTCACCAGGCTGGAGTGCAGTGGCGAGATCTCAGCTCACTACAACCTCCGCCTCTCGGGTTCAAGAGATTCTCCTGCCACAGCCTCCGAAGTAGCTGGGACTACAGGCACGCGCCACCATGCCCAGCTAATTTTTGTATTTTTAGTAGAGACGGGGTTTCACCATGTTGGCCAGACTGGTCTCGATCTCTTGACCTTGTGATCCACCCACCTCAGCCTCCAAAAGTGCTGGGATTACAGGCCTGAGCCACCGCACCTGGCCAAAGGGAATCTTTTCATTGTATACTTTGTTACATTTTTGTTTGAATCCTGTGAATGCACTGCCTATTAAAATTTTTAATTTAAAAATACTGTATATAACTTCAAGAGGATCAGACAACACACTGAAGCTAAAAGATACTTCCTAAGCCTTTTGGCAATATTTTTGTATTCTAAAATTCTTCCACTGAATAAGCATATAACTGTATACACGAAACAATCCAAGAAGAAGAACATTTAAGAAAAACATTTTTCATTTTGGTCCTCAATAAACATATAAAGTAATTGATGAATACTAAGTGACTCAATAGATTCTAATTTGAAATCTCATTTTAGATAATTTCCCTTAATCACTGATAAATTTTATGACAAAAACTTTTTCAAGGGAAAAAGTTTGCACAAATCATCAAGCCAAACTCCCTCTCATGGTTCAAATTCAGAACTGGTATTTCACAACGGTCTCCAAGCTTAGAAATCAAAACGAAAATTTCTGGGCCGGCCGTGGTGGCTCACACTTGTAATTCCACCACTTTGGGAGGCTGAGACGGCCGGATCACAAGGTCAGGAGATGGAGACCATCCCGGCCAACACGGTGAAACCCCGTCTCTACTAAAAATACAAAAAATGAGCTGAGCATGATGGCAGGCGCCTGTCGTCCCAGCTACTCGGGAGGCTGAGGCAGGAGAATGGCATGAACCGGGAAGGCGGAGCTTGCAGTCAGCAGAGATCGTGCCACTGCACTCCAGCCTGGACGACAGAGCAAGGCTCTGTCTCGAAAAAAAAAAAAGAAAAATTCTATCCTACATGGACATATAATCACTGGTACTAATAGGGAGACCAGAGAAATACTGTCTTATCTTGTGACCATAACCTCAGAATTTAAAGCAAATTAAGTAGCATATGAAACCATCACACCACATCCACAAAAATAAGGACATCTGGGGAAGGTTTTATCCCTGATTTGAGCAGGAATAGGATAGAATTGGGTTTCCATCCTTACGCAAGTTACTCAACCTCTCTGGACCTCAGTTTCATCTATAAAATGGAAATAAAAGTACTTATCTCATAGGAATGTTGTGAAGCTTAAAAGGAATAATGAGGGCTGAGCACGGTGGCTCACGCCTGTAATCCCAACACTTTGGGAGGCAGAGGTGAGCAGATCACTTGAGGCCAGGGGTTCGAGACCAGTCTAGCCAACATGGCGAAACCCCGTCTCTACTAAAATTACAAAAATTAGCAGGGCGTGGTGGTGCGTGCCTGTGGTCCCAGCTACACAGCGTAGGTAGGAGAATCGCTTGAACCTGGGAGACAGAGGTGGCAGTGAGCTGAGAGATTGCGCCACTGCACTCCAGCCTGGGCGACAGAGTGAGACTTGGTCTCAAAAAAAAAAAAAAAAAAAAAAAATTGGGAGGCCAAGGTGGGCAGATCACAAGGTCAGGAGTTCGAGACCAGCCTGGCCAACATAGTGAAACCTCATCTCTACTAAAAATACAAAAAAAAAAAAAAAAAAAAAATAGCCCAGCGTGGTGGTAGGCACCTGTAATCCCAGCTACTCGGGAGGCTGAGGCAGAAGAATCACTTGAACCCGGGGTGGGGGAGGGGGCAGGGGCTGCAGTGAGCTGAGATGGCACCACTGCACTCCAACCCGGGCCACAGTGCGAGACTCCGTCTCAAAAAAAAAAAAAAAAAAAAAAAAAGGAGTGACAAGGAACATAGAAAGTAAGATGCAGGTCCCCCTCAATCCCAGGAATAAAATAGCCCGATATCCTAGGATAGTGACAGGTGTCTCTGGAGGCTTGAATCAAAGCAGAGTGCATTCTAGAACCTGTGGTTTCTAGACGCTGCACTTGTATACACAAGCAATGCCTCTCTTTCCCTGCCGAAAATAACACATGGTAGAATTCCCAAAACAGAAGGTGCAAATATCTGGCCTCTCCTGGTTTATGTTTCTTGAAAATCTCATTCAAGATATCTCATTTTTTATCAAACAATCTCATTTTTTATCAAACAGAGCTGTAGATGTTGACTGGGTGTGTCCCCAAAAGGATCCTAAGTTATAACACAGTCTTGTTTTATTTTATGCAGGGCACTTTTCTATCTAAAAGCTCAGAACCGAGCTGCTGGTGTTAATGGAAAGAAGTTCAAGGCAAGAGTCCTACAACAGACTTTTAATTGCCAGCAAGCCAGTAGGAAACCCACACTGCCAAGGAGATCGAAGCAGCCCCTGCCAACCCAATCTTTGTTTCCAAAACTTTTAAACCCAAGCCAGTTTTGTTGGGCACTACTGGACTTAGTAGTAGTAGTATTACCAATATAAACGGCAGTCACTTACTCGTCCTCACTATGTGCCAAGTTGTGTGCTAAGCATGCATTTTCCAAGATGTATGAAAACAACTGCACATGTGTGCTCCCAACCCCCTCTGCTCTCGAGTCTGAAAAGCTCCCTTCACATCCTCAAATTCAACCTGTCCCCTAAACTCCGGATTCTCCACACCCTTCACTGACCCATTCAAGGCCAGGAGCCACATCTCTCCAAGCAATATGACCCCCAAACTCTTCATGCAACATTAAACGAAGCACTTCTCTGATCCAAGGCCCCTCCCACTCCCACACACCAATTCCAACCTGCCCCTAACTTGTTCCAACAATTCTGTTTCCCTCCAAACTTCGGACTTACGTAAGGTGCCGGGAGCCCTCACCGCCCCTCCGCATGCAACGTGCCCGTCCTTAACTCTGAAGTTCAAAATTCACAAACACACTGCACCTGGGCAGAGCCCGGGTTCCAATCCCACGAGAACTCTCCACACCCGCCCGAGTAGGGCCCGGGACTCTCCACCCCCTAACCAGGCCAGGCCGGGGCGCGCTCGGCCTCGCTCCAGACCCCAAGGGGAAGTGGGGAAGCTCCACCTGGCTCCGCAGGCGCGGCACGCGGCTCTTGGTCTGGCCTGGGCCCCACGGCAGCCGCGCCCCCGTCCCGGCGCTGGCGGCAGCGCTCGGGTTGGCTGCGGCGGGCGCGCTCGCCCAGCGCCTCTGCGTCGGCCTGGCCGTCGTCGCGGGCCCGACGGCGGGCCCAGCCTGGGCCGCGGGCGCGGCAGCGAGGGCAACCCGGGTCCGCCGCGTCAGCGGCGCGTTGGGAGCAGCCTCGGCACAGCGAATCGCCGCACGGCAGGGCCGCCGCTTCCCCCGGGGGCTCTAGGCACCCGGCGCAGCCCGATTCCTCCGGCCGCGGCGGCAGCGGCGGCTGCAGCAACGGCGGCGACAACACCAACAGCGAAGGTCCAGAAGCCGGGCCTGGGGCTCCAGTCTTAGCTGCCGCCATCTCGTCACAGCGGCCCCGCCGGCCCCGCCGACTCAGAGCGGCCGCTGCCGCCGCGGAAGAGGCCCGAGTACTCGGACCTGCAGCCGCCATCTTGTTTCCCGTTTGAAGGGAGAGTCGGTTGCGAGGGAGAAGAGTGGCGGGCGGGGCATTGCGCGGTGGGCAGCGCTATCTACATATTCATGAGGGGCGAGGCTTCCGCGAGCCCAAAGAGAGTTCTCCCCAGACCTGATTGGCCACAGGGGATACTTCATTAATATTTATTATTCTTTATATATCCGGTCATCAGCCGCACTCTCAAAAAGTCCTTGCAGTTTCCTTTTACTGAACTGAAAGAGGTGGGAACTGAGGGGCTTTATTGGCTATTCTGAACGATGTTAAACTTTGGTTTACTTATCCTGTAATGCCTTGATAACTGAGGAGAATGTCAGTTACTCAGAAACCTGCCTTAGTGTTCATTTGATGTGAGGGCCTGAGCTCTCTCCTAAGGATGGAGGTAGCTTTGCGACTGAAACCAGGGCCACCGTGGTAGCTGCCAAAAGGAGCAGCCTCTTGTCAGTGCTACCTCCTCATCCTCTCTCTCCATGTCCCTTCCTGAAACTGTGCCCCTTGGCTGGTAAAACCACACTTTCCTGTTTTTTTCCGAGCCCCTTGGCTCCTTCTCAGTCTCCCGTGTTTGGGGCTTCCATGTGGGTGTACCTCTAGGCTCAGGTCTCAGTCCCCTTCTCAGTCTGCGTGCTGCCCTGGTCCACATTTTCTTCCCTCAGGAGCTCCAAGATTGCTGTCTGCAGCCCAGGCCTCCTGAGTCCAGCCCTCCATATTCAACTGCCTGATGGAAACATCCTCTTAGATCCCTGCATCCCTCATGTACAAAACTAATGTCAC
This sequence comes from Macaca fascicularis, assembly GCF_037993035.2. Taxonomy (NCBI): domain Eukaryota; kingdom Metazoa; phylum Chordata; class Mammalia; order Primates; family Cercopithecidae; genus Macaca; species Macaca fascicularis. Next base: position 73,616,630 of record NC_088388.1, on the reverse strand, counting down.
TGTCTCCCATCCTCTCTTCAAAACTGCTCTTCTTCTTTCCTTCATTCTGTTAAAGGTCCCATCCTCCCAGGTACTCAAGCTCCAAACCTAGCCATCTTGAACTTCTCCCTTATCTCCACAAACCATCAGTTATTTAGTCCTGTCAATTCCGCTATCAAAATGACTGTTTCCCTACCTCTTCATCCCATTCCCATTGCCCAATTCAGGTCTAATCATCTCTCACCTAGATTACTGCAGTAGCTGCCAAAGATTGATTGTCTCCCCTCTCTCAACCTCTCTTCTAATCCATCCTCCACACTCTTCGAGTTGCTCCCTAAAGGCCAACTCTGACTATATTACTCCTGCTTGAGCTAGGAAGAGGTGCTTGGACTTTGATGCTAGCGCTCTTTCTGGATGCAGAGGTTACAGGAGAAAGAATGACCCCTCTCTAATGGAAAGGTGGTTCTGCTGCAGTAGTTCTCCCATTCTTTGCTTTCTTTGCCCTAGGATAGATTTGGAGCAGGAAAGCATTAAATAAATGACATTTCCTGGTGGAAATCTTTATAGGATAACACGAGTTTTGTAAAGAGAGAAAAGTAAAAAAGCAACATAGGCTGGGGGCGGCGGCTCATGCCTGCACTTTGGGAGGATGAGGCAGGCAGATTGCTTGAGCTCAGGAGTTAAAGACCAGCCTGGGCAACATGATGAAACTTCATCTCTACAAAAAATACAGAAATTAGCTGGGTATGGTGGCACTCACCTGTACTTGGGAGGCTGAGGCAGGAGGATCACTGGAGTCTGTGAGGTTAAGGCTGCAGTGAACCATGATGGCACCACTGCATTCCAGCCTGGACGACAGAACAAGACATTGTCTCAAAAAAAAAAAAAAAAAAAAAAAAAAACGTAATATAAGTATAACAGAAGGCATCAGAAGCCCTGGGTTTTGATGAGATTGTACAGAGCTAGTGGTAAACCAATCCAGTGCTGAATGATTGGTTAACTCAGAGAGCAGGGGGGAAAAAAAAGAGAGAGAGAGATGTATTCCCAAGATAAGAATCAGATGGCCAAACGACAGTCAAGAGTTGAAGAAAGGCCAATGAGTGATTGAAACAAAGACCTGTTTGCACAGAGGCCCAGACAGAATCCTGCCAGACACAGAAGTATGGCCTTGGCTGGGCTATCCTTTATCCATGGGTCCTCCCGACTTCCATCCCAACCTGAGGTTCTTGAAGACATTTTTCCCGGATTCTGACAAAGGAGATCTGTGATCCAGAGATCAAGCCAACCATCATTAGAAATGGGGCTGTTTGTGCAGGCTGTTCACTCTCGATGGCTTGGATCTTTTAATCTGCTTCCTGTCGGAGGAACTGAGCCACAGAAACATAGCATGCTTTCTTGGATACAAATAAATATAGAAAATTTCCCTTAGCAGAGGGAAAAAGCAAGAGGTCTGAGTAAAACTGGACCAGAAGCCAGGAGATCTGGGCGAGCTCGCCCAGCATCTCTGCATTGGCCTGGCAGTCGTCACGGGCCTGACGGCGGGCTCAGCCCAACCCTTGCCCGCTGCGTCAGCGGGAGTTGAGCGCAGCCTCTGCACAGCGAGTGGCCGCACCCGGCAAAGCTGTATTTCAAACAGCTAACTTCCCTCTGGGCCTCAATCTTTTAAACAAGAGTGTTGAAGGCCAGGCGCGGTGGGACACGCCTGTAATCCCAGCAGTTTGGGAGGCTTGAGGTGGGCGGATCACGAGGTCAGGAGATCAAAGACCATCCTGGTTAACACGGTGAAACCCTGTCTCTACTAAAAATACAAAAAATTAGCCGGTCACGGTGGCAGGTGTCCGTAGTCCCAGCTACTCGGGAGGCTGAGGCAAGAGAATGGCGTGAACCCGGGAGGTGGAGCTTGCAGTGAGCTGAGATCGCGCCACTGCACTCCAGCCTGGGCGACAGGGCGAGACGCCGTCTCAAAAAAGAAAAAAAAAAAAAACACAAGAGTATTGAAATTCATCAGTTCTCAACCTGGGACGCACCTCAGAAACCTGTATATATCAAAGTCCCACCTTAGATCTAGTGAACCCAGAAACCCAGGTGGGGGATACCAGGATGTGAATTTTTTTTTTTTTTTAGTGCCATAGGAATTGTAATGAATACTCCTAGGTAAGACCACTACAGTAGATAAATTCAAAGGACCGTTCCAGCACTAACACTGTAGAAGTCCAACTTCTGATTTCCAGCCTCTTCTCTCCTCTATGCAGTTGCTGAGTAAACTTAGTAAAAGCAATAGTGGTGACACAGAGCAAGGCACACCTAAGAAATCTGGAGAGTCACTCACTATGTGAGAAGCTAATGGCAATGAGGATGATTCTAAGGTTTCAAGCCTAGCAGCCTGGGATTGTGATGAAAATTGACAACTGACAAAAACGCATCCAACCCTCCTTTTCTTTTCTTTTTTTTTTCTTTCTTTTTTTTTTCTTGGTTTTTTTTGTTTGTTTGTTTGTTTGTTTGTTTGTTTGTTTTTGAGACAGGGTCTCACTCTTTTGCCCAGGCTAGAGGGCAGTGATGCAATCTGCAATCACGACTCACTGCAACCTCTACCTCCCAGGCTCAAGCAATCCTCCCACCTCAGCCTCCTGAGTAGCTGGGACTACAGGCACATGACACCACACCCTGGCAACTTCCATATTTTTTATAGAGACGGAATTTCACCATGTTGCTCAGGCTGGTCTTGAACTCCTAACCCCAAGCAATCTGCCTGCCTCGGCCTCTCAAAGTGCTGGGATTACAGGCATGAGCCACCATGCCTGGCCCAAACCTCCTTTCTATTTGGGGAATTCCCCATTCTGTATAGTATTGATGAGGTTAGGGAAGCTGAAGCTGAAGGGATATTCTTCTCCCTGCCCCCTAACAGCTAGAACATGACACATGACACGTGACACAGGCTCAGCCACCTGGCCACTCTTCTCTGAGGTTGGCATCTTCAGCAAGTGACATGAAAACATACAGACAATTTTAGAATTATTCATAGCAACAGAGACGGTAGGTATCCAACAGCAGTGGGGCCCTGGTGGGGGCTGAGGGGGGTGGCCCTGCAATGGTGAGGGTGGCCATGCCAGGCTGTACCTGAGGCACGGACTTGGCTGTGGTTCCCGTTGCCGAGCCTGCCTAGGTTACAGCCCATTTTCCATATCTGACACTGCAGTTTTTCTGTCAACTCGTTGTATCCTTTCAGTAAATTTCATTTTTTCTTAAATGACTCACAATCTCTGTTGTTTACATCAAAGTACTCTAACTGAGACATTAGCTTGTTGTTTTTGAAGTGTCACCTAAAAATGGTTGTCAAGGGTGCTTGGTAGATTATAAAATGATACAAGAAGCTTAAGCCAACAGCCTAGAATAGAACGAGCCCAAATAGCTTTTCTCTAAGGCCCCACCTGCACCACAGACCACCATGGGAAGAAGGACTCATAGACTCCCTTTAATGTACGATGCCAACTGGAACAAATGGCAGTGCAGCCACAGGTACCAATGCTTCCCCTCCAGCTGCTTTCTGAGGATTGTATTGCTGTCAGAATTCCCTACCATCCTTCTCATAGCACCTCTACCCAGATAGCTCTGCATGGTTCCACCACCACCACTAACCCTTTCTCACTCCTCATTAACATCACTACAAACCTTCCCTCTTCCCTCCAGCTGATGGCTCCAGCTTCTCCTTGCTGGACTGAAAGACTCAGATATGAGCAAGACCATTCAGCCTAGTTCCAGGTGGAGACAAAGCTGTTTCTTCCTGCAGCCCAAGACCCCTTCCTCCAGCTTAAGTGCTGCTGGGTCCATCCTGAGACCTCACACGTCTAAGAAGGAGAAGGCTCAGCCCCTCAGACCACACCAGTGCCATCTCTCCTTTAGCCTCCTCATCTCTTTGGATGGCACCTTCTTCCTGTACTCTTCCTCCCTCAAGTCAGATCTCCCCTGAGATTTGGCCCCTTCCATTTTGCTTTAAAGATTCTTGCTACCTTCTTACTTTTATTCATCTTCAGTTCCTTCCCTTTTGTTTCAGAGGAAGAGGTAATTCTTTTTGCAAATCTAATCCCTCCATCTGTGTTTGTCATGTCATCTGCCCAGTCTCCTCCAGACTCTTTCCAAACACTCTACAAATACAAGTAAGACTTGGTCCTTGCCCCCTCAAAGTCAAAACCTAACAGAGAGGCAAAAGTCGAAAAAATACAGCAGAAAACAGAAGAGTTATAGAAGAATTGCAAGGGCTACGACAGACATAAACAGAGTGCCATGGAAGCAGAGGGCAAAGGTGAGCAGAAATTGGGGCGATTTCACAGAAGAGGGGACATTTGAGCTCCTTTTTGAAGACTGAGGGAAGGGAGTTCACAACATGGATACAAGGGAAAACAGAGAGAAAATAAGAGCCAAGGCACAGAGGCATAAAAGTTTGGGACCTGTGTGGGACTGATAAAGAATTTGATGTGGCTAGAACATCAGGTTAGAGATGAGGCTAGAAAATCAGAGAAGAAAAGAAACTAGAATTTATTGAGCAACTACCATGTGCCAAGTGCCATGCTAAGCAACCATATACCTCTCATTTAAACCTTAAGTGATTGAAAGATTTAATATTTGGCCCAAGGGATTGGTACATACGGATTTGTGTTTTTGTTTCTTGGGGGTTTTTTTTGTTTTGTTTTGTTTTTGTTTTTGTTTTTTTGTTTTTGAGATGGAGTCTTGCTCTGTTACCCAGGCTAGAATGCAATGGCACAATCTTGGTTCACTGCAACTTCCACCTCCCGGGCTCAAACAGTTCTCCTGCCTCAGCCTCCTGAGTAGCTGGGACTACAGGCATGCACCACCACGCCTGGCTAAATTTTTTTTTTTTTTTTGGTATTTTTGTAGAGACGGGGTTTTACCATGTTAGCCAGCCTGGTCTCAAACTCCTGACCTCAAGTGATCCACTCTCCTTGGCCTCCCAAGTGCTGGGATTACAGGTGTGTAATCTGTAATTACAGGTGTGTGATCTGTAATCCATGCCTAGCCTGGATTTGTGTTCTGTAAGGATAAATATCGATTCTATTATTATCAGTGAATAATAAAAAGAATCTAAGCAGGCTTCATCCCACCCCCAGAGTTGAGATATTACTGGAGAAAATATGGTGCAGCTAATGTTCATTCATTCATTTGTTCATTCAACAAATATCTATTGAGTACCTACTATGTGGCAGGATTATGTAAGTGCTAAGAATTCAGCAGTGAACATGGAAGACAAAGTCTGGATGCTGGCCAGTTTGAGCAGGAACAGCATTAGGTACAGTGTTTGACACATTCCAGCTGCTGTGGAATGAATCAATGTTATCGCCTTAGTTACACTTTCATGTTTAGTGAGTTTCAAAGTACTCATTGTCAGAAAAAAAATTCTAATTAACAAACAAGCACATCGATGGGGCAAAATAGTTCTTTAATTTCTTTACATTTTCCCTCCAGATGCCTATAAATCCACTTAGAATTGGCAACTAGTCTAACTCCTCTCTGCACCTCCCTCTCCTCACCTCAGTCTTTCTTCCTCTTTTCCCTGCACTCAGGGCCCCTATTCTTCTTCCTCTAGACTCTGACCCCAAGTTCCAAGCAACCAATTAGTTTCCTCTTTGATTTAGTTGTATTTATTTATTTATTTATTTATTTAAGACGAAGTCTAGCTCTGTCACCCAGGCTGGAGTGTAGTGGCGTGATCTTGGATCACTGCAACCTCCACCTCCTGGATTCAAGCGATTCTTCTGCCTCAGCCTCCTGAGTAGCTGGAACTACAGGCATGCACCACCATGCCCAGCTAATTTTTTGTATTTTTAGTAGACACGGGGTTTCACCACATTGACCAGGCTGGTCTTGAACTCCTGACCTTGTGATCTGCCCGCCTTGGCCTCCCAAAGTGCTGGGATTACAGGCATGAGCCACCGTGCCTGGCTGTTTTTTAAATTTTAATTGACAAATAGAAATTGTATATATTTATAGTGTAGAGTTGTTCTTTTTGTTTTACAAGAGGATAGAGGTGGCTTTAAGAAATCCTTTAGGTTCAAGATATAGAGAATAAGAGAGGAAAGAAATTGGCAAATGGCCTTACCCAGCTGCACTCAGAGTGAAATATCTAAAAGACAAACCTTTCTGTGCTAGTATTGCTCACCTTTTACACTGTAAATCACATTTCTTATTCTCGCAGAGTCTCTGTATTTTCCCATTCTCATCAAAGAAATCCTACTACCTTCACTTTGGTCCAAGTCTCCAATAAGGAGTGGGTCATGGACCTGCCCCAGGAAAAGAATGAGAAGAGAGAAAAACCTCTTCTTGTCATAAATAAATAGATGAAGAGTTACATTGAGCAGAATGGAGGATTTGCCTCAGAAGAGAGCGCTGTGATGGGAGCAGAAGAAAAAGTCAGGGGAGCTACAAAATAGCCACTCAGAGATTGACTTTGTCTACTTTGGAAAGAAACAGGGGAGAGATGGGTTCAGCCGGAGGCTGAGAACAGAAAGCATGATCTCCCAAGTTCCTTTGTCCTGAAGGAAGACAGGCTTCTATACCAATCTACTAGTGATCAACGAGAAACCTGATGGGTTCTGTTCTAGAATGGTCATCGTCCCAGAGTTCGTTGTTTACTTGGCTCTGTGCTCTGCAATCCCATCCCTGGGAAATGCCTGCAGGCGTCTCCTGGGTCTGTGATGTTCCTCAGTTTGACCACCAGGGGGCAAACTGAGCCTACGCAGTCTCCTCCACCCAGTTTCCAAACTCCAGAATCAGAATGTCAGAGCTGTAACTGGATTTAGAAATCATCCAAGGCTTCCAATCAAACCTTTTTGTTTCAAGAGAAGAAAACCAAGGTCTAAAGAGGGGAAATAATTTGCCAAAGCCACATAGTGAGTGACTGGTAAAGTAGAAACTAGAAAACAAGTCTTTTGACTCACTACTCCAGTTCTACACATGTTCCACACCAAGCTTTCTCCAGTCTCATATTAAATTCTAGAATACATCGAGTTTTAATGCTGTATCTCTATGAAAAGATTCTCTCCCAATTAGATTGTAAGAACTTGGGGCAAGGGACCATGTTCTGACCAACACTGTACATCTTCTCCTGTAGCACACTGTTCTGCAAGGCAACCTGTATGCCAAATACAAAAACGAAGATTTCAACAAATGTTGTTAAACTGCTACGTGGCAAGTCCAATAATGGTTCCTGATAACACAGAGATGAAATATACCACCTCTGCCCTCCTCACGATGCTCCCTATCTAGGGAGGGAAACAGATACACCAACAAACACCTAATTTAAGACATGAGCATTTAACAGTGGCGTAGAAAAGGCAATATGGAAGCACAGGAGAGGAAGTGACTACATACCTGAATGGGATACAGAATTGGGTCCTAAAGGAAGAATGCGAACTCATCAGAGAAGGGAAATGGGAATTACAAATAGAAGGAATAGCAGAGTAAGCCAACACATGGAGGCATGGAGGCATGTGTTCAGTGAAAATGACTCTGAGTAGCTACACACAGTATAGATAAGAAGTTGGACTGGGGCAGAGGAGGAGGAGTAAAGAAGACTAAAAAGGAAGTCCAAGGTCAGCTGTAAAGTTGTTATTCATTTATTCAGTCATTCAACAAACATTAAATACTCCCACGTGCCATGCAGCGCTGTTATTGAGAATGATGGTGGTGGGATGATAATAAAAGTAAGGATAATAATAGTGATGATGAAAATACTAATGTGGGTGAATTCCAAGGGTTTGGGGTCTTGAATCTAGGGTTCACTCCTCACATGAATCAGATAATACAGATACAGTGCCTGCCACCTTCCGACTACGTGACCCAAGTTGTATGGCACTGTTTTCTGGTGCTCTAACTGCATCCTCACAGACCTATTGAAAGAAGTGTCTGAGAACAAACTGCTTTTCAAAAGTCCACTGAATGTGGAGAAGGTAAGAGAGCAAGGTCCTCTCTCTTTGGTACTTGGTAAGTGAGGATGTCCCAGTAGAGGAGGCCTCTGGCCAGTGGCAGAGCTTACGACTCTGGAAGAATGATGATCCCACTCCATGTCTTCTGCTGAAGACACAATGTCCCCACTCAGTTTTCCTCATGAGGGCTCTCTGACATTAAGGGCTATGTGTTCTCCATTCTGGTTTCCTGATACTTCCTCCTCTTGCTGTGTACAGATTGTCCTGGGAACAGAGGGCTCAATGAGGGAGAAAAAAGACTTGAGAATATTCACACAGCCATATGGAAACCCATGTACATACGGATGAGCCTCACTTTAAGAAGATCCATTCACTCACTCACATAGATACTGATCGAGCACCCACAATGCACCAGGCACTATTTCAGGTGTTGAGGATTCATTCATCCATTCTACAGACATTTTTATTTAGGCCAACTATATGCACAATATCTGGAGAGCCAAATAAATACAAAAATGATAGTAGGTTCTAAATAAATATTTGTTATATAGGTGAGTAACTGACTCAGTTGAGGGGTGGGAGTAGGGTAGGAATTGTTCACAAATAAATAAATTTTGAAGGTCCTTTAAATAAGACTTTCCTCCTAATGTAAATAAATTGGACCCTGGGCCGGGCGCGGTGGCTCACGCCTGTAATCCCAGCACTTTGGGAGGCCGAGGCGGGCGGATCACAAGGTCAGGAGATCGAGACCATGGTGAAACCCCGTCTCTACTAAAAATAGAAAAAATTAGCCGGGCACAGTGGCGGGCGCCTGTAGTCCCAGCTACTCGGGAGGCTGAGGCCGGAGAATGGCGTGAACCCGGGAGTCGGAGCTTGCAGTGAGCCGAGATTGTGCCACTGCACTCTAGCCTGGGGGACAGAGCGAGACTCCGTCTCAAAAAAAAAAAAAATAAATAAATAAATAAATAAATAAATTGGACCCAGCTTTATTTATTTATTTATTTGAGATGGAGTCTTGCTCTGTTGCCCAGGCTGGAGTGCAGTGGCACGATCTCGGCTCACTGCAAACTCTGCCTCCCAGATTCACGCCATTCTCCTGCCTCAGCCTCCTGAGTAGCTGGGACTACAGGCGCCCGCCACCTCGCCCGGCTAATTTTTTGTATTTTTAGTAGAGACGGGGTTTCATCGTGTTAGCCAGGATGGTCTCAATCTCCTGACCTCGTGATCCGCCCGCCTCGGCCTCCCAAAGTGCTGGGATTACAGGCGTGAGCCACTGTGCCCAGCATATTTATTTATTTAAATGATACAGGGTTTCATAATGTTGCCCAGGCTGGTCTCAAAGTGATCCTCCCACATCAGCCTCCAGAGAAGCTGGGACTACAGACATGCCACCACCACTGGCTGAACCCAGCTTTAAAGAGTCTATTTGTTCATTGCTTTTCAGCACCTAATCATGTAAAAGCAGAGTACTAGAGGTGGCTTTTACCAGCTAAGAAGAGCCAGGGGTTAAATTTTTAGAAATGTTGCAAGCTAGTTATTGAACACAATCATTCCTAAAAATTAACATAACATATAATTAAATAAGTTACACTTAAAACAGAGGTAATAAAAACTGAGTCATCACTTCCTAATTACTACTCTGAATGTTCTTGAGGTTATTTACATCTACTATGTCGATAGGGAGGAAATACTGTATAACGTTATCTCACTGTGCCTCTCTTCTCCACTGCGCTTTCAGTGATGTCACATTGGTAGCGTGAATTGGCCACAGTGGGAGTATTTACACCACAGACGTTGGCAACTGTAAAAAACAAAACTTTTTATCCCCTGGAGAACCTGCTGTTAAACACTTACCAGCACACCACTGGTGTAGAGTCTCTATTATGTAATCTTCTTGTGGTGAATCTTCTTTTAGAATCTTAGGGACAGAATTAAACGGACTAGGCTAAGTCTCTCCTTGACACTGATCCCTATGATCCTTATCGCTATGGTAATTTTACGTAATTAAGCAACCTGCAGTGGAGGAAGTGGCCTTTTAGTCACAAATAGCATGTCACAAGAGGACTGTTTGAAGGAACTAGGATATTATTCAACAAACCTTTATTTAGCAGCAAATATGTGCAAAGCTGTGTGTTGAAGGCTAGGGAAGATATTAAATAGTAGTCTATGTTCTCAAAGAACTCACTATAGAGGAGGTGACACAAAACCTATTGAAAATACAATGTAATAAGTGCTATAACAAAGAAGTATAGAGGGGAATGGAGCTAACTCAGAGACCAGCAAAGAGGATTCAGAGCCCCTAGAATATAAGCTTCGGTGTCTGTCTTGTTCTCCACCGTGTCCCTAGCACCTAGCACTATGTCTGGCCCAGAATTTGCACTCAATAATTGTTGCATGCGTGAAGGAGTTAGCAATTATCTTAACCCTTGAAAAATAAGTAAGCTTGCCAGACAAATCAAAGTGGGTACAGAGAGGGCATTCCAGGGCAAAGAAACAGTGTTTGCAGAGGCATGGAGGGCCAAGAGCTTGGCACATTTGAAGAAAATGTTTAATGTGGCATGAGGGGTCCCGGGACCCAGACTGGTAAAGGTGAAGGTATGGAAGAGGGGTTCTCTGCCCCAAATCTCTAGAGAGCTCTCACAAGACAAAAGGACTTGGCTTGTTCTGCATAGCCCTGGGGACACAGCGAGGGGCAACGCAGGCAGTCACAGAGAATCAGATTTCAGTTTAATATAAAGAACTTTCTAACAGAGCTGTCCAACAGTGGAATGGGCTGCCTTGGCAGGCAATGAGCAAGCTCGCTATGAAGGAAGCAAGCAGATGCCAGATAAACTCTTGGTGCAACAAATTGCTGTGGGGAGATGCATTTTTTTTTTCTGTCTAGATTTTGGAAGAATTTATTCGGTCTCCTTTTTAAAAGGATATTAAATAATATATGGACAACTCTCTTCAATAGTAATTCTACAGAAGACACAGAGACTTTCTTTCTTTTTTATCTTTTTGAGACAGAGTCTTGCTCTGGAGCGCAGTGGTGCGAACACGGCTCACTGCTGCCTCAACCTCCTGGGCTCAAGCAATCCTCCTGCCTCAGCCTTCAGAGTAGCTATGACTACAGGTGCGTGCCATTACGCTTGGCTAATTTTTAAATTTTTTGTAGAAATGAGATCTCACGATGTTGGCCTAATTTTTTTTACTTTTTGTGCAGACGAAGTTGGGGGGGTCTCACTTTGTTGCCCAGGCTTGTCTTAAACTCCTAGGCGCAAGCAATCCTCCCACCTCAGCCTCCCAAAGTGCTGGGATTACAGGTGTGAGCCACTGCGACCGGCCTGACACAGAAACTTTCAAGTGTTTGTTCCTTATGTCAATCATTGACTAAAGCTGAGGCCAATAGTGGGCTGAAGGCTTTTCCAATCACTGAGGTCTTCACTCACTCATGTAGCAATTATTTATTCAGTGTCTTTGTGTGTCAAGGACTTTGCTAAATGCTCAAATTACAGGTATAAATTTTAAAAGGCATCTGCACTCACAGTGCAGGGTAAAAATGCAAATAAATACTTACACTCCAAAAGCTACAATTCAAAGTGCAATGGGAAACACAAAGACCAAACATTGACTTTGCCTGGGGGACTCAGGGAAGACCTCAGAGTGGAGGTGACCTTTGGAAAGTTAAATGGGATTCACTAGATGGAGGAAGACAAAGAGTCCAGGCAGAAGGAAAACATGTGAGGAGATATGGAGGTGCGACGACGCATGGTCAGTTTGGGGAGGTAAGCAGTTGGCCAAAGTGTAGGGTAGGTGGCAATGGTAGATTGGAACTAAAATATGCATGGTGTTCAATTCAGTGCTGACAATTTTAGATTTTAATCTATAAATGATAGGAAGTGAATAATAGGTTTTTTGTGGGAAAGTTATGTGATCAGATTTGTCAGTAGAAATGATCAGCATAGTTCTCACGGCAGGTGTGAGGAAAATAGATAGGAGGGATCCAGATTAGCGGGAGGAGACCTGTTAAGAGGCTGTTGGGAAAGTTCAAGTAAGGAATGAAGATGGCCAGGCACGGTGGCTCACGCCTGTAACCCCAGCACTTTGGGAGGCTGAGGCAAGTGGATCACCTGAGGTCAGGAGTTCAAGACCAGCCTGGCCAATGTGGTGAAGCCCCATCTCTACTAAAAATACAAAAATTAGCCGGGCATGGTGGTGCATGCCTGTAATCCCAGCTATTCGTGAGGCTGAGGCAGAAGAATCACTTGAACCTGGAGGCAGAAGTTGCAGTGAGCCAAGATCATGCCATTACACTCCAGCCTGGGCGACAAGAGCAAAACTCCATCTCAAAAAAAAAAAAAAAAAAAAAAGAATGAAGATGGCCTCAACTCTGAGGATAATGAGGATGGACAGGAGGGCTGAGATGGTGGAGGCCTATTTTGAAGTATGATGGGCAGGATGTAGGGGAACCTCATCTTAATCCACTTATTACATCTAAGACACCAATATATGTGCACAGCACATTTTAAACAAAGATGGAGAAAAGAAAAGATCACTGTCCCAGACCCTTGGGATGAGATTGTTTATGCAATTAAGCAGCACGGGATTTAACTCTGAGCTCCCTGGAAGCAAAGGCAAAAAGGGAAGCATGGTGACATGCATAAGTTTGCATTATCTATTAAAATAAAGAATACTCAAGGGAAAGGAAGAGACTGGCCAGATTAGATAGAAGTTAAGCCTGAAGGGCGCTGGACAGATCACGTTTGTCCCTGATCCTGAGAGCCCTAGGAAGGGCCAGTTTGGGGATCACTGGTTCCTCCTACTGCTCTCTTTTGTGGGGTGGAGATGTTGGGGGTAATACCCTGAAAGCACAGTGCAATGGGGAGCCCAGCCTTGGCCCAGAAAGATAACTTTACTGCCAGCCAGCCAAGTGTTTAAAGCCGGAAATATGATTCCCTACCAGAGTGGGATATGGCTCAGCATCCCTTCCCATCTCATACTCCTCTGGCACTCTTTGGAGTCTCCAGTAGCTCTTCAAGAGAAGCTGGGCAGAAAGATGGGGTCCAAAGCAAGGATAGATGTATTTACTCAAAGTGGCCCAACAAGTTAGGGATGGAGCCAGGACAACGACTCTGCCCTTTTGATTTCAGAGTCTGCGTGTTTCTGGTCTGGCCAGAGTTGGTTATTCTCTTCTTAGGGTCCTATTAGAGCATGTATTCATTCAACACAAGAGATGGAGCACCAGTTGTGGGCTGGGGGGTGTCAGGGCCCTGTCCTCAGAGAACTCCCCTTCTGGTGGGAAAGAAAACTCTTTGACAACCAGCTCTCCCTAAAGATGACTGAAGGTGACCATCACTCCCAGAGAGGTACAGCCCTCACCTGCAAAGGCAAAGAAGAGATCTTGCCTTGATTCGGGAGTGGGAGTGGGGAGCAGAGGAAGACCTCCAGGGGAAGGCACAGGATCCCTATGGGCCGGCTTTCAACCTGAGAATGGCGCATGGGCAGACGGAGTGGGAACGGGGCAACTGGTATTGTAGGCACCTGGAATTAGGACCCTTTGTGGGGTGGGTGCTTCGATGTTCATTACCTTATTTCATCTTAGCAACAATCGTGGGAAGATAGTAGATATTTTTAAATCTTAAAATGCCCATTTTAAAGCTGGGGAAACAGACTCTTAGGTGGCGTGCTGAAGACCACAAACTGAATTAAGAACGCCAGTGTTCTCATTCCATCCATCTGCCGAGTTCCGGGCACGCACCGCCGGTCGCCTTACTCTGAGCCTTCCCGGTACCCGCAGCCCCGACAGCTCAGCATTCCCCACCTGAAAGTTCCACCTGAGGTCTCCCTCGACTCTGCCCTCCTGCATTCTGGGCGTCGCGGAGAGTCAGGGGTTAAACCCTGTGGCCCGGGTGGCCCCTTCCCCCTCCGCAGCCCCCTCGCCTCCACTCGGCGCCGCGCCTGGAGCGTCTGTCCGGGAGACCCGCACGAGAGAGGAGGGGAAAAAGTGGGCCTGTTTCTCGGGTGGCCAATCCACCGAGCCCGCGGTGTCCCAGAGGAGGCGCCAGCGCTAGGCCAGCGCCAGGCCGGGCTGCCTGCTTCCCGCGGCAAAGTACAAATGCGCCCGAGCGCGGCGCCTGGAGCCCTTGGCGAACATAGCCGGCCCGCGCTCAGCCTCCCTCCGCGGCCGCCTCGCCGCCGCCGCCGCCGCCGGGACCGCCGCCCCGCCAGGCCCCAGGACCAGGCGGCCCGACCCCGAGCCCACCGAGCAGGGGGCGCCGGCCGCCTCTAGCCCGCGCGCCCGGAACACCCGCTGGTCCCGCGCGCCTCGCCCGGCGCTGCGCGCTCGGCAGACGCCGGTCCTCTCCCTGCTTTCTCCTCCTCTCCCTCTCACCTTCCCCCTTTCTTTGATCGCTTCTCCCTCCTGCTGGACCTTCCTCCGTCTCTCCATCTCTCCCGCCTTTCCCCGCGTTCTCTTTCCACCTTTCTCTTCTTCCCACCTTAGTCCTCTCTTTCTGCCCTCCTTTCCTGCCCACCGCTGCTTCCTGACCCTTCTCCGACCCCGCTCTAGCAGCAGCCCTCCCGAGATCTGTGGGTTGATCTGTGGCCCCTGTGCCTCAGTGTCCTTTTCGTCTCCCTTCCTCCCGACTCCGCTCCCGGACCAGCGGCCTGACCCTGGGGAAAGGAAGGATGGTTCCCGAGGTGAGGGTCCTCTCCTCCTTGCTGGGACTCGCGCTGCTCTGGTTTCCTCTGGACTCCCACGCTCGAGCCCGTAAGTAGACTGGGAGACTGAGTGGGCAGAGGAGGGATGCGGCCCCTGGAATGTGCGGGACAGCGCCAGGACCCGGACCCCAAGCTCTTCTGACAACCGTCCAGGCAGCACCTGTGCCGGAGGGGTGGAGACTCCGTGAGGACCAGTATGGGCCGGGGGACCGGAGGAACTCGGCACGACTCAGAACTGAGAGAGGGCTGCTGCCAGGGACCTGAGGAGGGGCACCGAGGGCAGCGGGGGAGAGGGCAGGGCACTGTGCTTTGGGTTGGGGGAGGACTTACTGTTCCTAGGAGGGAGTCGGGCATGTCTGGCTAAGGGTAAGGAGTGTGATGGAGAAGAAAAGGCCTTTTGCCTTTGGAAAGAGTCATTCGACAGAAATGAGAGGTAATTAGGATAACCTTCCCATTCCTTTCTCTCTTTTGATCCTCGCAACTCTCCAGTGAGGTGGGTATTATCATTCGCACTTTACAGGTGAGAAAACTTAGGCTGAGTAAGGAGGAGGAACTTGCTAAAACTTACAGAGCCAGTAAGCCATCCAAAGCCAGAACTCTAGTTCCAGATCCCATGCTTTATTCCCCGCCTCACAGTGTCTAGAAGGAACCCTGAATTTGCAGTGTGAGACTGGGAGGAGGCAGGGCACAGTGAGATAGACCAGCGTCTTCACCATCCCAGCCCCGCTGAATGCCAGCTGCTGAGAGGCCGTCATGGAGAGCACCTCTCTGATCCTGGGTTTCCTAATCTATAAAGCGGAAGTAAAAATCCTAGGAGAGTTGATAGGATTAAATTAGAGAAAACAGGTAAAGCGGCTAGCACAAGACTGGCGCTTGATAGCTTCCAAAAAAAATCAGTTCCCAATTATGCTTTTCCACGTAGATACAGTGTAACATCAAACAGGTTACATCATCAATCTGAGCCTCAGTTTCCTCACTGCCCCCACAATAGGCTGGTGGGCCCCCTCCCATGCCTGGCCAATCTCTTAGAATATTGTGAGGATGGGAAACCAAACCACATTCTCTTAATCAGAAGAAAGGAGCTTCATTCAAACCCTGAAATACCCATAGGGAATCTGAGGCCAACGAGGGGCAGTGGGTTTCTTCAGGTCATACATGGCACAGCCTGCGATTAAGAACCCGCGTTCCCAACTCCTAGTCTGGTGTTCTTTCCTCTCCCCAGCTCAGCTCCTCCATCTATGCCTTTCTTTTGCACTTGACATTCTGGAGCTGGTAGTGCTGGACTTTGTTACAGTCTTGTTTCTACTCATGAGAGCAGGCTGAGTGTCTCTGGCCTGCCAGCAGCATAAGACTCATAGAAGTCTTTCCATTACATAGAACAAGTAATGGAATTAGCTCAGTGTTGGATTCAAGTCCTGGCTGTGCCCCTTATAGCTGTGTGACTTTTGGTAAGTCATAACTTCTCTGAGCCTCAATTTCCTCACCTGTCTAAGAGAGATACTAATCCAGAACTTGAAAGGTTCTCCGAAGGATTAAAGGAGGTAATAAAGTGCCCAGCACAATGCTGTGTACTCAATAAATATCTCTTCCTCGAACCCTGAGTGTTTCCTCCTAACACCTGCCTTCTATTTCTTAAAAGAGACTGCACAGGATACCCTCCATGCCTGCCTCCCATCCACTTCACACCTTGTTCTTAGTCCATGCGATTTTTTCTCCAGATATCATTGCCCTTGATGCATCTTAGAAAGATGTCCTAGAACCAGACTCTTACTCTACCCACACCCTGCTTCTTTGCTTCCTATATCTTGTCAGCTTTTCATGGCCTTGCCTAGGTCATACCTCTTCAAGCAAACTCTCCGTGGTGACTTGATCCAGTCTGATCTCCCTCCTCTGTGCCTCCCTGGCCTGCAGCTCTGTACCTCTCAGCAGGTCCTGCCAGTATTCCATCTCCCTACAGCTTTGTAAATACAGAGCTCCAGACATGTGAGAAAAAGACTTGGAGCCAACTCATTAGGGTGAGGTGGACTGGCACTCATTGGGGAATGTTAAGATTACTGGATGTTAGAACTGGTGAAACTATCAAAAACCATCTGCTTCTACCCATCGATGTACCTATACTTAGAGTTAAATTAAAGCCCAGAAAGGAAGAATGACTTGCCCAAGGTCATACAGCAAATTTATTAAAGAAAAGAACAAAAGCCAGGCACAGTGGTACACACCTGTAGTTCCAGTCACCAGCTACTTGGCAGACTGAGAGGGAGAGGAATCCTTGAGCTCAGGAGTTCAAGGCCAGCCTGGGGAACACAGTGAGACCTCATCTCTTAAAAAAAAAAAAAAAAAAAAAAAAAAAAAAAAAAAAAACCAGAACAGACCTGGATCCTGGACCCTGATTTGTCACTTATTGGCTGTGTGAGTTGGGACATACCACTTCTTTATCTGAGCCTCATTTTGTTTAGTGCTGACAACCTATGAATCTAGAAAGGATCCTATAGTCATTTGCCACGAGGCTATTTGAAGGTCTCTTACAAAGGTCCTCATCTTAGTTTCAGTGAGATCTCAAGCGTGTTGTGGGTCAGAAATCTGGTGATGTCTTAGGTGCTTTCAGAAACAGTGCTAACAGATGAAAATTTTCAAGTCTGTATGGTATCAGGCTCCTGAGGTGCCGGAGCCCTGAAGAATGCCAAGGGCCTGTGAACACAGGTAACAATTTGCTCCTCAGGCTATTCAAACAAAACTTATTCTCTCTTTGGTTCTATTTCCAGCCATAGATTGAGCCCTAATCCCAATACAGACTGTTTCAATTCCAGCCACAAGCCAAGCCCTAATCCTCCAACCTTGGCCACAGGTTGAACACCAATTCCACCCCTATACAAGACCCCTTACCCAGGCTGGGTCCCTGACGTGGTTACTGACCAGTACTGGTCCCAGCCCTAGGCTGAGCCACAGACATGGGTGATGCTGGTCACTCTAGACAATCAGCCCTTTGTGGATGAGTGTCCACCAGAGGTCTACTATCTTCTTACCTCCCTCTGCAGTGCTTTCTGCCCTACTCCTCTCAGCTCCTCTCTTTGTTTCACTTCCCTAGTTGTCCCTTGTAGGTGTCTAGTATGTTCTGCTTTCTCTTCCCTCCCTCTATCCAATCCTGCTTTAAGGAGAGAGTCAGTTACCAAGTAAAAACATGGGGCTGGGCGCAGTGGCTCACACCTATAATCTCAGCACTTAAGGCCGAGGTGGATGGATTACTTGAGCCCAGGAGTTTGAGACCAGCCTGAGAAACATATCAAGACCCTCTCTCTAGAAAAAATAAAGAAATTATCCTGGCATGGTGGCACATATCTGTGGTCCCAGCTATTTGGGAGACTGAGGTGGAAGCATTGCTTGAGCCCAGAAGATCGGGGCTGCAGTGAGCGGTGATTGTACCACTACACTCCAACCTGGGTGTCACAGTGAGACCCTGCTCAGAAAAAAAAAAAAAATCTTTTTTCTTCAAGGGTTTTGTGTATTATGGGAATCCAAGCTTTCATTCCCAGGTGATGGATTCCAGGCCCTAGACTAGACGCAGGCATGGGACAGGAAGGGAGCTCCCATGGTAGGATGTGATGCAGAGGGCAAACCTGGAATCAGAAAGTCAGGGATCCAGCCCTGGCTGTGCCATCAATTCCAACTGTGACCCTGGACAGGTTGCCTTTCTCTGCCTCTCACTTTTCCCCCCTGTAAAGTAAGATGGTTGGACTCTAGTGAATGATTATTGAGGACAATTCTAGTTTTAACACCTAGTGATTCTAAGTCTCCAAAACCCTAAGATATGGTTGCCTTGATTCCGAGTCCACTCTGGCCTTTGGAATAGGGATGTGGGAGGGTAGTACTCCTGCCCTGCCAGGGAGGAGTGGACAGGCAGACCCTCAAACACCAGAAAAAAGTGCCTGGATGGCCTGTGGCAGTGGAGGTAGTGGGAGACCGACCAGAGGGGACTCTGCTTTTCTGTTCAGCTTAGCTGCATCCCCATCTACCTGTTCAGGTCTGCATGAGGCAGTGGGGAGCACCTAAGTGAAGGCCTGAAGTCCGGCTCCAGGCTGACCTCCCTGGATCTGACTGGGCCGTTCTGCACCTCTCCTCTCCCACCAGCAGAGGTCTCTGCCTCACTCACGGGCGTGCAGGCTGCTGAGCCTGAGCCCAGCAACAGCTGCGCAGTTGCTCCAGCTGTTGCACCTGTTCCAGGACTGGCCTCTGAAGTTCCCCCGGCCGCCAACCATGGCGCCCGGCTCTGGGAGAGGGACCTTGAATCCTTCATATTCTCAAAGAAAAGGACTGGCGTGACAGTGGTGCCCCTGGAAAGTATAGTACAGAGATCATTTCAGGCGTCCCCCTACCTCTGTCCAGGACCCCATCTTCATTCTTGTACTCAGGAGTTCTTTTTTGTATCTGGTCAGAAGCCTTCTGTTTACAAGTTAAAGCCATTTCTTCTAGTCCTGCCTAGTAGGGGATGGGTGTCTCTGTAAGCATTCTCTCCACATCTGACAACTGGCATTGAAGTTTGTGCTGGAGTGAATCAAGCTTAGGTAAGGCCCGATCTCTCTCTGGGACTCAATTTCCCAGAAAGGAAACAGAGGACTAGACGTCTCTGAGTCCCTAGCTTTCTACGATTCTATGAATCTAAGCATATATGTCCAAGGCAAAAGAGAATGTGAACAGTCCCCACCCTGCTTCCTGTCCTTTAAGAGGTAACAGAGCTGCCTTTCCTGGTTTGACAGTTCTCTCCCTAGAGGCCCTTCTATGCTCCTGTATGTCTGTCATGTGCCAGAGGAAAAAGTCAGATTCAGAGAAATGCAGTTCCTTTCCCCGGGTTGCACAGCTCAGCCCCTGAGGAGCTGAGGCTTTTCTTCTGGTTTCCTTAAGAGGCCTCTCCCATCGGGTGCCAGAGCCCAGAGCAGGGCTTATGTCTCAGAGGGGAGCAAGTTTGTTTGTGTGAAGAGGGGATTATAAATAAATAGAGAAAGTATGGCTGTGTGGGTGTGAGGGAAGAGATGTAAACGTTCTACATTCCTGGGCAGGCTGGCTCACTCAGGTTTCCTGAGTTCTTGCAGGCTGGGGACAGGCCAGCCACAATTCCAGACCTCTCTTCTCTCACCCCGGCCCCTCCTGATGCCCTTTCCATGGTCTTGTCCAGCCTCCTCTCCAACCCAGAAGCTTCTTTCTAGTTGTCTTTTCTGCTTCCTATTGGGGAAGAATTCTCAACCGCACTAACCCCTCCTAACTGACCCCATAAAAGACCTTTTATCACAGCATGAGAGTTTCAAGCCAGACTGTGGGATGAACTTGGAACTTGGATGGAGACAGTTTGGAAATTTTGACTTATGTGTGAAGATCATGGAATCACTCATCCCCTTAGCTGCTCTGGGCTCCTGACCTTTTTGTACATGTTGTCATTTGGTTTGGCCAGTGGTTTGAGCATTCAGATGGCAGGGGGCTGGAAAGTGGGGGTTGTCAGAAGCTAATTTCTGTTGGGTGGCAAGGTAAAAGTGCTGAAAGGGAATTGGCCCTCTTCCCATATAATGAACTATTCCTTTTGTTAAAGAAAGAGGCTTCCAGGGCCAGGCGCGGTGGCTCAAGCATGTAATCCCAGCACTTTGAGAGGCTGTGGGGGTTGGATCATGAGGTCAAGAGATTGAGACCATCCTGGCCAACATGGTGAAACTCTTGTCTCTACTAAAAATACAAAAATTAGCTGGGCGTGGTGGCTCGCACCTGTAGTCTCAGCTACTTGGGAGGCTGAGGCAGTAGAATAGCTTGAACCTGGGAGGCGGAGATTGCAGTGAGGCGAGATTGTGCCACTGTACTCCAGCCTGGTGACAGAGCAAAAAAAAAAAAAAAAGAAAAAAAAAAAGAATGAAAGAGGCTTCCAGAATTAAGGACCATCAATTGGCTCCTCTTCCAGAATCTCTCCCTCTTTGTTAACTCTGTTCTTTCATCATTGATTTTGTTCATCAGGCACCAACTCTATCTATGTAGGCTCTGCATTGAGCACAAAACTTAATGAGATCTGGTCCTGGCTCTCAAGAAAGTCACAGTTTAGTTAGGAAGCAAAGCTTACTTAAGAAGTACCTCTAATCCATTTGTGATGAGCATTGTAATGAGGGCTGAACTCAGTTCTGCAGGAAAGGCCAGTGGCTGGAAGTTTGGGGCCGCTTCACAAAAAGGGTAGCATCTAAGCTGGCTTTTGAAGAATGGGAAGGAGTTGGTCAAACATAGGAGATGGAGAATCCCATTCCAGGTAGAGGAAACAGCATGTTTGAAGGCACAGTAGGAGGAGGCCTGGGGGCTGGTGGAAGAGTGAGGAATTTAGCAAGAGGAGATGAGGCTGAAAACAGGGCCACCACAGAAAGTTTTGCTGGAAAAGCAGGCAGGAGCCAGCTCATGATAGGCTTGGGATGACACAGTGACATTTAGAATCTGTCTGGTAAACATTGCTGTCCAGAATTCAGATTAGATCAACTAAGTCCAGTCACTTTAAGTCTGTTGAGACAGGTAAAGAGCTTTAGCTGTGGCCTATCCAAGTGGACACTTACTGTGGGAAAGGGAGCTAGTGTCTAGCACTTTGTATATGCCAAAGAGAAGCCTCCATGTCCTTCATGAACCACATCCACTCCCACCTCTGTGCCTTTGCATCTAGTACCTACTGCCTAAGAAGTCCTTCCCCTCCTGCACCTTGTTAATTTCTCCAAGATCCAACTCAGGCATGTTCCTAGAAAAGCCTCGCCTGAAGACCCTATGCTCACACCATCATAGCATTTGTCAGACTGAATGTATTGTATCTATATGTCTTCTTCACTAGGCTGTGAGCTCCTTCAGGAGGTGACTTTGTTTTATTTAAGTCATGTACCAGGCCCATGGATGTGTATAATATTTGACATACAAAAAGTTCAATAAATAAATGATAATGGGAAGTAATATTACTGTAGCAGTCCCCCTGTATTCATGGTTTCAATTTCTGAGGTCTCAGTTACCTATGATTAACCTTGGTCCAAAATATTACATTGGAAATTCCAGAAATAAAGAATTCATACGTTTTAAGTTGCACATCATTCTGAGTGGCATAGTGAATTCTGTTGCCATTGCTCTGTGTCCCATCCAGAACGTAAATCATCCCTTTTCCAGCGTGTCCACACTGTAGATGCTCCCCACCTGTTAATCACTTAGTAGCTGTCTCAGTGATCAGATCAACTGTTGAAGCATTGCAGGGCTTGTGTTCAAGGAATCCTTATTTTACTTCATAATGGTGCCAAAGCATGAGTAGCAATGCCAGCAATTTGGATATGCCAAAGAGAAGCCATAAAGTGCTTTCTTTAAGTAAAAAGGTAGAAGTTCTCAATTAATAAGGAAAGGAAAAAAATGATATAGTGAGTTTGCTAAGATCTACAGTAAGGGTGAATCTTCTATCTGTGAAATTGTAAAGAAGGCAAAAGAAATCTATGCATGGTCTATCTAGGGTTCAGTACAAACTGTGGTTTCAGGCATCCACTGGGGGTCTTGGAATGTATCACCAAGGATGAGGGGGGACTACTGTATTACTAATGATAATAATGTTTACTGCCTGTTATGCCAAGTGCCCCACACTCACATATGTGTTCAGTCCCGAAACCTCAATCCTGTCCTTGACGGCTCCTTTGCCCTCTCCACCCATATCCTATCCAGTCTGTCCCAAAGCCTGCCCATTGTACCTCCTAGGTGTTTCTCAAATCTGTACTTTTGCCCATCAGCACAGCTTCCATCTTGGTACAGGTCCAGCATGATCTCAAAGCAGGATGACTGCAACAGCCCCTCCGTGGTCTCTCTGCCTCCAGTCTTGCCCTCCAATTAGTTCTCCATTCCTGTGAGCACAGTGCTGATTCTAAAATGCAAATCTGATCATGGGACTCCCCAGTTTAAAGCTTTTCCATGGCTTTCCTTTGCCTCCTGGGCTCTCAAAGCCCTCCATAAGCCTCTGCTTCTCTTTCCAGACTGGTCTCTTGCCTCTCACGTCTGCCTTCCCATTCTCTCCTCCAACTTCTGAGCCACTTTCATCTCTGTATCCCCGCCCAAGGTCTGTGGGCATGAGGCGAGTTGAGGCAGACTGATCTGGCTTGTGGGTGGGGCTAGAAGAATGTAGGAGGCCACCAGAATCAGGGTTGGTGCAATTGTAAATGAGACCAGGGAGATTTGGCCTTAGTGTGTGCTATGATGTTCGTCCCCTAATAGGTGCCTGGGGATGACCACAGAGAGTTCTGGGAGTCAAAGAAACACCACAGGAAACAAACTATTAAGGGATTAAGAAAGTCTGGGGTCAGTGCCCAGATCTGGTTTTTTTTTAAACCTATTTAGTTGAGCACATAATGCATGTCAGCACTAGGTGTATTACATATATTATCTAACTTAATTCTACAGTAATTCTGAGAGGTAAAGATTGTTACTAGTTCCATTTAATAGATGTGGAAACAGAGGCCCCCAATGGTTAGGTAACTTGTCTAAATTCAGGCTGCAAATAAAAGCCAAATCCACAATTTGAACCCCTGCCGATCTGACTCCAAAAGGTCCCTGAGAAAAGGCATGCTTGGTCTCTGAGATGGGGAGGGATGCATGGGGACAGGTGGGATGAGACGTGGTGGTGGGGAGGGAGAGGAATCAGGGCAGGTCCAAGGCCAGGGTAGGGGTGGGAACGCCACAGAAGACCAAAGGGAGTGTATGGGAAAGGAGTGAGATGTGAGACAAACTTTACCTCCTTCACACTCAGGTGACACTCCTGTGTCACTCAGGACTGGCCCTACTGGTTCCCTGAACTTCATCCTAACTGACTTTGGAGGTTCTGAGAGCCTAGGATGTATGAGACCATCAACACATCCAAGAATCATAGAATCTTGCAATGATCAAATCTTAGAACCACAACATTGGACAATTCTAGAAGCTTTGTATTCTAAGGAAATACAGGTTCTTAGAAACATGGAATTCTCAAAATCCTGAATCTTAGAATCCTAGAATTTTGGAGTCTTCAAATGTTGAAATCATGGATTCATAAACTATGCAGAAAATCTTTCAAGATCATAGCTTACCCCCTTCTCTTATTTTGCAGATGGGAAACTGAGGCTCAGAGAAAGGAGGATGAGTCTCTGAATGTCACACAGTGAAGTTGTGGCTTAAAGAACTAAAACTGTTTCCACCGGCCATGTTCAAGGGCTGGGGCTAGTGCCAGCACTGCAGAAACTGAGGCGGCCTGTCGCCGCCTGGCAGTTCTTCCTCCTGCTTGGTTTTGGCATGGCCATGGGCACTCATCTCACTTGAGAGAGCTCCAGGCCATGCCACCCTTCCTTGTGCCTGTCACCTTCTAGGGTATGGTGGGGTGGGGATTGTGGCCACTGGAGGCCTCCTGCCAGGCCCCCCACATTCTCAGCCTCTGCCAGGTCTATCGGTGGGGGGAAGGGGCCTTCTGCCTGGGCATTAGCTGAGACACTCTTTCTGTCTTCATGCTCTGAGCAGGCGGTGAGGTGAAGGGGGTGCCAACTGGCACAGAGGCCTGGGCTCCAGGGCCGCCCCAAGGAAGGTAAGACAGGGTTTCTTCAGCAACAGGCTGAGACCTAAGGTGGTGGCAGTGTTGCAATCGCCCCCTCCCTGGTGGGAGGAGGGGACTGAGGAAGAAAGACATTATTCACTCCTTGGAGAGTTGGGCTGGCTCTGACCAGCACCCCAGCTGGGCCTGTGTCCCACCCTCTCTGCCAGTGGAGGCTGAGAGATAAACACAGCTCATTTGATACGGGCCAGCCGGGCCTTGCTGGCTTGCTGGGAATGTGAGCTCCACTTTGGGGAGCTGGGAAGGGAATGGCGAGGGAACTAAGTCATGTGTTCCTACTCTCAGCGACCCTCAAAGCACAGACTGAAGGCATCGTGACAGCAGTCTCAAATCTTTGTTCTAGGAGGCCCAAGAGGGCAGAGTAGGAGCAATGTGAGGAACCAGAGAGAGGCCAACTCTAGCTCCTTACAAAGAAAACCTTCTAATGGTTAGGAATGGCCCATGAGCTCCTGTTCCCTGAAGGCGTGTGTCAGGCAGGGGCTGCACGCCAGCCCAGCCCCCAGTGCTGAGAGGGAATTCCTGCACTGAATGTGAGCTCTCCGCTCACCCCACCAAACTCATTACTGCTTTCAATGCTCTGCAATTCTGTTTCAAAGTCTAAGAGAATGTGATTTAGGAAGTGTGAGAACCCATGTTTCCAAGATGCTTGACTCTGGAAAATGAGGAGGAGGCATGAGAGGCAACTTCTCCATTTTAGACCAACAGGGGACTAAAAGAATAAGCTAGGGAGTTGGGGATGGTGGCCGGTGGGGCAGAGAGAGAAGGCAGTTGAGCCTTTAAGCCCTGGAATTGGGTAAAAAGCCATAGGAGATGAGTTGAAGAGAAAGGAGCTCTGCTTTGGAGTTAGGAGTCCTGGGTTGAAATCCTAGCGGAGGACTTTAGGCAAGTGGCATAGCCTCTGTGAGCCTTCTCATAATTGTGGTAACAGTCAGAAAGCCACTGCAAGACGGATACTGTCATCTATTCCGGAAGATGACAATGTCCATTTTGCAGTGGCTTTGTGATTGTTACCACAATTATCATAATAATAGCATTCAACTAAGGGTCAGAAACCGGACTGGGTAAGCACTTTACAAGCGTTATCAAATTTAATGGTCAAAACAACCATGTTAATGAGATAACTAACTTCTGTAAGGAGTTCAGCAAAGAGAAGATAGTCAATAAATGTTGGTTCCCTTCTCCATATTTCAATCTCGTTTAATTCAACAAACCTTTACTGGCACTTAGCTTGTGCTGGGCCTCCCAGTTCCTCCTGAAAAGAGCTCAGGCAATGGAATGTTTTTCCCTGCTGGCGTGAAGATCACCAGGTACCTGTGTAGAGGAGGGTTGGCGAGGATAGGGTGGGAGGCAGAGGGGCGGGGCACAAGGCTGCAGTGCTGGGCTGGGCAGTCTAACCCAGGGCTGGGGATAAGTGGGTAGGATGTGGGAGCAGGAGTAGATCAGTAGGTTACGAGAGGTGAGAAAGGCAGAGGTTTCAGGAATGCAGGATTGTAGGAGAGATAGCCAAGCCATGGAACAAATGATTTTAGTAATTCTTAGAAGCATTCATCCAGATATTGACAACTGATGTACGATTGCAAAAAAGTCCATTGATGTGCCAATCACAAATCACAGTAGTAGCAACGACCATTTTTAAAGATACTTGAAAGTCAGTTTCCTACAACCTTTCCATCATGGCTCACCAAAATATAAGGACATAGAAAAGTGTGAAAGCAAGGAAGCTCCCAGCACCATGGCCTTGGGCCCCATCCCTGCCAACCCTCCTCTACACAGGTGCCTGGTGATCGTCACACCAGGAGGGCTTTGTTCAAAAGGTAGGCTACAGGACCCAGAGAATATGTGTACACGTGCGTGTGTGTGTGTGTGTGTGTGTGTATAGGGGAGCGGGATGAGAGAGGAAAGAGGGGTGGGAAGGGAGGGAAGGGTGTGGTGATGTACTAAATAAGCCAAATGGGACAAATAAAAAGGAAACAAGCGTGACTGTGAGGGCAGAGGAACGTGGGACTGAGTCAGGAGACTGATGCTGCCATCCCTGCCCGGTGACTGACTTGCTGTGTGGCCCTCAGGTGTAACTTACCCTCTCTGGGCCTCATTCATCTAATCATAATAATTAATGTTACCATGATATAAATCTGTACAGCATTTCAGTGCTTGATTCCCTAACTGCCCTGTGAGATAAGCATTAAGGTTCAGAGACAGTGGCATGCCCAGTGTCTCACAGTAAGTGTGTGGTCAAGCTGAGATTCAAACTCAGACCTTCTGGCCCCCTGCCTAGGAGAGCACGCCCAGTTGTCCAGCAGATTCTCTTTTGCCTGAGTGGCCCAGATGACATCTCTTCTAGAGCTAGAAAGAAGGAGAAATGAGACAGGGTCTTTGGGCTGGAGCCTCCTGGGACTAACATGGCACTGGTTGGTTTGCCAGGCCCAGACATGTTCTGCCTTTTCCATGGAAAGAGATACTCCCCTGGCGAGAGCTGGCACCCCTACTTGGAGCCACAAGGCCTGATGTACTGCCTGCGCTGTACCTGCTCGGAGGTAGGTTCCTCTGGTCACCTTGCCACCTGTGTCGGGGATATCTGAGAACCCTCCAGAGAAGTCACCCCAGAGGGAGGACCAGGCCTTCTAGAACTGTGCTGTCAGCAGCAGCTGAGGGACTTGGGAAAAGCCATTTCACTACTGAGTACTCAATATATAGGATTAGATGGCTACTGTGTACCTCCCAAAGATAAGTCACACAAACATTAGTGGCTGGGTTGGGATGAGGACCCTGGTCTCCCATCTCACATTCCAGCTTTCTTTCCACCTCATAGTGGTGCCAGTCTTCCTGCCTCCCATGCAGCCCAAGACAGAGCCTTTTTGACCTTATCTTCCATTCCCTCCTTTTCATGTACTATTTCCTCCAGCCACTTCGGCCCTGCCTTAGGATGTGTCCCCCACCTCCACTAGCCCAATTACTTATTCCTCAGGGATTTGCCCAAATGGGAAAATGACCTCCACCTGGAAGAATTTGCTTCTTCTGGGATCCTACAGAAGTTTCTCTGCCCCTTTCTCCTATCACTGTTGACCAGGCAGCATAGTTACTGCCCCTCCTAGACTGAACCTCTGAGACTAGGACTTGCTGGGCTCTCACTCATACCTGGCATGATTCCTTGCCAAAGGCTGAACCACCTGAGGTAGAGACCATGTCTTTGTTTTCCATCTCCTCCCACCCCACCGTACCCCATAACAATCCAGCACCTCCACAGGGCCTTGCAAAATCAACTGTGTAGAATGAATGAGACCCCCATGTGGTCCAGAATTCTCAAGCAAGATATGAGATTGGAGGAGTAGAAGAGGAGGAAGTGGCTTAGAAGGCTTGAAAAACCCTTGGTTTTAGCTCAGCTGCCTGGAACCCAGTGTGGATGTCCCCAGCTTTCTTTGTCTGGGTGTTGGTGCTTGGAGGGAGGGGTAGCTAGCTCCTAGCCCGAGCCAGCCTCCCAGCCCCTCTCTTTCCCTGCACAGAGCCAAGAGAGGAATGCGGAAGGCCTCTAAGAGTCTCCCTTGTTAAAACAGAACCCTCTGGGGTGGGAGCAGAAAGAGCTCTGGAGGCGATCCTGTGGGGTGGCGGAGGGGTGGCTTAGCCCCCTCCTGACTTTGACACTGGGGTCCCACTCCTCCTGGGGTCTTTCCCCCGACTCACCACTGCTTCTACCGTCTTGGCCCCAAGTAGAAATGGGGACACAACCCCCATCATCACTGCCTCCCCTCGATTTGCCTTGGCACATCTGAGGCCAATCAGCCTTTTCAAGAAGGACTTTATGAAATATAGCCAGAGAACAGAAAGGAAATCATAACAGAAAATTCCAGACATATCATGTGGTCCAGTTGACAAAGTCCAAGTTTTTTGAGCCATTGGAGTTAATTCATTTCTCCTTTCCCAGAGTTCACATACAGTTTCCTCAACCCAGAGGACTTGTGCTGTTATCTGCAAAATATACCCTCAATCCCTCCACTTCTCTCCACCATCACTGCTCCCCGTAATCCAAGCCACCATCATCTGTCATCTCTTTCCTGGGCTGCCACACAAGTCTCCTAATGGGTCTTCCTGTTTCCCCCTCTAAATCCATCCTCCATGTGGCAGGGAGAATGGTCTTTTTTTTTTTTTTTTTTTTTTTTGAGACAGGGTCTCACTCTGGTACCCAGGCTGGAGTGCAGTGGTGCGATCTCAGCTCACTGCAGCCTTGACTTCCCAGGCTGAGGCAATGCTCCCACCTCAGCCACATGAGTAGCTAAGACCACAGGTGCATGCCACCATGCCCAGCTAATTTTTGTATTTTTTGTAGAGACAGGATTTTACCAGGTTGCCCAGGCTGTTCTCAAACTCCTCAGCTCAAGAAATCCACCCGCCTCACTCAGCCTCCCAAAGTGCTGGGATTACAGGAGTGAGCCACCGTGCCCTGTGAGAATGGTCTTTTCTCAGCATGAAACTGATCATGTCATTCCGCTCTTAAAACCCTCCAGTAACAGATGATGAACTCATTGACAGGCATGCAGAGACTGTGTGCTGATTGTCATGTTCTGATTTAGGGAAAAAAGGAGAGAAAAGAAAACAAAAAACCTCCAATAGCTTTTCGTTGGACCTAAAGTAAAATTCAAAGTCCCTGCTGAGGGCTCTGCTTCTGTCTTATTCTCCAATTTCTTTTCTTTTCTTTTTTCTTTTCTTTTTTTGAGATGGAGTCATGCTCTGTCACCAGGCTACCAGGCTGGAGTGCAGTGGAGCAATCTCGGCTCACTGCAACCTCCGCCTCCCAGGTTCAAGTGATTCTCCTGCCTCAGCCTCCTGAGTAGCTGGGACTACAAGCATACCCGCTGCCACGCCTAGCAAATTTTTGTATTTTTAGTACAGACAGAGTTTCACCACCTTGGCCAGGATGATTGCCATCTCTTGACCTCATGATCTGCCCGCCTCGGCCTCCCAAAGTGCTGGGATTACAGGCATGAGCCACCGCGCCTGGCCTTATTCTCCAATTTCATTTCATACCTGCTCCCTCTGCTGCAGCCACACTGACCTCTGTCAGTTTTTCCAACACTTGAGCTTCATTCCAACTTATTTCCTCCACTTGGAATGTTCTTCCCTCAGATCTTCTCACGAACAGTTCCTTCTGATCTCCCAGTTCATAACACAAATGTTACCTCCTTATAAGGCCTTCCCTGACAGCTGTTTCTAACAGAGTCTACCCCTATTAATTAAATAATATTCCTCTATTTATTTATTTATTATTGATTGATTGATTGATTTTGAGACAGAGTCTCACTCTGTCACCCAGGCTAGTACAGTGGCATGATCTCGGCTCACTACGAACTCTGCCTCCCAAGTTCAAGTGATTCTCATGCCTCAACCTTCTGAGTAGCTGGGATTATAGGCACGCACCACCACGCCAGGCTAATTTTCATATTTTTAGTAGAGACGGGGTTTTACCATGTTGTCCAGCTGGTCTCAAACACCTGACCTCAAGCTATCTGCCCACCTTGGCATCCCAAAGTGCTGGGATTACAGGTGAGAGCCACCATACCACGTCCTCTATTTTATTATATATCATAAATTTAACATCTGAAATCTTCTTGTTCCTACTTGTTTACTTTTTTCTTTCTTTTTCTTTTTTTTTTTTTTTTTTGAGATGGAGTCTCACTCTGTCACCCAGGCTAGAGTGTCATGGCATAATCTCAGCTCACTGTAACCTCCACTCCCGGGTTTAAGCAATACTTCTGCCTCAGCCTCCCAAGTAGCTGGAATTACAGGTGGGCTACTACTGCCTGGCTAATTTTTGTATTTTTAGTAGAGACAAGGTTTTGCCCTGTTGGCCAGGCTGGTCTCGAACTCCTGACCTTAAGTGATCCTCCCACCTCAGCCTCCCAAAGTGCTGGGATTACAGGCGTGAGCCACTGTGCCCGGCCCTTGCTTACTTCTTTAATAGTCTATTTTTCACTGCTAGGATGTGAGCTCCGGGAGGGCAGAAACCTTGTTGGTCCCACTCACTGCTACATTCCTAGTGCTCAGAAGAGGGCCTGGCACCCAGTAGACCTGCAGCAAATATTGAGTATGAATGAGTCCACACCTACCCACTAGAGGCAGCTCAGCATTGTGGAAAGTGCACGGGCCCTGGTGATAGTTTTTACCTGCTGTGTGATCTTAGGCAACTTAACCTTTCAAGGCTCTTTTCTCATTTAAAAAGTGTGACTAATACTATGGTACCTACCTCTAGGGGTGTTGAGAATATAAAGTGGGATGATTTTTATATAACGTAAAGGCCCTACCTCAGTAGCCACTCAATAAATGGAGGCTATGACTTCCTGAGAGGTTCCCTGTAACTGCAAAGGGCTTTTCCACGTGCCTTACCTGCCCTTTCACCACTAACCTGTCTCCATCCTATTTCCTGCTTCGTGGTGCTAATAATAATCACCATCCTTGGCTCCTCCAAGGCCAGAATCAAGAGACCGATTCTAACTCTTCAGGCCACACAGTCCCTTGCACTCCATCCTAGTTTCTCATCTGGGAGCCTCAGATGTCTAGCGTCTAGTTTATCCTCTAGACATTTATTAATCCCCCATGTGTGTTGGGACTCTAGAAGGCCCCTATTAGAGCTTAGCCCAATTCTGTGGACTCTGGGATGCCCCTTAGCACTGACTAGTCCTTGCAATTACCTCTGGCCATCTTGGGAAGCAGTGATCCCAGAAGGCATAGGGCCATTCAAGGGCCTTCCATGGGGCAAGAGGCTGCCTCTGAAGTGCTATCGGGGAACTCAGGTCCAGGGAGAGGGTAGGGGGAAGGAACCAGGGGGAGAAGCAGGGCTAGAAACAAACTTTGCCAACCTCAGAATCGTGAACAAAGCAGGCTCCATTCATCTAGGAGAGGACCATCGACCCCTCCTTTCCTTACTCTCATTTATTCAGTCACTCATGTATTCATTCAGACTCCAGCAGCCACTAACTTGGAGCAAGGCCCTATGCCTACTATTCTTTGGAATTCGTGGTTGAATTGGTGACACAGGTGTAAATGGTTCATCACAATACAGCAGAGTGACCCTTGTAACAGAGTGAAGAACAAGGTGCGGGAAGGCTGAGGGGCCAAAGAAAAACCGCCTGGAGAGCTGGGAAGACCCCCACGAGGGGTGGTGGCCACTATCCGTCAGTTTCTGCTTGTCTCTCTCTGCGCACATTCCCCTGCCCAGTTCTCTCACTTGCTATACTTGAAAAAGAGAAGGAACTTCAGGCCTCTCCTTCGGTGGTGCCAACTCCAAAGGCTTTGTGCAGGATTACCCAAACCTCCCAGAGATTTAGGGGCTGGATTATAAAGCCATCCATCTTCTCTACATCAGGTTTTTCGTCTCACACCCCGTCCCGGTCACATGTCCTCATGTTTCGTTCCTTTCTTGACCACAAGGCTCAGGCCCAGGGTTAAAAGGACCAAGCCCCAGAGTTAAAATAGTGCAGTCAAAGCATCAAGATCAATGTCAAACAACTCTAGGCTTTTCCTTGTCTTTCTCTGTGAAGGGGACACAGTGTTTGAGCAAGTCCATGAACAGGTCTGACCTCCTCCAGGGTAGAGGAGGCACATGGATGTGTGGGCCAAGTGAGATCCCCTTGGTGGGCAGGAACGGGGAAGGACTGGGCACACTTGAGTTCATTGTTTTCAGTCCAATCACAGGCTTACTACAAGTACAGACTTCTGCAGTTGGGGTGGGAGTTTTGGGAAAGGACAGGTACAGGTGGAAGATGATGGTTCTTTGAACCAGGGCTGACCCTTGTGTCCCCTTCAGAGCGCCCATGTGAGTTGTTACCGCCTCCACTGTCCGCCTGTCCACTGCCCCCAGCCTGTGACAGAGCCACAGCAGTGCTGTCCCAGGTGTGTGGGTAAGTAGCCATGCTCCTCCCCATTGTCCACTGACCTTTCTCCTCCTCCCAGTGTAGCCCTCTAGCTGAGGGAGAACTCTGCAAGGAGAGGGGCAGTCTCTACCCATCAGAGGTGTAGACACACAAAGGTGCTCAAGGGAGGAAATATCCCAGATCCGCAGGCAGTGCTGGGGTAGCAGAGACTTCGTGTCCTTAAGTAGGTGTGCATGGCAGGGGAGGGAGGACATGCAGAAAGTAGCTGCAGGAAACAGGGCCTTGCTTGGCCTGCTGACTGGCACACTTGGGCTCTTGTCTCTCTCGGGCCTGCCAGAGCTGGAGGGTATGGGCGCAGTCTGGGAAGTGAAGGTGAGTGATCTTGGGATTGAAGGTCCTATGGGGAGACCCTAGAATTACCACTGGGGGGCTGAGAAGGACTAAAGGAGTCAGGCCCTGTTCTCTGAGATTCCTCGCACTGCTGAGATTCAGGGACTCTGTGTGTCCTGATGCTCAATGTCTATGATTCCATGATTTTAAGATTCTAAGCCTCTGAGAATGAGATTCCAGGAAGAAGAGGTCAGAGAAAGGAGAGGTGGTCTGGGAAGAAACTGGCAAAAGCAAGTGTCCAGTGAGGGGCAGTCAGAGCGGAGGCCAACTTGGAGGTGGGAGGGGAGGTTGAGAGGAAAACTGATGTTTAGAAGCATCAAGAAAGTGGTGAAGAAGAGGCTTCAGATTCTGGTCTCGGGTCCGGGCTCTGGAATCAGGGCTTTCCTGGTGAGCTGGTATGGAGTGGGGCTCATTTTCCAGCGGGGAGCCCAGTAGGGATCTGACTCGTGGCCCTGATACGGGTCATAGAGATTCCTGGCTGCGGGTTCCCGAGGGGAACAGTGGCTCTCAGCTTCATCCTGCACAGTGAAGGAGTGTCCTCATGTCTGATGCTGACTCCAGGGGGTCTCAGCTCTCCTTGCTGACTTTGGGTTTCCCCTTGTGCTTGGCCCAGGCCTCTTGTTGCTGAAATGCTCTTCACTCCCTCTCTCTTTCCATCCCCTGCTCCTCTGCCTGCTTGGCTCCACAGTTCAAGACTCTGCTTGCCACTGGCTCTTCAGGAAGTCTTCCCTGGCCACTCCTCCCTGGCTGAGTTAGAGGCTCCTCTTCTCTGCTGTCACAACTTCTGTGCTTCTACCCACCCTAGCCCTTACCTGCTACAGCATCATTGCTTGTGGCTTGTCTTTCTGCCTAATTAGATTTCAAACTTCTTTTTTTAAAATTAAAAAAAAATTTTGGCCGGGTGCGATGGCTCGCGCCTGTAATCCCAGCACTTTGGGAGACTGAGGTGGGTGGATCACAAGGTCAAGAGATTGAGACCATCCTGGCCAACATGGTGAAACCCCATCTCTACTAAAAATACAAAAAAATTAGCTGGGTGTGGTGGCGGGCGACTGTAGTCCCAGCTACTTGGGAGGCTGAGGCAGGAGAATCGCTTCAACCTGGGAGGCAGAGATTGCAGTGAGCCAAGATCATGCCACTGCACTCCAGCCTGGTGACAGAGAGAGACCTTGTCTCAAAGAAAGAAAGAAAAAAAGAAAAAAGAATTAAAAATCTTTTTTTTTTTTTTTTTTTGTAGAGATAGGGTCTCACCATGTTGCCCAGGCCAGTCTCGAACTCCTAGAGTCAAGTGATCCTCTCACCTCGGCCTCCCAAAGTGCTAGGATTACAGGTGTGAGCCACCATACCCCTAATTTTTGAGTTTCAGTTTCTTGATGGCAAGGGCTGAATCTTACTCATTGCTCCATTCCCAATACCTAGCATGGTGCCTGGAATAGAGGAGTGCTTAGTAAAGGGGTCTTGAATGAATGAGTGGGTTCTCTCGGGACCAGAGGCTTACCCCTCCACCTGGCAGGATAAGGATGGACTGATGGGCAGGTGATGAGGAGGGGGACTCTGGGGGCCAGTGAATGACAGGAATTTACACAAGCACAGGGACAATCATCCCAGCTGGTGCCACTAGAATGTAACCCTGTGAGGGCAGGGACTCTTTTGCTCACTGCTATATCCCCAGCACCTAGAACAGTGCCTGGCACTGAGAAGTGCTCCATGAGCCCTCATGGAGCTTATGGAGCCCCACTAACTTGGCACCACTGAGTGGAAGCTGAGGCTGCCGGCTTTACCTTCTTGCTCTCACTGGGGCTGGCTCAGACACTGAGGGGGCCAGAGGGCTGTGGTAGGGGTCATGGGAGGGAGGGACACAGTCAGATGTAGGTATCAGAGGGACCTCTTAGCTGATATGGGGAATGGCTGGCAAGGCCCAGGCCAGAGCTTGGTTTAAATTTCAAGTTGGGGTCAAATGCAAAGTCTTCAGAAAAGTGGCCTCGTTCATTTCAGCAAAGGTTTTTAGATTCACATGAAACCTCATTTTAGTCTTCCTCCTGCCCCTCCCCAACTACAGAACCTCACACTCCTTCTGGGCTCCGGGCCCCACCAAAGTCCTGCCAGCACAATGGGACCATGTACCAACACGGAGAGATCTTCAGTGCCCATGAGCTGTTCCCCTCCCGCCTGCCCAACCAGTGTGTCCTCTGCAGCTGCACCGTAAGAACTCCTGCCTTCCCTTCAGCACAGGCCAGCACTCTGGGCCTGCAAAGAACACAGTAGCCTGGACTGCAGACTGGGGGATTGTCCCTCCTGGCCAAAGCAAAATGAATGGGCTCAGGGGAAAGGGAACATCTGGGGTTTGGAATGTCCTGTCCCTAGCTGGGTCAGGTGACCATTCGGTGAGCTTCCACACCTTCCTGAGCCTTCTGTTTCCCCCAGTAGATGCTGCATTCCTTGAGGGGAGGAAACATATGTGTTTCATTTCTTTATCCTCTGCTGTCAGTCCAGGACCTAAAGCACAGGAGACATCTGTAATGATTGTTGAATGAGAGAATGAATACGCAAATGATCAGTTATCAGTCCTGAGGGACAGAGACAGGGCCAGATCATCTGTAGTAAATGGAAATTAATCTGAAGCTACTTAAACTCCTCCTGCCTATTGTTAGAGCTGGACCTCGGGGCAGGCAGGGCTGACTCGCAGTGTTATCATGGGACAGAGACTGAAGCTACGCAGGGCCTCCTCTAGAAAGTCTTCAGCCTCCTCCTTGTAAGGGAACTGCGGTCTAGGCATGGCCTTCCTATAGGTTTGCAGGTGACTTTCAGCATGTCATTTTTAACCCTTGGCTTGGCAACTCATCCATGAATTGGCAGGAGAAGCCCCTGCCCTCCCGATCTCCTTACTACCTGATCACCACACTCGGGCCTCTGAGTGCGTAAGGGAGTCTGACCAAATGATCATTAATGTTCTCTCCAGACGAGGTATCAGAAACCTGTGTTTGAGTTCCAGCACTGTCCCAGTTCCCTGTGTAACCGCGAACAAGTCACTTCTTTTGGGCCTGCCTCCCCGTCTTTTCAGTGACAGGGTCCCATCAGTCTGAGTCTCTGAATCTTCAAGTTTCTGTGCTGCAGAGCAAACAGCCTGCAAATAATGAGGAGTGATTACTTATAAATCAACCTAGTAAGCGATTACCTTTTGCAGGGTGTGAGCCTTTTGCAGTGGTCTATTGTGTCACCAGGTTCATAGAAATGCCTGGTTTATAAACGGTATCCGAATGACCCTAGGGGAAGGATATCACTATTTCTGTTTTTCAGATGAGGAAACTGGGGCTCAGAACAGTTAAGTGACTTGCCTGAGATCACACAGCTAGTAAGTGACAGAACCAGAATTCAGACCCAAGGCCACCTGGCTCCAAAGCCAATGTTCCTTTCCCTGTGCCTCCCCTGAAAGGATGAGGCCTGGATGAGGAGGGGCTGTGGCAGGAGACAGAAATGCTGGGTGGTGGGTGGTGACAGCATTCCCAGGATTCCTCTGTTCATTCTCCCTGGATAGTTGGGCCTTCCCTTCTTTCTTCTCATCCCTGACTATAGGAGACTGGCGTGACTTCTGGCCTCGCCCGAGGGACCAGAACACTCACTCCTCAGACCCTCTGGAAAGGGAACAGGGAAAGATCTCAAGGCAACAGCGCTTCCCCCCAGGCACGTTGTGCCTTGTGCTTTTCACAACCATTCCCTCGCTGGATCTTCACACCCCAGATGGGTGTGACCCCACTTCACAGAGGAGGGATCTCAGGCCCGGAGGAAAGAAGTGACCACCAAAGGTCACCTGGCCCCAGACCCCCAGCAGGCCCCTTCCCCTGCAGTCTTGCCTTTCAAGGCTGGATCCCAAAGTTGGAGACCAAGGGCTTTCAGTAAAGAGCAAGACGAGCCCAGGTATCACCTACCCGTCCCCCTCCCAGGACGTTGATTTCAGTGGGAAAAGCTTGAAGACTGGGCCCCAACTGTCTTTCTAACTTGAGATGGCTCAGGCCCCGCTCCAGCTCCTCATCTGTAGGATAGGGAGATTCCCGCCTCACCAGGTAGCACCTAGGGACAAACTGGCTGTGAGTGAGTTGGAAGCTGAAGGCTGGATGTTACCTGCAGGGCCTGGAAGTGGGGCTGGGAGGGCATGGGGGACCCCTCCTCTGAGCTGGCTGGGCCTTGCCCAGGAGATGCTGCTGCTTCCCCTCCCCACCATAGGAGAGACCTCAAGGCCATTTGCTCCCAGGGAAGCGGGTGTCCCTAGTCCCCAAGGCTAGCCCTCGTCAGAGCTCATTTCCCAGCTGGCTTGCTTTATCTGTCAGGAGGGCCAGATCTACTGCGGCCTCATGACCTGCCCTGAACCAGGCTGCCCTGCACCCCTCCCACTGCCAGACTCCTGCTGCCAAGCCTGCAAAGGTGAGTCTGTCCCTCCATCTGGCAGCGCTCACCCACCCCTCCACTCCATGGGCCTAGCCATAGACTGTTAGAGCCATGAGGAACTGCAGGGGACACCCAGCATGTAGCAGACGGCTCTTTCCTCCAGGGTGGTAGCTTAGCCTGCACCCCCCAGAAAGCAGAGCCTGGCAGAAGCTGATGTGCTACTTATTTGTATTGCAGTCCTTGGGGGAGGAAAGAGGGAAAGGCGGAGTGAAGCAGGTAAGGAGAGAGAAGCAATGCAGGAATATGTCCAGGGGCTGGCCTTTGCTTGCTAACCAAGCAAAAGTGACCTATTGCTCTAAGTAGTCTCTGCTTCTCAGAAAAGTCTGGGGTGGTAGAGGAAGCAGTAAGAATATGTCCACCAGCCACCAACTATCTCTCCACTGAGCCCAAAGACTCATCCATGCGTGGGACTTCCTTGCTGTGCATGCATGGGTGGGTGCTAAGTAGCCCCGGGAGCACAGGCAGGAGTGGGCTGGGGTAAGGAGTGGGGGCAGGGGATGTGGACTGGAGCTGCGGACTTGAGGGAGGGACACTGTGAGGCTGAGCCTGAGGGAAGTGTTGGGGAGCCTGTGCAAGGGGGCTGCCGCTGCAGTGCCTGCCATGGGGGGGACAAAGTCCCTGCAATCAGATGAGCTGAGAGGACCATAAGTGGCATGTGAGAGGGGTCTAGTACAGGTAAGGACTACGTCTCATCCTGCCTTCCTCACTGCTGGTCACAGTATTGGGCTCACCAGGGATCAGAACATGTCTTTCATATAGAACCCAGGTAGAACCTCTTATAAAACAGGGAGGCAACACATCAGCTAGTGAAGGGCGGGCTAGGCTTGAGCAGAATGAAGTGGTTGGACTGTTCCCTGCAGGCTGGGGTGGTCAAGGAAAGCCTCCTGGAGGAGGTGGCACTCAGATAGGGGAGTGCTCCACAGTGGATGCATCCCCAGATGTTGGCGTTTTGGAAGGAGCACTGGACTAGGGATCAGGTGACTCCAGTTTAGTCCTGGTTCTTCCAACTAACTCCACAAATTGCTTTCCTTCTCTGGGCCTCAGTTGTGCCCTGTGATTTCTAACACAGTCTAATTCTAATGTTCTGGGTCTTTGAAGCGAGAATGACTAGTGGGAACCAGACTGTGGAGTGAGGCAAGGGCTAAGGAGAGAGAGGTCCACTCGGGTTTAGGAAGCTGCAGGGCTCCAAACGGCTTTATGTGCTGGTTTCCCAGGGGAATAGGGACTGGCAGGGTCCTCAGGCTGGAGGGGCCAAGGGGCCGGAGTGTGGGGTCCTGGGAGTGTAAACCAAGGCCTGGTGACTTCAAGTGTGGCTGTCCAGGAATCTGCATCTATGCAGGCTGCAGGGATGGGACTCTGGGCCTTTGGGCCATCCATGGTAAATACTGAAGGGTATGGCCCAGTGTCCCAGAGAGGTGAGTTTCAGTAAGGACCAAACAAGATGCTCTGTTTCAAGGAGTTCGGTCCTAATGGTGACCAGGAGGTCAGTACAGGGAAACTGAGGCAGCAACCCAGTTGTAGGGGACTTCATCAACCCAACCAGGATGAAGAGAGGCTGTAATGGGAAGTGGAAGAAGCCCCCACTGGGGCAAAGGAGCCAGCTAGTGGGCTGGGGCTGCAGATGTGACAGCAGGCCTTGGGAATGGGCAGAGCCTATAGGTGGAGGCCTCAGGGCTCTATCTAGCCAGCAAAGCTGGGAAGCCTGAGGCTGACCCAGCTTCCCTTTGAGTTTTCAGATGAGGCAAGTGAGCAATCAGCTGAAGAGGACAGTGTGCAGTCGCTTCACGGGGTGGTGAGTGCACAGCCTTACTGATGGGGTGCGGGGCAGGGGGCTGGGATCCAGGGCCTAAATCTCATGACTCTGGGGCAAGCAATACCAGTTATTGTCTTCATTTCTTGTTTGTCCCCTGGGTCAGCTACATGAACCCCCACTATATTCCAGCCCCTCTCTCTAGCCTCCCATCATGGGTCCCATCATGGTTGATGGGCAAGGAGTGCCCTGAGGGAACAGGTCACCATGCAGGGCAGCAGCAGGCCCCAAACTTCCTCATTTTCCTCTAGAGAAGCACCTTGACACTGTTCCATCTACAGCCTGTGTCTCCCCTTAGTTCAGGCACCTTCCTCCCAGGGAATGGCCTCTAACTTGGGCCAGCCTTCCCCACCCAATTCCTGAGGTACTGGTTCTTTAGAGCCTGCCTGTCTGTACCCACCTGTATCTTGGCCCCTCTCAAGCTTGCTCTAGGTTAAGATGGGCTTAGCTGGCCAGCTGTCTCTGGTCTGAGAGGAAGGAGATAGAGAATGGGCTCACACATTGATTCAAGTCCCTGACGGGTCCTCTCTGCTATGTCTGCCACATGAACAACTCCACCTGCTCTTTCAGCCTGGGTCTCCTGGTCTTTGGGAGACTAGAGGCTGCCTCCCCTTCCCAGAGATTCCCCAGGAGCCTGAGCTCATAACCACACCCTTCTTCTCTGCCAGCTCATCCTGCTGCCCTCCCCACCTAGGCTAGGCCTTCTCAGGTAGGGACCTGAGACCTGAGAATTGGGGTACTACAGGATCTGAGCCACCATTCCCTCCACTTTCCTTCCTGTCCTCTTCCTAGGAGGCAGTGTGTAAGTGAAACCCACCCAGGTTGAGTTCCAGGCTCCGATCAGCTACTTACTGATGGGTTGGGTGACTGGAGCAAGCATTAGGAGACTGAGCTGTTTGATTCCTTCTTGCCTTTATTCCACTCAACACACATCTCCCGGGAGTATCCTATGTGCCTGAGCCCGTGCTGGGGCCTGGGACAGTTTCCACTCTGCGAGCTCTTGTGAGCTCAGGCTCTGGGCCATCAGAGAACTGATGCAGGGACTGTACCAGGCAGGAATGGGCTCTGGAAGGAATGTGTGTGGCTCCAGGTCAGCTAGGGAGATAATAGGCTCTGGTCCCTGTCCCAAGCCCACTTGCTCCTCTCCTGTGGCCGGGAGCTGCCCACTCCCTAAACTGAGCTGTCCTCGTCACACCCCTGTTGCTGTCACTGACAGCCCTCTCAAGACCTGGTCTGGAGGGACAGGGTCTGGGGGTTTTGGATCCCAGGGGTTCAGGAAAGGGGGCCTAAGCTTCAGAGACCCTTTGTCTGGGTCTGGATGGGGCCTGCTCTTGGTCTTCACGCCCCATGGGATTCTGGGGCCTGATGCAGTCTTCAGAGGGCCATCCTCTTGTCCAGCCACCAACTAAATCTCCGCAAAGGAGAACTGCCTGCCATGCATCCTCACCGCATGCTCACCTTCTGTTTCTCAAATATGAAGTTCTCCCTGATCAATTATGTCTGCCACATCAAGACCTCAACACCCTCTGCCCACCCCAGCCCCAAGGCCTTGGCTCTGTCTGACAAGGCCCAAGAAAGGCTTCCTGGAGGCCAGATTTCCAAATCACTATCCTCTGAGAGTTTTCAAAGATCGAACTGTCTGAAGACATCTTAGACCTCATCCAGATCTTTCTATCTCTGGCCTCTGCCCTCTCTTCTCTGGGAAGTCATGCTGGGGTCTCCCCGCAGCCTCTTGCTGCAGCCTATCTTGCTGTTCCTGTCCCAGCTGGGGCCTGCTACGCTCAGTCAGTGACCTTCATCCTTCCTGCTATTTGCAGAGACATCCTCAGGATCCGTGTTCCAGTGATGCTGGGAGAAAGAGAGGCCCGGGCACCCCAGCCCCCACTGGCCTCAGCGCCCCTCTGAGCTTCATCCCTCGCCACTTCCGACCCAAGGGGGCAGGCAGCACCACCGTCAAGATTGTCCTGAAGGAGAAACATAAGAAAGGTGGGGACTGAACCCTCCTCCAATCTGTGAGGCAGGGAAGGA
This sequence comes from Macaca fascicularis, assembly GCF_037993035.2. Classification (NCBI taxonomy): domain Eukaryota; kingdom Metazoa; phylum Chordata; class Mammalia; order Primates; family Cercopithecidae; genus Macaca; species Macaca fascicularis. The sequence continues at coordinate 73,575,881 of NC_088388.1, read as the reverse complement.
GGGCCCTGACTGCTCCCACCTCCCACCCCCAACCCCCTGTACTCCCCACTCAGCAGTTCCCCAATTCCAACTTGGCCATGAGCTTGTAGACTCGGAGAATGCCAAAACTGAATGAAGGTGCTCTTAAAGATCATCAGGTTCAAGCCCCCATTTGACAGATGAGGACACTGAGGTTCAGAGTACTGAGTTAGAGACAACTAGTCCTGGAACAGTATAAGATTTTTTTTTAGCATCTACCGCATCTTTGCTGGGAAGAGGGGCAGACAGAACAGACAGATGGCAAATGGAAAATGGTCTCTGCCCTTGAGGGGCTCATAGACTAGTTGGGGAGACAGACAAGTAAATAAATGACTTTCATATAAGGAAGTGTGCTGAGGGACAGTTTCTGACAACAGAAGGAGGGAGCAGAGCGAGGTTGCAGGAGGACAGTGGGGATGAAGGAGGGAAGGTGGTCAGATGGGCAGCCATGGCCACAGAAGGGGAGAAGAGTCCTCCCCGCAGAGTGCCCCGACTGCTGGAGAAGGAAGAGCTGTGGCACTACTGAGTCCTTGCCCTGCCTCGTTCAGATGGGACACCGAGGCAGAGGGGGGAAGGGACCTGCCAGAGCTCACATGACCAGGTGGTGACAAAAGTTGATCTCAGTTCTACCACAAGATCAGCACTCTCCTTGCTCCCACAGAAGTGCCCTGAAGGGCGAGGGAGGACTCTCCATCTTCAGCAAGTTCCTTCAGGGCCCATCTCAGTTCTGAGTGCTACAGTGGGCGGTGTCCGGGAGAGGGGACAGGTTTTATACCCTGGCCTATGCTTTGCAGGCAGTGTGGCTAGGCTGGACTGGTACAGTGAGGGCTCTCCAAGGGCCCACCCCACCCACTGCTGGACCAGAGGCCCTGGCCACATCTGAGGCCCTGATCCTCCTCCTTTCTCACCCTCATTCAGCCTGCGTGCATGGCGGGAAGACGTACTCCCACGGGGAGGTGTGGCACCCGGCCTTTCGTGCCTTCGGCCCCCTGCCCTGCATCCTATGCACCTGTGAGGATGGCCGCCAGGACTGCCAGCGTGTGACCTGTCCCACCGAGTACCCCTGTCGTCACCCCGAGAAAGTGGCTGGGAAATGCTGCAAGATTTGCCCAGGTACACAGGCGGGTGCCGGCCAGAGTGAGCCCTGGGTCTCTCTCCCCAGGGTCACAGACACTTGGAACATCTCAGACATGGAAGGGCATGCATCAGTGCCACAGGATGCAGGGCATGTCAGACACACAGGAGTGGAAAACGTCAGATGAAAATATCAAATGGATAGAACCATGTGGTGTCAGGATAATAGATTCAGAGGTTGTTAACATAGAATCAAATAATGTTCCAGATTCCATGAAGTCACAACCTTTTAGAATGTTAGAGCTTTGAAGAGGTACAGCCACTGTTTATTGAACAACTTCATGAGCTGCTTGTCTCTCCAGAGGACAAGGCGGACCCTGGCCACAGTGAGATCAGTTCTACCAGGTGTCCCAAGGCACCGGGCCGGGTTCTCGTTCACACGTCGGTATCCCCAAGCCCAGACAACCTGCGTCGCTTTGCCCTGGAACACGAGGCCTCAGACGTGGTGGAGATCTACCTCTGGAAGCTGGTAAAAGGTGAGTGTTTGCCCACTCCCAGTGGGGTGTACCTCTGGCCAGTCCCCCTTCCCGTGCCCCAGACCCCACAGGAGCCTTAGGGACACTTTGCTGATCAGGTGCCTCTGGCTGCCCCACCAGGTTTAAGAGCCCCTGATTCCAAGATGCAGGGAGATAGTGAGCCTGACTGGTTCTCTACAGTTCTGATAAGCTCCTCCTGCTGATGCCAAGGCTCGATAGTGCTCCCTCTCCTGGGAGGAAGGCGCTGTTGCACCTTGTGAGGAGCCAGGCAGGGTGATGCCTGCCCTGGAGAAATAGATGTCTAAGCAGGATTTTAGCACTGGGGGTGGGGGTGTGGGGGCGGTCTTCTCAGGCAGGAGAGCCCTCACAGCATCCTCAAAGTAGGAGGGCCTGGAGGCTGGCTGTATTCAGTCTTTTTAAAGTGGTGGATCTTATCACTCCCAGGTAAGTGGACATCAGAACTATAGTTCTCATTCGGTGAGAAACCCACCCTCTTCAACAGTCTGTTGCTATCACCAACTTAAGGTCAAGAGGAGTTTTTTCTACTTTTTTTTTTTTTTTTTTTGAGACAAGGTCTCAGTCACCCAGGCTGGAGTGCAGTGGCATGATCTTGGCTTACTGCAACCTCATCCTCCTGGGCTCAAGCGCTCCTCCCATCTCAGCCTCCTGAGTAGCTGGGGCCACCATTCCCAGCTAATTTTTGTATTTTTTTTCTTTTTTGTAGAGATGGGGTTTTGCCATGTTGCCCAGGCTAGTCTCGAACTCCTGGACTCAAGTGATCCTCCAGCATCAGCCTCCCAAAGTGCTGGGATTACGGGCGTGAGCCACCACACCCAGCAGGTTTTCACTGATGAAGAAATTGCTGAAAGTTCAGTTTTGTGGCCTTTCTTGTAAAACATAACCTCTGGGTAGAGTGAACTGTTAAGCCATGATCCAAACTAAACTCTTTTAAGTGTGAATTACCTCTAAAGTTCCTTTCCTCTACTGATGGTTTTGGCTGGCGGGGTGGGGGTGGAAGAGGGAATGATAAGAAAAATGACAATGATAATAATAACCAATGTGTGTAGCACTTTGGAGTTTACAAAGTGCTTTCACATTCACTATCTCATTTGATCCTCAACGATCCTGAGAGTTAGGTATTATTATCCCCATTTTACAGATGAGGAAACTGAGGCTCAGAGAGGTGAAGTACCTGGCCCAAGGCCACACAGCCAGTAAGTGGAGGACGGGAGCTAGAGCCCATGTCTTGTGGCGTCAGATGCGGCTCTTTCCCTGCTCTACTCTGCCCCCTGTCGTAGGAGGAATGGACGAAGAAAGTGGAGCTGTTCAGCCTGGAGAAGAGAAGACTCAGGGGGACAGGACTGCTGGCTTCGTGGCTCTGAAGGGCTGTCCCAGGCAGAGGGAGCAGCCGTGTTCTGAGTGACCACAAGGGTCAAACAACAAGCAGGGGCTTTGGGTTCGAATCCCAACTCTGCCAGTTTGAATCCAGACTGTGCTATACCTTAGCTGTGTGGCCTTGGGCAGTCATGTGATCTCTCTGGGCCTCAGGTTTCTCTTCTGTAAAGTAGGGAAGAGGGTTTTTGGAGGATTAAATGACATGACATCAGTGCAGCCCCTGACATACAGCAGGCACTAAAAATGTCAGTCTTCTCATTCCACCACATTGGGATGGTGAGAAATGCAGAGAGGCAGCTTTCAGCTCCAAGAGAGGAAGAACGTTCTCATGCTTAGAGGCTTCTGCCAGTGGAAGGGAGGGAGCAAGCTCCAGTTACGAGAAGCGTGCAAGCAGGGGCTGGTGGGGATTCTGTCTGCAGCTGGGGAGTTAGATTCAGCAACCCTTAACATTTTTTGAGCCTTAAGATTCCATCAGTCCCGGCTGGGCCCGGTGGCTCACACCTGTAATCTCAGCACTTTGGGAGGCCAAGGTGGGCGGATCGCTTGAGCCCAGGAGTTTGGCCAACATGGTGAAACCCCATCTCTACTGAAAATACAAAAATTAGCCAGGCGTGGCGGGCGCCTGTAGTCCCAGCTACTCGGGAGGCTGAGGCAGGAGAATCACTTGAGCCCAGGAGGAGGTTTCAGTGAGCTAAGATCGTGCCACGGCACTCCAGCCTGGGTGACAGAGTGAGACTCCGTCTCAAAAAATATATACAATAAAAAGAGTCCGTCAGTCCCTGGGCAGGTTTTGGCCACATATTTACTCTGGGCCTCTCTCCCTCTGCTGCCTGCAACTAAGTGCCGGGACATGGAGCATAATAGGCCCCAGCCTCTGTCTTTAGGAGGTCATGGCTTAGTGACCTGGGTGCAGCGGAGCTTATTGGGAGCTGAGCTGGTCACGGATGGCTTCGTGGAGAATGGGCCTCAATGATGTAAAGAGCCAATGAACAGATAGTGTACCTAAAAATTAAAATAAATAAGTAAATAAAGAGGCAGGAAGGGTACACTGCATCCAGGATGACAGCGAAAGTCTCAAACGCTGGTTCCAGAGCTCACGCCCATATGCCCTGTGCTCTGTGATTGGTGTGTAGCAGGCACTATATATAATGTATCTCATTTAATCCTCTTAAGAAACCTAAGGGACATGTATTAATGCCCCCATTTTGCAGGTAAGAAAACTGAGTCTGAGAAGTCAAATGACTTACACAAAGTCACGCAGTTTAAGCAGTAAAGCAAAGATTCAAATCCAGATCTGACTGTCCCCGGTGCCACCTCCATAGAGGTGACTTTGTGCTTTTAGGGAGGATGGCCAAGGTGTGCCAGGATGGCACAGTGGGGACATAGCTCATGGCCAATCTCATTGCCACCGGCCCAGCAGAAAAGGAAAAACAACTTCACAATGCCAGGCCCTGCCATCCTGTCACTAGCAAACCGCACCCCATCTCCTCACCCTGTGGGTTGCCTAAATGCCCCATCAACCTCCCTGTTCCCTCCCCGTCCCAGACCGTGGGAGTTAAAACAAACACTCCCCAGGGTTGATTGTCAGTGGGAACCACTCACTGTCTCCCCAACCCAAGGAACGGAAACAAAGTGAGCAGGCAGATGCTAGGTGAGGCCACACCACGAGGGGCCAGCCCCAGACACCAGAATCTAACCAGATAGTTGGCTTAGGGTTAAGGGCCTTTTAAAGTTTCACAGTAGAAAGGATGTCAGGGGTCTCAATTCCAAGCCCTGCCTAGGAAGGAAGCCCCCCTGCAGCCTCCTGATGGCCTGATGGTGTCTGGTGCCTGACTGTACATACCCCCACTCCCACACCAGATATGTGACTCACTTCCAACACTGTGAATTGCTTAGCCCAAAGGGCATCTGACTTCACACTGAGCTGAGCCTATCCTGTGTCCCTGGACCCGCCCATTGGTCCCTGCTCTGCATTGAGGATCCACAGAGCCCACCTGCCCTCAGACCTGCCACAGCCCTTCAAAGGGCAAGAGGCACAACCATGACCCTCAGGCTAGCTCTTGATTCCAGGCCAGAGACCCAGTCCTTTCAATTATGTTTTACAGACCACAGTGTGGGAACCCGCCCTCATCCCTGCCACCTTCTCTCCAATTTTTCTGTAACTTGGGAGCATGCAGTGGCAGGCTTGTGCCAAAGGACCCAGCCCCATCTCATCTCTCCCCATCTCATCTCATGCTTGTTGCCTGCCGCTATGATATAGTCCCTGGGCCTTTGGAGTTTCTTCCATATCCTGGTCCTTGGCATCTGGGCTGGGGGGTCCATGGACAGTGCTGGACATTTCCTGATTCCTGGAACTCAGTCCCAGGATCAGGGTTTTCTGTTCCCCTTGGCAGGAATCCCACGCTGATTCCCATAAAGCAGGGCCAGTTCTTGGTCTTCTTAAAGGCGGTGTTGGCCTAGCAGAGGCCTTGCTGGTTGCATCTGTTCTTTCTGGCCAGAGACCTTGGTGGGTAACAGCTGGTGCAGCCTCACAGCCCATGTGCTCAGGGCCTCAGAGCCATGTGTGGTGCCAGTGGCCAGCTCCCCATGAGATGCAAACATCAGGGGATCCAGCTAATACCTCATTCCCCCTTGAGGCCTGGCCTAGACTGGGTGTGGTGTGTGTGTGTGTGTGTATGTGTGTGTACTTGTTCATCTGTCCAACCATCCATCCATCCATCCATCCAGGGATTCATTCATTCTACATGCCTAATGTGGGCCAGGCTCAAGAGACCCAGAGAGGAGAGCCCTCTCTGGGAGTCCCCAGTCTGGTAAAGGAAGCAGGAGTAGGCACAGTGAGAGCACATTAGAAACAGGCACAATCACAGATGGAAGCCAGGTGCTGTGGGTGCCCCAAGGAGGAATTGCCTCGGGTGGATTAGGGAAGCCTTCCCAGGTAAGGCTTGTAGCACAGGTAGGAGTTCATTTGGTGCCAATAGTAGAAGTAGTGGCCAGGTACAGTGGCTCACGCCTGTAATCCCAGCTTGTGCTTTGGGAGGCCAAGGCGGGTGGATCATTTGAGGTCAGAGTTCGAGACCAGCCTGGCTAACATGTGAAAACCCAGTCTCTACTAAAAATACAGACACACATACACACACACACACACACACACACACACACACACACACACACACACACAGAGTTAGCCAGGCGTGGTGGCGGGCACCTGTAATCCAAGCTACTCAGGAGGCTGAGGCAGGAGGATCGCTTGAACCCAGGAGGCAGAGGTTGCAGTGAGCCGAGATCACGCCATTGTACTCCAGCCTGGGCAACAAGAGCAAAAACTCCATCTAAAAAAAAAAAAAAGAAGTAGAAATAGAAGGCAATAGTAGAAGGTATTCCAGGAGAGGGAATGGCATTTGGAAAGGCTTGCCTCCTCAGGGGACGTCAAGTATTTGGTTAGGGCTAGGGCACAGGCAAGCCACTATTACTCTGCCACTTGCTCATTCTTTGGTATCTGAATAACCACACCTATTGATTTTTATCATATGTTCTATGCCCTGAGAAAAGTGTGACCAGTCCACATGAGCCAGCCAACCTTCCTTCCTCCCTTCCTGCCCTCCTTTCCTTTTTCCTTCCTTCTCTTTCCTTTCTTCCTTCTCTCCTTCCTGCCTTCTGCCTCCCTCCCTCCCTGCACTGGGGACAGGTGGGTGTTGTGAGAGCAGGATGGTGCAGGTGACAGGAGCAGGGTCGGCAGAGAGAACAGATGGAAGAACACAGGCTTCGCCGTGGAGGCGACAGGACGTCAGGGAATGGGAATGACAGGGTGATGTATACATGTTCTAATGACCACAGCTAGGACTGCAGATTAGAGGGGGAGTGAAAGGGGTTAGGACTCTAGTGTAGTGACCCAGACAAGACAACAGGGGCCTGAGTGAGGATAGTGGCAGCGAGGTAGGAGAATGGATTCAAAATATTGAGGAAATGTCATCAGCAGGATTTTGTGTCTGATCAGAATAGGGGTGGGGGAGGGAGTGACTGAGTCCATTCTGTGCTAAGTCACCCTGTTTCACTTTTCACTGACTGTAAGTTTTTGCCTTTCCTGCTCACGTCCTTGTCTCTGCCCTCAGGGATCTTCCACTTGACTCAGATCAAGAAAGTCAGGAAGCACGACTTCCAGAAAGAGGCACAGCACTTCCGGCTGCTCGCTGGCCCCCACGAAGGTAGGAGCTTGGGCTGAGGAATGGGGCCTGGAGAAGAAGGCAAGGACACAGGCCAGAGCCTCTCGGGGAGTTCCCAGGCTGCTGGTGCTGGGAGGAGGGGCTGTCAGCCACAGACGTCAATTCCCAGCACAGGAATCCAGTGGGTGTCTGCGCCAGAGATTTCCCAACTCCAGAGCGGGAAGGTGAAGCAGAGCTGGCTGGATTTGATCTTGGGGGTGGAGAGAGACAGGGCTGTGGGGTGGGGAGGTCTGAGCCCCCAAACCTGTGTGCTGCCCACTCCCTCTCTACTGGAACATTTCCCACTTTCCTTCTATACTTTACTCTTAGGAAGGTGGACCCAGGTGGGGCTTCGGGTCGGGGAGGGGAGGTCACAGAAAGGAGTATTACCAACAGGTGTCAGGAAACCAGCTCTGTCCCCCAAGGTTGTTTGAAAGCTGAGTCATGTGCCCCAGCCGTGTGATGGGACACTTACCTCCAGGCTCCCTGTGGGCTCCAAACCCTGGCCCTTGCAGTTCCTCCTGGCCCAAGGCTTTTCCAGCCCCCAGCCCCTGCCTCTGTTGTGCATGTGCAGCATACGCGCCCTTCTCTTTTCTGCCCTCCTCCATGCAGGTCACTGGAACGTCTTCCTAGCCCAGACCCCGGAGCTGAAGGTCACGGCCAGTCCAGACAAAGTGACCAAGACATTATAACAAAGACCTAAACAGTTGCAGATATGAGTTTTATAATTGTTATTATATATTAATAAATAAGAAGTTGCATTACCCTCAACCCTGCCTTCTGGGTTCATATCCAGTCTCCTGCATGCTCTCCCAGCAACTCCGCAAGGCAGGCCTGGTTATCCCCATTTTACAGGGATGGAAACCGAGATCCAGAAGGGACAGAGAATGGTCCCGGTCCTCACAGTGAGTTGTCACCGGAGGCAGGGCTAGCTTCCCCAGCCTCCTCACCCAGGCCCCCCACCTGCAGCGCCTCCTGCTTTTCTGGGCAGCCCCCCTCCCACAGCTCTTTGACACTGAGCCTCAGAAAGAGGAATGACTCTAATTAGCCAGGGGAGGGCGCTAATTGAGCCTTAAAGCACTTTCCCAGCAAATATTCCTGGGATCCTCACTACTCTCTTCACACCCTACAACGAGGAAACCCAGTTAGGGAGGAGCAGCGGGCAGTCATTTGCCCGAAGCCGCAGAGCTGCTTAGTAGCAGATCTAGAGTTGGAAGCCAGATCTCTCGCTCCAGGCTAGCACTCCTTCCCCAGTTCCACAGTGTGGCCAGTGTCACAAGCCCAGATAGCCTCACCTCAGAGGATTTCCAAGACTGAGCGGTCAGATTGCCAACTGGCACCATGCTCTGAGAAGGCCCAACAGTTACAATTAAAGACACCATTAGGGCCAGGCGCGGTGGCTCATGCCTACAATCCCAGCACTTTGGGAGGCCGAGGCAGGTGGATCATCTGAGGCCAGGAGTTCGAGAACAGCCTGGCCAACATGGTGAAACCCCATTTCTACTAAAAATACAAAAATTAGCCAGGCGTGGTGGTGCACGCCTGTAATCCCAGCTACTTGGGAAGTTGAGGCACGAGGATTGCTTGAACCCAGGAGGCAGAGGTTGCAGTGAGCCGAGATCATGCCACTGTACTCCAGCCTGGGCAACAGAGCAAGACTCCATCTCTAAAAATATTAACAATAAAATAAAGACACCATCAGTTATTTATCCTGCCGACGTGTACAAATCCTTATAATTTCAAAGATGTTTTAATGCCCATGATTTCACTAAAGGTGAATGGTGTAGGCACTACCCACATTTTAGAGAGGAGGAGACGGACTCGGGACCACCGCATGTCTTCCCCAAAGCCTCACAGTGCTGTACTGAAGCCAGGGCTAGAACTCAGGTCTTCCGGCCCCAGGCAGGGTTCTCTCCACAGGATAGCTGGTCTCAACCCTCTCACAACTATGGCTTCTCCATCCCCTCCCCACCCAAGCCTGATCAAAGCTCCAGAGCAATGGTGGAGAGTAGTCTGTTGACTGGACTTGTGCAGCCACTGAGAGGGCTTGGTGTCATTGTCTCCATAGCCTTGGTCTTTTTTTTTTTTTTTTTTTTAAGAGATGGGGTCTTGCTATGTTGCCCAGGCTGGTTTAGAACTAATAGGCTCAAGCAATCCTTCTGCCTCAGCCTCCCGAAGTACTGAGATTACAGGCATGAGCCACTAAGCTGGCCTCCATAGCCCTAATCTTGAATCTAGGGTTACTAAGGTTTGGGAAGTCGGCTAAGGTTTGGGAAGTCTTATTGAGCAGGGATGAGTGTCTCCCTCCCCTAACTCCTCTGCCAGCTCCCAGGGTCTGGGTTTGAAAGTTTGGGGTTTCAGGCTGGAACCTCCCAACATCCCCTGAGTCAGAAGACATTCACCTTCTCCCCTCACAGCCTCTACCTGTCCCTCCTCGACGACTCACAATTTTGGCCTGGCTTGCTCACACAGAGGGTTCACTTGGAGCTTTGGAGATGGGTTCTGAGCTTGCCTCATTTAAAGTGCAGGAATCTGAAAGCTTAACCATTCACAGGATAAACTCTGGTCATCCTTCAGTCTAGCTCAGATGTCTTCAGTGATACCTTCCCTGACACATCTGTGCCCTGAACCCGCTCCTCCTTTCCTGGAAAATGGGGTTTGGAGGCAGGGCTCTGTCATCAAAGGCAGTTCCAGGGTCTCTAGACAGGAGTGGACTTCGCTGTACACTTTTCCTGATGCTACAGACCAAACTGCCTTCCTGGTTTCTCTGACGGGCTTATGGGATGCCTATGAGGTTCGCCTTTCCACCGGGGGAACACATTCAGCACATTGCCCTCTCCTGACTTTGGTCCAGACCTTTCTGAGTGTGTAAACACGGGCTCGCCATGTGAGTCTTTAGGCAGCTCTGCCATGTTGTCTTCTCTTTCATGGATTCATTCATAAAACATCTTCTGCGCTGCTCTTGGGTGGGCTTTATGCTAGAGCACCAACACAGTGTAGGGAGCTAATTGCCCTTCCTGTGTTTTGGAGCCTCAAGTCTGGAGGAGGAGATGGAGGAGGAGATAGAGGAGGGAGTGGCATCCGAGCCCCTGAGTGTTGCGAGTGCTAAGGGCAGGGACCAAAGGGGCACAGCCCCAACCCAGACTGAGGACACTCAAGCAGGCTCGGAAGGTGAGCAGGAGATAGAAAAAAAGGAGAGAGAGAGAGGAGGGTGGGTGATGGCACAGGAAGAGAAAACTTGGTAGAAGGTGAAAAATAGCAAGTTACAGCAGAACCACAAATAGCTCACTGTCACTGGATGATAATTTGAGGCAACGTGCAAAGGGAGGTGAGGCTGCACAGCTAGCTGAAGAGCTCTGACTGCATCCTGAAGGCTAGCAGGTAGGCCCAGGAGAGTTTCAATACTTTGGTCAGATTTGTGGTTGAGAACACTGGTTCTACTGGCCAGGTAAAGAAGGGCCTGGCAGAGTGAGGCTGAGGCCAGGTAGGAGGTGGCTGCTGTGGGATCCATGTGAGGATGACTCTGGCCTGGGTAGGAGAGAAGTCATGGGCAAGGCACAGTGGATGACTGGCGAGATTCGGGATTGAGGGAGAGTGAGGAGCAAGTGTGTACCTGGTGTCTCACTTGGTGATACCTTCTGGGAGGAGAAGCCAGAAGTTTCAGCTGAGTACACGCTGAGTCTCAGGAGGTATCCACAGCCCTCTGGGTTTAATAGGTCTGGAGAGAAAACCGGGCTAGAGGTGGGGAGTTGGGAGCTGTTGGCCTGTAGGTGGTAACTAAAGCTGGGAGAGGGGGTGACACTGGTCTGGGAGAGATGATGGAGTAAACAGAGTGGGAGCATGACAGACCCCAGAGCATCAGCAAAGGGTCAGCATGGCAGACGGAACAGGTGGGGGAGCAGGGTGCTGAGAGGACCAGGAGTAAGGCCGGCAAAGAGACCTTCATGGAGACAAGGAGACTCCAATGGCCACAGCAGGGAGCAAAGTCAGGAGAGCTGAGAGGTGGGAGCTGGGTTTTAGGTGCTGAGATGGTTTCTGGGAAGTGAGGAAACAAGCATTTTAAGAAAGCTGGCAATAAAGAAGAGAGGCAGGCCCATGGCTGACTGTGCACATGGGCTTGAAGAAGACAGCTTTCTGGCTGGGAGCAAGTCTGTGATGAGGAGATGCCCCAGGAGAGGGAAGATTAGGAGAAATAGGAGTGAGGATAGATGAAGGCAAGATTTAGGGATGGGTTAAAATCCATTCTTCATTGGCCTCTAACCTGCTGTATAACCCTACTCATCTCCTTGTGAGTGTGATGAAAGGGGAGTGGAGGGCTCCCAGATCTGACCAGCCATGCCCCACCATGGGGCTCCCCAAGGCTCCAGCAGGGAGTCCCATGGGATCCACTGTCCCATCGGTGGCCCGGCTGGGCACAGCCAGAGCTCCCGCTGAGGTAGTGATATCCCTCCTGGCCACTGGTTAACAAAGCACATTCAAATCCACTGTCCCATCTGATCCCTAGCACAGCCCAGTGAGGTGGGGCTTGTTAACCATATCAGACAAGGGAACTAAGCCTCCAGGGAGAGAAGTTCACTCACCAAGGTCACAATAACAAATGGACAATTGGATTCCAACTGAGGTCTACGATTCTATATCCTAAAGTCTTAATTTTATTTTTTAAAATTTTTTGGGGGCAACTTTATGGGGTACATGAGAAATTTTGCTACATGTATATAATGTGTATATAACGTGCAGTGATCAAGTCAAGGTATTTAGGGTGTCCATCACCTGAATATATTGTTGTTAAGTACAGTCACCTTACCGTGCTATCAATCACTGAATGGAATCCTTCTGTCTTACTGCATGTCTGTACCTTCAGCCCAGTATTCTTCATCCTCCCGCTCCCTGCACCCTTCCCAGTCTCTGTCATCTACCTTTCTACTCTCTACCTTTATGTGATAGGATTCTGTATCCTCATGGGTCCCAGAGCACAGGAGGGGGCCGGGTCCTGGGCAGGGGCAGGCACCACAGACCTGGGCTCAGAGCCCTCATTCCACTCAACCTTCCCAGGTAGCTTTCTGGCCCTGAAATGTGATCATCCTTCACAATGCCAGGCCTGGCCTCCAGGTTTCCTGGGGATGTTTCCTCCTCCTCTGGCAGCTGTCATGTCACCTCCCTTTGTCCCCCCACAAATGCTGGGCTCTGGGAAATGGCAGTATTTCTGAGAAACAGGACGTGGCCTGTGGTTTAGGGCTAGCCTGGGGGTGAGGGATGGCCTGGGGCCCCGCTGGGCACAATGGCATCTCTCTCTAGGGCTGGCTCAGCCACCCTGCTTCCCCTCACCCTGGTCCCTGGAAGACACCCCCTGCCTGCCACGTCCTCCATCAGAGTCAGTTCATGGAAGATGAGCAGGAACCGCTGTAGGAAGCTGGCTGAGGTTGGAAAGGGGGTGGGTTGGCATGGGTTTCTATGTATACGGTGTTTTCTCAGACTTTCTAGAATTAGAACCTGGATCTCTGGTACCCAGCTCAAGACTGATTTAATGACCACATGAAATTTGATTTCTCTCACCAATCCCACCTTTTTCTTCCTCCAGCACACATCAGAGCTCACATACTTGCCCAAAGTCAAATAGCAACTGGGACGTGGGGCTGTGATTGGAACTCACAGGGTCTCACTCCAAAGTTCGAGCCTCTCCCGCCGGGTTACAACTGGGCCAAGGATGAGATCAGCCTCCTCACCAGCTCCCCTGCCACCAGCCTTTCCTCTCCCACCGCTGCCCCTTCCCAGTAAGTCTTGCCTATCAGAATGGTCTTTCAAAAACACAAATCTGACCATGCCTCTCCCTTATTAAGCTGCTCCCTAAATGACTTTCCTTTGTCCTCAGGATGACACCAAAGCTCCCCTCCAACCCCTTCATGATTGGACTCCTGCTGCCTTTTCAGTCCAACCCTTGGGTTTATCTCCCAGAAATACCCAAGGGTCCTGCTGCACCATCTGACCGAGTTGGGATGGGTCTGGGCTCCAGCAAGACCTGAATCATGGACTCTGACACCATCAGAACATTCCTTCTCCATTCTCAACTCTGTAGATCCTGAATAGCCATACCTTCTTTCCAACCAACTCTTTCAAGAAGAAGACAACACACTACACACTGTTGAACATCCTAAGAGCTCCCAACCAGATCGGGTACAAAGGAACTTCCCTTCCCATTCCAATAGAAATACTTTGGGGAGGAACTCTGACTGGTCCATATTGGGTGACATACAGCCAGTCTTGGGTGGTCAGGGATGAGGTATTAGCATCACATGATTGGAGTAGGGGAAGAGCAGTGCCCCAAAATAAGGGAGTAGGTGGCAAACACAGAGAGTGGTTACCAAAGGGATCCCTGTTCCCAGGCTGCCACTGCTACAACTTTCTTGAACCTGTGTCCTCTCTTCCATGCCTTTTACAAGCTGTTTCCTCTTTCTGAAATGCCTTTCCCTATTTTATGCCTGTACTATTTCATTTTATCTTTCAAGATCTCCTAGAAAATCCCTCTCTAGTCCTTGGCTGCCCCAGCATTGTCTGCTCCTCAGTAGTGGAACTCATCCTTTTGTACTGCAGTGATCTGGTCCTCCCACAGGACAGTTAGTGTCTGGAATCCGAGACCACACGTTATTCATCTCTGCACTTCCAGCCCCTAGCATGGTTCCTAGCCCACAAGAGGCATTCAATATATGCTAATTGAAGGAAGGAAGAATTACAATGATGGTAAAGGCAACAGTGGTAAGATGTGATTGACTGCTGACATATAGTAGGTACTCAATAAATGGTTGTTCAATCCTTGAATGATCACCACTACCATTGTCACTGCCATTACCACCACCACCACCACCGTTACTGCCACTTCCACCACTAGGACCACCCCTTACACGTGCAGGGCCCAAGCAAGAATGCATGTGAAGACTACGTATCACATCCTGAATATTTAAAAGTTATAAATCAAACAAAACTATTACATGAATATGTTTTGTGTTCCTACCTTGACAATTATAACTTCTTCACGGCCTGGAAGGCTAAATTCAAATTTAAAATTTTCTGACTTCTCTGAATTCTTGGCCAGAATATGTAAACCCAGGGAGAGCCAACCCTTAACCCCTGGCTTCCAGCTGTTGGCCCACCTCTCTCCTCATTTCATCTCCATCCTCTACTGTGAGGGGTCCCGTACACACACGTATGGACACCCCAATCTGCATGTCTATGGTGGTTTTAAAACATGTCCACAAATGCTTTTATACTCCTCCCATTGAGAGGTAGCCCATGTGTGGCCCATGTCCCCACCCCTTAAATCTGAGTAGGCTGTGACTCATTTGTACCAACAGAATGAAACAGAAATTATAAGGGGTGATTTCCAAGGCTAGGTCAGAAAAGGCAATGCAGCTACTGCTTTGCTTACAGAGATAACTGCTTTTGGAGCCCTGAGCCATTTGCACAAAGTCCAGCTGCTATGAGGCCACCATGCTGTGAGGAAGCCAAAACGACATAGGTGACACACACATATGCTCCACTCAACAGACCCAGCCGAGCTCTGGACCAACTATCGGAAACACCAAGCAGATATTAACATAAAGACTCCTCCAGGGGGATCCAGCCCCCAGCTTAGAGTTTCCCCAGCTGAGACCCCAGGCATTGTGGAACAGAGACAAACCATTCCCACTGTGCCATGCCCAAGTTGCTGCCCCACAGAATTCATGAGGATTGAAAAACAGTTGTTACTGGGCATGGTGACTCACACCTATAAACCCAGCACTTCGGGAGGCTGAGGTGGGAGGATCATTTGAGCCCAGGAGTTTAAGGCTAGCCTGGGCAACATAGCGAGACCCTGTCTCTATAAAAAATAACAGCTGGGTGCGGTGGCTCACGCCTGTAATCCCAGCACTTTGGGAGGCCAAGGCGGGCAGATCACGAGGTCAGGAGATCGAGACCGTCCTGGCTAACACGGTGAAACCCCGTCTCTACTAAAAACACACACACACACACACAAATTAGCCAGGCGTGATGGCAGGCACCTGTAGTCCCAGCGACTCAGGAAGCTAAGGCAAGAGAATGGCGTGAACCCAGAAGGTGGAGGTTGCAGTGAACTGAGATTGCACCCCTGCACTCCAGCCTGGGCGACAGAGCAAGACTCTGCCTCAAAAATAAATAAATAAATAAATAAATAACAAATAACAAATTACCTGGGCATGGTAGCACACGTCTGTAGTCCCATCTATTCAGGAAGCTGAGGTAGGAGGATTGCTTGAACCCAGGAGGTCAAGGCTGCAGTGAGCTATGATCATGCCACTGTACTCCAACCTGGACAACAGAGCAAGACCCTGTCTCAAAAAAAAAAAAAAAGAAAAGAAAAAAGAAAAGTCGTTTGAGCCGCCAAATTCTGGGGTAATTCGTTATGCAGCAAAAGCAAATGGAACTTTTTCAAATTTCATCCAGAGCCCCAGCAAACTATCCCTCGGGTTTAGAGAACAGACCTAGGGAAGAGGCGCAGTCCAAGAAGCAGACTCAGGGTTGCTTGGGCAGAGAATTCCAGGATCCTAGGTCCCCACTGTGGTCTAGAAGGGAAGTGGGGTACACATGCCCTCGATCCTATGGACCCCTTGGGCTGTGGGTAGGAGTGCAGCTGAAAGTGGGTCAGACTGGGGCCCTCCAGAGAGCATGGTCCAGGCTGGGGGTCCCTCTTTCCTGGGCTTAAAGGTGGTCCTGCCCTCCTTCACCACCATTGCTACCTGCTACTACCAGCAAAGGGGATGTAATTGTCCTCTGTGTCCAACTGCATCCTCAAAAGTCTCCAGTCTAGAGAGGGAAAGAGAGACACAAACGATGACAACAGAGTGACAAACACAGAAGAAGGCACAGGGGGCCTGTGAGAACCCATGGCCAGGGGGCAGGGAAAGGGGTGTCAGAGGAAGCTTCCTGGATGAGGGACATCCAAATAGAGACCTTAAGGAATTATTCAGGGAAGTGGAGAAGTTGTGTTTCAGTCCTAGGAAACAGTGAGGTCAGAGGCCTGGAAACAGGCAAAAGTGGTGACAGGCAAGGATACAAATAGAAATTCCATGTCATATCACATATGATCTATTACATATTATGATACGTACTCTCCATTTGCATTCTTGCCCGGGTGCTACAAATAGGAGCGGTGGTACTGGTGGTGGTGGAGGCAGTAATGGTGGTGGTGGCAGTGGTAATGGGAGTAACAATGGTAGCAGTGATCATTCCAGAGCTCAACAACCACTGATTGAGCACCTACTGTACGTCAGACATCTGGGAAGCAGCAAAAAGTTCGGCCTGGCAAGAGAGTAGTATCGGGCAGTGGAGCTGGGTGGTGCAGGAAGTGGGGGTGAGGGGAACGGGCTCTAGAGGGAAGCCTGGAGAGGCAGCAGAGGTCAGTTTCCCCAGGGCCACGAGAACAGGGCTGATATTCAGGAAAGATGGGCTGGCAGGGCTGTGAACACTGGGGCCTATCCTGATTGCCCAGGGCCTTTCCAAACCAGTAGTTACTTTGAATATCTCCCCTATTTTTGAGCCTGGAACGATTTCCAGCAGGGGAGTGACTCAAACAGATTTGTGTTTTACAAAGATCCCTGAGGCTTCTGTGGGAGAAAGACTTGGAAGGAGTCAAGAATGGAAGCAGGGCAATCGGTTAGTATTAATAAGTTATTGCAGCTACCAGTGACAGAGATGGTGGCAGTCTGGACTAGGGCATGGCAACAGAGAGGGAGAGAAGTGGGTGGGATTGCCAGCCATTTAGAGGGTAGAATCAACAGAAGCCACGGTGAGTCGCAAACAGCCCCTCACAGTACAAAGGGGAAGGAAAAGCATGGATTTCAATAGCAATTAAAATCAGCATTGTTGTGCTTCGCAGGTAATAAAGCCCTTTCACACGCACTGGTGACATGACCCAGGGCTGGTGGAGTGAGCAGGGAAGATTTTCCTTCTGTAGGGGAGGGTCATGTGAGGAGAAAGGTTTTTTGCTGCAGCCCTCCCTTTTCTTCCGGCCTCAGATGCTGTCAGTTAAGGACATGAGCCCTGGTGCTGCAGCAGCCATCTTGTGGCCATGAGGCTGAGAATGATAAAAGCCAGGATGCTGAGGAAGGCTGTCCTGAGCTGAGTCCTCAATGACCTTGATGGCCCACACTGAACCAGTCTGGGGACCGCCTACCTCCACATTTCTTGTTAAGAAAACAACAGATGTCCTTGCAGTTTACGCCACTGTAGCGGCACTGCCATTGACCCAAACACAATGCCTCTTATACCTTTACCATTGTCATGCATACCAGCTCGCTCCAGTGAGCTTTCATTCCCAACAGCCAGCACCTGCTTCTCTTTGTCAGAGGACTGCCCTCAGGCTGCCAGAGCCCACTTTGCCAGTGAGCATGGAAAACCAGAAGAGCCTGAGAATGTCCACCCCCACTCCACCCCAGGTGGCCCTTAGCCCAGACAGATGAGTATTGAGGTGCCAATCCTCCAGCTCCCTTATGCTAATGTGGATGACTCAGGAGTGACTGCACGATCTCTGGCGCTCCTCTGCAAGTCTGAGTCAAGCTCCCCTTTGTGGGACTTGGCCTGAATCACACCCTTGCCTTGCCTTCTTCCCTTCCCACTTCTCCACTCCCCTACTACTGGTTTGTCTTGGAAACACTGCCCAATACATCACTTTCACATGACTCCTCATCTCAACTTCTGTTTCTAAGAATCCCAACCTAAGACAGCCACTGTTAGTCAGGTTTTCTATACTTGCAGCCCAATGCATTCTAACAGATACAGGCCCAGCAAAGTAAAGGTCTAACAGCAACTTTGCTATGTTTCAGATGTAGGTTTCCTGCCTGCAAAAACCTATCATTTTTTTAAACGTGCTAATAAGCTGATGATTAAAAACATACCTTTGTAAAGTGCTAATCCTAAACATAATAGCATTGGCAGCTAGTTACTACCAATTTCTGAGCATCTCCCATGAGCCAGGCACCAGACCAAGGCTTTATTTACCTCTGTGACCTCATTTAATCTTCATTAGACCCCTATAATGTGGATACTGTTTGTATTAATTTTGTATGCTGAGTAACAAATTACTGCAAATTTAGCATATTTATTGTCTCACAGCTTCTGTAGGTCAGAAGCCTGGAAACAGACAGTTCTCTGCTTTAGGGTCTCACCAGCCTACAATCCAGGCATCAGTTGGGGCTGTGGTCTCATCAGAAGCTTGACTGGGAAAAGATCCACTCCCAAGCTCCCTTAAGTTGGAAAAATTCACCTCCTTGCAGTTGCAGGATTGAAACCCTGGTATTCTTGCTGGCTGTCAGCCAGGGTCCACTTTCAGTTCTTAGAGGTGATCCACAGTCTTGCCACGTGGCCTTTCTCATAGGCCTTCTTGCAGCACAACAGCTTACTTCTTCAAAATCAGAACTCACAGTCTCTGACTCCAGGGAGGGTACAGTTCCTCTTTTAAGGAATTTTACCTGACTAAATCAGGCCCACTCAGCATCATCTCCCTTTGGAGTAACTCAGAATCTAATAATTTGGAACCTTAATTACATCTGCAAAATCCCTTCGCCTATGCCATGTTCCAGTGGTCAGAAGCAAATCACAGGTCTTGCTCACACTCAAAAACTGAGGATGATACAGGGTGTGAACATTATGGGTGCCACACTAGGGTCTGTCTACCACACTATTATCCAAATTGTACAGTTGAGGAAACTGAGGCAAAGAAGAGTTTAATAATTCTATCCAAGCTCATACTGCCAGTGAGTGAGGGTGGGGTGTGGTTTTAAACCCATGCACTGCAGTTCAGAGCCTAATCTCCTTTTTTTTTTCACCCATTTCTCCTTTCAAGAAAGAGCCTGCACTCTTGTCTGTTACTCTGCACTTCCCAGACACTGCTCCAAATGCTTTTCCTTCCTTATGTCCCCAAATTTCCTTGAAAATACAAGGAGGAAATGGAAGCTCAAAGAGGTTGAGGAACTTTTCCAAGGTCACACAGTACTGGAGTCAGGGCCACAAACTAGGTTTATAAATCTTCCAAACCCAAGATCTTTAGAGCTTGTTCGGAAGTTTAGTAGGGGAGCATAGCTCCTCATATACCCCTGACAGAGGGATGGTCCTCCTCTATCAGGAAGGTCATCCTCTTTGACCAAGCATGCAGCTTCAGGAGGGATGCACTAGAGTGGTAAGGGAGGAAGGGGACACCTGCCTAGTCAGCCAGACCAGCCAAATCAACCCTGCGATCATTGAGGTGACAGATGTCACAGCCAGATTGCCCTCACATCAAAAACTCAAGATCTTAACCAGTGTAGAAGGCAGTCAGTGCTTTCACAGAGGAATAGTGAGTACAGAAGGAGTTCACAGGAGGCCGGGCACGGTGGCTCAAGCCTGTAATCCCAGCACTTTGGGAGGCCGAGACGGGCGGATCACGAGGTCAGGAGATCGAGACCAGCCTGGCTAACACGGTGAAACCCCGTCTCTACTAAAAATACAAAAAACTAGCCGGGCGAGGTGGCAGGCGCCTGTAGTCCCAGCTATTTGGGAGGCTGAGGCAGGAGAATGGCGTAAACCTGGGAGGCAGAGCTTGTAGTGAGCTGAGATCCGGCCACTGCACTCCAGCCTGGGTGACAGAGCGAGACTCTGTCTCAAAAAAAAAAAAAGAAGGAGTTCACAGGAGACAAAGAGCACCCCTACTGGGGCAGGGTGGGGCACAGTCATAAAGAAATAACAACATATGGCTATTTGAAAATGGGGGAGAGGGAAAGGAGAAAGTATATTTCCAAGGAGGGGACAGGTCAGGCAAAGGCAAAGCAGCAGGAAAGCACAGGTGTTTCGGACTGAACAGGGGTGGGGGGTAGTTTTGGGGGCACTGAGAAAAAACACTGGAAATGTAGCCAGGTCGCAGTTTGGAACACCAGGCTGAGGGGTCAGAGTTTTATTCTGAAGACAGTGGGGAGCCACACTCCGGTGACCCCTCTCCTCTGCCCACAGGGAGCTCTCAAAGGGTGCTGAGCAGCAGCAGTCATGCACAAAAATGCCTTTACGAGGGTGAATGCAGTGTGTGGAAGACAGGACTGTTTAGGGGTCTTCCTGCCTCTGATGGCATTTCCCACTCAAGGGCATGTGTGATTCTCCCATATCCCTAGGAGGGAGGGTTGATGTGAGGCCATGACCATTTTATGAGTGAGGAAACTGAGGCCCATTGGGAGACATGGGGGCCTGTGAGGGTAACAAGGCCCAGTGGTGGGAACAAATATCCCACTTCAGTCCTGGTGCTGGGGGTATGGGGACCAGCGATTATACTTTTCCTACAGATTATGGCTCATCCATCCTCATTCATGTAACAGAATCAACATGGGGCTGTGGATTCCAAGGCCCCAAGCCCAAGGGTTCCGATTCAGCCGATGTGAGGTGGGGCCATCAACTGGCCTTTTTAAACAAGCACCCTGGTGACCCAGGGCCAGGCTATCCTTCAAGAAACCCTCAAGGGTGTAAGGGTCCAAACCTCAGTGGGAGAACGCTGCTCATGATGCAGCCTTACCTCTGAGGGCCTCCTGCTCCTGCCCCTTCCTCTGGGGGTGCCTCAGCCCAGCTCAGGCCTCATCAAGTCACTGCCTCCAGCCTCAGCCCTTCAACCCCTCCTTTACACAGCAGCCCAAATGAACTTTCCAAAAGCAAAGCTAGCCTTCTCACGGCCCAGCTCAAACCCCTCCCGTGGCTCCCCATCACACAGGTGGAAGGCTGCCTCCCCGCCTGGGCTCCCGGGTCCAGCTCCAGACAAGGCAATGCACCTGAGTTTTACTCCCCCGTTGCCTCTGCCTGGGCTGCCTTTTCCCGTGTACCGGGGGACCCCTCCTCAACCTCACCTAAGACGCAGCTCCCTGCCCCCTAGAAAGGCTTTTTGTCCCTTGTCCCAGAGCTAGAATTCCTGCTGACCTTCTGTTTCTTACGTAAACCTCGCAGCAGCACTCTAAGGGCTGGCTCCGGGGAATGCTATTAATAATGGGGAAATGGAGGCTCAGAGCGTCAGTAACTTGCCCCAGGTTTCTCTGCTGTAAAAGGTATGATTCGAACTCTAGACAGCCGCCCCTGGAGGGCTCTACTTCCCGCGGCTGCCAGCAGGGGTGCGCGGAGCCGCGGGGATCCGAGAGGCGGGGGCCGCGGTGGGGGCGCTGGAAGAACGGGGGCTTTGATTCCCATCTCCCGGCGCAGACCCAGACGCTAATTAAAATCGCCTGGGCCGCGGGGGCGGCGGGGCGGGCACAAAGCCGGCTTTGACCGGGCGGCGGCGGCCCTGGCGGGCGCGGGGCCGCGCCGCACAGGGGCTGCTTGTGGCCGTGTTTGTTTTCGCTTGTAAAGCGCGGCCGCGAGCGGTGCCCGGACGGCGAGGGGGTGCCCAGCCCGGGGAGGGCCCCTGAGGCCACGGCGCCCGCCCCCACCCGCCCGGCTGCGATCGCTCCCGGGAGCCACCCTGGGCAAGGCCCTGCCCACTAGGGCCTCAGCTTCCCCTTCTCTCACAAGACGGCGGTGTCACTAGGAATGAACGCTTATTGGGCGCTTACTGTATTCCAGGGCCTGGACTGAGGCTTCTCCCACTTGGTTTTCTGTCATCCCCCCTGCTCTATTAATATCCCCATTTTACAGATGAGGCCCAGAGAGGTTGAACACCTTGCCCGAGGTCTCACAGGTTTAAAGGAAGGAGCAAGGCCTAGAGTCCAGCAGAGGGAGAGCAGGGTTTGGGGCAGCTGGGTCACAGGAGGTGGGTGTAGCAGGGATAATGTTCCTGCTCAGAGCCGGCTCACTGCCCATCAAGCTCCTCTTTGAGAGTGAGCTCCCAGCATCTGGGTATTGAAGCCGAGCCTTCGACTGAACCAGTGGGGGCCCTCTGAGCTTCCTTCCAGGCCGGGCCATTAGGGTGCCTCAGTGTGCAGGAGTGTCACTGCCCTGAAAGGAAAGCCTTTTCTGGGCTGCACTGGGCATTGGGGGTGGGCTCCAAGTACTGCCAGTGCTGGCAGAGGAGCAGGTCTGTGTGGATGGGTGGGAACCAAGAGAAGATGGGAGCTTCTTCCTTGGGAGCCCCCACGTTTGGAAGAATCTCCTGGCTTCTACAGTCATTGAATCACCAAATCTTACTGGCCTTTGCACTTGCACCCGCCCTGTGCTTCTTTCACTCACTCTTCCCTGGATTCCCACTCATCCTTCAGTTCTCAGCTCAGAGCAAGTGATACCCTCCCAGCACCCATCACTTCATACCATCACTTCTTCATCCCAGCACCCATCACAGTGGTCATGGTGCGCTCAAGGCCTTGGCCCTTTCTGCCTGACCCGGAGCCCTGAGGACGGGACTGTATCAGCTTGCCCCCCCTCTCAGCCACCAGGTCCCTCCCTTCATAAACGAGCCCAGGAAGATGCATTGGGGAGTGTTTCCTCTGGTGCCTCCAGATCAGAGCTCAGTCAAGGCCTGGCTGAAGGTCTTGGGATGAGAGTGGGCATGGTCAGAGAAATACAGAAGCCTGATGGGGGGCCCAGGCTCACTGCCTAAGGAGGTGACTGACAGGGCGGCTGACAGTGTCCATCCAATAACATGGCACCAACGGAGTGTCCTGTGGCCGGGAGTCCTGCCTCCCTTCTGAGACTGGTCCTCTGGTAGCCTCAGCTCTATGCCTCTCTTCCTCCCTCAAGCTAGCCCCTCAGTCCCCATTTGCCCTGTCTCTGCAGTTGGCTGGCTGGGAGGGCTTCGACCTGGATAGGAGTCCCCCACTGATCCCAGCCACCTGTGAGGAGGAGAACAAGGCAGGAGGGAGGGTTTCTCCCAGGCTCTCCCCGTCCCGAAGACCTGGGAGCCAGAGCTTGGACAGAGACACTATTAACACAAAATTTGCAAACATGGCTTCTAAAAATAGCTCTGGCTGGCAAGGCCCACCTGGCACAGACTGCACCTTTGCGGCTGCTGGCCTGCTCCCCTTGGAGTGTGGGCCATCAGTCTGTCAGCAGACATGTCACTCTGCCCTCTTCCCCCAGGGGACGGGGCAGCCACAGCCTTGGGTGGGATCCAAGGGAGAGACCCTCGTGAAGACGGGACTTGTCCCAAACTGATGAGGGGGAGAGGAAGGATGTGCAGTGTCAGGAGGAAGACAGTCTTGGCGATAAGGCGGATTGAGGAGACAGCACTGCCCACAGGGAGCTCTCAAAATGGGTGGGGGGCAGGACACAAATGTATGAAAGAAGACCAAGCAGCATTTAAACTCCTGCAAATGAAAGTAGCCAAGACGAAGAAGGAAAGCCTGCGCAGAGAAGGGCAGGGCCAGGAGAGCAGTTCCATGATCCTTATAGACCCAGATGGGGGTGGGCATCTGGTCACCCCCCAGAAAATCCTCAGGACCTCAGAGCCAGGAAGGAATCTGAAAGCTCACCTTGTCCAACCCTTTTATTGGACACATGAGAAAACTAAAGCCCAGGTTGTTGAGCCTTGCCCTAGGTCCCTCCACACGGGTCTGCTGGCCTCATGCCATTTCCACCAGGCCCCTGGACCTCCCTCTTTGCTGGCTGATGGAATGACCATAATTAATGATTCTCAGAATGCTCCTTTTCCATTGTCAGTTTATTGAGAAAAGTTTTACTGAGTACCTATTGTGTGCCACACACTGGGTTCACAAAGCTGAACTGGACAGGCAGGACCCTACTTTCCAGGTTAATGGCAACACCCGCTTGTGTGTACAGAGCTCTGCTGTGCATTCACATAAATTCACAGAATGGAACACAGTTTCCCAGCTTACAGCTGAGGAACCCGAGGCTCATGGAACTGTCATCAGCAAAGTTGGGGCTGGAGCCTCCCCAGGTTGCCGCAGGAGGCCTTGGGTTGCCTCTGAGTCAGTGGGGACAGGCCTGTAGGAGGCCAGTCACGTGCTCCTGGAAGCCTCCTGTCCCGGATGCCACCATGAAGGAGAGCTGAGAGGTCGCTGGAGGCCCCGGGACCGGAAACACGTGATTCCGCTGCAGTGCCCTGCTTTTGGTTGGGCTCAGTGGCATACCCGGACACATGACATAGGTAGACCCCTGCCCTCGCAGAGGTCACGGGGAAGCCCTGCTGCTCCCTATTGGGTAGCTTCTAGTAGTCCTCCCTAGCCCCCCTCATGAATTCATCAGACCACACACAAATGCCCACTCCTGGAGTGGGAAAATAAAGCAAGAGCTGTTGTCTTCCTCCCCACCCTCACACAGGCTCCATCGGGGTCTGTGGAGGGGAGGGGCATAGTGGTCAGTAGATGCGAAGCCACCTGACCTCCCTCAAGGGCCTCTGTCTGTGCTGGTCCCTCACAACCACCCCTGGGAAGTGCCCATCTGAGTTCTTTCTGTAGGCACCCCATGCTCACCCTCAGTGAGGACCTGTGTTCCTTTCTCCTCTTTTTCTGGCATCACGGTGAATTCTCTGCAGTGGGTTCATTCAAGGTGGGGCCTGCACATCCGCTCCAACCATTCCCCCATACCCCCAGGGGCACATCCCCACATCTACAACTCCCTGCTTGCTGCCCAGAACTTTCCAGAACACCATGATGCAATGCTTGCCTAAGTCTCCACATCCATCACACACCTTGTGGGCTGACGGGGCCCTGACCACAGGTCCAGGAAGTAGCCAGCTGTTTCACTCTGCTCACAGACTCTGGAGATCCATCGGCCACAGAGAACTCTCCCTGCCTTAGAAGGCCCGCTCCGTGCACAGCCCCATCTGATGAAAATGGCCACTCTGAACATATGATTGTCATTTTGAGTTAGATGACCCTTCCACCCTAGCCACACCTGAGCAAGGGCCACATCTCTGGGCTGGACCTAAGAGAGGTGTGTGCTCTGTGAGGCAGCCCAGCTCTGGAACGCTGAGGGTAAGTAGAGGCAAAACCTAACCTGAGGGCACAAAGCATGTTGGCAGTCATGCCTTCCCTAATACTTTGTTCTCATGAAACGGCTCCCCATGCCCTTTCACAGAGGCAGGGCTGGGCAGGTCTTTGCCCAGCGCAGGCCACTGACCAGCCAGAGGTGGGGAGAGTCCCAGCTTATAGGCCCCCAGAGCCTGAGGAGGCCCGTGGGAAGGGTCTGCCAGTGAGGTGATGAGCTCACTGTGCTCCCTCCAGGGAGCTATCCTGGGGCCGGCTCAGAGCACTGGGCCAATGGGAATGGAAGGGACTAAAGCACACAGAGGGCTGCCTTGGTGTCTGAGCCTTCCCCAGTTCCAGGCCACACATGTCCCCCAGAACTACTCCCAAGGTGCCCTGAGAGAGCCTGTGTCCCTTGCATCCAAAATGCTGGTCTAGCAAACAGATCCTTTCTCTTCCGGGTTTAAGTGGGAGACCCAGCAAGCGTGAAGGAAAGAGAAGCAGACCCGGTGTGAGGCTGGAGAAGGAGCTAGGGCTGCTGCTGCTCTGGAGGGCACTGAGGAGCCACCGGGCCAGCAGGGCTGCAGTGTAGACACTGCCATCAAAAGGCCGTGCCACTGGAGGAGTCCTGTGCTCCCTCACCATCCCCACAGTACCTCAGGGGCTCTCTGTTCCTTGTAGCCGGAACAACCCAAACATGCCACTGGACTCCTGCAAAAACCCTTGGGCCGGAAGGGAGAAGCCCCCATGGCGTGAACTGCAGGGTGACCTAAATCAGTCACTCAGTCTCTCCCAAGCTCAATTTTCCCATCTGGAAACTGGGGAGACCAATCCCAGTTTCTCCATATCCTCCCACAAGACATGGTGTTGGCAGGAGGTGGGGGCTGTGAGAATACAATGAGATCACAAACTGGAAAACACATGGAGACTCGGCCTCCAGTTACAAGTGATTCGTCATTTATGACCTTATCTGCACGAAAACACCAAATGGCAAATCCTTGCCTCTGCCCTCCCTCAGGTTAAAAAGATTATTCTGTCATGTGGTCAATGGATACAGGAGAGTCTCCCTTGGGTGCCTGACTCCATTTGGGGGTGGAGGTCTCCACATCCATCACACACCTTGTCTGGACAGGCAGGCCCCTGCTTTCCAGGTTAATGGCAAGACCCCAGCACAAGCCTCCCAGGGCTCACAGTCTGAGATGATGAGATTCACATACACAGAATTGCCACCATATTTTGGTGCCAGCCCCGAGCAATGTGTTTTATACATAATGCCAGCATCAGTAGATCAGCCCCATCGCTCGGTGGTGCTATCCTCCGCCCTTACTCTATGATGAGGAAATAGAGCTCAGGGAGGTGGCTGAGAGGCTTGTCCAACATCACAGTTGGGGAAGGTGGGCTGGAACCCAGGACAAGCTGAGTCTGACGCCTTTGGTCTTCCCAGCACCCCTGGCTGCCTGTGAGGCTGTTGAAAAAGGGTTGTCGGGGAGCACTGCCTCACAATCAGTCCCTGACTGGCCCTGTGCTGGGCACGGGCATCCAGAACAGAATCTTGAGCTTTAACCTCTCAGGATCCTGTGGTGCGACCAGAGCTGGCTCAGCTGCACATCTCAGAGCTCCCAGTGCCCCAAGCCTGGTCCTGGCACAGCTGACCCCCCACCAGCAAGAACTGTATCTCCAATGTGTATGCAGCTATCTCTTCAGAAAGACTATGAGCTTGGCCAGGTGCAGTGGCTCGCGCCTGTAATACCAAAATTTTGGGAGGCCGAGGCAGGAGGATGGCTTGAGGACAAAAGTTCAAGACTGGTCTGGGCAACATAGTGAGACCCTGTCTCTACAAAAAATATTTAAAAAATTGCCAGGCATGGTGGCACGTTCCTGTAGTCCCAGTTGCTTGGGAGGCCAAGGTGGGAGGATAACTTGAGCCCCGGAGATAAAGGCTGCAGTGAGCCATGATCATGCCACAGCACTCAAGCCTGGGTGACAGAGTGAGACCCTGTCTCAAAGAAATAAATATATAAATAATAAAAAATAAGAAAAGCCTATGTGTTCCATATTTGACAGGTTAGAGAGAATAAATCCCCTCACCTTTGACTCTTCATGAAGTCGAGGTGGGAGGCTTAGCAAGGTCTAAGGAACTAGGTGCAGCTCAAGGTGTTAGCAACAGAGCCCAGCGTGAGCCCAGGGCATCTATGGGAGTCACACAGCTGCCATCTACTGTGGGTAAATGTGTGTGTCAGCCTCTGGGCTGGGTACTCTCCCTGCACTGTCTCATTTCATCTGCACATGAAATGCTATTGTTACCCAGTGTTACAGATGAAGCTATGGTGGCTCAGGGAGGTTTAGTGACTTGCCTAGGGTCGCGCAACTAGTTCACGATGGAGCTGGGCCTCAATCTGCAGCCCTTTGAATGAAGATCAAATTCTTCATCTGGCATTCAAGAACCTTTTGCAGGATGACCTCAAAAGCATCAACCAGACTGGTCTCCCTCCTCACCATACAAGCAGCTGTTTCCTCCTGTCTAGAAGGAGTGGGCTTCGGTTGATCTCTAGGACCTCGCCAGCTCTGACGCTCTTCCCCTGAATGAAGCAGCTGCAAGGCTTTCTCCCACCCCACCATGCCCTGGAGCTCCCATGCTCCAGATGAAACAGCGGCAGTGACCAACACCACGGGCTCTTACACAACACCCCAGTCTTCTCAAAGCAGGCCTCCAGGGGTGGGGGTGGGGGGATCCAGCCCTGGTGGGTGCTCCCCCATGGGAGGGGTCTCAGGAGCACTGGAATAAGAGGCAGGAGCCTTGGCTTCTGGTTTTGCTCTGTTGTCCTCTCTGGATGACAGATGACATGGGGCAGATGGGTTGTCCTCTCCCAGCTGATTTCTTCAGCTGGAAAATGGGGGTGGGGAAGGGCTGCGTAGTCTCTAAGTGTGATTCCAGTCCTGTAATCCATGACTTTATGAATAAAATGGAAATGAAGGAATTCAGGCATTGGTGGGAAAGATGGGGGGAGTTTTAGAATCCTTGGAAAGCAGGGCCTGTGGCAGGAAGTAGAGTTGCTCTCTCCACCTGGGCCGCTGCTTGCCCATAGAAGAGGAGCTGGAGCAGAGAGGAGATGGGGATTGACGCGACAAGGCAGAGAAGCTGAACTATAAGGAAGGGAGAGGCTGAGAAAGAGGGAGAGCACAGAGGTCAGGTGGGTGGGAAGAGGGAGGGCAAGGGGCCACACCAAACCAGGCCCATAGCTGCACACCTGGGGCGGGCACTCCCAAGGGTAGAGTGACATCGCTGGGCCACCCAGCACCAAATGTGGGAAGGAGGAGCCAGTCCAAAGCTGTTTTTTTATAAGGCAATATTTTTGAACTACTGACTGTGGCAGGGTTGGGGACCTGCTGATGTCCCTCCTGAGCTCTTCTGGTATCAAACTGTAAAATCACAGGAACATCAACTAAGAAAAAACAATACGCATAGAGAAAAACCTAGAAAGACCTCTTGGCAGGGAGGAAGGAAATATATTTGGTAACAGGTATGCCAGACTTCAATAATATATAGAATATCTTATTTCTTAAGCTGGAGGGTGGGTACATGGGTGTTGATCATATTATTCTTATACTTGTTCATATGTCGAAATATTTTATTTTAAAAAGAAATCTCTGTAACATTGGGTGAATGGGAAGTTAAAAAAAAAAAAGAAAGAAAGAAAAGAAAAAGAGGATAAAAAGAAAAAAAGGAAAAAAAAAACCCTGAAAGGAAATTTGTCAAAATGTTATCAGTGGTTCTTTGGGAGTATGGAATTATCATGATTGTTATTATTTTCTCTTTCCTTCTGTTATTTTCCAAATGTTCTACATTGAACAGATATGGAAAACAATAAACCTTTAAAAATAAATAGATAATTACTCCTGCTGTGACCATAATCTCAGTCTTCAGTGGAAATTAAACACAAGTTGTTGAGCCACTGCATCCTCATACCCATTCTCTCATAGACTCAGAGGCTCAATACATCCCCAACCCTGCCGTCATTCTCCATCTCTACCCTAAAGCTGGGCTTCTCCAAAGTAAAGCTTCTAATTCTCTTAGGCCCCTAAGCCCAACAACCCTCTAAGTACAGAGGAAATAATCTGCTTTGTAATAAGAAAGATTTGAGTTTGAAACTTAGCTCCAATGCTTACTGGTTGGTCACTTAACCACTATAAATTGGTTCCCTATGTGAAGACCAAATGAAATAATACATCCAAAGCATTCAGCATCAAATTAACAATGCCTGGCCCACAGTAAGTGTGTAATAAATTCATCATTATCATCTTTCTTATTATCATCGCTGATGACTATGCCTACCACTTCCTTTAGGACATCTTCTTGATGTAAGAAATATCAGTCTGAATTGGGCATCAACTTGTCCTCCTCCTGACAAAAGATCTGGGTTCTAGTCTCAACTCTGCTACTAGCTGTGTGACACTGGGCATGTTCTTGCCCCTTTCTGCCTCAGTTTCCCCATCTGCAAAATGGAAGGCTTGACCTTCCTGCTCTAATGGTCTGTGACTAGGGTAATCATATAATTTATTCTTCAAGCCAGAATGTTTTTGAGAGCAAAAGCATATACGATCACTCTCAGGATGACAGCTTGAAGCCAAGACAGTTCTAAGCACACTGGAAGTCTGGTCACCCCACCCTCAACAGATCTATTCCATTACCTCCTTGCCCACCAGCGTGGTAGACAGAATAAGGACTCTCAAATGGCCGGGCGCTGTGGCTCACACCTATAATCCCAGCACTTTGGGAGACCGAGGCAGGCAGATCACCTGAGGTCAGGAGTTCAAAACCAGCCTGGCCAACATGGCGAAACTTTGTCTCTACTAAAAATATAAAAATTAGCTGAGCATGATGGTGGGCACCCATAGTCTCAGCTACTTAGGAGACTGAGGCAGGAGAATCACTTGAACCTGGGAGGCAGAGGTTGACGTGAGCTGAGATCATGCCATTGCACTCCAGCCTGGGTGACAGAGGGAGACTCCGTCTCAAAAAAAAAAAAGGCAACTTCCTAGTCCCTGGAACCTGAGGATGTTAGCTCACGTGGTAAAGGGAATTACAGTTGCAGATCAGCTGAACCTTGAGATGAGATTATCCCGAATTATCTCGGTGAGACCAATATAATCACAAGGATCCTTAAAAACTGAGAAGGGAGACAGAAGAGGAAGTGTAGAGGGATGCATGTGAGAACTACCCAACCGGCCACTGGCTTTGAGAAGGGAAGGGGACCATGAGTCAAGGAATGCAGGAAGCTTCTAGAAGCTAGAAAAGGCAAGGATATGGAGTCTCCCCTCCAGCCTCCAGAAAGGAAGGCAGAACTGTTAATGCCTTGATTTTAGCCCAGTGAGGCCCACTTTGAACTTCTGACCTCAGGGCTGTAAGATAAGAGATATGTGTTGTTTTAAGCCAGTAAGTGTGGTGCTTTTCTTTTCTTTTTTTTTTAGATGGAGTTTTGCTCTTGTTGCCCAGGCTGGAGTGCAGTGGCGTGACCTCAGCTCGCTGCAACCTCCGCCTCCTGGGTTCAAGTGATTCTCCTGCCTCAGCCTCCCAAGTAGCTGGGGTTACAGGTGTGCGCCACCACGCCCAACTAATTTTTGTATTTTTAGTAGAGACGGGGTTTCATCATGTTGGCCAGACTGGTCTCAAACTCCTTGATCTCAGGTGATCTGCCTGCCTTGGCCTCTTAAAGTGCTGGGATTACAGGCATGAGCACCGCACCCGTGTGGTGATTTGTGACAAAGCAATTGACAATGAATATGCCCAGTTTGGCTCAGGTTCAGTGATCCCTTTGTTTATTTTCTTCCCTACCCCCCTCTTTTTTTCACAGGTGTTGAGTGGGTCCCTTTGGCTTGCTGCTCTATGAATGCTGTCCTTGGTGCATGAGAGAACTAGTCTAAGCTCCCAAAGAGCTGGATGCTAATCCCTGTCCTGACACTAACTCACCCTGGGACATTAAACAGGTCAAAAACCTCCTCTTGGGCCTTTCTGTCTGAAAATGGAGGCAAACACTCCCTGCCTTATCTATCTTTGTGTGTGTTGGGTCGGGGGTGGGCTGACATTCAATCAACACTTACCGACTCATTCTATGTTCAGTTCTGAACTGGGGGCTGGGACACCAAGATGAAGCAGATCTAGTCCCAACCCCATCCCACGCAAGAAGTTTAAGAAGCTCCCATTCTGGATGGGGAAATGGTTATGTGAGCAGATAATTCACATGCAATGCAAGGACGTAAAGATAGATGATTATGCAAGTACAGAGAGAAATATACAGGCCTACCTGCGGAGGGCATGGTCAGGGAAGGTTTCCTGGGAAAGGTGACAGCACAGCAAGGCCCTAAAGAATGAGCAGGAGTTAGCAAAGCAGATAAGGAGGGTGGGGGAAGAGGAGGGAAGAGTAGCCCACGCAGAGGTAGCAGCAGAAGCAAAACCCCAGAGATGTGAATCAGCACAGCGTGGGGACAGACGTGCAGGCAGTTTGGTGGTGCTGGCTTGGAAACTGTGTGTATAAAGGGGATTAAGTGGGATGATGGCCAAAGGCATGACGTGAGCGTAAGGCTGCATTATCAGTCTGTGTCTCCCAGACCAGGGCTGGGACAGGAGATGGTACGTAACCAAAAATTCCTCTTGACCTAGCTTGAAGTGATCTCTTCTGTCTCATCCTCACATTCCCCCCCAGACATGTGCCAAAGGCCTGGCAGCTTCCCCAGACTACTGGGGGGGATGAGGCCGTGCAAAATTATAGCCACTACGACGAGGCCGGCGTGACCTCAGGAGCTGGGTTTCATCATTCTGAAATCATGCTCCTGGCCTTAGTCAGAGCCAGAGAGGTGGAGGGGAGAGGGTGGGAAAGCGAAGCGGGTGGCAGCAGATTTGGGCGAGGTGCCAGGGCTGGAGAAGCAAACAGCTGGGACCAGAGCAGGGGGTGAGAGACCAGCTCAGATGCTGTCCTTCAGGCTGTGTGACCTCAGGCCAGCTCCTTGCCCTTCCTGGGTCTCTCTAAGCAGCACAGATCCTTGGTTCCCAAGGTCTGTTCCCACTGGAGCCTCCTTGTGGAAGGCAAGAACCTCAGGGCCCTTTCTTGTCATTTCTGTGGATGTGGCCCTTTGTGAGGAGGAGCACTAGCAGGCTTGCCAGGGTTTGAGGCAGGGCCCCACCAGGAGGCTGCTCTGAAACACCCACACTTCCAGGACAGTGGTGCCTTTGTGAATGGAACTGGCTTCTGTCAGGCACAAACCTATAGAGAGATCTCTAAGCTCTGGGTTACGCAGCCCACACTGCCCAGAGGTGCTTCCTATTTATGTTCTGTATCCTCTTGGGTTGTTTAAGCTGTAGTTCCTGGGTGAGGCTGGGTGTATTCATTTGCTAAGGCTGCCAATAATAAAGACTGGTGACTTAAGAGGCATATGTCTCCTCACAGTTCTGGAGGCTGGAAGTCTGAGATCAAGGTGTTGGTAGCGCTGGTTTCTTCTGAGGCCGCCTCCTTGGCTTGTAGTTGGCCGTCTTCCCTCTGTCCTCACATGGTCTTCACTCTGTGCCTGTCTGTGTCCTAATCTCTTCTTATAAGGACACCAGTCATAGTGGATTAGGGCCCATCCCAATACCTCATTTTACCTTAATTACCTCTTTAAAGACCCCATCTCCAAATACAGTCACACCCGCAGGTACTGGGGGTTAGGAATGAAATGTGTGAATTTGGGGGAACACAATTCAGTCCATAATCCTGGGCTTTGGGGCCACCACTGGAGCTTTTCTAAACACAGATGTTGGGGCCCGCCCCAGAGATTCCGACTGTAAGTTCCATGAAGGCAGGGGCTTTGCCCATTGCTGTGTCCCTACTACCTAGAACAGTGTCCACATGTGCTATGTGCTCGAGAAACATTTCCGGAATGGATGCATGATCTAGTAAACTTGGGATGGGGCCCAAGTGTTTGTCATTTAGAAAATTCCATGGTAGATTCTGATTCATCATTGGGTGAAAAACCCTGAGATTGGATTGGGTTTCATCCTTCCTGTTGCTGGATGGGAAGCCTCACCCCCAGGAAGGAAAAGAAATACCAGGCCTGGCACTCCACAAAGAACATGCACTCATGGGACCTGCCCTGGCACCTCTCCGGGAGGCCCAGGACACGAGAGAAATGGGAGAGTCCTCTGTCCCCTGGCATTTATAAGCTAGGAGGGGGTTTCTAAAAGGCACATGGAATCCTATCTCCCCTGCTCAAAACTCTTAAATGGTTTCCCTGTCATGAATGGGATCAAGTCCAAACATTCACCTGCCTGCAGCACCCTTCTCGTATGGCCTCTGCCAACTCCGCTCCCTCACCTCTGCCACTCCCGCACAGGCTGTGGTTTAAGTCACACCAAATTCAGCAGTGTTCCCTGAGCCCATCATCCCTGTTACCGCTCATCTTAGCACGAGCTTCCTGGCATGACTTTCCCACCTTGTCTGTCTAGGAAATGTCTTCTCATCTTTTAAAAAGCCATTTGATGGCCAGGCGCGGTGGCTCATGCTTGTAATCCCAGCACTTTGGGAGGCCGAGGTGGGCGGATCACCTGAGGTCAGGAATTTGAGACCAGGCCAACCAACATGGTGAAACTCTGTCTCTACTAAAAATACCAAATTAGCTGGGTGTGGTGGTGGGCAACTGTAATCCCAGCTACTCAGGAGGCTGAGGCAGGAGAATTGCTTGAGCCTGGGAGGCAGAGGTTGCAGTGAGCTGAGATCGCGACACTGCACTCCAGCCTGGGCGACAGAGTGAAACTCAAAAAAAAAAAAACCTCAAAAAAAAAAAAAAAAAGCCATTTGAGCTTGCTGAGGCCTTCCCTTAACCCGCCCCAGCTGCAGGGAGAGGGTGCATCCTCTGGGCCCCTGGAGTCCTCTTGTTTTTCCCTCTGTCATGTGCCCATTACGCTGGTGGCAGATGCCCATTCTGACATCTCCTCCACCAGCCTGGGAGCTCCTGATGGCAAGGCTGCGTTGGTAAGGGGTGTCTGTGCCCCGGCACCCTGACAGGGCATGGCTTGGCATCTAAATCCTCAGTAAGGTTGTGCTGACTGAAGGATGAACATTGAAGGGACAAACAAATGCTCTGGGAGGAAGCGTCAGGAGGGACAGGAGAAGCTCCAATACAGGGCCTGGGTAGAGTTGTTTTTCAAAAAGTAGCGTTCTCTCAGTCCCTCTCAGACCCACAGTGGCAGAGCTGGGCCTGCAGTTGTGGCTCCCAGCCGAGCCTCAGCTCCCAGCCTCTGTTCTCTGCTTGCTCCCTGGGAGCTTCCCTGCGGCAGCTCAGGGCAGGGGATGCTCTTGGAGCTGGTCAGTGGGCACCAAGCAGAGTCAGGGAGCAGAATCGTAGCCTCAGGTGGGGACCTCAGAGCAGTAGGGCTGGCCAGGAAGCTCTGAGAGGGGGGAGAAGGCAGCAGCCCCAAGGAGAAGAGACTGGAAAATAACAGCCAGGAGCTAAGAGGGTAGGAAGGGGAGGGTTGGACAGCTGGGAGGCCAGAGACCTGATTTCTGCTCCCAGCTCCATTGTGCTGCCTCAGAGAAGCTCCCCGACTCTAACCTTTAGCAAGTTCCTGCCCGCTCTGGGCCTCAGGTTCCTTAATCAAAAATGAAGGAGGAGCTGGACTAGAAAGTCTCTAAGATTCTCTCTAGCCTTGGCCAGAAGATTTGGGGAAAGTGTGGCCACCTTAAAGGTGCAATTGAGGGGACTGCCCCCAGGCTGGCACACAGATTGCAGGGGCTCATATCCAGCCAGGCATTTGGGGGACGTGTCTCTGGGCCTGGAAAGAACTGGAAGCAGTCCCCCAAGCCTCCTGCACTGGACTTTGTCCTGCGGTTCTGGCAGGCTCAATGTGGCCCTCAACACTAATGAGGCTGGCCACCTGGGGAGCCATAGAAACTTGGCCTGGCCAATTTTGCCATAAAGCAGTGGTCTCTTCTCTGCCTAACCCTGAGGTGATGCTCCTGAACGTGGCTTGGGGGCCAGGCAGCACCCTTCATGGGCCACCTGGGGCTCTGGGGAGAACATCTGGTTGGGCAGGGCCTGATGGACGTTCCAAGCCGCAGGGGCAAAGGGCCCAGGTCTCTGGCCATGTGGATGGCCTCAGTTGGCCCTGCACTCCCTGGGTTCTATCCCGCCAGGACAGGGCCTGCTGTCCTGGGCCTGTGCCTGCAGCAATTCCCTGGGTGGTGATTTCAGATTCAATTGGTGAGGACAGGCCTCCTGGGATGAGCCAGTTGGCCCCTCTCTGTTATTTGCTTCTCAGAGTTGGAAAAACTACGCCGTGCACCTGGCAGTACTTGTGGCTGCTGGTTTTTCTTTTTTTTAAAGAAACAGAAAGTAGCCCCTGTGCTTACTGCAACCAAATCCATTTTATCGGCCTCCTGCATCTCCCACTGCAATAATAATAATCCCTTACATTTGATGAGTCTTTTGAGTGGTTTACAAAGCACTTTCTTGTGCATTCTCCCTTTTGGTCCATGAAATAATTTTGGGAGGGAGAGAGGGCTGGCATTATTGTCCCTGGTTACAGGTGAGGAAACTGAGGCACTGACAGTAAGGTCAGCTTCCCAAGGTCACACAGCAAGATGGCGCTAAAGCAGAGACCCTGGGTCCTCTGACTCAAGTCTTGTCCCCGCACCACACACCCCTCTTATCATTTGAATATCCAGGCTCTCAGAAACCCTCTTCTAAAAAATAGAAAGGGCAGAAGGCTCAGCTCTTTTTATTCTAAACTTTTTCTCTTGGTGAACTTAACCATCATGTCACTTGAAACTACCACCTCTAAGTCAGTGATTCTTAAATCTGTGCTTCTGAGGCTTGAGATCTTCAGATCCTACCCTACCTCTCCAACCGCCGGCTGGGCATTTCCACGTAATGTTCCAAAATGTCTAGTGAGTGGGACTGCATGTCCAGCACCAGTATAAAAAAACAACACAACAGAAAGGAAAACTCTATATATCTTCCATTTTCTCCCATTATACCCCCTAACCCCATTCTCCCTCCTAGCTACTCCAGGCCTCTTTAATGTTCCCACCCACCCTTACTCACCCAGCTTAAGAAAGCTCAGTAGTACCTTAGCCTTATTTTTCCTTCACCTTCTAAATCCAGTTGGCCCTGTACTGGGTATTTTACTTAATACATTTATTCATCCAGCAAATACTGATTGTATGCTATACCTTTCCCATCTATTCTGGGTCCCCTTGCTACGTGATATGTAGTCGTTTTTGTCTGCCTTCTTTCACTTAGCATAATGTTTCAAGGTTCATCCATGTAATGGTATATATCAATATTTCATTCCTTTTAGGGTTGGACAGTATTCCATTCTAATGATATATCATATTGTATTTATCCATTCATCACCTTATAGACATATGGCTTAGTTCTATTTTTTAGCTATTATGAATGATGCTGCTATGAACATTTAAACATTTATGTACAAGATTTTGTATGAATGTATGTTTTATTGCTTTTCAGTACATATATAGCAATGAAATTTCTGGGTCATAGTGTAACTCTATTTAACATTTTGAGGAACTGCCAAAGTGTCCCAAAGTGCCTGCACCATTTTATATTCCCACCAGCAGTGGATGAAGGTTCCAATTTATCCACAGCCGCATCAACACTTGTTATTGTCTCTTTTTATTTACAGCAATTCTAGTGGGTGTAGTGATTTCTCATTGTGATTTTGATTCACATTTCCCTAATGACTAATGTTTTCCCTAATGACTGACGATGTTGATGTTTTGATGTTTGTTGTCATTTGTATACATTCTTTGAAGAAATGTCTTTTCAGACCCTTTGCCAATTTTTCAGTTGGGTTGTCTTTTCGCTATTGAGTTGTAAATGTTCTTTGTAGATTCTGGATATAATTCTCTTGTCAGAAAAATGATTTGCAAATATTTTCATCCTTTCTTTGGGCTGTTTTTTCATTTTTTGAGAGTGTCCTTTGAAGTCCAATTTATCTTTTGTTGCTTATGCTTTGGTGTTGTGTCTAAGAAAGGTTTTCCTAACCCAAGGTCACAAAAATTTACCCGTTTTCTTCTAAGAGTTTTATAGTTTTAGCTTTTACATTCAGGACTACGGTCCATTTTTAGCTAAATTTTTAAATTTTATTTAAAAATTTTAAATTGCAGTAAAATATTCATGACATAAAATTTACCATCTTAATTGTTAAGTATACAGTTCAGTAGTGTTAAGAACATTTGCATTGCTGTGTAACCAATCTCTAGAACTTTTAACCTTGCAAAACGGAAACTCTATGCCTATTAGACAATTCTCCATTCCTCCCTCACCTAGCCCATTAATTTCTATGTATGGTGTAAGAAAGGGGCCTAACTTTATTCCTTTGCATGTGGATATCCAGTTGTCCCAGTATCATTTGTTGAAAAGAATATTCTTTCCCCCATTGATGCTTGGGGTGCCTCATTGATTTTTTTTTTTTTTTTTTTTTTTTTAGCACTTTTAAACATCAATTGCCCATAAATGTAAGTTTTAATTCTGGACTATCAATTGTTTCACTGATCTAGATATCTACTGTTATGCTATAACCAGCCTGTCTTGATTACTGTGGTTTGTAGTAAGTTTTGAAATCAAGAAGAATTTCTCCACTTTTGTTCTTCTTTTTCAAGATTGTCTTGACTGTTCTTGGTCCCTTGCGTTTGCATATGAATTTTAGGGTCAGCTTGTCAATTTCCGGGAAAAAAAAAAAAAAAGAAATCCAGCTGGGATTTTGATAGAGATTGCACTAAATCTGTAGATCAATTTAGGGAGTATTGCCATCTTAAGGATACTACTAAGTCTTTTGATTCATGAGCATTGAAGTGTTTCCATTTATTTAGGTCTTCTTTCTCCTTCCTTTCCTTCCTTCCTTCCTTCTCTCTTTTTTTTTTTTTTTTTTTTTTTTTTTTTCTTGGCAGAGTTTCACTCTTGTTGCCCAGGCTGGAGTACAATCTCAGCTCACTGCAACCTCCACCTCCTGGGTTCAAGCAATTCTCCTGCCTCAGCCTCCCAAGTAGCTGGGATTACAGGCACCCACCACCAAGCCTGGCTAATTTTTGTATTTTCAGTAGAGATGGGATTTCACCATGTTGGCCAGGCTGGGCTCAAACTCCTGACCTCAGGTGATCCACCCGCCTTGGCCTCCCAAAGTGCTGGGATTACAGGCATGAGCCTTCAAATGGCTTTTTAAAAGATGAGAAGACATTTCCTGACAAACAAGGTGGGAAAGCCATCCCAGGAAGCTGGGATTAGAGGTGTGAACCACTGCACCCTTTAAACAATGCTTTGTAGATTTCAGAATTTATATAAGCTTTGAACTTCATTATATGTATTCCTGAGTACTTTTAAACTTTTTGATACCATTGTAAATGCAATTGTTTACTAATTTCATTTTCAGATTATTTCTAGCTTGTAGAAATATAACTGGTTTGTACATTAGGCTTGTACCCTAAAGCCTTGTTGAACTTACGTATTGGGTTTAATAGGTTTTTTAGTGGATTCTTTAGGATTTTCTATATAGAAGATCACGTCATCTGAATATAGAAATAGTACTTCTTCCTTTCTAAAATGAATCCCTTTTCTTTTTCCTGCCCAATTGCCCTGGCTAGAGCCTCCAGTACAATGCTGAATATAAGCAGTAAGAGCAGACTTCCTTGTCTTGTTTTTGATCCTATGGGAAAGTTTTCAGTCTTTCACCATTAAGTATGATGTTAGCTGTGGGTTTTTGTTGATACCCTTTATGAGGTGGAGGAAGTTTCCTTCTATGTTTTTTTTAGTGTTTTTTAAAAATTATGAAAGGGGCCAGGCATGGTGGCTCATGCCTGTAATCCCAGTGCTTTGGGAGGCCAAGGCGGGCAGATCACCTGAGGTCAAGAGTTTGAGACCAGCCTGACCAACATGGCAAAACTCCCTCCACTAAAAATACAAAAATTAGCCAGGTGTAGTGGTGCATGCCTGTAATTGCAGCTACTCGGGAGGCTGAAGCAGGAGACTTGCTTGAACCCGGGAGGCAGAGGTTGCAGTGAGTTGACATCTCGCCACTGCACTCCATCCAGCCTGGGTGACGGAGCAAGACTCTGTCTCAAAAAAAAAAAAAATTACAAAAGGGTGCTAGATTTTGTCAAATGCTCCTTCTGGCTCTATTAATCTCACTTTTTTTTTTTTTTTGAGAGAGTCTCGCTCTATTGCCCAGGCTGGGGTGCAGTGGCACAGTCTCGGCTCACTGCAACCTCCACTTCCTTGGTTCAAGTGATTTTCATGCCTCATCCTCCCAGGCAGCAGGCACAACAGGCGTGCAGCCCCATGCCCAGCTGATTTTTATTTTTATTTTATTTTTGAGATAGAGTCTCACTCTGTTGCCCGGGCTGGAGTTCAGTGGTGTGATCTCAGCTCACTGCAACCTCTGCCTCCTGGGATCAAGCAATTCTCCTGCCTCAGCCTCCCAAGTAGCTGGGATTATAGGCATGTGCTACCATATCTGGCTGATTTTTGTATTTTTAGTAGAGACAGAGTTTCAGCATGTTGGCCAGGCCGGTCTCAAACTCCTGGCCTCAAGGGATCTGCCCGCCTGGACTTCTCAAAGTGTTGGGATTACAGGCGTGAGCCACCATGCGCAGCTCTGATTCTGAGATGATTATGTGGTTTTTGTCCTTTATTCCATTGATAAGGTTTACTGTATTAATTGATTTTTCAGATATTAAACCAACCTTAAATTCCTAGGATAAATCCCTCTTGCTCATGGTGCAAAATCTTTTTTATATGTCACTGGATTCAGCTTGGCAATTTTTTTTGAGGATTTCTGCATCTATATTCATTAGGAATATTAGTCTGTAGTTTTCTTATGATGTCTTTGTCTGGTTTTGGTGTCAGAGTAATACTGACCTCATAGAGTAAGTTGGGAAATGTTCTCTCCTCTTCTGATTTTTGGAAGAGTTTGTGAAGAATTGGTATTAAATCTTCTTTAAGTGTTTGGTAGAATTTATACTTTTTATTGCTGAGCTGTACTCCATTATATGAATATACCACAATTTATTCATCCATTCACCTGTTGATAGATATTTGGGTTGTTTCCAGTTTTAGAATAAAGCTGCTATGGATATTAGTGTACAAATCTTTGTATGGATGTATGTTTTCATTTTCTTGGGTAAATATTTACAGTGGAATTGCTGGGTCATTTGGCAGATGCATGATAACTTTATGAGAAAGTTCCAGACCAATTTTCAAAGTGGTTGTGTCACTCCTACCAGCAACGTATGAGACTTTTGCTTACGGTCTACAATCTTACCACTTAAGCTGTTGCCACCCTTTGATTTTAGCCATTCTAATGGGCATGTAGTGATATCTCAATGTCATTTTCATTTACATTTTGCTGAATAATAGTATTAAAACACATTTTCATGTGCTTATTAGCCATTGGTATATTTTTCTTTATTCAGTGCTGGTTCTTATTTTTTGCCCATTTTTTTTAAAATTAGATTTTAATTGGGTCTTCTTAATATTGAGCTGTATAAGTTTTTTTTTTTACATATTCTAGATAAAAGCCTTTTGTCAAATATATAGACATAGAGAGATATATGCATGGTGATAACTTACTCTCATTCTGTGGTTTTCCTACTCATTTCTTAATGGTGTCTTTTTCTTATCAGAAGCTTTAAATTTTGATGAATTCCATTTTATTGACGTTTCTTGTATGGTTATTGCTTTCTGGGTCCTAAAAAAAGTTTGACTATTCAAAGATGATGAAAATGTTCTTCTATGTATTTTCTTCTAAAAAACATTTTAATAGCCAGTTGTTCCAGCATTGCTTGTTGAACAGACTTTTCTTTACACATCAAACTGCTTTTCCTCCTTGGATGAAAATCAACCACTATTTATGGACTAACTATTCTGTCCCATTGATCTATTTTTTCTATCTTTATGTCAACACCACACTGTCTTGATTACTGTGGCACTACTGTAAGTCTAGAAATCAAATGTAAGTTCTTCACCTCTGTCTTATTACAAGACTGCTTTATACTACATCTTTTCCATTTCCATGCAAATTTTAGAACTTCAACTTATGAATTTCTACAAAAAATCCTACTGGAAATTTGATTGGCATTGCTTTGAACCCATTTATCCATTTGGAGAGAACTGACAAGTTAACAATATTGCATTCGTCCAATCTACAAATGTGTTACATTTCTCCATTAATTTAGTTTCTTTAATTTCCCTCATCAAAGACAGAGCAAGACACCTGAAGAGAAGCTTCCAGTGATCATCCTCCCCACAGAACACCACATTTTAACAACTATTTACATAAGAAAAGCACCTTTATAAGAAGCAAAAATCAGGTAAGCAATCACAGTACCTGGTTTTAACTTCCTATCACTGAAAGAGGCCCTGAAGAGGGTAAACATCATAGTCTTGAATTGCCAATGCCCCTCCTCCCCCATCCCCTTGCAGTGCCCTTGGCGCAGAGAGAGAATCTGTGTGGTTTGGGGAGGGAGAGTGCAGCAACTGTGGGACTTTGAACTCAGCAAAACTGGGCTGAACTCAGCAGATGTGTGTCCATGGAAGGAGCACTTAGACCAGCCATAGCCAGACAGGAATCGCCTATCCCAGCAGTCAGAACTTGAGTTTAGGCAAGCCTCAGCATGGTGGGCTAAAGTGTTCTGGGGTCCTAAGTAAACATGAAAGGCAGTCTGTGCCTCAAGGACTGCAACTCCTAGGCAAGTCTTACTGTTGTGCTGGGCTTGGAGCTTGTGGACCTGGGGGGCATGTGACCTAGTGAGACACCAGCTGGGGTGGCTAATGGAGTGCTTGTGCCACTCCTCCTCCAACTGCAAGCAGCACAGTTCTCAGCAATGAAAGTGACTCCTTCCTTCTGCTTGAGGAGAGGGAAGGGTAAAAATAATTTTGATTTGCATGTTGGATACCAGCTCAGGCACGACAGGATAGGGCAGCGGGAAGAGTTTTGAGGCCCCCATTCCAGGCCCTAGCTCCCAGATATTTCTAGACACACCCTGGTCCAGAAGAAAACCTACTCCCTTGAAGAGAAGGGGCCAGGCCAGGCAGGATTCATCACCTGCTGACTAAAGAGCCCTTAGGCCCTGAATAATGAGCAGCAATAACCAGGTTGTATGCCACGGGCCTTGGTGAGACTCTGAGACATGCTGGCTTCAGGTGAGACCCAGCATGTTCCCAGCTGTGGTGGCCATGGTGAGAGACTCCTCCTTGAGAAAAGAAGAGGGAAAAGTAAAGGGGACTTTATCTTACACTTAAGTAACCAGCTTGCCCACAGTGGGGTACAGTACCAAGTGGGCTCTTGGGATCCCCGATTCCAGGCTTTGGCTCTTGGACCGTTTTCTGGACCTGCCCTAGGCCAGAGAGGAGCCCACTGCTCTGAAGGGTGAGTCCCAGGCCTGGCAGCATTCACCCTAAGCAGATGGAAGAGCCCTTGGGCGGTAAGTGAACATCAGTGAGACTGCCAGTACTCCCCATGGGCCTGTGGTGGTGGCGGTCACTGGGAGAGGCTCCTCTGCTTGTGGAAAGGGAAGGGAAGAGTAGAAAGGACGTCTCATAGTATGAGTTCAGCTTAGCCACAGAATAGAACACAGGGTAGATTTATAAGGTTTTTTACTCCAGTCCCTGGCTCCCAGATAGCATCTCTGGACCCAACTGGGGCCTAAGGGAACTTGCTGCCCTGAAGAAAAGGATACAGGCCTGGCTGGCTTCGCTACCTGCTGATTGTAGAACTCTAGGGCCTTGAGCGAACATAGGCGAAAGCCAGGTAGAGGTAACGGGGGTCTTGGGCAAGACCCAGTGCTGTGTTGGCTTCAGGCCTAACCCAGCCCAGTCCCAGTGGGTGGCTACAGGGGTGCTTGTGTCACCCCACCTCCAGCTCCAGGTGGCTCAGCACAGAGAGTGAAAGACTGTTTGGGAGAAAGTAATAGAAGAGAACAAGAGTCTTCATCTGGTAATCCAGAGAGTTCTTTCAGGTCTTATCTAAGACCACCAAAGAGGTACCTCTATGAGTCTAAATCATAGTGTTATTAGACTTGGGGTTCCCCCTAATGCAGTACAGCTCAGATTATAATATTCAAGTCCCTTCGAATACCTGAAAAGCCTTCCCAAAGACAGGTACAAACAAAGCCAGACTGTGATGACTACAATAAATACTTAACTCTTTAATGCCTAGACACTGACAAACATCCACAAGCATCAAGACCATCCAGGAAAACATGACATTACCAAATGAACTAAATAAAGTGCCAGGGACCAATCCTGGAGAAACAGAGACATATAACCTTTCAGACAGAAAATTCAAAGCTGTTTTGGGGAAAGTCAAAGAAATTCAAGATAACACAGAGAAGGAACACATAATTCTATCAGATAAATTTAACAAAGGAGTTGAAATATTGAAAAGAATCAAGCAGAAATTCTGGAGTTGAAAAATGCAATTGACATACTGAAGAATACATCAGAGTCCCTTAAGAGCAGAATTGACCAAGCAGAAGAATTAGTGAGCCTGAACACAGGCTACTTGAAAAAACACAGTCAGAGGAGACGTATTAGTCTGTTTTTGCATTGCTATAAAGAACTACCGGCCGGGCGCGGTGGCTCAAGCCTGTAATCCCAGCACTTTGGGAGGCCGAGATGGGCGGATCACGAGGTCAGGAGATCGAGACCATCCTGGCTAACACAATGAAACCCCGTCTCCACTAAAAATACAAAAAAATTAGCCGGGCATGGTGGCGGCGCCTGTAGTCCCAGCTACTCGGGAGGCTGAGGCAGGAGAATGGTGGGAACCCGGGAGGCGGAGCTTGCAGTGAGCCGAGATTGCGCCACTGCACTCCAGCCTGGGCGACAGAGTGAGACTCTGCCTCAAAAAAAAAAAAAAAAAAAAAAAAAAGAACTACCTGAAACTATGTAATTTATAAAGAAAAAGGTTTAACTGACTCAGTTCAACAGGTTTTACAGAAAGCATGGCTGGGGAGGCCTCAGGAAACTTACAATCATGGCGGAAGGTGAAGAGGAAGCAGGCACACCTTACCTGGCCAGAGAAGGAGGAAGAGTACACAGGGGGAGATGCTACACATTTTTAAACAACCAGGTCTCATGAGAACTCACTCACTATCATGAGAACAGCAAAGGGGAAATCCACCACTATGATACCATCATCTCCTACCAGGCCCCTCCTCCAACACTGGGGAGTACAATTCAACATGAGATTTGGGCAGGGACACAAATCCAAATCACATCAGGAGACAAAAGAAAAAACAATAAAAAAGAACAAGGCATGCCTACAAGATCTAGACAACAGCCTCAAAAGGGCAAATCTAAGAGTTACTGACCTTAAAGGTAGAGAAACAGAAAGTATAATAGTAGAAAGTTTATTCAAAGGGATAATAATAGAGAGCTTCCAAAACCTAGAGAAAGATACCAATACTGATATGGTTTGGCTATATTCCCACCCAAATCTCAACTTGAATTGTATCTTCCAGAATTCCCACCTGTTGTGGGAGGGACCCAAGAGGAGGTAATTGAATCATGGGGGCCAGTCTTTCCCGTGCTATTCTCGTGATAGTAAGTCTCATGAGATCTGATGGGTTTATCAGGGGTTTCCAGTTTTGCTTCCTCATCATTTTTCTCTTGCTGCTGCCATGTAAGAAGTGCCTTTTGCCTCCTACCATGATTCTGAGGCCTCCCCAACCATGTGGAACTGTAAGTCCAGTTAAACC
This sequence comes from Macaca fascicularis, assembly GCF_037993035.2. Lineage (NCBI taxonomy): Eukaryota > Metazoa > Chordata > Mammalia > Primates > Cercopithecidae > Macaca > Macaca fascicularis. The sequence continues at coordinate 73,531,047 of NC_088388.1, read as the reverse complement.
TCTTTTTCTTCCCAGTCTCAGGTATGTCTTTGTCATTTACTAATACAGTAAATTAGTGTAAAAATGGACTAATACAGTAAATTGGTACCAGCAGAGTGGGGTGTTGCTGAAAAGATTCCCAAAACTGTGGAAGTGACTTTGGAACTTGGTAACAGGCAGAGGTTAGAACAGTTTGGAGGGATCAGAAGAAGACAGAAAAATGTGGGAAAGTTTGGAACTTCCTAAGACTTGTTGAATGGCTTTGATGAAAATGCTGATAGTGATATGAACAATAACATTCAGGCTGAGGTAGTCTCAGATGGAGATAAGGAACTTGTTGGGAACTGGAGCAAAGTTGACTCTTGTTACGTTTTGGCAAAGAGGCTGGCGGCATTTTGTCCCTGCCTTAGAGATCTGTGGAGCTTTGAACTTGAGAGAGATTATTTAGGGTATCTGGCAGAAGAAATTTCTAAGCAGCAAACCATTCAAGAGGTGACTTGGGTGCTGTTAAAAGCATTCCGTTTTAAAAGGGAAACAGCATAAAAGTTTGGAAAATTTGCAGCCTGACAATGTGATAGAAAAGGAAAATTCACTGGGGAGAAATTCAAGCTGGCTGCAGAAATTTGCAAAAGTAGCAAGGAGTCTAGTGTTAATTCCGAAGGCCATGGGGAAAATGTCTCTAGGCCATGTCAGAGACCTTCATGGCAGCCCCTCCCATCACAGGCCCGGAGGCCCAGGAGGAAAAAGTGGTTTCGTAGGTTGGGCCCAGAGTCCCCGTGCTGTTGCGCCTGCGGGTGCACAGGAGTCGAGAATTGGGGTTTGGGAACCTCCACCTAGATTTCAGAAGATGTATGGAAATGCCTGGAAGCCCAGGCAAAAGCTTGCTGCAGGGGTGGGGCCCTCATGGAAAACCTCTGCTAGGGCAGTGTGGAAGGGAAATGTGAGGTTGGAGCCCCCACATAGAGTACCTACTGGGGCACTGCCTAGTGGAGCTGTGAGAAGAAGGCCACCGTCCTCTAGAGCCCAGAATGGTAGATCCACTGGCAGCTTGCACCGTGCACCTGGAAAAGCCACAGACACTCAATGCCAGCCCTTGAAAGCAGCCAGGAGAGAGGCTGTACCCTGCAAAGCCACAGAGGCAGAGCTGCCCAAGACCATGGGAACCCACCTTTTGCATCAGGGTGAGCTGCATATGAGACCTGGAGTCAAAAGAGATCATTTTGGAGCTTTAAAATTTGACTGCCCCGCTGGATTTCGAACTTGCATGGGTCCTGTAACCCCTTTGTTTTTGCCAATTTCTCCCATTTGGAATGGCTGTATTTACCCAATACCTGTACCCACACTGTATCAAGGAAGTAACTAGCTTGCTTTTGATTTTATAGGCTCATAGGTGGAAGAGACTCAGCTTGTCTCAGATGAGACTTTGGACTGTGAACTTTTGGGTTAATGCTAAGATGAGTTAAGACTTTGGGGGACTGTTGGGAAGGCATGATTGGTTCTGAAATGTGAGGACATGAGATTTGGAGGGGCCAGGAGCAGAATGATATTGTTTGGTTGTGTCCCCACCCAAATCTCAACTTGAATTTTATCTCCCAGAATTCCCACGTGTTGTGAGAGGGACCCAGAAGGAGGTAATTGAATCATGTAGGCCGGTCTTTCCTGTGCTATTTTTGTGATAGTTAAGTCTCACAAGATCTGATGGGTTTATCAGGGGTTTCCCCTTTTGCTTCCTCATTTTTCTCTTGCTGCTGCCATGTAAGAAGTATCTTTCACCTCCTGCCATGATTCTGAGGCCTCCCCAGCCATGTGGAACTCTAAGTCCAATTCAACCTCTTTTTGTTCCCAGTTTCAGGTATGTCTTTATCAGCAGCATGAAAATGAACTAATACAAATACTGAAGTACAAGATGATAGAACACCAAATAGATTTAACTTGAAGACTACCTTGAGGCATCTAATAAACCTTACAAGGCAGGAGGGGGTGGCATGACATATTTAAAGTCCCAAGGGAAAAAAACTTTTACCCTAGAATAGTATATCTGGTGAAAACATCCTTCAAACATGAAGGAGAAATAAAGACTTTCAAAGCTGAAGGATTTCGTCAACACCAGATCTGTCTTACAAGAAATGCTAAAGGAAGTTCTTCAATCTGGAAGAAAAGGATGTTAGTGATCAATAAAAAATCATCTGAAGATACAAAACTCACTGGTAATAGTAAGTACACAGAAAAACAGACTATTTTAACACTGTAACTGTGGTGTATAATCTACTTTTATCTTAAGCAGAAAGACGAAAAGATGAATCAATCAAAAATAATAGCTACTTTTCAAGACATACAGTACAATAAGGTATAAACAAAAACAACAAAAAGTTAACAAGTGGGGAGACAAAAAGTGTAGAGTTATTAGTTTTCTTTTTGTTTGTTTCTTTATGCAATCAGTGTTAAGTTGTCACCAGTTTAAAATGAGTCATAAGATAGTATTTGTAAGCCTCATAATAACCTCAAATCAAAAAATATACAACAGATATACAAAAACCAAAAAGCAAGAAATTAAGTCATAACACCAGAGAAACTTACCTTCACTAAAAGGAAGACAGGAAGGAAAAGAAAACCAGAAAACAACAAAGTGGCAGAAGTAAATCCTTACTTATCAATAATAACATTGAATGTAAATAGACTAAGTTCTCCAATCAAAAGACACAGAGTGGCTGAATGGATTAAAAAAAAAAGACACAATAATTTATTGCCTATAAGAAACATACTTCATCTATAAAGACACACAAGGGCTGGGCACGGTGGCTCATGCCTGTAATCCCAGCACTTTGGGAGGCCAAGACAGGCGGATCACGAGGTCAGGAGATCGAGACCATCCTGGCTAACACGATGAAACCCCGTCTCTACTAAAAGTACAAAAATTAGCCGGGCGCGGTGGCGGGCGCCTGTAGTCCCAGCTACACAGGAGGCTGAGGCAGGAGAATGGCATGAACCTGGGAGGCGGAGCTTGCAGTGAGTGGAGACTGTGCCACTGCACTCCAGCCTGGGCAACAGAGCGAGACTCCGTCTCAAAAAAAAAAAAAAAAAAAAAGACACACAAAGACCGAAAATAAAGGGATGGAAAAAAATATTCCATGCAAATGGAAATTTAAAAAAGAGGAGTAGCTATACTTACACCGGACAAAATAGACTTCAAGACAAAAATTGTAAGAAGAGACAAGGAAGGTCATTATATAATGGTAAAGGCATCAATCCATCAAGAGAATATAACAATTATAAATATATATGCCCCCAAAGCTGGAGCACCCAGATATATAAAGAAAATATTATTAGAGCTAGAGAGAGAGAGAGATAGACCCCAGTGCAATAATAGCTGGAGACTTCAACACCCTACTTTTAGCACTGGACAGATTTCCTACACAGAAAATCAACAAAGAAACCTCAGACTTAACCTGAACTACAGAATAAATTGACCTAATAGTTATTTAGAGAACATTTCATCCAGTGGCTCCAGAATACATATTCTCCTCAGCACATGGATCATTTTCAAGGACAGACCATACGTTGGGTCACAAAACAAGTCTTATAACCTTAAAAAAAAAATCCCTGAAATATTATCAAACATCTTCTTTGACCACAATGGAATAAAACTAGAAATCAATAACAAGAGAAATTCTGGAAGCTATACAAACACATGGAAATTAAACTACATGCTCCTGAATGACCAGTGGGTCAATGAACAAATAAAGAATTGAAAAATTTCTTTTTTTTTTTGAGACGGAGTCTCATTCTGTCACCCAGACTGGAGTGCAATGGTGCGATCTTGGCTCACTGCAACCTCTGCCTCCCGGGTTCAAGCGATTCTCCTGACTCAGCCTTCTGAGTAGCTGGCATTACAGGCGCACACCACCATGCCTGGCTAATTTTTGCATTTTTAGTAGAGATGGGGTTTCACCATTTTGGACAGGCTGGTCTCGAACTTCTGACCTCGTGATCCATCTGCCTCGGCCTCCCAAAGTGCTGGGATTACAGGTGTGAGTCATCTAGCCTGGCTGAAAAATTTCTTGAAACAAATGATAATTGAAACACAACATACAAAGCCTATGGGGTACAGCAAAAGCAATACTAAGGAAATTTTACAGCTATAAGCACCTACATCAAGAAAGAAGAAAAACTTCAAATAACCTAGTTTTTGTCATCACTGTTTTAGTTTTTAAGTGTAGAGATCTTGAACCTATTTCATTAAATTTATCCCTATTTTATGTTCTTGACACTATTATAAATGGCATTTTAAATGTTATTTTAATTTTACAATTACTTATTGCTGGTATACAAAAGAATTGAATCTATATTGTCTATTGACCTCGTATCCTGTCACTTTACTAAATTCACACATTAGCCCTAGATTTTTGTTTTGTAGATTACTTGTTTTTTCTTTGAAAATAGTTTTATGCCTTCCTTTCAATCTGGATGACTTACTTTTCTCATCTTACTGCTTTTGCTGAAACCTCCAGTCACATAATAATACTGCATGAACTGATACCAGACATCTCTGCCTTGTTGCCAAACTTAGAAAGTTTCAATATTTCATCACAAAGTATGATATATGGTATTTAGTGTTTTGTATATTCCATTTAGCAGGTTGAGGATGTTTTCTTCTATTCCTACTTTTTGAAAAGTGGTGTGTTTTTTTTTTTTTTTTGGTCAAATATAGGTGTTGAATTTTGTAAAAATCCCCATGGTTTGTCTTCTATGCACGCTTGAAAAGAACAGGCATTCTGCAGTTGAGTATTGTGTTCTGTAAATATCAGTTAGGTCAAGTTGATTGATAAAAGTTTTTCAAGTCTTGCATATCATTTTATTTCCCGCCAGTATGTTACATGTTCCTGTTTCTCTGCATATTTCATAGCATTTCCTTTCTGTTGGGCACTCTCACATTTCCTCTATGTTCATGGCCTCAAGTTCTACCAGGTGTATGTGGATAGCTAAGGCACTCTTTGGTCTCTCCTGCCCATGTGCTTTGCTAGGGATATGTGGCAGCTTATTGAGGGTCACTATGGCTCTCATTCCCATTATCTCCCTGGTTCCTTGCTTGCTCCCACCAGGACCTCAACTTCAGGCTAGCTGAATTGTTGGTCTTGCTTGTTTTTTGTTTGTTAGTCTGTCACTGAGACTGCTATTATTTCTTTCAATACCCCTGGGCGTGCAGTTTTTCAAATTCTGCTTCAAATCAAGTGAGCCCCTTCCCACAGCAAAGCTGCAGGTTTTCGTGATATCTTTCCTTGTAGCACAATTACTATGGTGACCAAGCTGGTGGGGAGCAGAGGAGAGGAGGTGGGTTGCAAGCAGCCCCAGGTTAAAACACCACAGACTCCCACTATTTTAACCGGAGGGTCAGTAGTTTTTCATGAATAAATGCTTCTCAATTTGTTGTCAGCCTTTAATCAATTTTGTTCTTGACAATCTCTTTTTAAAGAGGATTTTCTGAGCTACTTACTCTGTCATTCCAGAAGTCCTGCCTCATCATTCCACATTCCCCTAAATTACAGATTTATCTACTTGTTTTTAGTTCTATCAGTTTTATTTCATGTTATTAAGTGTGTGCACATTTACGAGTATTATATCTTCTTGATTCTCTTATTACGTCTCTTTACATCTGGTAATATTCCTTGTTCTAAAGTCTACTTCATGTGATATTAATATAGCCACTCCAGGTTTCTTATGATTTATGTATGCATGGTCTATCTTTTTCTGTCCTAGTACTTTTAACCTATCTGCATCTTTATGTTTAACATGCTTTCTTGTAAACAGTATGATATAGTTTGGATGTTGTCCCCTCAAAACCTCATGTTGAAATGTGATCCCTCATCTTGGAGGTCGGGGCTGGTGGGAGGTATCTGAGTCATCTGGGGGGATCACTCATGGTTTGGTGATGTCCTCCCAATAGTAAGTCCTCATGAGATCTGGTTGAGCAAAAGTGTGTGGCATCTCCCCTCCCCTTCTTTCTCTCGCTCCTGCTCTGGCCATGTGACATGCCTGTTCCTGCTTTACCTTCTGCCATGAGTAAAAGCTCCCTGAGGCCTCCCCAGAAGCTAAGCTGATGCTGGCGCCATGCTTGTACAGCCTGCAGAACCATGAGACAATTAAACCTCTTTCCTTGTAAATTACTCAGTCTTAGGTATTTCTTTATAGCAACGCAAGAACAGACTAGCACACAGCATATGTGTATCTATTTACAGAAAAAAAAATCTAGCCTGATAGTTTCTGCCTTTTAATTGAAGTGTTCATTCCATTTACATTTAATGTTGATACGGTTAAGTCTAATGTCTTTTTATTGCTTTCTATTTGTCCCATCTATTCTTTGTCCTTTTTTCCTTCTTTTCTAACATTCATTGGTAATTTTAGTATTCCATTTCATCTCCATTATTGGCTTATTAACTATACTTTTGAGTTACATCGTTGTTTTCAGTGGTTGCTCCAGGTTTACAATATGTACATTTAACTTAAAACAGTTAAATTATTTAAAGTTATTAATTTAAAAATAATATACCACCTCAAGTATAACATAAGAAGAGTAGTATACTATACTTCCATACTCCCTCCTCCCATCCTTTGTGCTAGTTTTGTCAAGTATTTTATTTCTACTTATGTTATGGACCACACTATGTACGTGTGTGTGTGTGTATCTCTCTCTTAGGTATTTGAAATACAACTTCATTCTGTTTCTAAATGAAAAGGAATGGGAATGGCAGTAAAATAAGATCCTCACCACTGAATATTATGATGTGAAATATTAGGCTGGTGCAAAAGTAATTGTAGTTTTTGCCAACGTATTGCAAAAACTGCAATAACTTCTGCACCACCCTAATATATATGAAACACCAGAAGGAAACAACCAAAACAGCTAAATATGCAGGTCCAAAAATTGAAGGTATTTTTGAAGTCCATTCATCTCCTTCAGCATCCCAAAGATAAAGCACATGTTCTGCTTAGCTACATAATAAAATGGCAAACACACCACACTACTGACAGCATAGCACAGATGCTTATAAAACTAGACTTCTGATGCTGGGCTCCAGCTTCATTTTCTCACAGATCGTCATTCTTATTCGGGAGAGCATCTGAACAACCTGTAAATCATGACATATTGTGCTGCCAAAGCTGGGTCCATGACAACCTCTGGTGGGGCAAGGGCAAGCATAGCAACAAACTCCAAGTTAGGATCTCCAATTAGTTTTCTAGCAAGCCAGAGGAAGGGCTTTTCAAAGTTGGAGTTACTTTTAGCAGAAATGTCACAATGCTGAAGATTCTTCCTTTAGTAGAATACAATAGAGTTTGCCTTCACTTTCCTGTCTTTAATGTCTACGTTGTCTGCTTCTTCACAATGAACAATGCCTTGGGGAGTTTTCTGCCTCCTTTGGGCACTATCTCTATAGCTTCATCTTCTTCCTCAATTCAAATTGCCAAAGCCTGCTTGAGTTTCCTGTCTCTAAGTGAACAAAATATGTATGATTAGAAAGTAAGCTCTATTCAGTTTTGCTTAAATTAGAGTTGGTCTCTATTACCTGAAGCACTGAGAAAGCCACTGTCATATACTGATGATGATAAGCAACCTTTGGGAAGGCAAGTTGGCAATATGTATGAAAAGTTTCTTAAAATTGATATCCTTTGACACAGTAATTCTATTCCCAACACTCTATCCTAACAATAATCTAAAATGGGCATCAAAGATATGGCTGTAGTTACCCAAAATGCAAGCATAATGCTCTGGAGGGATTTGTTGCTAACAGAGTTGCTTAAAAATTGCTTATGAGACATTCAATTTGCAGATGAGAGCTGTTATTACAAGGCATTTAGGTCTAAAATGTGGCCATCTAGAGTATGTGAAGGGAAAGAAAACCCTCTCAACTTTGTAATGTGATATAGTATCGAGAGAAGTAGACTAAAATTTTAGAGATCAAGTTCTACCACTGACTTGCCTAGTGGTCTTGGTAAGTTACCTATCGTCCCTGGGGCCTATTTCCTCAGCTATAAAATGGAGGTACTATGTGCTCTACCTACCTCTGACAGCCATGTAATGCTGAGTTCAGCTTTCCCCTCTGTATGTACTAGTAAAGCCTTTGTAATGATAGGAATTGTTTTCAATGACTTCCCTTTGTCTTTAGACATGCCAAAATCCTTACCATAGCCCACAAGGTTCTGAACCATCTGGCCCAGCCTCCCTCTCTAGCCTGATCCTGGCATGACCTCCCTGTTGGTCACCATGCTACAGCCACATGTCCACCCTGGACTTTCACAAACGCTCTTCCCTCTCCCTGAAAAACTGTACCATCTTTGCCTGGTCAACTACTTATCTGTAAAGTCTGACTTAAATATCACTTTCACCAAGAAATCTCTGACAACCCCCAACATGGCCCTCATATGTGGTTTTTCTCCTAGTGCCCTGTACAGATCCTTTTATAAGGCTTATCACAATGGTCATTACATAATTGTTCATGCAATTATTTATTTGGTTGTCTCTCTCTTTCAAAACTCCCTGAGGGCACATTCTGTTTCTGCCTTGTTCATGACTGTGTAGCTTTAGGGCTTGGCAATACCCCCTACGGAGACACAAGGTAATTTGTTAAATGAATGAATTCTTAAACTCTTACAGCATCAGGGATAGAGACCTAATGCTTTCATTTGAGTTGATAAAACTGAAAGAGAAGATAAAACCCAGAGAAGAGAATGACTTTCCCACAATCACATGGCCAGTGAGTAGAAGAGGCAGTTTTATAATTCATTAATTCATTCAATAAGTATTTTCTAAGAGCCTACTATGTTCTAGGTACTGTCCTAGGTACTGGAGATAGAATGATAGACTAAGACAGTCCCTAACTTCCTAGAACTTATACTGTAGTGGACGAGATAGCCAATAAGCAGATAAACAGATACACAATTAGCAGAGATAGTGATAAGTACTATGAAGAGGTGCTCTGTAGGCAGAAAGCACATAACCACCAAGCACTCAAACCCGTGCTTTCTGCGTCCAAGTGCAGGGCTCTTTCCACTACACCACGCTGTCTGACCGAAGTAAACAAACAAAACCATAATTTATGAGGCTCCCTCAGCTGCCTGTGTGTGCACTTGGTGGGGTGAAACCCTCATGCTGTCCATGAAGAAGAGCCAATATCATCAGCAGCAGCAGCTGACTGGCTTGCCTGCTAAAGCAGGTGTCACGGCACTAGCCAGCCAGGCCTCTGCTGCCTTGAAACTTCACATCTGGCACCCAAAGAGAGAGAGAGAGAGAGAGAGTGTGTGTGTGTGTGTGTGTGTTTAAATAAGACAGCTATTGAATGAGTGGACTGAAGAGGGTTGGAGTTGGCTGGGCTTAGGGAATGATGCAAACCACAAGGGGACAGTGCTCAGGAGGTGAACAGAGAAAACAGATGGGCTCAAACTGCAGGCATGACTATAGCCCAAGCACCCCATACATCACTGGGAGAGGCTTCTTTGCTGCTAAATATCTGTTTATTTTCTCATTAATAAACAGCATTCTCTGATGTACTTGAGGAAATAGAATGCACACTCAGACCATTCGCTTTTCTCTAAACAACTTCATGTAGAAATATTGTTGAAACAAGGATGTGTTGTGTAGCACATAGAATGACACGCAGCCCACCTGAAAGGTATGGGTGCTGGTGGGGCAAAGGGGAGTCAGGAATTTGACAGGTGAGCAGAACCGCAAGGAAACACTGGGTCCATTAGCCCTCCCTCCTCACTTTGTTAGAACCTCAGTTTTGACAATCTAATGTATTGTCTACAACACGAAGTAGGCACTCCAATAAAGGTTTGTTGACAAAAAAATTAACAAAGTATGACAACTTATTTTTCTCACACAGGTAAGATTAAAGCCCAAAGCATTACTCTGAAACAATAAAAGTCCAACCACTATAAACTGGGCAGTTTACATTTGTTATTTCTAATCCTCACTATAACCTTGAGGTAGATACAAGCTTCATCTTACAGATGGGCAGACTGAGGCTCAGAGAAATTCGGTGGCTTTTTCTGGGAGTCACACTGATGGTAAAAGGGCATGAACTCAAGTTTGCCCAACTCTAAAGTCCAAGGACTTTCTACAACACCAAAAAGTGAGACAGTCTGCTCTCCAACTGCAGCCAGAGTATACTTTCCAAAAAAATATATATATATCTCACTTTCCAAAATATAAGCCTCTCTCTCTCTCAAATAAATAAAGATGGGGTTTCACCACGTTGGCCAGGCTGGTCTCGAACTCCTGGACTCAAGTGATCCACCTGTCTCAGTCTCCCAAAGTGCTGGGATTATAGGCATGAGCCACCGCACGTGGCTAGAAAGCAACTGTCTCTTGCTGCTTTGCTGCTTCTAAAGTGTACAGGCTGGGAAGACACATAACACATATTATGAACTATGCACAATTCTAAGAGTGGGGCATTTCATGCAGGAGCTTCAGGATAGCTGTTCCTGTATTTTAGGGGTGACCTTTGGAGTTCACAGCAAAACTTACTGCTAGAAAAGAACTAAATCATTGGTACATTCCTAAGTATAATGGTCATTCAATGTCTAATATGGATGTCACTTATGATATGCAAGAATGTTTACTACACTTCACACCACTGGAAAAAAACTTACACTAAGAATGGATGACAATAGGATACTCTGTGTGCCTCTCAAATCCCAGCTCTACCATGTACTAGCTGGACAGCCTCTCTACCATTGAATTTCCTAATTCATCAAATTGGGCTGATACCTACATCTCACAAAGTTGTTAAGGATCAAATGATATAAAGTATATGAAAGCATCTGGCATAGAATAGGTGTATAGTAAGATTTGGGATGAATTCAGTTCATTAGTCTAGGACTATGGGTCATTTTCGACCCAAAGAATTCCAGGGAGATGCCGTCAGTTCCAGGTCTGAATCAGTGTATGTGCGTCAGAGAATGGCCTACATGAATCCTTGGTGAAACTGTGGAACCAATCCCATCTCCATGGTTTAACTAGGACCATGGCTCAGGCAAGAGCCAGAGAATTTCCAAGCATGAGACGACCTAGCAAAAGGCTAATCATTCCACATTTGAAGTCACTCCTAATACTCTCCTCTCCTGAGTTTCCAAGGGGATCAAAGGAATCATCTGCCTAAAACAAAACTAGATCTAACTTCAAATTATTTTCCTCTGCTTGTTCTAACTTGAGATGAAGGTTCCGTTTGGCTCTTACTTATGATCTACTTTATACCAGTAATTATTCAGGCTACTAAAGCTGATTTTTCTAATGTACAAATCTGACATGTTAAAATTCAGTGGCTTCCTATTGCCTATAGTGCAAGGTCTAAACTACTTAGCAAAGACCTCTGTGAGCTGGCCTCTGCCTACTTATATGGCCTCATAGCCAACCAGTCTGCCTCTCACTAAACCACTTACGACTCTCTAAACAGTCTGTGCTTTCTCGTGTGTCCATGCCTTTGTATGTCCTGTTCCTTCTGCCTGGAATGCCCTTCTCACTTTCCATCTGGCAAACTCCTATTTTTCTCAAGACCTTTTTAAGCACCTCCCCCTCTGTGAATCTTCCCTTAATCCCTCAGGCAGTCATAGGCAACCCTTTCTTGGGTCCACACTGACCTATGAACACACACCTCCTTTATACAGGCGGAAGGACATGGTACGGTAGTCAGAATATAGACTTCAAGTCAGAAGGACTAGAGTTCAAACTGTGGCCCTCTCCCCAGGCCAGCTAGAACACCAACCAGAGGGGAGAAAGCCTTCATCTCTAGCCTAACATATAGTCCACTGGTGTGTGTTTACTTATGTGGAGATACGAGCTGAAGATCGTAGCCAAAAGACTCAGACTCACTGGCAAGATCACACCTACCTGAGAATGACAATTGTAAAGGTCTAATTCATTTTGCTCCTTTTGATCCACCCGAAGGGAAGTTGACTTCCATGCAGGTTTGCTAATCACAAGCGTTCAAATATACTAGTTTCTCTAACTTTTCATTATAAATTATTAAACAGAGACATGTCTCACCTTTGCCACTTATTAGGCAAATCATTTAAACTCTCTGAGCCTTCCTGTCTTCATGTGTAAATAAAGTATTGTGAGGATTAGAGAAAGTGTATTAAATATCTCCAAAAATTTGGGCCCATGGTAAGCACTCTTATAAATATTATTATAATGATAGCATATTTGTCTGTCTCTCTCCTCACCAGATAGTAAATGTATCAAGGGCAAGAAATTCATCTTTGTATCCCCAGTATTTAATGCACCAGTGCTGAGTACATAGTAAACTTTCATTCAAAACTCTGCGAAATGTACAAATATGTACATGTTTTTTTGCCTTCCCAACAGATGGTCAGTCCCAGGAAGTCAGAGAACTTGTCACATACTTTTCTTGAATCCACAGTAGCCACCATAGTTGTTGGTCAAATAAGTAAGCATTGAATGACTCAAGCCACATTTATAAGTGGACCCATATATTCTTCTTAGGGGTTGCTATACTGCGGGAAAGTCACATGATGCAGAGTCTGAAGACGCAAAGTCTCAAGACCTAGGTTCCAGCCCTGGTTCACCTTCTCACTGTATGATGCTGGCCATACTAGCTCAACTCCCTGGGCTTGTTTTCTGCAAAATGTGGGAGAGAAAGACCTTGCAGGTTATCATAAGGATGAAGTAAGATACAGTAAAGCACCATACAAATACATATAGAATACAACTAAGAGGGACAAGGGAAAACACTCCAATCAGGTTTTATGGTTTGCAGGAAAATGGTTCTGCCTTCTGTATATCCCATTCCAGGACAGAACTTTAAAAAGTACACCAGGGGTCCCCAACCCCCGGCTGTGGACTGGTACTGGTCCGTGGCCTGCTAGAAACCTAGCTGCACAGCAGGAGGTGAGCAGCAGGTGGGCAAAGAGCATTACTGCCTGAGGTCTGCCTCCTGTCAGATCAACTGCAGCATTAGATGCTCACAGGAGCGCAAACCCTAGTGTGAACTGCACATGCAAGGATCTAGGTTGTGTGCTCCGTATGCGAATCAAACTAATGCCTGATCATCTGAGGTGGAACAGTTTCATCCCAAAACCATCTCCGCTATCCGGCCATGGAAAAATCGTCTTCCATGAAACTAGTCCCTGGTGCCAAACAGGTTGGGGACCACTGCACTGTACCATCATTATGCTATGTTTATATAATCTTCACATACCAGATAAGCTTGAAACCAAGTATCCTAGGAAAACAAGGTTTTGACATTCAAAATGGAGAACACCACCCTGACCTAACTCACTTGCAAGCACCCCAGGACCACTTTCAACCTATGAACCTGCAGCATGGCTTAAATAGGGCACAAATGCCAAATGTCCTCTTGATTTTCTTACAAATACTAAGTCAGAGGCAAGGCCAAGAATCAGACAAACTGTTTCAAGGAAAACAATGTTCTCAACTTAAACTGAAACCAATTAAATGGACTGCTTATGGCAGTATGCTCTATTTGGAAGTTTCCTGGTGATCTAAAAGTAATTGGAAAACTTAATTTTAGTCCAGCCTCTCTTTAAATTCTTCTTAACATTTATTAGCCTACTTATCTAACTTTGTAATTTAGTTAAGTATGGTATACTGAACATAATTGAATCTTTGTTTATAGATTCAAGACCACTTGGCAGGGATGCTGTAGAGAAGATGCAGACTTCAGATAAGAGGTTGATTTAGATAAGCATTAAGATTGCCTTCAAATTTGACAATCTGGGATCTGAACAACCAGCTGCACTTTCACTTATAAAAATGAACATCAGGAGGCCGAGGCAGGCAGATCAGCTGGGGTCAGGAGTTCGAGACAAGCCTGGCCAACATGGTGAAACCCCATCTCTACTAAAAATACAAAAATTAGCCAGGTGTGGTGGCATGCGCCTGTAGTCCCAGCTACTGGGGAGGCTGAGGCAGGAGAATCGCTTGAACCTGGGAAGCGGAGGTTGCAGAGAATCACTTGAAGCTGGGAAGAGGACATTGCAGTGAGCCGACATTGTGCCACTGCATTCCAGCCTGGGTGACAGAGTGAGACTCTGTCTTAAAAAACAAATAAAAAACCAAAAAACCCATCAATCGTCACTTGGCGGTATGGAAGTGTGAACTAATATATAGCCAAGAGGCGATATAGCACAGCGGTTAAGACGGAGGGCAATGAAGCCAAATTGTCATGATTTATATCGTGGCTCTGACCTTGGGCAGGTTACTTAACCTCTTTGCCGCCATTTTCTCATGTGCAAAATGGGAATAAAACTACCTATCTCACAGGGCTGAGGATTAAAAGAGGTAAATGTGAGTTACTCTGCTTTGTATTAGTTTAGTACGTGTCAAAATACTAGCGACTGCCCATGCATTATTTCATTAATGCCCTAAAACAACCCTTTAAGGTAGGTGGGCAGCTCATTTTGAAAGATGAGGAAACAAGTTCAGAGAGGATGCATACTTTGCTTAAGGTCAGCGCCTCAGACAGGGTTTGCATCCAGCAGCCTCTGTCTCCAAGTCTGTGTTGTTTCCATCATGGCATCCGGCCTCCCTAGTAGGTCAAAATTGTTGAGTGTGTACAAAACTGAGTGGAGCCTATACAGACTTTATATTGTATAAACTGCCCTTTGAAGTAATTCCTGGTAACTGCTTGCTTTCTCGTCAATACTCTCATGCTTAAAGCACAACAGAAATAACTCCATTAATTAAAAGATTCACTAAATCATGGTTTACTTACACCATGAATACATAAATGGCAACTGAAGTTCAAATAGTTGAATAACACCCAGTAAAATGGTGAGCCTACCTCAGCCTGTTTCTTTAAATCTTTTATTGTTCTTTGCATAGGAATATAACATTTTGCCCATAATGATTATCCTAATTTGTTCCTAAATTATTAAGTCCCATGTCTATCACTCATCTAAGCATTGTTTCAAATGCTAAATGCTGTTTAGTATGTTTGTCTTGTCACTCCAAAATGGTAACTTCTGGGCTCTTACAATCCCCGAAATATTTTATCCAGGACTAAACATAACTAGCTTCCAATAACTGCTTTATGCTTTGGATCTGACTGATCACAAACAGACACTAAACAAAGTAGTTTTTCCATTCTTCAAGAGCAGTCTGGTAAAAGACATGCCATGAAAAGCCTTGAGAAAGCCTAAAACACCAAAAGAATGAAGCTGAAGAACTAGCCATGAAGAGCTTTGATTATTAAAAATGAAGGTACGGGGAGCCAAGGTGAAACCTCAAGAAACATGGAATCTGGAAAGAGAAAATGAGAAAAATTAAGGGGAGTGGGTGTTCAGAAAACATTAAGGGTTTGAAGTAGAAGGGGAATTGTAGAGTTAAGGTGGATTCTGATCCAATGGAAAAATGTTGGATCAGAAGCCTTACCAAGTTTCTCTGGCTAAAGAGCCTGGGTGGCAATCTGTGGGTGGTCTGCACTTAAGAACACAAAAAACTGGACACAGATACAAGTGGAGAGAAGTGTCATGCAGCAGGGAGTGGTAAGAGTCAATCCTAAATGCAGTCATTTGGGTACAATGTGCCCTTCAGAGAGGGCATGGTGACAGCATGGGCTAATTTACAGAGCTGCCAGGGCAATAACTCAGAAAGCAATACTGCCTTCTCACAGCAAAACGAGGCAGTCCCAGAATGTTTCATGGTGGTAAAAGCTGCATTACAGCATACTGAGATCCTGGAACCAATGAAAGGAGACAAGTTTACCAAAACGAGTCTTGACACAGAGTACGTTTCTGGCAAATACATTATTAGGCACTCATTCTACTCATGTCCTGGAGAAACTATTTACTTTCCTTATATGGCCCTTCTCTTCAGCTCTCTCCTGTATAATAACTAATGTCTTCTTAAAGAAACAAAGATAGAAAAGGAATAAGACAACTGTTTCACTCGTTTACCAGCCCCTCTGCCCCCAAATTCCCAGTTTTTTCCAGGGAGGTGAGTGGAGGCTCATCACTGAGAGTGTCAAAGAAGAAACACCAGCTTTTGAAATCACTTTAAAAAACTGATTCTGCTACAAAAATCTACATTGACAGGGGAAGACAAGGGAAACACTGCAATTGTCTATGCTGACTGCCAGAATTAAGCAGCCTTGTTTTAACCAAGATAGTTTTCTTTAATCCGCTAGAATTTTAAGACACAATGTGCATATGCAAGGGTAGAAATACTATCATGGATACAAAATCAAAGTAAATATTGGCTGTCACTCTTAACTGAGAACCAACTTCTGTCACTCTTCTTAAATTTCTTCAGTTGGTCCCCATTATCTACAAATCAAATCCAAACTGCTCAGCAAGACCCCAACTTCATTTCTGAATACACTTTCCTCCCTATTCTCAAGTTCTACCGGCCACCTCTCCCAAAACCCATGCTCCTCTGCCTAGAAAATAGTTTCCATTCCTCTTTGCCTGGTGAAATCCTGCTCATCATTCAAAGAACTGCTTGCTTTCCTCTCCTCCAGGAAGACTGCCTTGATACCTATCCTCCTAGGAATTCTTGGAGGACCCGTACATTGGACTCACATATGGCATTGTCATTTCATTTTACTGGCTTTCCCTTCCACTACATTGTGAGGATCAAGTGCCAAATTCTACTGTTTCTATTATATCCTCTAGTCCCCAGGTCATGGGCTTGACACATAATAGATATACAATAAATGAACAGTAAATATAGCCATCTGTAATTCCTTCAATAGGAAAATATCTACTCTCTTTAAACCTTTCATGAAATAGGACAACTATCTTCCCCTTTTTACCACATGTACAGCCAGAATGACTGAAGAATACACCACCTGGGCCGTATAACTGATAACATTTCAGTAAGTTGCTAGCTGATTACATCACTTACGACATCAGAAAGGAAGCCACCATTTGTAGAGCGCATATGTGACTACCATCATGTACCGAATTCATGCTACATACACTTGACTTTAGTCTTGACAACCCTTGGTAATTCATTTATTTTGATAAAGACCTTGAGGCTGTGAAACTTGCCCAAGGTCATACGGCTAGCAAGTGATGAAGCCAAACTAATACAATGTGCTAAATTTTCTTATAGATGAACTAAACAATGAGGTTTGCTGAAACTAAGATTTCCCCAGGGCTGAAAAAATGATGAAGGCAGAAAATAACTTGTTCATCTCAGACTATAGGTATGCAGTTTTAACAGTATCAACTGAAAACCAGCCTTCTTCCCATTCAGAGTTTAAATAATTGCAACACTGTTACCATCCGTCAAATAAGACTCATCAGATACTCAGTTTGAAGCACTGTCTTAAAACTTCTCAAATTTATTGAACTCATGTGGTTAACATGGTATTATGTAAAAAGAAAAAAAAAAAACCCTCACCACTCAATACTTACTAAGCCTTGCAGCAGCTCAAGTTGAGGCAGCATATTGGGCATAGAGATCATAGGATTCGTATTATCCCTTGAAAGTTGGAACTCCAACCAGCACCAGAATTTTCCAATTCAAATTGTTTTAGTCGAGACCCCAGCATAATTTTTAGAAAAAAGATTGGATTGTTGCTTTTAATTTTCCATTCCTACTTAGACAAATGACCAGAGGCAATGACAAAAATAACTGTTTAAAAGGGATTTCTCTCCAGAAGTTTTTTCTAATGGTTTAAGTCCAGGCTTTCCATCCTTCTCTCCATCCTTTTTCATTTTAAAAAGAAAGGGTTTTGGAGTATGTCAACTTTGCTATACAGCTTGCTATACAAAGCCACTGCTTTAGCCCTAGACATAATGCCAGGACTCATCTCCCACACTTCTGGTCTTAATCAAGTTCATGCTTGGTTGCTAAAGAAGCTCATGTTAATCCCAAGGTCAGCACAATCCCAACCTTAAAGAGGAGACAGCTGATTGCATCACTTACGACACACACCAGCCTGAGGCGGAAGAAGCCGGTCAGACACCTCTTGTCTGCTACGTGTGAGACACATCAGCAGCTGAGCGTGACCCCTTCCGCAGAGCTCACTGCAAAATCACCAGCACACCACTGCAATCCACTGAGCTCACCGCCTGTCCAGCCATAATGGAAGTCGCTTGAAGGTTATCATTGTAATAGACGATTTTCCATAAGTAACTAATAAAAATGTTTTCTTTGCTGTTTAGACTACTAACAATTCAGTCTCTCCCTCTCCATCCTCTCTTGGGGAGCCTCTACTTTTAAGCAAATAGGGGAGCTACAAATACAAAGGAGCAACATCCATGTATAAATGTGTGCCTTATCTTCCTCACTAACTTCCTGGAAAAGTGCTGTTTTTGAATATTCTGTTTTCTTAAAAAGAAGAAATTTTATGTAAATGTAGTACACTGTATATAGGAAGGGATTTCTCTTTTTAGTCTTTATCTCATTGTACAGGTTTCACTCTCTAGGTACTGAGAGTGGGGGAGAGGGATCAACAAACCAAAAAAAGCAGCATAAAGCACACCCCGTGTCAGCAGCACGGCAGCTCCTCCAATATCGTCAATGCTGACTCGAGGTAATTTCTGGTGGAGTTGAACACATCATTAAATTTCTATTTGTGTTCTGCCTGAGGCTTTTCCCTAACCACTAATTGAGAGTGAAGGTCCCAGAGAGCTTTTGTGAAAGGAATAGAACACAAGCCATGTCCTGGTCTGTAGCCAGGTGTCCATATACTGCATAATGGAGGAAGAGGATTACAGGGAGATTTTCACTTCAGCCTTTAGTCCAACCAAGACTTAAAAGACTTACAGAGAACAGCCTCAGGAGGTTAGGGGACAGAAGTGTGGTACTGGAGGAAGACAAGAGGGGTAAACACATCCAGCAGAATGTAAGGATAAGAAACACCCACATGAATTCTCAGAATACAGAGGAACAAGAAGGAATAATTCCTGTGCCATATGCGGACCAGGGCATAAGGCGAGTGGGGAACAGTGGATTAGCCACTAAACGGCTTCAGTGAGAATTCTGAAAACTGTTCCAGTATAATTTTGGAGTAAATCCTTCTCCTGGACAGGTCAAAGATTGTGCTTTTTAAATGTCATTAGAAGGTAACAGCTTTTTGTCTCCTGCTTCCAGATGATTTCCTTTTGGTTAAAAACCAGAAATAGTATAAACCTCACAGGATGAAAGAACAGTCTTTTGATACAAGTGAGGTGGAGATCTAGATGAACTTACATAGTAAGTGAGGAGCACATTTCTTGGTCTTCTCCCTTGACCACTTCAAGTCTCTGATCTACCAGAGATGGCAGTTTATTTCCTCTGGAAGAAGCCAGTAATGGACACCTGTCTGTTGGCTTTGCCCAGAGCAGCAGTCCCTTTCTTGAGGCCCTTTCGTTCCTCTTTGGGTTCTTTTTTCACAGTCATGGCAGGGGGTCTGTGTACTGAGGATGTCTTCATCTTAAGCTCCTCTTCACTATCTGTGCAGGATTCACTCTCGTAGACTTTTTCAGTCACTGGTAGGATGAGAAAAAAATGGAACATGGGTGGGTTGAATCATTTACTCTATCAAGAAAATGGGATGTCTTGCTAACCCCAATCATTTCAGACTCTCTGATCAAGGCAAATATGCTTACTTAGGACTGAATCTTTCTCCCACTGGGAGATCAGATCTAGCCTAAGGTAGCAAGTACGTGGAATCCTGAGCTCACACTGCCTCTATTTGATGCTTAGAATTAACATTCACTTTTCTCCCTCACTGCTATATCCCATGCCTTTAAATGGCCCTTTATCAGTGAATTGCCTAAATCCTTTATTTGGGTCCTGGCCTATGTTAGCTAACTTCCTGAACTCTATACCTGAATTGTCTATATCTCAAACACTTACCTCTAACTCCATGCTTTGACTGGCTTCTTAAGTCTCATCTCTCTGACCTACAATGCCTGCCTATTCCCGTTATTGGTCTTAAACCGCTGGCCTATCTGCCTGCCTCCATTCTGTCTAGCCAAGCTCACCGTGGACCCTCCTGTCTAGCTCTATCCTGATGCCACCCACTCTCTGCACATCCTAGGTACAGAGAATTGAAGATTAGTTACTCAACTGTTCGGTTCTTAGTTCTTAATGGCTGCAAATTAACCCAAGATTTAGTAGTAGTCTATATCACGAAAGTTAACTATCTCAAGCAAATGCTATCAGATGACACACTTGTTAGTTTTAAGCAATGACAGTGATAAAATGAGAAACAAAGTTACCAGTTTTCTTACTCTCTATCAGCCAAAGGCATAAATTGCCTTTCCCCGGCTATTAAAACTCACTGAACCTTTCCCAAGGGAAACTTGGAAAAGAACTATACCAGTAAGCAGTCCATTATGAGCAAGCCCCAAAGGGCACAGGCAGAGATAGTGGCTTCCAGCCATGATGTCACATAACCGAGGAGGATCCACACTACTGCAACACATACACCAACCACAAGAAACAGCACGCCACCTTTCTGTAATTTGAGAGAGCTGTGGCAGCTGCATAACCAATACTATCTAAATTCTTTCTCAGCCTTCCTGGTTGCAGCAAGTGATAGAGAAACATTGAAGGAAAAGAGCTCGTTCTTAGCTGAAAAGTGTAACCTAATATGCATATTAAATGCTCAAATGATTAAAGTTTTTTTTTTCCATTAAAGAACAATGACAGTCTCAAGCTCTTATTGATAATTCTTTCTAATAAAATATATCAAATTGTTCTAGAGGCATAAGCTTTGGAATCAAATGATTCTGTGTCCTAATACCTACTCTGCTACTTAAGATATCATCTCAAACTTTACTATGCATCAGAACCACCTGGAGGGCTGGTTAAAACATAGATTGCCAGACTCTTGTTTCCCAAGTTTCAGATTCAGCAGATCTGGGGTGGAACTGAGAATTTGCTTCTCTAACATCCTCCCAGAAAATGCTGATGCTGCCGGTCTGGGGACCACACTCTGGGAATTAATGTTCTTTCCTTCCCTGTTTTAAATGTTGAAGTGCAATTGCCACTGGAGCACTCCTTCTCTCTTATCCAGCTAATCCCATTAAGGCTGCATAATCAACAATCCCTTCCCAGAGAGTTCCCAGAGTTTGTCTTTAATTTTGTAAGAGCCAAGAATTCACTTTGATTTTCACTTAGAGGCTAAACAATACTAATAAACTTAGATAGTATTATACTAAGTATTCTGAAAGGCCTTACTACTCAAATTGTGCTCCATACACCAGAGGCAACGGAATCCCCCATGAGCTTATTAGGAATGTACTCTAGTTCCCACTCCTGGCCTACTGATGCAGAATTTCCAATTTTAGCAAGATCTCCAAGTAATGCACATAGTCGGCGAAGTTTGAGAAATGTTGCTCTAAGATAATTAGAGAATTCCCACGGCATACCTATTCGTTCAGCAATTAGACCCCAGAACACCACCTCCGTCTCACATGCATCTTCAAAAGCATTATGTAACTGAATTAATGGGACAAAATTACGAGCTGTTATTTATTCAATATCTTAAATTAGAAAAGTCTGAAGAGCCACCTACAGATACAGAAAGGAAATGACTTTCTACTAGTTGGTGGTATAAGACTGCTCCTTCATAAGCTATATTCTGTATTCAAATGGCAGCGTATCTACAACATTACACTTCAGCATCAATTAGCTCATTATTTCATTACTTATTAACGAAACCAATGGCTGTCTCATTGCCAATTTTGTATAACACATTGCTTGGGGGAGTTAAAAAACAGGGCAGCACCAATAAAATTTCTTTAGCAGCATATTCAGTATACTGTAAGAGCTAAAAGGAATATTTCTATATTCAAAGCTGTAGCTACCTCAAACCCCAGGAAAAAGGACGCCTCCATTAAAAATATGGGGCCTTTGTTTTAGCTGAACAACATGCCACTTTTCTGGGTTGCCATTAAAAAAAGCAAACAAACCTGGTTTTTGTGGGTAACATCAGATTTCTTTTCCACTTAACTGCTTTGCTCTTAGAAACCCATCCCCTTGTCCAGGAGTCTACTCCAAACTTATCTCAGGGACCCAACTCCCCAGTTTCTGCTGCAAACTCGCAAAGAGGGAAAGATGAGTTTTCTAAACCCACAGAACAAATTTGATTCAGCACGGAACAGGGCAAACCCCCTATGCTGGTACATTTGGAACAGTCTGAGCAGAGAGAGGAAAGCAGAACTCCTTTGTTGGTAACCAAAGCCAAGATTCATTAGGTTGAGCTTGGACCAAAAACCTTTAAAAAAAAAAAAAAAAAAAAAAAAAAAGGTGCAATGTGAGCACAGTTTTCACTGTTGCATCCAAGGCTCTTAACAGTTCTGTCTGGAGACAGGAGTGCAAAAAAGTCCACATCACACACCTGGCCAAAACTCGAGTACTATGTTTTAAACAAAGCAATAAATAATTACTCACAAATTCCCAATGAACTCTCACAACGACATTTGACTTTTTTCTTTGGGGCAGAAAGAGGAGGAAAAAACTGGCACCAACGCTTTTGTCCTCCTAAATTTAAAAAATATACTGTTGAATTAAGAAAGTCAATAGTAAATACATATATTATCACCCACGGCCAAACCAAGAGGCTTGAAAATGGCAACTATTAAAAGACTGAAAGCCAAAAAAAAAAAGAAAAAAAGAAAGAAAGAAAGAAAGAAAAAAAAACCCATTCAAAGTCCAGAATTCACAGGTTCATAAGAAATTTGGCACTGAAAAGACAGAATTTCCACATGTAAAGAATTTTACTCCCCAGTCGCATGCTACAATTAAAATGGCAGAGGCCTTTTCAGAGGACTGGGAGGTTGGGAACAGTGGGACAGGTAACACAGATAACAAAATGTCCTCACTAGTTTTAAGAACCAGGAAAGGTTGATTCTTCAGAGCCAATCTTTTAAAAACAAGTTTGAACTAGAAGAAAAAAAAAAAATCAAGAACAGGAAAAAATAACCTTCTCTGAAGATCCAACCTGTGGCAGGTGCCACAAAAGGCAAAATGACAACCATGGGCTATCCAACTAACAAAGGTAAAAGCCTAAACCCACAACTCTTTTCAAACACAAAAATACAGTACCAGGATATGAGCATCCCATCAAACCTCAAGTGCTAAATCTTAAAAGCTCCACAGAAGTCTGGTTTGATTATGGAAAGGGCAGAAGTAGCTAAAACATGGCTGAAGAACCAGCCAATGACTCAAAGCCTGAACTCTAATTCCTCCCTAGGCCTTCGTAACAAGCACATGCTTTTACCTAACATGGCTTACAAATAGGAAACATAAAGGAAGTAATCTGGATGAGTCATTCCCTTCTGAAGAACAAATGGAACCAAATACCAAAAATGACTCTTGATACAGTCTAATCATCTGTAGCTTCTTTTCCACTGTTCAGATTTATAAAAACAAACATTCTAGGGAAAAAAAACGCTTCTCAATGTCTATGATAACATCTTAAGCCCATACTGTGGTTTCCATCTTGTTTTTAGACATATTTATGCCACCTGAATCTTCATAACAACCACACATTTAGGCAAAATGGATATTCCACAGATAAGAAACTCTTCACCAGAGACAACATAACTTTTAGCCAACATCTCAGTGCTTATTTTTATAGTGTATGACTTAAACAAGAACCTAGGTGTTCTGACTTACACTCTGCTACACAAAGTGTATGCCATAGACAAACAGCATCAGTAGCACTTGGGGATGATTCATATGTAAATTAAAGTTTGAGATGTACCTGTTCTAAAAGAGATTATGGTGCCTCTACGGTAATAAGAGACTCTCTCCGGATTTGGAGCCAAATATTTGCCTTACCTATGCAGCCTTCCTCATCCACGTAAGTTTTAGATTTTAGTACGCGTTTTCGTTTTCTTTTGTTTTCTCCACTTGAGCTCTAAAAGATCAGAGGATACAATGTTAAGCTGATCAATTATGTTATACAGAAAAATAACAAAAGCTTTTAAATCTATAATAATCATTCTCCAGTACTCCATTATGATAAAAAGTTGAAAGAGAAACTCTACATTAGTTTTAGAGAACCAACCCCATCACATAGACAAGTTACGCTCACTATATATACAGGCTTGATATTTCATTGTTCATAAGAAGGAAAGTAGCATGCTGAAGAAAGAACTGTGTTCTGTTCATTCGGTCAATAAGCTTTTGCTGAGTAGTGCAGGCGACACGGTTAAAAAGTAGCATAAGGACCTTAGTGGAGGAGACAGATAAGGAAAGCAGACCACTGCAATACGATGTGGTGAAGGCTTCAATGGAGGGCTGAGGCAGATATTATGGGAGCACACAGGGATGGCCCCTAAACCACACCAGGGGTTTCTGTGGCATATGCCCTTGCTGTAGATACTTGCTATGTCAGCCTTCACATTTCTTGTTTTCTTTTTTTTTTGGTTTGTTTTTGAGAGGCAAGGTTTTGCTCTGTTGCCCAGGCTGTAGTGCAGAAGTGCAATCATAACTCATGGCAGTAGTCCAACTCCTGGGCTCAAATGATCATCCCGCCTCAGCCTCCCAAGTAGCTGAAACTAAAAAGCATGTGCCACCATGCCCAGATATTTTTAAAGTAGAGACAAGGTCTCCCTGTGTTGCCCAGGTCTCAAACTCCTGGACTCAGGCGTTCTGCCCACCTAAGCCTTCCAAAGTGCTAGGATTACAGGTGTGAGCCAACATGCCTGGCCAGCCTTGACACTTCAACATTACACCTATCTAATTTAGTCTCAAATAGGTATTACTAATACCAACTTCCTTTTATCTCCACTGGTCTCTTTCATCTCATTTTCTCTTCAGCTAATGAGGAAATCGGCGTAAGATTTAAATGATGCACAATGAATTAAGAAAAACTAACAGCCACAAAGGAAAAAAAAAATTGTCAGCAACTATTTTTTCAACTCTTCATTATCTACACTAATAGATGTAAAAAAGATGCAGCTGAAGAGCGTTCCAAGCTGTATTTCCCCTTTGGCTGACAGTTTTCCCATCCAGCCCTTTTCCAGAATTGCTTCTGAAGGGCAGCAAATGTGTTTAAGTTGTTTGTTCCCCTGTCTTTCACATGTTGCTCTGATGCAGGGGGATCTCTTTTTGCACCACTCTAACAGGAGGTGTACAGCACAGCAGAGATGCTGAAGGTCATGAATACAGAACAGCTCCCAGGTTCCACCTCTGCAACGTTCTTGAGACTATACCCGCTAGCGAAATCTCCCTTCAGGTGAGAATGGAGGAACACCCATTCTGTACAACCTGTAGGACAGCAGAATGAGACAACAGCCATCTACTGGCATTTGTGAAGTATACAGCAAGGGAACTGATTTAGCAAAGTGGTTGTAGGTCCTTAAGACATAAAGGATACACGGATATGTAAGAATCCCAGTATAATTTTACCTTGACAGAAGGAGGTTCAGGCTCAGTCTTTGGCACTGGTTCAAGAGGTGGAGACGGAGGAGGAGGTGGGGGTGGTGACTCAGCTTCATAAGCCCCAGGAGAGTCTGGGAAGACTGAAATAATGAAACAGACTTAGATCAGAGAACTACAAGCACTATCTGGTATAATGCCTTCTCCACTGGTTCTCTAAATTGACATGTCCAGCAAAGGGGATTTAGCAAGCAGTAATTCATGATAACCAAGAACTTTGCAGTTATATAGTTATCTTTAAAATATATATTTTATTAATTTTATATAAATAAAATCAGAGAATCAAGAACTATTACAGCCAGAAGTATCTTAGCTAAATGTTTTCTTTTATAGCTAAGTCAGGTTATGAAGTTGGTTTGTAAATATCCACTCATCGCCTTCCATATGCCATGTATTTCACTTTATTTTTACAACTCTGAGACAGATTTTCTTATTTGCACATTACAGTAAATAGAGGTTCAGAGGAGTTCCGAAACTTGCCAAGGTCACACAGCTTACAACGGAGACAGGAGGTTTTAAGCCTAAGTCAATCCAATTCTACAGCCTTGCTATTCCAACTATACCATGCCGCTTTACCATTGAGGACAAGACATTCTCTCTCAAGATCCATGTGGAGACAATCCTCAGGTTATAATGAATGTTCTATGCCAGAGTCTTCCACTGTGACCTAAGGATTTTCATCACTTGAGATGTTTGTTAGACTGAAAATCTCCAGCTGATGTTAAGAGTATAAACTTGGAGGTGGGTGAAGTCATCTTTTAAATGATTATCATTATTTAAGCTCTAACAACTAGGACCTGATTAATATTTTGCATATTTCTAGTGACTGCTCCACTGATAGGGCTTGTTCTGCTACACTGAAGTTAACAGGAAAGTATACTTTTAGGAAAAAAATACTGCTGTGGAAGTGGCATCACCCAAGAAATGAGCACCACCAGAGGGATCCCATGATTTCTTAACAATTGCAGAATTGGTGGTCTTAGTAAACGGCCCATGAGAGGGGAAGCAAAAATCCTCAACTGACCTATTACTCAATCACCACAAAGAAAGTGCTGGGTAGCAACTTAGCCTCACCTGCTCCCTGACTCTCCTGGCTGTATTCAAATTCTTAACACAAGTCTTGGATCTGAAATTCTCCCAACTGATTAGGTCAGTGTTAAAAATTATGACAGTGAAGCGAGTTCAAGGCCAAATGACCTAAAGAGGTGAAACAGAACAAGAGCCAGAATGAACAATAAATTACACACTTTAAGTATAAAATGGGCCCCAAAAACTTTATAAGCTCTGGGAAACAAGAGAGAGAAACACAAAAGGAAAGCAGTCCAGCTATCAGCCCAGCTCTGGGAGGCTAGAACATGATGGGAACTCAGGCAAGAGAAAAGTCAAACACCAGAAGTAAGCCTCCATTGTTCTGAAGGAACAGCTATGAAGAAAGCTGGGCTATAATGGTAGATGTGTTATAATGGGAGGAGGAAAGTTTAGGCAATGAGGAAGCCAAAGGAATTTTGAGACTCACAGTAATAAACTTAGGCATTCTTATTTCCAGTTCTGAAACCAGTTGACTTAACCAAAGAAAACAATCCTAGTGACACCCTCTAAGACCCCTCTCACAGCACTGTATGCAAATGTTTATCTAGATCCCCACTCTAGACTCTAAGCTCCAAAAAGGCAGAGACACCACGATTTCCCTGGCATAAACACAGAGTAACTGTGTGTGTGTGTGTGTGTGTGTGTGTATGTGTGTGTGTATTTATTTACATAAAGGAAAACCACCACTTTCTGAACTAAATTTGGAATGAGGAACCCAGGTCAAGTAAGACAACATACTCTCTCTCTTCCTTCCACACACTCCCTGAGAGAAACACTGTGATAATAAACAAGTAAAACATTATGACTCCCCCAAACAGGGAAGAGAATAGTAGAGGAGTCAAGAGCCCTTAATGATTAAGAAATTTCAACAAATCCCTGGAAGATGGAAGGCAGATGGGAGAAAGTTGACAAAAGGGGCATCAGTCAAATCAGATGAGTCAGAGAGTAGAGATTATTATCTATTATAAAACTTCTATTTTTATCTGACTTTTAAAATTGTAAATATCTACTACTTTGTTTAAACTTGCCGCCATTCATGTACTAGAATATATGTCTGTCTGCCTTAGTCTTTACCAAGCCAAACATCCCCACTCAATACATTTTTACTGACACAGACATAAAGAATGTTCCATGCACTGGTGTATTTTAAACAGATTTGTAGCCAATCTGCAGCTCTTCAAGTGAAAGTTAAGCAATGAAGTATCACTTATTCCAGGAAAGCAACCTTTGTTGGGACAGAGTAAAAACTGCAATGAAACTAATTTCAGAGATCCACTGTGTCAAAGAGTTCTCTGGCAGAGACAGGTAATTAGAATTCTTGGAAACCATTCACAGCTTCCTAGGACTCAGTATTTTTTAAAAATACCTATCTTTACCTAAAATTGGGGATCATTTGCTTAACATTCTCCATAAGCACCTTGCAAGGACTGAAAATATTAGCAAAGACTTAAAATATTTATCAGTTAAAACTACATTTCTTCTTAGCAATGTAGATGTTATTCTTAATGTTATTTCTTTCTGGGTCTGGCCTTTTGATTTTGCTTTACAAAGAGAGTATGTAGAACTACTAAAGGTGCATATGACCCCGCAGGGGTAAAAGAGAAAGGCACAGTCCCTTGGGTAGAGAGTTACAAACAGAAGTGGAAGGGAATTTTCTGAAAAAACTGAAGGTACTTGCAAGTATGGGCACCTCAGCAGGAAGAGTAGAGTGAGTAATAAGAAAACTATCTGAACTTGTTTCCAGACACAGGTAAAAGAAAAAACAGGCCAGGTGCAGTGGCTCACGCCTGTAATCCCAGCACTTTGGGAGGCCAAGGCGGGTGGATCACAGGGTCAGGAGTTCAAGACCAGCATGGCCAATATGGTGACACCCCATCTCTACTAAAAACACAAAAATTAGCTGGGCGTGGTGGTGGGCGCCTGTAATCCCAGCTACTCGGGAGGCTGAGGCAGAGAACAGGTTGAACCCGGGAGGCAGAGCTTGCAATGAGCGGAGATCACGCCACTGCACTCCAGCCTGGGCGACAGAGTGAGACTCCGTCTCAAAAAAAAAAAGAAGAAAAGAAAAGACAAAACAAAAGAAAACCATGTACCAAGCACTGTCTTGGCACTTCTGACACATCATCTTATTTCATGTTCATAAAAAGCCTGTATCATTTATGATAAAAATCCCCGTTTTAGAGATGAAAAACAAGGAATTAAGTTAACTAACCTGCTTAAAGTCACACAATAAATGGTCAAGATAAAATTTAAACCCAGGTCTGCCTGACTCCAAAGTTCTTGTATTTTCTCTTCTCCTGCTGTTCCTTTTCTAACTTCTGGCTGAAGACAGCATATTGAACTATATGACATACTCAGTGTAACAGAAATAAAGCAATAATAAGTTAGAGACTGTGTAAGGGTTTAAAATAAAATCCCACTGGCTTTGAGACAAAGACGAAATTTAAGAATAAAATGGCAGAGGTTTATAAATTTAGTCAGATGCCAAAAATTATCTTTGCCAGAGGAAAAAAAATCTAAGAGCTTCTGCTCTATATCATCTGTTATTATAGGTTGTGCATCTCTATCGCATTTCTTCACATTCCTTTCAAAACTAAATAACCCCACTTATATTTCTAATCACCCAACAGTATTACTGTTGTAGGCTACAGATCAGAACTACAAGGAATATTTCAGAATGATATAATGAGTGCTCAACCAACCATAGTAATTCCTTAACTTAGAACTGACTCCTTCACTAATACTAGAGTATCTAATTTACCTTTTTAATGTATATTAGGTTGATGGCTTCAAAGACCTTTCCAAAATCTTCCCAAGGTCTTTTACTGATTGGAAATAGGGAAGACTGTTCCAATTAGCACCTATTCCTACATTTACTTCCTAATTATTTTCCCATGTGTCTACATGGAGTTGTTCCTTTCTGCAGCCTTGGCCAAAGCATTTTGATAAATGACAATGGAATGAAAATATAGCATTTGCCTCTCTGGGATGCTCATGTGTCTTATCCTACCCATTCTGAAGGGCCACTAAAAACCACAGAAGGACATTGTACCTCTCACAGCATATCAACGGCTGTAATTCTAAACACATAGCATGAATGGTAGAATCTAAATCCACAGAAGTGTAAAAGATGCTACATCTCTATCACAGACTCAACTTTCTGCTACTATTTCTTGGGTCTGTTCATTTTTTTGCATTACTGTCATCCATATATATAATTTGTTTTTTTTCACTCATTTGTATAGTTGAGCTAATATCCTTTTTCCAGAAGCCTCTCTTAGCATTTTCAATTCCTCTTAGTTTCTAGAAAAAGTAGAATCTTACAAGTTTCATTTTGTCCTTTGATAGCACAGTAGGTTCCTTTTTTGCATTCATTATTATTCTTTACTCTCCCTTTTAGTATCTGTTTGTGTTTGTCTCTATATCTTCATGTGATGCTGAAATACTTTAGACTAGATTTCCCCTCATTACCTAAAATGTTTTATACCCATTATGCCATGAATTCATGGACAATTGATTAGAGCAGTTCAAACTTTTCACCACTGTGTCTCAAGGTGGGCTTTTCAAAGTAGAGTCATGCACTAGTATATCAGTTCAACCCATTTAACTTTCTTTTTACCCTCCTTCTTTTTCTATATACTTTATACAATTTGGGGCAAGATCTTGGCTCTTCAAAATATTTGATATTTTTTAAAAAGCATATTAATGTTCCTGGTAAGACTCTTGCCCTTATGAGGTTTGCTTATCTTACACTGGCCCACAGCCTAAAACTAGAATGGTCCACAGTGTCATTCCCTTCCAATAATGACACTGCAGGTTGTTCCAGTTAACCCTAGTTTTACCTGTGTGGACCACCACCAATAATATCCTGGCTGCCTAGAATGTCACAATTCTTAAAAGATTCACATGAAGGTAGCCAAAGGAATATCCTCCCCTTAAAAGAAAAGAAAAGAAAAGAAAAGAAAAGAAAAAGTCTTAGATAGTGTGCATAATAATAATTCTTATCCTCTTTCCCTCTGTGTTATTTTGACAAATTGACAAAAGATCATGGTTCTAGTCAAAAGGCTAATGCAAATTTCAAACAGAAAGAGGTGCTATGGTGTCTCTCAATGCTAGAATTACTACTCTCATTGTGATCCTTAATCCATTACTTTTTTAGCTCCTTGAACATTAAAAGTAAAATTGATCCCCCTAACCAAAAATGACTGGTAATGCCCACCTTCATCTTCACTGCTATCAGATTCAGGAAGTTTGATTCTTCTCCTTTTTTTCTTCATGTTTTCAGTTTCCTTTGTCTCATCATCAGATAACGCTACTCGCTTCCCCCTGTTGTCATCCAGAAATAAATTAAGCTTGTTACACATAACAAAAATGTTAAGTATTCACATGCTCTTATGGGTTTTGCTTTATAACTCGTGGTCTTAATTCCAGAGGGTAGAAAAGGACAGCCAAATAGTCCAATAAGGACTCTTGTTAAGGATACTCTGCTAACTGACCATTAACTAGGTCACTTTATGAGGTGACTTGAATAAAAAATTTCTAGAGTTTTCTAGAAACTGCTGGAAGCTACAACCAGGTTATCAAAAATCTCTCCAAATTCCTTCTTACTTCCCTGATAGGACTTTCAATTATCCAACAAGCATTAAATAAGCAGCTACTACATACCTACAAGGCTCTTTGCTAGCCATTGAGAATACAATGATACAGAAGAAAATACTGTTTTCAAGAAGCTCTGGCAAGCACCACTGGCTATAAGGCAATGTGGTAGATTTAACTGGACAAATAAAATGTTATGGAATATAATTCATATTTGGAAAACTTACAAGCTAAGTAGAAGTTCATCATGTAGAAAGGGGAAACATATTTTAAAGAGAAAGAACAATATGAGCAAAGGCAGAGATATCCTTTTAAGGTGATTCAATTGACATAATAATAATAATAAAAAAAAACCTAGACTCCGCCGTGACATTATTTAGCTCCTCAGGATGAATGGATACTCCATCACACTCCTCATGCAACCAACAACTAATTTATCAAAGGCCTACTGAATGTTAGAGATACAAATATATACAAGACATAATCTTTGCCAACAAGTACCTTATGTCTTATATAACTTTAAATACCAACTTTCCTTTCTACCTTGAACTAGAAAAAGAAAATTAAACCCAAAGCAAAAGGAAATAATAAAGATAAGAACAGAAATCAATGAGATTAAAAAAAAGAAAATTAACAAAGCCAACGTTGTTACTTGTGGGAAAGAGATTAATAAAATTAATAAGCTTTTTATAAAATCCATTTTGAAAACAAAAATATAAATTACCAATCAGGAATGAAACAGTGAAGAAATCTGTATTGAGTACAGGTTCTACAAACTCGAAGAATAAGGTTATATAACGAACAGGTTTATGCCAATAAACTCAGCAATTTAGATCAAACTTTGAGTTTTAAAAGCACAACTCAGTCAAAACTGATCCAAAAGAACTAGAGAATTTGCACAGCTCTAGTTAAATCAAATTCACAACAAAAACCTTTCCCACAAATAAAATCCAGCCCTGGATTCACTGGTAAATTTTATTAAACATTTGAAAAATATGTACGTATATATAAACTCCTTCAGAAAACAGAGGAAACTTCTCCCAACTGCGGTCATGGATCGCTTAATGACAGGGACATATTTTGAGCAATACATTGTTAGGTGATTTCACTGTGTGAACGTCATAGAGTCTACTCACACAAACCTAGATGGTCTAGTCTACTGCTCCTAGGCTACAAACCTGTACATCATTGTTACTGTAGTAGGCAACTGTAACACAACGGTATTTGTGTATTTAAACAT
Source organism: Macaca fascicularis (assembly GCF_037993035.2). Lineage (NCBI taxonomy): Eukaryota > Metazoa > Chordata > Mammalia > Primates > Cercopithecidae > Macaca > Macaca fascicularis. Next base: position 73,498,777 of record NC_088388.1, on the reverse strand, counting down.
CTAAAAAGAGAAAAGATAGTAAAAATACTGTATAAAAAAGATTAAAAATGGTACACACGTCTAGGGCACTTGCCATGAATGGGGCTTTCAGCACTGAAAGTTGCTCTGGCTGAGTCAGTGAGTGAGTGGTGAGTGAATGTGAAGGTCATAGGATGTTACCGTACACTACTGTAGACTTTATCAACACTGGATACTCAGGCAACACTAAATTTATTTTAAAATGTTTTTCTTTCTTCAATAATAAACAGCTTACTGTAACTTTATTTTCAATTTTATAACGTTTTGGCTCTTTTGTAATAACACAGCTTAAAACAAAAAATTGTACAGCTGTACAAAAATATTTTCTTTATATCCCTATTCTATAGGCTTTTTTCTGCTTTAAAAATTTTGTATTTACTTTTTAAACTTTTTTTGTTGAAAGCTAAGACCCAAACACACATTAGCCTCGGCCTACACAGGGTCAGGATCATTGTCTTCCACCTCCACATCTTGTCCCACTGGAAGGTCTTCTTCAGGGGCAGTAACACACATGAAGCTGTCATCTCTAATGATAACAATGCCTTCTTTTGGAGTATCTCCTATCTTTTGGAGTATCTCCTAACGACTGCCTAAGGCTATTTTACAGTCAACTTCTTTTTTTTTGTTGTTGTTGTTGTTGTTGTTGAGACGGAGTCTCGCTCTGTCGCCCGGGCTGGAGTGCAGTGGCCGGATCTCAGCTCACTGCAAGCTCCGCCTCCCGGGTTTACGCCATTCTCCTGCCTCAGCCTCCCGTGTAGCTGGGACTACAGGCGCCCGCCACCTCGCCCGGCTAATTTTTTGTATTTTTAGTAGAGACGGGGTTTCACCGTGCTAGCCAGGATGGTCTCGATCTCCTGACCTCGTGATCCGCCCGTCTCGGCCTCCCAAAGTGCTAGGATTACAGGCTTGAGCCACCGCGCCCGGCCCAGTCAACTTCTTTTATAAGTAGAAAGACTACTGTCCTCTAAAATGATAAAAAGTATAGTGCAGTAATCATAGTAGCATAGCCATTTTTATTATCAAGTATTATGTATACATAACTATTAATATATATGCTATACTTTCACATGACTGGCAGCACAGTAGGTATGTTTATACCAGCATCATCACAAACACGTGAGGAAAGTATTGTACTACCATGTCATGACAGCTATGATGTCACTAGGCAATAGGAATTTTTCAGCTCCATTATAATCTTATGGGACCACTGTCATATATGTGGCCCATTGTTGACCCAAACATTGTTATGCAGTGCATGACTAATCTTATGAAGTTAGCACAATTTTGACACAGCAACTTGATAAAGACATTACCAGAAAAGAAAGTAACTGACCTATAGCCCTCATAAACACAGGCAACAAATGCTTAGTGTAATATTAACAAATTTAATCCAGCAATATATAAAAAAGGATAATATCATAACTAAGTGGAGTCTATCCCAAGAACACAAGGTTGGCCTAATTCACCACATTAATAAAAACACCGTCTGAGCATCCAATAAATTCAAAAAAGCATCTGTCAAAATTCAATAACCACTCATGATAAAACCTGTTAGCAACCTTGGAACAGAAAACAACTTCCTCAATCGGGTTAAGGGTATCTATTAAAAATCTACATTTAACATCACATTTAGTAGTGAAATACTGAATGCATTCCTGGCAATAAGCATCAACAGTGAGTGATGTACCCATGGTTGGGGACATTTTTATCCATACAAGTCATAAGTTCCTAGGAGGTAAGGCCCACTGGACAGAGCTTTAACCCTCTAAAATTTCACCATTTTGTTGATGTTTTCAACGAGAGTAATCCCAACCTTGCCACAAAAGTCGTCTTTCTAGGCCTATCAGTCTTGACAGTGTCCTTTAGAATTTCTTTCAACAGACTAATTCTACCAACTATGAGGTAGTGTCTCCAATTCCTGGATCTAGTTTTAATAGCTTATGTGCTTTTTATTTTCTTTTCTAATTACATTTTACCACTTGAAAAATAAACTCATTGATACAAAAAGAAAACAAAGAACTTTTTCTCTTAAATTTGACTGGAAACAGTAACCCTTCATTTGGCAAATTGAAGTGAAACACACACACACACAATTAGACACACTTATGCCATGTCCACAAATTTAAAACAAAAACTAACAATCAATTTAGATCAATAAGGCCAAAAAAATGACTTTGGTCCTTAAATCATCCAAACTGGCTGATTCCACAGTTCTACTCCACTAGATAAGCTAGTGGGCTTCTCTTTCCATTTTGGTTGTATAGTTGTATCGGTAAGGCATTAAGTGGGATTTAGTACTTAACTGAAAACTGCCTGCTGTCAATAAGCCCAAAGAGACCTTCTCACCCCCAGTAGAGACTCTTCCCCAACAAGCAACAACATTTTCCTACCTTTTTTTTTCCTTCTGCAGCACCTTAACAGGCTCTGCTTTTTTGCTGGATTTTTTCAGGCCTGCAGGAGCTGCCAGCTTTGGTTCAGTGACAGATACTGTAGGCTGCTCCACTATTTTTTCTTCTTTCACTGCTTGTTCTGAGTCCAAATTGACTTTAAGTTTATCTATAAATAGAGTATAGCAGACGACATATGACCCCATCATGCAATATTAATACATCATCCTTTTGACAGTCTACCATGTGCCAGGTAATATGTTAGGAGCAGGGGCAAAAAGGAGCTCATGGACTATTTAGAAAACATTCCTCCTTTCCAACTACCACTCTAACTGTAACTTCTCATTTCTGCCTCCTGCTAATCCCTCATTGTATCACAGCCCCCAGGCTAAATGATAGTAAAAGCAAGGCTTAGAAAAAACATATACAACTTTATGAGGTATCATCTTTTTCAGATGAGGAAAATCAATAATCAGAAGGATTACAAGATGTTTCCCAACAATACACAGTTTACAAATGGTGACAACGATTTGTAGCCAAGACCTTTACTTTCTATATATTCTATCTTTTAATGCCTGGATACCCTTAATATCTCACTACTACCTTAATGATAAAAGTTAAAGACATTTTGGATTCAAAGAAGTTTGGTTCAAACCCCGCTTCACTCTGGGCAAGTTATTTTATCTAAAAGTCAGTCTTTTCTACACCTGGGATAATAGTTACAAGATTATTATAAGGACTAAAAGAGATCAGTATTGGTTAAATGATTTATCCAAGGTAACACTGACAGAAAAGGTAAGAGTTGGGATTTGAACAGAAGTCAGTTTAACTCCTCAAAGTCCTTAACCCTTTTCCTACACCGAGCTGAAGAATGACTACTGTGCAACAGGGAGAACTAAGAAATGCAAAAAGGCCTCACCATCTGAGGAACTACAGAAGCATGTCATCTAGCCTTCACACTGTACTTAGTGATAGCTTTTCACAAGTAAAGTCACAAAATACTATTGGAAAGCTGTCAATAGCTGGAGGCGCTTCAATAAGTAGTTTTGGTTATATGTTGTTATAATAGCTTAAACCTTCTACAGTGTAGAAAAAACTAGTATCATAGTCTTGGCTATTATGCATAGCTTAGTATAATAATTTATAAATAATGTGTATTATTTGAAGGTGTAGCTGATGGACCAAAGTGTAAAATGTAATCTATTTACACTTTTATTTTTCCTGAAGACTTGAATAGAAAATGCGAACGGTGGAATCCACCTTTCCAATGATGGCATACTCTTGCATTTTCAACTGTTGTTCTCAAGTATCAGTGCCTCTCAAATATCCCAAATTGTATAAGAGAGTAAACATGCATCTCCAGGGCTCTAGGGGTCAACAGCCAATCCAAAAAATACAGTACACTGGAGTCACATGTGTAGCTTTAAAATTTATGCAAAATTTTCAATCTATCACATAAATTATACTGTTTTAATAGCAATTGTTTTAAAAATGGCATCATTAGGAGAAAAAACCTCCAAACACTTCCTACCTACCTTATGTATTAAGGAAAGCGAGGCTACTGCATTGAGTTTACCAATTACAGAAAACCGATCTCAATTAAAATACCACTGATCAAACATTAGATTCAGCATCCAGAGTTTCTTCTCTCTGTCTTGGTTTCACAGAATTTTGAGAACTCTAACTTAAACATATATGCAGCTACCAATAGCCAATTAACTGGTAAAGAGGTAGTTCAATGCAACAATTTAAGGCGATTATTAAGGAAAATTTAATGACATTTTGTTACCTGAATGATCAAGTCACCTATTTTCTAGCTGATTAAAAGCATTTCCTTCTTATACTCAAGAAAACATGAAACCTTTTCAAGCAAATAAAGATAACCAATTATGACCTTTAAATTTTGTAATCAATGCTGAATTTTATCACATATAAAGCATTACTTTTAAAAATTGAGATATAATTCACATACCATAAAATTCATCACTTTACATTCAGTGGGTTTTGGTTGTATATCCACCATAACTGTCCAGTTTTAGAGCATTTTCATCACCCCAAAAAGAAACCCTGAACCCATTAGCATTCCTCCTTGACCCCAGTCCAGTCCCTGACAACCAATCTTCCTCTCCTCTCCTCTCCTTCCTCTTTCTCTCTTTTTTTTTTTTTTTTTTTTTTTGAGACAGAGTCTCACTCTGTTGCCCAGGCTGGAGTGCAGTGCAGCGATCTTGGCTCACTGCAAGCTCTGTCTGCCAGGTTCACGCCATCCTCCTGCCTCAGCCTCCCGAGTAGCTGGGACTACAGGTGCCTGCCACCATGCCCGGCTAATTTTTTGTATTTTTTTAGTAGAGACGGATTTTTACCGTGTTAACCAGGATGGTCTCGATCTCCTGACCTCATGATCCGCCCGCCTCAGCCTCCCAAAGTGCTGGGATTACAGGCTTGAGCCACCACGCCCGGCCCCTACTGTCTCTATAGACTTGCCTATTCTGGATGTTTCATACAAATGAAATCATATATGATCTTTTCTATCTGGCTTATTTCACTTAATATTTCAAGGTTCATCCATGTATATCACATATCAATCTGTACTTCATTACTTTTTATAGCTGAATAACATTTCATTGTCTGGATATACCACCTTTGTTTATCCATTCATCAGATGACAGACTTGGACTGTTTCAATTTTTGGCTATTACGAAGAATGCTGCTATGAACATCTATGTACAAGTTTTTGTGTGGACATACAGTTTTAATTCCCTTGAGTAGATATCTAGGAGAGGAACTGCTGCTCTATGTTTAACTTTTAGAAGTACTGCCATATCATTTTCCAAAGTGAGTACACATCATTTTACATTCCCCACAGCAGAACGTGAGGGTTCAATTTCTCCATATCCTTGGCAACACTTGTTACTGTCCAATATTAAGTTTACATGGTTCAAGTCCCCACAATGAACTCTCTTCATCCAATTCTCAAGCTTCATTTTCATTGTAATGATCTTGTCATGTGTCAAATACAATAAAAAAGTCCTAATTTTACTCTGAACATTCAGCCTTGAAGAAATGTCTGTTAAATAAATTAACTTTGTAAGCAATTCTTTTTTTTACATTAATATTTAATAGTATTTTATTTTATCCAGGTTTTCCCCCTCACTGAATTACATGCCATTATAACACCTTATTACTCCTACCTAGCAATTACAATCATCCACTTTTTTTTTTTTTTAGGAATGGGGTCTTGCTATATTTTTGGCTGGATTTGAATTCATGGGCTCAAGCAAATCTCCTGCCTCGGTCTCCCGAGTAGCTGGGATTATAGGCATGTACCACCATGCCTGGCTTTTTTTCCATATTTATTTGTCCATCTCTCTCAGTAGAGTATAAGGACTTGAGGCAGGGACCTTGTCTTTTTCTCTATTGTATCACCAGTGCATAACAATGCCAAGCATATAGCAGGTGCTTGATCTATTTGCTAACTAAACACATGACTTAAATAAGTACACTTCTGTATAGTTTGATTTTTTTAAACAATTCACAATCACATATTTTATGTATTTTAAAAATAAGAATTTTAAAATTCACTGGGTTTTTAAGGTTACAAATGCATTTAAAAAAAAGCAACCAACAAAAAGATGGGTCTCATCAAAGTTGCCAAGAAACCATGATCTGATTGGGTACAGTGGCCCATACCAGCTAGGCAGGTCAGTGACAGCATGATGCTTTAACACAGCAGTCCCCAACCTTTTTGGCACCAGGGACCAGTTTCATGGTAGACAATTTTTCCATAGGCAGGGGTGGTGGTGGGCAGCAGCGTAGGGGTGGTTTCAGGATGAAACTGTTCCACCTCAGATCATCAGGCATTAGATTCTCATAAGGAGCCCGCAACCTAGATCCCTCACATGCACAGTTCACAAAAGGGTTCGCAATCCTATAAGAATCTAATGCCACCACTGATCTGACAGGAGGTGGAGTTCAGGCATAATAATGCTTGCTCATTTGCTGCTCACCTCCTGTGCAAACCAGTCCCCAACAGGCCCCGGACTGCTACCCATCAGTGGCCTGTGGGTTGGGGACCTGTTTTAACGGAAGTAGGAATCATTCCCTGTACACCAACTGTGCCTGCAGTAATACAACAATGCTTCCCAGAAACCTTTAAGTATCACATTTTCCATTCACTTTTCTAGTTACCCATTCTGAGCTGCAAGAACACAAAAATGTTCTCTGACAGCTTTTATAGCAAACACAAAAACTGTCACGCTTACATAAGCAGAATATGAAAAAAAATTTAGCCATCATGGAAAGGCAGAATTTTGACTAATTTTGCTTGCATAGGCATGTAACAAAATGCCTCCTTGAAAAATCTTTGTAAAACTGATGCTCCAAGAAAGTGTGCCATAATTATCCTGTGGCTCCTGCATTCTTCCTGGTATTCTACCACATACTCTCAGGGGATGTACACTTGATATGAGAAGTATGAAAATATGTGACTACTGGTTCTTTCCATACAGAAGAATTCTTACTCAAGTACCTTTTTAAAAATAAAGAAGATTTTTGCTTTCTCAAAAAAAGATTTTTAAATGTCCATTATGACTCGGGCCCTTCTAATTCACACTGGAAGTCTAATTCATTACTGTAAGTAATCTGCAAAAAATAACCAAAGAAAGGCAAAATATTTGCTTTTGTGGACCCTTGAGAGATAGAAGAAATAAAGGTCACACCAGGCAAACTGACTCTAGCATCCATGTTATTAACCTCAATACTATACTGCGTAGCCAGGCAGCCTCCCTTTTATTTTAATCACCCATTTTCAAGGGCCCTATGAAGGAAATAGTTCATTATCTTTTCAAGGCGGGAAGTTAAACCAGGAATAATAAACTGCTCTCGAAGAGATCTCAACTGAGCCTAACTCACCCATAAAGTTCCAGCTAAGTTACTTTCATCAATATATTGGGCAGTACACTGTAAATTTATGTTAGGATGCAGGTAGTCTCCTGGACAGGCAAAAACTAAACAAAGTAACTTTTACTTCCGGTATAATATGTCATTACATTAACATTCATTCATTAGTCAAAGTAAGGTAAGAACATGCTTACTCATAGCAGCTTTTCCAAAAAAGTTGCTCATCATATTCCCTTTCCCTGGGGCCTTGTTGCCTGCTGAAGATGCCTACAAGCACAGAAAACACGTATGATTTTTTGCTAGCATTTAGGCTGTTCATGAAGTAGCAGTCTCAAACAATCTTTTCTATAGCACACTGCTGCGATAGTATAGTCTCTATATAATAGTGCCAAAATGCAGAGGCGTTAGATATAAGAACAAATCTAGAACAATAATCCACACCAGATAGTAACTGGTGTTAATCTCTAAAGCTTAGTTTCTTATAGATCTTATAAAATTAAGTACCCATGGATATGTCTAAACTTTTCTTGAGCACATTTAAAAACTATTTAATTTGACAGAATTAAAAAAGATCAGAGGCAGTATGTACACAAAGCGGGAAAACCTAAAACATTACATTTTTAATCATCAGAAGTAGATCTGAATTCCTGGTTCCCACCGTTTAGTAGCAATATGAGCTCCAGGCAAATTACTTAAGTCTAGGTTTCAGTTTCACCATATGTGAAAGGGAAATAGTTAATACCTCCCTCACAGAACTGATAAGAGGATTTGAACAAAGACCAAACTATTGGCACACAGCTGAAATTCAATAAACATTATTGTTTTCCTCCATCCTTCTTCCCCAAGACAGACACTTGAAAATGACAGTGATCTGAATTGAATACACTTGACACTTGAAAATGACAGTGATAATAATAGTAACAACAATAATTATACTTTTCTGGATTTTTAAAATAGTATTGGAATGATACTTTTCTTAAGTCAATGCCCTTAAGTTAGTTCAGATGACTGAACAATAAAAATCTAAGGGAAGCAAATAAAGCAAAAACAAAACAAAAAAACCCACATAAAGTATAATAAGAATGGGAAATACACTAGGAAGGAAGGTATATATTGCAAAGCCCAGAACATAAGATATTCCTCAGAATGACATATTGCAAATAAACATTTTTTTGAATGTTAACAATTTTAGAGGTGTTTTCACATGTTTTCATCTGGGTCTCACAACAATCTCGTTTGCAAAGGAAATCCAAGGCTTGGTGAGAATCATTATCAAAAGCAAAAGAACTCTTTCAGGTAACAGTATCAAGTATGAAAGCGTTCAAACTAAAGTAGAAAAATCAGAACTGAGTATCAGAACCTTACATAAATAAACTACTACCACTGGGACCATTAATGCTTTTCTAGTTACCCACTCTGAGCTGTAATGAAGGGTATCTTCAAAGAAGACTTACATTTGTTACTTCCTTAGCCTCTGTTTTAGCTTCCTTGTTGGTTTCTTGGGTTTTAGCAGTAGCTTTGGAGGCAAACATTCCCATAATTCCTTTGGGCTGCTGGGAAACCTGCTTGGATGCAGGTGGGCCATGACCATTGGTGGTCAGCTCATTGTTGGCTTGTGTCTCACTTGACATGTGAAGATGTGACTGCTCAAACTTTTTGGAAGATGAAGAAGATTCAGCAGGAGATCTAGGGACTGCAGCTGCACACTGTATAGCACTAAATCTAGGGACAGAAATGTTACATTAAGTTAATGTCAGCATATGCATTCTTGGGTGGTTCAACAAAAAAAAGAGAAAGAAAAAAAAACTAATGTCAGTATACAACCTTATTTTCAAATTCTTGCTTCTTCCACACAATACTTAACTCTAATATTGTTTAAAATCAACTTTAGAAAAATGTTGTATGAAACTCTCTATTACATAAAGAAACAAATACTAGAGAGAAGTGAGTCACTTGTACTAGGTCATACATCTAGTTAGTAACAGACAGGGTTGGAATTAGGTGCCTTCTACCACCATTAATTGAATATTCTTGCTTTTTTTGAAAAAAGTATCCTAATTCAAAAAAGAATGCAACCAACAATAATAAAAGACGCAGTAATTTCATTATCCTTGGGAAATGAAATAGCCCTTGTTTTTAAAGACCTTCCTCTGATAGGGCTAGATTTGCAATAAATATTGACTGAATCAAAACTAAGCTTTAAATATTAACAAATTTCCTGGCAACGCTCTTGGCCAGAGTAAATCATGCTGCAGGGTTGGGTGTACTGGCTCATGCTTGTAATCCCAGAGGTTTGGGAACCTGAGGTAGGCAGATCGTGTAAGTCTAGGAATTTAAGACGGCCTGGGCAACATGGTGAAACTTTGTTTCTACAAAAAACACAAAAATTAGTTGGGTGTGGTGGCACACGCCTATAGCCCTGATTACTCGGGAGGCCAAGGTAGGAGGATCACCTGAATTCAGGAGGTCCAGGTTGCACTGAGCCATAATCTCATCACTCAACTCCAGTCTAGGGAACAGAGTGAGACGCTGTCTCAAAATAAATAAACAAATCATGCTTTAAAACAAGTAAAAGGCTGGGTGTGGTGGCTCATGCCTGTAATCCCAACATTTTGGGAGGCCGAGGCAGGTGGATCATGAGGTCAGGAGTTCAAGACCAGCCTGGCACACGGCAAAACCCTGTCTTTACTGAAAATACAAAAGTTAGCTGGGCATGGTGGCACGTGCCTGTAATCCCAGCTACTCAGGAGGCTGAGGCAGGAGAATTGCTTGAACCTGGGAGGCAGAGGTTACAGTGAGCCAAGATCACACCACTGCACTCCAGCCTGGGTGACAGAGTGAGACTCTGTCTCAAAACAAAAAACAAAAAAAAGAAAAATAGGAGAAGCTGGGAGCAGAGCCACTGGCTCCAATAACCTATAGTCCTTGACAGCCATTTGTTAATAATTTCTAATAATACTAACGGCACCAGACAAGTAAGTATGCCCAAGGCCAAGAGAAGAAAATTGGTGGAACAGCTTGCGTGGCATATTAAAGGGAACATACATCTCTTCTCTAATCATTATAGAAGTGCCGTTTCACACAAATCCATAATGTAACATTCCACATTGTGAATAGGTAATTAATTTAGCCTTCTCACAGGATTATTTTCTTTGTTAGAAAAAGCAAAGTTCCCCAGCTTTTTCTAACAAAGAAAAATATTTTATTTTTCCCAGTCTTGCTTATTGAGCATACGTAAGAACTCCTTGAAGTCTTATTTATCTTTTTTATTTCAGGCACCCAGCTCAAGACCTGGCACAGAAAAGTGCTAGAAACAACATGTTGAAAGAATGACTAAGTGAATGAAAGTGAGGCTTCTGGCTTCTCTCCCTTCTTTAGTGTATCACCTTCAACTTGGGGTGGGAGATTTCTAAACTATGTGGTGATAGCAATTATCTTAAAGATCAACCAGGCACAACTTCGAGATTAACTGCTAGAACACCTGGTCTAATGAAAAAAAAAAAGAAAATCCCTGATACATCATTTCATCTCAGAAGTAACTTTAGACTGGACAGCCCCAAAGCTAGAGTCAAAAGCTCCAAAAATCTTCCACTGATTTATTATGGTCTTCATCAGAAAACTCTGTATTTACACACATCTTTTGTGCATCAGAGTTAAGAACAGATGGAAATCATTTGCTTTCACCCACTGCTCTTCCTCTCTGGCCTTGCAGTACTTCCACATACAAGGAAAAGGGTAATGTTTTATTTCACTGTCAATGTCTGAAGTTGGCGTTGAAACAACTCTTTCTCCTTCTGGTTTGAATTCCACACCTTAGGGTCAGGACCAGGAATTGGCAATGAGGAAGAGACCGAGTTAGGCTGGGAGTATGTCTGATGACAAGAGATCTCTGGTCAATCCTAAAATTTCAACTTTCTTCATGTCACGGCACTTAAAACACACGAAATCATGAGTCAGATCTCAGTTGGCCCATAATTCTCAGGACCAAATACAAACTCATTTGTTGGAGATAAATTCACTTTTCTACTGAGGATACTTTAAGTAATTAGGTAAAGTTTCACTGAAGTGCTTCCTATTACCACATTTCTACTTGCCATGTTTATTTTAGTGGGCCCTGGCAGATTTCATTTTGAACTTTTGCGTCACGTTTATTCTTGTTTGCTTACTTGCTAGATACAACAAAGGAACTGATTTTTAGAGCCTGGAATACCCAACTAGATTTTAAAATTTTTTGAAATCTAGTAATATATTTCAAATAAACTTATCAGGGTGTTAATATTTTCTTGAAATCCTTCCCTAAAAGACAAGAGACTTGTAAATTATTACTCTTTGGCTATACATTTGTTTATTTAATAAATATTTGTATACTTATGCTCAAGGTTTTGAGCTAAAGAAAAAAAAGAACTAATGTCTATCACTAATTCACTCAATAACTACTTATTAGTGTGCCAGGCACTATTTTGGGTATATAGTTAACAACTGAGACACGATCCCTATTCTCATGGAACTTACAGAAACTATGGCAATTCTGTCTCTCTCTCTCCCTGAGGACCCATCTTTATCAGTCATCCCACCTCCCCAGGATTTTCAGCCTTTTCTTCTCTATAGCACCCTCCTAACAATCCAAGTTCAAGTCATTCTCAACTTTAGAAACGTATATATCCTTCCCGTCTCAATCCCTCCTTAGCTACCACCCTCTTTTCTGCTTTGCAGTCAAATCTCCTGGAAAGATCTGTCCATATTTGCTGTCTCACTTCCTGTGTTCCCATTTACTTAGCTCACCAGAATCTGGTCACTCCACTGAAAATGCTCTTACCAAGGCTATCACTAAATTCCATGGATAATTTTCACTTTCTAACTTACTTGGCTTCTCAGCAACGTTTAACATTGTTGACTGGTCCCTCCTACTTGAATCTCTTTCCTTAGGGGCTAAAACCCCATATACTCTTATCTCTGATGGCTCCCTCTTGAGCCCCCCTTTTTCTGTTCTTCCCTTGAAAAGCAACTATCATTAAATAGTGCTTACTATGTGCCAAGTGCTATTCTAAGTGCTTAACATATAATAGTCCATTTAATCCTCTACAACCCTATTTGGCTGGTACTATTATCAGCTTTACTGACAAGAAAATTGAGGCACCGAGAAGTTAAATAATTTGCCCAAGGTCACGCAGCTAGTAATTTGGCCTAGAGTTTTACTTTCTGCCCTTCTTTCATTCTATACATTCTCTCTGCATAACTATCTACTACTATGGCCCAGTTACTATTCTTTCTGATTCCAAAATCTCTCTTTAACCCAGATTTCTCTCCTTAGCTCTAGATTCACCTATCTTTTGCGATGGACATCCTCACTTGGATTTCTCACAGGCTTCTCAAACTCAACATCTCTAAAACCCAATTTGTCATTTTTCTCTCTCTCCTAAAGCCTGCTCCTCCTGTTATATTCCCCTTCTTAGTACTCAGCTGCCCAAGCCAGAAGCAGGGGTATCAAACTTTTAATACCAAGAAAGGCTATCTTCCCCCATCCCCTACCCCCACACACCTTGTCCCTGACCACTACCATACATTGAGGTTGTTTTTTATTTTTTTTTGAGACAGAGTCTCGCTCTGTCGCCCAGGCTGGAGTGCAGTGGAGTGATCTCGGCTCACTGCAAGCTCCGCCTCCCAGGTTCATGCCATTCTCCTGCCTCAGCCTCCCGGGTAGCTGGGACTACAGACGCCTGCCACCACGCCCGGCTAATTTTTTGTATTTTTAGAAGAGACAGGGTTTCACCGTGTTAGCCAGGATGGTCTTGATCTGACCTTGTGATCCACCAGCCTCGGCCTCCCAAAGTGCTGGGTGCTGGGATTACAGGCATTAGCCACCACGCCCGGCCACGTCAAGGTTTTTTGATGGTCATGACTCATTAAACTTCACACCTCTCCATCCCCAACAGCACAACTTTACATCAGAAAACTGTCGTATCCACCTGGATCACAGCCACATTTCTCCTCCCAGATGGCCTTGCCTCCAGATTATTCTCTTCTGATCTATCTTCAATACTGCAGCCAGAACAATCTTTCTAAAATGCAATTTTGATAATTTCACTCCATCTGCTTAAATATTTTCAGTGGCTCCCCAGTGCTCTCAGAATAGAGTCTAAATTTTTATCCTAGTAATCAAAGCATAATGTAATTCCTGCTTGGCCTTTTTAGTCTTCTATCTAATTATTTCCTACCTTTCACTCTAAGTTGCAGCCACAGAAAACAATTGTGGTTCTGCACAAGCATGTTTTCTCTCTTAGCTCTGTCCTTAGCCTCTCATTTCTCCTTTGCTTGGCTATTTCTATTGGGCCTTCAAGCCTCAAGTGAGATGTTATAACCTTCAGTGTCATAAGTCATAACTGTCTTGTCCCCTGACTCTATCCATCCAAAAGTGGGAGATAAGTGCCCCAGCCAACATCTTCCCCCAATATTCCTCCTATTACAGCACTCTTACACTGTATCATAACTCCTGTCTCCCATCAGTTACATGAAAAGGTACACGGGCACATTCACTCTCTACTGTATGGTATGTCACAGGTATCATGAGATATTTGCTGAATGAATTCAAATGATTTTACTCAGTACCTGTCACAGCAGTAGGTGCTCAATATATATCTGGGGAACTGATCTGAATTCTCAATACAACCCCACGAAGTAGACATTATTACATCGAATTTAAAGGCAAAGAAACCAAAGCTCAAAGAGTTTAAGTAATTCGTCCAATGCCACCGGGCTACTAAGCAGCAAAGCCACAACTCAAGCCTGTGACCACCAATTTCCAAAATGTACATGCATTATAGCCCATTACCTCCTTGTGCTGTTAAGGATACAAAAGATTTTAAAAACCTGATCCTGGTATGGAAGCTTAAGAAAAAGTTGTTTTTGGATGAAAAGTAGAGGGGTATCAAATTAGGAATTATTTTTTTAAGGACAACATTTGAACTAGTTGAAGGATAGGTAGGATTTAGACAAGCAGAGACTGGGTAAGGGAGTTAGAAAGGGCACGACAAACATTTCTGGTGGCAGTGACAGGATAAATACATGAGAAGTAGATTTATGGGGAGTCCACTGGGGTTTTCAATATGGGTTGTGGCTGCTATTTTTCACCTTATGATGTACTAATAAAACCAGGCATGTGTCTTATTGCAAGATAAATGGGGTTTTACTAGACTTGGCATTCACTCTTAAGAGGCAGCCACTGTGTAAACATCTTACAAAATCAATTCGTAAAGAAGCCCACAAGGAACATTAAGAAGCTTACTTGCTGCAGTTCTGCAAGTTGCTTTTAAGGATGTCATAGTCAGTATTGAACAGAGGCCCACTGTCCTTTAGCATGGCTTTCTGGATGCTGTACACATGGATGCTGGCAGTCACAGCTAGCTTGGACTTCACTGCTACAAGTCAACAGGAAAAGCAGTCTGTTAATACACAAACTTCATAGCATAGAGGACTTTAACAAGAAACCCTTCTGCATTAAAGCATTTGTAATCTGCGGTGGTCCAAAAAACTCTAAAAGGCCACAGAGCCACATATACAGTAAAACATCAACCCTTCTGTCTGCAATGGGGACATTATGACAAGTTGGTGGTGGTGAGTCATTTCTAAGTACAGCACCTGTGAGGGTATCAGTCATGCAGTGGACACTCAGTAAATATTAATGATTGACGATGACTACGATGATCTTTTTCTTTCGGTCAGAAAAGAGCCTTACACTATAGCATATAATTAAAGAGGACTAAGTAATTTATATCTGAGAATATCATTTATATATTTCAATTTTAGTTTAGAGAAAGCAACTCTATAATAAAAACAATGCAAACTAGATAAGCCTACGGAGGAGAAACACAAAAGAACACCACAAGAACAAATGTTAGGTTCTGTGAAGGAAAGGATTGCAGCTAACTTGTTCCATGTCCCCAGTTCCTAGTATAGAGCTTGGCACATAGTAGATAATCATTACCTATCTATACAATAAAGAAATTTTGCTTTGCTTAACACTGTGGGAATTCAGAAAGTAAAAAGTAGACAAACCCACCACTCTGAATACTTTAGAGTTAAATTTGGTAAAATACCCCATCCTACCCTCACAGGCAGGAGCTCTTTCTTTTTAAAATACACATATTTTTTGTGTCCCTGACATGGCTGCCCTCCACCCTCCTCAGTCCCAATCTGTGAAATGGGGCCTGCAGGCCAAGGAGCCTTTATATACAAAGTACAACAGTACAGGTTTTGTCTTGAGATATAGGTCCAAGATCAGGAGAACCCTGTTATTAAATTCCTTTGAATTGGGTTTTTAAACAATCGAATGGTAGCACTAATAGTCTTGAAAGAGTGAGACAAATTTAATTTAGAAGTCTTTCTAACTTCCAGAAAAGCATTCTTTAACTTGCTTCCTAAAAAAACTGCCACTGTCTTTTTACAGTTGATGAGGTAGCTCATATGGTATTCATAACAGTTTCTGCATGTGTCACGAGTTTTGAAATTCTATGATAAAAGTGCTTTATAAATGTCAGCAGCTATTGGCCCTAAAAATGGGAAGTTAGGCAGATGTAGTATCATATTTTAACATGCTTCAAAAACTACTAATAAAATGACTATTGGGCTATTCAGTTAAATAGCTAAATATATGCAGATGTTAGAGGCAGATTTTTTATTGCACCTACATTGATGCCATAAGAGGAAAACTTGCTAAGTCACTAAAACACTTACCTTCCAATTTATCTTCTCTCACTACTGCAACCTTGTGGCACTGTAAGAAAACAACACTTGATTAGTGCTTAATGTAAGAATCTGCAATTTTAATTTCCTTGCTCCAATAATTCAATTGTGCTTGGATGTGAATTAGGAAAACACCAGGCACTCCTTAAAATATATGTTATAATTTAATAAAGTCAGACTCACTTTTAATTTGCTTACTTTCAGGAAAAAAATAATTTGCTTATCTTAAAACTTCTCAATAAGGTTAAGAAAAGTGATCTAGTACAGATTTCAGTACTACAATTTAAAAAATAAAGCATCTCAAATCAGTGTGAGCAAAGGCTTTTTAGTGAGTGATTTAATAAGAATTACTGTATAATCATATGGAGCCACATAAAAATTGGATCTGTTCCTCATACCATATACCAAAATAAATTCTAAATAGATCAGAGATTTAAATGTAAAAAATGAGGCTGAGTGCGGTGACTCATGCCTGTAATCCCAGCACTTTGGGAGGCTGAAGTGGGTGGATCACCTGAGGTCAGGAGTTTGAGACCACCTTGGCCAACATGGTGAGGCCCTGTCTCTACTAAAACTACAAAAATTAGCTGGGTGTGTTGGCAGGCGCCTGTAATCCCAGCTACTCAGGAGGGTGAGGCAGGAGAATCACTTGAACCTGGGAGGCGGAGGTTGCAGTGAGCTAAGATTGTGCCACTGCACTCCAGCCTAGGTGACAAGAGTGACACTTGGTCTCAAAAAAAAAGAAAAGAACACACACATGCACATGAAAACATGTGTGAATTCTATAACCGGCTATAATCTAAGAAAGAGGGAACATTTCCTAAGTATAATTTGAAATCCAGAAATAACTGAAATAATCTATAAAAAAAAATTTAAATGAAAAAAAAAATTTAGTACAAAAACAAACAATAAAGTGGAAAAAAAATCTGCAACTTACATCACAAAGGGTTAATATGCAACTTCTAAAAATAAAGAAAACAAAGACTAACAACCCTTTAGAAAATGGGCAAGAGAGGCCAGACGCAGTGGCTCATGCCTGTAATCCCAGTACTTTGGGAGGCTGAGGCAGGCAGATCATGAGGTCAAGAGATGGAGATCTTCCTGGCCAACATGGTGAAACCCCGTTTCTACTAAAAATACAAAAATTAGCTAGGTGTGGTGGTGCGTGCCTGTAGTCCCAGCTACTCGGGAGGCTGAGGCAGGAAAGTCGCTTAATTCCGGGAGGTGGAGGTTTCAGTGAGCTGAGATTGTGCCACTGCACTCCAGCCTGGTGACAGAGTAAGACTCCATCTCAAAAAAGGAAAAAAAAAAAAAAAAAAAAAAAGGGCAAGTGGTAGGAACAGATAGTTCACAGAAAAAGAAATATAAATATCCCTAAAACATATGATAACATATGCTGTACGGAAACAGGAACTTTCATACATTGTTGGTGGGAACAAGAAACAGTGATATTTGGCAATATCCAACAAAAGTACACATGCACTCACCCTTTGACCAAGCAATTCTACTCTAGGAATGTAACCCTAAAACACACTAGCAAAAATATACAAAACACAGAGACACTAAGCTATTCACTACAGCACTATTAATATCTGTAATAGCCAAAGATCGTAAATAACAACTACCAATAAAGGAGTGCTGAATAAGCTAAGGTATATCTATCAATGTGGCACTATGTGGCTATAATAATGAGGAATATTTCTATAACTGCTGTGGAGTGATGCTCTGAATCTACTGTTATGTAAAAAAAAAAACCAGAGTGCAAAATAGGTTGCACGTATGAAAACATCTATCTAAGAAAGAGAGGCAAAATTAATATATATTTTCTTATATTAAAAATATATACAACAGGCCAGGCGCAATGGCTCACGCCTGTAATCCCAGCACTTTGGGAGTTTGAGGTGGGTGGATCACGAGGTCAGGAGTTCAAGATCAGCCTGGCCAAGATGGCGAAGCCCCGTCTCTACTAAAATACAAAAAAATATTAGCCGAGCATGGTGGTGGGTGCCTGTAATCCCAGCTACTTGGAAGACTGAGGAGGAGAATTGCTTAAACCCAGGAGGCAGAGGGTGCAGTGAGCTGAGATCGCACCACTGCACTCCAACGCCTGGGCGACAGAGCGAAATTCCATCTGAAAAAAAAAAAAGGAAGGAGAAGGCAAACCCAACGTAATAGTTACCTGTAAGGGAAAGGAGGGAACCTATGAATTGAAAGCAAAATGGAAAAAAAAAAAATTGAATTTAACTAGATATTGAATTGGTGGCTTCAGTAGAGTGAGGAATTATTTCAAGTGATTCTAAAATACAGGATGACTGTGCATCCTTAGCAGGACATATCCTACAGACAAAGAACTGCAAAGAAATCTTATTTTCAGTAATCAAATTGTTGGTAATAATACTGGTTTTGCTTGTCGAAACCTTGTATATTTGTGTAAAGCAAATAGATATTTTTGTTAATGTTCGGAATCACCAAAATTCACAACATAAAAAAAAGAGCAATCTAAACATCAAATAAGTATTTTAAAAAGTGTAACCATAAGTTTGAGCTGGGATTATTAATGTTCTCATAATGTGTTTTCTCTTAAAACAGGCAGTCCTAAAAATGTCATTTTTACTGGTTTATTTAAGGGAAGAAAAAAGTCAGGGTCTGTAAAACTGCACACTAAAAATTACAGAGATTATAAAAAGTACAGACCATTAGGAATGAATCACTCAAAACCTATGAAGCTTTGCAGTAAAGAGCCCTAAAAACAGTAATTCGCACCTCATGAGAAGATCTGAATAGACCAGACAGGTCAGAGTGGCTATATACTGCCTCGGGGGATACTGAAAGTACATAAAAAACAACAGAATGGAAATGCCAGCTGGTGCTAAAACAATGCAGACCAGAGTAGAGCTCTGATTCAATGGGTTCCTTGTGGACATGGGAGTTAGGGAGCATCCACAAACCCAGAGCCTAGGAGGGGGTAAGCCCCCTGTTCTTAGCAGAACAGGGAAAACATGGCTAGCTGATGAGAGAAAATTCTTCATAGAAAAATTACGGCTAAAAAAACAGAAAGGCCAGGTGTTGTGGTTCATGGCTGTAATCCCAGCACTTAGGGAGGCAGAAGCATGAGGATCATTTGAGCCCAGAAGTTTAAGACCAGTCGGCCAGGTGCGGTGGCTCACACCTGTAATCCCAACACTTTGGGAGGCTGAGGCGGGTGGATCATGAGGTCAGGAGATCGAGACCATCCTGGCTAACACAGTGAAACCCCATTTCTATTAAAATACAAAAAATTAGCTGGGCGTGGTGGCGGGCACCTGTAGTCCCAGCTACTCAGGAGGCTGAGGCAGGAGAATGGCGTGAACCCAGGAGGCAGAGCTTGCAGTGAGCCGAGATCGCGCCACTGCACTCCACCCTGGGCGACGGAGCAAGACTCCGTCTCAAAAACAACAACAAAAAAACCCAGCCTGGGCAACATAGTGAGACCTCGTCTCTAACAAAAATAAAAGTAAAAAATTAGCCAGGCATGGTGGTGCATGTCTGCAGCCCTAGCTATTCAGGAGGCTGAGGCAAGGGGATCACTTGGGCCCAGGAGTTCAAGGCAAAACATCACCATTTTGTAACCTTTAGTGAATTAATGATTTAGGCAATGATTAAAACTAATCTCAGCTAAAATCATTAGATGAAAAGCTAATAGGGAACCCATAAAGCATAGATCAGGTTGACAGTTCTTCACATTACAAAAAGAACCAGCCAAATATTTCCTTGAAATTTTCAAATAATCCTCTGGAAGAATCTCTGGAATGAGATTTGAAGGAAGCTTTCACGTTCTATATATTTTTAAACATTTTTTATAATAATCATTGGAAAAATAAAAATTATTTACATTTAAAAACATCCAGGTCAGGCACAGTGGCTCACTTCTGTAATCCTAGCACTTTGAAAGGCCGAGAAGGGCAGATCACTTGAGCTTAGAAGTTCGAGACCAGCCTGGGCAACGTGACAAAACCCTACCCCTACAAAAAATACAAAAATTAGCTGGGCATGGTGGCGAGCACCTGTAATCCCAGCTACTTGCGGGGTTGAGGCAGGAGGATGGCTTAAACCCAGGAGGTTGAGGCTACAGTGAACCGAGATTCTGCCACTGCACTATAGCCTGGGTGACAAAGTGAGACCCTGTCTCAAAAAATAAATAAAAATAAAAATAATTAAAAATTCCATACAAAGCCGTGTAATGTCTTTTTTTCTTTCTAGAAGCACTAAAAACTTGAAAAGGAAATTATTAATACAAGAATTAAAAGAACAAAACCTGACATAATGCTTAAGAATTTGCCTTTCCTTAGGATTCCCTTTAAGGGAAAAAAAGCATAGGTAAGCATCCACATTTGGTCAGTTAATTCCACAGGGCTCCACAGAGCTTCCCAGTGAGGCTATTGGGAGGGCAAGTCCAGGGCTCCAAAATCCTCACAACCACTTCAACCACAGCAACCACGCTCTTAATACATTTTACATATAGAACTCTGATTAAGATTTTGTTTGAAAAAGCATTCTCCTGCTAAAAAAAGATAGGCAGAATTTAAATGCCATCTTATACTTAGAAACAGAAAACCTTTTTATAAGCAAGCCATGGCTTAGAAGTTTTTAACTGATTATAGGTTATACATCATTTTGAAAAATGGTCTCAGAAATATGCACTGAGGAACACAATTTGAACACTTTCAGTGTCATCCAAGAAAACTCTGGACTCTGAAGACCAACCATGAAGACTGTCCAAGAATCCTAAATTAAGAGCCCCTGTTATAATGGGTCAGTTTGAGTAAAAATCTATATTATCTTAAAACACAAATTATTAACTTGGGATCCTATTCCAGAAGATCCATGAACTCAAAATTTTATGAATGTCAACATATGCATTTTTCTTTCAGATTCTCAGTGACCAAAAAAAGAAAAAAAATTACTGCTTTAAAGAAATATAAAGATTCCCAAGTAAAGGCTTAAATATGACTAGATTGAGGGTATTGACATAACTAAAGAAAGAGACAGAAGGTTAGCTGACCCTGTAAACAGAAGAAAATATGACAATCAGCTATAATCTTTGACAATAACCATTCAAGAGCTCTAGAGTGGCAGAACTCTGGAGGCAGGTTTATCTCTGAAAGTAAATGAGTCACATCTGTTTAACTTTGCTTCAGAGATATAAATGACATCTTATTTTACACTTGCAAATATCTTGGTTATCATTTGGCTTGCCAAATAGCTTGCAAACAAGAAAAGAATATGTTGGCTAGAGAGTATTAAGTATCTGATCCTTCTAGCAGTTTTGTTGCTCCTTGTAAATTACTAAACTGACATTCCAGTTTTATTTTATATCACCCAAGCTGGAGTACAGTGGTGCAATCACAGCTCACTGCAGCCTTGACCTTATGGGCTCAAGTGATCCTTCCCACTTCAGCCTCCTGAGCAGGCGGGACTACAGGCGCATGCCACCATGCCCGGCTAGTTTTTGTATTTTTTGTAGAGATGGGGTTTCGCTAGGTTGCCCAGGCTGGTCTCGAACTCCTGGGCTCAAGTGATTCTCCTAACCCAGCTTCCCAAAGGGCTGAGATTACAGGAGCGAGGCACTGTACCCAGCCTGACATTTCAGTTTTAAATCTCACATGCTTGAGACTCAATTGCTAAAAAACAAATCCAGTCAATATTTCGACAAATCAGGGCTCTGAACTTATGATTCTGAGGGAAAATCAAAGGAAAGAGGAAAACGTAGTAGATCTTTGAGAAGTGGCCACCTGACCTTTGAGCAAAGTCCCATGGGGCTTTTTATGCCCAAAAGAACCTTCAGACAGGAAGTCTGAGGAAGTGAGAACAGAGGAGGTATGCCTTACTTTTGGGAGGACGCCAGAGAGGGGAATTATTAAAGTTCCCAAGGCACAGTGTGGTGCAGGAGAGGGAACAAGACATCTTAGCAGAGCTTCTGGTACCCACCAAGGCATGGGAGTAACAGAATGATCCCTGTGCCCCTGAGAGGGACATGAAAATAGCTAAGAAAAAAATCAAGCAGACCTGAGAAAGCTTTACAGTCAGGATGATGAAATCCAGCAGTCACCTGCGGTGCCAGATGACCAGATACCAGGTGGGACTACAAAAAGAAGAGGAAGGAGAATAAAATGTTCCCACCCTATGCACTGCATTAGCCATGCTCCTGCCAAAAACCCTTACCCTTTAGGCACTTAGACGTAAGCCTACCCAAATGAATGTTCAAAATTAAAATGAAGTTCAGTTAAAGAAATTATAATTTTTGAACACTTGTATTCGTGATTTGAAATTTGAACAGGTGTAAAATTAAGCACCATTGTTCCCCATATACCTTCAAGAGGGAAAAAGAGATACAGGGAATAACAGAAGCAGTCTCCTAACATCTTATTGCATAATAATGATACAGTCTCTGCATCACAGCCAAGATATTACCCAAACTTCTCAGTTTTAGATTTAGTCTAAACACCCAAAATAATCATCGCCATCAAACAGCTCTTTAAAACTACTATAACACAGAATCTTGGTTTTTTTCTCTCCCCTAAACTATGTTATAACACTCTTCATAACACAAACACATTTAAGCTCATTACAAGGCTCTGAGAACTTACGGAATGTCCATTCTGAATGAGACTGCCAGACACCAAATAGGTAACATGCAGTTGGGCTCCTGAATTTTCTTTTCGTTTCCTTTCAACATAATCATACAGCATCCTGTTCCAAAGAAAACAAGCCACAAGTAAGTCATCAGTAAGAGTTCTTACATGATCAACTCTTAATTAATGACTTAAAAGATATATGAAATCTGGTAGTCCATCAAATTTTCTGAACAGTAGCATTTTTGCTTGGCTTATGGTCAGTTAAAAAAAGGATGGACTGTAGACAGGACATGGGGAGTAGAGTCCACTTGTATGGAGCTGGCACAGTGATCAGTATATTAACTGAAATAAGATTAATAATAGACCAAGAGGGACTGAACCTGCATTAAAACAGTGGCAATGATACATAATAAATAGAACACTGAATCAAGAAGTAGTTTGGTAACTGTCTAAGCTCTGGATAAGATAATTAATTTGTCTAGGCCTCTTAATATCCCAAGGTGTGAACAGGAGGGTTATATTAGATTAGTGATTCTTTCAACCTGGGATTCAGGTGGCCATCTATAACCCTCCAACCCTAAAGTTTCAGCAAATGTTTATGTGCTTTTTTGGGAGGAGATGTGTGAGAGTTTTCGATGGATTCTGAAGAGTGAATTACTCCAAAACATTAAGAACTACTAAGTATATGATCACAAATGTCCAGCTCTGAAATTCCAATTTTAAGATTACTCAGATTTAATGCCGATTCAGAATTGCAGAATGTAACAGCTTACTCACATCGCCCAGTATTCAGAATAATTCATTAACCTGAGATAGCCAAATACTAAATGCAGAAATAATGCTTTTAGTAAAATCTCTAAATTCATTTTTACCCTATGATCCAGCAAGTATCAGAAGTTGGCTCCCTTCAACAATCCAGTTTAAAAACAACAAAAAGAGACATAACATGTCTTTTATTTCGAGAAACATTTACAGTCTCTCTATAATATACTTCTGCCAAGCACAGCTAGAAATTTAAAAATCCCCAGAGAAACTCAACCTACATTGCTGTTCACTCTCTTCTTGAAGAGCCTGCTCTCTCAGCTTCCATGAAACCATGACCCACTGAGTCTCCTGCTACCCCTCTCACTGCTTCTGCTTCACTTTCTGAAGAGACTTCTCTACCTCCTCCCTTTCCTTAACTGTTGGTGTTCTGCCTTCAGCTATCTTTTCACTCTATGTATTAGAGTGACTAACCATTCCTGTCTGCCTGGGTCTGAGGGGTTTCTTGGGATGTGGAACTTGCAGTGACAAAATCGACCATCCTGGGCAAACCCAGGGTGGCTGGTCACCCTACTACATATTTTCCTCGGTTTATTTCATCCATCCCTGACTATAACATCATCTGCTCAAACCACCCAAGCCAGAAATCTGGGAGTCATTATCCTTCACTTCTTCCTATCCAGTGAGTTGCCAAGTCTCATCAGCTCTCCTTCCCAAGTAATTCTTGACTCCATGCCCTCCAAATCTCTTGACTAGACTATTTCAATTCCAAGTATCAATTCCTCTTCTCCTCCCCACTTCAACTTCATTATCCATGATGCTGCCAAAGTGAAGTTTAAAAAATGCAAATCAAGTCATTCAGTCCACAAAACTTTACTGAGTGATTACTTTATGTTCTATGCCTTAGTGACAGAATAGTGAATAAAGCAAGTCTGCTCTTAGAGCTTACATTCTAGAAATGAGACACACAATAAATATATATAATCTCAGATGACAGTAAGTTTATGGAAACAAAATTAAGTAAGGTAAGGAGGACAGAGGGTGCCTGAGAAGTTTTGCTATTTTATATAAGGTGATTAGGGAAGGCCTCATTAGCAGAGCCCTGCACAGAGGGAGGGAGCCAGCAAGGTGGATATCTTGGGAAACAATGTTCTAGGCAGACAGTCCAACAAATGCCAAGGTTCTGACGCAGGATGGTCAGCAAGATCCAAGGAAAAGAAAGGAGGCCAGTGTGCTGCAGTGAAATAAGGACAGTAGTAGGCGAGAGAGGGCAGAGTGCCAGGCACATAGGGCTTTGTGGCTACCATAGGACTTTAGGAAGCCATTAGAAACTTGAGAGCAGAGGTAACATGATCTCACCTTTTGGAAGGATCTGAGGTTATGTGGACGATATACTGTAGGGGAGCAAGGGAGGAAGCAAGGAGACCAGTTAGGAGGCTATTGCAATAACCCAGCCTAGAGATGATTGGTGGCTCAGTTTGGGGCGGTAGCAGTGCAGGTAGTAATTAGTGGATGAATTCTGGGTATATTTTAAAGTGAGAAACAAGAAGATTTGCTGATATACTGTGGTGAGGTGTAAGAGAAAGAAGAGTCAAAAATGACTGCACTAGGCAACCCAAAGAAGCAAGCTGCAATTCACCGAGATAGGGGAAAAGCAGGAAAAGCAGGTGTTGAGGGGAGAAGTCAGGAGTTAGGTTTTGGGGCATATTAAATTTGCAATGCCTATTAGTCACTGTTGATGTTGAAAAAGTTGCTAGAGAGTCTTGCCTGAAATATAATTCCTTGTTATAAATCTTTCAGTAGCGCCAGGCACGGTGGCTCATGTTTGTAATCCCAGCTCTCAGGGAGGCAGAGGCGGGAGGATAGCTTGAGCCCAGGAGTTTGAGACCTGCCTGGGCAATATAGTGAGATCCCGTTCTCCACAAAAAGCGGGGGTAAAAAAAGACAAAATAATAATAATAATAATAATAATAATAATAATAATAAGTGTAACAAAGCTTTCAGTAGCTTCTCATCCCCTAAGGATCAACTTCAAATCTCTAGGTATGACAGGTAAAACCCTTCTTGTTCTGGGCCCTGTATCTCTGACCATTCCCCATCATACCTACACTATCTTCATCCTTATGAAACATTCTACAGTTCCCTTTATTCCTTTGTATATGCCCCTCCTTCTGCCAGCCTGGCCTCGAACCCCTGGGCTCAAGCGATCCTCCTGCCTTGGCCTCCCAAAATGCTGGGATTACAGGAGTGAGCCATCATGCCTAGAAAATGAGCCTCTGCCTTCTAAGCTCTAACAAATCTTATCTCATATCCATTATTACAGCATGTATCACCCTGCATTCAACTACTTATTTTACATATGAGGCATCCGCTCTGGACTGTTAACTCTTTGAGTACAAAAAGGTGCCCTAGTCAGGATTTTTGCTGATTCCTCCTCTTTGCCCTTTGATGTTTCTTTCCATTACAACAATTGTGTTAGAAGAATAAATGAGCTAACAGATCCATGAACATTTTGGTTTGTTGATGCTAGTTTGGACCATGCTAAGGGAAGACGTGATAGGCAGGTACCATGCCCAAGATGCTCTCAAGCTTGCTGGCCAAATGCAGTATTTTTTATCCACAACTAATAGTCCTGCCCATATCATCAGTCATTGTCCTCTACGTACCTGTCTCCCCAAATTGACCCCAGTTCTTCTCTCTTATATTATTAACAGAAAATTCAAAGCAAACTCTTATTTTAAAAAAGAATTCCTGCGGCCGGACACGGTGGCTCACATCTGTAATCCCAGCACTTTGGGAGGCCAAGGCAGGCGTATCACCTGAGGTCGAGAGTTCAAGACCAGCCTAACCAACATAGAGAAACCTCATCTCTATTAAAAATACAAAATTAGCTGGGCGTGGTGGTGCATGCCTATAATCGCAGCTACTCAGGAGTCTGAAGCAGGAGAATTGCTTGAACCTGGGAGGCAGAGGTTGCAGTGAGCCAGGCTTGTGCCATTGCACTCCAGCCTGGGCAACAAGAGCAAAACTCTATCTCAAAAAAAAAAAAGGAAAGAATTCCTGCCTATTTTTTTGAGTCTAAAACATGTTTTATCTAATCTAAGCCAAACTTTTTTTTTTTTTTTTTTTTTTTGGGAGATAAGAGTCTCGCTCTGTCGCCAGGCTGGAGTGCAGTGGTGCGATCTCAGCTCACTGCAATCTCTGCCTCCAGGTTGAAGCAATTTTCCTGCCTCAGCCTCCCAAGTAGCTGGGACTACAGGCACGCGCTGGCTACTTTTTCGTATTTTAGTAGAGACGGGGTTTCATCATGTTGCCCGGGCTGGTCTCAAACTGCTGAGCTCAGGCAATCCGCCCGCCTCGGCCTCCCAAAGTGCTAGGATTACAGGCATTAGCCACCGCGCCCAGCCTAAGCCAAACACTTTTTAATAAACAAAATGTAAAATATTCTTAAATAAGAATGACAACAGGCTCGGCACAGTGGCTCACGCCTGTAATCCCAAAATGATAGGAGGCCGAGGCAGCCAGATCACGAGGTCAGGAGTTCGAGACCAGCCTGGCCAGCAAGGTGAAACCCCATCTCTACTAAAAATACAAAAAGTTAGCCAGGCATGGTGGCACGTGCCTGTAGCCCCAGCTACTTGGGAGGCTGAGGCAGGAGAATTGCTTGAATCCGGCAGGCGGAGGTTGCAGTGAGTCGAGATTGTGTCATTGTACTCCAGCCTGGGCAATAGAGCAAGACTCCATCTCAAAAAAAAAAAAGAAAGAACAACAACATATATGACTTCTTACAAGATACACTTCCTACACGTATGATTAATTATAGCTTCCCATTTTAATTCATTAATCTTCCCTCCTGATCAGTTCCACCCATAATGTTCCCCAGGATGAGTACAATGTATTGCCCATACTGCTTTCTCTAACCTAACTTAATTCTTTCACAGCATTTTCACAATCTGAAATTATCTTGTTTAAATCAATTGGTTGGGGGGGGAGGGGCTTGTCTGTCAGGTTTACTATTGTATGACATAGCCTGAAATAATGCTAAAGAAAACAGTATGAGGCCAGGCACACTGGCTCAAGCCTGTAATCTCAGCACTTTGGGAGGCTGAGGCGGGCGGATCACCAGGTCAGGAGTTCAAGACCAGCCTGGCCAAGACTGTGAAACCCTGTCTCTACTAAAAATGCAAAAATTAGCCGGGCATGGTGGCGGGTGCCTGTAATCCCCACTATTTGGGAGGCTGAAGCAGGAGAATCGCTTGAACCTGGAAGGCAGAGGTTGCAGTGGGCCAAGTTCCACCACTGCACTCTGGCCTGGGTGACGGAGCAAGACTCCATCAAAAAAAAAAAAAAAAATTATGTGAGAGAAATGTTTGTGAAAATGGTGAGGCCGAGCTTGGTGGCTCATGCCTATAATTCCAGTACTTTGGAAGGCTGAGGCAGGAGGACTGCTTGAGTCCAGACATTCAAGACCAGCCTGGTCAACATGGCAAGATCCCATCTCTCCAAAATAAAAAAATCAGCTAGCATGGTGGCATGTACCTGTGGTCCCAGCTACTCACAAGGCTGAGGTGGGAGGATCCCTTAAGCCCAGGAGGTCAAGGCTACAGGAAGCCATGTTTGAACCACTGCACTCCAGCCTGGGTGATAAGAGTGAGACTCTATTTCAAAACAAACAAACATAAACCATAGTGCTTGGTATTCATTCAATAAATATGTATTGGCATTCATTGTGTGCCTGACACTGAAGAGAGAATAATTGTGGCATATTATATTTTCCAAAGATGGCTGAGACAGCATCTCCCATTCCATATGCTCTTCTACATTCTCTCATTGAGAAGTAGAGTCCACCCCTTGAATCTGGTATGGCCAGTGATTCACTGCTTGACTTCTGAGGCTAGTCAGAAAAGGCAATTGGCCCTACACTGTGCTGGAACACAAGTTTTTGGAGCCTTGAGCTGCTATGTAAGAAGTCCGACTACCTGGAGACACCAGGCTGTGAGGAAGCCCAGGCCATATACATAGACCACATGCAAGCACTCTAGTCCACTGCCCCTGCGAAAGTCCCAACAGATGGCCAGAAGCAACAGCCAGACATGTGCTTAAAGATGCCTAGAGATGACCAGGTTCCAGTTATTGAGACTTTCCAGTGGGGATGCCAGACATCACGGAACAGACATAAGCCATTCCCACTGTGCCCTATCCAAATTCCAAAGCAAAAGATTCTATGAGCATAATAAAATGATGTTTCCAGGCACTACATTTTGGGGTGATTTCTGATACAGCAATAGTAATCAGAACAGCGATGAACCTGACAAGTTTCCTGCCTTCATCGAGTTTATATTCTAGTGGCAAAAGACATACAATAAGCAAAAAATGCCAAGACAATAATATGAATTATAAAATGCTGGGATAACCATATACCCATGTGCAAAAAAATGATGCTGGACCCTTTCCTTACACCATACACAAAAAATTAACTCCAAGTGATTCCTAGAAGATATAGTCAATATTTATACATTTCAGTGATTCATTTAAAAATTAGCTTGAACTAACACCTAATCTGAAAGCTTTAGTATAGTCTTACTATAACAACTAAAGCATTTCTCCTTCCTTCCTTTCCTCCCTCCCTCCCTCCCTCCCTTCCTTCCTTTTTTCTCTCTCCCTTTCTGTTTTAGAGACAGGGTCTTGCTCTGTCACCCAGATGGGATCATAGCTCACTGCAGCCTTGAACTCTTGGGCTCAGACAATTCTCCTGCCTCAGCCTTCCGAGTAGCTAAGACTACAGGTGCATGCCACCACACCCAACTTCTGTTTTAAAAAACCTTTTTATAAAGATGGGGGTCTCACTATGTTGCCCAGGCTCGCCTTGAACTCCTGGGCTCAAGCAATTCTCCCACCTCAGCCTCCTCAAGTGTTGGGACTAATACAACTGAGCCACCACACCCACCTGACTGAAGCATTTCTAATGTTAACAAGTACATGGCCAGGTGCAGTGGCTCATATCTGCAATCCCAGCACTTTGGAGGACAAGGCAGGAGGATGGCTTCAGCCCGGGAGTTCAAGACCAGCCTGCGCAACACAGTGAAACCCCATCTCTACAAAAAATACAAAAAGTAGCCAGGTGTGGTGGCATGCACCTGTAGGTCCAGCTAGTCGGGAGGCTGAGGAGGGAGAATCACTTGAGCCTGGGAGGCCAAAGTTGCAGTGAGCCAAAATTGCGCCACTGCATTTCCACCTGGGCAACAGAGTGAAACGCTGTCTCAAAACAATAATAATAATGATGTTGACAAGCACATGATCTGTAGAAAACTTAAATATAGTGATAAAAATGATTTTTTAAAAACTCTTAAGTGGATTACAGAATTAAATGTAAGTGCAAAAACTAAGAAATCTTAGAAAAAAAGCACAGGAGTAAATCTTCACAACCCTGGGTTAGGCAAAGCCTTCTTAGATACTATGTCAGAAGCATATGCAACACATCAGAAAGAAAACACAGCAAGGGTATGGAGAAAAGAGAATGCTTATACACCATTGGTGGGAATGTAAATTAATACAGCCATTGTGTAAAACGGTATGGAGGTTCCTCAAAATATCAAAAATAGAGCTACTGTATGATCCAGCAGTCCCACTATGGATATACATCCAAAGGAAATGAAATCAGTATGTCAGAGATATTTGCACTCACATGCTTACTGCAGCACTATTTACAATAGCCAAGATATGGAATCAACCTATGTCCATTAATGGATAAATGCATAAAGGAAATAGAGTGTATATACACAATGGAATACTATTCAGCCATAAAAATGAATAAAATCCTATCATTTGCAACAAAATGGATGAACCTGGAAGAGACTATGTTAACTGAAATAAGCCAGACACAGACAAATACCACATGATCTCACTCATTTGTGCAATCTGTAAAAGTTGATCTCACAGAAGTAGAAAGCAGAATTTTCTTTCCATAGGCTGAGGTGGTTAGCGGAGGGGGAATGGGGAGATGTTGTTCAAAGGATACATAATTACCATTAGACAGGAATAAGTTCAAGAGCTCTACTGTATAGCATGGTGACTACAGTTAACGATGATATATTATATTCTTGAAAAATGCAAAGATGGTAGACATTAAATGTTTTTACCACCAAAATAACTGTGTGATGTAATACATTTATTAGCTAGATTTAACTATTCCACAACGTACATATACTTCAAAATATAATGTTGTACACAATAAATACATACAACTTAACTTGTCAATTTAAAAAATCTTGGCTGGGCATGATGGCTCACATCTGTAATCCCAGCACTTTAGGAGGCCAAGGCAAGCAGATCACTTGAGGTCAGGAGTTCGAGACCAGCCTGGCCAGCATGGTGAAACCCCATTTCTACTAAAAATACAATAAAATTGGCCGGGCGTAGTGGCACATGCCTGTAGTCCCAGTTACCTGGGAGGCTGAGGCAGGAGAATGGCTTGAACCAGAGAGGCGGAGGTTGCAGTGAGCCGAGATCACGCCATTGGACTCCAGCCTAGGCGACAGAGCAAGGCTTCTGTCTTAAAAAAAAAAAAAAAAAAAAAAAATCTTCTTAGGCCAGGCACAGTGGCTCGTATCTGTAATTCCAGCATTTTGGGAGGCCAAGGTGGGAGGATCACTTGAGATCAGGAGTTTGAGACCAGCCTGGGCAACATAGCGAGATCTCGTTTCTACTAAAAAAAAAATAATAAGATAAAAAAAATTAATCCTTTTAAAATTTAAACTTAAAAAAGCATAAGCAACAAAAGGAAAAATAAATAAATTGGACTTCATCAGCAATAAAAACTTCCATTGGCCAGGCATGTGGCTCATGTCTGTAATCACAGCACTTTGGGAGGCCAAGGCAGGGGCTTGAGCCTAGGAGTTCAAGACCAGCCTGGGACCAGCCTGTGAAACATGGCGAGACTCCATCTCTAAAAAAAAATTAAAAAATTAGCTGAGTGTGGTGGCATGCACCTGTAGTCCTGGCTACTTGGGAGGCTGAGGTGGGAAAATCACCTGAGCCCAGGGAAGTCAAGGCAGAAGTGGGCTGACATCACACCACTGCACTCCAGCTTGGGCAATAGAGTGGCATTCTGTCTCAAACAACAACAACAACAAATGTCTGCACTTCAAAGCACACCATCAAGAAAGTACAAAGACAATCCACAGAATGGTAGAAAATTTTTGCAAATCATTTTTCAATCGGGGTCTTATATTCAGAACCTATAAAGAACTCTTAAAACTCAAAAACAACCAAAAATACCCAATGACAGAAATGGGCAAAATTTTGAATATCATTTCTCCAAAGATATACAAATGGCCAAGACGTGTATGAAAAGATATTCAGCATCATTAGTCATTAGGAAAATGCAAATCAACATCATTTATGAGATACCACTTCACATCTGCTAGGATGGTTAAAATAAGACATAACAAAAAGTTTTAGCCAGGTGTGGTGATGTACACCCGTAGAGCTACTTGGGAGGCTGAGGCGGGAGGATCCTTGAGTTCAAATCCAGCCTAGGCAACATAGTGAAACCCCATCTCAAAAAAAAAAAAAGAGAATTCATCCACGAGAAGTCTAAGGGAAAAAAAAAGTGTGTTGACCAGAATGTGGAGAAACTGAAATACTCATATACTGTTAGGACGGTAAGACAGTGTAGCCATTTTGAAATATAGTTTGTCAGTTCCTCCAAATGTTAAATACAGAATTATAACCCAGCAATTCCAATCCTAGGTACAGATACTGATATGGTTTGGCTGTGTCCCCACCCAAATCTCAACTTGAATTGTAATAATCCCCACGTATCAAAGACAGGACCAGGTGGAGATAACTGAATTATAGGGGCAGTTCCCCCAAGCTCTTCTCATGATAGTGAGTTCTCACGAGATCTGATGGTTTTACAAGGGGCTTCCCACTTCGCTCGACACTCATTCTCTCTCCTGCCAACCTGTGAAGAGATGCCTTCCGCCAAGTCTCCTGAGGCCTCCCCAGCCATGCGGAACTGTGAGTCAATTAAACCTCGTCTTTATAAATTCAATCTCAGGTATGTCTTCATAGCAGCATGAGAAGGGACTAATACATATACTCAAGATAACTGAAAATATATGTTCATATAAACACTTATACATGAATGTTTTATACATGAATGTTCATAACAGCATCATTCATAGCAGTCAAAATATGGAAATAACCCAAATGTCTATTAATGATGAATAAACAAAATTTGTTGTATCCATATATATTTGGAGACTGAATCATGTCTCCAAAAAGATATGGTGAAGCCCTAACCCCCAATACCTTAAAATGTGACCTTATTTAGAAATAGAGTTATTGCACATGTAATTAGTTAAGACAAGGTCATATTGGAGTAGGGTGGATTCGTAATTCAATATGACTGGTGTTCATATAAGATACACATGCAAAGATACAGATACACAGGGAGAATGCCATGACAATGAAGGCAGAGATTGGAATTACGCAGCTACAAGCCAATGCGAATGATTGCCAGCAAACCACCAAAGGTGGGAAAAAGTAAAGAATAAGATTCTTTCCTATAGATTTCAGAGACAGCACACAGCCCCGCCAACACCTTGATTTTTACTTCTAGCCTCCAGTACTATAAGATATTAAATATCTGTTGTCTTAAGCCACCCAATTTGTAGTATATTGTTACGGCAGCCCTTGGAAACTAATAAATTATATAATGGAATATTATTTAGCCATAAGAACAAATTAAGTAGTGATGCATGCTAAGTGAAAAAAAAACAGACATTATAAGACTATATATGATTCCATTTATACAACATATTCAGAACAGGCAAATCTATAGGCAGAAAGATTAGTGGTTGTCTAGGGCTGAGGGCATAGAAGTAAGGGAGAAATGGTAAGTGAGTGATAGTGGGTAGTTTCTTTTTAGAGTGATGAATATGTTATAAAACTGTGGTGATGGTTACACAACTCTGTGAATATACTAAAAACTACTGAATTATACACCTTAAATTGGTGAATTATATCTCAATAAACTTTTTAAAGGGAGAATTACTAAAGAAATTAACAGAATGATATGACAGAGTTGGGGAGGGGTGGGGATACTTGAAATAGAGGATTAGTAAGATTCCTTACAAGTGGTAACATGTAAAATCTGAGCTGAAATCTGAAGGATGAGGACAGCTGAAAGAGCATTCCAGACAGAGGGATCCTAAAGTGAGAATAAGCTTGCATATTTGGAGAACAGAAAGGCAAATATGGCTAGACTATAGTAAGTGAGGTAGCAAGTGGTATGAGATGAAGTTGGGTAGATAGGCAGGAGCTAGACAGTGCATTAATGCTACAAAAATTAGAGGTAATCAGGTAGCTACAGTAAAATTGCAGGCATCTTCATTTCACCTTTAGGGAACTCTAGTTCACAGTATACACCTTTGTATCCCAATAGGCTTAGTAATAGTTGCCTAATTTCACTTTAAACATCCATAACCACAATGAACAATAACCCATAGGTATCCATTCCCAAAGTTAACTGAACCTCTTGGGTTTGGGCCAGCTGCTCTTGTGCAATCTCAGTCAAAACTAGTCCCAA
This sequence comes from Macaca fascicularis, assembly GCF_037993035.2. Lineage (NCBI taxonomy): Eukaryota > Metazoa > Chordata > Mammalia > Primates > Cercopithecidae > Macaca > Macaca fascicularis. The sequence goes on along the minus strand of NC_088388.1, from coordinate 73,464,767 downwards.
TCTATCCCTAGGCTAAGACTTTCAGGTTTGAAAGCCTAACCATCACCGCCAAAATCAGACTCCTAAACCTGTCTAACACTAACCCAGATAGAGTCAAAGCAACCCATTCTAGAGACTAGGAACTTTCTAAGACTTGTGGAATGTTCTTAAGGCTCAAAGATTCCTATGGCTCCTTCAGGCATGGTGGCTCACACCTGTAATCCCAGCAATTTGGGAGGCTTTGGCAGGCGGATCATTTGAAGTTAGTAGTTTGAGATCAGCCTGGCCAACATAGTGAAATCCCATTTCTACTAAAAATATAAAAATTATCTGGGTGTGGTGGTGGGCGCCTGTAATCCCAGCTACTTGGGAGACTGAGGCAGGAGAATTGCTTGAACCTGGGAGGCGGAGGTTACAGTGAGCTGAGAGCACGCCTCTGCACTCCAGCCTGGGTGACAGAGCAAGGCTCTCTCTCAAAAAAAAGAAAAAGAAAAAAAAAAGTTTGTACGACTCAAAGAATAGAGAAAACTCAGACCATCCTTAGGAATAAAACAAACTAAATGAGCAATTAACCCAATATTTGTATCCTCAACCTGTTTACTAATTCCCCCTTTTGGGACATAGATGATACTGGCACCTATGCAGGTCAAAACATTCTAAAGTTATTTCAAAAGCTTGCCTTTTCCCCTCTGGTTTCAAACTGGATCACAGGTTTCAGTAAGAAAAGGTGATATGGCAAAATTCAAGAAGAATAATGTTCTGCACCAGCCTAAACATATTCTTTTCAGTTTCACTTAAATAGTTCTCCCATCTCTTATACTGTCATACAGCTTGTGTCAAACACCTGTTGACCTCATTATGGAAGCATTTCAATAACATCCAGAAATGGGCCTAAGAAAAACATGTGAAAACATAGTGAAGATGTAAGAAACAAACATACAAATCCGAGATGTAAACAGAACTGGGCAGGCCATTTAATAAATTTGAATTAACAAAGTGATGTTAACCAGAGCCCAAGGCTGCAAATAAATCCAATAAATTTACCATCATACCTTTATATATTTAGGTTGCTGCAAAAGTAATGGCAAAAACCACGATTATTTTTGCACCAACCTAATACAAGTCCACCAATATTTTAAACAAGACAAAAGGTAGTAAAAAGAGTATTATTTTCATTTACCCAGAAAATTAGCTCTAATCTATAGGCTATCTGTAGAGTTAAAAGCAAAGCACAACAAAAAACAAAACAAAAAACTCCAATGTGATTAAAATTGGTAGTAACTTGGACTTACTGTTTGGCCTGGTTAACATGAACCCCTAGTGTATAGCTCAGCCATTTGTATGTCACCTGTAAGAAGAAAAACATTTTCAAATGTTTTATTAGATGACTCCAGAGTGCAGATCAGCCCCGAGTGTCTGTTCCTAAAGATTCCTATTCTTAGATGGTTATGCCTTATAAATTACAACAAATGCCACTGCAGCTTTGCCAAGAACTATCTATCTGGGTAGGCAGGACCAAGTTACTTATCTTAAAAATGCTAGTAAGTTTGTTTCATGAAGTAATGAAAAATAATCTAACAAGACAGGTTGAACATACCTAGCAGAAAAAGCTCTCATTTTCCTCACATTCCTTGTTTTACTTAGGCCCTTTCCTCATGATGTCTTTTTTTTGGGACCACCAGCCAAAGCCATCCTAAAACTCACGCAGAAGATAGATGACTTTGAAATGTTATGTCTCAGAAACTTCTAAAGAAAGTTGCACCCATGCAAACATTAAAGGGCGCAGGTGGTGCAGGGGTCAGGAAACGAACAAAGACGGTAAATATTTTTATAAGAGATCAGATTGGGAACTACCAGCATCAAGCCTTCATCCCTCCTAGACCCAGGATGCCTGCACTCTCTTCTCTCAAAGTCTCTCCAATTCCAAATGTCAAGCTTCCAATAGTTAGAAGACTTGCACAGGTTAGGCAAAGGTAGTGTGATGTAGAAGAAAGTATTAGTAAGAGGACAGACGTAGGTTGAAAAATTGCCTATCCCTTACCAACCGGAAATAAACAAGTTATTTGGCCCCTCAGATTCAATTTCCTCATCTAAGGATACCACCACCGACCTGGGGTAGGGTGCGGGGACGTCACTGTAAAGATTAAAGTGCCTTGGCACACAGCATGCACTCGATCATCAAGGTTTGAAAAGTGCACTCACATGCATCATCTCGCTTGATCTTTACCGCACCCCTGTGAAGGCGGGTCAAACCTCTATCAATGCTTAAATTTCCAGGAAGAGGAAACAGTATCTGGAGGTTACACAACTTGTAACTTAACACAGTTAAGACACGATTTCCTCAACTATAAACGTAAAACTTTAAACGCCAACCACCTTAAAAGATAGGTGTAGGGACGCCTTAGAAATACTCAGCCAACGGCCCTCCCTCCGCGCCCGGTCTCCGCGGCTCCAGCCCCAGGCTCTGTTCAGAGCACGCCCACCCAAGGGACACGGACTTCCGTGTGTGCCGGAGGACCTTCCCGACGAGTCCTCGCTCGCCCTGGGGCACAGAGCTCGCCCAGGTCCCCTCGTAGGGACCTGTCTCCCCCTGCTCCCCACGAAGCCACCGCAGAGAGAGTCAAGGCTCCCGCCACCCCAGCCGGGCCCAGGACCCCGGTCGCACGCCCGTGTTCCCCAGTAGTAGCTGCTCACGATCTTGTTTTGGTCCGTGACGAACTCGTCTATATTTTCCAGATAAAGCTGGTCCGCCATGGTGCGGCAGCGCTGGGACCCGCCTTTAGCCCCTCTCTCAACCACAGACACAGCTCCCGCCGGCGGGAAACGTCTTTGCTCCCTCCCAGGTCCCGGGTCGTTTCCCCGGCAACGGAAGCGACGCACTACGGCGGCCCTCAGCGAGTCAAACTAGTTATGGAGACGGCGCAGACGGAAGTAGGCAGAGCTAGTGGGAAATAGCGAAGTACGGGGCCTCCTGGCTAGTTTTTTCCTATACCTACGTGCTTATGTTAAAGTTTAATTTATAAATTAGGCACAGTAAGAGATTAACAAAAATAACTAACGATAAAATAGAACAATTGTTATTATTATACTGTAATAAACATTAGTGAATATGGTCTCTCAACAGATGTCGTTGGATATAATATTTCCCTACCGAGATTGGCTGCGGGTGATGAAACCCGGGAAAGCCCGGATAAAAGGGAGACTATTGAAAACAAGTAATTTTAGTAGTGCTGCCAACTGGGGAAAAGTACTGCCTGTTATAATCCCTCAGAGTTGAGAAATTAGGGAAGGTTTTTCCAGAGGGGATGAGGAGAGGCTGAGTGTTTCGGATAGAGGCAGGAGAATTTGCTGGAAAAGAGTTCATTATCTCTGGATTATTAGGAGAAGAGGCGGGTGAGAGATACTTGGGAGAAACCAAATAGTTGTGCCTAGGAGAATGTGAAGAGGTGCATGAGCTGTGTTCTCAGGAAAACTTGGAGAAAAGTTATCAGGTTGGGGAATTTCAACTCAAATTTCTCCTAATATCACCCCCCAAAAATCTTTAATAATTGACTTCAGCATAAGCTGGTGCAGTTCAGTACCGCAGCTGTAGTGCATAAGTGAATCAGACTTACTGGGTTTGAATCCTCGTTTTGCAGTTCGTTGTGTAAAGTTAGGTAATTCTTTAGCCACTAGGAGCCTATTTCCTTATCTGTAAAATGGGAATAATAATAGTACCTACTTCAAAGGCTTGTTGCAACATGCATTCATTCAAAGCACAGCAAAATCCTGAGAAAGGCCAGATACTGTTCTGAGTGCTGAGGTGCTGGGGCTGCAGCTGTGAACAATAATAAACCGAGCCTGTTCACATGTAGCTTACATTCTGAGATATTTAAGTGAAGGATAGTGGTGGTTTAAAATAGGGCAGCAGACTGGGCACGGTGACTAACGCCTGTAATCCCAGCACTTTGGGAGGCCCAGGGGAATGAATCACCTGAAGTCAGGAGTTCGAGACCTGCCTGGCCAACATAGTGAACTCCTGTCTCTACTAAAAATATAAAAATTATCTGGGCATGGTGGCACGTGCCTATATTCCCAGCTACTCGCGGGGCTGAGGCAGGAGAATGTCTTGAATCCAGGAGGTGGAGGTTGCAGTGAGCCAAGATCATGCCACTGCACTTCAGCTTGGGAAACAGAGGGAGACTCAGTCTAAAAGTAAAATAAAATGGCTCGGCGCAGTGGCTCACACCCGTAATCCCAGCACTTTGGGAGGCCGAGGCAGGCAGATCACCTGAGGTCAGGACTTTGAGACCAGCCTGGCCAACATGGCAAAACCCTGTCTCTACTAAAAATACAAAAATTAGCCAGGTGTGGTGGCACACGCCTATAATCCCAGCTACTTGGGAGGCTGAGGCAGGAGAATCACTTGAACCTGGGAGACAGAGGTTGTGGTGAGCTGAGATCGTGCCACTGCACTCCAGCCTGGGAAATAGAGTGAGACCCCCTCTCAAAATAAATAAATAAAATAAAGTAGGGTAGCAGTGCCAGACACAGTAGGTCACACCTACAATCCCAGCGCTTTGGGAGGCCAAGGCAAGGGGATCACTTGAGCCCCAGGATTTCAAAACCAGCCTCAGCAACATAGTGAAACTCCATCTCTACTAAAAAAAAAAAAAAAAAAAAAAAAAAAGCCATGGTGGTGGCGCAAGCCTGTGGTCTGTGGTCCCAGCTCTGAAGTGGGAGGATGGATTGAGCCCAGGAGGTACAAGCGCTTGATAACGCCACTGCATATAGCCTGGGTGACAGGGTGAGACCCTGTCTCAAAAAATAGTAATTTTTTTTTTTTTTGAGATGGAGTTTTGCTCCTGTTCCCCAGGTTGGAGTGCAATGGCGCAATCTCAGCTCACTGCAACCTCTGCCTCCCGGGTTCAAGTGATTCTCCTGCCTCTGCCTCCCAAGTTGCTGGGATTACTGGCGCCCACCACCACGCCCAGCTAATTTTTTGGATTTTTAGTAGAGACAGGGTTTCGCCATGTTGGCCAGGCTGGTATTGAACTCCTAACCTCAGGTGATCCACCCGTGTCAGCCTCCCAAAGTGCTGGGATTACAGGCATAAGCCACTGTGCCCAGCCAATACATTTTTTAAAATAGAGTAGTGGTAGTGGAAATTGAGAGAACTGAGTGACTTGAGTTTTCTGTTAGTCGGCAAAACCTGCTGATGAATTAGATGAGTGGAGTGTGAAAAAAACAGGAATCAAGGAAAATACCTAGATATAGAACATAAACCTTTAGGTAAATGGTGATGCCCTTGACTGAGACATGAAAAACTGGAAGCAGATGAGAAAATCAAATAATTCTATTTGGCCAGTTATAAATGAGGTAATATACATAAAACCCTGATGCAGTACCTGCACACAATAAAATCTATAATCATTGACTATTACATTATTATATACCAGACACACTGTACCAGGTACTTGGAGAGCAATATTTCATTTAGTCCTCATAGCAATGCTGCAAATGCATTATATTGTCCATATTTTATTTATTTATTTATTTATTTATTTATTTATTTATTTTGAGATGGAATTTTGCTCCCGTTGCCCAGGCTGGAGTGCAATGGCGCAATCTCAGCTCACCGCAACCTCCGCCTCCCGGGTTCAAGCGATTCTTCTGCCTCAGCTTCCCAAGTAGCTGGGATTACAGGCCTGCACCACCATGCCCAGCTAATTTTGTATTTTTATTTTTATTTTATTTTATTTTGTGTATGTTTCAACATCTAAAATACAAATATTCTTGTACCTAAAAATTGTAACTTTTTTTTTATACTTTAAGTTCTAGGGTACGTTTGCGCAACCTGCAGGTTTGTTACGTATGTATACGTGTGCCTCATTTTGTATTTTTAGTAGAGACAGGTTTCTCCATGTTGGTCAGGCTGGTCTTGAACTCCCAACCTCAGGCAATCCACCCGCCTCCACCTCCCAAAGTGCTGGGATTACAGGCATGAGCCACCACGCCCAGCCTATTAATTTATTTTGTTTTATTTTTTGAGACGGAGTCTCGATCTGTCGCCCAGGCTGGAGTGCAGTGGCACGATCTTCACTCACTGCAATCTCTCTGCCTCACAGGTTCATGCGATTCTCATGCCTCCACCTCCTGAGTAGCTGGGATTGCAGGCATGCACCACCACACCAAACTGTGTTTTTAGTAGAGAGGGGGTTTTGCCTTGTTGGCCAGGCTGGTCTTGAATTTCTGACCTCAAGTGATCCGCCCGCCTCTGCCTCCCAAAGTGCTGGGATTGCAAGTGTGAGCCACTGCGCCTGGCCATTGTCCATGTTTTAGAGACTAGATTGTTGAGGCTTAGAGAGAAGTAGATTTTTCCAGGATTATTAGATGGTTGCTGTGGGATCAGAACTCAGGCCTCTTGTCAGTGCTCCACAGGAGTGGGAAGTAAGTCAAGATAATTGGCCAGGGAAGAGTCTTGATACTATCCGTATGCCAAATGGAGCAGATGACAGTGAAGTGGCTATGTTGTCTGGGCTATATACCCTGGGGTTGGTAGTCTGGCGCCAGGAAAATTTAGGACACTAACACAAAGAGTTTAGGAGCGGAGGTTTAATAGGCAGAAGAGAAAGAGAAACAGTTCTCTTTATAGAGAGAGAGAGGGGTCTCCTAGTGATCATGGTGGCAGATGCACTGGACTTTATAGTCCAGCTTGAGGAGGCGGTGTCTGATTTATGTAGGGCTCACAGATTGTTTCGATCAGGTGTGACATTTACATAGCCCAGGGAGAAGGCTGGTATCCCCACCCTAATCTTATGATGCAAATGAACTCTCCTTGGCTGGCATCATCTTGTCTGCTCCTTACTGTACACGTGGCTAGCAGAGAAGGGATGATGGAGCCGCCATCTTGAACATGTCTAGTGCCTAGTTCCTGCCCACATTCACCCGTGCAAGCTCCCAACTTGCTTGTCTACATCTGCAGCTCAACTTTACAGGCTGGTCTTTGTTATAAAATGATTTGGGGCTGCTTTTCATTAAAAAGAAAAGCCTTACAGTGGACTCCTATCCTTTTACTATCTGCCTAAGTGATTTCTTCTTAACTCCTATATCAACCACACTGTTTAGAGTACCCAGCCCAACCCAAAGGACATGCCAATATTAGGGCTGAATGACTTAGCTGGATTAGTGGTTACCCTTGGTAGGGTAGAAACTGGAAGGGACTATGAGGAGGCTTCTGAGATGAAGGTAATGTTCTTGATCTTGGTGCTGGTTGCATGGTGTGTTGAGTTTGGAAAATGATTTGAGGTACATACTTTTGATATGTATATATAGTTTTCTACGTGGATGTTTGCATTAATCAAAAGTTTAAGGAAATTGATTATTTGAGGAATCTTTTTTTTTTTTTTCTCACTGCCTGTATGATCAGGTATTTTTTCAAAAGAAGTTGTCCAAAATGATGTGACTCTTATGGAATAATCAAATTTAAGAGTTTATGCAGCAGGCTTCTTTTCCTCTGTAGCAGGTTTCTTTTCTGCAGGCTTCTTTTCAGGGGCTGGTTTCTTGGTAGCGGCTGCCTTTTTTCCCACTAGAGGCTTCTTCTGCTTCTTAACACCAACAGCAGCCTTCTTTCCTTTCTTCCCTACCACAGGCTTCTTGCCTGCAACCGCCACCTTCTCATCTGATTTGGCTTCTAGTGCTGCTGCTGCTGCAGCTGCCTTATCCACCTGGAGCTTGTGATTCCTGGCCTGGCGAAGAATGGTATTCCGGTGCACGGTCTTTGCATATGGGTTTAGCTTCAACATGATTCTCAGGTTTTTCAGTGGGTTCTTCTTTAGGACTCTGCGATGAATCTTCTTGCGTGGTGCTCGAAGGGCTCTTTGGATCTCTGGGCTTTTCAAGATTCTGCTAAGATCTGTATTAATCATCTTGTGCATGGGAAGATTGTAGTTACTCTTGAGGGAAGCGACTTTACACCAAGTGCCATACAATTCATCTAACTTCCAGAAAGCACTCTCAGTCCAGATGCAGAAACGTCCCACATGCCCACCAGGAGCAAGCTTCAAAATGTTCAGTTTGCTTACATTAAGCAGAGTAATTTCAGGGATGTTTCTGAAGGCCTTGATGATGCCATTATCCTCATTATAGATGATGCATGGCCCCCTGCGCTGGATACGGCAATGGTTTCTCATTTTGCCTTTGCCAGCCCTCATTCACTGAGAGGCATAGACCTTTTTGATATCATTCCAGGCTTTAAGTTTCTTAGGGAGCAAAACAGCTTATTTGGTCTTCTTGTAGCCTTCAGCTTTATCTTCGACTACCAAAGGAAGTTCAGGAACTTCCTCAACACGATGACCTTTAGACATGACCAGTGCTGGTAGGGCTGAGGCAGCCAGGACAGAACAGATGGCATATCATTTTTGGGTTGTGTTCACTCTACAATGCCAACGGTGCCAGGTTTTAGTTGGTGCAAACATTCGGCCTCCACAACACATGTTTCCAAAAGCTCCCTGGCCAGAGCGGTGAGTCCCACCACCTGGAACTCTGGGAATTCGAGCCACAGCTCTGCCAGTACCCCAAGACTCAGCACTGGTCTGATGACCTGCGAATTCACTGACAGCGTAGGGCTGTCTGTTGTTTTTGCGCAAGTTGGTATGAACAAAGTTCACAATATCTGGTCGAATAGGAGCCTTGAATACAGCAGGCAAAGTGACATTTTTGCCAGATGACTCCCCCTTTTTGGAGTACACCGATATCAGTGGGAGAGCACATGCCATGGCAGAGAGAGGAGACAGCCACGCTCCTCTCACCCCGGCTGCCGCCACAGGAAAAAGTATTTGAGGAATCTTAACTACAGTGTCAAGCCTTCTCAAACTAGGAAAATAGAAAATAGGTAGAGGTATTAGAAAGACTGGGTTTAATCTTAACCTTGGACAATAGAAAGGAAATTCTGGGAAGAAGGGATAATGGGCAAAAGTGGTGCAAAGCAAGGCAGTAATTATCAAATCAAGATAAATAATGAAAGGTATCTGTAAGTCTGGGTTGGGATAATGGGACTAGAAAGGAGTGACTACAGCTCTGCACAGGATTGGGTAGACTAGGGGTTGAGTGTGTACATTAAGGGCAGGAGAGCTGGAGGGGGAAGAAAAGAGATAGCTTTTCTGTTTCTGTGTCTAAGGTCTACCCAGTTTGACTATTTCTTTTCCAATTTGGAGGGTAACTGAATGAAAAGCATATAGGCTTTGGAAACAATTTTTCTTGTAAAAAGCAAGAAAGCAAACAAACAAAAATCTGGGCCTGAATCCCAGCTTTACCACTTACTAGCTGTGTGGCTTTAGGCAAATCATTTAACCTCTTTTATCATCGTAAAAGAAGAGATAATAATATCCAGCGATGTACAGATAAATGTGTAGTAACCAACTTGCTAAATAAAAAAAGCCCTGATCTGAAGTGGTTGCACTTCTGTGGTATAAATGCTCCACATCGCAAAATTCAAGCTACAGATATTGATGCCATAGAATGCAGAGTTAGGAACAGTTGCACAGTATCACACCATTATTTCCACCATACAGACACAATAAACATAAATAACCTCAAGAGCATAGATAGGCCAGGCACAGTGACTCACATCTGTAATCTCAGTACTTTGGGAGACAAAGACAGGAGCATCCCTCGATCCCAGGAGTTCGAGTCCAGCTTGGGAAACATAGTGAGACCTGTCTGTCTAAAAAAAAAAACAAACAAACGAAAAGAGCATAGACAGTAGTAAAATACTTAGGAAGTGATGAAATTTGAATATTTATTGCCTTGTGTTTAATATAATTTGATTGCACATTTATATAATTTAATTTTTAGTAATGGCTCTGTTTAACTGACTTGCAAACTTTCTGAAAATTTAACATTCAGCTCTCATAAGCAAGTACCGGCCAGCCCTCGTGCATCACTGTAAATAATTTATCTACCTTGCATGATTGAGAGGGTTGAAAGTAACATGCTCTGTGCCTGGGAGATAACTAAGCCTCCATAAATGGCAACTGTTATTGTATAACAAACAGTTACATACCACTGACTATTTGATAGGCTCCATTCCAAGTGCTTTACACACATTAACCCATCTAATCTCCATAACAACCCTGGAAAGTAAAGCATGTTGTTATTCCCTTTATTCAGAAAAGTAAACTCTGTCACAGAGAGGTTAAATAACTTTCCCAAGGTCACAAAGCAACAGAGCTAGAATTATAACCCAGGCAATCTGGCCACAGCATCCATGATCTTAAACACTGTGTTTTGCTATCTCATTATTAGTTTACAACTGTACATGTAAAACCAATAATAAGTACAGTAAACTCTAACACTTTTTATTGCAGAATTTTGGGATTCCTGTGCACATCAGTCAAGTGAGAATTGCTTTCAGTAGAAAACAAGTAACAAATTGGATATGTTGAGTATCACATGATATGACAACATAGAGTCCAGGCAAAAGTTAACATTGAAAGTTTTGGGTCAGGTGTTGGAGGTAAGGGAAGGTTGCGGGAAGTATAGACCTTTGATTAGATTTGGAAGGGAACTACAGCTAGCAAATGCCAGTGAAGAAGCCTAGGACTGTGTCCAGGAGATTAGTATTTTATCTAGATAATGCCTGAAGGCTTCATTTTAAGGTCAAAAGTAAACCAGAAAAGACTCCAGAAAAGAGAACTCCTCTGTACTTTTACTCCCATAAATCCTGAATGAAGAGTGTTGTAGGTTGTATACATTGCTTGCATGATAATAACTATCATTTATTGAGCACATACCATGTTTTGAGTACTTTGCCTAGAGTGGCTCATTTAATCCTCAGCCAATCCTGTTAGATTCAATTATCCCTTCACCAAAAAAGGGCCCAAATTTGAGACTGATTTTGTGTTGTCAATGGGAAGAGTGAGTAGAAAACAATTCCATGTAAGTTCTAAGACAAGGTTTGCTTAAACAAATAACTAAGTAGTAGGTAGTAAGTAGGACTTTACAACTAGCCTCATCCTAATGTAACAATAATAATGACACCACCACCAGCAGCATCTAATAGCTTCTTAATAAATGTTTACTGATTTAGTTTTTTTGTTTGTTTGGTTGTTTGGTGTTTTGAGACAGAGTCTCGCTCTCTCACCCAGGCTGGAGTGCAGTGGCACGATCTTGGCTTGCTGCAACCTCTGCCTCCTAGGCTCAAGCAATCCTCCTGCCTCAGCTTCCTGAGTAGCTGGGATTACAGGCACCTGCCACCACACCTGGCTAATTTTTATATTTTTAGTAGAGATGGGGTTTCACCATATTGGCCAGGCTGGTCTTGAACGCCCAACCTCAGGTGATCCATCCACCTTGGTCTCCAAAGTGCTGGGATTACAGGCATGAGCCACCGCGCCTGTCCTAACTTAGGTGTAATTACACCAAAAGCAGTGAGATTTAAGGGGAAAAATATAGGATTGAGAAACAAGGAGACCTCAAAGAGTGTCCACTATGAATTACCATTCACTGCATGTGTAGGCACTATGCTAGGCCTTTTACTTGAATATTTTCATTTAATATTTGAAACAACTGATAAAGTATTATTACCTACCCACTATTATCTCTATTTTCTAGATGTCATTTAGCTTAAATTATTATCCCTATTGTACAGATGAAGAAACTGGAGCTCAGAGAAATTAAGTAAGTGGTAAAGATGTGTTTCCAGCCCAGGTGTGCCCAAACACCATGTTCTCGACACTGTGGTTGTCTTTACACAATAGCATTTGGCTGATTTTTGTTTTCTTCTTTATATCTATTTTTTCTTATATGTGTTTGGAAGTGTTAACAAGAGTCCGTATCATTTTTATTTATTTATTTTTTTGAGATGGAGTTTCACTCTTGTTGCGTAGGCTGGAGTGCAATGGTGCAATCTCGGCTCACTGCTACCTCCGCCTCCCGGGTTCAGGTGATTCTCCTGCCTCAGCCTCCCGAGTAGCTGGGATTACAGGCATGCGCCACCACACCCAGCTAATTTTGTATTTTTAGTAGAGATGGGGTTTCTCCATGTTGGTCAGGCTGGTCTCGAACTCCCCACCTCAGGTGATCTGCCCGCCTCAGCCTCCCAAAGTGCTGGGATTATAGGTATGAGCCACTGCACCCGGCCAAGAGTCTGTATCATTTTTATAATCAGAAAAGAATGAACATATTTTCATTTTGAAAAAAATGGAGCATATAGTAATGTTAAATTAACTCTTTTTATTCCAATCATCTGTAATGTTTCGCTATTTAAAATGTAAAAGGTGGCCGGGCGAGGTGGCTCATGCCTATAATCCCAGCACTTTGGGAGGTCGAGGCGGGCAGATCGCCTGAGGTTGGGAGTTAGAGACCAGCCTGGCCAGCATGCGGAAACCCCATCTTTACTAAAAATACAAAAATTAGCTGGGCGTGGTGGCAGGCACCTGTAATCCTAGCTGCTTGGGAAGCTGAGGCAGGAGAATTGCTTGAACCCAGGAGATGGAGGTTGCAGTGAGCCTAGATCATGCCATTGCACTCCACCCTGGGCAACAGAGTGAGACTCCATTAAAAAAATAAAATAAAATGTAAAAGGTAATCTCCAAAAAGGACTAGAACCACCATTCCTACCTACAACATCTTAAATGTCACTTTAAAAAACAACAACAACAACAACAAAAACAAAAAAAACACTCACTCCTTATTCCTTAAGGATGGTGCCTCATGTTGAGAACAAAAGCAGTTCTCCAGAAGCCAGAATAATCAATCAGCCAAAGCATTTTCTAACCAAAGGAGAGGCCAGACAAAACTGTCGGGGATGTTGGCGTCAGGTGCCACCAGCAGTGGGAACCATAGGACCTCAGCCTCCATGCCTCAAAAAAGAACCTAAGTGTCAGAAGTAGAAGGTTGACCCTCCTCTGTCTTCTTCGTCCCTGCCTCATCCCAGAAATAATCGCATCAGAGAATCTAATGATTCTGATGGGGCATGGAGTGGGAAATCTAGACAGGGCTCAATATTGGGGCAGGGTGATGAGCAATCAACCTTTGTGCAGGCAGGGTTCCCAGACTCAGAGGGGGGAAGGAAGCCAGGCCTCTGCACAGGAAAGGAAGCCCTTGGGGGCAACTTAGGAACCCTACCAGTTGGCTGGCCTTCCGGGATACTACAGGTTTATTGGGGGTAACATTCCAAGCGGGTAACAGGTCAACTAAGATGTATAAGATTAAAGTAATCTTAAGACCAGGCTCTGGTTTACGCCTATAATCCCAGCACTTTGGGAAGCCAAGGCAGGAGGATCGCTTGAGGCCAGGAGTTTGAGACCAGCCTCGCCAACATGGGGAAACAATGTCTCTACTGAAAAATACAAACATTAGCCAGGTGTGGTGGCTCACACTTGTAATCCCAGCTACTTGGGAGGCTGAGGCGGGAGGATCACTTGAACCTGGCAGGTGGAGGTTGCTGTGAGCTGAGATCCTGCCATTGCACTCTAGCCTGGGCAACAGAGTGAGACCCTGTATCAAACACAAACAAAACAAAACAAAACAAAACAAAAAAAGAAGTAATCTTAACACCAATATATTTTTTGTTGACACAGATGTATTTAGTAATTAGATCACTCATTCATTCATTCATTCATTCGATGAACATTGCTAAAGGCCTCTTGTATACCAGGCTCTATGTGATTAATGGGGACACAGCATGGTCTTCATCTCTGGGAGTTTACAGTCTGTATAGGGCAAACAGCAATACAGTGTGAGGGAATCACAGCGTGCCAGAAGAACTCAGAGGAGGCAGCTCACCAGATCAGAGGAAATCAGGGAAAAACTTTGGGCCTGGATACCAGGAATATATACCATGTAATCCTTCCTTTCATTTGGAGAAATATATAAAAATGAAATCAGAGTGCTGTCTTTTTTTTTTTTTTTTTTTTTTTTTTTTTTTTTTTTTTTGAGACAGAGTCTTGCTCTATTGCCCAGGCTGGAGTACAGTGGTGCAATCTCGGGTCACTGCAACCTCTCCCTCCTGGGTTCAAGCGATTCTCATAACTCAACCTCCTGAGTAGCTGGAACTACAAGTGAGCACCACCACGCCTGGATAAGTTTTATATTTTTGGTAGAGACAGGGTTTCACCATGTTGGCCAGGTTTGTCTCAAACTCCTGGCCTTAAGTGATCCGACCACCTTGTCCTCCTAGAGTTCTGGGATTACAGGCGTAAACCACCATACCCGGCCAGAGTGCTGTCTTTGTTACAACTTTTAATAATACATCACAAGCCTGTATTTCTTCTTTTTCAAAAAGTTGTTTAGGCCAGGCACGGTGGCTCATGCCTATAATCCCAACATTTTGGGAGGCTGAGGTGGGAGGATCGCTTGAGTCTAGGAGTTTGAGATCAGCCTAGGCAACACAGGGCAATCCCATCTCTACAGAAAAAGAAAAAGAAAAAAATAGCCAGGTGTGGTGGCTTGTGCCTGTAGTCCTAGCTACTCAGGAGGCTGAGGCAGGAGGATCACTTGAGCCCAGGAGGTCAAGGCTGCAGTGAGCTATGTTCATGCCACTGCACTCCAGCTTGGGTGACAAAGCAAGACCCTATCTCAAAAATAAACGCATTTTTTAAAGTTCTCATAAAGTTTTATGAGAACATGTGTATCTTGCATAGACTGTCTTGGGGAATGTATAGCTACCCAGGCCAGGCCAGGACACATTACCCTCTTGACAGCTGGTGACGTAGGAGCTCAAGGACAGTGAGATAAGTCTCCAGGTGCTTGTTCTAAAACACCTTATCAGTACTATAAAAATCAATGCAAAATCCCTCAGTTACCAAAACTAAGTGGGTGAGCCAAGAGGACACTGTGATACTGGTTTTCCTGCTCCATACGTATACCACCCCATCATGCTCCCAGCCACACTCACACCCTAGCCTGTTTATTCCTCAGCTCGCTCACCAGATGTTCATGTCTCTACCTTTGCTGCCTCAGACATTCAGAAAAAGAGCATGAGGACCTCCCATCCCCACCTTGCATATGCTTTGTATAATTTTTTTCCTTTCTCCCTTCCCTTGGGGGTGGGGAGAGTGCTTGGAGTAGTGATGCTAAAAGTGAAGATAACTGAAAACTGGCTATGGGCAGTTTTGTCTTAAGCACATCATTTCTGAAATTTTTTTTTTTTTTTTGAGACAGAGTCTCCCTCTGCCACCCAGGTTGGAGTGCAGTGGTATGATCTTGGCTCACTGCAACCTCCACCTCCCAGGTTCAAGCAATTCTCCTGCCTCAGCCTCCTGAGTAGCTGGGATTATAGGCCTCCGAGGTTCAAGCAATTCTCCTGCCTCAGCCTCCCGAGTAGCTGGGCTAATTTTTGTATTTTTAGGAGAGATGGGGTTTCACCATGTTGGCCAGGCTGGTCTCGAACTCCTGACCTGGTGATTGCCAACCTCGGCCTCCCAAAGTGCTGGGATTATAAGCGTGAGCCACTGCACCTGGCCTCTGAATTCTTACAATGTGTGTCAGGTGGGGTTGGCATTCAGGGCTAGAAAGAAGCATATGATCCTTTTTTCAGAGAACATTGCTTTCTGCCCCCAAACACTGCTGGTCAGGGAGACTTCCTGAGGAGCTGTTACGTGGGCTTAGCTTTCATGTCAGGTGAAGAAGGGCAAGGGCTGTTGCAGACACAGTCTTGAGGGAGTGAGCTGCTCTCTTTGCCTCATTGTCTTTTGACCTCATTGCTTCTTTCTGTATGACTGCTCTGTTTTCTTCTCTGCTTAACCACAGTTTTTGTTTCCTCATAATTTTAGTATAAACAGAGCCATCGTTGCTATGGTTCATGTCAACCACCACTTCCAGCTTTTGGCCCATGACTAACTACAGATTTTCTCAACAGTTCCCCATTTTGTAATTCCTAACTGGCCCAGTCCAATTTGCTCAACTTATTTCAGTTTTTGTGTTTGTTTTTTTTTAAATCTCAGATTATCAAAATTTTTTTCAGGATACTAAGCAGCCCATGGACAGGTTCCTCTTAGACAAGTGCTCATTCATTCATTCCTCACTTGTTCACTGAGTTTCTTCTTAGAATTCACTATATATATGAGATACAATAGTATACAAGAGACATATGACCCAGGTTGGAGACAGATAAGTTAACAGACAGTTAAAAGACCATGTTGGCCCGATGCAGTGGCTCACGCCTATAATCCCAGCACTTTGGGAAGTTGAGGCAGTTGGATCACCTGAGGTCAGGAGTTCAAGATCAGCCTGGGCAACATGTTTAAACCCCGTCTCTACTAAAAATACAAAACTTAGGCTGGGAGCGGTGGCTCACGCCTGTAATCTCAGCAGTTTGGGAGGCCGAGGCAGGTGGATCACGAAGTCAGGAGTTCAAGATCAGCCTGGCCAACATGGTGAAACCCCGTCTCTGCTAAAAATACAAAAATTAGCTGGGCATGGTGGTAGGCATCTGTAATCCCAGCTACTCGGGAGGCTGAGGCAAGAGAATTGCTTGAACCGGGAGGTGGAGGTTGCAGTGAGCCGAGATTGTGCCATTGCACTCTAGCCTGGGTGACAGGGCGAGACTCCATCTCAACAAAACAAAACAAAATGAAAAAACAAATATTAGCTGAGTGTGGTGGTGGGCGCCTATAATCCCAACTACTTGGGAGGCTGAGGCAGGAGAATTGCTTGAACCCAGGAGGCGGAGGTTGCAGTGAGCTGAGATCATGCCACTTCACTCCAGCCTGGGCTACAGAGTGAGACTCCATCACAGAAAAAAAAAAAAAAAAAAAAGGAATGCATTGAATTTGGCCTCCATCGGCTAGAGGAGTGACAGTCGCAAGAGCGAGAGTCCAGTAATTTAAGGAATGAAGAGTGAGAAGAACTGGATAGAAGGTGAAGACAACTCTGGCCAATTAACTACGTGGAAATGGAAAGGTGGAAGGCGTTGAGGATGGTCATGAGCTTCATAGCATGTCTGTCTAAGCCACAGGGCTAGGAGGTGGTGGTGGACATTTGTCTTAGGAAAAGGCACGCCAGGCATTGTGGGGTCTGTTTCATCTAGAGTGTTGTCAGTCAGGGAGGCAGGACTGGAGGAACTGAAGGCTGGAATCTGCAGGAGGGGACATGGAAAGGGAATTCTTCAAAGGCCTTTTCATCCCTGGTTCCCAGCACCCTACTTGGCTAAAACTGGAATGAACAGGCCCTTAGCAAATATTTATTGGCGGAAACTGAATGCCTGGTGAATAGATGGATGGGTGGATGAAAGTGAATTAAATATTGTTCTGCTCTATAGTCCCTTTTGTTGAGTTACAGAATATTGTTTGTGGAAGGTGTTGTCTACTTTTCCTTGCACCACTGCAATGACTATTGTCTGTTATCAGGTGAACATTATAGATAAGCTAATGGGGAAATCCAGCTTCCTTGAAAGACCCAGTGATCAGAAATGAGGACAGAGAGGCAACGAGCCCAGGTCCTAAGCAGGCTTGACGGCTGCAAACAGCCCTGCTGCTAGAGACCCCAGAAAGAGGCTTCACACGTTCCTACATACAATCTTGACACATAGTACTTTAGTAAACACTCCATATGTTTGGGGTTGACTAATTTGAAGTATCTTACCTTTCAGTATTTTCTTCCTAAGGCAAAATCAGATAGTGGACTTACCCAACTAACTTCTCTCATTTCCCCTTGCTCTGTGATACCTCCACCACTCCACTGCTCTCCTCATACCTGCCCTATTTCAGGCCCTCCTATCATCAGTCTTTTCTTTTAAGTTTTCTGCTAATAAAGGAAATGCCTGCTTGTCCTCATCTTTTCTAGCCTCATCTCTACTCCAATCCGCCCTCCCTGGCCCTCGTTCATCTTTAACACAAGTTCTAGGATGAGCTTCCTCCCTCCCTCCCTCCCTCCCTCCCTTCCTTCCTTCTTGACAGAGTCTCTGTTGCCAGGCTGGAGTGCAGTGGAGTGATCTCAGCTCACTGCAACCTCTGCCTCCTGGGTTCAAATGATTCTCCTGCCTCAGCCTCCTGAGTAGCTGGGACTACAGGTGGCCATCACCACGCCCAGCTAATTTTTATATTTTCAGTAGAGACAGAGTTTCACCATGTGGGCCAAGATGGTTTCAATCTCTTGATCTCACGATCCGCCTGCCTCGGCCTCCCAAAGTGCTGGGATTACAGGTGTGAGCCACTGCACCCGGCCAGGATGATGTTTCTGAAACACAGATCTGATGATGTTACTCCCTGCTTAAAACCCTTTGGTGGTTCTCTGTTGATTTTAGAATAAAGTCTCTCTCCTTTCTCTCTCTTTCTTTCTTCCTTCCTTCCTTCTTTCCCTCCCCGCCTCCCACTCCTTCCTTCCCTCCTTCCTTCATGGAGTCCCACTCTGTCACCCAGGCTGGACTGCAATGGCACGATCTCACCTCACTGCAACCTCCACCTCCTGGGTTCAAGGGGGTCTCCTGCCTCAGCCTCCTGAGTAGCTGGGACTATAGGTGCATGCTACCACGCCCGGCTAATTTTTTTTTTTTTTTTTTTTTTTGTATTTTTGGTAGAGATAGGGTTTCACTGTGTAGGTCAGGCTGGTCTCGAACTCCTGACCTCAAATGATCTGCCCACTTCAGCCTCCCAAAGTGCTGGGATTACAGGTGTGAGCCACCATGTCCGGCAAGTCTCAGTTTCTTAGTAGAGAAGACAGGAGCATTCAAGGCTCTTCAGGGTCTGGTCCTTCTTCCACCTTCCTCTTCAGCAATGTCAAACTGCAGTAGCGCCAGCATCATCCAACAGCACGCACCTGCTGTCACAGCCACATGCCTTCGCTTCCTGCTTCTGCTGCAGCCTGAAATACTGCCCTCGACTCTGCTCCATTCCTTTGTGTCTGGAAGCTTCAGAGCCTCCTTCCTGACATTTGTCTCACGGCCTCCTGCTGATTAAACACAGTCCAGATGGTGCTGCTGCTTCTCATCTGGCTGGGTGAGATTCTGTTTCAGCTTCTGATTTCCACGAAATATCCAATCCTACCAGGCATTTGGGGATTTGGGTAGTGTACTAAGGATGTGAGGAGTGTGGGGGGAAGGGGTATACTGCACAGTTCACACAATTTACACCTAAGATTTCCCATATGAGGTCTTTCCTCTTCAAAATTCCCTTGTTTCAGTCAGCTTCCCAGCCCAGGGTATTTTCGTCTTCCCCCTTCTCTTTGTCGGAACACATGCGTGCATGCATATGTGTGTGTGTGCGTGTGTGTGCATGCATGCATGTGTGTATGCGTGTGTTGCGGGTGTGCGTGCGTGTGTGTGCGTGCGTATGTGTGTGTGCTTGCGTGTGTGTGTGCTTGCGTGTGTGTGTATGTGTGTGTGTAAACCTCCCTTGTCTAATGCAACACAATCCCGCCCTTTCTCTACCCAAGTACCAGGCGGCCATAGGGTAGTTTTTCATAGATTATCCTAATTTCTTCTCAGGACACTTTGGCACCAGTTGCTAAAAAAATTAAAGAGGCATCCATACCTTACACAGCTCTCTCACTCAGTTTGCTGTGAGCTCCTGAAGGCCAGGCCCATGTCTAATCCATCACTTATCCTGTTCCAGCTGGAGCCTGGCACAGACATGGCCAGGCCACAAATGAGCCACTGGGCTGTGGTGTGGCTAGAAGAGGCTGGGAAGTGTGGGGATATCAGGTCAGTAAGGAATGCCTTCATTTTTCATCCTGGAGGGTTGGGTTTCTGATGAGCTGCCCCCAGCCAGAGCTGATTCATACCCAGAAATATATCCTCTGCCTCTGTCGATACATCTCGGCCTTTCAGAACCCCATTAGGCCAGACAAAGGATCCATCTGCTGGGTTGTTTCTTTCTTTTCTTCCCTTCCTTCCCTCCCTTCCCTCCCTTCCTTCCCTTCCCTCCCTTCCCTCCCTTCCCTCCCTTCCCTTCCTTCCTTCTTTATTTCCTTCCTCCCTTCCCTTCCTTCCTTCTTTCCTTCCTTCCTCCCTTCCCTTCCTTCCTTCCTTCCTTCCTTCCTTCCTTCCTTCCTTCCTTCTTTCTTTTCTTTTCTTTTCTTTTCTTTTCTTTTCTTTTCTTTTCTTTTCTTTTCTTTTCTTTTCTTTTCTTTTCTTTTCTTTCCCTTTCTTTTCTTTGACGGAGTCTCACTCTTTAGCCCAGGCTGGAGCTAAGTGGTGCGATCTCAGCTCACTGCAATCTCCACCCCCTGGGTTCAAGCGATTCTCCTGCCTCAGCCTCCTGAGTAGCTGGGACTATAGGCGTGCACCACCACACCCAGCTAATTTTTTGTATTTTTAGTAGAGACAGGGTTTCGCCATGTTGGCCAGGCTGGGCTCAAACTCCTGACCTCAGGTGATCCACCTGCCTCCACCTCCCAAAATGCTAGGATTACAGGTGTGAGCCACCGCGCCTGGCCTGCTGGGCACTTTCACGAGGCATTCCCTCCTCCAGGAAGCTGGTGTCCCTCTGTGGCCATCCCTGGGAACCACATTTCCCACACATCACCTATCAAACAGCAGGTGCCAAGTATACTCCCACCCTTACTGCCCCTTGCTGAGCACAGGTCCGGCCATCTTTCAGCCTCCCCACTGGTCTTCCTGTCTCCATTTCCACCTCTTCCAGTCTGTCCTCCACACTCACCACTAGAAATATGGTTCTAGGCCGGGTGCAGCGGCTCACGCCTGTAATTCTTGCACTTTGGGAGGCCAAGGTGGGTGGATCACTTGAGGTCAAGAGTTCAAGACCAGCCTGGCCAACATGGCGAAACTCCACCTCTACTAAAAATACAAAAATTAGCCAGGCGTGGTGGCACGTGCCTATAATCCCAGCTACTTGGGAGGCTGAGGCAGGAGAACGGCTTGAGCCTGGGAGGCGAACATTGCAGTGAGCCGAGATCGTGCTGCTACACTCCAGCCTGGGCAACACAGCAAGACTCCATCTCAAAAAAAACAGATGGTTCTAAATGCTAAACTGACCTTGACCTTGACCACCCCCCCCAAACCCCAGGTAAAACTCCTTCCATGGCCCCCCTACAGCTTTATTTTAATAACTTTATTGATAAACAATTTAGATACCATAAAATTTACCCATTTTAAGTATACGGTCAGGTGAATTTTAGTAACTTTATAGTTGTGTAACCATCACCCAAATCCAGTCTTAGAACACTTCCATCATTCCCAAAGTTTCCTTGTGCCTTATATTCTCCACTTACGCAGTCAATCCTACTCTCACCCCTTAGCCCTAAGTAACCACTGACCTGCTGTCTCTATAATTTTGTCTGTTCTAAAAATTTCATGCAACATGCTGGGCATGGTGGCTCATACCTGTAATCCTTGTGCTTTGGGAGGCCAAAGTGGGAGGATAGCTATGAACTCCTGGAATTTAAGACCAGTTTGGGTAACATAGTGAGACCCTCTCTATACAAAAAATTTTAAAAATTAAGCCGGGCATGATGGCTCATTCCTGTAATCCTAGCACTTCTGGGAGGCTGAGGCAGGAGGATAGATAACCTGAGCTCAGAAGTTCAAGACCAGCCTGGACAGCATGGCAAGACCCCATCTCTAAAAAAAAAAAAAAATTAGCTGGGCGTGGTGGTGCATACCTGTAGTCTGATATACTCAGGAGGCTGAGGTGGGAGGATCATTTGAGCCTGGGAGGTCGAGGCTGCAGTGAGCCATGACTGTGCCACTGCATTCAATCCTGAGCAACATAGCAAGATCCTGTAACAACAGCAACAACAACAAAATTAAAAAATAAAAACAGAAACTTCATGCAGATGGAACCATACAACATGTAGTTTTTGTGTATGACTTCTGTTTTGGGCTGAATTTTGTCCCTTCCGAATTCATATGTCAAAGTCCTAACCTCCAGGACCTCAGAATGTGACTGTATTTGGAGACAGTCTTTAAAATGTTAAAATTAGGGCATTAGAGTGGGTCTTAATCTAATGACAGATGTCCTTATAAGAGATGAGGACTTGTACATGTACAGAGGAAGACTATGTGAAGACATGGGGAGAAGATGGCCTTCTGCAAGCCAAAAAGAAAGGCTTCAGAAGAAATAAACTCTGACAACATCTTGATTTCTAGCCTTCAGAACTGTGAGAAAATAAATTTATTTATTTTGTTTGTTTGTTTGTTTGTTTTTTGAGATGGAGTCTCACTCTGTTGCCCAGGCTGGAGTGCAGTGGCGCAATCTCAGCTCACTGCAACCTCTGCCTCCCAAGTTCAAGCGATTCTCCTGCCTCAGCCTCCCCAGTAGCTGGGACTATAGGCGCCCACCATTACACCTGGCTAATTTTTGTATTTTCATAGAGACAGGGTTTTGCTAATGTTGGCCAGGCTGCTCTCAAACTCCTGACCTCAAGTGATCTGCCCACCTCAGCCTCCGAAAGTGCTGGGATTACAGACATGAGCCACCGCACCTGGCCAAAATTTGTATTAAGTCATCTAGTCTGTGGAACTTTGTTATGGCAGCCCAAGCAAATGAATATATCATCTTTCATGTTAGTGCGAACATCAGTAGTTGATTACTTTTTATTGCTGAGTAGTATTTTATTGTATGAATGTACCATATTTTATTTTTTTACTGACCAGATGATGGATGTTGGATAAGCTCCAGTTTTGGTACTAAAAAATTTGCATACGAGTCTTGGTGTGAATGTGTTTTTATTACCTAGTGGTGCATCTCAGTGCTTTTTTAAATTTTATTTTATTTTTTGAGATGGAGTCTCACTCTGTCACCTGGGCTGGAGTGCAGTGGCATGATCTCAGCTCACTGCAACCTCAGCCTCCCGGGTTCAAGCGACTCTCCTGACTCGGCCTCCCGAGTAGCTGGACTACAGGTGTGCACCACTACGCCCAGCTAATTTTTGTATTTTTAGTAGAGATGGGGTTTTACCATGTTGGTTGGCCAGGATTATCTCCATCTCTTGATCTCGTGATCTGCTTGCCTCGGCCTCCCAAAGTGCTGGGATTACAGGCGTGAGCCACCGTGCCCAGCGGTTTTTTTTTTTTTTTTTTTTTTTTTTTTGAGACGGAGTCTCGCTCTATCACCTGGGCTGGAGTGGAGTGGTGCAATCTCGGCTCACTGCAACCTCCGCCTCCTGGGTTCAAGTGATTCTTCTACCTCAGCCGCCTGAGTAGCTGGGATTACAGGCATACACCACCACACCTGGCTAATTTTTGTGTTTTTAGCAGAGACAGGGTTTCATCATATTGGCCAGGTTGGTCTTGAACTCCTGACCTCATGATCTGCCCGCCTCAGCCTCTCAAAGTACTGGGATTACAGGTATGAGCCACCATGTCCGGGCTGTCTTCTCTTGTTAAACTTGGAATCTTTATCCCGCCAACTCAATGAGCCTAAGCTAGCCTGCTGGAGGATGAGAGGCTATATGGAAGAGCATCAGTGTGCTCCAGCCAACTGCTGATCATCATATATGTGATTGAGCCAACTCACCAGCTATCCACAGACCCATGCATGTGGGAATCCAGCATAGATCAGCTGAACTGGCCAAGACCAAAACTGTGACCTGTATAAATATACTATACTGTAGAACTGTGAACTCAACAAAATGATTGTTGTTTTAAGCCATTGCATTTCAGGGTGGGTCATTTAATAACAAAAGCTCACTGAGACAGAGATGCAGAGCAATAAAGCTGTGGAGCTAAGCAATCCGAGTTGGAAAGACAGCTCTGCCATTTTCTAGCTATATGGCCTTGGGCAAGCCACTCCATTTCTCAGAGCTTCAGTGTCCTCACTTGAATAATGGGGGTAATGGTAGTGCCCATTTCCTGGGGTTGCAATAATTCAGTAAGATGATAGATGTCTGACATTAGCTTGTATGAAGCTTGGCTCAGCCTAATGGGAGCCGTTGTTACCATTGCTCTGTTGTTCGGATGAGTAAACTCAAGATGAGAAAACTAAACTCCCAGGTGTTTGGTCACTTTCCCCAAGGTCAGTCAGCCAGAAAATGATTGAACTTGGGACTCACACTCAAGATGTCTTAATTCCTACCAAGTGTAGGATTCCTAATAAGACTAGTGGGGTGACTGGCAGGGGGTGGGGAGGGACATTTATTGTCTACCTGGTGACAAATTTCCTTGTGTCCTGATTTCAGTAGGAAGCCAAAATAGGCTGGAGGTAATGAATAATCAAACTGAAGTTCTACGAAGATTAGTCGGTAGCATAAAGTACAACTCACTGGAAGGCACTGGCAGTTTCAGCCCTTCATTCTCTGAATCCAGTGTGTTATCAAGTTGGATTTTCTTTTACTGTTTCTCAAATCCACTCATTTCTCTCTCTCTCTCTCTCTCTCTCTCTCTCTCTCTCTCTCTCTCTTTTCCCTTGCCCCTGTTCCTGGAGCTGTGCAATGGCTTCCAGCTTCCTTGGCGACTTCCACTGCAATCCTCTTTCCTCTCCTCTCATCCTTCTCCAGCCACACTTTCAGCTCTGCGGCAGCACATGCCTGATGCCTACCAGAGGACAGATTCTGCCTGTGGGCTTTACCTTGGAGCCGGCTTCATGGATTCCAGGTGTTGGGATATAAGGCTTCCATGTGCCTGACACCCCAACCATCAAATTAGGGTATTGGAGATGTCCCCAACAAAGCCTCTCAGAGCTGACCCTTTATAAGGGTGGCACCTGAATCCTACTGAGGGCCTGCAGGTACATACCATCAGTGAGCAGCAGATGGCAGAGTCATCTCTCTTTTTGCCATCTCCCATTATTGCCACTCCTTCCTCCATGAAGAATAACAATGAAGATAGGACCTCAATAAACAATTAGAAAACGCTCTGTGTGAAAACGTTTAATTGAATTAATTGCCCAAATTTAAAGAATAAGGGATTTCCTAGTAAAATTGTATTTCAGGCTTTTAAAAAATCCAAATATCTTGTGCCATACCATGGTGGAGCCTTGGTCCTTATCATTCCCTCTGTTCTCCCAACACGGAGGCCAAGTTATTTTTGCCATTGATCAAGGTGGTTGTACTATTATTTTTCTTAAAACTTTTTTTTTTTTTTTTTGAGACAAGGTCTCACTCTGCCACCCAGGCTAGCATGAAGTGACACCATCACAGCTCACTGCAACCTCCACCTCCCACGTTCAAGCTATCTTCCCACCTCAGCCTCCTGAGTAGCTGGGACTACAGGCACGTGCCACCATACCAGCTAAGGTTCATATTTTTTGTGGAGACAGGGGTCTCCCTATGTTGCCCAAGCTGGTCTTGAACTCCTGGGCTCAAGTGATCCACCCGCCTCGGTCTCCCAAAGTGCTGGGATTACCAGCGTGAACCACTGCACCTGGCCTAAACATTATTTTTAATGTGTGAAATATTTATTGATCATGTCTTTAACAAAAGTAAGAAAATTCTGGGCGTGGTGGCTCATGCCTATAATCCCAGCACTTTGAGAGGCTGATGGGGGTGGATCACTTGAGGCCAGGAGTTTGAGACCAGCCTGTGCTACATAGCAAGACCCTGTCTGTACAAAAAATTACAAAAATTAGCTGGAAGTGGTGGCACATGCCTATAGGTCCAGCTACTCAGGAGAAGGAGGTAGAAAGATTGCTTGAACCCAGGAAGTTGAGGCTGCAGTGAGCCAAGATAGCACCACTGCACTCTGGCCTGGGCAATAGAGTGAGACCCCATCTCAAAAAAAAGGAGGTGATAAATTATAAGTGAATAAAATATAATTGAATAAATGAAAGAGTAACACCCTCTGGAGGTTGTAGGCATTTGAGATTGTCACCTCTAATCCAACCCCTCTCCCTGCCTAGCCTCCAATCTCCAACTCCTGCTTTTTTGGATGAGATAGCTGAGACCCGGAGATACAGAATAAATTGTCCAAGGTCACAAAGGTAGGAAGTGGCAAAGCCAGGAGCAGAAATCATGTCTTTGGACTCTGTCTCCCCTGCTTCTTCCATATGTCCTATGGCCGCACAGCTTAACAAACAGTTGTTGAATTGATGACAGGAGGCCTAGTGTAGGGGGAAGAACATTAAGTTGGCATAAGGAGTTCTAGATTCTAGTCTTAGCTGTACCACTGACTGGCTGTGTGACCTTAAGCAAGTCACTTTCCTTCTCTGGATCTCATTCTCTACATCAATGTACAAGGAAGATTAAATTCGGCACTGAAGGTTAACTGGGAAGTGTGTCACATTAGCCAATTACAGCCATTTTGTCCTGGGACTAAGAACTTGGCCCCAAAGAAAATAGTAAAGGCCTCATGGTTATAAAGAATAGAAATCAATATTGTCTTATTTGAATAAGAAAAAAGTTTGTTAAGATAATTTTCTATAACTCATGGAGTCACCAGAAAGCCTGAAGAATTAGGGTCAGCAAATGGGCAGAAAATGAAAACATATGCCCACACAGAACTTGTGTATGAACGTTTATAGCAGCATTGTTCGTAATAGCCAAGACATGGAAACAACCCAAATGTCTGTCAACAGATGAATGGATAAACAAAATATGATATACAATGGAATATGATTCAGCCATAAAAATGAATGATATATGCC
This sequence comes from Macaca fascicularis, assembly GCF_037993035.2. Lineage (NCBI taxonomy): Eukaryota > Metazoa > Chordata > Mammalia > Primates > Cercopithecidae > Macaca > Macaca fascicularis. Next base: position 73,438,329 of record NC_088388.1, on the reverse strand, counting down.
ACAACATAGATGGACCTTGAAAACATCATGCTAAATAAAATAAGACAGCTGCAAATGGCCACATGCTGTATGATTCCATTCATGTGAAAGTCCAGAATAGGGAAATGTATACACAGAAAGCAGATCAGTAGTTGCTCAGGGCTGGGAAGGGGTGGAGGTGTGGGTGGGATAGGAAATGATAGTTAAAGGGTATGGATGTTTTTTGAGGTAATAAAAATTGGCTATGGTGATAGTCTCACGTATTTGTAAATATACTAAAAGTCAAGGAATTTTACACTTTAAAAGAGCAAATTGTAAAACATGTAATAGCAAAAACTGCAATTATTTTTGCACCAACCTAATATTTCAATAAAGCTGTTTAAAAAATGGCAGAGACTAAAGGAGCCAAGACAGGTACTACCTTAGCCCAAATCCTGCTATGGAACCAATTCAGTAAAGACGCCACTGCCACCTCTATCCCTCCCCTGAACCCTGGACCCAGAGGCCACTCATTGCTCTGCTGGCATTGCTGCCCTATACCTAGATGTTACTGCCACTGCCTCCACCTCTGCCAAAACGAACTCTCCGCTGTCCCTGCTTCTTTGTGGCACAAGTTTCTTAATCAAAGTTCCAAGAGGACATATCTAATTGATTGAGCCTATATCATATGCGCATGCCCTAGCTGTAAAGGGTGTGCTGGAAAGCAAATATCTGGACTTTTTCACTTCCATAATAGGAGACAAAATCTGCTTCTCTCCAACGCTCAGATGACCGAGAGTTCTCCTAAAATAAGGAAGGGGTTGGTTTCAGATGTTGGGCAACCAAAACAAGAAAACCAGCCAACCAAGCAACAGAAAAAAAATTTAAAAACCTGGCATCTATACTTATATACATAATCCAGTTAAAATGCAAAGGCTGGGAGCACTGGGTCATGCCTGTAATCCTAGCACTCTGGGAGGCCAAGATGGGTGGATCATTTGAGCTCAGGAGTTTCAGACTGGCCCGGGCAACATGGCGAAACCCCACCTCTACAAAAATTACAAAAAGTTGTAAGAAATTGTACATAAGATTAATTTATCATTGATGCCTATTGAAGTAAAAAGAGGAAAGGCTGGAAGTGGCAGACAAAATCCCTAGCTTGTTTGCTGTCGTTCATTGTAAGTAGCACATTGCAACAACAATCATGCTTAAGCCCAATACAGTCACTAGGTTGTAGTTTTTTAAAATAAAGCAAATGAAAGCAGTATTGTCCTGGTTTTAAACAAACAAACAAAAATTGAAATTCAGAGGTGGATGGCCTGGAGGTACAGAGAGAGTACAGAAAAGATGAGATAACACGTTGCTGTTATCGTTTTGAGCTGATGAGCTATAGACCTCTTTTTCATGTTTGGTGAATACTTCATCTTTCAAAAAAATTTACAATTTTTTTTTTTTTTTTAGAGATGGAGTTTTACTCTGTCTCCCAGACTGGGGTGCAATGGCACAATTATAGCTCACTACAGCTCTCCCAGGCTCAAGTGATTCTCTTGCCTCAGCCTCCTGAGTAGCTGACTACAGGGGCAAGCCCACTAGAGTTTCTAATCACAGGATGAGATGGTTGTAGTATAATTTAATACTCTGTTCTTGTAAACCAGAAATGGAGAATCCCTCCCCAGGGCAACACAGGGAAAAAGTATTCCCACTTCACCATCAACACCCAAAGCTGAAGTTCTAATTAAACTACTCCCTGAATTCTTCTCAGCACATACTTCAACTACTATGTCAGTATTAATCAACTAGCACTAATACATTAGCACTAATACTAATACATTTTAATCAACTAGCTTGGTTATTAATCAACTAGCACTAATACTTGGTTTTTAATCAACTAGCTTGGTTATTAATCAACTAGCACTAATTGTTAGTTGATTAATAACCAAGCTAGTTGAGTAAAAACCAAGCCGGTTTCCTATCACAGGAACTGAAAATGCCAGACTCAATTCTCCAGAGTCCACTGCAACCAAGACATGGCATATGGCCTAAGTGCTACAAATCAGACCACCTGCCTTAGAGAGACTTTGAATTGGAAGCTAGTGAGGCAAAGGAGCAGGCCGTGCAGAATCAGTGTGAGCCATGACCAGCAGCAGAGTCCAGGGCCTGACCTTTGCTGTCTGGACGGTGCCTGTGGTGGTAACACTTCCCCAGAGCAGCAGCTGGCATGTGTTCATGGAGCCAGTTCTATATGGTGAATTTAGGAGCTGCTCTTGCAGTGAAAGATCCCAGCCTTGTTCTCTGGCCCTCCAGGAGATTCTGTTAGCTACCTAATAGCTTTTCAATAACTCCTATTCTGCTTCAGTCGGCCGGAATATGTTTCTGTTGCTTGCAGGAAGGCATCCTGCCTGATAATGAGGAAAAGGAGCAGGAGCTATCAGTAGCCTAGGTGGCCTAGGATGGAGACTACATCAGGGCATTTAATAATTAAACTCCCAAAGCTCAAAGACTAAGAAAGGATTCTTTTTTTTTTTTTCTTTGAGACAGAGTCTCGCTCTTGTTGCTTAGGCTGGAGTGCAGTGGCGCAACCTCAGCTCACTGCAACCTCCGCCTCTCGGGTTCAAGCAACTCTCGTGCCTCAGCCTCCTGAGTAGCTGGGATTACCACCACACCTGGCTAAGTTTTGTATTTGAGTAGAGACGGGATTTCACCATGTTAGCCAGGCTGGTCTTGAACTCCCAGCCTCAGGTGATCCTCCCACCTCGGCCTCCCAAAGTGCTGGGATTACAGGCGTAAGCTACTGCACCCGGCCATCTACTTTCTTTTTTTTTTTTTTTTTTTTGAGACGGAGTCTGGCTCTGTCGCCCAGGCTGGAGTGCAGTGGCTGGATCTCAGCTCACTGCAAGCTCCGCCTCCCGGGTTTGCGCCATTCTCCTGCCTCAGCCTCCCGAGTAGCTGGGACTACAGGCGCCCGCCACCTCGCCCGGCTAGTTTTTTGTATTTTTTTAGTAGAGACGGGGTTTCTCCGTGTTAGCCAGGATGGTCTCGATCTCCTGACCTCGTGATCCGCCCGTCTCGGCCTCCCAAAGTGCTGGGATTACAGGCTTGAGCCACCGCGCCCGGCCTCTACTTTCTTATAGTATCCTCGCATGGCAGACAGAGAGTGAGCTCTGGTCTCTTCCTTTTCTTATAAGGGCACTAATCTCATCATGGGAGCTCTACCCTCATGATGTCACCTAAACCTAATTACCTTGCAAGGGCCCCACCTCCAAATACCATCACATTGAGGGTTAGAGCTTTAACATATGGATTTTGGGGGGCACAAACATTTGGTCCATGGCAAACTATTGACTGAGCGACCTTGAAAAAGTCATTCATCTTTCTGAGCTCTAGTTATCTCAACTATAAGACAGAAATATTAAGAGTTTTGCCTCCCTCAAAGGGCTCTTGTAAGGATCAGATTAGATCATGGACATGAAAATACTCTATCAAGTATAAAGTGAACTCAATAAATGTTTGTAATTTATCTTAGTGCTTAACACAAAGTATGGCAGACCAAAGGTGCTCTTTAATATCTGAGGTAAAAGCCTGGACAACATGGTGAAACCCTGTCTCTACAAAAAAATACAAAAATTAGCTAGGTGTGGTGGTGCACACCTGTAGTTTCTGCTACTTGGGAGGCTGAGGTGGGAGGATCACTTGAGCCCAGGAGGTCAAGGCTGCAGTGAGCTGAGATGGTGCCACTAAGTTAACCAGCCCAGGGTTTAGCACTGAAAGTCTCACATCCTGGGAATCCCCTGGACATGGACGTAGGTTTGAGTGTCATGCCTTTTGCAAATGAGGAAAAAGAGGCTCAGAGAGATTATGCAACATGCCCTTAGTAAATGACAGAGTCAAAATTTGAACCCAGATCTGTCAAGGAGGAAATATGCAGGGAGAAGCTTTAGAATGATGGCTGAAGACTAACAAATCCTGCTCCTTAGCCATGTGACTCTGTCTCAAGCCCAGCTCGGTCTCAGCGCTGGTGGTGGGAGATTGCCCAGAGAAAGTCAAAATCTGGGCCCAGCCCCTGTCACCCGCTCGTCCTGGGCAGTCCCTGGCAGATCGTGGTGTTTTATTTTCTTTTGTGTTTTTACTTCACAGAAACTCTGCTGTTTCTACAGGGTAATTAAGCCTCTCATGCGCATCCTGTTTATATTTTGCTTTTGTGTTTTGTTTTGCTTATGAGTGAAAGAACAATTTAACCTTCTGAATCCAAACTACTTGACCCCTTAAAGCAGGTGTTTCCGGTCTTGAGCAATAGCATTATTACAAACACTTAGACAGAGGTAGGGGGATTCTGTGCCCAGTCAGCAACAGAAGCAAAGCATTTCTCAGAGACTGATGGGTAAGTTTTGTGTGGGGTGCAAACGAAAGGTGCCTAGGAAAGCAAAAAAAAAAAAAAAAAGCCTGATTGACCTCAAGGTCGAGCTTCCTTTCTGCTCAAATCTCACCTTCCCTCCCATCAGTGCACCTCATGCTGTGCTGTTGAATCCAGATTCAGGAGGCTAGCCTGTGGCCCCTAGCTCCGCCCACTAGTAATGTGTGACCTAGACAAGTCTCTTCCCACTCTGAGCTTCAGTTTTCTCATCTGTCAGATAAGGGAATCAGATGATTAAATTAGATGCTTCTAAATTAGATGTTTCCCAAGGGGCTCCTGTGGAGTTGTCACTCTAGGACACCATAAGGTACACATAATTGAACTCCTTCTGAAGGCAGGCTTCGGGCCAGGCGGTATGTGTGAGTGGATGTGGATGGGTGTGAGTGTGTATGCACAAGCATTTGAGTGACAGACCGTGTGTGTGTGTGTGTGTGGTTGTGTATGAATGTGCATGTAGGTCAATATTAAAAAAGATATTCCCGGCCGGGTACGGTGGCTCACATCTGTAATCCCAGCACTTTGGGAGTCCGAGGAGGGTGATCACTTGAGGTCAGGAGTTTGAGACCAGCCTGACCAACATGGAGAAACCCTGTCTCTACTAAACATACAAAATTAGGTGGGCGTGGTGGTGCATGCCTGTTATCTCAGCTACTTGGGAGGCTGAGGCAGGTGAATCACTTGAACCCAGGAGGTGGAAGTGGCGGTGAGCTGAGATCGCACCATTGCATTCCAATCTGGGCAACAAGAGTGAAACTCTGTCTCAAAAAAAAAAAAAAAAAAAAAAAAAAGATATTCCCAAGGTTTGCTTAAAATTTCAGTTCTGGTGGAAGCTCATTCACCCCCACCCCTGCCCAACTCTCCTGAATTGCTCTCTCAGACTCAGCTTTCCCAGAAGGTGGGAAGTAAAGGCATTTTTCTTGGTGAGAGAGCATTGAGGACAGGAATAAGCCCTAACTTTGAAGTTGGACTTGGGGTTTGTATCCTGACTCTGCCCCTTACTTGGTATGTGACCTCCAGCAAGTCATTTACCTAAGCCTAAATTTCCTCTTGGAGCTAACAGTTCCTAGCTCAGCATAGTTGTGAGGCTAGGATGAAACACGTATGTAAAATACTTGACATAGAACCTAACACATGGGACATTCTCAATCAGGACCAGCTACATAATTTGCAGGGCCCCATGCAAAATGAAAATGTGGGGGCCTCTTGTTCAGAAATTGCCAAGCATTCAAAGATGGCAACAGCAGAACATTAAACTAAGCAGGAGGTCCTTCTAAGTACAGAGCCCTGGACATCTATACAGGTGATGTGTTCTTGATGTTAACCTCCTTCCCTTCCAAGGACTGGTTTGTTGATTTGTTTCTATTTTAACAGGGGATTCTTAGAGAACAGAGAACCTTCAAGATCCAAAGAAATGACTGCTCAGTGGTGAGAGGCTATGCTAGACTGTGATGGGTGACGCTTTCCAGGAGTGCCCTCAAATCAAGCTCCTAGTAGGCCTAGGAGCCACTTACTTTTTTTGGGCTAACAGATGAAGTGCGGACATGGGGCCATTCAGCCCAAAGAAAAGCACACTTCCTGCTTCTCTGTCTCAGAAGGACTGTCTGGTGGCCCCAAAAGTAGAGCTGTCACTGGCTGTGGAGTCTCAGGAAAGGCTTGTCTGGAAACAAATAATTTCTTCACCAGCACCAAGACAGTTTACAGATGTCATGGCAACGTCAGTAAGTTACCCTATATGGTCTAAAAAGGGGAGGAACTCTGAATTCTGAAAAAACTCATGAATAATCCACCTCTTGTTTAGCATATAATCAATAAATGACCATAAAAATGGACAACCAGCAGCCCTCAGGGCTGCTCTGTCTATGGAGTAGCCAATCTTTGTTCCTTTACTTTCTTAATGAATTTGCTTTAGCTTTGAAACAAAAAAAAAAAAGAAAGAAAGAAAGAAAGAAAGAAAGAAAGAAAGAAAGAAAGAATTAAGTTCTCCACTCCCAGAAGTCCACAAGGAAGGGCAGCTTGTCATGAAATTCCTCTCAGTGGGAGGATGATTTCTTAGGTCCTTTCCCACTAAGGTAATAGGATACCAGGACAGTTGATGTTCAGGGAGATGGAAGTCAGGATTCAGGACACATTTTATGATTTCTATTTGCTCCACAGCCTCTCCTTCTGGGCAGCATCTGGGATACTCAGGTGGTCAATCAGAAACCACTTACTGATACCAACTCTCCCAGGTCCTGCACTGGGCACTAGGGACACAAAGATGTAGCAGACCCAGGCTCTGCCCTCAAGGGCTCACAGTCTGGTAGAGAAGATAAATATGGAAACAAATTATCACCATACTTGGGGTCAGGATTATGGCTGAGGAAAGCACAGGGTCTGTGGGTGCCCGAGGGAATGGTGACAGAACAGGAAAATCAGAATTTTCAAAGCAAAGAAGAGGAACAAATCTGTCCCAAGAAGGAGGGACAGCACAGAAGCGTGAAAGAGCATGGTTGGGGTAATAGCAGGCCCTCCCACATGAACAGAACTTGGGGGAAAGTGGGATGAAGCAAGAGTCATCCACCTCATCAACCACTGAAGAGGTCAATAGTTGCTCCCTAGTTGCTAGATCATAAGGGGCCTTGAATGTACAGCTATGGAGTTCAGGCTTAATCCTGTAGACTGTGGGGATCCAGATAAGTGATCTGGTTATATCTGAATGTTAAAAATACTGCTCTATCAAAGGGAGGGCCTTTCTCATTAAAAAAATACTGCTCTGAAACTTCAACAAGATACCACCACTTATTGGCTGAAAGAAACAAAATGAAAAACACAAACAACATCAAGTGTTTTTTTTTTTTTTTCTTTTTGGGATGGAGTCTTGCTCTGTATCCAGGCTGGAGCGCAGTGGCGCGACCTCGGCTCACTGCAAGCTCCGCCTCCCAGGTTCACGCCATTCTCCTGCCTCAGCCTCCCGAGTAGCTGGGACTACAGGCGCCCGTCACCATGCCTGGCTAATTTTTTGTATTTTTAGTCGAGATGGGGTTTCGCCATGTTAGCCAGGATGGTCTTGATCTCCTGACTTTGTGATCCACCCGCCTCAGCCTCCCACAGTGCTGGGATTACAGGCATGAGCCACCATGCCCAGCCAACATCAAGTATTAACAAGAATATGGAACAAATGGAACTCTCATGCATCACTGATGGGAGTGTAAACTGACATAACCACTTTAGTTTGGCAGTTTGGTAGTATTTTCTAAGGCTGAACATCTACAAGCCTGATGACCCAGCGATTTCCCACCTATTTACACCGACAACCACGTATAAGAATGTCTACAGCAGCACCACTTGTAATAGCCCAAAATTGGAAACACACCAAATGTCCATCAATAGTTGATAGAAGGCCGGGCGCGGTGGCTCAAGCCTGTAATCCCAGCACTTTGGGAGGCCGAGACGGGCGGATCACGAGGTCAGGAGATCGAGACCATCCTGGCTGACACGGTGAAACCCCGTCTCTACTAAAAAATACAAAAAACTAGCCGGGCGAGGTGGCGGGCACCTGTAGTCCCAGCTACTTGGGAGGCTGAGGCAGGAGAATGGCGTGAACCCGGGAGGCGGAGCTTGCAGTGAGCTGAGATCCGGCCACTGCACTCCAGCCTGGGTGGCAGAGCGAGACTCCGTCTAAAAAAAAAAAAAAATAGTTGATAGAATAAAGACATTGGACATAACCAATCATTGGAATACTATACAGCAGTGAGAATACCTGCAACAACTAAGGTGAATATCACAAACCTATTATGAGTGAAAGAAGTTGGACACAAAAGAACACATACTATACAATTCTACTTAACAGTTCAAAAACAGGCAAATCTAATTTTTGATGTTAGAATTCAGGATAGCATTTAGCTTTGCAGGGTGAAGTGGCTGGAAGGAGGCACAGAGGAGCTTCTGAGCTGCTGGTCATGTTCTATTTCTCCACTTGAGTGTTGGTTGCATGGAAGTGCACTTTCTCAAAACTTATGGAACTGTACATGTATGATTTATGTACTTTTCTATGAATGTTATGCTTCAGTTTTTTTGTTTTTGTTTTTTGTTTTGAGATGGAATTTTGCTCTTGTCTCTCAGGCTGGAGTGCAGTCGTGCGATCTCAGCTCACTGCAACCTCTGCCTCCCGGGTTCAAGCAATTCTCCTGCCTCAGCCTCCTGAGTAGCTGGGATTACAGGTGCTTGCCACCACACCCAGCTAATTTTTGTATTTTTGGTAGAGATGGGGTTTCACCATGTTGGCCAGGCTGGTCTCGAACTCCTCAGATGATCCACCCACCTCGGCCCCCAAAGTGCCGGGATTACAGGCATAAGCCACCATGACCGGCCACTTCGGTTTTTAAAGTTGAATTTTGAAAATGCATTCCAGCTACTCTGTGGACTGGAGGGAGCAACTCCTCAGGCACAGAACCCACTGGAAAAGCTGTTGGAAGAGGGGAGGCACCTCCTGCTTTTTCATTTTCTACTCAGCATGCCATGTGCTTTTTGATGACTGTTTCTACCAGGCAGGTTAGCTAAGCTGTTGGGAGAAGTGTGATAGATGGAAGGGACATCATAAGTAAGGGGTCCCAAATAACTCAAGAAACAAAAATCGAGACTTGGAAATCTCTTCCACCCCACCTCCTCCCTGAACCCACTCTGGCCATGGGAGTGGATGGATGAAGGTCAGAGCAGGTGAGTCACTTGCTTCCTTAACCACTGAGAATATTTTTCCCACTCTGTGCATTCAGTCTCCCCCCACTTCCCAGATATGGAGGCTTAGCTTAGGATAAGACATCATGCATCCTTTCCCAGAGACTCAGTCTTCATTTCTTTTACCCTTTTTACGTCACCTAAGTCCTTCTGGATCCTCAGGACAGGAACTGAGGCCTGGGGATCAATGACAAGGAAGGAGCTGCTGAGAGAGGTCCCTGTCCACTGGGCAGAAGGGATACTCCAGTCCAGAGTGCGGCTGAGCACTTGCAACCTGGGAAGTCAGCCAGCATTTCATCTTTTGTTTTTTCCTCCTGGGCCTTCCTGTCCCAGAGGTGAATGGAGAGGGGTCATGGGGACTTCCTGGCCTCTGCAAATAAACCTTTCCATTGTCGTTGGCCAGGCAGTACTTCCAGGCCAGACAGCCTAGGTTGATGGGCAGTAACTGAAACAGCAATGCTGCCTTCAAAGGAAGCTTACCCCTAGTCCCATCAAAAGTCCCTGTGGGCTGGGCATGGCGGCTCACACCTATAATCTCAGCACTTTGGGAGGCTGAAGCAGGAGGATCACTTGAGCCCAGGAGGTCCAGGTTGCAGTGAGCCCTGATTGCATTACTGCACCCAACAGAGCAGGACCCTGTCAGAAATAAATAAATAAATATCCCTACAAGAGGAGGCCATACACTGCTGAGGTGGAAAAGTAGTCATGATTGCAGCCAGAACTTGAACCACTCATTGTTGGCCCCCAACATCAGAGAATGTGAGGGCTGGTAGGGCCTGAGAAGTCAGCTAGTTTGTTTTCTGATGATTCCTCACACCCAGACAGTTCCTGACACATAATAGGGACTCGATAAACATTTACTGAATAAATGAGTGCATCTAGTCCTGCATCTTCATTTAAGTGTGCAGCTCTACTGCTGCAGACTTCCTTTCAGTTTCAGGAGGGGACAAATCAACTTCTATGTGCTTGGAGATCTGATATCACACAGGGCTAGATCAGGGCTAGGTGATCACACAGATTATACTCTGCTTTTTATTTTTATTTATTTTTTTCTAAGATGGAGTTTCGCTCCTGTCGCCCAGGCTGGAGTGCAATTGTGCAATCTCAGCTCAACGCAACCTCTGCCTCCCGGGTTCCAGTGATTCTCCTGCCACAGTCTCCCAAGTAACTAGGATTACAGGCACCCGCCGTCACGCCTAGCTATTTTTTTTTTTTTTTTTTGCCTTTCTTTCTTTCTCTCTCTCTCTCTCCCCCCCTCTGTGTGTGTCTCTCTCTCTCTTTCTTTCCCTGTTGCCCAGGCTGGAATGGAGTGGTGTGATACCAGTTCACTGCAGACTCAACCTCCTGGGCTCAACGATCCTCCCACCTCAGCTTTGGGAGCAGCTGGGACTACAGGCATGAGCCACCACACCTGGCTAATTTTTAAATTTTTTTTAGGGACCAGGTCTCCCTATGTTACCCAGGCTGGTCTTAAATTCTTGGGCTAAAGCAATCCTCCCACCTTGTCCTCCCAAGTGCTAGGATTACAGGCATGAGCCACTGCACCTGGCCAAACTAAGTTTCCTTCAGTTTATTACCATTAGATCATACTTTTTTGTATAATAATACTTCTCCACAGCTATCCACTTCTTTGTCAAAACCGGCATAAAAAAATACACTGGTTTACCAATGGCCTTGCCCTGCCTTGCCTTGCCTTGCCTTGCCTTGCCCTGCCTTGCCTTGCCCTGCCTTGCCTTGCCCTGCCTTGCCCTGCCCTGCCCGATAGAGTCTCGCTCTGTCACCCAGGCTGGAGTGCACTGGCATGATCTCGGCTCACTCCAACCTCTGCCTCTGCCAGGCTCAAGCAATTACTGCCTCAGCCTCCCAAGTAGCTGAGATTACAGGTGCATGCTACCATGCCCAGCTAATTTTTGTATTTTTAGTAGAGACAGGGTTTCACCATGTTGGCCAGGCTGGTCTCAAACTCCTGACCTCAAGAGATCTGCCCGCCTTGGCCTCCCAGAGTGTTGGGATTACAGGCATGAGCCACTGTGCCCAACCTAAATGTGTATGCTTTTTTCTTATTAATCTGTCTTCTGTTTTAGAGGCCTCGGTCATAAACCCAAAATGGGAAGGAAATAGCTTACAAGAGACTAGAGAACTTTTATTTCCTGAGGACCAAAAGAAAAAAACCCAACAACCAAAACACTCCCATGAGATCTTCCTAAGATTTCATCAAGTGATAAGGGAAGACCTATTTGGTAAATTGAATTTTAGAGAAACTGGTGGGGAAAAAATAAGGTTTCCTGCCTGCAACAGTATGACTCTAGCTTGTTCAACAAACTAGTTATATTTACATTATAGCATAATAGGCATAAATACAATAAAACAAATATATAGCACAACAACAAAAACACATTATAGTTCAGGAAGAGGCCACAGCAGAGAAATTCCTGGACTGGGAGTTGGAAGACTGAGTTGTAGTTCTCATTCTTTCATTGACCACTTAAGTTGCAGTGTGGAATGTACACAACACAAACAACCCACAGAGAAACTAGGGAAATGATTTGAACAGGCAATTCAAAGAAGAGGAAATGCAGATGGACAATAAACATATTAAAAGCAACTCAAACTCACTAGCTATCAGAGAAATGAAAAATTTTTTAAAATAGGATACAGTGTTTCAATAATATGTCTGACACAAATTGAATTATTGAGAACATCTAGCTCTTGTCAATGTAAGGGAAAAGACGTGTTTTTCCTTCCCATCTTAGGTTCATGGCTGAGGTCTCTAAAACAGTAGACAGATTAATCAGAGAAAAGCATATACATTCATCAATTATAAATTTTATGTGACATAGGAGCCTTCAGAAAAATCTGAAGAAATGGGTAAACCCACGTACCCATCAAAGAAATTAAAACCTATGTATTTTTAATGCTAGTTTTAATGAAGAAGTGGATAGCTGTGGAGAAGTTTGGTTATATAAAAAAGTATGATCTAATGGTAATAAATTGAGGGGAACTTAGCAAGGTCTGCTTGTTCAGATTCTTCTCCATGGACCTTTGTCTTCAGACATAAGGACTCTTTTCCTCTGGGTGCAGGGAGGGCACTTCCTGAATGAGGGTCTTATGACCTGTTGCAGGGGAAGGTCAAAACAGCCCTCCGAGGTTTTAGGACTTGCTTTAGGAGAATAGGGCAGGAGGAAGGTGTGAGTGATTTTCCTGCTTCTGATGTTTTTGGGTAGCAGGTCCTGAACTCCATTATTACAAAGTAAGGAAATGGACATCATTACACATTGCTGGTGAAGGTATTACATTGTACCATAATCTGTTTGGAAAATACTCTAGAAGAAAAATTTTAAATGTATATACTTTTTGGCCCATGCACTGCTCTTTTAGACCATTTTGTTGGAATAAAAGTATCATTACCTAAAAATATATGTACAAAAATGTTTGCCTGAGGTCAGGCAAGGTGGCTCATGCCTCTAATCCCAGCACATTAGGAGGCCAAGTCCAGGGGATCACTCTGAGCCCAGGAGTTCGAGACCAGCCTAGGCAGCACAGTGAGATCTCATCTCTACAAAAAACAAAAATCTTAAAAAATTAGCCAAGTGTGGTGGTGTGCACCTGTAGTACCAGCTTCTCAGGAGGTTGAGGTAGGAGGATCTCTTGAACCCAGGAGGTGGAGGCTGTAGTGAAACTAGATCGCTCCACTGCACTCCAGCTTGGGCAACAGAGTGAGACCCTGTCTCAAAAAAAAAAAAAAAAAAAAGAATGTTTATGGGAACACTGCTTATAGTAGGAAAAAAAAAAAAAAAGGAAATAACCTGAATGTCCAAGAGCAGATAAATGATTTGAATATATTTGTATATATTTGTATTCTATTATGGAATATGATCTAGCTATTTATGAAACAACTTAAATCTTTAAATCTATATGTACTGTAACCAGGGACGTCAGTTTTAAAAATCACACACTTTATTTTTCTTCCTCTGCTCCCCTCTCACCTTGTCATTCCTTCACTGTCTAGACACTTCTCTCTGGTAACGTATGCTTATCTAATTATGCTGTTGCTTAAGAAATTCCAGAGGCTAATCTTGAAACAAACCATGCAGGAAGACCCTGTGGAATCCTCCCTAAGGAATCCTCCCACTTAGGGGGAGTCAGAACAATTAGGTCACCACCATCAGGCCAAAGTCAGGATAATGCCAAGCAGACCTCCAGAGAGACGATGACCCAAGATAGCCGTCAGAACAAAGACCCAGAGCTGCAGTCTGCTGCACTCCCCCATGTCTCCCACACCAAACTTCTTTTAAAAACCCTATGGTAAATTATAAAAATTTATAAACTAGCACTTTCCTATGCTAGTTCTCCATTGTCTCGGTTTGTTGGCTCTCCAGTTAAACCTGCTTTTCCTCCCACCAACCCTTGTCTCTCCTGTTTGGTTTTTGAGCAGCGAGCAGCCAAACCTGGGTCCAGTTATAGTCCCAACTAGGAGGAATGACAATGAAATACTGTTGCGTGAAAAAGCAGGTTGCACAGTAATGTATGTTTTATGAAAGAGAAAACACCCAGGTGTGTTGTTGCATGCCTGTAGTCTCTGCTATGGGGAAGGCTAAGGTAGAAGGATCCCTTGAGCTTGGGATTTTGAAGCCAGCCTGGGCAGCATAGCAAGACGTGATCTCTAAAAGAAATAAAATAAAATAAAATAAAATAAATTAAGGAAAAATAAGTCCTTTGTATGCTTATATTTTTGTATGAGCGAAAAAAAAGTGTGACAAGTTACACAATATGGTGTTAATATTGGTTAACTGGGACATGGGCTGGGGAATGGTGATAAGGGAGTGGTGAAGGTATTATAGGGAAGAAGGGATAAATTAACATGTATTTTATAATATGTTAATTTTTTATTGTTTGACTTATTATGAAGAATATACAATACTCTTCTAATTAAAAAAAAGTGTATTGGTCTGTTCTTATGTTGCTAATAAAGACATACTGGAGACTGGGTAATTTATAAAGGAAAAGAGGTTTAATGGATTCACAGTTTCACATGGCTGGGGAGGCCTCACAATCATAGTGGACGGCAAAGGAGGAGCAAAGACACGTTTAACATGGCAGCAGGCAAGAGGGCTTGTGCAGGGGAACTCCCATTTATGAAACCACCAGATCTTGGGAGACTTACCACCACAAGAACAGTATAGGTGAAACTGCCGCCATGATTAAATTATCTCCACCTGGCCCCACCTTTGACATGTGGGGACCATTATAAGTCAAGGTGAGATTTGGGGGGGACACAACCAAGCCATATCAAAAAGTATATTTAAAAATTAACTTTAAAAATAGCATAGGTTTGGCAGTCAGAAAAATACAAGTTTGAATTCCTGCTCTATCACTAACAAGCTTGGTAACCATAAATATAACCTATTTAAACCTGAGCCTCAGCTTGTCATCTGTTAAAATGGGTGTAATACTTACACCCCAGAGTTATTCTGAGGATTAAATGAATTTATTTAAGTGCTGAGCACATAGTAGGTCCTCAAATAAATGATAGCTACTATTATTACCATTTAGGATTGGATTGACTTCGAGGATCCCCTAATAGGTTAATGGCACCTTTCAGCAGCTGAGTCCCTTCAGAAACAGAATTCATACCAGACAATTTGACAGAGAGAATGGAATATAGGGAATTAGTTAAATAGGCACTAGAGGACTGATAAAAGAGAGTAAGGAGATAATAGAGAGAATTACTATAAGCAGCTCCCTTCCCCAGGGGTGGGGGAATAAAGGGAAGAGGATAGCGTTGTCAAAACCTAGAAGCTTTGCATCTGGGTGTGTTCTCAGAGAGCCTCCCTAAATCTGGAAACTGGCGCCAACTGCTGTTGTCAAGGTGAATGGCCTTTGTAGGGGGTTGCTGACAGGACAGGAAACAAACAGAAGCTACAAATTCCCTCCCCCTCCTCCAGTGTTCCAGCTTTCTCTAGGGCCATTTACAGCAGAGTCTAACAGGGGGCAAGGCTGGGAAACACAAAGTGTGGTTTGCAAGTCCTAGCCCCAGCTTCTCAGAGTTTGGGTTCAGCTCTTAGCTATAAAAGGTGTAGCTAAGAGATACTAGCACACTTACATCAAATCAGCTTTCTTTAACTGTTGTTCAACCATGAGTTAGAGGACAGTTGAGTGCCATGAAGGGGAAGGGCTGGAAGGAGCACCAGAGGTAGCAGTACTAACACTCACCTTTATTTTCCGGGGCAATTCAGCCTGGACTCAAACTTGCATACTCCATTCTGCAAAACAAAAGCCCTTTGTTTATCCAACCCAGTCTCCTTAGGAAGCTGCTGAGTGAACATTCATTGTTGTTCATTCTCATCTTACATTATTCACCAAAGTACTCCTTACAAAAACTACTCTGTCCCAGAGGAGTTCTGATATACACAATTTTGCCCACCTTGTTAAATTTCTAGCAATACTTTGGTACCCAGGGATGTTTTGTCATCTGTTATAACCTGGGGTCTTTGTCAGCTGCTCAGCTGACCTGTCGCTTCCTCCAGCTCAGATCCCCATTGTATGACCCTGGGCAGGTCACTTTTTTCTTTTTTTTTTTAATTTTGAGTCAGTCTCCTCTGTCGCCCAGGCTGGAGTACAGTGGCATGATCGCAGCTCACTGCAGCCTCGATCTCCCAATCTCAAGTGATCCTCCTACCTCAGCCTCCGAAGTAGCTGGCACTGCAGTCATGCTACCAAGTCTGGCTAATTAAAATTTTAAAAAAAATTCTTTAAGAGATGGGTTCTGTTGCCTGGGCTGTTTTCGTGGCCTCAAGCCCGGAAAACAGATCTGACCTTCCACACCCAACTTTTACTTTATGTCTTTGGTCCTCAGTTTCCCCTCGTATAAAATGAGAACTTTAGGCTAGATTATCCCTAAAATTCCTCACAATTCCAGCATTCTATTGAAAGGACACAAAGATAGATGTGTACCCGCCCCCCACCCGCTACACCCTTGTTCTGCTCTCTAATCTTTGCACATACCAGAGATTTCGTAAGTTCTGTGAGTACCTGGTTTTCTGCACGTACCAGAGATTTTGTTTTGCACATACCAGAGATTTTGTAAGTTCTGAGGCAAGGTCACAAGACGTGTTTAAGTAAGATAAACTCTTACTGCCATAAACCTGCTCTCCCGCCTCAAAGTTTGAACCAAAATATCAGAAATGGCAGGAACCAATCATAGTTAGCCAAATCGCCTTGTTCAAACACTAGCCAATCATATATCTGATTTGTATAATAACTCTATGCCCACTTTTCTTAGACTATATAACATTGTTCGGAGCTGAGTGGGGGGGCTCTCCTGCCCGTCTCGTTTCACGAGCGAGGGAGAGTTCCAGGTTCGAACCTGTAATAAAGATCCTTGCTGCTTAGCTTTGACTCTGGACTCTGGTGGTCTTCTTCGGGGAATAAACGGTCTGGGCATAACAAATGGGGGCTCGTCCAGGATTTCCCCCAAGCCCACCAGACCCCCAAGTCAACGGATCTTAATCTGTAGGTAAGCCGGCTTTGTCACTGTCTCTGTCTTTATCTCTGTCTGTCTCCCTGAAATTTCGCGAAATCCGTAATCTGTAATCTGTATTGGTCTGTTCTGTAAGTGGCATGGTCTTGGCGGACGCGCTAGAAGACAGCCACTCGGGACTGGTGGGAGACGTTCCCCAGTGCCCATCTGGGGGCCTCCATCCTTGGTTGCCCCGTCTGACTCAGGTCGGAAGTCCGACATGCACTCGCGAATGCTCATCGTTATTACTGTCTGTCCGTTATTGTTAAGTGTTAAGTGTAAGCCCAAAACGAAACATAAAACCTTTTCTTCCCCTTCCAGGACTGGACCTGTCGGATACTCCCCTCTGCTTCACACTCATTTTCGTCCCCCCTTCTCTTTGTAGGAGCAGTCCAAAGATGGGCAACAACCAGAGCACGCCGCTCTCACTCCTTGTTACCAATTTTAAGGATGTGAAGGCTCGGGGGCGTAACTTAAGCGTAGAACTAAAGAAGGGAAAGCTAGTTACTTTCTGCCGTTCGGAGTGGCCCTCTTTCGGCGTAGGGTGGCCCTCCGAAGGAACTTTCTGTCTCTCTATTATTACTAAGGTAAAAACTAAGATTTTCCTGCCAGGGCAGTCAGGACATCCTGATCAAATTCCTTATATTCTAGTGTGGCAGGATCTTGTGGAAAACCCACCACCCTGGATAACTCCATTCATCCCTGAGCCCTGCAAAGTCCTAGTAACGCGACCTACAAGACAAAAGACTCCCTCTGCTCCCTCGGCCCCTGTGCTGCCGGACAGCCAGGACCCCCTAACGTTAGAACCCACATTTCCCCCACCATATCCGCACCTTATCCCGCAGGACCCAGTCCCCCAGGATGGTGCTTCCGTAGAGGGAAACCGAGAAGCGGAAGCAGCCGAGAGCGAAAGTAACCTGGGGGGGCCGGCCGGCCGAACACGAGGCCGCGTACAGCGGGACCAAGCTTCCCGACTCCCTGAGTCCACCGTAGCCCTGCCTCTCAGAGAAATAGGATCGCTCGATGATCCCGGGCTCTCCCGTCTCATGTATTGGCCTTTTTCCACCAGTGATTTATACAATTGGAAGTCCCAAAATGCTCGGTTCTCAGATAATCCCAAAGATCTAACCTCGTTGTTAGACAGTGTCATGTTTACTCACCAGCCGACCTGGGATGACTGTCAACAGCTCCTCCGAATCCTGTTCACAACGGAGGAGCGGGAAAGAATCCAAGTTGAGGCCAGAAAACTGGTTCCAGGAGATGACGGCCAGCCAACTGCAAATCCTGACCTCATTAATGCAGCTTTCCCTTTGACCCGGCCCAGATGGGACTACAACACGGCAGAAGGTAGGGGACGACTGCTCATTTATCGCCAGACTCTAATGGCGGGTCTCCGGGCTGCAGCTCGCAAGCCCACCAATTTGGCTAAAGTATATTCTGTGTTACAAGGTAAGACAGAAAGCCCCGCTGTGTATTTAGAGAGATTAATGGAAGCCTTCAGACAGTTTACCCCTATGGACCCGGAAGCACCGGAAAATCAGGCAGCGGTAGTAATGTCCTTTGTAAACCAGGCAACACCAGATATTAAAAGAAAACTCCAGAAATTAGAAGGTTTAGAGGGAAAGCAGATTCAGGACCTCCTTCAGATAGCCCAGCGAGTTTATAATAATAGGGATACTCCAGAAGAAAAACAGTTCAAGGCAACCAAAGAAATGACCAAAGTCTTAGTAGCAGCTTTCCCCCAGGCAGGAAATGGCCAAAACAGAAAGCAGAAAAAGCAAGGCCCTAGGCAAGGATTAGAAAAAGATCAGTGTGCTTATTGCAAGGAACGTGGCCACTGGATTAAAGACTGCCCAAAGAAACGGAGACCAGCTAACCCTACCTCCGTACTCGTTACCCAGGACTCTGACTAGGGAGGATGGGGTTCGGACCCCCTCCCCGAACCCAGGGTAACTTTGCAAGTGGAGGGGTCCCCAGTTCGCTTCTTGGTCGATACTGGGGCGGAACGCTCAGTCCTAACCAAACCAATTGGAAAAATATCTAAGAAAACATCCTGGGTGCACAGGGCCACAGGCATCAAAAAATACCCCTGGACAACCCAGAGGACTGTAGACTTAGGAACGGGAAAAGTCTCCCATTCCTTCCTAGTCATCCCAGAGAGCCCCTGCCCTCTACTAGGGAGGGACTTGCTGACAAAGATGGGGGCCCAAATCCACTTTGAGCCAGAAGGGCCCAAGATAACTGATTCCCAAAACAGGCCAATATCTATCCTGACTGTCACCTTAGAAGATGAGTACCGACTCCATCAAGAGCAAAAGCCCCCCGATCAGGGAATTGACTCTTGGCTCCAGCGTTTCCCTGAAGCGTGGGCAGAAACTGGGGGCTTGGGGCTAGCTAAACATCGACCTGCCATATTTGTGGAAGTTAAGCCAGGGACGGACCCGGTTCGGGTTCGGCAATATCCTATGCCCCTGGAGGCAAGAGAAGGAATTACGCCCCATATGTGCCGACTCCTAGACCAGGGAGTCCTACGGGCTTGCCACTCATCCTGGAATACTCCACTGTTACCTGTTCGTAAACCCAACAGTACGGACTACAGGCCAGTACAGGATTTAAGAGAAGTTAATAAAAGGGTCATGGACATACATCCCACTGTGCCCAATCCATACACCCTTCTGAGTGCCTTACATCCCAAAAAACAGTGGTATACTGTTCTTGATCTAAAAGACACTTTCTTCAGCCTTCCTCTGGCTCCCAAAAGTCAAGAACTCTTTGCATTTCAATGGACGGATCCTGAGAGGGGCATCAACGGTCAGCTAACATGGACCAGACTGCCACAAGGGTTCAAGAACTCGCCAACCCTGTTTGATGAAGCCCTTCATGAAGATCTGGGTGAGTACCAGCGGCAACACCCTGAAATAACTCTTTTGCAATATGTTGATGATCTCTTAATAGCGGCCAGGTCCCCGGAAACTTGTGTTCAAGGGACTGAGGACCTCCTGAAGACTCTGGGGGAGCTAGGCTACCGAGCCTCAGCAACAAAGGCTCAGATCTGCAAGTCGGAGGTAACTTATCTGGGGTACCTATTAAAAGGGGGGCAACGCTGGCTAACCAAAGCCCGAAAGGAAACAGTCCTACGCATCCCTAGACCCCAGTCAACACGGCAAGTGAGAGAATTCCTGGGGCCGGCAGGGTTCTGTAGGTTATGGATACCCGGATTTGCTGAGTTAGCCAAGCCCCTATACCAGGCAACAAAGGAACGGCAGCCCTTCAATTGGACGGAAGAGGTTGAGCTGGCCTTTCAGCAAATCAAAACTGCCTTGTTATCAGCCCCCGCTCTGGGGCTCCCTGATGTCTCCAAGCCCTTCCACTTATACGTGGATGAAAGTAAGGGTGTTGCAAAAGCCGTGTTAACACAGTACCTAGGCCCCTGGCAGAGGCCAGTTGCCTATTTGTCAAAAAAATTAGATTCAGTGGCTGCTGGCTGGCCACCCTGCCTCCGGATAATTGCGGCGACCGCCCTAATGGTCCGAGACACTGATAAACTTATCATGGGGCAAGAGTTGCGCGTTATAACCCTGCATGCCATTGAAGGCGTCCTTCGGCAGCCGCCGGACCGATGGATGAGTAATGCCCGGCTCACCCACTATCAAGGACTGCTGTTAAACCCCCTCAGAATAACTTTTCTGCCCCCAACCTCTTTAAACCCTGCTTCACTGCTGCCAAATCCAGACTTGGACGCCCCGTCCCATGAGTGCACTGAGATACTGGCTCAGGTGCATGGGGTGCGGGAGGACCTGCAAGATCGTCCACTCCCCGACACAGAACTCACCTGGTTCACTGATGGCAGCAGCTATGTCCACCAAGGCCAGCGGTATGCAGGAGCGGCTGTAACGTCAGAGACTGAGGTAATCTGGGCGGAACCCTTGCCTCCAGGGACATCGGCCCAAAGAGCCGAACTGATAGCCCTTACACAGGCCCTCACCCTAGGGGCAGAGAAAAAACTAACAGTATACACGGATAGCCGCTATGCTTTCGCTACTGCACACATACGTGGGGCCATCTACAGAGAAAGGGGACTATTAACAGCCGAAGGCAAAGAAATAAAAAACAAGCAAGAGATCCTAGCTCTATTAACTGCTTTGTGGAAACCAAAGAAATTGGCTATCGTACATTGCCCTGGGCATCAGAAACCAACTACGCCAATTGCTCGAGGCAACTTCTTAGCCGACCAAACCGCAAGGAGCATAGCAAAAGCTCCCAGTCAGCTCCTCGCGCTCCAGCTCCCCGATCCTGGCCCGCGAAATTTGCCATGTTTTCCCGACTATACCGAACAGGATCGCGAATGGATGAACACGCTTCCCCTAAAACAGGTTAAAAATGGGTGGTGGACTGATATAAATGACCAAACCATCCTACCAGAAAAATTAGGACGGCAGGTGTTGGAACACATCCACCGGACAACCCACCTGGGTGCCCGGCGAATGATGGACTTAATTAGGCACGCCAAGTTTAGAATCAGGCGCATAGCTGAACTGGCCAGCGATGTCACAACAAATTGCAAAGCCTGCCAACTAAACAACGCTTGCCCCCAAACCCAGACCACCGCAGGAATTAGGTGTAGAGGAACTAGGCCTGGTATCTATTGGGAAATAGACTTTAGTGAGATAAAGCCTGGAAAATATGGGTATCAGTACTTACTTGTCTTTGTAGATACTTTTTCAGGATGGACAGAAGCGTTCCCAACTAAGAGAGAAACTGCTCAGGTTATAGCAAAGAAAATTTTGGAAGAAATCCTCCCCAGGTATGGCTTTCCCGTCCAAATAGGGTCAGACAATGGACCAGCCTTCGTTGCTAAGGTAAGTCAGGATTTGGCTTCCATTCTGGGGGCAAATTGGAAATTACATTGTGCTTATAGGCCCCAAAGCTCAGGACAGGTAGAAAGGATGAATCGGACTCTGAAGGAGACCTTAACTAAATTGACCATGGAGACTGGCGCTAATTGGGTAGTACTTCTCCCCTACGCTCTGTTCCGGGCCCGAAATACCCCTTACAGACTAGGCCTCACACCATATGAAATCATGTATGGCAGACCCCCACCCCTGGTCCCCAGTCTAAAAGATGACTTACTCAAACCTGAAACTGAAAATGTCTCTGAGCTCCTGTTCTCCTTACAAGCCTTACAGAAAATTCACCAGGAAATTTGGCCCAGACTACGAGAACTGTACGAGGCAGGACCTCCGCCGACGCCTCATCCGTTCCAGCCGGGAGACTGGGTCCTAGTCAAGCGCCACCGGCAAGAAACTCTTCAACCCAGGTGGAAAGGACCACTGCAAGTACTCCTGACTACTCCCACCGCTCTCAAAGTAGAAGGCATCGCTTCGTGGATCCACTACACACACGTCAAACCAGTGGACCCAACATCCGACCTTCTCGAGCCGTCTGGAGCACCGGTTACATGGACTATAGACAAAGCTAAGAACAATCCGTTAAAGCTAACCCTGCGCCGTCATCCCCATAGCCGTAACCATGTCTAGCTTACCTATGCTTTTATGCCTTATGCATCTGACTCTCCTCACTGCTGCGCCGTCTAATCCCTATGTCTGGAGGTTCTGGCTCTATGAGAACAAAACTCACCCCGGGGAAACCCCCCAAGCGGGTAAACTGCTAGCTAGCGCAGACTGCCCCCCCTCAGGGTGTAATACTATAGTTTACCTCAATTTCACTAGGTTCCAGATTGCCCAACCAGCAATACCCATGATCTGTTTTGAATATGATCAAACTGAATATAATTGTAAAAATTATTGGTGGCACCAGAGTGCAGGTTGCCCATATAGCTACTGTAAGACGCACTCTGTCCGATACTGGAGAGAACGACAAGGGTGGTATTTTTACAAAACTGAGTCTCCCGTCACTTACACTTAGATAATTAGAGACCCATGGGACTCTCGGTGGACAGCCCCACAACATGGGGGAGTATATTACTCATCAACTAGTACCTGGCCCAGTAGCCATTTATATCTGTGGAGAAGTCTAGTCCAGATTCAACCCTTAATCCACACACAAATCCACAGGCAAGAAACCAAGCTATCACAAGACTTGCAGCCCTTCTCCTGGCTAACTCTATTACGGGAAGGGCTAGCATTTGCCAACCTCACTGGTTTAGGCGACCTGTCCTCTTGCTTTATGTGTGCAACCCTAGGAAGACCACCATTAACGGCTGTTCCTCTATCCTCCCCTCCCACAAACTATACAGGTTTTAACTCATCGACAGTCACGATACCCGATGTGGCCCTGTACCGTGACCCATACCAAGAGAAATACCCCTATTGTTATTCGGCATTTAGCAACAGCCTCTGTAACCAATCGGCTACATACCCTAATAGTCCCATATATGCTCCCCCTGGTGTGTTCTTCTGGTGTAATATGACTCTGTTAAAAACTCTGTCCAAAAGCATCTCTGACGGACAGTTGTGTATCCCTGTTACCCTAGTTCCCCGACTGACACTGCTAACCCCGGCAGAGTTCATAGGCTGGGCAGGGACCGCCCCAACTAAAACTGCATGACATAGACGAGCAGTTTTTCTACCACTAATTGCCGGAATATCCTTAACCACCTCTGTCGTCGCAGCGGGGTTAGCAGGAGGGGCCCTACAACACTCCATGATAGAAAACGACAAGCTGTTACAACAGTTCTCTGTTGCTATGGAAGACTCCGCCTATTCCCTAGCCTCCCTTCAGCGGCAGCTCACCTCCCTAGCACAGGTCACCCTTCAAAACCGCAGAGCCTTAGACTTACTCACGGCTGAGAAAGGAGGTACCTGTATGTTCCTCAAAGAAGAATGCTGTTTCTATATAAATAAGTCAGGGTTAGTTGAGGAAAAAGTCCAACGCCTACACAAACTAAGCTTAGAAATGAAAAAGCAACAATTCACTACAGCCGCTAACAATTGGTGGAGCTCTTCAATGTTTTCCCTTCTGGCACCCCTTTTAGGCCCCCTAATGTCTTTACTACTTCTATTCACTATAGGCCCCTGTGTGGTAAATAAAATTTTACAATTTGTCAGAGAAAGGTTTGATACCATCCAACTAATGGTCCTCCGTAGCCATCACCAGCCTCTCCTGCACCCAGAAAGTAAGGCTATATTATAAGACTCTGGAAATCCAAGATTGGACATCCAGTTACTTATGAGAAGGGGGAAATGAAAGGACACAAAGATAGATGTGTACCCGCCCCCCACCCGCTACACCCTTGTTCTGCTCTCTAATCTTTGCACATACCAGAGATTTCGTAAGTTCTGTGAGTACCTGGTTTTCTGCACGTACCAGAGATTTTGTTTTGCACATACCAGAGATTTTGTAAGTTCTGAGGCAAGGTCACAAGACGTGTTTAAGTAAGATAAACTCTTACTGCCATAAACCTGCTCTCCCGCCTCAAAGTTTGAACCAAAATATCAGAAATGGCAGGAACCAATCATAGTTAGCCAAATCGCCTTGTTCAAACACTAGCCAATCATATATCTGATTTGTATAATAACTCTATGCCCACTTTTCTTAGACTATATAACATTGTTCGGAGCTGAGTGGGGGGGCTCTCCTGCCCGTCTCGTTTCACGAGCGAGGGAGAGTTCCAGGTTCGAACCTGTAATAAAGATCCTTGCTGCTTAGCTTTGACTCTGGACTCTGGTGGTCTTCTTCGGGGAATAAACGGTCTGGGCATAACACTATAATTTTGCCTACATTGTAAACAAAATGAGTCATTGCATTACAGGAAAGGGGTCCCAATCCAGACCCCAAGAGAGGGTTCTTGGATATCAAGCAAGAAGTAATTCAGGGTGAGTTTATAAAGTAAAAGCAAGTTTATTAGGAAAGTAAAGGAATAAAGAATGGCTACTTCATAGACAGAGAAGCCCCAAGGGCTGCTGGTTGCCCATTTTTGTGGTTATTTTTTGCTTATATGCTAAACAAGGGGTGGATTATTCATACCTTCCCTTTTTAGACTATATAGGGTAACTTCCTGACATTGCCAATGGCATTTATAAACTGTGACGGAGCTGTTGGGAGTGTAGCAGTGAGGACGACCAGAGGTTACTCTTGTCGCCATCTTGGTTTTCATGGGTTTTAGCTGGCTTCTTTACTGGCAACCTGTTTTATTAGCAAGGTCTTTATGACCTGTATCTTGTGCCGACCTCCTATCTCATTCTGTGACTTAGAATGCCTAACAGTCTGAGAATGCAGCCCACTAGGTTTCAGCTTTATTTTACCCAGCTCCTATTTAAGATAGAGTTGCTCTGGTTCACATGCCTCTGACAATGGCATTTTTTTTACAAAAAAGATTAATAAGCTAAAAACAAGTGTTCCAAAAAGTTAGATTTTTAATGACTTTGAGGCTAAAGTTAAGGTTTATTATATTATTATTATTACATTCAGGTTAAAACTGTACCTTGACATAAAGAATTTGATGCTTTGGCCCAACTCAGGTATGAAATGTCAATTAACACTTCTTAATGGCCCATTATGGGCCGTGTGCTGTACTCCATGTGCTGATCCAGAAGAAAGAGAAAATATCACCACGCCTCAACTCTGAGGAACCTCTAACCATAATAATAATCAACTAATAAGATGACAAAGCAAGTGATCAATACTTGAGTAATGTACCAACTTGTTCTGAAATGAAATTGGCTGGGTGCATTATAATGATGTTTGTTGGTGCGGGAGTAAGATTTTTCAAAGGAAATAAATGAGCTGAGTTCTTTAGAATTCCACATATGCTTCATTTATTTAAAAATGAAAAAAAACAAAGTCTGGCTGTTAATAAGGTAATGAAACGTGATAATATTGGACCAAAAAGACAATAACCGTGTTAGAGTCAGTGAAGAAAAACAAAATTCACACTTAGGACTGACCTACCAAGTTGAAATGCTGTGCAGAGTTACTAACTACTTCCTGAAGTAATGTGTCTAATAGTGCTTTGGCTGGGTTATCAGGCTGCAAGGGTAGATTAATCCACCGCCCCCTACTAGTGCTATGCTCTAGAAATGTCTTTCCCCAGGAGTCCTAGTGCCTCTGATTTTCCTTACTTCTTTTTTTGAAACGGAGTCTCACTCTGTCACCCAGGCTGGAGTGCAATGGTGTGATCTCAGCTCACTGCAACCTCTGCCTCCAGGGCTCAAGCAATTCTCCCGCCTCAGCCTCCCGAGTAACTGGGATTACAGGCGCCTGCCACCGTGCCTGGCTACTTTTTGTATTTTTAGTAAAGACGGTTTTGCCATGTTGGCCAGGCTGGTCTCGAACTCCTGACCTCAGGTGATCTGCCCACCTCAGCATCCCAAAGTGTTGTGATTACAGGTGTGAGCCACTGCACCCAACTGATTTTCCTTACCTCTGCCCCTGGCCCTGCATGAACACTCTTCTCGTAACTTGTCTGAATACTTCTCAGCCTACACAGCCTAGCTTAAGCCCCAGCTTCTAGTGAAGTCTCTGGTGTGTGAAATATTAGCATGTGTGAACTATCCTCTCTGCTGAATAGACAGAGCTGATTTTAACAATATCTGACTATCTGTACCCCACCTCCTATAGCCTGTAATTACAGTCACCCACAGGAACACCTCTCCATCACCTCGGAAGAATAAACACAATGTCTAGATCAACCGGGAGGGTGTGTGAATGCACATCATTCCCAGAAAACATTTGACCATTGGCATTTTCTCTCTCTCTCTGCCTCTCTTTGGTCTCCCTTCCTCTTCTACCTGACCATTTTCTTGGTCTCTTTAAACTTCTGCCTCCTTGTAGAACTCCCTCATCATGGAAGAGGAAGCATGAGATCTTTGAAAAGCTACACATCATTTGGAGACTCTTGCATCCTTCAGCTCCTGCAGAATGAAACATCACACAACAAACAAAATCTTATTTTAAAATATTAACTACTGGCTGGGTGCGGTGGCTCATGCCTGTAATCCCAGCACTTTGGGAGGCTGAGGTGGGCAGATCGCCTGAGGTCAGAAGTTCAAGACCAGCCTGGCCAACGTGGAGAAACTCCATCTCTACTAAAAATACAAAAATTAGCCAGGCATGGTGGTACATACCTGTAATCCCAGCTAATTGGGAGGCTGAGGCACAAGAATTGCTTGAAGCCAGGAGGCAGAGGTTGCAGTGAGCTGAAATCGTGCGACTTCACTCCAGCCTGGGTGAAGCAGTGAAACTCCGTTTCGTTTTTTTGTTTTGTTTTGAGACGGAGTCTCACTCTGTCACCCAGGCTGGAGTACAGTGGCGAGATCTCGAGATCTCGGCTCACTGCAAGCTCTGCCTCCTGGGTTGACACCATTCTCCTGCCTCAGCCTCCTGAGTAGCTGGGACTACAGGCACCCACCACCACGCCTGGCTAATTTTTTGTATTTTTTAGTAGAGATGGGGTTTCACCGTGTTAGCCAGGATGGTCTTGATCTCCTGACCTTGTGATCCACCTGCCTTGGCCTCCCAAAGTGCTGGGATTACAGGTGTGAGCCACCGCACCCAGCCGTGAAACTCCATTTCTAAATAAATAAATAAATAAATACCACCCAAAACACAACTTCTTTTGCAAACAAAGTCTCTGTCTCCTTACTCCTTTCCAAAGACCACACTTTCTTGTTGAGACACGAGAGAAGGAAAACTCAGATTTGCCCCTGTAGTAGGTTGACTAGTAGCCGCTAAAGATGTTAGATCCCAATCCTTGAAACCTGTAAATGTTATTTTATATGGAAACAGTATCTTTGCAGGTGTAATTAAGTTAAGGCTCTTGCAGTGAGGAGATTATCCTGGGTGGGCCCTAAAAGCAAGGTCACACGCATTACATGTGACCTTGCCCTGACACCTTAATTTTGGCTGAGTGAAAATGATTTCAGATTTCTAACCAACAGAACTGCGTGAGAATAACTGTGGGTTTTTTGTTTGTTTGTTTTTAAAGAGATCAGGTCTTTCTTTGTCACCCAGGCTGGAGTGCAGTGATGCAATAATAGCTCACTCCAGCCTCAAACTCCTGGGCTCAAGGGATGCTTCCACCTCAGCCTCTCAAGCAGTTAGGGCTACAGGGGTGCATCACCATACTCAGGTAATTTTATTTATTTTATTTTATTTTTATTTTTTGCAGAGATGAAGGTCTCATTATGTTATCCAGGCTGGTCTCAAACCCTTGGCCTCAAGCAATTCTCCTGCCTCTGCCTCCCAAAGCTCTGGGATTATAGGCATGAGCCACTGTGGCCTGGCCCGTGACTTAACTCTAGTTACAGTCTTTGCGGTTAGGAACAGGTGGGGCAGATCCTGAGGT
This sequence comes from Macaca fascicularis, assembly GCF_037993035.2. NCBI lineage: Eukaryota > Metazoa > Chordata > Mammalia > Primates > Cercopithecidae > Macaca > Macaca fascicularis. The sequence continues at coordinate 73,410,423 of NC_088388.1, read as the reverse complement.
TTATGGTAAGCACACCTGATAGCAATAACTTAAGCATATCCTGAGAATGACCCTGTATGGCAAACACACCTGAATGTGTGTTCTGAGCTAGGGAATTGAGAAGTGGCCAAATCACAGACTCGTTTCTTGTCAATGAGGAACATTTGAACTTCTGGCGCATCCCGTGGAACACGGGCCATACAGGGGATCAAATCGTTGGGTTTTGGGTTAAATGAAGGTTGCCAGGTGGAGGTTGTTAGCGGGAGGGTACTAAGTGCACATGCTATAGAAACTGCAGGCCTTTTGCAAGTGGCTGCAATTCTCCTGCCCAGCCCACCGCCACTGGACCTGTTCACCACCACTGGACCTGTTCTCTGGTCCAGCCCGCCACTGCTGGACTCTCCCCTGTATGGAAGCCCCCAGTAAAACTCCATGTCTCATTTGCTGGCTCTGGGTCTCTTTTTCAGCCTCTTGAACCTGGTGCTATCCTCACTGGAGTTGATAGTGGTTTGGCACAACATGAGGGAGGCACATTTTATCTTGACGGTCTGAGTTCCCTGCCTTGCCTTCGAATAAGCGAGGGAGGTGGGGGTGCTAGCTCTTAAGAGGAGAAGGGCACTACTTCTGAATGCTCAGAGGATTTAGAGGAGTCTGAGAGTTCAAAATATACCCACAGGTCCCCATCCTAAGTGCTAGAGTTCTACTAACCTTAGCATATTGGACCTACCGTTGTCATTTAATTTTCTCTGGAGCTTGACTGCTGTATTAATTCCCAGCTCAGGTCTTCAGCTTTTTCTGCCTTCTTGCTGTAGGGAATGAAAGCCTCTTTGTAAGCTTTCACATTTGGCTTTCATTGCCTGTTAAATGCCTGCAGTTTTTTATTGTCTTTTTCTAACATATCCATGAATTTAGCAATAGTCACTCAATTCCATTATAGTCACTCAGTTTCCATAATAGAAATAGTTACTGTTTCTCCTATACTTCCCAAATGCTAAATACATTGAACCAGCTAGTGAATTCCCCCTCCATGTCTATACAACCCTAATTCATCACCGGTAAGAGGTTTTTTGGTTTGTTTTTGTTTTTTTCTTTTGAGACGGAGTCTCACTCTGCTGCCCAGGCTGGAGTGCAGTGGCGTGATCTCAGCTCACTGCAACTTCTGCCTCCTGGGTTCAAGCGACTCTCCTGCCTCAGCCCCCTGAGTAGCTGGGATTACAGGCATGCACCACCACCATGCCCAGTTAATTTTTGCATTTTTTAGTAGAGAAAGGATTTTGCCATGTTGGCCAGGCTGGTCTCGAACTCACGACCTCAGGTGAACCACCTGCCTAGGCCTCCCAAAGTGCTGGGATTACAGGTATGAACCACTGCACCCAGCCACTGGTAAGAGTTTTAACAATCGGACCTCCACCTTGTGCTAGGTGTTGTCTCTGATCCTTCTATCACCAGTGATGAGGTCCTTATGGCCAACAAGGTGGTGAGTAATCCAGGTTTAAAATCCCATCTTACCAACTGCATTTTTGGGCCATTCCTAACACCAATTCCTTAGAAGGAAGAAACACTGAACAGAGGGAAAGCCCGAAAGCTATATAGTCTGACAAAGCTTCAACCAATCCATGGGGACCTCTGGAACATACATAACCCATCAGTGTTTCCCATGGTGGGCCAAAATGGCCAAACTTTTATACCCATGCCTTGCTCAGTCACCTCACATGGGCTGCTCCAAGAGGGGCAAGGCCTTGGGTAAGGCAGCTCTCTACACGACTAGGGCAAATCTTAAAGGAGATGACAGCTAGAATTTGTCTGTTGGCAACACCCCCATCAATTGAGGCAACTAGTCCTCCTTGAAGAGGGATATAGTGCAGCATATTCATGTCTACTGCAGATAACATGCCAGTCATTTTATATAAGTCATCTCACTTAATCCTCACCATAACTATCAGACATTCATACTACAGATAAGGAAATTGAAGCTCAAAGAGGCTAAAGAACTTTCCCCAAGAATTAGCTTCCAGAACTGGTATTAGAACCTATGTCCCTCTTATTTCATACATGAATATAGATTTCTGAAGAACATCTAATAGAGTGCTTGAAAAAGAAATGGGTAATGTACCAATCAGGCTCACAACAGAAAATAGCACAATTAGATAATTCAAGGAGGTGTTTTTTCGGGTTTTGCTTTGTTTTTTCACAAAGGGATGATTTTCTTCTTCTTTGAGAGAGAATCTAGCTCTGTCACTAGGCTGGAGTGCAGTGGTGAGATCTCAGCTCACTGAAACCTCTGCCTCCCAGGTTCCAGCGATTTTCCTGCCTCATCCTCCTGAGTAGCTGGGACTATAAGCGTACCATGCTCAGCTAATTTTTGTATTTTTAGTAGAGACAGGGTTTCACCATGTTGGCCAGGATGGTCTCGATCTCTTGACCAGTGATCCACCTCTTGACCTCGTGATCTGCCTGCCTCGGCCTCCCAAAGTGTTGGGATTACAGGCATGAGCCACCGCACCTGGCCAGGGATGATTTTATTTTATTTATTTTTTATCTTTTGGTAACAGGCTTCATTCACTTTATTTTTCTTGTATAAAAACCCTACGTTGTAGCCACAGCTGGGGCCTGGGTCCGCTGCACAGAGACTCTGGTGTGGGTCTTGACAAGGTGGTCAGGAATTCCTGATAGGGAGACTTGGTAAACACAGTCTCCTTCCAGAGGTCAGGGGTCAGGTAGCTGTAGGTCTTAGAGATGGCATCGAAGGTGGCCTTGGCGAAGTTGCCCAGGGTGGCAGTGCAGCCCCGGGCTGAGGTGTAGCAGTCATCAATACCAGCCATCATGAGCAGCTTCTTGGGCACAGGCACTGAGACGATGCCGGTGCCCCTGGGTGCAGGGATGAGGGGCACCAGCACAGAGCCGCAGTGGCCTGTCACCTTGCAAGGGACGGTGTGGGGCTTGCCGATCTTGTTCCCCCAGTAGCCTCTGCGCACCGGGACAATGGAGAGTTTGGCCAGGATGATGGCCCCACGGATGGCAGTGGCCACCTCCTTGGAGCACTTAACACCCAGGCCGATGTGGCCATTGTAGTCCCCGATAGCAACAAACGCCTTGAACCTGGTGCACTGGCCAGCACGGGTCTGCTTCTGCACCGGCATAATCTTCAAAACCTCGTCTTTGAGAGAGGCCCCCAAGAAAAAGTCAATGATCTCAGATTCCTTAATGGGCAAAGAGAAGAGGTAGATCTCCTCCAGGGACTTGATTTTCATGTCCTTGACCAAGCGGCCCAGCTTGGTGACGGGCATCCACTCCTTATCCTCGGCCTTGCCTCCACGAGCTCCGCGGCCTCGGCCCCAGCCCCGTCCACGGCCACGACCCCGGCCCCGGATGCCACTGCCAAAACCTCCGCGGAAGCCACCGCGGTTCCCCATCCCAGGGCCACCAGGGCCTCCGGGTCCCCCGCTGCACCGGCGTCATCCGCCATTTGGTGTTCTCTCGGAGAAGCCAGGGATGATTTTAAAGTGTCATGTTCTAACTGAGGTCTGAGGGGAGTTGGTAGACCAGTGGCAGGCAGCTGAAAGAACACTCAAGGAATCATATAGGGAGTTTTGATATGGTTTTTTCTCTCTGAGCACGAGTAGGCTTGGGCACAAGGTGTGGGCACAAGCTGTGGGTGCAAGCTGTATGTTTAGCATCAGCTGGATAGTTACACCTTTTACAGACAACAATGGCTCTGAGCCAAGCACGAGCACACCTGGTTACCTAATTTGCCTCACATGGCATGGTTACATAACGTGCAGTGTTGTGCATCTGTGCTCCAAACCCGATGAGTCATGCTGTGCCAGAAGGCCACCTCAGCCTATTCCCAACTAAAGCACAGCCATTGCCCTTACACTGCACCCCCTAGGCCAAGGCCATCCTCTGGGCAGGGACACATGCCCAGAGACTGGAGCCCTGAATCCATAACCCACAACAACCATACGGAGAGCAATAGCTCACTACTAGGATCCCAGCTATGCTACTTTTGACTATTAGGGCCCAGCATTGGCCAGAACCCAGGGATGCCCACCCTGCAGGGGATTGTCAGTAAGGCTCTTGACTGCCTTAATCTCCCATGAGACCCCTTGAAGGGCTGCTGTTATGTTCTGCCAATTGTCAGGAATAAAGGTACCACATTGTGTTCCTAAGAGAGCACAGGTGCCTCCTTGGACAGCAGTCATTATGTCTAAGGCCATTCAGTTTTGCAACACCACCTTTCTGATCTGATCAACCTCATCTGTTAACAGGAGGAGGACCACTTGGGTGTGATTCGGAGCCCGAGCAGTGTGCTCTGCAGGAGCAGTAACTTGTGCTTCTACAGTTATGACACCCGCTCCAAGAATAGTCATTGCCAAGGGGTAGAACCACCAGGGGGATCGTTGCACTGGCAAAAACTGAGAATGTAGTGCCTCCCAGTTATGTGGGATGGGCATCTGGGAAGAACAGTGGCAGGTACATAAGACCACCCCTAGGCACAATATTCAGTCCAGTCCACTGGTAGGTAAGGATACCCTGTGTCACCACAGACCCATAAACTTCCAGGGGGCACAAAATCCATCGGGGCCTGATCTTGTCTACTTGCTACCTGGTTAAGGGCACTCGCCGTATCATTACTTGTTGTGTAACACTGGGTAGTGGTCTCCATTTAGGGTATGCCTGAGCACATGCTGGGCATTTCTGACAAGCCTCCCAAATATCTTGCATGGGCAGGGACAGACCCCAATGCTTATTGACCTGTTGCATTAGTTTACTCCTAGTTTCCAGTGTAGCCAGAAGGCCACATCTCAAGTAGGTGCTGTCTCTAACCATCAGACCTTGGCCAAAGCATCTGTCTCATCATTGCCAGGGGTGGCAAAAGGCATACGGCCTGACAGATGATAGTTACCTCTTTCTGATGACCCATTTCCTAGAAGTCTTGCCACATGGCTTAGCCCCATATGGGTCGGTGGCCAACTAGCCACTTCTGTATTTTCCAGGTAGTTAATCACAAGGTTAAGCCTCAAAAGACCGCCCAGCTATTGGTACAGATTACTGTAGGTGTCACCTCCTTGGTGATCACCATCCATACTGCTCTAAGTTCAGCCCATTGACTACTCTGTCCACCCCTGGTTTCAAATCACATGGTAATCAGGCAGCAGTAGCATCTCGGCTAGACCCATCTGTGTATCATACCCCATTGGGAATGGGGAGCTGTCCTTCCTTAAATGGTGAAGGTTCAGGGTCTAAGGGTGCCTCAGGCCCCATGGCTCTAGGCCCCATGGCCTTTTCTTGCATTAGAACTACAGGTCCCAAGACCTCTTGCAATTCTACTGCTAAGGGACTTGTACTCGGCGTACTCCACTGCTCCAAGTAGGCGCCCCACTTTGCCAAAGTGGATGTCTACACCATCCCAGTCCAGGGGGGTTGTTATCCATGAATATATCCATCCCGCTCTCAGGTAAGTTATCCACACGATGACTGTAGCCCGTCTCCGTTCTGCCATGCTCTTATGAGCCCTTACTAACTGCTTTCACCATCCAGGGGGTTGTTATCCATGAACACACTCATCCCACTATCAGGTAAGTTGTCTGCACGATGACTGTAGCCTGTCCTGCCATGCTTTCATGAGCCTGAAGGGCAGCATATACAGTTACTGACTGCTTCTCTATCAATAAGTACTAGAGCTCAACTCCTTTCCATAGTTGGGATGAAAAGCCTACTGGCGTTCTCAAGCTCTCCATGTGCTGCTATAGGCCCAGCCAAAACTATCTGTGGTCACATGCACATCAAGTTTAAATGGGTGCCCCTGGTTAATTACCAGTAGGGCCTGTGCCTGCTGAATAGCCTGCCAGGCTGCCAGAAAGGCTGTCTCAGCCTCATCGTCTTAATTCTAGGCAAGGGGAGCATTGCCACTTCTAAATCTGCAAGAGAATCAGAGGTTAGCATAATATCATTAACGAGACCATGACATATGGTAAGGCTCTGCATATAGACCTGCGGCAGCACTGTGAAAGTCCACTGTCACCTTCCCATGAAGGTAAGCTGCTCCTGGCGTTCTGGAAAAGAATGCATTAGCTAAATCCACCACATAGTGGTACTGTTCCAGTTCTATCATCAAAGGGTCCATCAAATCCATGATTGATGGCACAGCTGCCAAGCTGTGGAAAATATCCACCCCCAGAATATATCTGCACTGGTGTCTACCAGCACCAGCACTTGCTGTACGTTGGTGGGGGACCAGTGAATTGCTAATTTCACATGTGGCCTCCCGTCATCTGGTGTTCCCCCAGGCCGGGCACCTTGGCCAGTTCCGTCATCAAACAGAAAAGGCTTTACACCCCTGTCCGGCTGCAGCACATAGTCTTTGAGCCAAAGCACCCACCAGGTGGGACCAGGTCATGCAGCTATGTCCTTCTTCCCCTTGGACATTTTCTGGAATTGGTGCTCTGGAGACAGCTGTCTCCACAAAGTTAATAGTACTTCATTGGGCTGCTTATTAATTTTCTCTCAGTCAACCCCAGCCAAAATCAAATCTACCCACATCTGTGAGCATGTCACTCATTGGGACCCCCTTTCCTCCCATCGGGGGGGGCCCTGCAAGTGGGGCATCTTCTCCTTCTTTATGGTGCAAACCCAGACCAAGTGGGAGTCTCTCAGGCCAAGATGACGGACCCAGGCTTGCATTCACAGCAGCCTCTAATTCCTTTTCTAAGCCCTATGGCCAGGCCTCCAGGCACTCTGCCTATGCCTGGAGGTCCCCATTCATGGCAGCTTCTAACGCTTTTTCTGAGCTGTGTAACCAGGCCTGCTGGCACCTGGGGGGCCCTTACCTCTGCTGCATCCCTCAGGGACTGGGTGTGTACCTCTCCTAGTGCAGTCAAAAACACCCATTCAACTCTGTCGGGAAAGGTTCACTCCTTCTCAGTGCTCTGTGCTTCCAGCTGCTTCAGTGCCTTCTCCATGCTCTCAGGGGGCCCGTCTACCACTGCCCAGGTTTCCACTGGAGTCCATCTGAGCAGCACAGCTGCCATCGTGTACCACCACCCATGTTGCGGCCACATGGCTGACCTGGAATCAGTGGGGACCAAAGACTCACTCACTCTGGGATCATGTTCATGATGCCAATTGTCATGTTCTAACTGAGGTCTGAGAGGAGTCGGTGGACAAATGGTGGCCAGCTGAAAGAACACTCAAGGAATCATAGCAAGTTTTGACATGGCATTTTCTCTGTCTCTCTGGGCATGAGCGAGCTTGGGCGCCAGCCTCGGTACAAGTCATGGGCATAAGCCATGGGCACAAGCCATATGTATAGCGTCAGCTGGGTAGTTATACCTTTTACAAACAATAGTGGCTCTGTCAAGCACGAGCACACGTGAGTGGTTGCCTAAAGCGCCTCATGTGGCATGGCTACACAACGTGAGGAGTTGTGTGTCTGCACTCCAAACCTGCTTGAGTCACACTGCGCCAGAAGGCTGCCTTGGCTTATTCCTGACCAAAGTGCAGCCACTTCCCTTACACAAAGGTATAAGTAATGTGTAGGGGAGTTGAAAGTGGTAGTGAAGTAACTACTTCTAGCCAGAAGAGACAGGGAAGGGAATGGCAATTGGAAATGACAAGGAGTCATTCAAAGAAGGCTGCACAACTGAAGGGAGCCAAGGGAATAAACACTCTGATCTCATCCTCCTCCCTCCCTCCAGTCTCCTACTGGGGCATTTATTGGCAACTGGAAGCCTGAAGGCATGGAGCCTTATTGATGTAGCCCATACATTTCAGCTTCCTAGGAAAAAGAAGACAGTAGAAAAGGGTGGAAAGTACATTTTACATGTTAAATGAAAGAGGTTCTGTTTCTGGAATAGTGGAGTAAGGAGCCCCCACAGACCCATTCCCCAATGAAAAACCTTAACTGGTAAAAATTATTAAGCAGTCATTTAAAGTCTCCACAAATTGGCCAGTCGTGGTGGCTCATGCCTGTAATCCCAGAACTTTGGGAGGCTGAGGTGGGAGGATCACTTGAACCCAGGAGTTTGAGACCAGCCTGGGCAACATAGTGAGACCCTGTCTCTATTTTCACTATAATTTTAAATTTAAAACAATGAAAAAGAAAAGGAAAAGCAAATAAAGTCTCTGTGAATTGTCCCAAGACATACAACAAATGAAGAAATGCTTATTCAAGAAAATCTACTAAATCTCAGTAATAATAACAAGAATTTGTGGCACTTGAGCCATGACCCCCTCCATTTCTCATTGCTCCCTGCCCTGCCTTCAACTTAGAGTGATGGAAGCTCCATCCAGAAGGTGTGGCCAGGAAGATGGGGCTCCCACTTCCCTCAGCTCCAAGTAAAGGGATACAGTATATTACCACGAGGAACAGGTCACCAGCATTTTTCATCATTTCCAGCTCTGAGTTGCAGAAGCTAAATTCCTGGCAAATGCAGCCAAGAGGTCAGGGGCTCTCTTCTTCCACCCAGTCCTCACTCATAAAAAGAGGCCCCTCCCCAGATGCAGCAGGCTGAGGATATGGGGACTCTGATCACCCTCACTCCACCTTGCTCATAGAGAGGAGGTTCCATTCAGGAAGCAGCAAGCCTAGAAGACCAGAGGCTATCACCTCCACCCAGAGTCTGAAGCCATGGCTCAGAGATTTTGCCCAGGAGGAGAGGCAGTGTATAAGAACAGAAATCTCTGAAGATCTTCCCAAAGGGACTGGCTTTACTTGAAACTAAGTGTGAGAAGTTCAAGTCTAGGGTGCTCTTGACAACAACACAAATTTTGGGGGTAAGCAGTTAGCAGGAGGATGGTAATTCTTGATAGCAACAAGCTAAGCCATAGGCCTGCTATTTTATCTGAGAGAACCAGGGAAAGAACAAAAAGAGACTTCCTGGGGTTTGAACAAACCTCAAAGACTAGCTTCAAAATTTACTCCTGCAGAGATTTGGATTTAATTAAATCAGACTGCAGCACCATTTATGCTTCAGGGCATAAATGAGCAATCAGCCAGCAACTGGTACAGCCTAAAAGCTTGGTGTGATACCAAATGAGGCAGACAGTTTAACAGGTCAGGAAAAGAGACAGAGTCTTGCTGAAACCCCTGTTATTCAAGGGTAACTGGGCACATACCTAAGGCTGTATCCTTTGAGGAGTGGCACTAGAGGCTTCACACTGTGGGGGAATTAGAATTCACTAAAATATTCTGGCCAAATCACTAAGCAAACAACAAAAACAAGCCCCACAGAGGGAGAAGGGAATCAGTGCCTACAGCAGTTATGTCACTGAAAGCATCTAGTTTTCACCAAAAAATTATGAGACATGCAGAGAAACTGAAAAGTGTGATCAGCCCACAGGGAAAAATGTAGGCAACAGGAGCTGCCTGTGAGAGGGCTCTGAGGTCAGATTTAATAAAGACTTCAAAGCTACCATTATGTTCATGCATTCAATGTTCAAAGATCTTGAAGAAAAATAAACATGCTTAAAGTAGTAAAGAAAGATAAGATGATTGTCAGGCCTCTGAGCCCATGCTAAACCATCATATCCCCTGTGACCTGCACGTATACATCCAGATGGCCTGAAGGAAGTGAAGAATCACAAAAGAAGTGAAAATGGCCGGTTCCTGTCTTAACTGATGACATTCCACCATTGTGATTTGTTTCTGCCCCACCTTAACTGAGCGATTAACCTTGTGAAATTCCTTCTTCTGGCTCAGAAGCTCCCCCACTGAGCACCTTGTGACCCCCGCCCCTGCCTGTAAGAGAAAAACCCCCTTTGATTGTAATTTTTCACTACCTACCCAAATCCTATAAAACAGCCCCGCCCCATCTCCCTTCGCTGACTCTCTTTTCAGACTCAGCCTGCCTGCACCCTGGTGAAATAAACAGCCTTGTTGCTCACACAAAGCCTGTTTGGTGGTCTGTTCACACAGACGCGCATGACATTTGGTGCCGAAGACCTGGGACACGAGGACTTCTTCTGGAGACCAGTCCCCTGTCCTTGTCCTCACTCCTTGAGGAGATCCACCTACCACCTCAGGTCCTCAGACGAATCAGCCCAACGAACATCTCACCAATTTCAAATCAGGTAAGCGGTCTTCTCACTCTTCTCCAGCCTCTCTCGCTACCCTTCAATCTCCCCGTCCTTCCAATTCCAGTTCTTTTTCCTCTCTAGTAGTGACAAGGAGACACATTTTATCCATGGACCCAAAACTCCAGCGCCAGTCACAGCCTTGGGAAGACAGTCTTCTCTTGGTGTTTAATCACTGTGGGGACACCTGCCTGTTTATTTACCCACACTCCATTGGTGTCTGATCACTGTGGGGACGCCTGCCTTGGTCATTCACCCACATTCCCTTAGTGGCAAGTCAATTGTGGGGACACCTGCTTTGGCTGCTCACCCACATTGCCGCCCAAGGCTGCTCACCAGCCCCCTTCTCCATGTCTCTACCTTTCTCTTTAAACTTACCTCCTTCACTATGGGCAATCTTTCACCCTCCATTCCCCCTTCTTCTCCCTTAGCCTGTGTTCTCAAGAACTTAAAACCTCTTCAACTCACACCTCACCTAAGACCTAAATGCCTTATTTTCTTCTGCAATACTGCTTGACCCCAGTACAAACTCGATAATGGTTCTAAATAGCCAGAAAACGACACTTTTGATTTCTCCATTTCACAAGATCTGCATAATTTTTGTCAAAAAATGGGCAAATGGTCTGAGGTGCCTGATGTCCAGGCATTCTTTTACACATTTGTCCCTCCCTAGTGTCTGGTCCCAATGCGACTCGTCCCAAATCTTTCTTCTTTCTCTCCTGTCTGTTCCTTCAGTCTCCACCCCAAACTCTGAGTCCTGTGAATCCTCCTTTTCTACAGACCCATCTGACCTCTCCCCTCCTTCCCAGGCTGCTCCTTGCCAGGCCGAGCCAGGTTCCAACTCTTCTTCAGCCTCTGCTCCCCCACCCTATAACCCTTCTATTACCTCCCCTCCTCACACCCAGTCTGGCTTACAGTTTCATTCTGCGACTAGCCCTCCCCCATCTGCCCAACAATCTCCTCTTAGAGAGGTGGCTGGAGCTGAAGGCATAGCCAAGGTTAATGCTCCTTTTTCTTTATCTGACCTCTCCCAGATCAGTTAGCATTTAGGCTCTTTTTTTTAATCAAATATAAGAACTCAATCCAGTTCATGGCTTGTTTGGCAACAACCCTTAGATGCATTACCATTCTAGACCCAGAAGGGCCAGAAAGCCGTCTTATTCTCAATATGCATTTTATTACCCAACCCGCTCCTGACACTAGAAAAATCTCCAAAAATTAGATTCCGGCCCTCAAACCCCACAACAGGACGTAATTAACCTCACCTTCAAGGTGTACAATAATAGAGTAGAGGCAGCCAACTAGCAACGTATTTCTGAGTTGCAATTACTTGCCTCCACTGTGAGAGAAACCTCAGCCATGTCTCCAGCACACAATAACTTCAAAATGCCTGAACTGCAGCAGCCAGGCATTCCTCCAGGACTGCCTCCCCCAGGATCTTGCTTCAAGTGCCAGAAATCTGGCCACTGGGTCAAGGAATGCCCACAGCCCAGGATTCCTCCTAAGCCGTGTCCCATCTGTGCAGGACCACCCTGGAAATCAGACTGTCCAGCTCACCTGGCAGCCACTCCCAGGGCCCCTGGAACTCTGACTGACTCCCAGATCTTGTTGGCTTAGCGGCTGAACACTGACGCTGCCCAGTCATCTTGGAAGCCTACAGGACCATCACAGATGCTTTGGGTAACTCTTACAGTGGAGGGTAAGTCCATCCCCTTCTAAATTAAAATGGAAGCTACCCACTCCACATTACTTTCTTTTCAGGGGCGTGTTTCCCTTGCCTCCATAAATGTTGTGGGTATTAACGGCCAGGCTTCTAAACCTCTTAAAACTCCCCAACTCTGGTGCCAACTTGGACAACATTCTTTTATGCACCCCTTTTTAGTTATCCCCACCTGCCCAGTTCCCTTATTATGTTGAGACATTTTATTTTATTTTATTTGAGACAGAGTCTTGCTCTGTCTTCCAGGCTGGAGTGCCGTGGCGAGATCTCAGCTCACTGCAAGCTCTGCCTCCCAAGTTCATGCCATTCTCCTGCCTCAGCTTCCTGAGCAGCTGGGACTACAGGCGCCCGCCACCATGCCTGGCTAATTTTTTGTATTTTTAGTAGAGATGGGGTTTCACCGTGTTAGCCAGGATGGTCTTGATCTCCTGACCTTGTGATCCGCCCGCCTCGGCCTCCCAAAGTGCTGGTGTAAGCCACCGTGCCTGGTCATGTCAAGACATTTTAACTAAATTGTCTGCTTCCCTGACTATTCCTAGGCTACAGCCACACCTCATTGCCACCCTTTTCCCCAGTTCAAAGCCTCCTTCACATCCTCCCCTTGTATCACCCCACCTTAATCCGCAGGTATGGGACACCTCTACTCCCTCCTTGGTGACCAATCATGCACCCCTTACCATCTCATTAAAATCTAATCACCCTTACCCCACTCAATGCCAATATCCCATTCCACAGCATGCTTTAAAAGGATTAAAGCCTGTTATCACTTGCCTATTACAGCATGGCCTTTTAAAGCCTATAAACTTTCCTTACAATTCCCCATTTTACCTGTCCAAAAACCAGACAAGTCTTACAGGTTAGTTCAGGATCTGTGCTTATCAACCAAATTGCCTTGCCTATCCACCCCCTGGTGCCAAACCCATATACTCTCCTATCCTCAATACCTCCCTCCACAACCGATTATTCTGTCCTAGATAAACCTAGCTGACCCCATAAATCCTAAATTCTTTCCCCTCTCCCCTTTCCATTCCTCAAAAAACAACCCCAAAAGCTGCTCCCACACTAGCTCTCCCTAACTCATCCCAACCTTTTTCATTACACACAGCCGAAGTGCAGGCCTGTGTGGTCAGATTCTTACACAAGAGCCGGGACCATGCCCTGTAGTCTTTCTGTCCAAACAACTTGACCTTACTGTTTTAGCATAGTCCTCATGTCTGCATGTGGTGGCTGCTGCTGCTTTAATACTTTTAGAGGTGCACCCAGGTGAAATAAACGGCCTTGTTGGTCACACAAAGCCTGTTTGGTGGTTTCTTCAAATTGACGCATGTGACAGTGATAATGTCATATCTAATGAAAAATGTCAATAAGGAGATAGAAAAAAATAACAAAATGGAAGTTCTGGAACTGAAAAGTACAATAACCAAAATGAAAAATTCACTAGAGTAGCTCAACAGTAGGTCTAAACTGGCAGGAGAAAGAATCAGCAAATCTGAAGATAGATCAATAGAGATTACGCAATCTGAAGAACAGAGAGAAAGAAGAATAAAAAAATGAACAGCCTCAGAGAATGTGGGGTCACCATTAAGTGATGGTAGTTTCAAAAGGAGAAGAGATGGCCAGGTGCAGTGGCTCACAAATGTAATCCCAGCACTTTGGGAGGCTGAGGCGGGTGGATCATTTGAGGTCAGGAGTTCAAGGCTAGCCTGGCCAACATGGTGAAACCCTGTCTCTACTAAAAACACAAAAATTAGCCAGGCATGGTGGCGCATGTCTGTAGTCCCAGCTAGTCAGGAGGCTGAGGCAGGAGAATTGCTTGAACCCAGGAAGCAGAGGTTGCAGTGAGATGAGATCGTGCCACTGCACTCCTGCCTGGGTAACAGAGCAAGACTCCATCCTAAAACAAACAAAGAAACAAAGCAAGACTCCATCTAAAAACAAACAAACAAGCAACCAACCAACAACAACAAAAACAAAAATGGAGAAGAGAGAAAGGAACCGAAAAAAAGGTTTGAAGAAATACTAGCTGAAAGCTTCCCAAATTGAATGAAAAGTATTGATCTTCATGGAATTCATTCATATACTTGGAATGAATTCCAAGTAGGATAAAAACAAAGAGGTGCACACTTATATATCGTGGCAAAAACGCTGAAAGACAAAGATTAATTGTGAAAGTAGCAAGAGCAAATGACTTATCACATACAAGAGAACCTCAGTAAGATCAGCAGATGACTCCTTACAAGAAATAACTGGCCAGGCATGGTGGCTCACACCTGTAATCCCAGCATTTTCGGAGGCTTTGGCAGGAGGGTCACTTGAGCCCAGGAGTTCGAGATCACCCTGGGAAACGTAGTGAGACTTTGTCTCTATGAAATATAAAAAAATTAGCCCAGTGTGGTGGTGCAACCTGTTGTCCCAGCTATTCCAGAGCCTGAGGTGAGAGGATTGCTTGAGCTTGGGATGTTGAGCCTGCAGTGAGCTGTGATCACACCACTGTACTCCAGTCTGGGTGACAGAGTGAGACCCTGTCTCAAAAAAAAAAAAAAGACATTAGAAAACAGTGGATGATATATTCAAAGTACCAAAATTAAAAAAATCTGTCAATAAGGAAGTTATATCCAGCAAAAATATCTTTCAGAAATGAAGGTGGAATAAAGAAAGATGAGATAATTTTTTGCTAGTAGACCTGCCTTATGAGACATGCTAAAGAAAGTTCTCCAAACTGAAAGCAACTGACCCTATATGGTAATTCAGATTCAAATGAAAAAGCAAAGAGTACCAGTAAAGGTAATTATGTAATTATAAAAGACAGTGTATTTCTTCTCCTTTATTAAATGATTGGAAAAGCAATTGTATAAAACTATATATATATATATATATATTTCATAGATACGACACAAAAAGTTAAAACAAAAGAAAAAATAAACTGGACATTATCAAAATTAAAAACTTATGTGCTTTAAAGGACACCATCAAGAAAGTGAAAATACAGCACACAGAATGGAGGCATTAAATAGTTCCTCCCACTTTTATGATGCTCTAAGTACTATTCTTATTTATTTTTGTTTTTATTTTTATTTATGAATGGGTCCTGGCTTCCCTCAAGGACAAGCATGTCTTCTTAGTCATCTTAGCTTAGCTCAGTGGCTACTTGATAAACAATTGTTGATAGTGAAGATAGTCTGAACCCACCACTGCAGGGTGAAGAAAATTTGAATGGGAGAATAGTTACACATGGACTTGATGGAGTACTTTGGAAAGTTTGCCAACTCCTATTGTAACCTCCTGTGGGAGCCGGACGGGAGGCACCCTGGAGCCAGCTATGACTCCATCAATGTTAATGGATTATTCAATTAAAAAAAAAAAAAAAAAAAACAATGCCACAGGCTAAGGAAACTTTCTTTCCTGATAGCCATCTGGCTACTTTAAAGTTCCTGGTGAAATGCCCTACAAAGTTCATATGGAGAACAAGAACACTGGCCCTGGGTTCCTGGGAGTATATGATAGCAGGTGCCATGACTTCCTGGTGGGGTCATATCTGCAGCAACCACCACAAACATGGCACCATGTGGATAGGTTTGTGGAGTGAATGAAATTTCAGGGAAAAATAATTCAAGGCCAGAAACAATCTGCAAGAGAAATTTTATAATAAAGATATTTTAGCCTCTATAAGACAACATCAGGAGAAGATATAAAAGTCATCTTGGGCTGGGTGTGGTGGCTCATGCCCATAATCCCAACAGTTTGGGAGGCAGAGGCAGGCAAATCGACTGAGCTCAGGAGCTACTCACCAGCCTGGGCAACACAGTGAAATCCCATCTCTATTAAAAAAATGTACAAAAAATTAGCCAGGCATGGTGGCGGGCGCCTGTAGTCCCAGCTACTCAGGAGGCTGAGGCAGGAGAATTGCCTCAATCCGGGAGGCGGAGCTTGCAGTGAGCTGAGATCACTCCACTGCACTCCAGCCTGGGTGACAGAGCAAGACTCGGGCTCAAAACAAAACAAAACAAAAAAAAAGTCATCTTCAGATGTTTATAGCCTGGGACCAGCGGTGCTGGTAAATCTCTGAGGGAAAAAGACCCTCATTTGTAGCTTTACTGATTTCCATGGCGTAAATATTCCTACCATGGCAGATTTCAAATTATTGACATAAACACAATCGGCTTTGACAGCCAATTCATTGCTGGCTGCACCATAAAGTATTTGAACACTGGAGCACATGTATGTGATCACATTATTTTTCTTTTCTTAGTTTATACCACTCCAGACTCTCTCGTTACTTTGCGCTTTGAGCTCCATGATCTCTTTTGCCCCTAGCCGCCTCCCAATGCCTAACTTCCCATGTCTTTTAACATTCAGTTCAGGAATCTTCTCTTTGGAGCACTTTGCCATGTCGTGACTACTCCAGTTGGATTAGGTGCCTCCCTCTGCATTCCTATAATCTCCTGCTGTTTCTTGTGTCACAGCACTTATCACAGCTGTATTTTTTTTTTTTTTTTTGAGACAGACTTTCACTCTTGTTGCTCAGGCTGGAGTGCAGTGGTATGATCTTGGCTCACTGCAACCTCCACTTTCTGGGTTCAAGTGATTCTCCTGCCTCAACCTCCCGAGTAGCTGGGATTACAGGCATGTGCCACCATGCCCAGCTAATTTTTTTTTTCCTTTTTTTTTTTTTTTTGTTTTGAGACGAAGTCTCGCTTTGTCACCCAGCTGGAGAGCAGTGGCGTGATCTCCGCTCACTGCAACCTCTGCCTCCCGGGTTCAAGCAATTCTGCCTCAGCCTCCCAAGTAGCTGGGATTACAGGTGCACGCCACCACGCCCAGCTAATTTTTGTATTTTTTAGTAGAGATGGAGTTTCACCATGTTGGCCAGGATGGTCTCGATCTCTTGACCTCGTGATCTGCCCACCTTGGCCTCCCAAAGTGCTGTGATTACAGGTATGAGCCACTGCGCCCGGCAAATTTTTGTATTATTAGTAGAGATGGGGTTTCTCCATGTTGGCCAGGTTGGTCTCAAACTCCTGACCTCAGGTGATCCACCTGCCTCGGCCTCCCAAACTACTGGGATTATAGCAGTGATGTGGTTTGGATGTTTGTCTCCTCCAAATTGCATGTTGAAATATGACTCCCAATATTGGAGGTGGGACCTAGTGGGAGGTTACTGGATCATGGGGACCGATCCCTCATGAATCATTTAGCACCATCCCCTTGGTGATAAGTGCATTCTCCCTCAGTTAGTTCATGTGAGATCTGGTTATTTAAAAGAGTCTAGGACATCCCCTTTCTCTCTGTTGCTCCTGCTGTCGCCATGTGATATGCTTACTCCTCCTTCACCCTCTGCCATGATTGAAGGCTTCCTGAGGCCCTTACTAGGAGCAGATGCTAACACCATGCTTTCTGTACAGCCTGCAGAGCCAAGACCCTACATAAACCACTTTTCTTTATAAATTACCCAGTCTCAGGCATTCCTTTACAGCAAGAACAGACTAATAACAAATACGTGGTGCAATGCAGAGCATTCAAAAAAACATCTGGTCTGAATAAGTGCTTAAGTGCTTGATAAATGTTAGTGATACTTATTGTTAAGTGACACATTTGATCTCATATTCTCTTATTCTCTGTGCTCAGTTTTTTAAATCATGAAGTTTTCTCTATTCTAACCTGCCATTGATTATAAACCAGACCATAAATTTAATAGCAGCTTATCCTAAAGATAAGGAAATAATGCCACATTAAATATATGATAAAGCAGTACAGTTTAATGATTAAAGATATGGGTGCTTAGAGACAGACCCTCTCTTGTAACGACCTTTGACAAATTAATTAACTTCTCTTGGCTTAGTTTCCTCATTTGGAAATTGTAACTGCTCAATACGTGTTAACAAATACTCTTACTTATTCATCAGTAGTAACATGCAACAATAATTCACAAGGCATCATACAGAGAGGAGAGAGAACTTCACTCAAACAGAACTCCAGAGACCTTCAGAAGATCTTACTTGAGTCTTTCAGTTGATTAATGATCAGCGTGTATGTGTGAGGAAACTATCAAGGCCAGGGAAAGAACCATCCTGAAGGACTAGAGGTGATAATACTCAGCACTATCCAGGAATAGTGTCTCTTCCCACCAGCCAGACTGGAAAAGCATGTTTCACGGGGCACTGGATGGAGAATCAGGAAGGTATTGGCTCAGTAGTGCAAATAATTATCCCTAGAATGGGCACGACTCCAGACCCACCTTAAAAATCATAAAGGCAACACCCAAGAGGATCAGACTGTTTCAAACTGTGCCCCAAAACAAAGCTGAAGATTATTTATAGAAATTAAAAAATATCCAGCACTCAATAAGGCAGAAATCACAGTGTCTGACATCTAATTAAAGGTTAGGAGACATGCAAAGAGGCAGGAAACCATAACTCAAAATGAGAATAATCTGCCAATTGAAATTGAGCCAGAACTGACACAGATGTTAGAATTATCAGAGAAGGACCTGAAAATAGTTATTATAACTTTATTCCATATGTTCAAAAGTTAAATAGAAACATGGAAAACATAAAGGAGATACAAATCAAACTTTTACAAATGAAAACCTCAATGTCTACGCTGGCACATTGGTGGGATTAATAGCAGATTAAGCCCAGCAGAAGAAAAGATTAGTTAATTTAAAATTATAGCAATATAAGCTATACAAAAAAGAAATACAGAAATAAAAATGAATTAAGAATATTATTAATGTGCTGGGTGCAGTGGCTCACATCTGTAATCCCAGCACTTTGGGAGGCCGGAATGGGTGGATTGCTTGAGGCCAGGAGTTCGAGACCAGCCTGGCCAACATGGCACAACTCCGTCTCTACCAAAATTACAAAAATTAGCCAGGCACGGTGGCACAGGCCTGTAATCCCAGGCCTGTCGGGAGGCTGAGACAGGAGAATCACTTGAACCCAGGAGGCAGAGGTTGCAGTGAGCCGAAATCATGCCACTGTACTGGGCAACAGGGTAAGATTCTGTCTCAAAAAAAAAAAAAAAAAAAGACAACTTCAATCAGTCTAATATACATGTAATAGGAGTCCCCAAAGAAGAGAAAGAGGGCAACAGAAGAGATATTTGAAGAAATAACAGCTGAAATTTTTCCAAATGTGATTAAAATTATAAACCCATGGAACAAAAAGTTCAACAAACACCAAGCACAAGGAACATGAAGAAAACTGTGCCAGTCACATCACAGCCAAATTATTAAAATCAGTGATAAAGAGAAAATACAATCATGCGTTACTTAAATCTGGGGATACAGTCTAAGAAATGTGTTATCAGGTGATTTCCTTGTTGCATAAATATCATAGAGCATACTTATACAAACCCAGATGCTATAGCCTACTACACATCTCTACGACGTGTTATTTCTATTGCTCCTAGGCCATAGAGCTGCACAGTATGTTACTGTACTGAATACTGTAGCCAACTGTAATAGAAAGGTAAGTATTTGTGTATCTAAATATAGCTAAACATAGAAAAGGTATAGTAAAAGTACCACATAAAATATGTAAAATATTAAAAAATGGAGCCAGGTACAGTGGTGCATGCCTATAATCCCAGCTACTCAGGAAGCTCAGGCAGGAGGATTGCTTGAGCTCAAGAGTTCAAGACCACCTGGGCAACATAGCAAGACCCTGTCTCAAGAAAAAGATTTAAAAATGGTATACCTATATAGGTCACTTATCAAGAATGGAGCTTGCAGAAATGAAAGTTGCTCTAGGTGAGTCAGTAAAAGAGTGGTGAGTAAATAGGAAGGCCTAGGACATTACTACTATAGGCTTTTTAAGTGCTGTACACTTAGGTTACTCTAAATTCATTTTTTTTAAAGTAATTGTGCTACAATATTATGATGGCCATGACACCATATAATTGATAGGATAAAGTGATAGAAAATTGGCCGGGCGCGGTGGCTCACGCCTGTAATCCCAGCACTTTGGGAGGCCGAGGCGGGCGGATCACAAGGTCAGGAGATCGAGACCACGGTGAAACCCCGTCTCTACTAAAAATACAAAAAATTAGCCGGGCGCGGTTGTGGGCGCCTGTAGTCCCAGCTACTCGGGAGGCTGAGGCAGGAGAATGGCGTGAACCCGGGAGGCGGAGCTTGCAGTGAGCCGAGATCGCGCCACTGCGCTCCAGCCTGGGCGACAGAGCGAGACTCCGTCTCAAAAAAAAAAAAAAGTGATAGAAAATTTTCACAAGGTGATAGAAATTTTTCAGCTCCATTATAATTTTATGGAATCCCCACTGTATATGCAGTGTGTTATACAGCAAATGACTACCTTGAGAGCAGCCAGAGGAGAAAGGCGTTACTTACAAAGGAACAAATGATGACAACTGATTTCTTGTTGGAAACAATGCAAGTGAGAAGACAGTGCAGCAATATCTTTAGGATATTGAACAACAACAACAACAAAAAACCACTTGTGAGTCTAGAACTCTATACTTAAAATGATGTTTCTATGGAAATATCATTTGAAGAAATCAAAACAGTAGTTTTCAGACATATAAAAACTAAAAGTATTCATCACCAGGAGACAAACTTTGTAAGAAATGCTAAAGGGAGTTCTTCTGCAAGAAGTAAAATGATACCAGACAGAAATACGAATCTATACAGAGGAATGAAGAACACCAGAAGCCAGGTGCTGTGGCCCACACCTGTAATCTCAGCACTTTTGGAGGCTGAGGCAGGAGGATTACTTGAGCCCAGGAGTTTGAAACAAGCCTGAGCGACATAGCAAGACTCTGTCTCTACAAAAAAAATTTTAAAAACTAGCTGGGCATGGTGGCACATCTCTGTGGTCCTACATACTCTGGAGGCTGAGGTGGGAGGATTGCTTGAGCCTAGGAGTTCAAGGCTGCAGTGAGCTGTGACTGCCCCACTGCACTCCAGCCTGTACTTTAGCCTGGACAACAGAATGAGAATGTGTCAAAAAAGGAAAAAAAATAAAATCACCAGAAATGCTACCTATCTGGGTAAATATAAGAGAATTCTTATTACTTATATTTCCATAACAGAAAATTAACTATTTAACAAAAATAAAATGTGTGACAGCATAAACACAAAGGGCTGGAGAAGAGAAATGGAAGTATCCTGTTTTACAATTCTTACATGAAATGGCATAATCTCACCTAGACTGTGAAAGTTAAAGATGTATACTAAACCCTAAAGTAATCACTAAAATAACAAAACAAAGCGTTCTAGCTGATAAGCTAACAAAGGAGATAAAATGGAATCACAAAAAAATTTAATTACACCAAAAGGAGGGTGAGGGAGAAAGGCCCACTTTCCACATACAAAAAAGCTGATTATGGTGTTTTTTAGAAAAAAACAATCTTGTCTCTGCTGATGAATATGAGATTCCCTGGAAGACAAACATAAATTTTGTTTTCAATATCAATTGAATGGTAAATTTTGTTTTCAATATCCATTTTCCCCCTTCTTGCTACAATGTATGAACATACACTAAAATAATCTCAGGAAGTACCCTGTTCCAAGAAACTTAATCTGGCCACAAGTCTCATGCTGATGTTTTGCTACAGCTTTTGAGACGTAGAATGTTAAAGATTGGTAGGACTTCACCAAGCACCCAATCCACACATCCCCCCACCCCACTTTCCAGAGCATGGGGCCCAGTGAGGCAAAATCACTTGTTCAAATCAGACACTGTAGTTGCAGGACAGGGGTTGGAGGCCAGATCTCTTGGCTCCATTCAATTCATTCAATTTAACAAACACCCAAGTGAGCCCCTGGGGATCTGGCCAAGGAAAAGGAGTGGTGGGGGTTTTCAGGGAAGAGGCTCTGGATGTGGGTGACTTCACTGGGTGGGGACTCATTTGATTGTTCCCAGACCTCTGATAATTAGCCTTCATCCCTTGCCCCCTGAAAAGGGTGTGTCCTGGGTAAATTGACCCTGTATCAGGCAGAGCTAGATTAAATTCCTGCAATCCAAGAGGCTAAGCAAAAGGTATGAATGAACACACAGGAGGAGAGCTTAATTCTGGTAAGGGTGTTAAAAGGCAGGCAAGATTTTCACAGGTGAAGCTGGCAGGGCATGAGTAACGCGTGTGCAATGGTCACAGCAAAGGCAGTTAGCATGTTTGAGAGTTAGGTTTGAATCTCAGTTCAGTTATCTGACAAACTCCCTGCACCTCTCTAAGCTTGTTTCTTGAGCTATAAAATTGGGATAGACTATGTCTGTGTAGACTTACTGGGAGGATTAAATGAAAGAAAGTAGGAAATGTATTTAGTGTTAATGGTAACTATTCTAATTTTTTTTTTTTTTTTAAAAGATGGATGGTCTTGCTCTGTCACCCAGGCTGGAGTGCAGTAGTATGATCATAGTTCACTGGAGCCTCGAATTCCTGGGTTCAAGCAATTCTCCCTCCTCGGCCTCCTGAGTGGCTAGGACAACAGACAAGTGACACAAAGCTTAGCTAATTAAAAAAAAATTTTTTTTTTGTAGAGACAGGGTCTCATTATGTTGCCCAGGCTTGTCTTTAACTCCTGTGTTCAAGTGATCCTCCTGCACTGGTCTCCCAAAGTGTTGGGATTACAGGCAGGAACCACCTCGCCTGGCCTGGAATTATTATTGTTGTATCCCAGCATTTACCCATTCGATCTTCACAACAACCCTGAGAGGTAAAGTATTATTAGCATGACTGTTTTACAGATTAGTAAACTGGATCTTGGAGAGATTAAGAACTTTACCCAAGTTGTTCAGTGAACCCTGCTAAAGTATCAACCACATGGCTGCAGGAGAGGCAGTGGAAAGTGGTAAAGTACACGTCAGCTGTGCCTAACCCTGGAAGACGCAATTACCTCCTAGGGGCCCTGTGCGCCTTTTTTTTTTTTTTAAGCTATATGATAATAGGTTATGGTTCTTCTTTTTGGAGGTAATTTTGGCCTAAGGTGGCAGCAAGAAGGACTCCCATTAAACTTAAGGAAGATCTTCTAAACAATGAGGATTGCTAATCAAGCAACTAACAGAATGTTCTCAAACTCAAGTAATGGAGATGCCCCTGTTCAAAATTCTTACAGATTCACCCCAAAGTTGACTTAAATTTGTTTTTTTTTTAAGACGGAGTTTCACTCTTATTGCCCAGGCTGGAGTGCAATGGCACAATCTCAGCTCACCGCAACCTCCGCCTCCTGGGTTCAAGCAATTCTTCTGCCTCAGCCTCCCGAGTAGCTGGGATTACAGACATGCGCCACCACATCCAGCTAATTTTTGTATTTTTAGTAGAGATGGGGTTTCTCCATGTTGGTCAGGCTAGTCTCGAACTCCTGACCTCTGGTGATCCGCCCATCTTGGCCTCCCAAAATGCTGGGATTATAGGCGTGAACCACCGCACCTGACCGACTTAAATTATTTTAATACCACTTGTATATTTTAATACCAGTTGAATTTTATTATTTTAATATCACTTGAATTTATACTGAGCACAAAACTCAGTATAAATTCCTTATGCTAATAGCTGTTCTATAACTCTAATCCAAGACAAATGGAAAATAAACACAATTACTAACCCTATAAAATTCAAACAAACATTCTAACTTAGTATGCCAGAAGATGTTTTACTGAAGTTAAATTGCCATTTAAAACCTGAGTATGGGGCAGACTGCTATGGCACAGGTCTTTTTGAGTACAGCACACTCAGAGCACTGTAGACTGCAGGCAGCTCCCATCGTGCTTCTCTGGTCAAACTCCTGGAAAGTCTTCATTTTGACAGTGCACCAAGTCCCCATTTGACTTTTACTTGGCATAGAAGTATCATTTCCATGAAGTTCACCTCTATTTTCCTTGGTTGGGCTAAAACAATTAACGTAGCACTATCTGGCTTCAAAGTGATCAGAAACACAAAGTCAGTGCCCAAATGCCATGGCAGGTGGTAGCCTTCCAGACAATTCAGAACATGCTGATTTTGTTTGGATTACCATCAAAATGAAACATAACATTTAAAAGTTTTCATAGACACAATTCAGGCTCCTCACAATATATTTATTTATTAACCTTGAGGGGTTTATAGTCCCAGGTCTGAGAAACTCTGATCTAATCATTTCCAAAATGCTGGGATGTGTTTACCTGAATTGCTGTAAGGCAGGACATTGGTGCCCTGGGATTGGAATGACTTCATCATACAGCAGAACTTGTGCAAATGCTGTTCTGCTGTTTCTCCCTTTCTCTGCCTGAAGAGCTTCTAGTTATTGAGTAGATTCTTTATCTGGAAGCCTCTCCTGGCCTCCTCAAGCTGAGCAGGTTTCACCCACACTGCACCCCTACCATACCCTGCATGTTCAGACCCCAGTTCATAGTCCTTGGTAACATAATCACTCAGTTACCTTCCTGCCTCACCCCCAGGTTCCCTAGATAGAGAGCTCCATGAAGGTAAGGAATGAGTCTGATCCATTTTTGGTCCTTACTTCCCTACACAGAGCCAGGCTCAAGTAGGAATACTGAATGGGTAGATGGATAAATGGATGGATGGACGGATGGTTGGGCTGGGTGATCTCTCAGATTCTCTTCCAACTCTGAGACATTCAGTTCCACCATCCAGCTCAGCATTTTCTTTCCTCACCAACTCCCATTGTTGTTCTCTCAAGGACTTGAAAAGAGTATATCCTAGAATCATGAGTATTAGAGATATTATCTGAGATGGAAGCACCCTCAGAGGTCATCTGGTGGCTCCCCTCATTCTGCAGATGAAACAGCTGAAGTACAGAGAGGGAAGGTGACTTGTCCCTGGTCACCCAGCTAGGATGTGAACACACCAGGCCAGAAGCCATGTGCCCTGATACCCACTTCAGTGTTTCTTCCAGGACATTGTTTATTTATCATTTATTCCTTTATTTATTTATTTTTGGTCACAGCTGCCTTGGGGAAAAGCAATGTTCCCTTGTGACCTCAGCTCCCCATGGCAGTGTTTTGGGAACAAACTGGATTCTCACAGTTTTCCCAATAGTGGCAGGGTGCCCATGTCAGGCAAGGTATTTTTCATAATGAAAAAGAAACAAAGATAGCGTCAGACCTCATTTGTAATTTCCCCATAGCAGCCGGAATCTACAATCTCTTTGTTTCCCTTCTCAGCTTATTATGCTACCCTTGTCCTTGGTGAAGTAGAGCAAGAAGGTGGAGTTGAGCGCTTTAAAAAAAATCTGTACTTATTTATTTACGTATGTATTTATTTCTAGATGCATTTATTTTTGCAACATAGGCCAATATAGACATCCTGCAACTCCCGCTTGCCTTTCTTCCTTAATTTAGATATCTTACTTCTCTCCCACGGCCAAAAACACTAGTGTCATCCCTGACCCCCGGACATCCTTCTTCCTTTCAGGCAGGGAGGCAACTCGCCTCCTCATGCCTGGCCTTTCCAGAGGGCAGTCCTGGCTTTGACCCCACAAACACCATATCCTCGTTCAACATTTAATCACTTCCGCTCCTGACACCCGTCCTGCTCTCCCTCATCCTGCCTCTTGGCCATGGCCCTGGAACCCAGGTGGAGAGAAATCCAGAAGGGAGGAAGAAGGAAACTCAGACGTATGGATCATCTGCTGTGTACCTGGAACCATGCTGAACCCTTTTTGGAGAGGGGACAATGAGGGAAGATCTTTCATTCAGCATATTTATTTATTTTTCTTGTGGTAAAATATACACAACATAAAATGTATCATTGTAACCTTTTTAAGTGTACAGTTCAGTGGGATTCAGTATATCCACATTGCTATGAACTGTCACTACTATTCATCTCCAGAATATTTTTTCATATAAAATATAACTGAACCTCTGTATCTATTAAACAATAACCCTCATTCTCCCTCTCCCCTCTCCCTGACACACTTTTATACACATTATTTCGTGAAGTAGGTACTGTTATTTTCATTCTCTTACCTGAAAAATCTGAGGCTCAGAAAAGGGAAGCAACTTCTCCGAGGTCACCCAGCTCACAAGACTCCAAGCTGAAATTCCATTCTACCTGACCAGGCTCACCCTTGCTTTTCATTTGTGTGCTTTTTTTCAGGCTGTGAAGGAGCAAGAAGTGATGTGGAAAGAGTGGTCTTTGCTGTTAAAGAACCTATTCTTTCAAGAAGACCAAGTTTAGTTTGTCTAAATTTGTGACTTCCACATGCACAGAATTCATGGAGTGAGGGTGGGGCTGTAGTAAATCCAGTCAGGATGCTGCCTCACCATCTAGTCCTTTAAGATTTACTGGAACTGCTCCATGCCGGGGCCTTGCTTGGCCCAGAGAGCCACCAGCCCCTGTCCCTGACCTGGAGGAATTCACAGCCTAGTGCAGAAAGCAGGGATCTAAACAGAGATGCACAAGGCAGGGTGCTCTCCTCTGTTTGGAGGAGCCGTGGAAAACAGGGTGGGAGGCCTCAGGAGGCAGAGACATGTGAGATGGCCCTGAAAAACAAGGAGGAGGGTGGCCAGTGGAGAAGACATGAAAGGGCATTCCAGGTAGAGGGAATAGTGGGTGCCGGAACACACAGTGATCAGGCATCCTGGCAGGGAGCTGGAGGGAGCCACATGGAAGCTGAATGATAACCTAAGGGAACTGCAGGGCCAACCTAATGGAGTTTGGGCTTGATTCCACAGGCAGCAAGAGTCAACAAGCTCCATCTCCAGCTCAGACCTCCCCTTTCAACTTCTATCCATAAACCTTGGATTCACATGCTTCCTTCCCCAATTCTATCAGCGGTGACGTTTAAAATATTGAGGGTTACAGGCACTAGCAAGTCCCCCTGGATTTGGATCAGCATCCTGAAGACCCATTATGGTGCCAGTGATGTGCCAGGTATTAATCATTTAGTTGCTGGAGAGTGGGAGGATCTGAGGATCCCAGGGTGAAGGCCAGGTGGCTTGGTGGCAAGAAGGCTCAGAGCAGCAGCGTTTTTTGTTTGTTTGTTTGTTTGTTTTAAATCAGTATTGCACTCCTGGAATGCACCAGCTGAATACCAGCCTTACCCCGACCAAGCCTAATCCTCCTGGACTTTCCTCATCTCTGTAAATGGCACCAGTATCTGTCATTTACCTACTCCCGCCAGAAACCAAGGCATTAGATGGGGCCCAGGGTGGAAATACAGTAGGGCCCACATGTGATAAGTCTAAATATTTAAAAGTTATGCATCAAGTTAAATAGATTATTTTATTAAGAGATAAAGTCAGCCTGGCGTGGCGGCTCATGCCTGTAATCCCAGCACTTTGGGAGGCCGAGGCAGATGGATCATGAGGTCAAGACATCGAGACCATACTGGCCAACATGGTGAAACCCTGTCACTACTAGAAATACAAAAATCAGCTGGACGTGGTGGCACGCGCCTGTAGTCCCAGATACTTGGAAGGCTGAGGCAGGAGAATCGCTTGAACCCAGGAGGCGGAGGTTGCAGTGAGCTAAGGTCATTGCCATTGCACTCCAGCCTGGCAAAAGAGCGAGACTCTGTCTCCAAAAAAAAAAAAAAAAAAAAAAAAAAAGATGAAGTCTTCCCAAAAAGAAAACAAAAAGAAAAAATTTTTAAAAACACACACAAAAAGATAAAGTCTTCTTAATTAACTTTCCTGAGGTACTGAGGTGTATTTGCATACAGCAAAATGTACACACTTTCAGTGCATACTTTGAGGAGGTTTAACAAATGTATATATCTGTGTAACCACTGCTCCAATCAGTTATTGATATAGAATATTTCCATTACCCTAGACAGTTTCTTTATGCCTATTTGCAATCAATTTCCCCTCCCTTTCACCCCAGGCAACCACCCATCTGATTTCTATCACTATAGGTTAGTTTTGCCTATTCATATCAATGTTCTAAAAGTTCATATCAATGGAATTATATAGTATGTACTCTTGTGTCTGACTTCTTTCACCAAAAACTATAGATTTTTTTATTAGCTAGGTGTGGTGTGGCTTGCCTGTAGTCCTCGCTACTTGGGAGCCTGAGGCAGGAGGATCATTTGAGCCTGGGAGTTCAAGGCTGCAGTGAGCCAAGACGGTGCCATTACACTCCAGACTGGGTGACAAAGCAATTCCCTGTCTCAGAAAAGAAAGATACCTGCAGATTTTTAAAATTTAATTTTAATTTTTAAATTTTGTGGGTACATAGTAGATATATATTTTATATATACTTATTTTTATATATTACACATTTTTATATATTTGTGTTTATATATACTTATATGAATATTTATATGTATATAAACATAAGTATATATGAATATATATAAGTATATATATAAGTATATGTATTTATTGGGTACATGAGATATTTTGATACAGACATGAAATGTGTAATAATTACATCAGGGTAAATGGGGTATCCATCACCTCAAGCATTATCCTTTGTGTTACAAACAATCCAATTATACTCTTTTAGCTATTTTAAAATGTACAATTACATTATTTTTTACTATTGTAATTTACTGTGTAATGTAATTTACTAAATTACATTATTTTTTACCTGTTGTGCTAGCAAATACTAGGCCTTACTCATTCTTTCTGTTTTTCATACCCCCTAACCATCCCCAGTTCCCTCCCCTCTACCCTCAACTACCCTTTCCAGCCTCTAGTAACCATCCTTCTATTTGCTATCTCCTTAAGTTCAATTGTTTTAATTTTTAGATTCCACACATAAGTGAGAACATGTGATGTTTGTCTTTCTGTACCTGGCTTATTTCACCTAACATAACGACCTTAAGTTCTATCCATGTTGCTGCAAATAATAGGATCTCGTTCTTTTTTATGGCTGAATAGTACTCCATTGTGTTATGTACCACATTTTCTTTATCCATTCATCTGTTGACGGACACTTGGGCTACTTCCACATTTTGGCTATTGTGCGTAGTGCTTCAATAAACACGAGAGTGCAGGTATTGCTTCATTATATGATTTCCTTTCTTTTAGATAACAGACCTAGGAGTGTGATTGCTGGATTATATAATAGCTCTATTTTTAGTTTTCTGAGGAAACTCCAAACTGTTCTCCATAGTAGTTGTACTAATCTACATTCCTACCAACAGTGTACAAGGGTTCCCTTTTCCCCACATCCTCACCAGCATTTGTTATTGCCTGTCTTTTGGATAAAATCCGCTTTAACTGGGGTGAGATAATATCTCATTGTAGTTTTGATCTGCATTTATCTGATGATCAATTGTGTTGAGCCCCTCTTCATAAACCTGTTTGCCATTTGTATGTCTTTCCTTTATAAGTATCTATCCAGATCTTTTGCCCATTTTAAATCAGATGATTAGACTTTTTCCTATAGAGTTATTTGAGCTTCTTGTATATTCTGGTTATTAATCCTTTGTCAGACAGATAGTTTGCAAAGAGACAACCCACAGAATGGGGTTCATTCAATGGGATTGTCTCTTCATTGATTGTTCCCTTTGTTGTGCAGAAGCTTTTCAACTTGATGTGATCCCATTTGTGCATTTTTACTTTGGTTGCCTGTGCTCGTGGGGTATTACTCAAGAAATCTTTGCCCCTTCAATGTTCTGGAGAGTTTCCTCAATATTTTCTTTTAACAGTTTCATAGTTTGAGGTCTTAGATTTAAGTCTTTAATCCATTTTGATTTGATTTTGTATGTTATGAGAGATAGGAGTCTAGTTTCATTGTTCTGCAAATGGATATCCAGTTTTCCCAGCACTATTTATTGAACAAAGTGTCCTTTCCCCAATGTATGTTCTTGGCACCTTTGTCAAAAATGAGTTTACTGTAGATGTATGGATTTATTTCTGGGTTTTCTATGCTGTTCCACTGGTCTATGTATCTCTTTCATTACAGTATCATCCCACTTTGGTTACTATAGCTCTGTAGTATAATTTGAAGTCAGGTAATGTGATTCCTCCAAGTTTTGTTCTTTTTACTTAGGATAGCATTGGCTATTCTGGGTCTTTTGTGGCTCCATATACATTTTAGATTTTTTTTTTTTTCTATTTCTGTGAAGAATGGCATTGGTATTTTGATAGGGATTGCATTGCATCTGTAAAATTGCTTTGGGCAGTATGGACATTTTAACAATACTGATTCTTCCAATCCATGAACATGAAATATCTTTCCATTTTTTGGTGTTTTCTCCCATTTCTTGCATCAATGTTATATAGTTTTCATTGCAACAGTATTTCACTTCTTTGATTAATTCCTAGATATTTAATTTTATTTGTAGCTATTGTAAATGGGATTACTTTCTTGATTTCTTTTTCAGATTGTTCACTGTTGGCATATAGAAATGCTATCAATTTTTGTATGTTGATTTTGTATCCTGCAACTTTACTGTATTTGTTTATCAGTTCTAATAATTTTTTGGTGGAGTCTTTATGTTTTTCCAAATAAAAGATCATATCATCTGCAAATAAGGGTAATTTGACTTCTTCCTTTCCAAATTTGGATGTCCTTTATTTCTTTCTCTTGTCTGATTGCTTTAACCAAGACGTTCAGTACTATGTTGAATAACAGTGGTGAAAGTGGGCATCCTTGTCCTGTTGCAGATCTTAGAGGAAAGATTTTCAGTTTTTCCCCATTCAGTTTGATATAAGCAGCAAGTCTGTTGTATATGGCTTTTATTATGTTGAGGTATGTTTCTTCTATATCCAGTTTTTGAGAGTTTTTTATTTTTACCAAATGCTTTTTCACCATCAATTGAAATGATCATATGGTTTCTGTCCTTCATTCTGTTGATATGATGTACCACATTGATTTATTTGCATGTATTGGACCATCCTTGCATCCCTAGGGTAAATCCCACGTGGTCATGATAAATGATCTTTTTGATGTGTCATTGAATTTGATTTGCCAGTGTTTTGCTGAGGATTTATGCATCAATATTCATCAGTGATATTGGCCTGTAGCTTTTTATTTATTTTTATTTTTGATGTGTCTTTGTCTGGTTTTGGTATCAGGGTAATACTGGCCTCACAGAATGAATTTGGAAGTATTCCCTCCTCTATCTGTCAGAACACAGTAGGATTGGTATTAGTTCTCTTTAAATGTTTGGTAGAATTCAGCAGTGAAGTTAATGAGTTGTGGGTTTTTCTTTGCTGGAAGATCTATTATGGCTTCAGCCTCGGTACTTGTTATTGGTATGCTCAAGTTTTGAATTTCTATGGTTCAATCTTGG
Organism: Macaca fascicularis; assembly: GCF_037993035.2. Lineage (NCBI taxonomy): Eukaryota > Metazoa > Chordata > Mammalia > Primates > Cercopithecidae > Macaca > Macaca fascicularis. The sequence continues at coordinate 73,379,509 of NC_088388.1, read as the reverse complement.
TAGGTATGTGTCTAGAAACTTAATCATTTCTTCTAGATTTTCCAATTTATTGGTATATGGTTTCTCATAGTATCTACTAATGATCCTTTGAATTTCTGCAGCATCAGTTGTAATGTCCCCTTTTTTATCTCTAATTTTATTTATTTAGATCTTCTCTTTTTCTTAGTCTGGTTAAAGGTTTGTTAATTTTGTTTATGTTTTCAAAAAACCCACCTTTTGTTTTGTTGATCTTTTGTATTGTTTTCTTCATTTCAATTTCAATTACTTCATCTCTGATCTTTAGTCCTTTTTTGATATAAGTCCTTATAGCTATAAACTTCCCTCTTAGTGTTGCTTTTACCGTATCCCAAAGGTTTTGGTATGTCATGTTTACATTACTATTTGTGTCATGAAATTTTCAATTTTCGTCTTAATTTCTTCATTGATCCATTGGTCATTCAGGAGCGTACAGTTTAATTTCCATGTGTTTATACAGTTTCCAAAATTCCTCATTATTGATTTCTAGTTTTATTCCATTGTGATTAGAGAAGATGCTTAATTTTATTTTTTTAAATGTTTTAAGACTTGTTTTGTGACCTAACATATGGTCTATCCTTGAGAATGATCCATGTGCTGAGGAGGAGAATGTGTATTTTTTAGCCATTGGATGAAACGGTCTATAAATATTCATTGGGTCCATTTGGTCTATAGTGCAGGTTAAATCTGATGTTTCTCTGTTGATTTTCTGTCTAGAAAATCTGTTCAATGCTGCAAGCAGGGTGTTAAAGTCTCCAGCTATTATTGTATTGGGGTCTATCTCTCTCTTTAGCTCTACTAATATTTGCTTTATATATCTGAGTGCTTCAGTGTTGGGTGCATGTATAATTACAATTGTTATATCCTCTTGCTGAATTGACCCCTTTATTGTTTTACAGAGAGCTTCCTTGTCTCCTCTTACAGTTTTTGTCTTGAAGTCTATTTTGCCTGACATAAATGTAGCTACTCTTGCCCTTTTTCTGTTTCCATTTACATAAGTTATCTTTTTCCATCCCTTTAGTTTCGGTCTATATCAAGCTTGTCCAACCCACGGCCCAAGGGCCACATGTGGCCCAGAATGGTTTTGAATGTGGCCTAACACAAATTCATAAACTTTCTTAAAACATTATGAGGTCTTCTTTGTAATTTATTTTTAGCTCATCAACTATCATTTGCACTAGTGTATTTTATATGTGGCCCAAGACAATTCTTCTTCCAATGTGGCCCAGGGAAGCCAAAAGATTGGACACCCCTGGTCCATGTATATCTTTATAGGTAAAGTGTGTTCCTTATAAGCAACAGATGGTTTTTTTTTTCTTTTTTTAACCACTTAGCCACTCTGTGTCTTTTGTTGGAGAGTTTAGTCCATTTATACTCAATGTTATTATTGATAAGTGAGGACTTGCTCCTGCCGTTTTGTTATTTGTTTCTGATTGTTTGTAGTTTTATCTTCCTTCTTTCCTTCCTCCCTGTCTTCCTTTTAGTGAAGGTGATTTTCTCTGGTGGTATGATTTAATTTCTTGCATTTTATTTTTTATGTATCCACTGTATGTTCTTTGATTTGAGGTTACCCTGAGGCTTTCAAACACTATCTTATAACCCATTATTTTAAACTGATGACAACTTAACACTGATTGCATAAACAAACAAGCAAAAAGAACACTAACAAAAACTCTACACTTTAACTTCATCTCCCCACTTTTAAACTTTTTTGTTGTTTCTCTTTATGTCTTATTGTATTGTCTATGTCTTGAAAAGTTGTTGCAGTTATTATTTTTATTGGTTCATCTTCTACTCTTTCTGCTTAGGATAAGAGCAGTTCACACACAATTACAGTGTTATGATATTCCATGTTTTTCTTTGTGCTTACTATTACCAGTGAGTTTTGTACCTTCAGATGATTTCTTATTGCTCATTAATATCCTTTTCTTTCTGATTGATGTACTTCCTTCAGCGTTTCTTGTAGCATAGGTCTGGTGTTGATGAAATCCCTTAGCTTTTGCTTGTCTGGCAAACTCTTTATTTCTCCTTCATGCTTTTAGGATATTTTCACCAGATATACTATTCTAGGGTAAAAGGTTTTTTTCTTCAGCACTTTAGATATGTCATGCCATTCTCTCCTGGACTGTAAGGTTTCCACTGAAAAGTCTGCTGCCAGTTGTATTGTGGCTCCATTGTACATTATTTATTTTTCTCTTGCTGCTTTTTGGATCCTTTCTTTATCACTGACCTTCAGGAGTTTGATTATTAAATGCCTTGAAGTAGTCTCCTTTGGGTACTTGTACTTGGATATTGATAGATTTCTCTAGGTTTGGGAAGTTCTCTGTTATTATCCCTTTGAATAAACTTTCTATCCCATCTCTTCCTCTACCTTCTCTTTACGGCCAGTGATTCTTAAGACTTGCCTTTTTGAAGCTATTTTCTAGATCTTGTAGGCATGATTCATGCTTTTTTATTCTTTTTCCTTCATCTCTTCTGACTGTGTACTTTTGAATAGCCTATCTTCAAGCTTACTAATACTTTCTTTTGCTTGATCAATTCTGCTATTAAGATATTCTGATACATTCTCCAGTATGCCAATTGCATTTTTCAACCCCAGAATTTCTGCTTTTTAATTATTTCAATCTGTTAAATTTATCTTATAGAATTCTGAATTCCTTCTCCATGTTTTCTTGAATTTGAGTTTCCTCAAAACAGCTATTTTGAATTCTCTGCCTGAAAGGTCACTTATCTCTGTTTTTCCAGGATTGGTCCCTGGTGCCTTATTTAGTTTGTTTGGTACGGTCATGTTTTCCTGGATGGTCTTGATGCTTGTTGATGTTTGTCAGTGTCTGGGCATTGAAGAGTTAGGTATTTCTTGTAGTCTTTACCACCTGGGCTTGTTTGTACCTGTCCTTTTCAAGTATTCAAAGGCTTTTCAAGTTTTCAAAAGGATTTGGGTGTTGTGATCTAGACCCTATCTGCATTAGGGAACACCCCAAGCCAGTAATGCTGTGGTTTTTGCAGACTCATAAATATACCACCTTGGTGGTCTTAGATATGATCAGGAAGAATTCTTTGGATTACTAGGTGGAGACTCTTGTTTTCTTCCCTTACTTTCTCCCAAATAAATGGAGTCTCCCTCCCTGTGCTGAGCTGCCTGGGGCTGGCGTTAGGTGACATAAGCATTCCTGTGGCCATTACCATGGGACTGGGTTGCATCAGACCTGAAGCTAGCACAGCACTGAGTCTTGCCCAAGGCCCTACATGGCTACCATCTATGTTTACTTAAGGGCCTGTGTTTACTTAAGGCCCTAGGGCTCTACAATTAGCAGGTGATGAAGCCAGCCAGACTTGTGTCTTCCCCTTCAGGGTGGTGAGTTCCCCTAGGCCCCAGGCAGGTCCAGAGATGCCATCCAGGAGCTAGGGACTGGAGTCAAGGATCTTAGAAGTCTACCTGGTGCTCTACACTACTGTAGCTAAGCTGGTACTCAAACCATGAGACAAAGTCCTTCCCATTCTTCTCTTCCCTTCCCACAGGCAGAGGGGTCTCACCCTGTGGCCACCACAACCACATGCCAGCAGACTACTGCCAGACTACTGCCAATGTTCACTTAAGGCCCAAGGGCTCTTCAATCAGCTTATGGTGAATGCTTTCGGGCCTGGGACTCACCTTTCAGGCAGTTGGCTTCCCTCTGACCCAAAGCAGGTCCAGAAATGCTGTCCAAGAGCCAAGGCCTGGAATCAGGGACCCCAAGAGCCCATTTGGTGTTCTACCCCACTGTGGCCAAGGTGGTATCTAAACTATAAGACAAAAATCCCCTTTACTTCTCCCTCTTCTTTTATCAAGGAGAAGGAGCCTCTCAGCATGGCCACCACAGCTGAGAAGGTGCTGGGTCTCATCTGAAGCCAGCAAGTCTCAGAGTTTCACCCAACACCCACGGTGTGTACTACACGGTTACTGTTGCTGGTTATTCAGGGACCAAGGGCTCTTTAGTCAGCAGATGATGGATCCCGCCAGGACTGGGTCCTTCCCTTCAAGACAGCAGGTTCCCTTCTAGCCCACGGTGTGTCTAGAAATGTCATCCAGGAGCTAGGGCCTGGAATGGGGACCTCACAACTCTGACCAATGCTCTATCCTGCTGTGGCTAAGCTGGTCCTCTTTACTCTTCCCTTTCCTCTCCTCAAGCAGGAGAAAGGGGTCTCTCTTGGAGTCAGGGGATATGCTGCCTGAGGGTGGGGACGGGGGGGGGCACAGACAGTCCCTCAGATGCCCTTGTTGATGTCTAAGTATGTCACATGCCCCCCAAGCCCAGCTCAGCACTAGGACTTGTAGTCCTTGTGGCCCAGACCGCCTTTCAAGTTTATTTTAGGCTCCAGAAAACTTCAGCCCATGGTGGTGCGGCTTCCTGGAACTCAAGTTCCAATTGCTGGGATGGGTGATACCCCACTGGCTAGGGCTGGTCTGAATGCTCCCTTCATGGGCAGACGTCAGTTGAGCCCAGCCTGGTTTTGCTTTCTGCTGTGAGAGGGCAGCACTGAATTCAATGTAAAGTCTCACAATTGCTGCGCTGTCTCCCAAGCACATAGATTTCTCTGCACCATGCGTCCACTGCGGGGGCAATGCGGAAGGGGCGGCACCGGCAACTCAAGACTGTCTTTCCTATTCTCTTCAGTGTCTCTTTCCATGATATGAAGTAAAACCAGGTATTGTGAGTGCTCACCTGATTTTTGGTTCTAGTGAAGGTCCTTTTTTGGGTAGATAGTTGTTGAATTTCTTGTTCCTGCAGGGAGGACAATTGGTAGGACCTTCTAGTCTTCCACCTTGCACCACCTTCTATGGTACTTTTTATTGAAAGTAAGCAAAATATCAAAGATGACTGAATTTAATGGATGTCATGGAAAGGAATGGCTCAGGACAGGAATATATGAGTAAAAGGAAATATATGGTTCATCAATAATTATATATTTCATAATATTTTGGACAATAAGGTCAAAAACAAAATAACCTTTATTGGAACACTGTACGTTTTAGAGGTTTTTTTTAGTCATCAATTTCAATTTGGAAAAAGTTTGCTCTGCTAAGGCAGTAGCAACAGGGATTGTCAATAAAATTCTTAAAGTAACATTAGATTTTAAAAGTATCATGAATTTTATATATTATGGTCAAATATAGGAACACATAATTACACAACACAAACTACATTTATATGTTAAATAGATTTATAAAATGGTAAATACATATAATACATTCTATTTTTATTTCATCATATAAATCACTACCACTCATATTAGAATTTTCATCATTCCTTAACACAATAGCTAAGTCCATAAAGAATCAATATCATGTATATGTAGGTCTACAACTAGACCTACATGCACAACAATGTTATAGTAGTATGAGTTGTTTAATACTGCAACGTATTTATTAGCTGCCACATGCAACTATTGCAAATAGTGAGCAATTCCTGAATTCCTCCAAAACTACAAATTGGAACACAAAAAGAAGCAAGAAAATGGACTATGCTTTTCTGGAAAATGATACCCCATTAGGCATTCATGCTATGTGAGAGAAAAGACTTCATAGGATTAATTGATGTGTGCTTTTCATACCCACGAGCTTCTGCCACTTACTTGCTTTCCTCACTCGAAAGCAGTGGCTATTTCCGGTGTGAGCAGCAGCACAACCCATAGAACTTTAGACACAGTCATGTGGTGGAAATGATGTAAATGGTCTCTATCCATGCTTGAGTGGGTGGTGGTTACAGAGGTGTATACACTTGTACAAGCTCCTCAAACTAGGCACTTACATGTGAGCATTTTATTGTATGTAAAATATGATTTTTTGTTTTGAGGATGTGGGGCAAGATATGTGGGAAAGTGTTTCTCTGGGGCCTGAATGAAGGCTGGAAGAAGGAGTGTTAGGTGTATGGAATACACAGTACCCATGCTTAGCACAACTTCTCAATGTCATCTCTCACTTGGACTATAACAATCCTTTTTTTTTTTTTTTTTTTGAGACAAGGTCTTGTTATGTTGTCCCAGGCTACAGTTCGGTGGTATGAACACATTTCACTGCAGCCTCAACCTCTTGGACTCAATAGATCCTCTTGCCTCAGCTTCCCAAGTAGCTGGGACCACAGGCATGCACCATCACACCTGGCTATTTTTTTACCTTTATTTTTTGTACAGATGGGGTTCCACTATGTTGCCCAGGCTGGTCTCGAACTCTTGGGCTCAGGCTATCCTCCAGCCTCCACCTCCCAAAGTGCTGGGATTATACATACATGAGCCACCATGCCCAGCCATCAATGTCTTATTAATAGGCCTCTCTGCCTTTACTCTTGCCTTCCTCCAGCCTGTTCTCCACATAACCAGCTTGATCTTAAAACAAAAACGGCATTTTGTCACTATCTCATTTAAAACCATTCAATCGTATTCCCTTTGCTCTTTAAGATGCAGACCAACAACCTGGAAGTGATCTTTAGGGTTTTCCATGGCCTGGCCTCTGTGTATCTCTCTGGTCTCATTTCACAGCACCATCACTGAACCTTCTGTTTTCCTAAAGCTGCCACCCTAAACCTTAACACAGGCTCTTATCTCTGGCTGAACAGTTTTCTCCTGGATGGCACTGGCTTGTCCTTCAGCCTCCTCAGACCACTCTCCTGTTTTAGGCTCTATCACCAGACTCTGTTTAGTACTTTATTTTATTGTCACCAGATTTTTTGGCTCCCCTACCACCACAAACAGGCAAGGACTGTCATATTCATTGCATTTCTAGCTCCTACTTCTGTTCCTGCCACAATCAAAGGAGCTAGAAGTGCAATGAATATAATTCTCCTTATGTAAATATTGTTGGACAAATGAATTTGTTTATTTCTGGTGTTTGAGATAGGGTCTTGCTCTGTCACTCAGGCTAGAGTGCAGTGATGTGGTGATGGCTCACTGCAGCCTCAAATTCCTGGGTTTAAGTGATCTTCTCACTTTAGCCTCCCAAGTAGCTGGAACTACAGGCACACACCACCACACCTGGCTAATTAAAAAGAAAAATTTTGTAGAGACGGGGTCTCCCTATGCCACCCAGGCTGGTCTCGAAATCCTAGCTTCAAGCAATCCTCCCATCTTAGCCTCTCAAAGCACTGGGATTAAAGGAATGAGACACCAAGTCCTGCGAAATGGATGTTTTTAAACTGGAGGGTAGCAAAGACAGACCTAGGTTTTTGAAAGGTCTCTGGTTCTAGTGAGGAAGGTGAACGAAATGGGTGAAACAGGCCGGAGGGAAGTAGCTGCCATTTCCGCAAAGGCTTAGGACCTCACTGGACCAACTTCCACTGTTGAGATCTAATGGTAAAAAATGAGATAGGTTTATTAGAAGTGACTTAAAGGCTGAGAAAGGGAGGCAGAGGCCAAGACAGTGATCTTTTGGATGCCCTAACTCTACTTCAGGCGAGCCGTTCTCCTTTATATAATGGTTAAAATTTCATTGAGAAAGCCTTCATTACTGAAAATGAATTCCAGACCCCCTTTTTGTAGTGGAACAAATGTCAGACTGGGATCAGAAGCCCTGAAGTCCAGGTCTGTCTCTTTCACTGTATGCCCATTCCAGAGCCTCAGGATAGGCAGGGACCTAGATGGTATCTGGGGCCAGGCCAGCTCTGACAGGCAGAATATATACAAGTGTGGTTGAGCCCTCAGGGACCTGCTCCAGCCTGAGTCCTTTCTTAGTCTGGCCTGAATTTCCTTAGAGGCTGAGGAAGGGGTCAATGAAACTGGCAATCACCAGATCCCAGGTCTGTATCTTAGCACATGCCTAGGGATATGCCATATGTCCTCCCACCCTCACCCCACCCCCTGCACCCCCAGCTAAAAGGGAGAGACCTGAAAGGATCTGGCAAGTGGCCTATGCTTGGCTGTGAGCCTGGCACTAAAGGCTCAGGGTCAACACTCAGAACCAGGATCCAAAACATATGGCTTAATCTAGGGGCATGGCAGCTGGCAAGAGCACCAGTATTCAGACCGTGGACAGAGCTATGGACTCCCCAAGGCAAATTTGCAGCCAGCAGCTGGGAGGACAGGCTATTCTGTCTCCAGCTATATGGGCTGGGGTCAGGGAGGACCCTGGCCCACCAGGGACCTGGAGACAGATTTTAAAAAATCCAGGTTGAATCTCTGTCCCATAGACTAAAAAGTGTTCCCTGACCCTGCCTGGGCAGAGTTAGTGGCTCTGTCTTCTGTGTAGCTCATGTGATGCTGTACTGCCATTGTCTGTGAATAAGTCTATCTGTCTGTGCCAATTCAGTTTTGTATCCCTGGTCCCAATGTGGGGTGGTGGGGAGGTGGTTAGGACAGTAACTAGTCATTGAATGGATGGATGGACAAGTGAGTGGATGGATGGACCAACAAACTAACTCAATATGTTGGGGAAAGGTTAAGACACCCAACAGGCAGATGGGTATTTGGGGGAACTCCATGCCCTTCTGATACCTTGCTTCCTAGTTTACCGCATTTGTTTATTCATTTATTTGGCAAACATTTACTGCACACTTACTATGTGCTGACCATGGGATGTTTATTATGGGGTATTTAAAGATGAACAAGACAGGGAACTGGTTATGGACTCTGGAGATTGCTACCCAGATTTGAATCTTGTCCCTGCCACTCACTAGCAGCCTAACGGTAAGAAAGTTACTTACTCTGTACCTCAGTTTTCTCATCTCTGAAATGAGGATAATCATAGCACCTACTTTCTGGGTCACCAAGATATTAAATGCACTGATGATTTTAAGCCCTTTAGAGCACCTGACACACAGTAAATTTTACCTAAGTGTTAGCTTTTACTGTGTGTTCTCAGGTCACAGGCCTGAGGGGGTAAGGAAAGGTAATGAACTCAACTGAGAATAACCAAGGTAGAAGAGTGTCAGCAGAGGCACAATTTGTTGAGAGAAGGGGTAGGGGAGGCATTGTGGAGGAAGCAGTCTTTGAGCTGAGATGTGTGGGTTGAGTTCAGATTTGATTTTGCATGCTATGAAGTGCACTTCTTAGTGTGACAGTAGCCAAATATCAATCCTCATATCCTGAAAATTTGAGGTCACTAGGGACCTGGAGGCCACCCTGACCCACGGTTTCCTTTTAGGTTTAAGACCCCTGGTAAAAGTTCTCAGTTCAAGGATACGCAGCAAGTTATTAAACAAATTGTTCATTGATTCTGTAAGAATTTACTAAGAACTTAGTAAGTGCTAGGCACTAGGCTAGGTGAGGATCCACAGATGAAACTATGCATTACCTACTCCAAAGGAGCTCACATTCTCAAATAAATAGTGATAGAGGCCAAACATGAACCTAGATTCCCGGCCTGCCTACTAATGGCTCCTACTTTATACCAGGACAGTTCTTGGGCTGGAGCATCTTCTACAGGAAACAGGTCATTAGAGTTACTTTCCCCATTTTGGGCATATTTATTTATAAACTGTAGATGTCCTGAGGCAGGACCTTGTGTAATCCAACCTCTTTTTCCTTCAGAGCCCAGCGTTATCTAGACATGGTTTCTTTTAAACACCACCACTACCACCGATGACTCACAATGACTTTCATAATCTGCTCTGAAACCTATCATTGTGCATGTTTGTTCATGTTATTTTGTCTTCCTTACCAATTTCTTGGCACTGAGTCTCATTCTAGTTGTTATTCCCTTCTCCCTGCCTCTCCCTGCTTCCTGTCCCACCCTCAGCCCCATGGACTATAACCCCAGCTACGTAAGGATTAGTTAATATTTGTTCGAGTGTCTACACTCCCTTAGCCCCACAAATTGCATACTGAATCTAGCCTACCCAGTTCATAGGGGCTGCCTTCCTACCTAGAAGGGGGACCAAGCAGAGAGCAATCACAGCCACCCTGCATTCCTTCTCTGATTAGTGGCCTCATGATCCACAGAGATTGTGTATCCATTAGGCACAGCACGTGGAGCTGACAAACTTTTCAAGGGCCTAAAAAAAAAAGTTTAAGAACAACCCTCCCACTTTTTTTTTAACAACCAAAATACAAAAAACCATAAAGTCAAAAGCAATAAACTTTTAATTAAATGTCTACCAACATAAATTTATACCAACTTCATTACTTGTTTATGCAATTTAATTATGATAATGACTACTATATATCCCCTTCTTCCTTTATAAGTAGAACTAGGTTTTAGGTAGGTACAAGGGTCACTCATTAAAAGACTACACTTCCAGCCTCTTTTGAAGCTAGATGTGGTCATGTGACTAAGTTCTGACCATGGGAAGTGAGTATAAGTGATACCTGCCACTTTTGGTTGTGCAGTAGGGGATGAGCTCTTCTTCATCTTTCTCCCTACACACTTGTGAGAGTTACTACTATGGACAACTCCAGTGGGCACATGAGCACTGCAGTCTGTGCAAATGATGCTCTTTGTCATTGTGAATGTGGCTGCTTTGTCCCTGGCTGTGATGCAGACCTTAAGGCAAGAGCTGGAGTGGATGCTGAGGTAGAATCCTGCCTACTAGCCCTGTACTCTCACTGTACTAAGAAGTCTCTTTGTTATAGCAGCTTAGGCCGTACTGAACTAATACACTGGTATTTATAAACATTTTATTACATTTGAAAATAATTCGTAAGTGCAAGTTTCTCACTTTGGAAACATTCCACCCATGCACTGCGACTGCCATGAAATCAAATCCTATAATAACTTGAGTGCATGTAGCCAAATGGTTTCTAAAGAAATTTTAAAAAATCCTTTCAATATCTTTTTCAGCAGAAAAAAAATAATACTTGATGTGGGATACAGACACACTTTAATATGGGATAGGACCTACAAATATAAATGTATCTAGCATCAATGAAATTCTGAAAAAGGCCTTGATCATTCTCAGTTCCCACAAGGTAGAAATTTCAGAATCACCTGTGATCTTTTCCTGTTAATTTATTCATTCAACAAATAGCATGTGGCAATAACTTTCAGACAATATACATAGTAGACAATAGCAAGATTGTATTCAGACATACCTAGGTTCCAGTCCTAATTCTGCTAGTTACTGTGTAACTTTGAGCAATCAATATAGGTCCCTACTTATCTCTAAATAATGAGTACAATAATAATGCCTACTTATTGGCCAGGCATGATGGCTCACACTTGTAATCTCAACATTTAGGGAGGCTGCAGTAGGAGAAATGGTTGAGGTCAGGAGTTTCAGGCCAGCCTGGCCAATATAGTGAGACCCTGTCTCTATTTTTTTTTTTTTTTTTTTTTTTTTTTTTGAGATGGAGTCTCACTCTGTCACCCCAGGATGGAGGGCAGTGGCCCAATTTTGGTTCACTGCAACCTCCACCTCCCAGATTCAAGCGATTTTCTTGCCTCAGCCTCCTGAGTAGCTGGGATTACAGGCATGCGCCACCACAACTAGCTAATTTTTTATATTTTTGGTAAAGATGGGGTTTTACCATGTTGGCCAGGCTGGTTTCAAACTCCTGCCCTCAAGTGATCCCCACCCACCTCGGCCTCCCAAAGTGCTGGGATTACAGGTGTGAGCCACTGCGCTCGGCCCCCTGTCTCTATTAAATAAAATAATAATAATAATAATGCCTAACTATTGCGTAATAAATAACTTGACTGGCCTTTGTCCCTGGTTTCTGGTAAAGAGACTTTAAACCCTTAGAACTTCCTAAGTAGCAGGAGTGTCTTTGTTATTTATGAGCTCCTTAGATTACACCTGAGTTTATGCTAACTAATGAGATGACACAGGGTGAGGATGGTCACCAGAAAGACCAACAATGTACTTAGAGGGTTGGGTCAATCTCCTAGGAGAGGAGGAGGACTGTGAAAGATTGAGTCCAGTCATGTGACCAATGATCCAAGCAATCATGCCTATGTAATGAGACCCCAATAAAAACTCTCAACACCAAAGCTCAGTAGAGCTTCCCAGTTGGTGAGCACAGCTATGTGCTAGGAAGGTGATGCCATGGGGGAGAGGTCATGAATGCTCTCAATTCAGAACTCTCCCAGACTCCACCCACATGGATCTTCATTTAACTGGTCCTGACTTATATCATTAGTGCCTTCCTGAGTTCTGTGAGTCATTCTAGAAAATTATTGTACCCTTGGGGGTCATGTGAAACTTTGAATTTACAGCCAGTTGGTCAGAAGCACAGGTGGCTTAGGGACCCCCCAAAATGCAACTGACATCTGAAGTGAAAATAGTTCTACTGGGGATTGTGCCATTAAACCTGTGGAGTCCACTGCCAACACTGGGTGGTTAGTATCAGAATTAAATTGTATTTCTGTACACCAGTTTGTGTGAGGATGCTACCTCAGAGGGTAGTAAAAGTTAAGAAAATAAACACAAAGCACTTGGCAGTAATAGTGATTATCTCATAAGGCTAGAAGGATTCAGTAAAATCAAATTCATGAAGTGCTTAGCTTAGTCATAGTACTTGAGATTGCTGTGAGCCACACACTATGGAACTCATAATTTGCCCATTTTAATTGCTGAGTAATATTCCATTTCATGAAGATACCACAGAATATCCATTATTTTATTGATAGATACTTCAGCAGTTTCCAGTTTAGGGTATTAGTAATAAATTTGCAGTGAACATTGTCATATAAGCGTTTTTGTGGTATAGGTGTTTTCCTTTATTGTGAGTAAATTCCTAGGACTAAAACTAAATTATAGGGTCAGTGTATATTTAGTTTTATAAGAAATGCCAGACCATTTCTGAAAGTGTGTGTGCCATTTTACACTACCATCAAAAATATATGAGAGTTCTGGTTGCAGTACAACCTTGCCAACATTTGATGTTGTCAGTCTTTTACATTTTAATCATTCAGGTAAGAATGTAATGGAATTTCATTGTGGTTTTAATTTACATTTCCTTGATGATTAGTGATGCTGAGCACAGAAAATCAGAAAAAGAAAACAGAGAAACAATACACAGAACAAAGAGGTAACAAAAAATAAAAGGTAAGACTTAAGCTTTAATATATCAACATTACCTTATATCTAAATGGTCAGAATACATCAGTTAAAAGACAGATTGGCAGAGTGGAAAAAAGAATGACCTAACTACATGCTGACTATAAAATACTATTTTACTTATTTATTATTTTCAAAGAGATACGGTCTTGGCTCACACAGTGGCTCACACCTGTAATCCCAGCACTTTGGGAGGTCAAGGTGGGTGGATCATATGAGGCCAGGAGTTCAAGACCAGCCTGGCCAACATGGCAAAAACCCATCTCTATTACAGCTACAAAAATTAGCTGGGCATGGGGGCATACGCCTGTAATTCCAGCTACTCAGGTGGCTGAGGCACGAGAATCACTTGAACCTGGGAGGCAGAGGTTGCAGTGAGCTGAGATCATGCCTCTGCACTCCAGCCTGGGCAATGGAGTGAGACCCTTTCTCAAAATAATAACAATAATAATAATCAAGAGACAGGGTCTTGCTCTGTTTCCCAGGCTGCAGTACAGTGGTATGATTGCAGCTCACTGTAATCTCAAATTCCTGGGCTCAAGCAATCCTCCCTGCCTCTGCCTCCCAAGTGGCTAGTACTGCAGATGAATACCACCACACCTAGCAAATTTTTTTTTTTTTGTAGAGACAAGGTCTCACTCTGTTGTCCAGGCTACTCTCAAACTCCCAGCCTCAAGCAATCCTCTCACCTGGGACTCCCAAAAAACTCACTTTAAATACAATTATGCATGGCTTAACAACAGGGACATACTCTGAGAATGAGTTGTTAGGTAATTACATCATTGTGTGAACATCACAGAGCACACTTAAACAAACATGGATGGTATAAGCCTATTATACACCTAGGCTATATGCTATAGCCTACTGCTCCTAGGCTACAAACTTGTACAGCACATTATTGTACTGAATAATGTAGGCAACTGTAAAACAATGGTAAGTATCTGTGTATTTAAACATATCAAAACGTAGTAAAGGGAGAGTAAAAATGTGGTATATAGGCCACTTACCATGAATGAAGCTTGCAGGGCTGGAAGTTGTCCTGGGTGAGTCTATGTGTGAACAGTGAGTGAATGTGAAGGCCTAAAACATTACTGTACACTACTGTAGGTGTAAACATTGCACACTTAGGTTACACTACCTTTATTTTAAAATATTTTTCTTTCTTCAAAAACAAGTTAACCTTAACTTACTATAACATTTTTATTTTATAAACATTTAAATGTTTAAACTTTTTGACTCTTTCTATAATAATGGCCTACAGCACACATTGTATAGTTGTATAAAAATATTTTCTTTATATCCTTATTCTATACGCTTTTTTCTATTTTAAAATTTTTTCTTTTTTAAAACTTTTTAATTTTTTTAGTTAAAACTAAGACATACACATAGTAGCATCAGAATCATCAGGTTGTCACTAGGCAACAGAAATTTTTCAGCTCCATTATAATCTTATGAGACTACCATCATATATGTGGTCTGTTGTTGACCAAAACATCGTTATGTGGTATGTGACTGTATAACAATAAAGGCAGGTTGAAAGTAAGAGGGTGAAAAGGGATATATCATGTAAAACTAACCAAAGGAAAGCAGAGTGACTACAATAATATCATATAAAGTAAGCTTCAGGGGAAAGAAAATTATTAGAGACAGTGAAGAACACTATATAATAATAAAAGGGTCAATTCACCAGGAAGACATAGCAATCATAAATGTGTATGTATCAAACAACAGAGACACAAAATACGTGAAGCAAAAACTTACAGAATCCAAAGGTGAAATACATAAATCCACAACAGTTGGAGATTTCAACACCTCTCTCTCAACAATCAGTAGAACAATGAGACAGAAAATCAGCAAGGATATAGAACAACTCACCCAATATCATTAACCATTGATTCTAATTAACATTTATAGAACATTGCATCCAACAACAGCAGAATACAGATCCTTTAAACTGCCCATAGCTTGAGGCCAGGTGTTTAAGACCAGCCTGGGCAACATAGTGAGAACCTGTCTCTTAAATAAATAAATAAACAAATGGGGGCGGGGGGAAGCTCAACATCACTAATCATCAGAGAAATGCAAATCAAAACCACCATGAGACACCATCTCATGCCAGTCAGAATGGTGATTATTAAAAGGTCAAAAAACAACAGATGCTGGTGAGGTTGCAGAGAAAAAGGAACGCTTTTATACTGTTGGTGGGAGTGTTAATTACTTCAATCATTGTGGAAGACAAGTATGGTGATTCTTCAAAGACCTAGAGGCAGAAATACCATTTGACCCAGCAATCCCATTACTGGGTATGTACCCAAAGGAGTATGAATCATTCTATTATAACGATACATGCACATGTATGTTCATTTGCACTATTCACAATAGCAAAAACATGGAATCAATCCAAATGCCCATCAATGATAGACTCGATAAAGAAAATGTGATACATATACATTATGGAATACTATGCAGCAATAAAAAGGAACAAGATCATGTCCTTTGCAGGGACATGGATGGAGCTGGAAGTCATTATTCTCAGCAAACTAATGCAGGAACAGAAAACCAAACACCCCATGTTCACTTACAAGTGGGAGTTGAATGATGAGAACATGGACACATGGGGTGGGGGAACAACACACACCAGGGCCTATCAGGGGTGGGGTGGGGAAACAGAGAGCATAAGGAAGAATAGCTAATGGATACTGGGCTTAATAACTAGGTTATGGAATGATCTGTGCAGCAAACCACCATGGCACAAGTTTACCTATGTAACAAACCTGCACATCTTGCACATGTACCCCTGAACTTAAAAGTTGAAGATTTAAAAATTCATCTTATGAAGCTAGTATTTCCCTTCTACTCAAATCAGGCAAAGAAGTACAAAAGAAAGAAAACTACAGGCAATAACCCTCATAAACTTAGATGCAAAAAATCTTCAATGAAATATTCGCAAATCAAATGCAAGAAAGCAGTAAAAGATTTATACAGCTGGGGTTTATTCCAGCTATGCAACGCTAGTCAACATTAAAAAAACAGTCAATGTAATGTACATATTAACGGGCTAAAGAAAAATCACACGATTCTATCAGTACAGAAAAAGTTTTCTCAAATTTCAACACCATTCATGATAAAAACTCTGAGAAAAATTGCAGTAAAAGGAGAACTTCCTCAGCTTGATAAAAAGCAGCTACCAAAAACCTATAGCAAACATTATATTTAATAGTGAAAGACTTAATGCTTTCCCTCCAAGACTGGAAACAAAGCAAGGATGTCTGCTATTACTACTCTTATTCAACACAGTACTGAAGTTTTAGTCAGTGCTATAAGGCAAAAAAGGGGGATTACAGGCATACATATCAGAAAGGAAGAAAATAGAACTGTCCCAATTTGCAGATGACATGATGGTCTCCATAGAAAATCCTAAAGAATCTACAAAAAACTCATAGGACTAATAAGTGAGTTTAGTAAAGAAGTAGGACCCAAGATAAATACACAAAAATCAACTGCATTTCTATATACTCGCAGTGGAAACAGAAATTTTAAATACCATTTACAATCACTCAAAAAAGAGTGAAATACTTAGGTATAAATCTAACAAAACACACATAGGATTTGTATGCTGAAAGCTACAAACTGTTGATGAAACAAGTCAAAGAAGATCTAGATAAATGGTGAGAGATATTGTGTTCATGGACTGGAAGACCCAATGTAGCAAATATGTCAATTCTCCCCAAGTTGATAACAAACTTTAATGCAATTCCTATAAAAATCCCAAAAAGATTTTTATGTGGCCACCAATCCAGATCTACCAACAGTTTTTTGTTTTTGTTTTTTTTTTTTGAGATGGAGTCTCGCTCTGTCGCACAGGCTGGAGTGCAGTGGCGCAATCTTGGCTCACTGCAAGCTCCACCTCCTGGGTTCACACCATTCTCCCACCTCAGCCTCCAAAGTAGCTGGGACTACAGGCGCCCGCCTAACTTTGTTTTTGTATTTTTAGTAGAGATGGGGTTTCACCATGTTAGCCAGGATGGTCTCGATCTCCTGACCTTGTGATTCACCTGCCTCAGCCTCCTAAAGTGCTAGGATTACAGGCATGAGCCACTGTGCCCGGCTCCAACAGTATTTTTTAGACATACATATTGCTCTAAAATTTGTATGGAAAGGCAAAGGAACTAGAATAACTAAAACCATTTTGAGGAAAAAATAAAGTGGAATCAATCATGCTACCTGATTTCAAGATTTATTATATAGTTACAGCAATCAAGACTGCAGTGCAGGTTGAATATCCCTTATCTGAAATGCTTGGGACCAGAAGTGTTTCAGATTTTAGATTTTTTTTTTTAGTTTGAAATATTTATACATGCACAATGAGATAGCTTGAGGATAAGATCCAAGTTTAAACACAAAGTTCATTTATGTTTCATATACACTTTATACACATAGCCTGAAGGTAATTTTATACAATAATTTAAATAATTTTGGCATGAAACAAAGTGTGGATACACTGAACCATCAGAAAGCAAAGGTGTTAACATCTCCACCACCCATGTGGACGATCTGTGATTGTTTGGCATCACCATCATTCCTGATTCTGAATTTATACGCTACCAATAAGCAATCATTTTCTAACACTTATTCACACATAAGTACTTAACAGTAAAAAATATGACATACCAGTAATACAATGAAAAAAATAGTGTATTCAGGTTAAGTGAGCCAGCACAGTAGTGTCACCAGAATACCTGTATCAGCTGTTAAGCAACAATAACAAATAACAGTAGGCTTTCAGTTTCCAAGTATGATGCTATGCTTTAAGAGGTTACTGTACACTGTATTTTATTTTTAGGTGAGAAGAAGCATCAGAAGCAGTTGAGGGACCAAGAAGTGGGTTCTGTAGAGAGGAAGAAGCATTCCTCTGGATGGCTTTTTTAAATGTTTCTTTCAGAGTCATCTGCCTCATTAATGACGCTTTTTGTCTTAGAAGTCTCTCTTTGATTTTATAAACTGACATGATTTCTTGTTCTGTTATGAATGCATGCTGCTCTAGTCCTTTAATAAGCCCATCACACATTTTTACCATGTCATCTATAGGCACTTTTTCTGCAGTATTAACATCATCTTCATTATCATTACTATCATGATCACCTTGATTCAGAACCATTTTTGTTACTTCACCATTGGACAATGAATGAACAACTGGAACCTCGTTATTACTGTTAAAAACATCTTTGATATCCTCTTCTTCCAGCTTACTGACAGTCTCTGGATGTATATTTTTTGTATACGTAAGGAGGTCAGACATTATTTTTTTCTCACTTGACATATAGAATCCTTCCAAGTTACCATCTTGTTCATCATCATTACTGAACTTGCCAGTAAACTTCTCTGCTGCTTCACGACCAGCAGATGCTTTATTGCCACAAATCTTTAAAAATTTAATGCCATGTCTCTTCTTAAATTTCTGCAACCAGCCTGTTGAATATTCACAGTTCCCCTCAATTTTTAGTTCATTGTGATAGATCTTTGCTTGTTTCATGATCAGCACACCATTAAGTGGCATGTGTTCACTGAGACGCTGACGGATCCACTCTTTCAATACACGATCAAGATCTTCATTTTTAGCTTTATGAAGTGTTTTTCTATTTTTCAATAGTATCTGCTCATCACTTTCAGCATAAAACTTCAATAGTTTATCCTTCTGTTTCTTCAGGTCATATATGGTGGTCATTCCAACACCATACTCTTCTGTAAGATGTTTCACACTTACACCACTGTCCAGTTTCTCCAACAACTTGACTTTCTGTGCTATAGATAAACATAAATGCTTCCTCTTTTTCTTATCACTGATATTCACAGGGGTATCTTCAGATATTTTTGACATTTTCAACAATATATTTACACCACACAGCAGAGAATAAGCAAAAAAATGCAGTGAGTAATGCACATAGGTCTTGGCCCCATATGGGGCATTTTGGGAAACGTGTTGTTGGTGTGTCCAGCCTGCACACAGGCCATTTAATTACCCTTTGTGGGGATGGGTAATTCCAGGTGTGAGCAGAAAAACTGCAGCAGAAAAGAGCTGGGAGGGTCTTTTCCCCTTGGGGATGTTGCATGAACTGTGTGTTGTGCACCTGTGTTTTCACTGCAACTCACGTGAGTTCAGGTATGAAATTTTCCACTGGTGGTGTAATGTCAGTACTCAAAAAGTTTAGGATTTTGGAGCATTTCAGATTTCAGATTTTTAGATTATGGATGCTCAACCTGTATTGGTAGAGGAATAAACACATAGATCAATGGAACAGAATACAGAAACTGGAAATAGGATCACACAAATATGTGCCACTGGTTTTGACAAAGCATAAAAGCAATTCAACGGAGGAAACATAGCCTTTTGAACAAATGGTGTTGGTGTAATGTAACATGCATATGCAAACAAACAAAAGAAGAACAACAGCAACAGCAACCAAAGTTTTACACCTATTTTAAAAAATAACTCAAAATGTATCATAGACTTAAATGTAAAATAAAAAAATCTTTTAAAAAATAGACAGTAGAAGGTCTTCAGGATCTAGGGCTGGGCAAAGAGTTATTAAACCAAAAGCATCAATAAAAGGAAAAGTGGATAAACTGGACCTTATCACAATGACAAACTTTTGCTCTGCAAAGGATACAGTTAAGAGGATGAAAATACAAGCCATGCACTGTGAGAAACTATTTACAAAGCACATATTCGACAAAGGGCTAATATCTAGAATGTATAAAGATATCTAAAAACTCAACAGTACAAAAAACAATTAATCAGAAAATGGGCAAAAGACATGAACAGACATTTCATTGAAGGGAATATACACATGGTAAATAAGCACATGAAAAGATGTCTTACATCGTTAGTCAATAGGAAAATACAAATTAAAACCACAAGACACCACCACACACCTATTAGAATGGCTAAAATAAAAGCTAATGCTCGTGAGGATGCAGAGAAACTGGATCATTCATACACTGGTGGTGGGTATGTAAAATGGTACAGCCGCTCTGGAAAGCATTTTGACAGTTTCTTAAAAAACAAAACATGTAACTACCATGCAACCCAGCAACTGCACTCCTGGATATTTATTCTGGAGAAGTGAAAACTTAAGTTCGTACAAAAACCTGTACACAAATGTCTACAGTACCTTTACTCAGAATATCTGAAAACTGGAAACAACCCAGGTGCTCTTCAGTGAGTGAACGGCTAAACTGCGGTACATTCATACTATGGACTACTACTCATCAATAAAAAGAAATGAACTATTGATACATGCAACAACTTGGATAAGTCTCCAGAGAATTATGCTGAGTGAAAAAAAAATTCTAAAAGGTTGCATACTGTATGATTCCATCCATCTATACAACACAGACATTCGCCAGGAATTAACAAGCAGTGTAACTACAAACAGCAACATGAGGGATCCTTGTGGTGATGAAAATATTCTGCATCTTGACTGTATCAATGTCAGTATCCTGGTTGTGATATTGTACTACAGTTTTGCAAGGTGTTTCCATTGGGGAAAGCTGGGTAAAGGATACACATAATCTGTCCGTATTATTGCTTACAACTGCATATGAGTCTCCAATTTTCTCAAATAAAACATCTGATTAAAATAGTACATATGTGATTTCTCTTGTCCAAACCCTGATAATTTGAACCCTTCATCAGACTGGAAAATTTCTCTTCTATTCCTAGTTTGCTGAGTCTTTTGGTCAGAAGAGGTGTTTATTTTTGCCAACAGATTTATCTGTATGTATTGAACATAATCATAGCTTTTATTTTAAAAAAGTTATTATTATTTCTTCCAATGAAGGCTTTTCTCTTCTAACGTAAATTACGTTGTTTGATTTCAGAATGCAAAACCAACCTTGCATTCCTGGGATAAACCCTACTTCACCATGATGTATTAATCCTTTTATAAATTGCTGGATTTGATTTGCTAATATTTGCTTAGGATCTTTATGTCTATGTTTATGAAATGTTTTTCAGACACCTAGACAGTCATTCCCTCAGCTTCTGGAGTTGGTTGCTGATGATTCACAACTGAGTCCTTCTCTGGGGGCCCCCCTCCATCAAGGGAAGCAGTCTTGCCAAAAACAACAAACAAACAAACAAAAAATCACAGCGCCTCTACAAGTGTAGCCTGTATCCATGACTGGTCAATGCAAGGATATGAGTTTCTGGCCCCCTTGCTTTAATGTGGAACTACTCTGAAGGGTCATCCTAGGCTCCAAGCATCCCTTGGGATTGGTAAAGGCCTCTGCTGAAACCGTTTTGCAGGCCAACTTCTCGCTCTGCCTACAAATTCCTCTTTCCTTCACTTTCTTACAGGTGCTGATCTTTAAGTTCTCCCTATCCCCACCAATAACCTTGTAGGCAAGCTAATCTCCCTCTTGCGACCCCCCAGGGGCTCAACCCAGGACATACCATGTTACCGTTTTATTTTTCTTTTCATAGCACTTAACACCTTAGACGTGAAATAACTTTATTTACTTAATACTTAAATACTTATTGTCTGCTGTAAGAATGTAAGCTTACCAGGACAGAGCTTTCTCATACGCTATGCACCGCTGTATCAAGCGCCTAGGGCAGGTCCTGCAGAACATAGCAGGCACTAAATACTGGTTGTTGAATGAACCGAGGAGGCCGGCCTGCGCTGGGTCCTGGAATCACACATTCCCCCCTCCAGCTTTTAACACGCACCTGGGAGCCGCGGCTTGGGGCGTGCCCCTGAGTCCCCGCCCCTCATACCACGCCCCCAGGCCCAGGGAGAGGGCGGGGTCCCGCGGACGCAGCGGTGGGCACGATGCGGCAACCCGCGGTTCGGCTGTTGCGCCTGGGTCGGGTACCGTACGCCGAGCTGCTGGGGCTGCAGGACCGCTGGCTGCGGCGGCTACAGGCCGAGCCAGGCACTGAAGCCTCGTCGGGGACTGAGGCGGGCGCGCTCCTGCTCTGCGAGCCCGCGGGGCCCGTGTACACGGCCGGGCTGCGCGGCGGCCTGACGCCCGAGGAAACTGCGCGGCTACGGGCCTTGGGCGCCGAGGTGCGCGTCACAGGCCGCGGTGGCCTGGCCACCTTCCACGGCCCGGGCCAGCTGCTTTGCCACCCGGTACTCGACCTGCGGCGTCTCGGTCTGCGCTTGCGCATGCACGTAGCGGCGCTGGAGGCGTGCGCCGTGCGCCTGTGCGAGCTCCAGGGCCTGCAGGACGCCCGCGCGCGGTCCCCGCCCTACACCGGCGTCTGGCTGGACGATCGCAAGATCTGCGCGATCGGTGAGCGCCGCGGCGCAGGGCGGGACCTGAGAGCCGGGGTCGGAGCTTGAGGCCTGGGGGCGGGGTCTGACGGGGCTGGACCAATGGAGGTGAGGGTAGAACTCGGGCCGGGAGGAGGCGTATCTAGCGCGGGCCTTGAATCGCAGCTACCCGCTGCGTTTGAGTTTTTAAGACCTTTCCCGGATACCATATATTCAGAAGCAGAAGGCACGTTACATCATCTAGTCGAACACGCATTTCTGTGAATGGAGAGACAGGAGAAGTGGATTGCCAGGTTACTTCCAGCCAATCACAATGTCATGGCAATAAGGGTGCTAATTTTCAAACTTTTTTTTTTTTTAAGACGGAGTCTCGCTGTGTCTCCCAGGCTGGAGTGCAGTGACGCAACCTCGGCTCACTGCAAGCTCCGCCTCCCGGGTTCACGCCATTCTCCTGCATCAGTCTCCCGAGTAACTGGGACTACAGGCGCCCACCACCAGCCCGGCTAATTTTTTGTATTTTTAGTAGAGATGGGGTTTCACTGTGTTGGCCAGGATGGTCTCGATCTCATGACCTCGTGATCCGCGCGCCTCGGCCTCCCAAAGTGCTGGGATTACAGGCGTTAGCTACTGCGCCGGTCCCCAAACTTTTTTTTTTTTTAAGTATTGGAATCTGTTAAAAGACATTTCCTGGAATCCTCATGATGAGTGCAGCTGGCTTGAAGCCACGCACCCCTTCCTTTCATTTGTTTCCTTTTCCTATCTGTGCACAATTCCTTGTTTCTCCAGAAACAAAATTTGAAAACTAGTGATCTAGTCCAGTTCTCTCATCCCCCTGAGAGGGACCCCGAAGCCTGGAGAGTGGAGGGTATCTACTCTAAGACCCTTTGACTTGCCTTGCAGGAGTCCGCTGTGGAAGGCACATCACGTCCCACGGCCTGGCTCTCAACTGCTCTACGGACCTCACGTGGTTTGAGCACATTGTGCCCTGTGGACTGGTTGGGACAGGCGTCACTTCCTTGAGTAAGGAGCTCCAGAGACACGTCACCGTGGATGAAGTAATGCCACCTTTCCTTGTGGCCTTTAAGGAGATCTACAAGTGCACACTGATCTCAGAGGACAGCCCCAACTGAAGAGTACTCATATTATAACAGCGAGGATGCTCGTGCCTTGGGAAGCACGAAGCCTGACTTGAGTCACCTACTGAAACACAGATTTTAGACCTGGCGTATCATTCACTGATCATGAAACTAAGGACATACCATGAGCTCTGAGCCACTGTTTTCATATGTATCCTGTTTTATTTATATCTAAATGTGACAACACTGAAAAGCAACACATGCTGTATAAAACAGCACTACTATTGACAGCAGTGTCTCAGCTTAGAGAAATTCAGATGTCATAGATTGTCATTTCTCTATTGTTACTTCCTCAATACTGTGTCTAACTGAGCAATTCTGGGCTCTAGTTCCCTCAATTTTGTGGAAATCAAATCTCTGAATGGCACAGGTGAAGGTGATATGATGTGGTGTTTTATTCTCAAGAGACCTGGGTTCTTTCTGCAATAAAGGGAAAAGGGAAGAACCTTCAAAGAATAAAATGGAATCTTACCTTCCTGGGTTTGATTCCCCAAGTTTGATAATTTAGCAGTTTTTAGTTGGGTTACCCTGAGCTAGGCCAAAGACTGGAGAAAGAACAAGAATAATTTCTCACACTGTACAAATGCCAAAGGTAGAAGTGAGTTTTTTTATATGAGACCTGTAAGTTTGTAAGGCTGCATATTATCTGTTGCTGTGTAACAAATCATCAAAACTTAGTGACTTAACAGTAAACATTAATTATCGTTTGTGGGTCAGGAATTTGGGGGAAGCTTAGCTGGGTGTTTGTAGGTTGGTGTCTCCCACGAACTTGCAGTTATGATGTCAGCTGCAGTTATTCAAAGACTTGGCTGGGCTCTAGGATTGGCACCCCATATGGTGCACTTGCTTGCCTGGTTGGTTGTGGTTGTTGACAAGAGGCCTCAGTTCCTCACCATGTGGACCTCTCTATAGGGCTGCTTGATAGTTCTCATGACAGGGCAACTGGCTTCCCCTAGAGCAAGTCATGCCAAAGAGAGACAATCTGGAAGCCACAATGTTTTTCATGACCCAGCCTCGGAAATCATACAGGCATTTCTGTAGTCTTCTAACAGATGAGCCCTGTTCAGTGTGGAAGGGACTTCACTAGGGCAACAAGAGGTGAGGATTATTAGGGGCCATCTTGAAGAATGCCTACCAAGCCTATTAAGAGTGGAAACAGCCTTGAATGAGAAGTCAGGGGACGCTGGTTCCAGTTCTGGCTCTGTGGAAAAGTCGTTCACTCTCTGGTCTTCAGTTTCTCCTTAAACCAGTGCTGTTCAACAGAAATACAATGCAAGCCACATTGTAATTTGACATTTTATAGGATCCATGTTAAAAAGGTAAAAGAAATGAGTGATGTTAATTTTTTTTTTTTTTTTTAAGAAATGAGGCCTCACTATGTTGCCCAAGCTGGTCTCAAACTCCTGGGCTCAAGGGATCCTTCTGCCTCAGCCTCACAAAGTGCTGGGATTACAGGTATGAGCCACTATGCCTGGCCTATGATGTTAATTTTAGTATTTTAATTAACCCAATATGCAAAAATATCAATATAAAGCAATATAAATGTTTTCTTGAGATATTTCACGTTCCTTTTCTCATACTGAGTCTTCAAAATATAGTGTGTATTTTACACTTATAGCACACCTCATTTTGGACTAGCCACATTTTAAAAGTGCTCATTGGGCACATGATGATGGTGCCTTAGACCGACCATTCTCACATGTAAAGTCCCTTTGAGTTCCCAAGGTTCTGTGGTCTCACTGGCTTCTAGGAAGAAAGGTAAATCCTCCTACATCTGAGGTCTGATTTTTTTTAATGCAAATAATTTATATCAATTATTCAAGCTGAAAAGGACTTTAGAGGTTTATTCCTACCCCCTCGTTGTAAAGAGATGAAAACAAGAATTAGGAAAAACCTCAAAGTCAAAGTAAATTAATGCCAAAGCCGGCACTGAGTCTTAGGTATAAGCCCCTTTCTCATGCTCTTTTCCTGCTGTGCACACTGATTTAGAGCTTGGAACAAGAAGGTTTAAGTGTCATGGACATTCCATCAATATTAGTTGATTGATGGTTTATCACCTGTAATTTGGTCCATATTCTTCCTGGGCCTTAGTTTCCCATCCACAGGGCCACTGCTGCTGTTGTAGGGGTGTGGGAGTGAGGAGTTAATTACTTTGAGTTATTATTGCCGAAAAGGAAAATAATTATTCCAGGAAAAGTGGAGTTAGGTTCTCATAGATGGAAGGCCATGCACAGTGTTTCTACCTATCTGATACTCAGCCTCCCTCTCTAGCAGCCCTAACAAATGACCATACAACTTGTTCTTGAATGCTTCCAGAGACTGGAAAAGAAATAGACATGTGCTCAGCACTTACGTATAGTGCCACATACAGTCATACTGTGTTAGCCTCTTAAGTACACGCTCTCATTTGACAGCCTGTTCCATTCTTCTGGACCATAGAGAATCTGTACACAGTTGTAGTGGCTGATTTGCTTGACCTTCCTGAACCTCAGTTTCATTACATGAAACAAGGATGGTGGTAAGAATTAGATGACATAATTATAGGTAAAGCATTGAGGGTAATGTTGGCCCAGAGTAAAACTTCAGTAAATCTTAACATTATTATTATCACCGTCTGTCCTCCATGAGCCTTCTCCAGGGAAATTATCCCCAGATCCTTTGAGTTCCCCTCAAGGCAATAGGCTCCGCAGGAGTAGAGCTGCTTCTGCCTTGTTTCCTTCTGCATCTCCAGCACGTAGCACTGGGCTTGACATACAGAAGGCTATTTGAACATATCGATTAAGGGGAATTGAACTGTTTAAACTCTTCTCCCAGCCTGCCCATCTGTCTGTGCACCAGCCCCAGCTCATGTGTGTCCCATTAGGTGCAGCACTCACGGCTGAGCACAGCAGTCTTGGTGTGGACAGACCAGCACAGAGTACAGGAAACTGTTGCTTCCTGTGCTGGACTTGGGGAACACAAACTGGCCCTCATGGTGCTGGCCTGCAGACGTGTTCTTTTTGGCTTACAGGATTTTATATATGTGTGTATGTATCTGGTTAAGTTTAGTAATTGCCAACATTTAAAAAATGGGAAATTGTCATGTAAAAATTTGGTTTTCTGGCTTCTCATGAAAATTGGAGAGATCTGGAAACACTGGGCCATCGGCCTGACAATTGGAAGCAGGTATGTTTTTTGTTGTTGTTGTTTTGTGTGTGTGTGTGTGATGGAGTCTCACTCTCTTGCCCTGGGTTCAAGCGATTCTCCTGCCTCAGCCTCTCAAGTAGCTGGGATTACAGGCATCTGCCACCATGCCCAGCTAATTTTTGTATTTTTAGTAGAGATGGGGTTTCACCATGTTGGCCAGGCTGGTCTTGAACTCCTGGCCTCAAGTGATCCACCTGCCTCAGCCTCCCAAAGTGCTGGGATCACAGGCGTGAGCCACCATGCCCAGCCAGAAGCAGGTATGTTTTTAAAATTGCAATTTCCAGTTGGCTGCAGCACCTCTCCTCCCTTCCCCACTTGTTGACATTAGCTTTCTGGCCCCTGTAGGCATTTGAGTTGGTGACCCCTAATCTAGACATTTCCTTGTTCTGAGACACAGCAGAGTCTCGGTGGACCCATCATAGTATTGGTTTTACACCACAGTCATGGGGAGCCCTTTAAGAAAGGGCCATGACTTACTCATTCCTGTGTCCCTGGCCCCTGGCTCAGGGCCTGGCACAGTATAGACAGCAGAAAATGTATGATAGTTTTTAATCTTCACCAAATATTTCTGGCTCTCTGCTTTCTAAACACATGGCAGGATTGTGCTTTGTGGCCCCCACGTGGGTGAGTAGGGGCAAGGTCAAATTCTTCTGGTTAATTTATGAATGGAGGTGGCATGTCACTTCTGAGCTGGAGCATTGACTAGCTGGTGCCAGGCCTTTCAGAGTTTCCCTCTGGAACAGTGACCAACAACGTTGAAGATGGTGGCTGCTTCCTGAGGGACTGCAATGATCAGAGCCCCCTGCTGATGATGGACATGCATTGGAGTTCAGTCACATATATGTCACAGCACAACCTAGCCTGCTATAACTAACGTAATTGTTTATATTAATCAGAACTCTTAAATTTGTAAGTGTAGAAAGCCAATTCTAACATGAGCCAAAAAAATAACAAGGGTGGGGGTTATTGGAAAAGGTACTAGAGTCTCATAGAATCCAAGAGTAAGGCAGCAGCTGAAGAAGAGAACGGGAGTGTGAAGCCCTTTAGGAACTCAGGTAGTGTTTTCCCTCCCACTCTCTGTCATGTTTTGTGGCATGTGTTTGCTTCATTTTGTCTTGCTTCAGTTCAGCTTTCTCTATTTCCCAGGCCACATGGTGGAACATGGCTGCTGCTGCTTCCGCCACTGCGGCTGCTATCCATGAATGTTGGGGTAGAATCAAAGTTTCTTGCTTGAGCAGCTGGGTGGGTGGATGCTAAAGATACTGCTGGGTTGGAGAACACCAGATAAGGACCAAGTTTGGAGAGAAAGGTGATGAATTCAGTTTTTGATAAATCAAGTTTGAGATACTCATGGGAGAGGCAAGCAGAGAGAGCCAAGAGGCAGTTGGGTCTGGAGAATGAGTGGGATGAGTGAAGGTTTAGGTGTAGAAGCTCTAAGAGAGGAGAGCAGAGGACTGTTAAGTGTGAGACACAGGCTGTGTGAGGCACGGGCTGGCAAGGAGGAGTAGGCCAAGTAGACTGAGAAGTAGAGAATAAGTGGTGCAGGGGCACAGAATGGGACAACGTGACTGTCTCATCCTCTGGCAGTCTCTTTCTCCGGCAACCCAACAAGATAGGCAAGGTTATTTTATGGATGAGAAAACCAAGGCTCCGAGAGGTCAAGTGCCTTGTGAGAGAGGTCATGCTGTTGATAAGGGCAAGGTGAGTCTGGGCTGCCAGTGCGGGCTTTGAAGGGTGAGTGAGGCAGGCCTGCAGGAGGAGCCCCCAGTAACAGGTGGTGAGTGGGTAGGCAAAGCGGGAGGATATAGAACAGGAGGCCAGAGTTAGGCTGAGGTCTAGCTGTGGCATCAGGTCAGGCTACTGCTGTGGGTTCCTGGCTCTCCTTCCTGCTTGGACAGATCCCACCTCTGGTTTCCCACTGGGGCCCTTCCTTAAGGAAGGAAGCTGAGCATATGAAGGAGGATATTTAACACCCTGACTTTCCTCCTTTGAAAAAGCCTCTTCTTGTTTGTTCAGAGTCTTTTCCTCAAAATAAACAGATTGTCCAGAGTCTGGTGAATGAGTGCTGAGGGTGAGGACGTGACCAACTGCAGTTACTAGTCCAGTGTCTCGTTCCCCCCTGAGGCTGGCAGGAAACTGAACAGAGCCAGCTCTGGCAGCATGACCAGGTATCAGGCACCTCGCTTTGTGTAAAAATCGCTCTTTGACAGTGTCTCCTTATGTTGTCCAGGCTGGTCTCGAACTCCTGGGCTCAAGAGATCCTCCTGTCTCGGCCTCCCGAAGTGCTAAGTAGGATTACAGGTGTGAGCCACCACACCTGGCTGTAAAAATGTACTCATTCTCCAGCCTCTTTTGTATAAATCGTAGTAAGGGATGGGACTAATGATGTTATCTGTGAAAATAGCCACCATTTACCCATAAGACAAAACTTGGGGCCCATCTACCCTGACCACATCATGATGTTCATCTGCAGCTGTTGCAAGGTGTTCAGATTGTATAAATACAAATGGCATAAAAACTTTAAAAGAAGTGCAATTCTCAAAAATTGGACTAAAGCATTCTGTAAAGCAACGGATAATAATGAGCTTACAGTGGATAATTCATTTGAATTTGAAAAATACAGAAATGAGCCTGTCAAATACCAGCAAGAACTATGAAATAGAACTACTGATGCAATGAAGACAGTTGGAAAGATCAAACAAATGCCAACCTAAATTTATAATGAACAAATTGAAGAAAAATAAAGGACTATAGAAAGCTCAGGACATCAAAGAAGTCAGGCAAAACTCATCTCATCTTGACCCCTCTTTCAGGCAAAGGAAAGCAGCTGGAAGAAAAGATGTTACAACCGTTACAACAGGATGCAGACATGAAAGAGGCTTCCTAAAAATCTCATTGTCTATAACCATTTATAGATTTACATTCGAAAATCTCCTTTGGAGACTTAGAAACTCTAAATTATTGACTTATTTTTTGTATAAGATCACTCAAATGAAAGGTGATTAAAAATCATCTACATTGCTGTCTACAAAACATCAGATAATATGGATGTTAGATTGCATCTCATTGTTAAGTCTTTACCGATAGATATGTTTGTAAATACAGAAATGAAATGTGGACATAAAATGGTTATGCTATTTGGTTAATGGTACTAGGCAACATTTCTGTAATTAATGACATTCAAAAATTTATGGCCAGTGATATATATAAAGTAAAATTTTCTTTGCAGTAAAATATGCCCTTTATTGTTATAGAAGGGAGGATATAAGGAATCAACAGTTTGTATGAGAATAGCTCAAATGGTATCTTTTATTTTGATTTTAATATTTCTTATTTTGGTTTATTAGCATCTTAGAACAAAATGGCCTTATATAATGAAGCCTATTATGCTGGACTGTTTTGACCTGTTTTAATTGTTCTGACAGATAGTTGGGGATGAAAGCCGAATAGCATTTGCCTGAAATGACTGACACTATATAATTTCTGCTTTGGCAATACTCAGTTCTAACTTGTGATTCCTGGTAGAACAGACTTTTTTTTTTTTTTGAGCCTAGCAATGATCTAGAAGCAGATGTTATCTCAGTGCCTTTTAAAATTTGTTGTGTGGTTTTCTTTTAAAAAGCCATACAATAATTTTGGAAAACAATGTATGGGTAGAACATATGTCTGTAATTTGCACGCAAAACCACTTTTAATGGGTACAAAGTTAAATTAGGAGGAATACGTTCAGATGTCCTATTGCACAGTAGGGTGACAATAGTTAATGCATTGAATGTTCTTGCTACAAATGATAAATGTTTGAGTTGATGGGTGTGCTAATTACACTGATTTGATTGATACACATTGTATGTGAAACAGTACATATGCCATAAATATTTACAATTATGTTTCAGTTTAACTTTTTTTTTTTTTTTTTTTTTTTTTTTTGAGACGGAGTCTCGCTCTGTCGCCCAGGCTGGAGTGCAGTGGCCGGATCTCAGCTCACTGCAAGCTCCGCCTCCCGGGTTCACTCCATTCTCCTGCCTCAGCCTCCCGAGTAGCTGGGACTACAGGCGTCCGCCACATCGCCCGGCTAGTTTTTTGTATTTTTTAGTAGAGACGGGGTTTCACCGTGTTAGCCAGGATGGTCTCGATCTCCTGACCTCGTGATCCACCCGTCTCGGCCTCCCAAAGTGCTGGGATTACAGGCTTGAGCCACCGCGCCAGGCCTCAGTTTAACTTTTTAAAAAACATTTCTAATGTAAAAAGTATCTCTCAAACTGTAGGTTAACTTCTTGATTTATATTTAAATATGAATCTTAAGCAAAATAGTGAAAATAACCATCTTGATTTAGTGTTTTTGTCCCATATGTGAATTGTATATACTTAGAGGACAATAAAATCAACTGAGCTGTAAGCTTAGAATAGGACTGAGGGGTAATTTTGCACAGCAGCTTTACAAATGGTACATTGTTACATTGATGCTTCAAAACTCTCTCTCTCTCTCTCTCTCTCTCTCTCTCAGTAAATGGCTAAAGGGATTAGTACTTTACCTTTGGAGGTCCTCAAAGCATTATTTGGAGTTCATAATACTTCAGCTAGAACCAAGTAGAATCTGTGTTTTTCTGAAGACTATCGGTAGCATAAATGTGATTATAAACAAAGTACACTTAAGATGTATATATGCAATGACTGCTATTTATACAAAATTTAAGTCTGCAAATGGAAACAACATGCTTATGGGTTATTAAAATTGTCTAAAGTCTTAGGTTCTTTATAGTACACGTGCTGATTTACAAATAAATGATTTATTAACTGATTTTTAAAAATTATCTCTCTGAAAACTCCCATGGAAACCAGATTTTTGTAATCGAAATCTGATTTTTTTTTTTACCAAATTGTCACTTACTGTACATATTATCAAACCACTTTATAATATCTGTAAAGTTAAAAAATACTTGTACTCCCACCTAACACAATCCTTTTCACTTATGTGTGTTTTCAGTATTTGATCATGAGCAGACATATTTTTATATACTTCTAATATGTGAACAAAATTTTGTATACTTTTTTCATCATCTTTGATTTTGTTTTTAATTAAGTCTTATGATCATACATAATTTTTAAATTTGTATATATCTCCTCTACTTTAATCCTTTTAAGTTGGCAAAAGCACCATTCCCAATCACAAATACACGGGAGTTCTACAGTTTTATGCTTTTGAATGGCTGTTTAAAGACAATCCTAAATTACAACTTAGTCTGACTTAGATTGTAAAGAATTCAAGAGTGAAGTTTAACTTGCTACTATTTTTAAAGCATTTGACCTTATAGATCATCTATAAAATGTGAGAAGTGTTAATCTTTATTTGATATTACACATAAACCACACTAAAATGCCTTTCAATAAGTAAAAGGAACCATTTTAGATACAGGGAATTCAAATTAGATTGGCATAGTTAAGGCCAAAAATTTAAAGTATACATTGCTACCTTATCGTCAACCCTTGCCTTTAAGAAGTGACGAACACAAAACACAGGTGAAACCTTGCTTGGTTCTGAGACAGGGAAGGAATTTCCCCAGTATTTAAATATATTCACATATCCAGTTATATTAATCTAAATATAAAACGAATCTCCAATAAGTTTTGTTTTGTTTTTTTGAGATGGAGTCTTGCTCTGTTGCCCAGGCTGGAGTGTAGTGGTGTGATCTCGGCTCACTGCAACCTCTGCCTCCTGGGTTCAAGCCATTCCTCTGCCTCAGCCTCCTGAGTAGAGTAGCTGGGACTACAAGCGTGCGCCACCATGCCCGGCTAATTTTTGTATTTTTAGTAGAGATGGGGTTTCACCATGTTGGCCAGGCTGGTCTTGAACTCCTGACCTCAAGTGATCTGCCCACCTCAGCCTCCCAAAGTGCTGCGATTACAGGTGTGAGCCACCACACCTGGCCCAATCTCCAATAAGTTTTAAGATAGCATTAACCATCTCTGGAAAGTTGAACGTTACTAACAAAGTCTAATCATATCTTTAGAAGGGGTAAACAGTGATAGCATTTACTGAATCACAATTACTATTAAAATTCAAAAAACTAAACATATTCATTTAACTACAACCCAGGGTTTAGTTTTAAATCAGGACTGCCCAACAAAATATTCTGTCAATCATTCATGATCTGAATTCTGATGTATGAGAGCTATCAAATTATGGTACACATAAAAAAGTCAGACATTTCTGTTTTGTAATAAATAAGGCAGTGGCCAATTATTACTCATTGGTAGCTTTTTTGAGATAAGCTATCAAGTCTGCCCTTTCTGCCTTCTTCTTAATGTGGGCAAAGATCATTTTTGTTCCAGGGATGTACTTCTAGGAATTCTCCAAATGCTCCATCAGGGTATCCTCTCCCCAGGTGATGCCTTTGTTCTTATTGGCATCTGTGTAAGAGAATCCAGTGGCCTGGGCAGGTGGAGATTAGGCCCAGTTTTGTCCTTGCCTTTGTTTTCCATGGTGTAGCACTGGGCACACTTCTCAATACAAATCCTCTTGCCTTTCTCAATATTACCCATATTTAATTCTCTCTTTTGTCGCTGGCGCTAGGAACGTTCCCACTCGGAAGCTGGATGTACCGCTCTGTATGATCTTTTTTTCTTTCTTTTTTTTTTCTTTTTTTTTTTTTGAGATGGAGTCTCTGTCTTCTGTCGCCAGGCTGGAGTTCAGTGGCCCGATCTCGACTCACTGCAAGCTCCGCCTCCCGGGTTCACTGAGCCAATCTCCTGCCTCAGCCTCCCGAGTAGCTGGGACTACAGGCGCCCGCCAGCATGTCCGGCTAATTTTTTGTATTTTTAGTAGAGACGTGGTTTCACAATGTTAGCCAGGATGGTCTTGATCTCCTGACCTCGTGATCCGCCTGCCTCGGCCTCCCGAAGTGCTGGGATTATAGGCGTGAGTCACCGCGCCCGGCCCTCTCTGTGTACTCTTTTAAACCAAATATCATACTACAAACATTTTCCCACATTGCTAGTCTTCATAACTGTATTTTTGAATGCCTTAATTTTATTTTTTAACTTCGATCAATTTTTAATAGAGATAATCATACATATGGAATAAAATTTAAAAGGTGCAGAATAGTGGCATTGAAATGTAAGTCTTACTCCTCCCCTTCTCCCCTGTAAACCCAGATCCCTTCCCTAGAGGCCTACATAATGAAAAGTGTCT
Organism: Macaca fascicularis; assembly: GCF_037993035.2. NCBI lineage: Eukaryota > Metazoa > Chordata > Mammalia > Primates > Cercopithecidae > Macaca > Macaca fascicularis. The sequence goes on along the minus strand of NC_088388.1, from coordinate 73,345,737 downwards.
TATTTATGTACTTCAGAGTTATTTTATACATATATAAGCACACATGACTATACTCATTCTTTTTTATATAGTAGCATACCCTATGCACAGTCTTGCACTTGGGTGATTGTTTCAGACCAGTTTATAAAAGGCATCCTCATTCTTTTTAGTGACTATGTAGTATTCCATTGAATGATTTACCATGACTTATTTAGTCTCTATTGAGGACGTTTAGGTTATTACTAATCTTAGGCTTTTACAAACAAAGCTGTAATGAGAATTTGTGTGTATGTGTATCTGTGTGTGTTTCACACATGGTGAGGACAGAAGCTGCATTTCTAGAAATGGTTTTCTGAGTCAAAGGATATGTGTATTTTAAATTTAGTGGACATTGTCATAATTGCCTTCCATAAAAGTTATACCAATCTATACTCCTGTCAGCAATGTAATGATGTAATGCCTGAATTTTAAATTTCCAGCACCGTAGAATGCTTTTTCTTTCTTTTTAAGGCAAGTTTTGGAGCAGGAGTGAAAGTTAAAAAGCTTTAGAGCAGGAACGAAAGGAAGGAAAGTACACTTGGAAGAGGGCCAAGTGGACGACTTGAAAGACAAGTGTCTTTTTTTTTATTTTTAAAGCCTTTTTTTTGTTGTTGAAACAGGGTCTCACTCTGTTACCCAAGCTGGAGTGCAGCAGTATGATAATGGCTCACTGCAGCCTTGACCTTCTGGGTTAAAGTGATCTTTCCACCTCAGCCTCCTGAGTAGCTAGGACTCGCTAGGCATGTGCCACCACGCCTAGCTCATTTTTTTTTTTTTCCCCCAAATTAGAGATGAGATCTGGCTATTTTGCCCAGGCTGGTCTTGAACTCCTGGCCTAAAGCAATCCTCTTTCCTCCACCTCCGAAAGCGCTGGGATTACAGGTTTTGTGTTTGGCCTTAAAGCCTTTTATTATAAAATATTTTAAACATACAGTAATGAACCATCATGCAGCTAAAGCCATCCTCAACTCATAACGGCCAGATGTGTTTGTCTAAACTGGTACCCTTTTCCTGTCTCCCCCTGGATTATTGTGAAGCAAATAACAAATATCATACTATTTCATTCATAATTATTTCAGTATGTATTCCCAAAAGATAAATACTCTTGGCTAGGCATGGTGGCTCATGCCTGTAATCCTAGCACTTTGGGAGGCCAAGGTGGGTGGATCGCTTCAGCTCAGGAGTTTGACACCAACCTGGCCAACATGGTGAAACCTCGTCTGTACAAAAAAATACAAAAATTAGCCAGGCATAGTGGTGCACACCTGTAGCTCCAGCTAATTGGGAGGCTGAGGTGGGAGGATCACTTGAACCCATGAGGTCGAGGCTACAGTGAGCCGAGATTGCACCGCTGCACTCCAGCCTGGGCAACAGAGTCAGACCCTGTCTCAGAAACAGAAAAACCTGACTCTTTTTAAACTCTTTAACCACAACATTATCACCATATGTAGAAAATACTTCTTCCATATCAACAAATATTCAGTTAACGTTCACATTTCTCCAGTTGCTTTTTTCTTTACTTTTAGTTGTTTTATTCAAATCAGGATCCAAACAAGATCTAGACACTGTATTTGGTTCATGTGTCTCACAAATGTCTCTTAAGTCTTTTTTTATCTGTAAGTTCCCCCTCCATCTTTTTGTCTTTGCCCCTCTTGTTATTTGAGGAAACAGATGTTTGTCCTATCAAGTTTTCCACAGTCTGGATTTTGTTCATTGTGTCCTCCTGATATCATTTCACATGTCTCTCTATCTCTTCTATTTCCTGAACATTGAAAGGTAGCTCCTGAGGCCTGGTCTCTTTCAGGTATGATTTTTTTTTTTTTTTTTTTTTTTTTGCGTGTCTGCTGCTAGATGGTAGTGTGTTCTTACAGCAAGAGGGATGTAATCTCAGGCTTTTTTTCTCTCTTTTTTGTAATGATCATTTCTTAGATGCATTATCTTATTAGATGCTGTTATTCCTCCTTCACTTACCAGATGGAATCTTTTTTTTTAGAGATAGGGTCTCACTTTGTCACCCAGGCTGGAGTGCAGTGACGCAATCACGGCTCACTGTATCACGGCAGCCTTGACTTCCTGGGCTCAGGTGATTCTCCCACTTCAGCCTCCCGAGTGGCTGGGACTATAGGCATGCGCCACTATGCCCAGCTAATTTTTGTATTTTTTATAGAGACAGGGTCTTGCCACGTCAAGGCTGGTCTTAAACTCCTGGGCTCAAACGATCCACCCACTTCGGCCTCCCAAAGTGCTGGGATTACAGGCGTGAGCCACCTCACCTGGCCGGAATAGTTCTACAGAACCAACAGGATGCGCTCAAAAGAACTCATCATGACCGGCAGCAGCAGTGTTGTTATTAGCATTTTATTCAGTTTTTAGTTCTGTTCATATTCAGTAAGTTTGTACTGAATAAAAATTGCTTATATAAAAGATTTGCTTTTATAGTTATATACATTGGAGTTTATATTGAGTTTAAATTTTAACATATTTAGATTAAGTCAACAATGAGTAACCCAATGATTTTTTTTTTTCTTTTCAAAGGGGGGTCTTTGTACGTTATTCTAGTTCAAGAGACACTGGTATCAGGCCATAGTGTTACATTTAAAAACTTTCTCTAAACTGTGAGCTTTTCTACTGTGAGCCAGAGATTGTTTCTTTTTTATTTATTTATTTATTTATTTTTTTTTTTTGAGACGGAGTCTCGCTCTGTCGCCCAGGCTGGAGTGCAGTGGCCGGATCTCAGCTCACTGCAAGCTCCACCTCCCGGGTTCACGCCTTTCTCCTGCCTCAGCCTCCCAAGTAGTTGGGACTACAGGCGCCCGCCACCGCGCCCGGCTAGTTTTTTTTTTTTTGTATTTTTTAATAGAGACGGGGTTTCACCGTGTTAGCCAGGATAGTCTCGATCTCCTGACCTCGTGATCCGCCCGTCTCGGCCTCCCAAAGTGCTGGGATTACAGGCTTGAGCCACCGCGCCCGGCCTGTTTCTTTTTTATTTTTGTTTTTGTCTTACTATCCCAGTACCTGACATACAGAAGGAAGCAGAGATTTAATGGCTTGCCTTATTGTGAGGAATTCCCTGCAGCCTCCACGTTGGTCCTCTTTGTTGATAAACATCAACATCCAGTCTGTTAAAAATTGTGCTTTTCAATAGCAATTTCACTATTTAACATGGCTCCCAATAGTAGTGCTGAAATGCTGTCTGGTATTTCCAAGCACAAGAAAACTATAATGGGCCTTATGGAAAAGATACACGTGTTACATAAGCTTTGTTCAGGCATGACTCATAATGCAGTTGGCTGTGAGTTCAGTGTTAATGAATCAACAATATATTTGAAATAAGATGTTTCTAAATGGAAACACACATAAAACAAGCATATGCATTTTTCAGTTGAAAATAGGCCAGGCATGGTGGCTCATGCCTGTAATCCCAGCACTTTGGGAGGCTAAGGCAGGAGGATCATTTGAGGCCAGAATTCGAGACCAGCCTGGCCAACATGGTGAAACCTCGTCTCTACTAAAAATACAAAAATTAGTCGGGTGTGGTGGTGTGCACCTGTAATCCCAAATATCTGGTGGGCTGAGGTGGGAGAATCGCTTGAACCTGGGAGGCAAAGGTTGCAGTGAGCTGAGATGGCACCACTGCACTCCAACCTGGGCAACACAGTGAGACTCCATCTCAAAAAGAAAAAAGAAAACATTGTGACCAGAGACAAACAGGAACCTAACTCTTTATTTCCTCTAGGAGCCATGGTTCAGTGTTCATGATTTCAACAACTTTATAGAACATAACTACCATAAAGTCAAAATAATACTACATAATGTGGAATTTATAGCAGATATGAATGTAAAGTATATAACCATGAAGATAGTAGGGTGGTATTCAGACATATATCGTTTTAAGGCAGGGCACAGTGGCTCACGCCTGTAATCCCAGCACTTTGGGAGGCCGAGGTGGGTGTATCACTTGAGGTCAGGAGTTTGAGACCAGCCTGGCCAACACTGTCTCTACTAAAAATATAAAAATTAGCCAGGAGTGGTGGCACGCACCTGTAGTCCCAGCTACTCGGGAGGCTGAGGCAGGAAAATCTCTTGAACCCAGGAGGTAGAGGTTGTAGTGAGCCGAGATCACGCCACTGCACTATAGCCTGGGTGACAGAGCAAAACTCTGTCTCATTAAAAAAAAAAAAAAAAAAAAAAAAAAAAGAAGTTATAAGTATACTGTTTTAAGATTCTTTTTTTTTTTTTTTTTTTTTTTGAGATGGAGTCTTGCTCTGTCACCCAGGCTGAAGTGCAGTGGTACGATCTCAGCTCACTGTGACCTCTGCCTCCCTGGTTCAAGTCATTCTTCTGCCTCAGCCTCCCACGTAGCTGGGACTACAGGCACCCACCACCACGCCTGGCTAATTTTTGTATTTTTAGTAGAGATGGGGTATCACCATGTTGGCTAGGCTGGCCTCAAACTCCTGACCGCGTGATCAGCCCTCCTCGGCCTCCCAAAGTGCTGGGATTATAGGTGTGAGCCACCGCGCCCAACCAAGATTCTTATATTCCTAAACACTAGAGTATTTTTGGCAGGCAAGTAATGATAAAAAGAAGATGCATATGCATCTATACAGCAACCACCAAAAATAAGACAAATGGACATAAGCAGAAATTCAATAGTGGTGACACAAATTAAATTATTAATGATAATTCACATAGGAGATAAAATTGAATAAAAATAATTTTCCAACTAAAGGTAGAGAAATGAAAATCTGAAAACAGAAATAGAAATCAAACACCATGATAGATTAATCCAAACATACTAATTTAATGTAAATGGATTAAATACTCTCATTAAAAGGCAGCATTTGTTGACCTTTTATAAATGCAAGCAATTCTATGTTATTATCAAAAAACATACTTTAACATTAAAAGACATAGACAATTTGTAAATAAAGTGATAAAAAAGAAAAAATATATATCCAGTCTGTTAAGTGGTTGTCCCAGCCCTGCTCACACATCTCTCCAGACACAGAGCACTTACTACCTCCTGAGACAGCCTTCCATTCTTGGATAGTTATGATTGTTAGAAAGTTACTCCTCAAAGCTAAAATGCCACCAGCACTGTCATAATTCTGTCCCCCCTGCACTAAGAGGACTTCCCTGGCCACACGCTACATCCCTTTCTAGTGGTACTGACCACACTCTATTATAGTTCCTTGTTTCTCTGCCTGATCCCATTCAGACTGTGGGCTCCCCAGGCAGGGACTATAGCTGTGTCATCCGTGGCCTTTTCAGCCCCCAGTCCCGGGCCTTCCACAGAGGAGGTGCCCAGAAACAGTCTGTGGAATCAGAGAATGGATTGTCTCAGAAGTGGTCTCTTCTTCAAGTTAAACATTCCTCATTCTTCTTATGTTCTTCATGGCTTCCAGACTCCACACCACTGCCCTCATCTCCATAGGCTCCAATTGGCCAATGTGCCCTTAATCTATGCAGCTTGGAGTTGAAGACAACATGTATGGTATGGTCTGGCCAGGTTCAAGCCTGTGCTGGATCCTGAGGACAAAGATGGATCCAACTTGGTCCATCTTCAAGGAGTTCACCGCCTTGTAGAGAAGACACACCTGTAAACAAACACATGCAGTAAAGTGTTACACACACTGAGAGAAGCTTGCATAGGGAACCGTGGGGACATAAAAGAAGTACTAAGTCTTAACAGGGAGGATGAGGACAGGAAAGGCTGAAAGTGACACTGAATTAGTGGGGACTTTAGGTTGTAGGTAACAGGAAACCCAGCTCAAACTAGCTCAAGTGAAAAGAGAATATTTTAGATCTCATAACTGAGAAGTCTGTGGATAGACTTCAGGCACAGATTGATCCAGAGACTCAAACAATGGCATCAGGACTTGGTTTTTCTTCCTCTATCCCTTAGCTCTGCTGACCTTTCGCTCTGTCCCGTGTGGTACCAAAGATGGCTGTTGGTCACACCACACTTAGATTCTATAGCTTAGCCACCCCTACTTTCGTATACATTCAGCCTAAGGCCCAGGAAGGATTCTGGATAAATCACTGCTCCAAGGAGGGTCATGACCCCCTTGGAACCAACAGATGGGGCTTAGCCCCACCTCAACCATATGGGCTGAGAGCAAGGGAGGGAAGGGTGACTCCCCAAGAGGAAGAGAGAGGTTCCGTTCCCAAAAGAAGGAATTCTGGGAAGGCCAAGACATCAGACGTCCACGATGGCCTCAGAAGATAAGTAAAGAATTTTTGGATAGATAAGAAGACATGGTGTGTTCCAGGCAGAATAAGAAGCATGAGAGTCTCTGAGGTGTGAAGCTGTTCTGGGGAACTCAAGTGCCTGTTTGCTCCAGACTACAGCAGGTGCTTTAGGTGCCCCATGTATATTTGTCTAGCCCTTCCATTTCGGTGCCAATTCAAATGTCTGTTGGAAATAGACATTTCAGGCTGGGTGCAGTGGCACACTCCTGTAATACCAGCACTTTGAGAGGCTGAGGCAGGAGGATCACTTGAGCTCAGGAGTTCAAGACCAGCCTGGGCAACATGGCAAAAACCTGTCTTTACAAAAAATGCAAAAATTAGCCAGGCATGGTGGCATGCACCTGCAGTCCCAGCTACCTGGCAGGCTGAGGCGAAAAGATTGCTTGAGTCCAGGAAGTGAAGGCTGCAATGAGTCAAGATCATCACCACTGCACTCCAGCCTGGAGCTGGGGTGACAGAGTGAGCACCTGTCTCAAAAAAAAAAGAAAGAAAGAAGAAAGAAGAAAGAAGGAGGAAGGAGGAAGGAGGAAAGAGGAAGGAGGAAGGAGGAAGTAGAAGGAAAAGGAGAAGGAGAAGAAGAGACATTTCAGTGTCTATTTCCACCTGCCAGCATCTGCACATTTTGTCTCAGGACTTTTGGAGGGACCAGGGCTATCAACCCATGTGTCAGGCTAGACATGCTGGAGAATTCAAGTCCCTCGAGCAGCCCTCGGCCAATGACTGACTCCCCTAACGCCCTTGCCTCTAATGAGAGGTAACTCTGGATGTATTCTACCCAGGCCTCTAGGGTTCCCTAGCAGTGCTAAGCTTGCTAAAGGTACACCTTATTTAAGGTTCCATTCACTCCTGTGTTACTTTCCCACTCTCCTAATTGTGTTTGCCGGGATCACGTCACACATGAACCACTTGTACTCAAATCCATGTCCCAGGGCCTGCTTCTGGGAGAATCCAAAATAGCCCCAAATACATTCTTCTAAAAATAAAGCTTAAGTCAGTGTCAACACTTTTTTTGCTTTGTTTTGCTGCCACACTGTCCTATTTACTTAGGTGGGATAACAAATATGCATAACATCTGAGGTACAGCCCCTCCTTCCAGGAGCTCCTGGTCTGAGGGGAAGGCAATAATAAGCATTTCATGGTTTCAAAGTGCCTTCTCGGCCACGAATCCATTTGCTCCTTGGAAACCTGCAAGGTTTGCAGGACCAAGATTCTTGTGTAAGTGAGGAACACAGAGGCTCAAAGTGAGGCAGTGACTTGGCCCAGGGTCCCAGAGCCAATGATCCCTGGCTGACCCCTTTCTTGGCTTGTGCCTGTGTCAGCACCATCCAGGTGGTCTCTTACCACTAAGAATAATTAGGGAATCCCTCCTTTCTCTGTGGGTTCAGCCAGAGCTCCAGTAAAGACACCCACATCTGTTGCTTGTTTTCTAAACATTGATAACTTTGGAGGCAGAAGATTAGAAGCACCAAAAAACAAACAGCACTCTGATCCTCCCAGGGGCTGCTTCACCTATTGCTCCCTCAGACTAGGGGCTCTCCCAGTGAGAGCAACATTCTCCATGCAGTCAGGGCCATTCTTCCCAAGAACAGGGACTTACACAAGGGTGATACATATGAAAAAGGGGAGACTCGTGGGATGGGAGCAGTCAGGGGACACAGACAAAGGCATCTAATTTAGGGCAGGGGAGATTTCCAGGAGGAAGTAGCATCTAAGGGTGAGTTAGCCTGCCCCAGGAGGAAGGGTGTTCCAGGCAGAGAGAACAGCGTAAGCAAAGGCCTGAAGATGACAGAGAGCATGTGGGTATTTGAGGAACTGAGATTGTCCCCTCCTGCTCCTTTCTGGGGTGAAAACCCAAGCTCGCATCCTCCACCCGCATTCCTTAGTTCTCCTACTCCTTCCTCCCACCCCTTGCCTGGAGCAGGCTGAAAAGGAACAGGGGAGGACCCTACCCATCTGACAGATGCACTGCCTGTGCTGGATCCTTCCACTTGTCCTGCGTGGGCTCACCACCCTTCTCCACCCACAGTAGGCCGCCTGACTCTGGAGCTTCAGTCTGGGTTGAGCCAACAGGAGGCAGTGGTAGAAGACCATAGGATGGGAGGGGAGAGAGAGAAATGTGCTTGTTCCCCTGGCTCTCTTCCTGTGAGAGGTTAGCCTCTACCAAAGGCCACAGCTCCAGTCCTGATGCCCTCCCCACCACTGCCCTCTCTGAGTTCCAGTAATAACCCCTTCCTCCCCTCGCCCTGTCAGCCCAAGTAGTTTCCATCCTCACTGTTGCTTGCCAGACAAACTGCACTATTTCGTCTTGATTTTCTAAACCCTCACCACACTCTAAATTACTCATTTTTCAGGGTGCCATCTGTTTCCTACCTGGACCCTGGTGACGCACAGCCCTAATCCACAGTTAGAGGATGGACAGGGTGTGCTAAGCCCTGCAAAGTGCTGGAAACCTGGGAGGAGTTATTTAGTTATTGGTATTCAGCTCAATTCCACCTCACTTGCCTATCCTTTTTTTTTTTCTTTCTGAGACAGAGCCTCGTTCTGTCACCCAGGCTGGAGTGCAATGGCGTGACCTCAGCTCACTGCTACCTCTGCTTCCTGGGTTTGAGCAATTTTCTTGCCTCAGCCTCCCAAGTAGCTGGGATTACAGGTGCCCGCCACCACGCCTAGCTAATTTTTTGTATTATTAATAGAGACAGGTTTCACCATGTTGGCCAGACTGGTCTTGAACTCCTGACCTCAGGTGATCCACCCACCTCGGCCTCCCAAAGTGCCGGGATTACAGGCATGAGCCACTGTGCCGGGCCCCTTACTTGCCTCTTGCCAGCCCAGCTCATGAGGGTCCAGAGCTGTTCTAAGCACAATATTTGCAGCAAATAACAAATCCACAAGGACGTATTACTGACCCTGTTTTCAGAAAAGGAAACTGAGTTTCAGAAGAAGAAATTGCCCAAATTCATGAAGTCAATTAGAGGCAAGTCCACCGTTTGGACTCCAGTCTAGACTCCAAAGGACCAAATGAGACAGCAAATGTGAAGATGCTTTTGCGACTATGAAGAGCCACCATACCTGTCTGAGCTAAGAACTGTGGTGTGATGCCTGTCCCTCCCCACAAGGCTGAGTCTTGAAGAAGGTCAGATCTGGTAGGAACCCTAGAGATCAGACAGTGTCACACCATCCTGTGCAGAGAGGAAAACAGGTCCAGAGAGGACAAGTAGTTCCGCCAAAGATGAATATTTGCTGTTGGAATCAGAATGAGAATCCAGAATGCACATCTTCAGACACCTCATAAACACATCAGTGAGAAGGACGTAGCACTCCCCTTAGAGAGGGATTTGGAAGAGAGAGAAGAAGAGGGGATAGAGAAGAGGAAATGAGCTGATTTCTGGGCTGTAGCATTTCAGATTTTGGGAATGCAAGGGATTAAGGACCAAACTGACAAGCCAGGAGGAGATAAGACCCTGGAGGCACAGACACGGGCTCCTCGTGAGTAATGAAATAAAGTAACTTGATGTGACTGTTAAACTTCCTCTGTGAGTCACATTGCATTTCCCCCCGGTGACCCAGGCTTCTGAAACTGTTGACAGGTACCATCCACACTCACTCTACCTTTCAACATTTCCCCCCCCACTTCCTAGACCTTGAGTTAGAAACATCAAATAGATCAGAGTCATCTGGTTAGGTGCACTGAAAAATCAAGATGTAACTCAAGGGATACCATGGTGGAAAAGACACAACTCGTCTCTGTTCTCACAGCGCTTCCAGTCCAATGGGAAAGGCAGGCCCCAAACAGATAAACAGAAGATTGGGTTGAGTTCTATGAAGAAAACAAACAGGGAACTGGGTGGATGATGGTGCCATTGACTGAGACATAGAAGATTGAAAGGGAAAGAAGTCAAGAGTTCCGGTCCCCACGTTATCCAAACAGAGACATCAGGGAGGTTGTTGGATATGGGAGTTTGATGCTCAGAGGAAAGTTTTGGCCCACAGGTTGAAAAAGTCTCCTACTGACCTTTGAGGTTCTCTCAGGTTCTATCTCTTCTTGGAAGCTTTCTCTGATAACATAATTCCTAGGGGTCTTCCCTCTCATGACCATTATTCACTCACTCATTCTCCTCTGTGCTAGGCTTGGTGCTGGGAATGGCTTGGTGCCCTCGATGAATTTATGTTCTAGGTGTGGAGTCAACCGATAGAGGAGACAATTGTAACACAGAATGGTAAATGCTGTGTGAGAGGAAAGCCCAAGGGGCTGTAGGAGCAGAGAAAGTGGGCCTCTGTGCCAGTCAGGTCCTGCAGGAAGAAGATGGCTATCTCATATGGATAATTCAAGAAGGCTCTATTCAGAGATGTGCAGAGAGTGGGGAAACCACAGGGGTTGTGAGATATCCTGGAGCTGAAAGCACTTGGGCATCACTACCACCCCTAGGCCTGAAGAGGAAAGAGAAGGAGGTGGTTACAGGAATCTAGACTCGGGGAGAGCTCTAAGAGAGGGCTGAGGGCAGAGGGAGCTGTGAGCCTCAGTTGAAGATGCAGCAAGAACAACAACAAAATACTTTTTTTTTTTTAAGTAAGTGAAATATATCAGAATCATCTGGTAAGGTGTTACTGAAAAGTAAGGTAGGGGATGGAGGTAGGGAGACAGGAGAAAGGAGGAATTAGCATTTGTAAACTGGATGCTCAGGGAAGGCCTCACCAAGAAGGTGACATTTAAGCCAAGACTTTTTTGCAGCATATCTCTAGGTGACTCTTCCCCTTATCCCTTCAATCAGCTCATCCTACCCTCAAACTGCATCCACCCTACTCCCCCATCCCAGGGTCAGGGCCATGTCTCCAATGTCTTTGGATTAGGGAGCTCCTTGAAGTCCCTGTCAGACTAGAGATCCCCAGGGACAGGAACTCTGTTTCCTCCCACTCTTTCTCATCCAATGACAATAGAAGCTGCCATTATTAAGCCTATGCCTCACGCTAGGCCCGGCCCTAGGCATATTATACACATCACTTCATCTAAGCCTCCTGGCAAGGCTCCGGGGCACAGCTGGGGAACATGAGGCAGCTCAGCCCCCTTTCCAAGGCCCAGCTGCTTTCCCTGACATGGTTCCTGCCTTATCCTCACCCCAGAGAAGGGGAAGTAAAGGATAGACCTTAAATTCTACTTTTTTTTTTTCTTTGAGATGTAGTCTCGTTCTGTCACCCAGGCTAGAGTGCAGTGGCGCAATCTTGGCTCACTGCAACCTCCGCCTCCTGGGTTCAGGCGATTCTTCTGCCTCAGCCTCCCGAGTAGCTGGGATTATAGGTGCATGCCACCATGCTCAGCTAATTTTTTTTGTATCTTTAGTAGAGACGGGGTTTCACCATATTTACCAGGCTGGTCTTGAACTCCTGACCTCATGATCCGCCCGCCTCCCAAAGTGCTGGGATTACAGACATGGGCCACTGTGCCCAACAATTTTTTTTTCTTGAGATAGGGTCTCACTTTGTTGTCCAGGCTGTAGTGAGTGCAGTGGCACAATCTCGGTTCACTGCAGCCTCGACCTTCTGGGCTCAAGCAATCCTCCCACCTCAGCCTCTCAAGTAGCTGGTACTATAGGCACATGGCATCATGCCCAGCTAATTTTTGTATTGTTTGTAGAAATGAGGTCTCATTATGTTACCCAGGTTGGTCTTGAACTCCTAGGCTCAAGTGATCCACCCACCTTGGCCTCCCAAAGTGCTGGGATTACAGGCAGGAGCCACTGCTCCTGGCCGACCTTAAATTCTTGAAGGACTGTAAAAGGGAACACAGATCAGACTTCTATTTTATGTCTCCAATGGGTGCAAGGCCCAAAGGGTAGAAGTCAACAAGAGGCAGTTTTTGTTAAAATGTGAGAATATCCTAACAGTCAGAGCTGTCTGGCTGCCTTGCAGGCAATGAGCTGCCTAGAGGTGTGCAAGAGAAGCTGGATAGCCTCGTGTCAAAAATGAAATAGAGGTGGGGTGTGGTGGCTCACGCCTGTAATCCCAACACTTTGGGAGGCCAAGGCGGGCAGATTACTTGAGGTCAAGAGTTCGAGACCAGCCTGGCTAACATGGCAAAACCCCATCTCTACTAAAAATACAAAAATTAGCTGGGTGTTTTGGCACACCTGTAATTCCAGCTACTCAGGAGGCTGAGGCACAAGAATTGCTTGAACCTGGGAGGCAGGGGTTGCAGTGAGCCGAGATCGCACACTGCACTCCAGCCTGGGTGATATGTTTCCAAAAATAAAGAAATGGGAGGATCTGTTAGGCTCATGAGGGATTTGACTAGGAAACTCGTGAGAATTCTTCCAATTTACATTCTAGAATCCTAAGATATGATTCTAAGACTTTGGTTCTAAGATTTTATTAGAACAAAAGACAATCCCTATCTTCAAAGAACTCACAACCTAGCGGATGAGGTGGTTACTTTCTATAACTGTCATAAACAGTCCTACAGAGTAAATGCAAGGCCATGGGCAGGATCTGAGAAGGAACCCTGACCAAGCCAGGACTGCATGGCTAGTCTCAAGAACCATCTGCATCAGAGTCATTTGGAAATCTTGTTTAAAAATGCTGATTTCTGGGCTCCACTCCAGATTTTCTGAATTAGAACCTCTGGAATGGAGCCCAAAAGTCTACTCAGTAAAACAAACTCCCATGGGGATTCTTAGGCAGATTGAAAACTGAAGCTGCAGGACAGGCACAGTGGTTCATGCCTGTAATCCTGGCACTTTGGGAGGTGGAGGTGGGCAGGTCACTTGAGCCCAGGAGTTCGAGACTAGCCTGGGCAACATGGAGAAACCCAGTCTCTATAAAATACAAAAATTAGCCAGGCATGGTGGTGTGTCCCAGCTACTCAGGAGGCTGAGGGAGGAGGATCACCTGAGCCCAGGAGTTCAAGGCTGCTGTGAGCCATAATCACTCCACTGTACTCCAGTCTGGGTGACACAGTGAGATCCTGTCTCAAAAAAAAAAAAAAAGAAAGAAAGAAAGAAAGAAAGAAAGAAAGAAAGAAAGACAGAAAATTGAGATTGCAAGCTTAGGTGATAAGGATGACTTTTCTAAGAGGTGATCTCCAGATTGAGAAAAAGGAATAGTTGGGTCAAAACAAGGTGGGTACAATATGCCTTAGATATATTCTGAGATTCTGTAATTGAGAGTATGTGCCTCAGATATCCTGGAGCAGACCTCTGCAAGGGAGTGAGAGAGCCGGCCTGAGGCTATTATTAATTATTCTGAGGCAGTGAGCGGGTAAAAGGGTGCTCCACAGGGTCCCTGGGAGAAATTCTCTGGAACTGTTCCTTTCTCTGCCACTAGCCTCTTGGCTCTTATTCCCCAGCTGCCCCAATTCTCTGAAGCCTGCAATGTCACCAGCGAGGAAACAACAGTTTGAGTGAGGGCATGGTGGTGGAAAATAAAGTGTCATGGGACAGAGATGAGTAACGTGTGGCTGAACACAAGTTGGTCAGGCACTGTCAGGAACTTTTGAGGCTTGATGGAGGAAACACCTGCTGGTGCTACTCAGAGAGAGGGGGGTGTGTAGCAGATTTTGGGTCTGGGCTCTGCCACCTGGGCAAATCCCTTCTCCAACTGGGCCTCTGCATCCTATGTAGAAAAGTTTGTGTAAGAATCATATTAACTTGCTGTTGACCCTTTGGTTTTAATACTTTGGACTCAAAGGTCTCATCTGACCCCAACCATAAGCCTGTGAAGAATGCATGGTGGAACTATACCAACTTTACAGCGAGGCCAAGTCCCGGTGAGGGGCAGCGATTCGCCCACCACCACACAGCCACGCCGCAGCAAAGTCGGCTCCTGGAGATCGGCCTCATGCTGGGCTTGCTGAGGCCCAGCGGAGCGAGAGGCTTTCGGTCTCTGGTCCAGGAAGCAGGCGCTGCAGGGGACGGAAGGGTCGTTGCCCACAGCCAGGGGAGGCCAAGGAGCTGGGCGGAGGCACTCAAGGCCAGCCCAGGGAGAAGTGGGTGTGCTGGGGCCCGGGCGGGGCCGGGGGAGGGGACGCCTGGGGAAGGGAAAAGGGAGCCGAGCGCGGGTGGGAGCCCAGATCCAGAGAGCGCGCTGGGCGGTGCGGGGCACCCGCGGAGTGGAACCGGGCCGGTGGAATGCACAGGGTCGCAGCGCCTGGGCCATCCTCGGTCAGAGGCCAGCGAGCAAACGGGCGCCCCAGAGCCTTGCTGAGAGGCAGGTAAGGCACCCACTGAGCTGGGAAGGCTGAGCTACAGTCGGGGGTGCAAGTGAGGGGTCTTCCCGCCTCCCTTCCAAGGGTCACGGGGCACTCTCCGTGAGACTGTGGAACCGACGGGGCGTGGGGCAGGGGTGGGCGCTGCAAATACCGAGCAAGTCCTCCAGGATCCTTCCCGATCCTCCCGAGCGCAGTGATCGCAGAGCAGCATGTGGGAGTAGGGAGCTGGGCTATGCGCGCCGCGTCTGGAAACCGTGGGGACTTGCGCCGTTAGTCCCAGCCCTCAAGACGGCGACAAGAAAAGTTCCTCCACACCCACAGGAGTGCAAGTGAACACCTGCGGCTGGCAGCCAGTGCACGCGCAGAAAAGACACTTCAGGACCCAGCACAGTCTCATTTGGCCGGGGCCACTGGCTCTGCGGAGCTGACTTGCCCATTCCCTCTACCACACTGTGTCCCTCACCCTGTCTGACCTAGTCCCGGGAAAGCTGGGGACTCCCAAAATCATCCTCTGCTGCCAGTAACATAGGTCGAGGCTGGGAGTCGGGAGACTTGAGTTCTAGTTTACAGGCTGTGTAAAGCCGGGCAGTCACCCCTCAGCTCTGCGCCTTGCCCTCGCTTTTCCTGGGTCACCATTTGTAAAATGGGCCTCCTGCTCCTGTTGCCTGCACACCTCATGGGACAGAAGGAGAAAGGGGGATTGGACCTGGGAGTCTCTTATCTCGAAAATAAGTGAGTTTAGGCCGGGTGCGGTGGCTCAAGCCTGTAATCCCAGCACTTTGGGAGGCCGAGACGGGTGGAACACGAGGTCAGGAGATCGAGACCATCCTGGCTAACACGGTGAAACCCCGTCTCTACTAAAAATAAAAAAAAAACTAGCCGGGCGAGGTGGCGGGCGCCTGTAGTCCCAGCTACTCGGGAGGCTGAGGCAGGAGAATGGCATAAACCTGGGAGACAGAGCTTGCAGTGAGCTGAGATCCGGCCACTGTACTCCAGCCTGGGTGACAGAGCGAGACTCTGTCTCAAAAAAAAAAAAAAAAAAAAAAAAAAAAAAAAAAAAAAAGAAAATAAGTGAGTTTAGTCCTTGCATGAAAGCCCACCAAAGTATCCCCTCCTAAAATCCTCTCCCGACTCCCCACTAATTTGCATATAGGGAAACTGATACCCCAGGGGAGATGATTTACCTAAGGTTACAACAGAGACCAAACAGAATTAGAACCCAAGTTTCCTCAGTCCTAGCCCAGGGCTCTCTCCGCTTCACCTACAAAGGCATATTGTAAACGTGTGAGCGCCTCCTTATTTCCTTGCATCCGTCCACTTTGTTCCTGATGGAGGAGACCCATGCTGGGGGCCTGGAAACTGCTTTCAGATTTTCTTGACTCCTTGAGATGATAACCATCACCTTCTCCATCCCTCACTCACTCCATACCTCTCAAAGCACATCCATAAATTTAATGTGCTAGTGATCAAAATACCTTCTGAGAGGGAAGAAAGACAAGAAACTCCATCTTATTGATGAGGAAAATGAGGCCTAGAGTGATAGTTACTCAACCAAAATGCATGACTAGACGTGTTGGCATAGTAGGGGCAGGAACCCAGGTCTCCTGATTCCCCCTCTGATGTGTTCTCCACCAGCTACAGGACTACAGAATGGTACCCCTCAATGATAAAGGACTGCAGGGATGATCAGAGAGGGTGGGAAACAAGGAAGGCTTCTGGAGAAGGTGAGGTTCCTGGGAATCAAGAAGAATAATAAGAACCTCCTGGTTGCGTCTGAGGCTAGGAGAGCTGGGGTGGGAAAGGAGACATAGAGATGGCTGTTCTTGATAATATGGGGGGAAGGGAAAGATATGGAGACAGAAAAGGAAACAGTGTGACCAGGCTGCCTGATAATTTTCTTGTATGTTTGCAATTTCTAAAACTTTCCCATCTCTTGTCTCCTCCAGTTCTCATATGAGTTAGGCAGGGCAGGGATAATTATCCCCATCTTATAGATGAGGTTCAGAGGAAGTAAATGCAGTGTTCAAGGACACAGAGCCAAGCATACAGCCAAGATTAGAATCATGAAAGGAACACTTGAACGGCAAGATCACAGGCCGAAGGACCGGGGAGTTGGACTGTGTGTGTGTGTGCAGGGGGTGGGTGTATATAGCCACACCCTGGGTAGGTACACAGGGAAGAGGGTTGCAAAGCCATTGCTGGTGTTTTGAGGCCAAGAATGTTTGCCCTTTGGATTGAATGGGGTCCAGGTGCAGGGAGCATCTGGGCTTCCAAAGCAAGCTTAGAATTCCTCCTCCTGTGACTCACCCCACCTGACTGAGATGACTGCTTTTCTTTGAGCCATCCCTTCCCCAGACCAAATGAAATTTGTTTTGCCCTTCCCTGGAGGTTGCTTTTTAAATATTGTAAGCTGTTTTCATGAATGTATATGTGTGTGCCAGAGCAGAGGCATGCTCTTAGAGAAGAGGCATTGATTCATTTATTCTTGAATGCCTGCTAGCTATCAGGGCTGGGAAATAAAGAAATGTATGAGGCACAGGACCCTGCCCTCTTACCTCAAAGCACAGTTACACACACACACAAACACACAATTTCAATACAGCATAGTGCTCTAATAAGTCTTTGTGCAAAGCACTTTTGGGGAAAAAAACAAGAGGGAGAGACTAACTGGCTAGGGAGTGAGGAAGGAGGTGTCCCAGGAGAAGGTCTACAGAGATGAATTGGAGCTGGGTCTTGAAGGATGAGTAGGAGTTTGCCGGGCAGGTAAAAAGAGGAAGGGCATTCTTGTTTAAGAAAACAGCATGAGCAAAGGCAAGAGATGTGCAAGTGCAAGGAGTATTTGGAGAGTGGCCTGTAGTTCAGTGTCATGGGTGCAGGCCACTGAGAAGAGCTGCGGGGAGATGAGGCCAGTGTCAGAGTCACATTTCAAGGCACTTCAGTGGTAATCAGAAGAGTTTAGAGTCTGCCCTACTGGCAGAAGGGAACTTATAGTGGAAAGGTCTGTGGAGGGGAAGTCAAGATACTTGGTTTCTGGCTCCAACTCTGCCACTACTGGGCTGTGAGACTTTAAGCAGGTGATTGCCTTGGGGAGGAGGGTCTATTTTCCCACTGGTTGAATGAGGGGGTTGCACCAACAACATGATCATGAAGATCTCTTCCAGCTCAGATTCTATTCCTTTTCCTTCCAACTGGATGCTAGGGGCTACTCCTTCAACTCCTCTCCCACTCCACCAGCTCTCCAGTCCACAAGAGTGGTAAGACCACTGAGGGGACAGTGGCAAAACTGTACACCCCAGGAGCTGTCTTTGGATCACCTACCTGCTTTATGTGACTTTTTCTACCTGCCTCTCTGTACTTCATTTCCAGACACTGAAGACGCTCATTCTGAAAGAGTAGCTGAAATGGAGCAATGGGAAAGAAAGACCCAAGGGTAGAGTTTCACTTTTCCCCCAGAGCAACCTGAACGAAAACCCCACTAAGATCCCCAGTTCATCCCTCAGATCACAGCTTTAGTCCCCAAGTAGGGGTTGGACAAGTGCAAGGCAAGTGCATTTTGTGAGAACCTGGTAATGTGTGGGAAATAGCAGGAACAGAGAGTGAACTTGGCTCATCTAGGGAATCAGGAGTAGGTCTGGAGCAGCGGGGTGCATGGGAGACGAGAGCATAAAGGAAGGCTACCTCCTCCTCCGAAGCTTACCAAGCTCCATCTCACTGGGTCCTTGACTAAGATTGGTGAGAATCTGTGGTGCACGAAAAGGCCATAGTAACAAAGTTAGAGGAGATGATGCCACATGACACTAGGAGGCTGTGTCTGGTGTGATGTGAAGCTTAGATGTGAGGAAACACTGCCATTTGTAGTGGAAAGAGCACCTGAACAGTACCGCCAAACACCTGGGTTCTTGTCTGAGTGCTGCCATTTATGGGCCATGTCATTTTGGACTAGTCACTTCTCCCTTCTGAGCCTCAGTTCCCTCATCTACGAAATGGAGGGTTGGCCTGGAATCTAGATTCTAGAAGATCCTTAAAGTCCCTGTCAGCTTGGCCATCTGCTCACCCTCTTTCCTCACTGGCCTATCTTCTATTTCAAGGCAAGACCTCTCCAGGGCAGGAGCTCTGTCTTCCCCATCCAAGGATCTTGGTAATCAGGGACTCTCCTGGACAGGGAAGCCAAGGAACTCAGAAACAGTGGCAAAACTCCCCCGTTCCTGACTGCGAGTCCCCAGCTTGAGCCCCAGAGGCAGTCCCAGAGCCCCAAAGAGAACCAACCTGTGCCTTCATCAGCTTTCTGCCTCGCCTAATTCAGACAGGAGGCCCTTGCACCCAGGCCCTCCCTCCCACACAAACCCAGCACCTAGAGGTATGGAACTATGGCCTCTTTCCTCCTCCTGTCAGAATCACAAACATCCTAGTCTATCCAGAGAGGCCCTGAGGTGTGAAAGTCTCATGAATCTTTATTCCCCTCATGGAACACTGCCTCAAAGCCCCCCGCTGACCTCCACACTGTCCCCTTCTCCCACTTTCTGCAGAGTCTATCTCCTCCTCAGGCTGGATCATCCTGGCAGGTGAGCTGTGAAGAGGAAAAATGAGTAAATCCCTCAGTTTGGCTCAGCTGGGATATTAGATGTAAGTCAGTCCCAGGGCTCAGAAGCATCTTAGCCTGTGAGGAAAAGGTCCACAGCCTTCTCTATCTTGGGATTTGAGAAGCTCTAGAAATCCCCCAAAATGCTTCTCCCATCAGCCTGTCTAACTTCCCATGGTTTCACAGCTTGGTTTCATGATTCAAATCATCACAGGACATTAGAACCAACTGGGACCCCTTCATTTTACAGATGCAGACAGAAGCTGAGGCACAGAAAAGGGAAGTCTTACGTCCAAAGTCACACAAGGAGCAGCTGAGCCGGGACAACCCCCTGGGTTTCCATTTCCTTCACCGTAAAGTAAGGGCATATAGCCTAGATGGGCTCTGAAGGCCCTTCCAGCCTCTGCTCTACAAAATACAACCACCGCCATCTGTGCAGTGTCTAGTGCCAAGCACTACATGATGTTCTTTAATTTTCACAACAAAGCTCTGCTACAGATAGTGCTCATTCTGTGACCGTGTTCATATCCTGTCTATCTGAATAGATTGGGTGGTAACACATCATTTGTTCATGTGCAAAATATCAACGCAGCTGCCATTCTCCCACTCATGTCTGTTCCCTTGGCATTCTAAAAGGCCCTTGCTAAGGTAACCCTTAGGAAAGGGAATGTTTTAGGCTGCACCATCAGCTGGTCCCTGAGTGTGAGTCCACATGTTAAATAGGTTTCTCATGATGTCACCCAATGAAGACACTAAGTCTGGAGTTGGGGGACAGCAATCAGAGGCCCTTTGGTCACTGCACAGTTCCTTTAACTGCAACCCTAGGCTGGCCTGACCCAGCTGCTGCAGGAAGGGGAGGGGCTGTGGGAGGGGGTCAGAGCCCACAGCAGGACTATTGCACAATCCTTGGGGCCTGGCCTTGGGCAGTCCACCCTGGTTCCTTCCTTTTCTGCTTTCTCTCCTGCTTTCTAGCTCTGGGCTTTCCCAGCTCCGAAGTCAATACTGAGATCTCAGATGTGTCCAGAGACATCCTGAAGAGGCTCGGGGGCTGAGGAGCCTTAGTGTGTCCACAAAGAGACTCCTGAAACTGACTGAGAGCCAGCGGATTTGCCAGCTGGTGAGTCTTCCAGGTTGAGATTTCCCTCCCTCTCCCTGTCAGTTAAAACCCCTCTCCGATGATACGTAAGAAAACTGAATGGTAACTGCCCTGCCCTGGGATTGGAGCTCGGGACAACTAGGAGCTTTCACCTTCACAGTATGTGCTGTGTCCATTCTTTTTTTTTAAACCTATGTGTACATATTTGCTTCTTGAAAATAAAAAGTTTTTAATCCTCTTCTGTATAATACAAGTGTATACTCATAGCAAGCCTTGAAAGAGGAGGCCAAGGATGATCATTTTTCTTTTTTTTTTTTTTTTTTAGACAGAGGTCTTGCTCTGCTGCCCCGGCTGGAGTGCAGTGGCATGATCTCGGCTCACTGCAACCTCTGCCTCCAAAGTTCAAGCGGTTCTCCTGCCTCAGCCTCCTGAGCAGCTGGAAATACAGGCATGTGCCTGGCTAATTTTTGTATTTTTAGTAGAGATGGGGTTTCTCCATGTTGGCTAGGCTGGTCTTGAACTCCTGACCTCAGGTGACCCGCCCACCTCAGCCTCCCAAAGTACTGGGATTAAAGGAGTGAGCCACCGCACCTGGCCTATTTTTTTAAATTGTGCTTAAAACACACACACACACACACACACACACACACACAAATGTACCATCTTAGTCATTCTTGAGTGTACACTCAGTAGTGTTAGCTAGATTCACCTTGTTGTGCAGCAGATCTCCAGAACCTTTTCATCTTGCAAAACTGAAACTCTATACCTACCATACAACAACTCTATGGTCATCTCTTTTGGTAGATGAGGAAACCGAAGCCCAACCAGGGAAAGGAACTTATTTCCTTCAGAGTAGGCTCCTCCAGACACTTACACTGTTTGTTTGTTGTCTACCTGTGAAATTGCCTGAGGCTCCTTCCTCCTTCAACACTTACTTGGCCATTTCCTCCTCGGGTCTCACATCTGTCTCTACCCCCACTTCCCCACTTTGTTATCCTCTCTGCCCCAACTCGTGACTCAGCATCTTGCACTAAACTATTTCAAGACTCGTGTAGCTGGGCTCACTGCCTCAATTCCAGCTCCCTCCAGTCCACATGACAGTCAGAGTATCCTTTCCAGGCACAGATCTGACCATTTTATCTTCCCTAGCTACAGAATAAAGTTCCAACTCTACAGAGTGGCACTCAAGGCTGCCCATGATCTGGCTCCTATCTCTCCTGTCCCACATCCTATGCTATTCTTCTACACATCTTACACTTCAACCTCTTTATGCTACTTTCCATTCTTCTAAACATGTACACACTTTGTTGCGCCTTTGCTCATGTTGCCTTCCTTTGTCTTCTCTGCCTCTTAAAAATCCTTCAAGGTCCAACTCAAATGCCTCCATCACTGTGGACACTCTCTAAGCCCTGATCAGTATCCATTACTTATTCCTTTTAGCCTTAGTAGCTCCTGGCTTGTCCCCTGCATTGTATCAGAGCAGAGCCCCTGGATCTGGGCGAAGGCACTGGATCTGAGCCACCCCGAGCTCCCATCACAGGGCCTGGCCCATATTGGTGATAACTATCTGGATGATTTTTTGAGTTATTTATTTCCTCATGCTGCTCCTACTTGCTATTGGCAGACACGAGGGAAGAAGCAGCCACAGATCTTTTGCCTGACACATGGGGTAGTAGATGAGAATGTATATCTCCTGGATCTTAACTCAGTGAGCTCTTGTTCTTCTCCCCTCCTCCATCCAGACAGGACAGCACAAGTACTAGATGGCAGAGGGCCCCAAAGGCCTTGCATAAAATGCTGCCCAGTCCTGGCTAATTGCGTTCATAGAGCCATTGATGAATATTTATCATGGTCAGAATGATCATATTTTCCAGGGAAGAGATCTTATGGTTAATAGTCACATTAGTTAACTTTAGTTTGTTAACAGTTCTGCCCATATGATGGAGGACTGAATGCTTGGCCCATAGAGAATTCCTTAAAGTGGACATCTTTACTAGAAACTATTGAGAGAAGGATAACACCCA
The DNA here is from genome assembly GCF_037993035.2 of Macaca fascicularis. NCBI lineage: Eukaryota > Metazoa > Chordata > Mammalia > Primates > Cercopithecidae > Macaca > Macaca fascicularis. The sequence continues at coordinate 73,323,568 of NC_088388.1, read as the reverse complement.
TTCAGTCTTAGGGCAGTCCTCTAGAAAAAGGGAATGCCCAGCCAGTCGCAGGGTAGTGCCCTGGGAAAGGAGAACACCCAGTCTCAGGGTAGTCCTCCAGATTGGAGGAAGAGACATAGCCCTGCTGACCAGGCATATGTGGCCTGATGATATCCTTATCAAAAACAAGAGGATAGCCACATATTGCCTTATATGTTAAGTGTTGGGGGGAAGGGAAGGCTGTGATGATAAAGGTGGTGTAGTGTGGCTGAGGGGTGGGGAGCACTGAACGGAGGCTTCCCTAAAGGAAGTGAGTGTGGGGCCTTGTTTACAGGGAATGACATATGGTTTTTCAGAGACAAGGATGCAAGTCTGTTTTAAGATGTTCTTTCTGACTGGGCACAGTGGCTCACGGCTGTAATCCCAGCACTTTGAGAGGCTGAGGCGGGTGGATCATGAGGTCAGGAGATCAAGACCATCCTGGCTAACACGGTGAAACCACATCTCTACTAAAAATACAAAAAAATTAGCCAGGCATGGTGGCGGGCACCTGTAGTCCCAGCTACTTGGGAGGCTGAGGCAGGAGAATGGCGTGAACCTAGGAGGCGGAGCTTGCAGTGAGCTGAGATCGCGCTACTGCACTCCAGCCTGGGCGACGAGCGAGACTCCATCTCAAAAAAAAAAAAAAAAAAAAAAGGTTATTTCTATATTATAGACTAAGGATCTCTGAGAAGAAGGAAAAGGAACATTTATAATCACTTAGTATATGCCAGGTACATAATGACTTTATTTCAGGAGACAAGATAGTTGGCGTGCTTGTGTCTTCTTTTTGTGGGCAGGTAAACCCCAAGCCAGACTGAGAACTCCTTTCACTCTCCCGCCCTCAGGCCCAAGCTGTTCTTCTCTTCTCCAGCGCCTACAGTGGTTGCCAACCTGTTCCCATTTCCCTGACCACCTCCTTTCCAACAGAATTTCTGCAAATAGCTAGGAATATCTAGTCTTTGGGACACAGGATGCTTGAGAGGGCAAATGATCCAGCTTCTGGCCTCTAGGTAGGATGAAATTTAAACCATCCCCAGGCATCTTCCAAAAAGGTGTACCCATGGAGTCTTTTTTTTTTTTTTCTTTTGAGACAAAGTCACACTCTGTGGCCCAAGCTGGAATACAGCAGCTCTATCTCGGCTCACTGCAACCTCCACCTTCTGGGTCCAAGCGATTCTCCTGCCTCAGCCTCCCAAGTAGCTGGGATTACAAGTGCTCACCACCACGCCCAGCTAATTTTTGTATTTTTAGTAGAGATGGGGTTTTACCATGTTGGTAAGGCTGGTCTCCAACTCCTGACCTCAAGTGATCCACCTGCCTCAGCCTCCCAAAGTGCTAGGATTACAGGCATGAGCCACTGTGCCCAGCCTGTCTGTGGAGTCTATAAAGAGAACTGTGCTGAAGGAGAGTTGTGATGAATGTCTTCTTATGGTGCCACACAGTCCTGCTGAGAGCTAGCTTGGAAGTGGAAGCAGCTCTAAGCTAGCCATAAGGAGCAGGGCTTTCTGTCTTGGCTCTACCTCCAATATTCTGTGATCATGGACAAGCCACTTATTCTCTCAAGGCCTCAGTTTCCCTGTGTGTAAAATGGCAAGAGTTACATTAAATAATCCTTAAGGTCCTTCTAACCTAAAGTTCAGTGATTTATAGAATCTAAAGAAATGAGAGATTAGTATGGGTTCTGATGGTCAGGGAAGGCTTTATTCTACAATTATTTATTGAGTACTTATCGAGTGCTGTCATAAGTGATTGCATATAGCAGTCAGTAAAACAAATATAGGCCCTGCCTTTATTATTTACTATATGGTCTAGTGGAAAAGACAAACATGTAATCAAGTAACCAGAATAAGCTATTGTATTAGTCCATTTTCATACTGCCATGAAGGAATACCTGAGCCTGGGCAGTTTATAAAGAAAAAGAGGTTTAATGCACTCACAGTTCCACATGGCTGGGGAGGCCTCACAATCACGGCAGAAGGCAAAGGAGGAGCAAAGGCACATCTTACATGATGGCAGGCAAGAGAGCAGGTGCAGGGGAACTGCCCTTTATAAAACCATCAGATCTCTTGAGACTTATTTACTGTCATGAGAACAGCATGGTAAAAACCCACCCCCATGATTCAGTTACTTCCTACTGGGTCCCTCCCATGACACATGGGGATTATGGGAGCTGTGATTCCAGATGAGATTTGGGTAAGGACACAGCCAAACCATATCAGCCATGATGCTAGGATTTTACTGGGATCTGAAGGGAGGAGGTCATTTGAGCTCCAGGTGACAGAGCCATCCCCTCTCTCTTTTCTCTTGCCAACAGAGCTTCTACCGAGTCTTCCCCCACCTCAATCCCTGTTGCTATGGAGACTACCAATGGAACTGAGACTTGGTATGAGAGCCTACATGCCGTGCTGAAGGCTTTAAATGCCACTCTTCACAGCAATTTGCTCTGCCGGCCAGGGCCAGGGCTGGGGCCAGACAACCAGACTGAAGAGCGACCGGCCAGCCTACCTGGCCGTGATGACAACTCCTACATGTACATTCTCTTTGTCATGTTTCTATTTGCTGTCACTGTGGGCAGCCTCATCCTGGGATATACCCGCTCCCGCAAAGTGGACAAGCGTAGTGACCCCTATCATGTGTATATCAAGAACCGTGTGTCTATGATCTAACACGAGAGGGCTGGAATGGTGGAAGACCAAGACACCTGGGGATTGCGTCTGGGGCCTCCAGAACTCTGCTGTGGACTGCATCAGGTCTCAGTGTCCCTATCTGTAAGAGCAACAAGAAACAGGGCTAAGGGAGGTCATCACTGGGGTGGGAGAAGAGGGGCTGGTAGACCGAAGCCTTGTGCATAAGGATTTTTTCCCAGGAAAAGATAGACTTTATAAACAGTGGGAGTCCATGAACAAACATATAAAAGTAGCAACAGATAATGACCAATAACTGGTTCAGTGGCTGGAGTACTGGGGGCCTGAAGGTTGGAAAAAGGAGAAGTTGTAGCAGAGGGAGATGAGACAGGAAGATGCTCTGGGGACACATTTTTTATGTGTTATCTTCAAAAGCCATGAGAAGCAGTGATGATTATCCCATATCACAGATATGATTTACCACCACCACCCTGCCACCACTCCCACTCGCACTCCCATAAAGAAAGCAGGGCAAGTGCTGTGCCGCCCATTTGGGCCTGAGTAGTGCCATGATTGGAACCCAGGAACTCTGGTCTCCTTGCCTAGTGCTTTTCAAAACTCTGTGCCACACAGGAGTGGATCCAGGCCTGAAGGTCATACAATTCTGGGGACTCTCTTTAAGAAAAAGAATTCTAAAATATCTTACTTTTGCAAACATTATGCAAATATACTGCCACATTAATATGTTGCTAGGGCTCCTACTAGGACCTTAAGAAGGAGCTCATGTGAGTCAGGACCCTGAATGTTAGGCCTTGTTAGCTCTATGGTTCATATGCTTCTTGAACCAAGTCACAGGGTACTTCCCAGCCACATTGCTAGTCAACAGGACTAAACTACCTCCAAAGCAGCCTCTTCAGTTTTGAGTTCTGTGAGAAATGTTTTCCTTTTCTTTTTCTTTTTCTTTTATTTTGAGACAGTCTCCCTATGTCACCCAGGCTGCAGTGCAGCAACCCAGTCTTGGCTTACTGCAACCCCCACCTCCCAGGTTCAAGCAATTATCCTGCCTCAGCCACCTGAGTAGCTGGGATTACAGATTCCTGTCACCACACCCAGCTAATTTATATATATATATATATATATATATATATTTTTTTTTTTAAAGTAGAGGCAGGGTTTCACCATGTTGTTGCCCAGGCTCGTCTCGAACTCCTGGCCTCAAGTGATCTGCCCATCTCGGTCTCCCAAAGTGCTGGGATTACAGGTGTGAGCCACCACGACTATCTGTGAGTTTTCTGAGGTCATATTGAATCTGCTTCTAAAAGACTGATATTGCCAAGGTGGGCAGATCACCTGAGGTCAGGAGTTCGAGACCAGCCTGGCCAACATGGTGAAACCCCGTCTACTAAAAATATACAAAAATTAGCCAGGCCTGGTGGCGGGTGCCTGTATTCCCAGCTACTTGGGAGGCTGAGGCAGGAGAATTGTTTGAACCCGGGAGGCGGAGGTTGCAGTGAGCCAAGATTGCACCACTGCACTCCAGCCTGGGCGACAGAGCAAGGCTCTGTCTCAAAAAAAAAAAAAAAAAAAAAAAAAAAAAAAAGACAAGACAAGACTGATATCGCACCTAAAATATTATTATATTAAAAGAAGCAGAGTATGAGACGTAGGTGCATGGTCCAGTAGGAAGAGAAGCAGCCCTGATTCTACCACTTAAGGTGGTATATGATCTTAGGCTGGACACTTCTATCTCTCATCCGTTTTCCTCTTCAACATAATGAAATAGACTTGAAAGTCTCTAAGGCTCTATCAGTTCTGACATTCTAGGCTTCATATACATTAAGTGGAGCCATATGTAATCACTGTGTAGGTTAGAAACAGCTGAGTATTGTAGTTTCATATATGGTTCCAGCTAATACATGCGATGTGGCTGGTGAATACTTCTGAATTCAGAAACTATCCCAAATCTCAGCTAGAACCATCCACTGTTCTGTTTGTCCAGTTTCAACTTAAGGGATCTCCATGTGGTCCCCAGAAGTACCCACTGAAACATGCATATTTGTGTATAGCAGAACTCTGAAATAATATTTTGATAGTAGTTATCTCTGAGGAATTGAATTATGGGTGATTTTCCCTTTCCACATTATAAATTTATGTAATATTTGACTGACTTGACCATAAGTATGTTACTTATATAATAAAAGGAAAAAAGGTACTTCCATTTTGAAAAAATAAAAATAAAAGCCTTTGGGTTCTTGAATGGAGATCATGGGCCACATTTGCTGCCATGTGCGGTTATGTTGATGCTCTGCAAACCTGTGCTGAGCCCTGTTGCTCAAACCCTTCCTCATCTCTTCTTGAGGGAGAAGATGGAGACTTCCTCAAGGAGATGTGACATATGGGAAGACAACAGATTGAGAAATTTACAGCTGATAGGACTTTAGACACCACCCAGCCCAAACTTCCAAATAAAATATGGGACGCAAATGGGTGTAAGAATGAATGGTCAGGTGATGAATGCCATAAGGATTTTGAGAAATGAAATTGACTAGGAGGAGTCAGAGAGAGGTAGAACTTGAACTGGGCTTTGAAAGCTAGGACAGAGCTAAATGGGCAGAGTGAATGAAGGGAACAAGATCAGGGAAGCCTGGAGGCAGATGTCAGGGAGCTCCTTCCTGATGAGGGCAGGTAGGCTGGGGAGACAGCAGGAAGCAGGCCTCCTGGGGCTACTCTATGACTTCAGTGTCCCCAGTGGAGAAGGCTCCCCTTCACACAGTCCTCACACTCCATGGGCTTAATCATAAAATACAAATTATTTCGGTTGCAAGTTACAGGCACCTGATGTATATTAGCATAAGTACAGAAGGGAATTTCTGAAGTGTATGGGGTAGTTCACAAGTTTAAAGAAGGAACTACAGACACCAGGGCAACTCCAGGGATCTCGGGGCCTGGAACAACGGATCTGCCTGAATTCACAAACTAAGAGCTCAGTATGTTTCCTTAAACACACCCAGGTTGAACTAAATAAAATTCTAGGATTTGAAGGGAGTAAAATTTAAACATTCTAATATCCTACGGTGGCCAGGCACAGTGGCTCAAGCCTGTAATCCCAACAGTTTGGGAGGCGAGGCAGGTGAATCACTTGAGGTCAGGAGTTTGATCCAGCCTGATCAACATGGTGAAACCCCATCTCTTCTAAAAAAATACAAAATTAGCCAGATTTGGTGGTGCACACCTGTAATCCCAGCTACTTGGGAGGCTAAGGCAAGAGAATCTCTTGAACACAGGAGGCAGAGGTTGCAGTGAGCCAAGATCATGCCATTGCACTCCAGCCTGGGCAACAAGAGTGAAACTCAATCTCAAAAAAATATATATATAGATATATATATATATAGATATATATAGATATATCTATCTATCTATCTATATCTATATATATCTATATATATATATATATCCTATGGTATAGTCACTCCACGCAGCCCTCCCTCCAACCCTGTTGTCTGGGAGCCTGTCCTGCAACCGCTTGTAAGTCAAAGCCGGTAGGAGCTTTGGCCTCACAGGTTCTGCCCTCTGCTGGCCAAATCCTGACACATCGCCTTAAGCCCTCAAAGCAAAACCAATCAATTCAACAGGTATTATTGAGTGCCTTTATGTGCCAAGCATTCACCTAGGCACACTTGGAATGCATAAGTAAACAAAAACATCCCAGAAGTCCCTGCACTAATACTTAAGAGCATTTACTCCATGCAAAGCATTGGTCTAAGCGTTTTATACACTTGAACTCATTTAGCTTTTAAAACCCTCATAACAACCCTATGCAGTAAGTAGGTATTCCTTACAAGTACTTCCATAGAGCCCAGTTGTTTTTGAACTAGCACCTTCATGTACTTTCAGCCCAATTTAGGTCCCATGGTATACACAGCCTAGAGCATGGATCTGAACAGTCCCCAGAAATGAATGAGAAAGTGATTTGGGAAAAGGATGGCAGAGTACTGACACCTGTGGTCTGAAGTTGGGTTTCCTGGAAACAGATCTTGAGACAGTCTTTTTTTTTTTTTTTTTTTTTTGAGACAGGGTCTCGCTCTGTGGCTCAGGCTGGAGTGCAGTGGCCTAATCAGGGTTCACTGCAGCTTCGATTTCCTAGGCTCAAGCGATCTTCCCACATCAGTTTCCCAAGTAGCTAGGACTACAGGCATGTTCCATCCCATCCAGCTAATATTTTATTTTAGTAGAGATGAGGTCTCACTATTTTCCCAGGCTGGTCTCAAACTCCTGGGCTCAAGCAATCCTCCCGCCTCAGCTTCCTAAAGGGCTGAGATTATGGACGTGAGCCACCACACCTGGCCATCCGACAGACATTGATGGGAAGTGTTTTTCAGGAAAAACCTGCAAGGGAGAGAGTGGAGTAGACAGGAAAGGGAAAGTACCATACAAAGTGTGTCTCGGTCACATCTAGCCTTAGCCTGATCCACAGGGAACTGTTATATATGGGGGCATAAGTCCCACAGCAGAATTACACTCCCTTGAGACAAGGCAGCTGGCCTTTTGTATCCCCAAAGCAGTCAGTCATTGGTTGTGGGCCACCCTGGCAGGGAAGGGGGACAAGAAGGTTTTGAGGAGGTTCCCATCAGCTGTGGGGAAGGGAGCAGCTGTGAGCTACTGCAGAATAGAGCAGTGGAAGAAAGATAAGCAAAGGAGTGCTCTTGGTTGGAGATTAGCAATAGCCTCGTTCCTTGGGAAGGTTCTGAAGCTCTTTTTTCATCACAGAATTGGCCCCACCTTTTGTGACCTTATTTTGCTACCCTATATCAGTCATTGGCTGCTAGTTGCTACAGGGGTACTTACTCTCCCAGAGCGTGCTCATATTTGACTCAGGCCAAATCTCTGGGGATGGGGACAGCTCTAGGCTGATGACGGCAGCCTGGCGAAGGGGGCTCTGGGGCCCCATCAGCATCCATGATAGCTGTGCTGTTGGGGAAACGAAAGTAGAAGCAGAGTGTCACATCTTGGGAGCTCCTTCTAGTTTAAGAGACAAGAAGCACACATCAAATAACGAACAAAAATAGGACAATACCAAATAGAACTAAGTAGGAAACAGTATCATTAAGCATCAAAAAGTGTGGGGGACAGATACTAATGTGGTGGTCAAGAAGAAGAGAGGACATCGGGCACAGTGGCTCACTCCTGTAATCCCAACACTTTGAGAGGCCAAGACAGGCAGATCACTTCAGGTCAGGATTTCAAGGCCAGCCAGGTGAAATCTCCTCTCTACTAAAAAAAAAAAAAAAAAAGTACAAAAATTAGCTGGGTGTGGTGATGTGTGCCTGTAATCCCAGCAACTCAGGAGGCTGAGGCAGGAGAATCACTTGAACCCAGAAGGCAGAGGTTGCAGTGAGCTGAGATGGCACCACTGTACTCTAGCCTGGGTGACAGAGCAAGACTCTGTCTCAAAAAACAAAAACCAAAAAACAACAACAAACAAAAGGGTGGGTGGAGGGGGAGAGGGAAGTTCATGCATGTTTCCGGGAAGAAGTAGAATTTGTAGTGGAATATGAAGACCTGGTAGGATTTGGTTAGAAAGTCCAATGTAAGGCCAGGCACAGTAGCTCACTCCTGTAATCCCAGTACTCTGGGAGGCTGAGGCGGGTGGGTCACCTGAGCCTGGAAAGTCAAGTGGCTGCAGTGAACTGTGATAATGCCCCTGCACTCCAGCTCTCAAAAAGTAAGTAAATAAATAAATAAATAAAATAAAAAATGAAGGTCCAGTATAGTATGAGCCAAGCTCAGTGTTCAAAGTGGGTGGATGGCTTTGCCCTACTCAAACATTCAGAGACTGAGGATAGCAACTGCCATTTTCAACATGTAGCTTCCAAGGTCACTCATTGTCAAAGCATTTTCTGGTTAGTGAGAAAAAAGACAAAGTAGAATTCCAGGGCCAGGGATTTACTCTCAAGAAAGCAAGGCAAAAGCTGCGTACATCTCTTCTGCTTAGCTCCATTGACGAGGGCTTAAACAACATGGCCACAAACTGGCTGCAAGGGGAGCTGGCAAATGAGGTGCCTATCTGAGTAGTCAAGTCCCAGCTAAACATCTATCACTGTGGAATAAGGAGAGAATTATTTTTGGTGGACAGCCCCAGAAATCTGCATCCCACCCTCCTCACTCTCCCCAACAGGCTCCTGTCTTCACCACACCCTCCTAACTCTCCCCCGAAAGGATTAGTTAAGATAAAAACATTTATAACCCCGCTGGGAAGGAAGAAGTGCTGTTACTCTGATTAGATCATGTTTTGGAGGGAGGGGGTGAAGACGGGAGCCTTTTGAGTATAACTTAGCCTATCCTGGGAGTGTGACTTTTGCTCATTTTTTTTTTTTTTTTCTGGCACAGGTGAGTCTGGTCTCTCCTGTCATTGGAATAATATCCAAGATTTCGGTTTAGGCATAGGAGAAACAGACAAAGCAAGGCTTTCAGCCAAACAGCCAACCTTGTATAGAAAAGGAATCTTGTTTCAGGTGCTGCTAAGAAACCAAGAACATTATTTCCCTGGGTGAAATGAGAGAACGATCTGTGGCAGTGGTTGAACTCTGAGGGAGAATGAGCTCCTGGGAACAAGAAACGCAGAAATTCATGAACAGGAAAGAAAAATTAATATTTTATGAACAACTGAATTCCTCATTGCACCCAGGGAGCTGACTCACCAAGGTTACAGCTCCTTCTTTGGGCGGCTCACAACCAATGAGGGGCTGATACAGGGATCCAAAGGTCTGAGTCCATCACCGATTTGGGGCAACTCTGAGGGGCCATCTTAGCTCCGGAATTCCCCAGAGGATCAGCTGAGGCTTCAGTGACAACCACCTTGTGAGTTAGCTTCTTCCTCTGCCCACCCCTGCTTTCTCATTTCCTATTTCCCAAGAATACTTCCCCCAACAACCTTCTGCATGCAATTCTCCATCTCAGTCTGTTTCCAAGAGAATCAATACTTCCTCAAGAACTGTGCCCTAACATGGAGTTCATTCCAAAGTCAGTACCAGTAATAATAGAGCAATGGGATGATAGAATGTAGATGAGGTAGTTAGTGGTTCTAGCAAACTAAAAAGACAAGGCAGTGAGAGACAGCAGTGTAGGAAACAGCCAGCTCTATTCATTGAAAAAGAACTAGCCACTAGAGGGCCCAGCACTACAGGTTTACAGCTCTGCTGCCACTTTTTAGAGCACAGAATTTTACCCTTCATCTGGCAGACATCCAGCATAATTGTCCACACAGCTGGGAACATTGTTGGCCATGCTTCCTTCTCTTGTACCTAATCTGGAGACACCAGTGTCCTGGCCTGTTCCGATACCCTAGCACCAAGCCCCCATGCCATTACATATAAGCCTATTCCCATAAATAAAGGCTTCCAACGCCTGTTTTTTCTACCCACTGTTCTCATTGTTCCAAGGGACTCTGAAGATGTGAAACGTGAAATCCAAATAGTTGGTTGTGACCATCCTCACCTAGGAATGGAGAGAATCAGCAACATATTGTCTAGTCCTGCCACTTTCTCTACCCCCGTCATCCCCCCACCCACCAATTTGTAATAAAGACACATAGACTTAGATGCAAAATACAGTAGCCAAGGGAGAAAGGGGATATCAGAACCTTCTCAGAAGATGAAAAAGTTTGAGAACATTGTGTAATTGAGTGAATTAATGAGTTATTTCTACCATGGATTTATTTAAAGACTCAAAGGAAATTTTCTTCTGCACCCTATTTGGAAGGACAGTCCTTTGCAGGTTGGGGGATTTCCCTTACCTCAGGAGGAAAATATTGGGAGGTCTCTGTTTCCAAAGTATAAATTCCTCAAGGATCAGAGTTAGATTGTCTGTGAGAGGGAAAACTCTGAGGGTTAAAGGGACAAGAGCTGGATTCTACAAGACCAGGAGGATGGAGGGGTGGTGGAAATCAGCCCATGAACTCTCCCCCATTGCCCTCCTAGTATCTCTGGCAGTGATGACTACAAAGACTCCTGGGGGATAATTACCACACCATAGCTTTGGGACCATACAGGAGTTCTGGGTGGCCAGGTTTACAATGGAAGGAGTAAATGTCTTATGCAAGTGGGCCAGATACCTCTGGCTGCTCCACACCTGCTTGGACAATGAGCATCTTCAACACAACTGCAATGGACCGAGATTGTCCCCCAGGTTTTCTGGATTGGGTAAGCCCTGGGGTTTTTGCATCCCCACAAAGTCTCTGAAATTAGATGTTCCACAAACCTGGCAGGTGGGGGTGAAGCTAAATTTAATTGGATTTGAATTAGATAAAAATTTGATTTGATTCAGCAAGGAGTAAAGAAATCTAATGTTCTTCTACTTGCTATTGAGCAAATTAAATGGGTTATAATATTGGGAGTTCTGATATCGCAATAGCAAACCTAGCCTGGCCCGGTTAATAAAAGAATAGTAATACTCTATTGAGGGGTTGCCATGTGTTAGGCAGTGCATTCTTTCATTTAATCCTCACAATATACCTATGAGGTAGACAGACTTAGAGAAGTCAAGTGCGTTGCCCAAGGTCACATGGTTAGTAAATGGCAAACCAAGTTTGTCAGACTCCATGTCTAACTTCTACAGCCATTCATTCCCTGTTGTCTAGCCATTCATTCACTGATATCTAATCCATCATTTACTAATCTGTTTAGCCAGATATGCATTCAGACAGTAAACAGAATTAAGTTATTCTGTTCCTTAAACAATGAGACAGATCTAGTTGGTGTTTAAAGAACAAAAGAATCTTAGAATCACAGAATGTTTGCACTGGCAGCTGGTCTAGTGGGAAGAGCAAAGCTTTAGAACCAGGTGGACTAGATTGGAATCTTGGCTCTGCTATTCATTCTGTATGTGATCTTGAGCAATTTATTTAACCTAATTATCAGCTTCCATATCTGTATATCACAAATATATGCACATTCTCACTAGACTAATATGAAGAGTAGAGATAATGTCACATGGAACCAGTGCAAAAATGCAAGTCCCAGCACAAAATGAAAATGCTGGCACTTTGTTCAAAAATTACCAAGAATTTAAAGATGGTGACAGCAGAGTATTAAACCAAGTGTGGGGGCCCTTCTGAGCATAGGCCATGGTGGCACATCCACAGCCTGGCACAGAGTGGGTCTGCAATAAATTGTAGTCCTTTTCTCTCTAGATCACTGATTATAACCGTCTCCTTTTGCAGATGAGGAAACTGGAGTTCAAAGAAAAGCTTAAAAATGCAAATTAGGGCTGGGCGCGGTGGCTCACACCTATAATCCCAGCACTTTGGGAGGCCAAGGTGGGTGGATCATGAGGTCAGGAGTTCAAGACCAGCCTGGCCAACCTGGTGAAACACCATCTCTATTAAAAATTTAAAAATTAGCCAAGTGTGGTGGCACGTGCCTGTCATCCCAGCTACTTGGGAGGCTAAGACAGGAGAATCACTTGAACCCAGGAGGCGGAGGTTGCAGTGAGAATTACTTGAACCTGGGAGGTGGAGGTTGCAGTGAGCTGAGTTCACCCCACTGCACTCCAGCCTGGGCAATAGAGCAAGACTCCGTCTTGGGGGGGGGTGGGGAAACGCAACTTAGTACCAGAGCCAAGACCACAACCAGACCTCCTTTGTTCCCAGCCAGTGGTCTTTACCCAGCATTTCCAAAGCAGGTTCTATATGATGATAATAGATATTCCATATATAAAAGTTTCTATCAACAAGCAAGTTTATAAAACACTGGATTAAGGTTAAACAGAAATCTTTTGCAGAACTCTTCAGAACACTTTTATGTGCAACAGGAATCTCCAAGACAGGGATATAATATGGAACATTGCACAAAAGTATTTGACGTGGAACCCTTTTTCAGGAGCATATTAAGTATCTCTCAGAAATGCCACTCTAAACACTGCCCCAGGGTGATGGAAGTTTCCATGGGTTTTGATCTGTGGGGTGTGGTTGTTTTTATACTAAATTAGAAGCAAATATATTCTTCCCACTAGTCCTTTCTGTCAGCATCCCTGTCCCAGCTGACTTGTGAGCCTGAGGATATAACGATAATGAAAACCAGACTTCAGGAAAAGCACACTTGTCTAGAGTCACCCAGCTGCATCCATAAGGCAGATGCAATATGCCTCTCTCCCAAGAGTAGAACACAGAGACAAAACATACACTAGGATCCCAAAATTCTTTCCATTCTGGGTAATTGGCTCACAGACACCACATTGCAAAAGTAATAGCTAAAGTCCCCTATAAAGTCACATAAGCAGCTAGGAAATCAGGATTCTCATTTTGGAGCATTTATTAGCTGTTTGACCTAAATTGATCAATTCATCTGCTCATCACTTTACTTTTATCGAATACCTTCTGGCATCAAATTAAATTAATTTCTCCCTTTGTCAAACTACCATTGTTTCATCCGTAGCACTCTTCCCCCAAGACTTTGAGAATCTCTGTGGAATGTAGTTTGAAAATCAGCAGGTTGGATGATTACCATAGATCATCTAGTCTATATGGATGGATGAAATCTATATGGAATCTATATGGAAAGGAATTATAGTTTCTTTCAGCTATAATAGTCTGTGATTCAAATTTATATACAGTTTTGCAACTCATTGCCTCTGCTTATTAACCAAGGACCCTAGTTCCCTGAGAAATGCACCTCTTAATTTCTGAGAGGCCTGGAGAGTGATTCTCACATGCTGAACTGAGAGGTCAGGTGACTTGGACACTTCTGGAGTTCCCAGTACATAGCATCTATTATATGGAATGCATGAAGGGGAAGAAACTCCATCATGATATACTTTGTCACATGGGTTTCTAATGGGTAATATTTATGTCCTTTGACTCACAGAACTTTCAGTAAAGCAGCTCTTCTATATTTTGCTGATTCCTTCCTAACCCCACTTTCCCTCTACAAATTCCTAAGCCTGAGCTGCAGCAAGGCCAAGAAACAAATCTGCATGACAAACCTAATGTTAAATGTTGGCTCATTCGTCCTTGATTTTGAAAATTCTATTGCTGGACCCATGTTGCCTATCTCCTCACTTTCCTTAAGATGAGTTCTCTCCCACGAGAGACCCAAAGTCCTCACGAAAAATGGACTTTGGGTGAGTTGGGCCTACTAGGTCGAATATGCCCAAAAGGGTCCTCCAGGAAGCAGATGCCAAAATGGAGTGAGAAGTGCCAGAAATGTACTGGGGGAGAATGCCTGTGCGGGAGCAGGAGTAGATGAGGGAGCCTCAGATGGTGATGCAGATCTGACACCAGTGAAAAAAAGAGGGAAGGAAGAAGGACTGGGCAGGAGGAGCCTCAGGTTTCAATGCAGCTCTGAGAAAGCCTCAGCCAGGCTGATGAGGAGCCCCAGAGCAGAGACTGCCCATTACAGGAGCCCCATGTTGAGCAGGAATGGCCTGGCTTTCATACGTCTGCAGGGCTTGGTCAGTGGCAGGGAGAAGGCCAGGGTGAGCATGACCAGCGTGTAAACACCAAAGGTGCTGCTGCCTGAGGCCGGCCACTAACTGCTCTCCTCCCTGCAGGCTCCCTGTGGGAGACCTGAGCAGCTCACTCACGGTCAAATACCCACGCCTGTGTGAATTCCAAAAGTGGACATAATTTAAGCTCAAACGGAGCCCTGTATGTACATTTATTACAATTTTTGTGTTGAGTGTACAAAAAGTGTAGCACTTGGCACAGCAGCAGCCCCACCCTCACCAGTGGAACAATCAAAGCGAAAAAGGGCTAGTCTGGGAAGGTTTCAGGTAAACAGGTGAGTTTTTCTTACCATGATTGTCAATAGCAGCCTCCATTGTAGATTAACACTGTGTCAAGCTTAGTACAGAGAACAATTCTCAGGGAGCTTCAGTTTGCAATAAAATATTCCTCACATGAGGCGCTCAGAGCAGACTTTTGAAGAGTTTACATGTCAATCACTGGATGCTCCAAGGAGGGAGGAGCTTCTTATTAGAACTGGCCCTGGAGGCTACCAGAGAGACCTTGAAACTGATCTGGCAGCCAAGTGGGTGGTGCAAGGACACACTCCACCCCTGGGACCCTGCCAGCCAAGCTGTAGGATTTGTTGAGAGGCAGGCCCAACACCTGTTGTGGCTGCTGGATGAGATTCAAAATTTAAGGAGAAAAGACAGAAGAGGAAGGAACTGGAAAAGAGGAATCTGTAGCTAGAAGAGGAAAGACAGCATGCTTTCCAGAACCGTCTCAGAATTCATCCCAGGCTAATCACCTGCCAAAAAAGAGATAGTGTCAGTGGTAGAAAGAACACTGAAGATGACACTTAAGCTCTGCCGCTAACTCCCCGGCTGACCTCTGTCACTCAATGCCCCTCTGGGCCTGTGCTCCTTGGCTGTAATCTGCTGAGCTATGCCAGACATCTAAAATTCTTCCATTTGAACAGTCTAGGATTCAAACAAGCTTCCTTAAAATAATCTTGGAAGAACCTAGTATGAAATGGGCAGAGGGGGGAGGATAAAAAAGAATTTCCTGTGAACCCAGGCGCAATAATATCATATAACATAATGTAACATAATAAGCTAACCTAATCATAGCAAGCATTACAACAGGTGGGGGAATCTGGGAATGGGAGCCAGTAATATCTCTAAAGTAGAGGTAATTTCATGATCAAGACATCCAGTGTATTGAAACGTGACGCTGTTCTATCTTTATAGAGTGTGCAGATGGTTGGGAAGGAAATTAGTTCCACCTGTCAGCTGATTCTAAAAGATCAGAGCTTCATATACATTCCATCAACACATGAACTCCTGATGTCACTAAAGCAAAGAGATGGAATGGTCTCTGTCCTTTCCTGAATGCTCTTCCAGTTTTCTCTCATAAAAGTCATTTCTACTCCCCTTTAAATCTGCATTCACAGTTTGTTTTCACTTAGATAAGAATGCTGGGAGGGGAAAGCATACTGTTTTTTTTCCCCCCAGTCCTACTATTTTAGGATTCCCTTCTTATTTATTTCTTTCGTTGAGCTAAGAAGATGCCACAGATAAAAAACCAAAACGAAATGAAAAACTGCAGTCAAGAGAAGAACAAAATTAGCAGCCAATCAGGAAAAGGCTGTACAATCCCCAGGCCTTTAGATACTTTATCCTCTAGGCTGGGCCCTCCCAGAGAGGATCAAGTTTTCTCTTGGGGTTTCTTTTTGAATTAAGCACCACTGAGGGCTACGGTCCAGAAACACAAACTCTTAACCTCGTCCCTGGTAGACAAACAGGTCTAGGGAGATTAAATAACCTGCAGGGAGAGAGTCCTCTGGGATCCATGGGAGACCAGACTGAAGCAAAGAAAAAAGGGACTATGGTATCAGTGAGGACACAGGAGCAGCCACAGGAGGGCTGTGCTGCCTAAATAAATAATGGCACGTTTGGCAGCAGACCCAATTCTCAGACAGGCCTGGGGCTGACAGGTAGGCTGTCTGCTAACATACACTCACCCTTTGGATCTCAGCTTCAATGTTATTTCCTCTGGGAAGCAGGGTGCCACACACAGTTGTACTGGTTGCCTGCTGCACAGAAAATACATTCCAGAGTTATATGTTTTTATAAAAATGTCCCAGAAGTTGGTGTTTTAAGGAAAGAGCACTCTTTTTTCTCTGATTCACAAAAAGGTGCTGGACTGGCAGTGACCTTGCTAAGAATCCTTTCCTAATTCTTATCAGAACAGGTTTAGTGCCCCTCCTATCTGTTCCAGAAGGACTCCGTCTACCATGGTTATTTACCACGCGTTATTCTAATTGCCTTTTTACTAGTGTATACACAGTCTAGATTATCACTTTGTGAGTCAGAGGCTGTGTCTCGTTTGACACTGTACTCTGGGCCCCAGAACAGTGCCTGGCCCTAGCACAGGTTCAATGGTATTTGTTGAATGAATAAGCAACATATTCTGAGCCATTCCAATGCTCTTGCCCAAGTGGACAGAGAGCTTGTCATAATAGAGTACTAGTCATGTCCAGGGTTTGAGTCTTTGTTCTACCTCTAACTTACTACATGAGTTGGCAAGTCACTTCACCCTGGTATTCTTGATGTAAAATAGGGATGACCCTACCCTGTCCACCTCAGAGGGTCATTATGAGGAGTAGTTTAGAAGTATTACTAGGTAAACTTATGAAAATACCGAACACATGGGAAGTATAGGCCATTCCAGGAAACTTGGACTACAAGGGGTCTAGGACCAGGAGTGACCTTACATCTAAACATAGTTAAGTAGTCACCTCTGGCAGAAAACTAAAGATTTCTAGGCCAGGCAATACTTTTTTGGTTGCTATGGGTAGAAACCTCAAAATGTCAAAAGACACATTTATTGTTTCCTATAGGTAAGGGTAAATTTAAAGCTGGACCTCCAGGACAACTGGAAATAGGCACAATAATGCCACAAGGTAGATTGCATTCTTGTCCTCTCCCCTGTCCCCACCCCACCACACTCCATCTGTCTCTTCTTTCTGGAAGTCAGCCCACCAACTACAGACTGGCTTCCTCCACATAGCAAGGGATGTGGCTACTGACACCTCCTGGCTCCATCTCACACTTTTGCCATCTGAGGGGGACTGAGCCCCTCCCCTTATCTCTAATTTGCAAAATTTCTCTTTGGCCCTGGCTAGAAGATACATATTCATCCCTGTGCCAAGGGTGAGAGATTCTATGATTTCCAGCTCCTACTGGAACTACATAGTTGAAGTGGGGGATCAGTGTTCAAAAAGAAGGGAGGTACTGTTCTAAGAAAGGCTGGGTACTAGGATTTCCACTATAATTTTCTAAAGATCATCCCCCCACTGAGACCTGCCATTAGCAACATTAGCAATCAGTTAGCTTTGGTTTGGGCTCTGCTCCTTTAGCGCCATTCTTTCATATACCCTGAGTTCCTTATAATAGAAGGAAGGGAACAGAAGGGTGCCAAGTATAGGAGAGGGACAAGCAAATAAGTAAATAGTCTACTTTCCTCTGCAGACCTGCAATAAATAACCAGAGAAGTGAGCCATGTGTCTAGAAAAATTCGTTCCCTTCCTAGGATTGATGGCAAGTGATGTCACCTGCTCAATGTCAGGTCCTAAATTCCTCTGTGCTTTGGCCAGGTTGTGGCTTGACAGCAATGTTTCTGAACTACGTGTCTGACCACTTTCACTTTTTGTACTGTAGCATTCCCTTCTTGTCTCCTTTTAAGTAGTCCAACTCACATATCTTATAAATGGACAAGCCAGAGTCCCAGAGAGGGAAAATTTATTATCCAACATCATACACTAAAAGGGAGTTCATGGTCAAGCTAAGATCAGATTCTAGGTCATCTGACATGTGTTTTTTCCAATTATACCATCCTTTGTTTTTCTGCATGTTTATAACCTGAGAGATGTAGTTCACCTCTTACTCTCACCTTCTTCTGGTTCTTTTGTCTTTCTGGGTCACTTTTTAAGAGGACTTCTCAAGGTCAGCTTCACTATACTCCTATTTAGTCACCTCTGGATCCCAGTGAGTTAGCTACTGTCTTATCCTCCGCTATCAGGAATGAAATTCCAATACCAGAGACCCCATCCTACTGATGCAGTATTCTTTTCACTGCTCTTTAGCAGGAGCTCACTATTTAAGCTAGTCTTAACTTGTAGCAAAATTGCAGGCATCATCCTGGCTAACTCCTACTTACCTTCCAGATATCCATTTAGATCACTTTATTTCAGAAGGTAAAATATAAAATGTATACCAGGAATACTTTCTGTAAGCAACTCATAGTACCCCATATGTATTAGTTCATTCTCACACTGCTAAAAATAACTACCTGAGACTGGGTAATTTATAAAGAAAAGAGGTCTGATCGGCTCATGGTTCTGCAGGCTATATGGGCTTTTGCTTCTGGGGAGGCCTCAGGAAACTTACAATGACGGCTAAGGGGAAACAAGCCCATCTTCCCATGGCCAGCAGGAGAGGTGGTGGGGAGGTGCTACACACTTTCAAACAACTAGATATTGTGAGAACTCTATCACAAGACAGCACTAGGGGGATGGTGCTAAACCATTAGAAACCACCCGCATGATTTAGTTACCTCCCACCAGGCCCCACCTCCAACACTGGGAATTACAATTTAACATGAGATATGGGTGGGACACAGTACCAAACCATATCATTTCAGAAGGTAAAATATAAAATATGTATGAGGAATACTTTCTATATGCAACTCACAGTACTCCGTACCTCCCCCTATAAAACATTTAGCACTCTAGACAATCATTGCCTGCTTACTATGTCTCTTTTCTTCATTCTACTATAATTTCTATAAGAACAGAGGTCATTCCTATTCCCTTTACCGTTATTTCCTCCAGGAAATGTTGCATAAATATTAGTTGAATGAATGACTAGAACACTGACTCTGTGGTTCCTAATTATTTGCACAGTAGCCATCAAATGACAAAAGGATGTGAAATACTTTAGAGGTGAAGACATTATGTAGCTGTTGAGGATTATCCTAAAAGCACTCATTATACCATCTATCACTATAATATAAGCCTTCTCTGCTTGGAGATGCCAAAAAAAAATTCAGTAGTCCATCCACAAAAGTTTCCAAGACTCTTATGTGATTGGAAGGGCTGTGCTACTGCCATAGGCAAACTTCATCACCAGTATCAAACATTGCCTTTGTGACATTTCCCTCACCTCAATGGCAGGTTAGACTCTGCCTCTGGTCTCAGTCCACTTGGTGTCCCTGTCCTAAGTTTTTCCATGTGTTGCCTCATTTACAACAAGGCTGTGAGAAAGGTTCTATTTTTACTACCCTTTAAACAATGGAAATTTCAAGGTACAGGGAGGTTATATGACTTGCTCAAAGTCACAAAGCAACTGAGTAGTGGAGCCAGGATTCAAACCCAGCTCTTGGTCTGAATCACTATGCTATATAAGACTCTTCTTTTGGCTGGGTGCGGTGGCTCATGCCTGTATTCCCAGCACTTTGGAAGGCTGAGGCGGGTGGATCACTTGAGTTCAGGAGTTCAAGGCCAGCCTGGGCAACATGGTGAAACCCCATCTCTATTAAAAAATACAAAAACTAGGTCGGGCATGGTGGTTCATGCCTGTAATCCCAGCACTTTGGGAGGCCAAGGTGGGAGGATCACCTGAGGTCAGGAGTTTGAGACCAGCCTGACTAACATGGAGAAACCCCCATCTCTACTAAAAATACAAAATTAGCTGGGTATGGTGGTGTATGCCTGTAATTCCAGCTACTCGGGAGGCGGAGGCAGGAGGATTGCTTGAGTCCAGGAGACAGTGATTGCAGAGAGCCACAATCATGCCACTGCACTCCAGCCTGGGCAGTATATCAAGATCTTGTCTCAGAAAAAATAAATAAAAAGACTCTTCTTTCTATTACTTCTTCTACAGCAAACTTCTATCTTGTTTAGACTGCCTTCTTCCTGTTATCCAAACAGACCTTGGACTTTTCCAATTCTGTGTATCTGGAATATGATTTTATGAAGAACTCAGAGGAGTCTTATAGATTATTTTATCAAAGACTTCTATGTTATAGACGACAAAATGGTGGTATGTGTTATGGAAAGAACATCAGCTTTGGAACAAGGAGGCCCTATAGTCAAAGTTTGGCTGTTTTAGTTATTGACTGCTGTATAACAAACCACTCTACCACAGCCGCTTAAAACAACAGCAATTTCTTGTTTCTCACGATTACACGAATTGGCTGGGCAGCTTCTTGGTTGGTATTACCTGAGCTTGCTCACACTGCTGCATTCAGCAGGAGGGCTGAATGGGCTGGAAGGTTGCCCATGACCTCACATATCTTGCTTGACTGGGGTGACTTCCATGTGGACTGTCATCCTCCCAAAGGCTAAACCAGCGTTTTAAAATATTGGTCTTGATGAGAGGAGCTGAAAAGAATTTGTGGCTTTATTTAATCTGTCTCACTTCCTAGATGGTTTACCTTGGACAATTTCCTTCTTCTCTCCTGAGATCAGTTTCTTTGTCTTTACAATTGGGAGAGCAATCTCAACTGTCCCAGATTCTTGTAAGTATTACATGAGATCATATATGTAATTATTAAATGAAATAATATAAAAAATTCCTGCCATACAACAACCATTTTTCCAATGTTAGTTTTCATTGCATTTCTTGGGCCTTGTGTGAAGCCTTCCTCTTACTCCCCATAATCTCTCTACAGTCCACATAAATCCTTCACTCCAATCAAGATGCAGCTCTACTCTCGTGTCTCATGTTATACAATTTTTCAAAATTATTAGCTTGCAATAATTGTCTGTCTTAGGAAATTCCAAAGTTCTATGTATAAATTAACTGTTTTCAGGCTTTTCCACATCCCCACAGGAAAA
The DNA here is from genome assembly GCF_037993035.2 of Macaca fascicularis. Lineage (NCBI taxonomy): Eukaryota > Metazoa > Chordata > Mammalia > Primates > Cercopithecidae > Macaca > Macaca fascicularis. The sequence continues at coordinate 73,302,585 of NC_088388.1, read as the reverse complement.
AAAAAAAAATCTAATAGATTAGCTTTACATGTAAAATTATTTATTGTTATGCACAATTTGTAATTTCTGTCTAGTTGGTGTCATAATTCTACCTCTTTATCCCCAATTTAAGAACACATACTGACACGCAAGTGAATGAGAATCTCTTTATTATCCTTATTTGTTCTAAAGGGAAATTATTTGCAAAAGTTGCATCTTTCAATATTTGCAAAAGTTGCAAATATTAGCAACACGTTACTTGCCATGCCTCTCTGGTCTAAATCACTTATTTGGGGCTAAGCACACAGAACTTTATTTTTAAAATTCTTTTATGAATATGTCCTATCTTCCTAAGTAGATGAAAACTACCAATAAACCAAGGACCTTAATATATACATACATATGTGTAAACATATGCACATAAGTTTAATTTATCTTGCAGCTCTATTACAGGGCCCTACACAAAATAGAATTCAGTAGTATTCAGAATTTCAGAATAGAAAGCAATGCATGTTTCCCAGCTACTCCCTTTTGGGGCCCTGGGAGAAAACAATGCATGAAAACGCTGGGTACTCCATACTCATTATCTTAGGCCAGTGGGTCTTAAAGTTGTGGAAGCGTCACTTTTTATCAAAACACACAGGCCTGTTCCCTCCCTTCCCTTACTCGTTGCTGTACCTTAGGATGGTATAGCAATGAGTAGGAGAGAGATGTATTTAGAAAACTTTTACAAACATTGTTGGTGTGAGAACTACCATAGCCTTAGACTCTGAGATTACTCAGTGTAGTTAACTCTTAACAGCTTTGTGCAGTTGCAGGAGGAAGCTTCTTTCTCCATCTCGCCATGCTATTTTGATTACCAAAAGCTGTTTTTATTTAACTGAACCCAGCTGCTGTTTTCTCAAAGTATGGTATTCATCTCCAGGGGGCTCGAAAGAGAAATGTTGAGATTCACAGGTGTCCTAAGCTCTCTACAGTCTACTTACAAAACCTACCTTGCCAAATTTCCTAACCATAAAATCATTTCCTTCAATGCTTTCCTCCTTATCACAGTCAACTCATAAAAGTCCATACATTGGTAGGAGCTCTCATAAGGCCTTGAAGATACCACAACAAATGCCTGGGGCTTGACTAATCTTTAGTTGCATAGAAGCCTGCTTTCTCTGTGATAATTCACACTGACAATTATGGTTATGTTTGTGTCTAGTACAGTAGGAGACACCAGAAAGTGCTTAATAAGTACTTTTGTATTGACTGATTATAATGAGTTGTATATTTTGGTTTTTATCAGGGCAGTGGAGAAAAGCCTCTATTTTTTTGGTGGTGGTAGGGGGAAGAGTCTCACTGTGTCACCCAGGCTGGAGTGCAGGGGCACAATCTTGGCTCACTACAACCTCCACCTCCCAGGCTCAACTCAAGCGATCCTCCCACCTCAGCCCCTCAAGTAGCTGGGACTACAAGTGCACACCACTGTGCCCAGCTAATTTTTTGTATTTTTAGTAGAGATGGGGTTTCCCCATGTTACCCAGGCTGGTCTCGAAGTCTTGGGCTCAAGCAGTCCGCCCACCTCAGCCTCCCAAAGTGCTGAGATTATGGGTGTAAGCCACCACACTTGGCTAAAAGCCTCTATTTTAATCTAGCTCTTAGTAGCTCAGAGAGAAGTTTCTTAAGAAAAGGGAAGAGGATAAAGCCTTAGAGAGGTTGTTAGCAATTTAGCATCTCTGAGTCAGGTGGGAGTATTTAATTTGCTCAATAAAGAGAATAATATGCTCTCCAGGTATGGTAAAGGCACTGCTACTGTGCTTACAGATGACAATACTATATTGTACACTTAAAAATCCCCTGTGTATACCAAGGGAGGACTGTACAAAGCCAAGGCTATCATAAAGCATCTCAGGCCAATGCAACAGTGTTATGATGGGCAACCACAGTATTACTTTTATTAGATTATAACATTACTTCATTACTATTAAAGCATTGTTATTATTATTAAATTATAACTTAATGGTTAGCAGCAGGACCTTTATAATTAGAGCAATCTGAGCTTAAATTCCAGCTCTTCCACTTATCAGCTCTATGAAATTGAGCAAGTCACTTATCTAGGCTTCATATATAAAATTTGGATAATAATTAGGATCTTATAGAGTTGTGAGGGCTAAATAAGAAAATGTGTATAAAGCGATTAGCACCATTGCTGGCAATAAATAGAAGGGGCTCTGTAAATGGTTTCTAGTATCGGAAGAAACTAACGGGCTCTGCATGTGCAATAAAATACACGCTGGCTTTTGAGTCAGGAGAATGAGGTTCAAGCCTCAGATCGGCCTTTAAAAACTGTTGAGATTTGATGGGTGTCCCATCCTCTTTTGCTCTTTTAAATGCTGAAATAATTTGGAAATGGACATAAATGTCAGAGAGGAGTTAAAACAGTATTTATTTCTGGGAAATTGAATTAGAGAACATAAGTTGGATCACCCCCAAAGACTAGGCTTTAAACCTGCACATGGGGAGCATTATTTCTGCAGAGCATAATTACCCAAGCAGACATATGGAAGACCAAAGTTGGCTTCATGCTGTGTTGACCAGAGCAAAGGACTCAGACAACGGGCACCCAAGAGGGAGCTGTGCAAGCGTAAAGGATGCAAGAAGCAGCTTGGGCTTATAGCTCCCTCCCCTTATCAGAGACAGCATCAGGAATGCACCATTTATAATAGGGAACATCTGAAAGAGTTGGGGAAGCTCTTTGAGGATAACCTGTACTCAAAGCTCCAAAGAGAGGGAAAAGAAGAAGCTCAACTTGACCAAGCACAAAGTACAGGTGTGGTTCAAGAACAGCTGAGCCAAATACTGTCAACAGCAGTTGTGGCAGCAATAGCAACCACTGAGGAACCAGAACTGAACAGAGACATGCAGACAGGAGTGAGCCAGGAATATCACTCAGCGTCTTGGCCAATCACATCCCGGGGGAGTCTCAGGTTTCTGCGTAGCTTCTCCATCCAACCCTTGGTAAATTCCCACAGCAGCAGAACTTACTGCCTCCAACAGGGCACAACCTTTGTGCCATGAACTTTATGTCAGGGTCTAAAATTTTCCCTGGCCCCACTGAGCACCCCTCACACCTAGACCCCTGAGGTTGCTTCTACATCTACTTTCTCATGAGGCTTTCGTCCCAAGCTGGTACTGACTCTCTAGAATTAAATAATCATACACTAGGTCCGATTTGAATTTAGAGAACAGTCTGGCCACTAAAATGACCCGCAGATCTCTTGGGAGGGGCACTCTGACAAACCCTATGACAACTATATATGTTTATGAGATTGTATTAGTCCGTTCTCACACTGCTATAGAGATATTACACAAGACTGCGTAATTTATAAACAAAGGAGATTTCATTGACTCACAGTTTCACATGGCTGGGGAGGCCTCAAGAAACTTACAACCATGGCGGAAGGGGAAGCAGGCACCTTCTTCATGAGGCAGCAGGAGGGAGAGTTAGAGAGGGAAGGCGGAAGAGCTGCTTATAAAACCATCAGCTCCCGTGAGAATTCCCTCACTATCACGAGAAAGGCATGGGGAAAACCACCCCCATGATCCAATTACCTCCTATTGGGTCTCTCCCTCAACACCTGGGGATTACAATTCAAGATGAGATTTGGGTGGGGATATAAAGCCTAATCATATCAGAGATTTAGCCATATTTTCATGTACAGCTGTGGTTCATTAGTTTTCTTTGCTAAGTATTTCATTTTAGAAATACTCTACAAACTTATTTATCCGTTCTTCTGTTGATGGACATTTGGGGTGTTTCCACTTTTGAGCTATTTCCAATAATGATGTTTTTATATGCATTTCTGTTGGGTATTCAGCTAGAAGTGCAATTCCTTGGTCATAGGGTCTGCCTATGTTAGCCTTTGGAAGATATTGCCAGTTTAATAAATTGATTCTCTTATACTTCCACCCAGTAGTGTATGAGAGTTCCTGTTGCTCAGCATTTTAGCCAGTGTTTAAGATTAGGAGACAATCTTTTAAAATATTTGTTAATCTGATCCCAGCTACTCAGGAGGCTGAGGCAGGATAATATCTTGAACCCAGGAGACAGAGGTTCCAGTGAGCCCAGATCGTGCTGCTGCACTCCAGCCTGGACGACAGAGCCAGACTCTGTCTCAAAAATAAAATAAAATATTTGTTAATTTAGTAACTATGTGGATATATTTCGTGGTGGTTTTAATTTGCACTTCCCTCATGACTACTGAGGTTAAGTGCTTATAATCTATTTATTGGACATTAACATTGGTCAATAAATATGAAGTCTTAAAGTTTAAGTCTTTTGAAAATTTTTTTTCTAATTAATTTGAACAAATTCTTTTGGCTTTTTGTTTTTTGTTTTTTAGACAGGGTCTCACTCTGTGACCCAGGCTGGAGTGCGGTGGCATGATCATGGCCCACTGAAGCCTAAACCTCTTGGGCTCAAGTAATCCTCCCATCTCAGTCTCCCAAGTAGCTAAGGCTACAGGATGTGCCATCACACCCGGCTAACGTTTGTATTTTTTTGTAGAGATGGGGGTTTAACCCATCTTGCCCAGGCTGATCTCAAACTTCTGTGCTCAAGTGATCTGCCTCCCTTAGTCTCCCAAAGTGCTGGGATTACAGGTGTGAACCACTGCACCTGCCCTGAACAAGTTCTTTATGTATCCTGGATACTATTCCTTTATCAGATAGTTGAGTTGTAAATATCTTCTCTTATTTTGTAGCTTGTTTTTTCACTCTTTATGGTGACTTTAATGAAGACAGAATCTTGATTTGACAGAGTTGTTATTCCTCATCCTTTAGATTAGCGCCTTTTTCCTGTTTTAAAAAAAAATTCTTCCCTACAAAAGATCATGAAGATACTGTGTTTATTATTTTCCTTTTTCCTTTTTTGAGACAAGGTCTTGCGCTGTTGCCCAGGCTGGAGTGCAATGGCATGATGCAGCCTCGAGCTCCTAGGCTCAAGTGATCCTCCTACCCCAGCCTCCTTAGTAGCTGGGACTACAGCTGTGTGCCATCACTCTCAGCTAATTTTTGTACTTTTTGTAGAGACAGGGTTTTGCCATGTTGCCCAGGCTGATCTTAAACTCTTGGGCTCAAGCAATCTGCCTGACTTGGCCTCCCAAAGTGCTGGGATTACAGTCATGAGCCAATGCGCCCAGCCATGTTTATTATTTTCTAAAAGTTTTCTGGTTTAATTTTTGCATTTAGGTCTTTAATCCACTTGAAATTAATTGATGTGTGTGATGTGCATATTGTGAGGTAAGAATTCAATTTCAGTTTATCTGGTGGATACTAACTAGTCTGCCACTATTTATTGAAAAGATCTGTTGTTTTCCCACTGATCTGCAACATCATTTCTGTCATATATTATTGGTTTATTAAGACAATAGTCTGCTGTTGAGCTGCATATTCTGTTTGAGAGGTCTGTATGCCTATTTTTGTACAATTACAATATTGTCATTATTCCTTTAGCTTTATAATGAATCTTGAGATCTGTGAAACCAAGTCCTTCTATGTTGTTCTTTCTCAAGAGCATCTTGGATTTTCTTGACTCTCTGAATTTTTTTTTAATTTTAATTTTAATTTTTTGAGATGGAGTCTTGCTCTTCCTCCCATGCTGGAGTGCAGTGTGGCACAATCTCGGCTCACTGCAACCTCTGCCTCCCAGGTTCAAGTGATTCTCCTGCCTCAGCCTCCCGAGTAGCTGGGGTTACAGGTGTCTGTCACCACACTCGGCTAATTTTAGTATTTTTTGTACAGACAGGATTTCAGCATGTTGGCCAGGCTGGTCTCAAACTTCTGACCTCAGGTGATCCACCTGCCTTGGCCTTCCAAAGTGCTGGGATTACAGGCATGAGACACCGTGTCCGGCTGAGTCTTTGAATTTTTATATATTTTAGAAAAAAATCACCAAGTTTCATAAAACACCTGGTAGGATTTTAATTGGAATTGTATTGAATCTATAAATCTGTTTAGAGAAAATTGATTACGTGGCTAAATCTTCCATTTCATGAATATAGTTTACTTTTTCATTTAGGTTTTTCTTGTATCTCCATAGTACCTTCAACATCTTTATTTAGATTTATTCCTAGAAACATTATATTGGACGCCATTTTAAAAGGCATATCTCTTGGCTGGGTGCAGTGGTTCACTCCTGTAATCCCAGCACTTTGGGAGGCCGAGATGGGTGGATCACCTGAGGTCAGGAGTTTGAGACCAGTCTGGCCAACATGGTGAAACCCCGTCTCTACCAAAAATAAAAAAATTAGCCGGGCGTGGTGGTGGGTACCTGTAATCCCAGCTACTCAGGAGGCTGAGGCAGGAGAATTGCTGAAACCCAGGAGACGGAGGTTGCAGTGAGCCGAGATCATTCCATTCCACTCCAGCCTGGGCGACAGAGTGGGACTACATCTCAAAAAAAAAAAAAAAAAAAAAAAGAAAAAGAAAAAGAAAAGAAAAAAGAAAAAAAAAAGGCATATTTCTTAATGTTTGTCCTCTATCTAGAAATTGATTAATATTTTGTGTTAGTTTTGGATCTAGAGATCTTTTCCAATTCTTATTAATTCAGTAGATTCTTTTAGACTTTGAACTTGAAAACCAATAAACATCATTATGACTATTTTTTTTTAAGTGGTCAGAGAGAAAAGATTATGGACTAGTCATGCTGCATATTATAACATGTTAAATTCTAACATGTTACATCACTTACTAGGGATGCAACCAACGAAAGTCATGCTCTCATAATTTCTCCAATCAGTGAAGTCCCTCCTTCTCCTGTGAGGGGAAGAAAGTGAAAGAGCTGGGGAAGCTTCTATTCTGAGTTGAGGCATATGACTGGGAGAAGAGAAAAAGTCTCCCACACAACTATGAGATTATAATATAATATAATATAATTTATAATATTAAAAGTACCACTTTGTTATTTCTTTGGGTATCACTTTCCTATTTTGTTAAATAGGAATAACAATACTTGTATAATCACAGGAGAATGCTGGGAGGGTCAAATGAAGATAAAGTATGATTAAGGTGATATGATTACTGATTTATATGAATTATTTTGTGAGAATCCCTTTATAAAACATATTCACATACATGTGCACTGCATATATCAATTATCTTTGTAGATGATAACTTTAATTGTTTCCAAATAGTATAATATTTCATATAGAAAATCCAACAGACTCTATGGACAACCTATCAGAGACAATAGGAGCATGGTTGGTGAATACAAGAGCAATATACAAAAATCAATACCTCTCCTGTGTACAGAAAACAACCACTTAAAAATATAATTTTTAGAGAGAGTTCACTCACAAGATCACAAATTGACTTACATATTGACCATTTACTGAGTGACCAAATTGTACAACTAGCTAAATTTAACAAACATTTGTTTAACTACTTACAAAGTTTAAAGCGATTCATATTAGATATCATGTCAGAGACTATTAACCCCCCATTACCCACTTTCTTCTTATGTATTCTATGGAAGAGACTGGTAGACGATGGCTCATGGGCCAAATCAGGTCTGCCACCTGTTTTTGTAAATAAAGTTTTATTGGAACACAGCAAACCCCATTGATTTACATATTTTCATTGGCTAGAATGAGATTATAAGTCTTCCCTAGCAGAAAAAAAGAGTGGGCTGGGCGTGGTGGCTCACGCCTGTAATCCCAGCACTTTGGGAGGCCGAGGCAGGTGGATCACAAGGTCAGGAGTTTGAGACCATCCTGGCTAACACAGTGAAACCCCATCTCTAGTAAAAATACAAAAAATTAGCTGGGTGTGGTGGCATGTGCCTGTAGTACCAGGTACTCGGGAGGCTGAGGCAGGAGAATCGCTTGAACCCAGGAGGCGGCAGTTGCAGTGAGCTGAAATCGCGCCACTGTACTCCAGCCTGGGCGACACAGTGAGACTCTGTCAAAAAAAGAAGGAAAGAAAGAGAGAGAGAGAGAGAGAGAGAGAGAAAGAGAGAGAGGAAGGAAGGGAGGGAGGGAGAGAGAGAGAGAAAGAAGGAGGGAGGGAGGGAGGGAGGGAAGAAAGGAAGGAAGGAAGGAAGGAAGGAAGGAAGGAAGGAAGGAAGGAAGGAAGGAAGGATAAGGGAGAGGCAGATTTCATGACTGACTTAGACAATTCATTATCCAGACAGGCAGTACTACCCAGAACACAGATTTCAGTTAGAAGGAATCAGTATTGTGTAGCAACTAACACTATCTGCCAGTCGACTTCTTTGGCAATCAATCATCCAAACACACTATTCTTCTCCTATGTACACTTTACATAAAAATAAACCAGCCTGAAGTGAAAGATCTCTGAGTGATGTGCAATCCTTTTTACTAGGTCTGAATATGAATCCTGTGGTCCAGCAACCTAAGGCTAAAAGACAATTATCTGCTCCCAACACACCCAATGTACTGCAGCAGAGAAAGAACAGGATCATCGCAGTAAAAATTCCCATTTGAGAAAGGAAAGAATGGAAAATATGTAAATCATCGGTTCAAAGAAGACATTAAATCCTGCTGGGCTAAGTTCTCTGGTTAGCCAATCTGGCAGCCCTTGAATGTGTCCTCTGGAAGCATCTTCTATGCTCATTGTCATCTAACTGCATATAGGGTTGGCATAGACCAGTGACTGGCAAATTTTTTTCTGTAAAGAGCCAGGTAGTAAATATTTTAGGCTTTGAGAGTCATACAGTCTCTATCACAACTACTCAATTCTCATTTTAGTATGAAAACAGCTATAGACAGTATATCAACAAATGAATGTAGCTGTGTTACAATAAAACTTTATTATGGATACTAAAATATCAATTTCACATAATTTTCACATCATATTTTCTTTTTTTAAACATCTAAAAATGTAGAAACAATTCTTAGCTCATGGGTTGCACAAAAACAGGAGTAAAATGGGTTTGGCCAACGGACCATAGTTTGCTGACCCCTCAGTTAGTCCGATCATGATCCACTGCCTGGAGCTGAAGACACTGCTACACCAAACAAAATTGGTATTCCACTAATCAAGAAGAAGGGAGAAAAGAAGACATATTGGATAGGCATATTAGGAAGTTTCCTATTAGATATGAAAACGGTATAAAGCCATAATATGTGAAGCAATGTGGTATTGGTACAGAGATAGCTAAACAGGTAATAAAACAAAGAACCTAGAAAAAGACCAACATGTGTTAGAACTAGCTGTATAATAAAGGTATGATTTCAGGCCGGGTGCAGTGGCTCATGCCTGTAATCCCAACACTTTGGGAGGCCAAGGCAAGCATATCACTTGAGGTCGGGAGTTTGAGACGAGCCTGGCCAACATGGTGAAACCCCATCTCTGCTAAAACAAAAAACAAAAATTAGTGGGGCATGGTGGCACATGATGTAATCTCAGCTACACAGGAGGCTGAGGCAAGAGAATCACTTGAACCGGGGAAGCAGAGGTTGCAGTGAGCCAAGATCGTGCCACTGCACTCTAGCCTGGGTGACAGGGTGAGACCCTGTCTCAAAAAAAAATAGAATTTCAAATGAAAAAATTATTTAATAAATGGTGCTAGAAAAATAGGTTAGTCTTATGAGAAAAATTATGAAATTTATATATATAATATACATAATAAAACTCCTGTCTCTTACCATACTCAAATTTATATATATGAGACCCCTATCTCTTACTATACTCAAAAATAAATTGCAGATGAATTACAAATCCAAATCTTAGAAGCCAAACTTTAGAAGAAGGCTTTCTTTTTTAAAAAAAGAAAATTGTATTATTTAGCTATTGCTCTGTAACAAACAACTCCAAAACTTAGTGGCTAAAACAACCATTTTATTTGCTCTCAATTCTGTGGTCAGAAATTCGAGCTGGGTGCTGCTTACGGTGTTTTCACCATGGTGCAGCCATTGGGAGGATCAGCTTGACCAGCGAGGTCTATGATAGCCTCATTCACATGTCTGGCAGCTGGTGCTGGCCATTCACTAGGCCACCGTCTCCAGCAGGCAAGCCTGAAGGTGACTGTGATGCAAGATGCATGTTTCAATGCACAGGCACTTTTCAAATCTCTGCTTACATCAATTTACATCAATGTCGGTTTGGCCAGAGCAGGTCACAGATTCATTTAGCCAAGTCCAGAGTCAATGTGGGCGGGAAGTACATAAGAACGTGCAAACAGGATGCTGTGATTCATTGGAGTCATTATTATAATATTCTATCACAAAAATATTAAAAATGTCTCTATGACATTAGAATTAAGAGTATTTTTAAAAAGAAAACACAGGGCACAAATCAAAAGGAAAAGAATGCTAAATCTGATTATATTAAACTGAAATCTTCTGTATGATACAAACACCAAGTGAAAAGACAAGTCATAAATTGGGAAAAGATATTTGCCACCAACAAAGCAATAAAGATTATATCCAGAATATATAAAGAATTCCTTCAAATCAATAAGAAAAAGATAAATGACAATAATAAAATGGACAAGATTTTTTTTTAAAAGGCAATTCACAGAAGAGGGAACCCCAAAGACCAATAAATATATGAAAAAATGCTCAACGTCATTAAAAACCAGGAAAATACAAATTAAAACAAAAATGACATACAATTCGGCACCCATCCAAATTGGCAAATAATAAAAACACAGTGTTGGTGGGAATGTGGGGAAATGGGAACGCTGATATGTTGTCATTGGGAGTGTATATTGATACAACTATTTCGAAGGACAATTTATCAGTATTAGCAAAGTGAAGACATGCCTATCCTATGACCTGATCATCCCACATCTACATATATACCCAATTGAGTGGTTCTCCGTTGCCTGAAATAAATTTTTTAAAAAACATACTGATAGCCAGATGCAGTGACTCTTGCCTGTAATCCCAGCTACTTGGGAGGATGAGGCAAGAGAATCTTGCTTGAGCCCAGTAGTTGGAGGCTACAGTGAGCTATGATCCCACCACTGCACTCTAGTCTGGGCAACAAAGCAAGATCCTGTTTCAAAAAAAAAAAAAAAAAAAAAATTCCAGATTCCACTTCAGACCAATTAAACCAGAATCTCTTGGAAATATGAATCAGGTGTTTAAATTTTAATCTCTAATATGCTGCCAAGGTTAAGAACCATAGTCCAAAGGCAACTCTTGCATATATGCCCAAGGTGCACAAGGATGTTCAATGTAACATAGCTTATTACTAGGGAAAAGTTGGAAACACTGTGAGTGTCTATCGATAAAGGACTGGATACATTGAGGTTAATTTTTTCTGTGCCTCAAATAGGATAATTTTAATTGTCCTCTTAAATTCACCGAGTATTCTACCTGCTCAAATCTGTTGTTGAACCCCTCTAATATATTTTACCCTCAGTTATACTTTTCGGCTCTAAAATTTCCATTTGGTTCGTTTTTATAACTCTTTTTTTTTTTTTTTTTATCACTATTCTTATTTTGTTCATACATTGTTTTCCTGGCTTCCTTTCATTCTTCTTTAAGTGTTGGGATTACAGGCGTGAGCCACTGCGCCCAGCCTCCTTTCATTCTTCGTCCATGGTTTCCTTTAGCTCTTTGAGCACATTTAAGACAGTTGATTTCAAGTCTTCGTCTACTAAGTCCAATGTCTGGGCTTCTTCAGGGACAGTTTCTGCCTAACGATTTTTTTCCTTTAAATGGGCCACTCTTTGATTTATCTTTGCACGCCTTGTAATTTTTTATTGAAAACTGAGCATTTGCAGCTGGGTGTGGTGGCTCTTGCCTGTAATCCCAGCACTTTGGGAGGCTGAGGAAGGTGGGTTACTTGAGGCCAGGAATTCAAGACCAGCCTAGCAAACATGGCGAAACTCATCTCTACAAAAAATACAAAAATTAGCTGGGTATGGTGGCACATGCCTGTAGTCCCAGCTGCTCAGGAGGCTGAGGCACGATAATTGCTTGAACCTGGGAGGCAGAGGTTGCAACGAGCTGAGATGGCACCACTGCACTCTAGCCGGGGTGACAAAGCGAGACTCTGACTCAAAACAAAACAAAACAAAACAAAACATCCACACACAAAACTGAGCATTTGAATAATATAATGTGATTAATGTGGTAACTCTGGAAATCATATATTCCTCCTTCCCCAAGTTTGCTGTTGTTAATTGTTGAGGACTGTAGTCATCCATTTGTTTAATGATGCTTTCAAACTGTTTTTGGAAAGAGGTATTCCCTGTTACATGTAGTTACCAAAGCCTCTGCTCCATTATCTCAGTGCTTAGTGAAGTGACCTAACAAAGATTTCCTTAAGTACTCAGAGCCAAAAAAAAAAAGAGAGAAAAAAATACTACTCTTCTGGTCTTTGTGGCCTGGTTGTGAGTGGGGACATTTTTCACCCCTACGCCAGCCCACCTACAGGTCTGCCTTTGCATGGAGCCCACAGATCTTCCAGAGGTGCCAAGCCTATGATCCTCTAAGGCCTTTCTTCCTTTCTTTTTTCTTTTTTTTTTTTTTGAGACAGAGTCTTGCTCTTGTCGCCCAGGCTGGAGTGCAATGATGTGATCTCAGCTCACTGCAACCTCCACCTCCCGGGTTCAAGCCATTCTACTGCCTCAGCCTCTCGAGTAGCTGGGATTAGAGGTGCCCGCCACCATGCCTGGCTGTGCATGCACATGGTCCTGGGAGTGCATGGTCATCCCAGCACTTTGGGAGGCCTAGGCAGGCAGATCACCTGTGGTCAAGAGTTCGAGACCTGCCTAACCAAAATGGCAAAACCCCGTCTCTACTAAAAATACAAAAAATTAGTGGGCATGGTCGTGCATGCCTATATTGCCAGCTACTGAGGAGGCTGAGGCACAAGAATCACTTGAACCCGGGGAGCGGAGGTTGCAGTGAGCTGAGATCGTGCCACTGCACTCCAGCCTGGGCGGCAGAGCAAGACTCTGTCTCAAAAAAAAAAAAAAAAAAAAAAAAAAAAAGCCATAGTGCTCTCTTACCAAAAGTCAACTGCCCTTTTCCTTATTAAGCATTCCCCTGGTTGCTGTAAGTTTTGGATATTTCAGGGTCCCCAAAAAGTTGATTCTGTCAGTCTTTGATAGCTTATGTTTGTTTCAGTGGAAGCACCAATTCTTTGAGCACCCTACTGTGCCATTTTCTATAATGTCACCTAATTATGCTGTCTTTTTTTTTTTTTTTTTTTGAGACGGAGTCTCGCTCTGTCGCCCAGGCTGGAGTGCAGTGGCGCGATCTTGGCTCACTGCAAGCTCCGCCTCCCGGGTTCACGCCATTCTCCGGCCTCAGCCTCCTGAGTAGCTGGGACTACAGGCGCCTGCCACCGCGCCCGGCTAATTTTTTGTATTTTTAGTAGAGATGGGGTTTCACCGTGGTCTCGATCTCCTGACCTTGTGATCCGCCCGCCTCGGCCTCCCAAAGTGCTGGGATTACAGGCGTGAGCCACTGCGCCGGGCACTGTCTTAATACTATTTTCCTTTCTCTCCCCAGGCCTGAATCCTTGGTCTGTAGTTTTGATCCATGACTCCTCACTACTTGGGAACCCATCCAGAGCCCTGTCTGTTCAGCCTGCACCTACCCAGTACCTTCAGGTTCCCAGCAGCTGCACATGGTTAATTCTTATCATGAAATATTATATATAATTTTAAATAAATGAACTAGAGCTACATTATCAACATAAAGATATCCCATAAATGTAATTTTGACTGAGACAAGCAAGTTACAAAAAGAGCATAAAGTATAAAACTATTTGTGTAATTTAAAAATATGCAAAACTGGAGGGGTGTGGTGGCTCATGACTGTAATTCCAGCACTTGGGAGGCTGAGGCAGGTGGATCACAATGTCAGGAGTTCGAGACCAGCCTAGCCAATATGGTGAAACCACATCTCTACTAGAAAAATATATAAATTAGCCAGGCATGGTGGCAGGCACCTGTAGTCCCAGCTATTCGGGAGGCTGAGGCAGAAGAACTGCTTGAACTCAGGAGGCCAAGGTTGCAGTGAGCTGAGATCACGCCACTGCACTCCAGCCCGGGTGACAGAGCGAGACTCTGTCTAAAAAAACAAGAAAAAAAAAAAAACACAAAACCATAGATACATACCAAAATACTGATAATACTTCTCTGAGTGAAAGGACCACATAAAGTTTTTATTTTCTTTGTTTCGCTTATACTGTTTATTTTCTATATGTATTAGTTGTGCATTGCTGCTGTAACAAACTATCATGAACTCAATCAGTTAACACAATACAAATTTATTATCTTATGCCTGGAGGTCAGAAGTTCAAAGTGGGTCTCATAGAGTCAAAATGAAGGTGTCAGGAGGGATGAAGTCCTTCTGAAGGATCCAGGGGAGAATCCATTTCCTTGCTTTTTCCAAGTTCTAGAGGCTTCCTGATTTCCTTGGCTCATGGACCCTTCTTCTCTCTCTAAAGCCAGCAATGATAGGTTCTCATAGCACATCACTCTGGCCCTGCTCCTATCATTATATTTCATTCTCTGACCTCTTCTTCCTCCCTCTTCTGCTGTTAATGACCCTTGTGATTACACTGGTGCCAGTTGGATGATCTAGGATAATGCTCCTTATCTGAAGATCCTAAACTTGATCACATCTGCAAAGTCCCCTTTGGCATGTAAGGGAACATATTCACAGGCTCCAGGAATTAGGATATGGACATCTGTGGAAGGCCATTATTCTACCTGATACATTATAACAAATATGATGTGCTTGATAGAAGGAAAAAAACATGAGTTCAAAGGCTTCTTAAAACTACCTGCATAATGTGCTTGGATTTGCGCCAAAGCCAATGATTTTACGAAAATCCTCTAATCATCATATTCCATCTTTACATTTTATAGGCCCAAAATAAAAAACAAGTAATAAACAAGAATCTACACAAAGGTTGTGTATTCACCCTGCAGATAAAAGACTGATGCACCTGTTCCAACATTATTTTTCCTACATATAACTTTATATCATAACAGTATAAAAATATTATATCAAAGGGCTTTTAACTCATCTTCACTGACTGTAAAAGAAATGCAAATCGAGATGACCATTTTGGACCAACGTTGGAGAGAATGTAGGGTAAGAGGCACTCTCACAGTAGGAATATAAGTACAGCTCCCAGGGACAGCAATTTGGCAGTATCTGTCAAAACTTAAAATGCACATACCATTTGTCAGCATTAACTCTATTTCTAAGGGTTTTTCCTGTAGATACTCTCACATGTTCCCAAATATATAGATACAAGAATATCTAAGGTTCCGTTGTTATAATGGTAAAATATTGGAAACAGTAATAAAAATGTGTATCTGTAGGGGAGTGGTTAAATAAACTGTGTATGTTCTGAGGTTAAGGGCCAAGATTGCACCTTAAAGAAAGTGAAAAGACAAGCAACAAACGGAAAGATCCTACAAATATCAAGGATATATAAAGAATTCTTACCAATTAATAAGGAAATAGTACAATAGTGAAAGCTACAATAGACATAATCAAACATATCACAGAAGAAACACATAAGGCTAATAAACATACGAAAATACAATAAACCTCACAGGAAATTGGAAAAATGCAAATTTAGATCTCAATGATATGCCATTTTTTATCTTTTCAAATGGTAAAAGGTAAGATGTCTGACAAAAGCAAGCATTAAAGAAAATATGAATTAAAGGACACTCTGACACATTGCTGAGGGAGTATAAATTGGAACAGCTACTTTGTTAAATTGTGTGATATTATTTCATGAAATTGAACATTTGCATCCTCTCTGATCTAGCAATTCCACTCCTAGGTATACACCCAAAGAAAGCTTAGCATGTGTGTACCTGGAAACACTTAAAGAATGTTCAGAACAGCACCAATCATATTGCAAAAACTGAAAACAACCTAAATTTTCTTACTATGTTCACACAATAGAATATTACACAGGAAGAAAATTAAGTCACAAGCAACAAAACTTTAGTAGCAAAGCAAATCCCAGAAGGTAATATAGATTATTGAAGTCTTTTTGTAAAGCTAACAATGAATGTGATAAAAACACCCCAGCCCCAAAAGAAATGATAAGAACACAATTCAAGAGGGTAGGTGTCTTTGAGGGAAAGGCAAAGTGATGGGATAGGGATGGAGAACAAAGAAAGATGTGAGTTATTTGTTCTTGGCTTAGGTGGTGGGTTCATAGGTGTTCATTTATTAGTACAGATAAATGAAAATAAATGAGTAACATGGCTCTGCATAGGTCCAATGATGACAGTGTACCATAAACGAAGGATTATATTTAATCCAATACTTCATACTTAGGAAAAACAACATTCCTCAAGGAATGTTCATAGAAGCTTTGTTTGTAATAGCAAAAACCTGAAAATAACCCAAATGTCCTTCAGTTGGTGAATGGATAAATTCCAGCACATCCATTATGTGAACTACTACTCAGAAATAAAAAGGAAAAAGCTTGCAATATACACAACAGCCTAGATGGACATCAAGGGCATTATGCTTATTGAAGAAAGTCAATTTCAGAAGACTATTCATTGTATGACTCCATTTAATAACATTCTCAAGTGACATAACTATAGATATGGAGAACAAATTAGTACTTGTCAGGAACATGACAGGGTGAAGGTGTGAATTCAGAGGGGTAGCACTAGGAAGTTCCTCTGTGGTGAGGAAACAGTTCTGTATGTTGATTGTGGTGGTGGTTACACAAATCTCTACATGAGATTAAATTGCATAGAACTATACATACACCACCCCACAAAAACAGTATATAGTAAAGCTACAGTATTCTAAGCATGTTGTTTCAGTCACATGAATGGAAAAGAAAGACCAGTTATGGATCCAAACTTGAGTATCTGATAAAATGACATTTTAAATTAGTGACAAAAGATGGATCACTTAATAAATATTCTCTGTCCTAACTAGATCTAAGATATATGCAAGTAAGAAAGCAAACTAATTAAAGCTAGGAGACAGCATGGGATAATTTTTCCTTTCCTTTCCTTTTCTTTTCTTTTTTTTTTTTTGAGACAGAGTCTCACTCTGTTGCTCAGGCTGGAGTGCTGTGGCCGCGATCTCGGCTCACTGTAACTTTCGCCTCCCAGGTTCAAACAATTGTCTGCCTCAGCCTCCTGAGTAGCTGGGATTACAGGTGCCCACCATCAAGCCCCGCTAATTTTTGTATTTTTAGGGGAGACAGGGTTTTACCATCTTGGCCAAGCTGGTCTTGAACTCCTGACCTCGTGATCCACCCGTCTTGGCCTCCCAAAGTGCTGGGATTACAGGCATGAGTCACCATGCCCAGCCTAATCATTCTTAAATAATCAAGGAGAAACTCAAAAAACAAAATAAAATATTTATATGGATGACTTCATAAAAATTAAAAATAACACACAGTAAGTAATACAATGAATGAAGTCAAAGTATAAATAACAAACTGGGAATAATGTTTGCTATATATAAGACAGATAAAAGTTGATTTCCTTAATATATAAAGAGGACTTACAAATCAATGAGACAAATTGCCAATATAAAAATGGGAAAAGACATGAACAGAAAGTTAATAACAATAAAAAACTAAAAGCATGGCTGAAAGACATATAGTATGATGTGCAATGTCATCTACGATTTTTAAAATATGTATTAAAATTTAAATATTTGTAAATTTGATTATAAATTATATTGGCTAAGGGGAAATAATGAGCTAATTGTATCTGAGGGGAAATAATGAGCTAATTGACATTTTAGAAGGCTAGAGACCCCAAACCTTACACGTAATTATCATTTCATTCACATGTTTATTAATTCAACAACTCAGAATACTTAAGCATCAACCATGTGCCAGGCATTATTGGTCCTGACTATGCAGCAGTGAACATAGATTAAAACCCCTACCCTTATGAAACTTATATTCATTCAGGCAGAGAATAAGGAGGTGTGGTAGGAATAAGCTTTGAATGAAGAGAGGATAAGGTAGGAGAAACAAGGATAAACTACCTACATCACATCTCTGTATACAGAATCTCTTCCCTCTCAATTTTCTGGCAATATCCTGCCCATCTAGGTTCATCTCAAATGAATCCTACTCCTCCCTCACTACTTCCCACCTACCCCACATTGTAAAAAATAGTTTCTTTAAGGCTGAGCACAGTGGCTCACACCTATAATCCCAGCACTTTGGGAGGCTAAAGTGGGAGGATCATTTGAGCTCAGGAGTTCAAGGTTGCAGTGAGCTAGGACAGCACCACTGCACTCCAGCCTGGGCAACAGAGCAAGACCCTATCTATTAAAATTTTTTTAAATTATAAAACATTATATCATGTAGTGTTATTTTTTATATTTCTTTCAATAAATTCAATTGTGCCTTGGACATAACAGAAGTAAATGAATGAATTTTTATCAAAGACAGCATGTAAAATATGTAAGCAGTAGAGCTGTTATGAGAGAAAGGAGACAGTTTGCAGGGGAGGGGGCAGGAGAACAGATGACCAGGTTGCTACTCCAAGATGCAAAATATTTGCATATGAACTGTGTCACAAATGTAAATGATCAATACTGTGTCAGCAAATATGAAATTAAATAGGCCATAATGTAGCTAAATGAAACAATGAAACACAATAAAAGCAGCCCAACATGCACATCCATTTTTGTTTGACTATTTAAAAACTAAGTATTAATAGGTAAGGCCATGAGCACAAGAAAATATATCTAATTAATAGCTAAATAAAAGTACTACAGGATCAAAGGACTACCCTTTAGGCTTTTCACCATCCTACATTTAACTAACTGAAACTCTTTTGAAGTAGAACCAATTTAGTCTTTTTGAAATAAAATATTTTCCCCCAATGCTATAATTATAAATCCGGAACACAACATCCTTGTCTTAGCAAGTCAAAAAAGCCACCTTTTTTTGCGTATACTTGTAATTCACGCATTTAGTAGAGATTGCAGAACATTCAGGAATTTAAAAAAAAAAAACAAAAACGAAAATAAGCACAAAGGAGACATAATAAAAAGCCAGAATCACAATGCTCAAATTACATGGTGCCGGGAAATGTGTAATAAATGCACTTTTTAAAGGTTATATATCACCAAACTCCCTTTTCACCAACATGAGGCCAGGGAACTAACACAAAAGGAGAGACAGAGTAAATAAATGACATAATTCAAGTCAGTGATTCATTAGGAAACAGTTCCTGAGGGTCAAATGAGTCATCATCAATTTTAAGCAGTAAAATTTTCCAATTCTTATTTGGGGGGACAAGTACTTTGTCCTATCCCTACTTCAAGTCAGCATTACAACAGATAAAAAGTAACACATAAAAACATATTTTTAAAATATGAAAATTTTTTTTAATTCAAAAAGTAAAAAATAAAAAATGAGGGAGTAGTTCTGCATCTGTAATGGGTAGAAACTAGAATCAGTTCTAAAATTCTGCTTGTGGCTGGCAGCTGTATCCTAAGGCAGAATGTGGCTGTTCCCAGAGCAGAACTGGACAGAATGCACTGATTAGAAGGGCATCCTGTGTAAGGCCCAGTCACTACTACTATGTTCCAAATTAGGCCAGTTCCAACTTGGGCCACAACAGCCCTTTTATAAGTTAGTTTCAGCTTGCCAATTGTCAGTACCTATTCCCAGGGTCACCATAGGAGACTGTGTACCTCAATACCCCTTGGCTGCTCCATGAGCTGGGGAGTCGGCTAGCTTCCACCCTTCAGACAGGACCTATCAAGGCCACCTGTTGAAGTGGTTGTGTTCTTCTACTCAAGACACCCTGTCAACAGGGAGTGGGACCGGTGAACATATGGGTTGGCCACTAGTCCATGCCTGGCTGATGGACTGGATGGATCCAGCACTCATACTCTGTGGACAGCGGCACAGAATCTGTAGTGGGTGAGAGTGGAGGACACCGCGTCTACACAAAACTTTTCTGCTCCGCTGGCCTTTGGGTTCTCCATCCTTACTCGTGTACTCTGCATTGTGATCTATTTCTTAGCATCAGGCCTGTCTTCTCTACAGCTAGCATGAAATGCTCAGCATAAAGACATCCGCATACCCCTGGCTCTCATTGTTCCCTGACCTGAATCTACTCAGCCACTTTGTGTTTCTAAACCCGTCCCAAATCTTCCTTCTGCTTTCCTCCTGCCCTCAGTTCAGCAGTCAAAACATCTTTTCTCCCCCATGACCTCTCAGTTGTCATGGTAACCAAAAGGTAGGTACAAAGAAAAAAAATACATAGCAAGGCTAGATGCAAACTTGGATTATCCCCAGATAACTGGCTGAGACCACATTTCTTTTCATCTTGAAAACATGTAATAAATTAGCAACAATCCTTGTGGTTAGCTTTAACGGTTTAACATACTTAGTTTAAAAAGGTAGAGAAAAACCGGCTCAACCTGTTTTAAAGAGGCTTCTTGGCAGCCTTTAAGGTTGTCTGCTTTAATTGCCTCAAGTTTTTAAAGACCTTATGGAAAAAAAAAAAACTTCAAAAGTGACTTACAAAATAATTTAATTAAATTTTAATCACTTCAGACAAATAATATTCATTTCTTATTTTGTTTTTTTATTTATTTGAAATAAAGTCTCATTCTTTTTCCCAGTCTGGAATGCAGTGGCATGATCACAGCTCACTGCAGCCTCAATCTCCTGGGCTCAAGCATTCCTCCCCCTCAGCCTCCTGAGTAGCTGAGACCACAAGTGCATGCCACCATGCCCACCTAATTTTTATATGTTTTCTAGAGACGAGGTCTCCCCATGTTGCCCAGGCTGGTCTCAAACTTCTGGGCACAAGTGATCCTCCTGCCTTGACCTCTCAACGTTCTGGGATTGCAGGTATGAGCCACCACACCCAGTCCCCATTTCTTCATAAGAAGGCTGCTTTACATAAAAGCAGGTTGTCCATAGAGATCCATCCTTGCTTACTTTGCCATGATTGAGATCAAACATTCTCCAATTGTTCAATGAGCAAATATTGCAAAGAACTATACTCTTGGGACAGATTTTATACCAGTTATTTGAAAAGGTACTTCATCAGGCCAGATTATTATTGCCTCTAACATAAAAGTTCATGCACTCAAACATAAGAATTGAGGGCTGGGTACAGTGGCTCACGCCTGTAATCCCAGCACTTTGGAAGGCCGAGGTGGGCGGATTGCCTGAGGTCAGGAGTTCGAGACTAGTCTGACCAACGTGGTGAAATCCTGTCTCTACTAAAAAAAAAATACAAAAAAATTAGCCAGGCTTGGTGGCATGTGCCTATAATCCCAGCTACTCGGGAGGCTGAGGCAGGGGAATTGCTTGAACCAGGGAGGCAGAGGTTGCAGTGAGCCAAGATTGCACTGTTGCACTCCAGCCTGGGCGACAGAGTGAGACTCTGTCCCCCACTCCCCACCCCACCCCCCAAAAAAGAAAAGAAAGAAAGAAAGAATGAATGAATGAATTGAGCCCCCTGTTAATCTTTTTAATCTCTTTATTAACTCCAGTCTCTTTGGGTTCCTGTGGGTGCCGTATGGTGTGTTTATGTCTTCCCCAGGACATCTGGATGTCACAGTGCATTCAGGAGCTTAGGATAGTGTGGCCTCTCTGTCTTTCTTTGGCTTGTTCCTCTCCACCTCTCCCTCTTTGTTGTTTTTCCTGTCACAGGCACTTTTCCTTTTTCCCATGCTGACAGAGTAAGTTCCATCTTCCTGCTAAATCTCTGTAGCTCCAGGCCTACAGAAGGGAATTGGGACTGATCTAAGGCACTCATTTACCTTGCCAGGGATTAATTAGGCATGTATCTAATTTGGGCAAATAGATGTGAGTAGAAAGCATCCAAGGACCTCCGGAGAGGTTTCTTAAGCTAATAAGTAGAGACACACAATCCTTTTCAGTCCTTGGACATCATTGGGTTCTGAGGATGGCAGAGTTCTGGGCTACTGAATGAATCAATCCTGGAGTGGTGTTCCCAATGTAGAACTAGTTGTTATGGGAAGTGCATTCCTCTATGGTTGAAACCAATTGAGTTAAGGTTTGTTGTCGCTTGCAGCTGAAATATCCTAACAAAATTTCTCACAAGTTGTTCATGGATAGCTAAGAAATGAATACAAATGATCAGTTTTCTATCCAATTTGTAAGAAACAGTACAATAACACCAAATAAGGCCGGGCGCGGTGGCTCACACCTGTAATCCCACCACTTTGGGAGGCCGAGGCAGGTGGATCACTTGAGGTCAGGAGTTGAGATCAGCCTGACCAACATGGTGAAACCCTGCCTCTACTAAAAATACAAAAATTAGCTGGGCGTGGTGGTACATGCCTGTAATCTCAGCTACTTGGGAGGCTGAGACAGGAGAATCGCATGAACCCAGGAGGTGGAGGTGGCAGTGAGCCGAGACTGCACCACTGTGCTCCAGCCTGGGCGACAGAGTGAGACTCTGTCTCAAAAAAATCAATTAATAAAATAAAATAAAATAAAAAGTTTTAAAAAAGAAATAACACAAAATAAAACTGATGGCTAAAATTGCACATGGTAAAATTGGTAATTTTTAGAGAAACAAATCTGCTTCACAGGACTTATTTATGTATCTCACGTTTTACTATGGAAAAATTCAAAATTTCAAAAGTACAGAAACTAATATTATGAAGTCCCATGTACCTGTCTCTTAGTTTCAACAATTACTAACTCAAGGCCATTTTGTTTCACCTATACGCACACCCACTTTTGCTACCTCCAGAATATTTTGAAGCAAATCCAAGACCTCATATTTCTTTTACAAATATGATGAAATACTATTATCATACCAAAAATTAGTAACTCATTAATATCCTTAAATGTTCTGTCAGTATTCAAATTTCCCGGATTGTCTCATAATTTTCTTTGATGGTAGATTTGTTCAAATCAAGATCAAACAAGATCCACAGATTGCACTTGGTGAACATGTTTAAGTCTCTTTTGATCTATAGTTTTTTCTCTCCCTGTTTTTTCCTTGCCACTTATTTGTTTCTCAAAAATAAAAATAAAAAATTTAAAAACTACTCCAGAAAAAAATTAGATTTTGTGAAAATAATGACCACAAAAGAAAGTACACAATGGTGATGCAGAATGGACTTCTCGTCCATTTGATATGAACAAAATATGATCAATGAATCAAATCTGTGTTGTAAAGTGTAAAAGCAAAGGAACTTATTTCAAATATAATTTTTAAAAAATAAAAGGGGAAATTTGAAGGAAATAGTTTAAAACACAAAATTTATCATGGCATTAAATAATTAGATGTTGCTCCATAAAGCCTTTTCTTCATCATCAACATTGACCTAATTTTGATGAAACTGTTCATACTTAGCATGTCCTTAGCATTGAAACAAAGGTGTTAAAATGGTAGTATTAGAATAACAGAGTCAGAATACCTAATATTGGCTGGGCGCGGTGGCTCATACCTGTAATCACAGCACTTTTGGGAGGCCGAGCCCAGGAGTTCGAGACCAGCCTGGGGAACATACTGAAATCCCACCCCTACCAAAAATACAAACGTTAGCCAGTCTCATAACCGGGTCTTTAAATAAATAAGTAAATAAATAAATATTTAAAAATAAAATGAAGGCCGGGCGCGGTGGCTCAAGCCTGTAATCCCAGCACTTTGGGAGGCCGAGGCGGGCGGATCACGAGGTCAGGAGATCGAGACCATCCTGGCTAACACGGTGAAACCCCGTCTCTACTAAAAATACAAAAAACTAGCCGGGCGCGGTGGCGGGCGCCTGTAGTCCCAGCTACTCGGGAGGCTGAGGCAGCAGAATGGCGTAAACCCGGGAGGCGGAGCTTGCAGTGAGCTGAGATCCGGCCACTGCACTCCAGCCTGGGTGACAGAGCAAGACTCCGTCTCAAAAAAAATAAATAAATAAAAAAAATAAAAAAAATAAAAAAATGAAAAAAAAATTTTAAAGAATACCTAATATTTGTCTATGAGCTATCCAAGTGAAAATAGCTAATAGGGTTCAGAGGTCAGAAGACAAAGTGCTGTTACGGTTTGAGAAACATCATCAATTAATTCATAATTGAAGCCACTGGACTATAATAAATTACCAAGGATTAAAGTGAAGATTAAGAAAGGGGCTTCAGGTGAGGCGCCGTGGCTCACGCCTGTAATCCCAGCACTTTGGGAGGCCGAGGTGGGCAGATTGCCTGAGGTCAGGAGTTGGAGACCAGACTGGCCAACATGGTGAAACCCTATTTCTACTAAAATACAAAAAAATTAGCCAGGCGTGGTGGCGTGCACTTGTAATCCCAGCTACTCGGGAGGCTGAGGCAGGGGAACTGCTTGAACCAGGCAGGTGGAGGTTGCAGTGAGCCAAGATTGTGCCACTGCACTCCAGCCTGGGCAACAGAGTGAGACACTGTGTCAAAAAAAAAAAGCAGTTGGGGGGTGGTGGCGCTTCAGAAAGAACCGAAAAATACCAACATTTAAATAAGGGGCTAATAGAAGAAAAGTCAGCAATGAAAATAAGAACAGCCATAAATGTAGGAAGAAAGAAAGGAGTATATGGAATTCTGGATGCTGTGTCAGCCTTGAGAATACACCTCAAAGACTTTCGACTCTAGGGAAGGTAATTGATCAGGGCCTCCACTGCTAGACTGAGATCTACTGCTGTGCTTGCAATAGGACCAGGCTAGGCACTGATCTAAGTGTTGGATAAATTATGCAGATATGTTCAGTAACTTTATGGGATACATGCTATAGTTCCTAAATAAGTTACTATGATAAACTCTTAATTATACACTATATGGTTTGTATTTTCCAGCTCTTGAGCTGCATTTTTTCCCCCTATTGCCACCCGTGGCAGCTCTGCTAACTACCTACTTAATATCCATTATTCCTGTTCTTCTTACCATCAGAACTTCTGTTTTGCTCAAGGCAATAGCATGTGCAGTCAAAAACGTAATTTCCCAGGAGTGGTTATAGGACACAGCTCTGGCCAGGGAGATGTAAGAAAAAGTCTACCGGAGGTACAGAGTTGGGTGGAGCATGGGAAAGCAGCAGTTGCTTTCCTCATTTTAAGAAGGGGGGCAGGCGGACTTGGCTGAAGTGAACTTTTTGCCCTTCACCCTTCCTCTTGCCTAGAATTCAGGTATAATGTGGAACGTGGCACAGTCATCTTTTGACTATGAGGGTGAGAACCACATGTTAAGGAAGAAAGAACGGAAAGATAAAAGGAGGCTGGGTGCTTGATGACGTCTTTGACTATCTACACTTGGTCTGCCTTCCCTGGGACTTCTTGTTATTTGGAAAAGAAAATGAACCTCTCTTTGTTAAGCCGCTTAGTTTTGTTTTAGTCACATGCAGCTGAATGCTATCAAGATTGATACATACTTTTGGCCATTTCACTCCTCACTAATATTCCTAACTAAAGGGTTGGCAGAAAAAGTAAAGATAAAACTCATATGTATATACATACTATTTATATCTATACCCGTATCTACGTATATATGAGTATATTATAACTTGTTCCAAGTTATGATTTGCATAGGGTTTTTAAACAATAAAATCCACAGAAAATCATATCTTTTAGTCCTCATCTTACCAAATAATGTAGAGTTTCTTCCCTGTTGCGAGTCCAGAATGAATCATTTTCTTCTAATCCTAGAAAATTTCCAGCGTATAGCTGAAGATATAACATCACCATAAAATCATAGTTTCTCACCAACAGCTGGCTCCAACAGATTAAATTTCCCTTTGTCTACAATATGCCATGCTGTCTACATATTATAATAAAAAAGGGATCTTGGATTTCATCAGGAAATGAAATACTATTAGGGATAGAAAATTGACTACAGGCTACCAGTTTTTTTATTGAATAAATAGAACACACACAAACACACAGAATTATAGGAAAGCAAGATACCCTACAACAGCATAGTATAGTCATCTAGCATCCACAAACACAGACATTTAATAAAACAGAAAGCAACAATTTCAAAATGAGCTATCAGGTATGCAGGTATGCAGGCCAGGTACAGTGGCTCACGCCTGAAATCACGGCACTTTGGGAGGCCGAGGCAGGTGGATCACAAGGTCAGGAGTTCCAGAGCTGCCTGGCCAAGATGGTGAAACCCCGTCTCTACTAAAAATACAAAAATTAGCCGGGTGTGGCGGTGGGTGCCTGTAATCCCAGCTACTTGGGAGGCTGAGGCAGGAGAATTCCTTGAACTTGGGAGGCGGAGGTTGCAGTGAGCCGTGATCACTCCACTGCACTCTAGCCTGGGCGACAGACCAAGACTCCATCTCAAAAAAAAAAAAGAGAGAAAATAAAAGAAAATGAACAAAAACTGGAGAAATCAAGGTTTAGAACTGAAATAAATATGTTACTTCATCACTTTTGAAGCTTAGAATGACACACATATATTAAGTGGCTCTAGGTACAGAATACTTTATCCCTGAAAGTGAAAGGTTATTTTTGACCTTCCAAATGTAGCAGACTTATTTAACTTTTTCTTTCAGCAGAGAAAAAAAGTTTCTTTACTGGTGATGTTTGGAAATGGCCAAGATGTGGAGCTGGCAAATACTGCTTTTATAAGTGGGAAAATCATTCATGCTACAAGAGTACCAGGACTTTGATCTATTTACCATTCTTTCTCATCCCTAGAACAGTGCATAGCACAACAGTAGGTGCACAATATAAAGTTGTTGAATAAATAAATGATCTTTTTTTTCAGAAAGAATTGAAAAAAATGACTGACAGATGGTAAAGAATTTGTTTAATGTCAAGGAACAGATAACAAATCAATATTAAAGGGATCTGTTTGTCTTGTTTGTTTAGCATCCCTTTTCTTCATCTCCCAGTAACAGAACCCTACCCTTCCTTTGGGGAACTGTTCCTTAACTATCCATTTTATGTGATTTTTATGGGGTGGTTCAACATATTATCCTCCTGGCAAGGCCTTAGGGGTAGTGGGCTCATAACCCGATCTGGGCAACTATTCCTTGACATTTATATCTACTGAAGCAGAGAGATAAATCTTGCCTTTCTTTTTGGGGTTGCTAGTTGGGGTGATATTTGCCTAGCCCAGAGCTCTATGTAGTAACAACTGTCTTATTTTGAAAAATAAGTAAGGGAGGCTGGGAGGAAACAGAAGTGGAGCTGAAAGGTGAAGACAGAGTCCTCATGTCAGGATCCAGGGGTCCCTGAAGCTAGCTCCACTCCTGCCTTTCTCAGGTACATATGCCAAGACATTTAATTTTTAAATTTTTGAATTATATATAAAAATAGATATTTGAAAATAAGTGTATAGTTCAGTGGCATTAAGTACATTCACAATGTTGTACTAAAATTCAGTTTTCTACTTAAGCTAGATTAAGTTTGTATTGTCATTTGCAGTTTAAAAAATGGTAGTTTTTTTGGTTCATTTTTGTCTTTTTATTATTGTGTCATAGGAATTCTATATATATTCTGGATACTACTTCTTTATCAGATATATATTTTGAAAACAATTTCTCCCAACCTATAGCTCACCAAATTAGATTCTTAAGACTGTCTTTTGATGAGCAGAAGTTGTTAATTTTGATGACAACTAATTTATCAATTTTATATTTTTGTGATTAATGCTTTCTCTATCCTAAAAAATCTTTACCTATTCCCAAGTTGCAAATATATTCTACTTGGTTTTCTTCTAGAAGCTGTATAGCTTTATTTTTTTATTTTTGTTTGCTTGTTTATTTGGTTTTAGAAACGAGATCTTACTCTATCACCCAGACTGGAGTACAGTGGCACAATCAATCATAGCTCACTGCAGCCTGAAACTCCTGGGCTCAAGCAATCCTCCTGCCTCAGCCTCCTGAGTGGCTAAGACTACAGGTGCACTGCCAGGCCCAGCTAACATATATATATATATATATATATATATATATATATATATTTAGATTTTTTTGTAGAGAGTGTCTTGCTATGTTGTCCAGAATAGTCTTGAACTCCTGGCCTCAAGTGATCTTCCTGCCTTGGCCTTCCAAAATTCTGGGATTACGTGAGCCACTGAGCCCAGGCTAAAATTAATTTTTATATTTGGTGTAAGATAGAGGTTGAGACTGATATTTTTCCAGATGTATATTCTGTTTTTTCAATATCATACATTGAAGGAATTTTCCATTTCTCATTGGCTTGCTTTGATGCTTTTGTTCAAAATTCAAATGAATGTGGGTCTATTTCTGGGCCCACAGAAATAGTCTGTTCCATTGATCTGTTTGTATATCCTAATACTAATACTGTACACTCTGAATTGCTGCATATTTATAAGTCTTGAAGTCAGATGGTGTAAGTTCTCCAACTTTATTCTGCCCCAAAGGGGCTTTAGATATTATTGCTGTATTATTAGAAAATCATATCTATCTGATAGATATTACTAGATAGTATTATTAGGTGTATAGTTGTAGACCCTGGAATTCAAAAAGAAGAATATGCCTTCTTTGTTGTTTTTGTTACTTACCTCAGCAATATTTCTTCCATGTCAGCATGATAAAAGAGGTTTGTTGCAGACATTTGTAATATTGAGCTCTCAGCACACAAATAATCCTTCTTGTTTTGTTTCCTTTGCCTAGCATACCATATTCCTTTTTCCTAACTCCTATTTGTTCTTCAGTTCCAAGCTAAACTATAAAAATAAAACTATTTACATGTGCATAAAAAACCAAAGTGTTTAGGAATACGTCGAAGACTTATAAGACCTTTGACTGAAACCTACGTTAACATTGCTGAGAGAAATTAAAGGTCTTCTTAAATTAGAGAGATAGATCATTTTCACGAATGGGAAAACTCAGTATTCTAAAGATGTCAATTATTTCTGAATTGATCTAGGGAGTTAACATAATCTCAATCATAATCCTAGCAGGCTTTTTTTTGGTAGAAATTAACAAGTTTATTCTAAAATTTATATGGAAATGCAAAGGACCTAGAAAACCCAAAGAATCTTGAAAAATAAGGACAAAGTTGGAGAACGTAGGCCACCCAAATTCAAGATTTACCAGGTTTAGCTATGATTTCTTCAAGGATACCTTTTATGGCCCTCCCAGTCTGGATTAAGTGCCCCTCCTCTGTAACTCCATAGTATTACGGAACACTGGTATCAAAGCACTTATCAGTCCATTTCAGTAATGTGTTATTTGTCTGTATTCCTCATCCTGGGCTTCATAAGGGCAGGAACAAGGCTTGTCTATCTTATTTATCCTAAATCTGAAACACCTAGAAAGATGTAACACTACAGGCATACAAGTATTTGCCACATTAAATTGAACTTAAATAATTTACATAAAAGAGCTAATATTTTAAAAGAAAACTCATAAAGATTCATATTCTGCTTGAGAACTGCTTCATCAGGTGACCAAGACTAGTTTATTGGACTTGGTCTTTAAAAATATTAATATTACTATGACGGAACTAAAAAGATGAAGATCATGCAATTTGATTCATAAGACATTAGTTCAACCCTTAGAAATCAAACCCTCTGAACATTTATAGTACATTGCTCAGTAGTTGTACTCTCAAGAATTTAGGTATGGAATACTGCAGAAGGCAAAAATGGCTTTATTCACAAAGGTGTTCAATGTTATTGCTATTTACATAGGAAAAATAGAGACAAGTTAAGAAACCTATAATTTTACAAAAATACCATGGTAGATCAACTTGACATAATATTTTACAGCCATAAGATGATTATCAAAATAGTATAGTGTTTCCCAAAATGGTAGATGAGGTTATTTGTATTAACCTTCTTGCTAAAACTAAATAATAAAGCTCAGTTATTA
This sequence comes from Macaca fascicularis, assembly GCF_037993035.2. Classification (NCBI taxonomy): domain Eukaryota; kingdom Metazoa; phylum Chordata; class Mammalia; order Primates; family Cercopithecidae; genus Macaca; species Macaca fascicularis. The sequence continues at coordinate 73,272,857 of NC_088388.1, read as the reverse complement.
TTTTTAACCTCCTTGTAAATCACAAAGAAGAAATGACAAGTCAGTAAAACATTACCAAGCCAAAAGTGAAAGGAAAATGTTATCCCAAAGATGTAACTGTGCGAGATGTGGCTTTTGCCCTGAGAGTATTTGCCAGTCTTGAACATTTTGAACCTTAATTTTAAAACTGTCACAGGCAAGACAGAAAGCAAAGCCAAGGTCTGCATAAGCTTGAGAGTCTAACAGGAGAAACTTCTCACAATATTGGAACCCCAAAGAGCTACGCTATCCAAGTAACTATAAACTAGAAGAGAAATATTTTACATGGAATTACAGCCTACATAGGTCATCCGAGCACCAGATAATTTCAAGCCTTAAAGTAGTTGAACTACCAGGCACTTGTCAATTCCTCTCTAGAGAAAAGAATTTTCTCTATAAAGAGAAGCAAATGCAAATGCTCTCTAGAGAACTTTCATTGCAAGTCTAAATTTACTCCCACAAATAGTTTTTCAAATAGTGTCCATTTTACACACACACACACACACACACACACACACGGCTCACAAAGAAACCAGACTGCAGAGCAGGAGCTAGCAAAAACATTAGACAAGGGAAACAGACCCATAAATATTTTAAATTTTAAACAACGAGGCAGGCTATAGGTTTAAAAAGTAAAAGACAAGTTTGAAGCTCTCTGTAGAGAATAGGAAACTATGAAAAGTGCTGTAGTAAATTTACAAATGAATCCAAAATAATTCTAGAAATAGAAAATACAATAACCTTAATTAAAAACCCAAAAGTAAAGCTTCTGGATGGGTGGAACACATTGAGGTGCTAGGAGGGTGGTGTGCCCTGAGAAGCCACAGAAGCTCTGCACCACCCGTGCTCCCACACCTTGCCCTATGCACCTCTTCCACTTGGCCATTTCTGAGTTGGAGGAGAAGAGGGTCATGTGAAGATAGAGGGAGAGATTGGAGTTATGCAGCTACAAGCTAAGGAACACTTGGAGCTACCAGAAACTGGAAGAGGCAAAGAAAGATTTTCCCCATAGGCTTCAAAGGAGTTTGGCCCTGCTGACACCTTAACGTTGAACTTCTGGCCTCCAAAACCCCAAGATAATAAAATTCTGCTGATTTAAAGACAAACGACCCAAATGTCAGATCCCTGCTATGAATCCATGGCTCTCAGCTTCAGCTGCACATTGGAAATCCATGGGAAAGCTTAAAACAAAAACCAAGCACAAAGAAAAAACCCCACTGATGACCATGCTCCAACCCAGATCGGATAAATCATAATCTTAGGGAGTGAAGCCCAGCAGCTGAGTCCTTTAAAAGATGTGCACCCTGAGTTGGGAACCATTACTCTGGATCAGGAATGGGCAAGTTGTGGCCCATGGGACAAATCTGGCCTGCCACCTGCTTTTGCAAACAAAGTTTCACTGGAATATACACATGCACACAAACAAAGCCAAGGGGTCAGTTTAGTCACTTATATGCTGCTGGAAAGAGAATTAGTAAACTGGAATAAATGAAATAATAATAATTAGAGTATAAATTAATGAGATTAAAAAATAGAAAAGCCTTAGAGAAAATCAATAAAACCTAAAATTGGTTCTTCGAAAGATTGACAAAAATGATACAACTTTAGCTAGATTGACCAAAAAAAAGAGAGAAGACTCAAATTACTAAAATAAAAAATGAAAGAGGACATTACTACTCACAGAAATAAAAAGGATTATAAAGGAATACTGTAAACAATTGTATGACAACAAATTAGATAACTTAGATTAAATGGACAAATTCCTACAAGGACACAAACTACTGAAATTGGCTATAGACAAATGAAGAGATCTATAACACATGAAGAGATTGAATTAATAATGAGAAAACTACCCACAAAGAAAAGTCCAGGTCCAGATAGCTTTACTGCTAAATTCTACTAAACATTTAAGGAAGAATTAATGTCAGCTCTTCACAAACTCTTCCAAAAATTGAGGGAGAAAGAAACACTTCCAGACTCATTTTGTGAGGCCAGTATTACTCTGATATCCAAATCAGACTAATATATCACAAAAAAAGATAACTATACACCAATATCTCTATTGAGTATGAACAAATAAATCCTCAACAAAATACTAGCAACTAAATCCAGAAACATGAAAACAATGATACACCATGACCAAGTGGGATGCAAGTTTGGTTTAACTTCCCAAAATTAATAATTAATTATATCATACCAATATAATTTAAAAACTCATATGATCATCTCAATGGATATGGGAAAGCATTTGACAAAATCCAACATTCATGATAAATACACTCAACAAGCTAGAAACAGAAGGGAACTTCATCAATCTGATGAGAGCATCTACAAAAAAACCCACAGTTAACATATACTTAATGGTGGAAGATTGAATACTTTCCCCCTAAAATCAGGAACAAGACAAGAACGTCTGCTCTTGTCACTTCTATTCAATATTGTACTGAAGGTTCTAGTCAGAGCCAGTAGGCAAGAAAAAGAAATCAAAGGCAACCAGACTGGAAAGGAAGAAATAAAACAATCTCTAGTCACAGAGGGCAAATATTTGCAAATCATATATCTGACCTATATTAGGGTCATATATCCAGAAATAAAAAGAACATTTAAACTCAATAAGAGACAAATAACCCAATCGCAAGTGGACAAAATATATTAATTTCCTTCTCAAAGGAAGATACAGAAGTAGCCAATAAGCACATGAAAAGATACTCAACATCTTTAGTCATCAGGGAAATTCAAATCAAAACCACAACGAGATAGCACTTCACACTCACTAAAATGGCTAGAATAAAAAAGTCAAATGATAACAAGCATTGGCAAATCTGTGGAAAAATTGGAAGCCTCATACACTGCTGGAGGGAATGTAAAATGGTACAGTCACTTTGAAAAACAATCTGGCAGTTCTTCAAATGGTTAAACACAGAGTTACCATATGATCTAACAAATCCATTCTTAGGTATATACTGACAAGAAGTGAAAACTTTTTTTGTTTTGTTTTTTGAGATGAAGTCTCCCTCAGTCTGTTGCCCAGGCTGGAGTGCAGTGGTGCCATCTCGGCTCACTGCAACCTCTGCTTTTTGGGTTTAAGCCATTCTCCTGCTTCAGCCTCCTCAGTAGCTGGGATTACAGGTATGCTCCACCACTCCCAGCTAATTTTTGTATTTTTAGTAGAGACAGGGTTTCACCATTTTGGCCAGGCTGGTCTCTTACTCCTGACCTCAAGTTATCCACCTGTATTGTCCTCCCAAAGTGCTGAGATTACAGGCATGAGCCACCGCACCCAGCCAAAAACATTTTATACAAAAAATCATACATGAATGTTTATAGAAGCATTATTCACAATAATCAAAAGACAGAAATGACTGAAATGTCCACCAATGGATGGATCAACAAATATGGCATGTGCATACACTGGAATATTATTCAGCTGTAAAAAAAAAAATGAAGTATATGCTACAACATAGATGAGCCCTGAAAACATGCTAAGTGAAAGAAACCAGTCACAAAAGACCACATATGATATAATTCCCTTTAGATGAAATGTTCACAACAGGGCAATCCACAGAGCCACAAAGTAGATTAGAGGTTGCTTAGGCCTGGGAGTGGGGAGATAGGGTGATAGTGGTCTGATGGCTAAAGGGCACGGAGTTTCTTTTGGAGGTGATGAACATTTTAACTGACCATAGTGATGTTTGTACATATCTGTGAATGTAACAAAAACTACTGAATTGTATACTTTAAACGGGTGAACTGGGCAGGCTCTGGGCATACTGCCTATGAGTTAGCCTTGCTCTGCAAGGAGCAGTAAAAAATAATAAATAATAATAATAATAAATAAATAAGTGGTTGAATTGTATAGTATGTGATTTATATCTCAATTAAGTGTTAAAAAATGGAATGAGGCACCGACTCTCAGGTGCCAACCCTGCACTTCACAAACGTAAGCAAAAAGGCTTCCTCACATTTTGCACCTTGAGTTCTTTGCCTTGCTTCACTATATTCCTGGGTATGTTCTGCATCTATCTCCTCTTTCACAAAGACAACTTTTTATTTGTTGTTCTTGTTGGATCCCCTTGCCTCAGAGGAGGTTTTTATGTAACAGGGCTAAAAGTAGAAAATTGCTCGCGAGATACTTCCTTTCTGGGCTCTCTCTCTTTTTTTAATAGAGTTCACTAGAGTTTATGACAAATATGTTTGTGAGCAACAAGAAAATACTTCTCTTTTCAGAGCAGTCACAGAGCCGAATGATAGATTTTTGTCAAGATTTAAAGTCTTAAAGTAGGCAGGTAATGAGAGAGAGAAGCCCTGAGCTCTGCCTGGTGGTAGCATTTCAAGGAATGGGCAAGATTTTAGAGGAGATGGCTATGTGGCAAACGTAGACGGAGGCTTTGGGGTTCCTAGCCCCAACCAAGTTTCCTGGTAATTGCTTACAAATGGTATGCAGGGAGAAAGCTGTCAGACTTCCAGTGTCAGTGACCACTACAGCTCTGGACAATGCAGATGCTTGCAGAAACCTTAATGAACTCGACCTACAGACCCTTCCTGTTTTCCAAGTACTAGATAAGGCCTGGGTGGGGAGGAAAATTCCAGATATTAATGAAAATTCAAATTTTTGCTGCCCTAACAGAATGAGAAATTCCAGTCTTTTAATAATTTTTTTTTTTTTTTCTCTTTTTAGAGACAGGGTCCTGTTCTGTTGCCCAGGCTGGAGTGCAGTGGCACAGTCAAGGCTCACTGCAGCCTGGAACTTCTGCCTTACCCTCCCAAGTAGCTACAACTACAGACCTGAGCCACCATGCCCAGCTAACTAAAAAAAAAAAAAAAAAAAAATTGTTGTTGTTTTGTAGAAACAGGGTCTTGCCTTGTTGCCCAGGCTGGTGTCAAACTCCTGGGCTAAAGGATCCTCCTACCTTGGCCTCCCAAAATGCTGGGATTAGAGGTATGAGCCACCATGCTTGGCTAGATTTTTTGTTAATAATAAAGAAATGTGTATTTCTTATACAGTGGAGGTTTTTCTTTTAAACTTTTTTATTTTGAAATAATTTCACAGCTGGGTGTGGTGACTCATACCTGTAATCCCAGCACTTTGGGAGGCCGAGGTAGGAGGATAGCTCGAGCCCGGGAACACAAGACCAGCCTGCGCAACATGGCAAGACCTTGTCTTCTCTACAAATAATTAAAAAATTAGCCAGGTATGGTGGCGGGCAACTGTGGTCCCAGCTATGCAGGAGGCTGAGGAGGGAGGATCATTTGAGCTCAGGAGGTCAAGGCTGCAGCAAGCCATCATCACGCCACCTCACTCCAGCCTGGGCAACAGAACAGGACCCAGTCTCAAAAAAGAAAAGAAAAGAAAAGAAAAAAATAATTTCAAAGTTACAAAAATAAAAATAGTGCAAATAATACATATATATTATGTGTGTGTGTGTGTGTGTGTATATTTTTTTTTTTTTTTTTTTTTGAGAGAGATTTTGCTCTTGTCACCCAGGCTGGAGTGTAATGTATGATCTTGGCTCACTGCAACCCCCACCTCCCAGGTTCAAGCATTTCTCCTGCCTCAGCCTCCCAAGTAGCTGGGATTACAGGTGCCTGCCACCATGCCTGGCTAATTTTTGTATTTTTAGTAGTGACAGGGTGGTCTTGAACTCCTGACCTCTGGTGATCCACCCACCTCAGCCTCCCAAAGTGCTGGGATTACAGGTGTGAGCCACTGCGCCCAGCTATTCATAAATTCTTTACCCAGATCCACCCACTGTTAACATTTTCCTCCATTTGCTTTGTCCTTTGCTATTCATTCAACTATGTAATATATATATATTTGTATATAGACATATATAATAAATATTTGTATAGACATACACATGGTATTTTTTAAAATCATTGGAGGGTAAGTTATATATATTAGGATTCTAAGATATTAGGTCCATTATATGTAATATTGGTAACATACTATATTATATATATATGTAGTAAATATAATACAGTCATATGCTGCATAAGGATGTTTCGGTCAAAGAACAGCATATACAATGGTGGTCCCATAACCTTATAATGGGGCTGAAATATTCCTATGACTGAGTGATATCTGGATGATCCTGACCCAGTGTAGGCCTAGGCTTATGTGTACGGCGCTTATAAAGTCTACAGTAGTGTACAGTAGTGTCCTAGGCCTTCCCATTCACTCACCATTCACTTACTGACTCACTCAGAGCTACTTTCAGTCCTGCAAGCTCCATTCATGGTAAGTGCACTATATAGGTGTGCCATTTTATATTTTTAAACCATAATTTTTATACCAAAAGTTGTACCTTTTCTATATTGAGATATGTTTAGATATCCAAATGCTTACAACTGTGTTACAGTCCTCTACAGTATTCAGTACAGCAGCATACTGTACAGGTTTGTAGCCTGGGAGCAATAGGCTATACCATATAGCCTAGGTGTGTAGTGCGCTATACCATCTAGGTTTATATACTCTATGATGTTAAGATGACAGAATCACCTAATGACGCATTTCTCAGAACATATTCCTGCCATTAAGTGATGTATGTTTGCATATGGGGACCAAGAAGACTATTCTTTTTCATAACCACAGTTAATGTTGCCAGGCTTAGCAAATAAAAATGCAGGATGCCGTGGGCAAATTCCAACAGAAATGAAAGCTCTGAGCTTTCCCAGACTGGGGGAACTACTATACTTCCTCTGCTGAACACACTTAGACACTGTTGTTGGATTTGATGAGTTGGAGGATGCTTACCCTCCAACGTCCGAACAATAAACCTAATCCGCTGGGCAAGATTTCTGGTAAGTAGTTAATGTCTACTGTGATCTTGCTGATAAAAGTGAAGGTTAGTTGGCTCTTTTTTTCCATCTCTTGAAAGCTCTGTTGATTTGGTAGTGTTTCTCAGAAATGAATGAATAAGGATTGTCTTATAAAAAAACACTGTTTAACAAATTTAAATATAAATCATCACTGGATCTTGTTAAAATGTAGATTCTGATGCAGCAGAACTGGAGTGGAGTCTGAAATTTTGTATTTCTTAAAAAGCTTCCAGAGGACATCAGCACAGTGGTCCTCCTAATCACACTTTGAGTTGTAAGATTATGGCCACCTCTGTGACAGTCAATAGATATTTCAAATATGCAGGTACCTGGGCCCTATGCCAATGTATTGATTCAGAATCTCTGGAGGCAGTGTCCAGGAATATGAATTTAAACAAACTCCTAGGGAGATATGAAAACCACTAGTCTATGGGTTTGAAATATCCTCTATCTTATTCTCAACATGTTTATTTTGTTTCTGAAAGCCTAGTGCAGGTCCCTCCTGCTTGATGCTTTTTTCATTGACCACCTCAGATGTAAATTCATTAACAGTTGTTGGCAGCATTTGCTATTTATCATGGGCTTTCTTTTCTTACATATATCCTGTCTCCCTAGATGTTATTTCTCGAAATGAACAATTATATAGATTCTTGTAGCCTCAGCTCCTACCATAATGCTTAGCAGAGAGTAAATGTATCATGGACAATAATGGTGATGGTAGTGGAAGATGAATTTCTCTCCAGGACACGTGATTGTTTCCCAGGCCTTGTGTAATTAAAAGAACAAGAGTCCTGCTGACTCCACAAAGGAAACAATCACTTAGCAAAAACTGCAACTCCCGACTATGGCATGTTTTTCAGAAACTGGAACCACAATCCTTTTGTACCTTGGTAGTTTAAATGGCACTTTAAAGGAAATAAAGTAATACTTTGAACTTATTATGTCTTTTATCTGTGAAACGCAGACTAATGCCATTTATTAAGTTACTGTACAGCCATGATGTAAATATTATCATACCCTCCTCACAAAAAAGCTGACTAGGGAAAGAGTTGTAATATACTTGGTCAAAATCATAGCCATTCTAAGAAGGCCAGACCAAGAAATGGAGGAGTAGCTAGGTGGCTGACAGGTCAGCACTTCTCAGCGTTTCCCAGACCTCAAGTTAGGTGAGCATTCCATAGGAGAGGCGGCTAAGAAGTAACGGAAGACTATTTCAATTTGAGTGAACCAATTTCCTCTTCCTCAGTATTCCCATTACCATTGCTCTTGGTATCTTGTGATGCTTATACATTCTTATATCAAGGTTAAATGTCGACCCATCTTCCCTCAACAACTTCCTCATCTATTTTACAGTAATCTTGTTCGCCCTACCTCCTAGTTTACTGTAGCAGCAGAGCTATTAGGTTGGTACAAAAGTCATTGCCGTTTTTGCCATTACTTTTAATGCTATTATTTTTAATGGCAAAAACCGCAGTTATTTTTGCACCGACCTAATAAAATAACTGCCAGCCGAGGGAATCTGAAATGAGACTCGAACCCTAGTTTGACCGCTCACGAACTCGGCCTCTTAGGAGAGGACTGTCTCAGGGAGTCAGTTTCTTCTTTGTGTGTGAAACGGGAAAGGACGACGCCCCCTACCTTACTGAGGGATTGAAGCGATAGAATGAGACTCGTAAACTGCACAGCACTAAACGAATACCACTTTGCCCCCTTACTATGTCATTCCTTGTTTAATTTAATGCCAGGGCCACATACCGCAGCATAACTAATAGGGATAGGGCGTCCGTAGGGAACTACCTCGAAGCAGATCTTTTTCTTTTGAGGAAAGGGAGGGCTCGGAGCTGCTGGGAGTCGTAGTCTCGGCGGCGGTCTCCGCTGAGCTCAAAGGAAAGAACTACAGCTCCCGTGAAGCAGTGCGCGGACAGCTCGCACAGCCCCTCCTCCCACAACCGGCGCGTGCCCCCAAGAGAAATTGGGGGTCTGCGCGCGCGCTGGGATCTGCAGGGCAAGCGCGAAGGCAGCTTCCTAGTGGTAGCCGTGAGAGCAGATCGAGGAAAGGAGACCCATGGCAAATTAAAAAATAAAAATAACCGTGCACTACTGCCTCACCACCCGGACGGGCTGTAAACCCATGCTACTTCGGAGTCGTGGGGAGCGCGCTCCCGGACTCCAGTTTAGGGCTTCGCGGACTTAAATTAGCAGAGGCGGGAAGGGGCGGGGCCTAAGGCGCGGGGCGGGGCCGTAGGCGGTGCGGGCGGCGGCGGCGGCGGCGGTGGCGGGGCCAGGACCCAGACATCTGGGACTGTTGTTGTTCTCTCGCGGCGCGACCGCCTCAGTCACTTCGCCCAGAGACCCCGACCTGGTCCGCTGGGGAGCAGGCGGCCATAAGCCCCCTCTCTCCCGGTTCCCTGACGCCGCAGCAGGAGCTGTTACAAACACCCTGCGATTGGTCTCCAATGCCCTTCAGTGAGGTGGGGACGCCCGGACCCTGGTGAGCAAACCCCAGGCCACCCCCCACCCCAACTCAGTGTCTTCGCCGGCCCCCGGCACGTACACCTGTCTGGTCGCCATGGCTGAAAACACAGAGGGGGATCTGAACTCCAACCTGCTCCACGCCCCCTACCACACCGGGGATCCTCAGCTGGACACGGCCATCGGGCAGTGGCTCCGCTGGGATAAGGTGGGTACCTGGTCAGCCCAGCATCCGCCGTCGCCTCCCCCACATAGTCTGCTCTTTCCTATGCCCACCCAGCGCCCCACGGGCTGCAGAGGAGATGGCTCGGGACACCGGGCGGGGGGCAGCGGAGCAGGGCGTTGCCACCCACCTATGCATGGGGTTCCTCCTTCGGTCCGCCAGAGCCGAACATCTGCATCGCTTCCTTCTGCGGTGCTCTCAATTGTAACCTCCCTTCCTCTTCTTTACCCTCTTTCCCTTCAAGTGCTGTCTTCCCTCTTTCTTCCAAAAAAAAAAAAAAAAATCATTGTAAGTTATACTCTAAACAACGATTTCCTTTCCCTTTTTCTCCCTTGACTTCCTTCTCCACAAACCTGAAAGTGGTTTCTGGCACCCTTACTGGGCGTTTCTAACCGCTATCTGCTTTAGTTCTGGTCTGGTGTGTTTCCTCCTTCTGTCGCTAGGTAGTCGCTGGTCTTCTATCCTTGGTATTTTCTAGTATCACCTTTTGCTCTTGGGAAAGGCAAGGCGCTTACCTCTTCTTTCTCCTGCTGGCAGCTATTTTCTGGAATTAATCTGTTCAAGGAATCGTGTTTTCCAGGTTTCATATGGTACTCTTAATACAGGATTGTTTTTGCCTTAACCCTTACTTCTCTACCAACACCTCCCCACCCACGCTCCGCCCCCACCTCCAAATTGTTGCGGTAATTAAACCTTATGCGGGCATTTGGGATGGATTTGTGACAATCAGAATTAAAATGCAGCTATCTTACTTGTAAAAGAGGTCCCTGGTGGCTCCAACAAAGGAAGATAATCCAAGCTTTTGCTTTGTCAAGTGCATAAAATGCCTTTGTTGAAGTAGAGAAGGCAGCACATTTAAAATGGAATTAATGACACTGAATTAAGGAATTTGTATGGTATTATGTGACATCATGTTGTACAAATGAATTTCCTTAAGGCTTCTCTTTCTGAAAGTTTTGTTTTTACTTTGTTCATTCATTCATTCAGCAAAAAAATATTGAATGTCGAGTGTGTGTTTTAGGTCTTGTTAGACCCAGGAAATACTTGTGAGGAAAATAAAAAGGGTTCCTGCCCTCAACAAGCCTCAACAGATGAGGAAGACCAACAAATAAGCAGTTACAATGAGGTATTTGGTGTTAATTGGTCATATGTATATCGGACGAATAATTCTTTCTCTACAGTCTAATGCTTCTCAAACCTTAATGTGCTTACAGATCACCTGGGGATCTTGAAATACAGATTCTGATTCAGGAGGTGTGGGGTGGGGCCTCGGATTCTGCCTAAGAATGAATTTCCAGGTGATACTAATGCTGCTGGTCTGTGGACCACACTTGGAGTAGCAAAACTTTGTTTTCTTTAGGTGCCAGTTCTAACTATACTTTTCCTAATGAGTCTCCTGATTGATTTTTTTTTTTTTTTTAAACAGGGTCTCTCCATGTTGTCCAGGCTGGAGTGCAGTAGCACAATCGTAGCTCACTGCACCCACTGCAGCCTTGAACTCCTGGGCTCAAGTGATCTTTTTGCCTTAGCCTGCTGAGTAGCTGGGACTATAGGCACATGCCACCATGCCCAGCTAATTAAAAAAATAAATTTTTTTTTTTTTAAAGAAATGGGGTCGCACTGTGTTGCCCAGGCTTGTCTTGAACTCTGGGCCTCAAGGGATTCTCCCACCTCAGCCTCCCAAAGTGTTGGGATTATAGGTGTGAACCACCTCACCCAGCCCCTGAAAAAGAATGAAGAGAGGTTGGGCACAGTGGCTCACACTTGTAATGCACTCTGGGAGGCCAAGGCGGGCAGATCATCTGAGGTCAGGAGTTCAAGACCAGCCTGACCAACATAGTGAAACCCTGTCTCTACTAAAAAAAAAAAAAAAAAAAAAATTACCCAGGCGAAGTGGCACATGCCTGTAGTCCCAGCTACTCGAAGGCTGAGGCCAGAGAATCACTTGAACCCGGGAAACGGAGGTTGCAGTGAGCTGAGATTGTTCCACTGTACTCTAGCTGGGTGACAGAGTGAGATTCCATCTCAAAAATAAATAAAGCAAAACAACATAAAATAAAAATAATGAAGATAAAAATTCATCAAAAGTGGAAGATAAATTCTTAATTTGTATTTAAAGTGCCTCTGAATATAAGGCATTGGCTGAAACCTGTGAGAGACAGAAAGATGAAATAGATATGGATCGTATCGTTAAAGAACATAGAAGGGAAGGAAAAGCATAAATAATAGAGGCAAGTAATAAGTTTCCTTAACAGAGGAATAGATTTAAGTAATTTGTTAATAAATATAATAAATTTCTTCATTGATCCTTTCTTAATAGGAGAGAATATATTTAATGGAGAAATCATATCTACTGTAGATTGATACTATAGAGAAGCTAGACTATGTCTCAGGGCACTGAAATTTAGAGTGCAGAAATGTAAAGATCAGACTCAGCATTTCTTACATTATACATTGATGACATGGGTAGTCTTTTAACATAGAGAGACTGAGTTTAACACCTGATGAATACCTATTTAATTAAAAAAGGAACCAACTGCCACCAATTATTCATGACTCAGATGAGGCATATAATCAGTTATAAATTGATTAGAGGTCAATGTGTTACTTGCGTTGGTCACTAAAATTACTAATCTTAGTCTCGGTTGGTGTATTTGAAAAGTCTTTATGAAAAAAATGTTATTTGTGCTTGAACTTTCAGAATTAGTTAAAATTAGACTTGCTAACATAAGGAGAACTATGACAAGCATAGAGATAAATTTTAATGTGTGTATTAAGAACTTTTATTTCTGCTGTTGCTCAGGGTACATAGAAAATTTTGGAAGGATATGTAAAGACCAGGTCATAGAAGGGCTTTAGTATGTTTTGAAGGGCTTAAATACACACAGGTGTGCATGTAAGTGTTAAAAAGAAAACAATGCAACAAGATGGGCTGTTTATTGGGGCAGTTTGGGGTACTCCACGTAGTTTCTATGGGGTGGCTTTCTGTTGGTAAATTTACAAGTCCAGAATGTGACCTTCCAGTTCCTGAGCCTTCAGCCTAATTTGTTAGCCTACCTTGTCTCAGGATGGACTCACTGTGCTCAATGTCACAGAAACTGATGTCTGAATTCAGAATGTTTTATTACTGTATGGTACAGATGTAATAGCTAAGTAGATTTGTTTCTATTCAGGGCATTTTCTAGATGCACCATAGGAGAAGTCAAAAGAAGATTTTTAGTGGTCATGAAATCAAATCACAGGGAGTCAGATATATGACACAAACATTTAACAGCATCAACCTGTAATAAGTAAATGCACACATCTCCACAATGGGACTATCTTACCACTAGAACCCAAAAGTCCTAGATCAAGGCATTTCTCCTCCAGGCAGTGAACAGATGACTCTACTACAGTGGTCTCTCCTTCTATCCTCTAGGGCTAAGTCACTCACCTCCTTCCTAGTTCTTTTTTTCAGTACTTTCATACATTCTGTCAAATTATAGATAAGTTGTGCTGGCCCAGAAGCCAGGTTCTCTCAATATAATATGTCCTGTTCTTTATGCATTGTTAATTTTCTTTTTAAAAGCAGTCCTATATGTAAGATGTTAGGCACTGGCAAAGTGGATGGATCAGTGGCTGGATGGGGAATAGAGCTGGGACATAGGGCAGAGCTGCTCAGCCTGCTATAGCAGCTGCCACAAAGGTGTTGAACTTCCTATATATCAACAGCGATGTGGAGGCAGGAATTGGCCATGGCATTTTAAGAAATAGCAAGTAGAGCACTCTGGTTTCAGAATGTAGGTCTGTGTTGAGAAAGAGTATCATGTAAAGTTCAAGGTAGCACAGGCTTATAAAAAGCCTGAAAATGGAAATAAAATACTTCAATCTAGGCCAGTGATTCAAACATTAGTCTAATGGTAGAAGTTTTTTTCAGTGTCACTCGCATGATTTTCTGTGCCTCGTAATGTAGCCCAGGTAGAAAAGGTGATGAGTGAATTTCCTTTTAAATCATCCTTATGTGATGGGAAATACACCCACGACATTCCTCGACAAAGGTGGTCTACTCCAGGGTCATTGTATGGAGACCCAAAGAAATTGTGGACATTATCCAGTTACGGAGCTTAGATGGGCCATTGGATCTGCCACCTAGTTCAATCCAATTTTTATAATACTAGTTTATATAACATTTTTTGTTCACATTTTTCTAATACTGAATTTGGCATTTAATCAATGAAGAGTGCAGAACATATACATATGGCTTTATTACTTTTGGGAAATGCTAGTCCTTATTCCTTGAATTTATTTCTGTAGTGTTTCAACTTTGGTAAAATGCTCTAAGTCTCGTTTGCTATTCATGGCAACAGTGTGTTAGGCAGGTAGTAGTTATCCCCATTTTTACAAGTAAAGAAACTTAAGCTCATAAAAGAAAAGTGACTTGCTCAAGGAGATATGGCTTTTAAGTGGTAAAATTGGGACTCAAACTTAGGTCATCTCACTTTTACTGTATTCTTATCACTGTGGTAGACTCCATAAAGCAAATGTTTAATACATGTTAGTGACAACATAAGCTAAGTTTCAAGGCCCTCATTAAAACCATTTTATTGGCTTTTATAAAGCTGGAGGAGGATGTAATATCATGCAGAATAAATTGCCATGGATTTTTTTTTAAAGAGCTGAACAGTTGCTTTGGTCTCCTTGGCAACAGTGTTCTCCTTCTGTCCAAGAAATTTAGTACATATAAATGAATATTTGAATTTTTATTTTTAGAATTCAAATTCATTTTTTCTTTTTACTTCCAAATTTCCTACATTTTCTCCTGTTTTCATCATTTTATTTGCAATTTATTTTTTTTTTTTAAGAAATACATGCTTATGCCGGGCGCGGTGGCTCAAGCCTGTAATCCCAGCACTTTGGGAGGCCGAGGCGGGCGGATCACGAGGTCAGGAGATCGAGACCATCCTGGCTAACACGGTGAAACCCCGTCTCTACTAAAAATACAAAAAACTAGCCGGGCGCGGTGGCGGGCGCCTGTAGTCCCAGCTACTCGGGAGGCTGAGGCAGGAGAATGGCGTAAACCCGGGAGGCGGAGCTTGCAGTGAGCTGAGATCCGGCCACTGCACTCCAGCCTGGGTGACAGAGCAAGACTCCGTCTCAAAAAAAAAAAAAAAAAAAAGAAATACATGCTTATGATTTTAAAAAATAGTACAGAAGGGAAAACAATGGAAAACAATGATCCTAACTGCCTCTTCTTTTCCTCAGTTTGCTTATAGGTCATTTTAAGTTTCTTTTTAGTTATTTTTGTGGTTACCATGAAAAGACCAAGTAATAGACTAGAACCGCTATTTCTTGATGTATTTTAAAGCTTTAGATATTATCTGTCAGATATATCCCTGTGCTGTGAAAAATGGGAATTCACTCACTATTCTCTATGTCTCCTGAATTTTGATAGTTATGCTATTAGCATTAGTCATTTTGAAAGTTTAAACAATATAATTAATGCTAGCAAAGTTTGCAGGACAATAAGTGCAACTAACAGAGCTTCCAATTGGCCATTTTGTTTAATGGGAGACTGGCAGAAAACATACTCTATATGTGAAAACAGAGAAAACCCATACCAGCTTATATAAGGTACCTAGCGTAGTCAAATACACAGAAACAGAAAACAGAATGTTGGGTACCAGTGGCTAAAAATCTATTGATGTTAAAGCTAACTAACGATCAAACCATAAAAAGGAAATAAGCTGCATGCAAAATAAGTAAAGCAATGGATACAGGAAAAAAACTGAGTTAAGTCAGGGAACACAAGAACTTAATGTTTTTTGATTAAATAAGACAATTATTCCATCAAATAAGGAAATATGCTATGAAAAAGGAACAGGAAACAATAATGAGCTCTTGGAAATTAAGAAAAAAACATTGACACACCACCCCTGCCAAATGCAATAGAAAATATAGAAGTTAAAGTTGAGGAAACATAGCAAAAGGAAATAGGAAATATGAGGAAGTTGACATGGAGTAACTTCCCCAGAAATCCAATGTAAAGAAATCCTAGATGATAACAGTGTACTGATCCACACTGGGGTTCCAGAAATATGTCTTAAAAAAGAATTCAGCATCTATGCCATAAATAGTAAAAAGCTGGAAGATGTTAGTAATATGGTGAAGATGGCGTGTTATTTCTGGTCAACAACATTAGAAAAAAAAAGAAGAAAAGAAAAAGCAGTCACCGAAGGAGGGGAAGGAGGGAGGGAGGAGGAAGACAGGAAGAAAGTAGGAAGGGAGGGAGGGAAGGAAAGAATGAAGGACCCGAATAAGCAAGGAAAGACAAAGCTGAGTAAGTTAAGTTGTGGTCTAAAAATGAAGCCAACTAAAATGGTGCATCATTTTGAACAACTAATTGATGGATCTTAAGGAAAGAAAAACAGGTCTCCAGAGCTTTTTCATCATGCTAAACTGAATTTCTGTACCCATCAAATAACTCCCCATTTCTTCGTCCCCTAAGCCTCTAGCAGCCACCATTTTGCTTTCTGTTTCTATGAATTTGACTACTCTACGTACCTCATGTAAGTGGCATCATACAGTATTTGTCTCTATATGACTAGCTTATTTCACTTAGCATAATGCCTTCATGGTTCATCCATGTTGAAGATGAGATTTCATTTTGATTATAGAACAAAATGTGCATGTTATCAAGTTATTTTGGGTTTGGGCTTATTGCGCTTTGTTTCATGCTACTTTTTGTCCGTGGCAATTGCATCTACTCCTCAGTACCCACTGACCCCTTCCTCCAGTTCTTTTTACATTGTAGGTTTAGTCCTTTTGTTCCTTTACTATCACTGTAATAAGTTCTCAGGGAGGGGAGACAAGTGTTTAAGTCTTTCATCTTGAACCGAAAGTCTTTATACTTTTATTTCTTCAAATTAAAAATGTACTTGAAACTGGAAACAGCTAAGATGTCCTTCAATAGGTGAATGAATAAGCAAACTGTTGCATATCAAATATTATTCAGTGATTAAAACAAATCAGCTGTCAAGCCACGAAAAGAGATGAGCTATCAAGCTGTGAAAAGATGGAGAAACCTTAAATGTAGATTGCTTACTGAAAGAAGATGGTGTGGAAAAACTACATAATGTAGTAACTTTTCCATAGATATATCTGAAAAGGAGTGATTCATATTTGAAAGCCCTTCATGTCTCACCTGACAGTTTTCAAAATAGGTAGACTAGCTACTTCTGTTTGTTATTTGGGGGACTTCTTTGCCCTGTTTTTTTTGTTTTTTGGGGTTTTTTTTCTTTCATAAAATCTGTTTATTAAGTTCCTTCAAGTCTTCTACAAGGCCATTAGAAAACCTATTTGGATATGTCTTTGATCTAAAATTATTTTCCTGGCCGGGCGCAGTGGCTCACGCCTGTAATCCTAGCACTTTGGGAGGCTGAGGCAGGCAGATCACCTGAGGTCAGGAGTTCGAGACCAGCCTGGCCAACATGGTGAAACCCCATCTCTGTTAAAAATACAAAAAATTAGCCAGGCGTAGTGGCACTTGCCTGTAATCCCAGCTACCTAGGAGGCTGAGGCAGGAGAATTACTGGAACCTGGGAGGCGGAGGCTGTAGTGAGCTGAGATCGCGCCACTGCACTCCAGCCTGGGTGACAGAGCGAGACTCCATCTCAAAAAAAAAAAATTTTTTTTAAAAGTATTATTCCTATCTGTTCCTCTCCTCTTATTTAAAAAAATCAGAAAGAATGTGGAGAATCTAATAAAAAGGAATTTGTCATCATTTGATTCTTCCAGGCTTTACTTGTGAAACACAGTGAATTAACAAAAGAATATACATCTTATTATATTTCATTAGCTCAGGGTTTTTGTTTTGTATTGTTTTGTAGAGAAACAGGGTCTCACCCTGTCACCTAGGCTAGAATGCAGTGTGATCATAGCTCACTGCAGCTTCCTGGGCTCAAGTGATCCTTCCACCTCAGTTTCCCAAGTGGCTGGGACTACAGGCACAAGCCACCACACCTGGTTACATTAGCTTGTATTTCAATGATAATCCCTGGATAATCTAAATCAGATTTCTTTCATCCTTCCTTTTGGAGAGACAGCACGATTGGTTTGTTTCGTGGAGAAACCTGTCTTTACCTAATTTATGTCTATTTGGTTTTTAAGAAATATTTTTCCTCAACATAAAAAGTTCATTAGTAATTTAGTGCAGATTTTACTGAAGGAGTATTGTTTTCATTAGTCAACTGCGAGCTGCATTACTACTAATTAGTACTGAGGCTGCTGCCCTCTAGTGTCGGGAGTTAATGGAGAAAATGATCTATGCTGGTGAAGAATAGGCAGGAAGGCAGTGAGATAGTGTTGCCAATCCTCATAGGATCTTTTACACCAAATCATTTAATGAGCAGTGTATCTTACCAAACAAAACAATGGAAATGGCCATATTTAATGCCTTAAAGAGTATGAAGACTATAATATGGTAAATGAAAAATACCATATATCTCTGATTCAAAGACATTTTAATGTCTACCTTGTTAGAAACCTCTTTAATGTAAGTAGTGGTTTTATGTTGTGTTTCTGCTTCAGAATTTTTTCACATCATTTCTCTCTGAAATATTTCATTATTTATATAAGTAAAAATGAGGAAAAAACCTAAATGTCCATGAATAAAGAAATGGTAACATAAACTGGAACACTCTGGAGTGAAAAGAATAGCATGGTTCTATATGTATTAAAAGGACCTCCAAGATATATAGATATGGAGATATAGATACATAGGTATATAAGTTTATATATTTTTTAAATTTTATTTTATCGTAGTAAGAATACTTAACATGAGATGTACCCTCTTAACAGATTTTCCAGTATTCAATACGGTATGGTTAACTGTAGGTACAGTGCTGCATAGCATATCTCTAGAATGTGATCATCTACAACTTTATGCCCCTTGCATAACAACTCTCCATTCCTCCTTCCCTCCCAGCATCTGGCAACCACCATTCCACTCTTTGATTCTATGAATTTGACTATTTTAGATACCTCATATAAGTGAAATCATGCAGTATTTGCCCCTCTGTGCAAGATATATGTGAAATAAGCAAGTTATAGAACAACATGTACAATATGATGCCATATATATAAAAAAAGAGTTAAAGCAAAACTGTATTTTACAGGTATGTAGACGTGTAGTAAAGGTCTAGAAGAATGTATTACAAACTATAAGCAGCACCTCTAAAGATAGGGTCTGGGAATGAGAGTAATGGTCAACGATGTCTGTAGCTTTATCTGTGTTATTAGTATTTTTTAAATAAGAGAAATGTGTTAATATAATTCGTAATAATTAAAGTAAAATTTAAAATATAAACAAAAATTAAGTGGTCAACTGTCTGACATTGGCTTTTAAGGGCAATAGGAGTTCAAAGTCAGGAAGATTTTTTATAAGAGGTAGAATTTGAGCTGGGACTTGAAGGGTAAGTAGGATACGAATAGATAACAGATATGGGGGCAGAAAATTTAAAGTGGACACGGTAGAATAATAAAATGGAAAATGGCACTGATCAGGGAAATGAAACTGAGCAGGAAGCATGCAGAAACAATAAAGAGATTTCTTAAGTATAGCGTGTGTATTGTGCTATGGTGAGTAAGTATAGGTGAAGGAAAACTAGATTTTATGAGTGATCAGGTACCAGACATGGTACTTACTAGATACTTTCATGTAGAAAGTCTCTTAATTTTCCCAGATTGTTTGAGGTAGTTATTTCCATTTTTTAAAGCCTACACACAAACCCAGGCTCAGAGAAGTGTAGAGAGAGGGGGCTATTTGAATCCAAGAAGGTTTCAAACTCCTCTGCCCTTTGGGATCTGACCCCAACCTTTCTAATTTTTACATTTGATGTAATGAGAATTGAACTCTATTGCTGATTCTTGGCTGATTAATCTGGCTGCAGCATGTAATTAGGATGAGATGGAATGGAGTTGTGGAGGGGATCCTAGAAACTCTCATAGAAATGTAGATATAAAAGTTTTACATAAGGATGTTTGCTTTGTAAGAAAATCAGGAAAAAAAAGCCATGAAGACTTACTAGCAAATTGATCTCTATCTTCTTTTTAAAAAGACAGAAAATGATAGCTCCCATTCTGTTAAATCATATATTTTGCTAACTTTGAATCACATCTTTTAAAAGAAAGATATTAGAATTTAAATTCCCATGTCCACCTCTCTGATTCCATTCTCCTCCCTTCCTTTCCTCAAAGTAACCAAAGCATATCTAGGAATACTAAGGTTTTGTTTGATTTTCTTGTTCAGTTAAAATATCATTTTGTTTTTCACTTAAATGAAGATAACTGTGGGAGGCTGGGTGTGGTGGCTCATGCCTGTAATCCCAGCATTTTGGGAGGCCAGGGCAGGAGGATTGCTTGAGCCCTGGAGTTTGAGACCAGCCTAGGCAAAGTAGGGAGACCTCATCTCTACAAAAAGTAAATAAAATTAGCTGGGCATGGTGGCATATGCCTATAGTTCCAGCTACTTGGGAGGCTTAGGTGGGAGGCTTGCTTGAGCCCGGGAGGTTGAGGCTGCAGTGAGCTGTGATGGCACCACTGCACTCCAGCCTGGGTGACAGAGTGGGACCCTGCCTCAAAAAAAAAAATTTTTTTTTTTTTTTTTTTTTTTTACAGATATTGCCAAATTGCATTACAGAGAGTGTGCACCAATGTATTCTTCTACCAGCAATATATAAAAGTGCCTGCTTTCTCAAATTCTTGACTCTACAATGCAGTATCAAATATTTGTCTTTGCCATTGTGAAAAATAAAAACCATATTTTATTTTAGCTTTAATTTCCATTTTTCTTATAAGTGAAGTTGTATATTTTCATATACTTAAAAGATACCTGTATTTCCTTTTCTATGAACTGTTTTCATTTCTTTTGCTAGCTTTTCTATCAAGTTATTAATCTTTTCTCCTGTTTTAATGCTAAAGAAATAAGCCTTTGATTGATTTATCGTGTATTACAAATGTTTTTTCTCAGTTTGTCTTTTGAATTTATATATGTAATTTTTATCATGTAGAACATAATTATAATTTTATTGACAGCATAGTATTTCACTTGGTAAATATATCATATTTAACCATTTCCTTTTTGCTGGATGTCTTATTCTGATTTTTAAAAGCTATTTTGAATAATGCTGAGAGCATCATTTTGCATATAACTTTTTCCCTTAGATTATTTCCGTAACATGTAAAGATGACATATACATATAGAGATATTTAACTTCTGAGAAATGCAGTCAGACCATAATTGTAGCCTAATTTCAGAAGAATATGAAAATTGGGCTTTATTGAAAAAGAAAAAGCATATTATTGTTTCCTTTCTTGGTAGTTTTCATGCTGATGGGCAGGGTTCTCCTGTTGGTAGTATTTTCGCCATTCCAAAATATGCATGAAACATCAAGCTATGAATCTTTTATCTGGTATACGGGTATACGTTAAATTAAGCACAAAACTATGGAATCTCAGTTGACAGAAACCTAGATATTATCTTTTTTTTTTTTTTTTTTTTTTTTTTTTTTTTGAGACGGAGTCTCGCTCTGTCACCCAGGCTGGAGTGCGGTGGCCGGATCTCTGCTCACTGCAAGCTCCGCCTCCCGGGTTTACGCCATTCTCCTGGCTCAGCCTCCCGAGTAGCTGGGACTACGGGCGCTCGCCACCTCGCCCGGCTAGTTTTTTGTACTTTTTAGTAGAGACGGGGTTTCACCGTGTTAGCCAGGATGGTCTCGATCTCCTGACCTCGTGATCCGCCCGTCTCGGCCTCCCAAAGTGCTGGGATTACAGGCTTGAGCCACCGCGCCCGGCCGATATTATCTTATTTAAGCTCCTACTCAGAATAAAAACATGTTCTGTAGTATCCCAAATAGGTAACTTCCATGCGAGAACATTTCTGGTATAGTGGAGTCTTGTCTTATTTAGGAGTTAGATTCCAAAGTCAATAAATAATAAAAATGGTATAAAATTTTAAAATCACCCTTGTAAACCCTTAAATTGTCCAAGAACTACAAGATACATGATTTCAAGTATCTATCCTTATATAGTAATATATGAGAATATGTTAACATATGTAGTAATGCGCCATATATAATAGAGCACATGCACAAAATACAATTTTAATATTTAGGAGGCAGGGCTAAATACATATAGTGGAGTACATGTAAGTTAAGCATCATAAAGCCGTACTATATAGTGCAGTGTTGTATGGTGGAAAGACTTCTACTTCTAGAAATGACAGATGAGGTAATTTGGACAATCTTCCTCCAACAACTGGAAAAAATAGATAAAATGTAGATTTAAAAATCTGTTTGAAGGTGTTATTTAATGTTAGTCAAGAGTTTCCAGTTCGAGATTTCGAAGAAGAAGGAAATTCTAGGCCACAGTCTAGAAGAAGACAGAAATTCAGAGAGCTGAGTTTAGTATTTAGGGCCACTTTTGCCCAGGGCACATTTACTGATCAGGATAGGCAGCTAAGAAGATTGGCAGTCTTTTTGTTGGTCTTGCTAGTATAGAGGGACAAAAATTGGAATCTGGGCCCTATCGCGGGTGGAGACCCTGAGAACACTCTTTAGAAGTCCAAAGGGCTGCCCTGTGAATACTGGTGAACTCAAACACTCCTTGTACAGACTGTATTCCAGTTTTGAGTCATTTGGATGGCTTGGAAATTGGATTAAAGTGAACTTAGATTGCTAGTGCTTTCAGATGCCTAAGAAAAGCAAAACAACAAACAAACAAACAACAACAACAAGTTTCCTGGAGGGAGGTAGCTTCATCTTAGGTTCCAAATTATTCCTACTAATAATATGTTAAATATAATACCTAATAATGTTACAAAAATAATATAAATATAATAGTACAGAGTCAAAGATAACCAGAAATATAAGGAATCAAGTCAGCATAAACAAGAACCTGCAAAAACAACAGATAATGCAAACTGACCTGCAAGGGCTCCTGTATTTATCAAATGTAGACTTTAAAATAACTAAGACTGTCAAGATCAAGAAGATAAAAAATATTAAAATTGAGCAGAGAGCAGAAGTAGGAGTAATCTCATAAGTTAAAAAAATTGGTGGAGAAATGAAAATAATACAAAAAAAGTAAATTTTTAAAAATAGAAATTCTGAAACGGCTGGGCACGGTGGCTCAAGCCTGTAATCCCAGCACTTTGGGAGGCCGAGACAGGCGGATCACGAGGTCAGGAGATCGAGACCATCCTGGCTAACACGGTGAAACCCCGTCTCTACTAAAAAATACAAAAAACTAGCCGGGCGAGGTGGCGGGTGCCTGTAGTCCCAGCTACTTGGGAGGCAGAGCTTGCAGTGAGCTGAGATCCGGCCACTGCGCTTCAGCCTGGGCGACAGTGAGACTCCGTCTCAAAAAACAAAACAAAACAAAACAAAAATAGAAATTCTGAAACTGAAGAAATACAATAACCAAAATTAAGAATTCAATGAACACATTTAACAACACTTTAGAGAGGAATCAGAGAGAGAATTAGCAAACTGCAAGATAGGTCCGTGAAAAATATTCAGAACAAAGCATGGAATGACAAAAGGATTGGGGGAAGTGGAGGAATAAAAGAGAGGCTATGAGACATAAGATGATACAGGAAAAGGTCTAACATGCTATTCATTGGAATCTCTTAAGGAGAGGAAAGAGATAGTTGCTATGAAATTTCCTAAAGTGATGAATGACATTAATCCACAGGTTAAGAGTTTGGTGTTACAAAGGAATATAAATCATTCTGTTACAAAGATATATGCACACATATGTTCATTGCAGCACTATTCACAATAACAAAGACATGGGATCAACCCAAATGCCCATCAGTGATAGACTGGATAAAGAAAATGTAATATATATATCTCTCCATAGAATACTATGTATACATAAAAAGGATTGAGAGCATGTTCTTTGTAAGGACATGGATGGAGCTGGAAGCCATCATGCAAACTAGCAAACTAACACAGAAACAGAAAACCGAACACCGCATGTTCTCACTTACAAGTGAGAGCTGAAAAATGAGAACATATGGATACGGGGAGGGGAACAACACACACTGGGGCCTGTCGGAGAGGCGTGGGGAGGGAGAGCATCAGGATAAATAGCTAATGCATGTGGGACTTAATACCTAGGTGATGGGTTGATAGGTGCAGCAAACCACCATGGCACACATTTACCTGTGTAACCTGCACATGTATCTGGAATATAAAATAAAGTAAAATTTTAAATAAATAAGAGTTTGGGGTTAATTTGTATTCTGTAAACTTTTCTCCTTGATTACATAAGTAATCCTTCCCTATGAAGATATAAGGAACAATCACATTTTTTTAGTTTTATTTTTCTATGCATTTATGTATATTTTACAAATTTGGAATTGTATTACACATATGGTTTATATACTTACCCCCCTAATATATCTAAGTGTTTTTGCATATTAAAATTCTATTGTGATTTTTTAATACATAATGTTAATGTACTATTACATCAGCCTTTTTATTTAACCAGTTTTCTATTAACATGTGGTTTGCTTACTTTTTTTATTATTATTAATATTACTTTAGTGAATATCCTTATGACTAAATCATAACGTGCATCCGTGATTATTTCCTCGGGATAAATTTCTAGAAGTAGAATTGCTAAAACAAAGACTATTTAATATTTAAGCTACTTAAAATATTGGCAAATTGTCATCTGAGTTGTTGTATTGATTTATAGTCCCTCTAGCAGATTGTATTTTTTTAAAGACAGCTGCAACTATATGTCCCATTCCACATGTTCTTCTTACTGTGTGACTTTGGTACTCCTTAATTGAATGGTGGGATCTGTGTTCCCTCTGCTGGAACCTGGGTGGATCTTTGTAGCTGCCTAAAGAAATATAGTACAAAGCAGGTGCGGTGGCTCATGCCTGTAATCTCAGCACTTTGGGAGGTTGGAGTGGGAGTATTGCCTGAAGCTAGGAGTTCAAGCCCAGCCTCGGCAACATGGCAAGACCCCATCTCTTTAAAAAATTAAAAAGCCAGGCATAGTGGTGTATGCCAGTAGTCTCAGCTACTTGGGAGGCTGAGGTAGGAAGATTGCTTGAGACTGAGAGGTGGAGGCTGCAGTGAGACATGTTTTTCTCCACAGTACTCCAGCCTACATGACAGAGTGAGACTCTGCCTCAAAAAAATAAAAATAAAAATAATAAATACAGTGCAGTGGAAATTAACATGCCTTTCAGAGCTAGGCCATAAAAGGTAATGTGACTTCCACTTGGCTTGCTTGCTCATGGGACACTTGCCTTTGGAACCCAACATTGCAAGGAAACCAAGGCCACAAGGAGTGGCCTCTGTAGGTGTGCCATTTGATGGCCTCCACTAGGCCCCAGCCTACAGTCAGCATCACTGCCAGATAGACAAGCCTACAGCAGTACACAGACAAGCCATCCTGGCTGTGCCATTTCTGAATTCCTAACCCATAGAAACTATGAAAGATAATTAATGATTATTGATTGAAACCATTAAGTTTAAAGTGGTTTTTTACTAAGCCATAGCAATAAATATACTCTCATTCCGCAGCACTGGGCTTATTCATTTTAAAAACTCTTAATCAATTTTTAGGTGAAAAAATGGTATCTTGTTTTAATTTTCATTTCCTTGGTTACTAGAGTTAATTTTCATTCCCCAGCACTGGGCTTACTCATTTTAAAAATTCTTAATAAGTTTTTCGGTGAAAAATGGTATCTTGTTTTAATTTTTATTTCCTAGGTTACTATTGGGGGCCGGAGGGGGGAGGGGAAGCAATGGTTAGTGTGCTGGGTATAGATATTATTTCAAACTCAGTAAGTCTAATACCGAACTCCATTATCTCTCTACTCCCAACTTGTTCCTCACCCACCTTGCTCCACAATCCAACTCCTACTAATCTTTCACTTTTCAGTTCAAGTATTAACTTCCACTGGGTGCAGTGGCTGACACCTGTAATTCTAGCACTTTGGGGAGGCCAAGACAGGAGGATCACTTGAGCCCAGGAGGTCCAGGCTGCAGTGAGCTGATATGTCACCACTGTACTCCAGCCTGAGCAACAGAATGGACTCTGTCTCAAAAAAAAAAAAAAAAAAAAAGACGAAAACACAAACAAAAAACCCTACAAATGTGCCAAAGTTTCAGTGAGCTGATGTGTCACCACTGTACTCCAGCCTGAGCAACAGAACAAGACTCTGTCTCAAAAAAAAAAAAAAGAGAAAAACACAAACAAACAAAAAACCCTACAAATATGCCAAAGTTTCAGTGGCTTACACAGTGTAAGTTTATTTCTTGTTGACGTTACAGCCCAGTGCTGGTCCATGAGGTAGGAGGTAAAGGAGGGGGATTTTGTTCCATGAAATCATTTATTCCATCTTGTTGCTACATACTCCTGTAGGTCCTTAGAGTCCTCTCTGTTTAATGGGTAAATGGGGAAAGAGGAGTGGTGGGGGAGTAGGTCTGGGGCTAGGCATGGAAGTGGTGCACATCTCTTTCATATCCAGTGACCATAACTCTGTCACATGGTCTCATTTAGCTCCAAGGGAGGCTGGCCCATGGTGCCCAGGGAAAAGAGTAGAACATGATTCTTGTTTTTTACAGGTGAAGATACTGGAGTTAAATTACCTGTTCAAGGTCATAAAGCTAGTAATAGATGTTACTGGAGCCCTTGAACTTGGTATACTTAGTGCCTTCCATGATCACTTACTGACAAAACCTATAGAGTTTGAAAAGTTAATCTCAAAAATCATCACATATGCTTGGAATCTAAAGTCTAAGGAAAGGTGAAGTGACTTGTTCAGGATGATTTAGCTAAGCAATTGCTGACTCAAGATCAGGGCCAAACCTTCTAGAATTATTACTTCAGTGATCTTTCTCTCCTACCAGTGGTCTACTGAGCACATTAGCCAATAATTGGATTCTTTGTTGGTCAAGAAAAGTATGATATGTCACAATATTTGTAGAAAGACAATAAACATTTGAAATATTTTATGTTGACTACCTTATATGAGAAATATTTTTTACTTAAAGCTTAACAGAGACAAGTTTGACTATGTAATTGAACAGTAAAATTGAGCTCATTGTATGTGCTTTGTTAAAATTATAGTTTTTTAAAAAAAATAGTTTTTTTGAAACAAAATAATTAACTTTTTTTAATCTTTCACATTAATTTGGTATATCTAATATTCTTAAATGATAATATTATATTTCAAGATTATTTTCTACTTTGGGGGTACTTAGTACTTCATTTTGTGGATATGATTTTTGTGTTTATTAAGCAATTATTCAAATAAATCTCATTTTATATGATGAGTATATTTTATATTCAAGTTTTTTGTCTAAGCCAAATTTATGTTAATTTCTACCAATTTTTTTAAGATAGGGAAATTAAATTTAGAATCACACAAAAATTATTTAAATAGGAAAGAATGATTAGTTTAGCATGAATGTAGTTTGGACTTCATAAGGAAACATCTGATTTAGAAAACCTGTTCTGCTCCAAGACTCTAGACTCGGATCTTCAAATTGGCTTACCCTCAGAAGTGAATGTCAGCTGTGTTTACCTTTCAGATTTTCAGATTGCACTTTCCTATTTTCACTTCTGGTTAGAAATAAACTTTAAAATTTGTTTGTCTTTCATTCACGATGGGGGGCAAAATAATAAATAGATAAACAAAATAAAAATGTTTTTCTCTGTAGTTATATAAAACTGGTATTTATTATTTAGACATAAGTCTCTGCCAGTAACATTTAAAAATGTTATATACAATTTTGCAACTTTAGATATATTTGAGTTATTAAGAGTCAATTTTGTATATTGGCTCCCCTTTAGATGTATAACAATATTAGAATTTGCGATTTTTTTTTTAGACAGAGTTTCACTCTTGTTATCCAGGCTGGAGTGCAAATGGCATGATCTCGGCTCACTGTAACCTCCGCCTCCCAGGTTCAAGTGATTCTCCTGCTTCACCCTCCTGAGTAGCTGGGATTATAGGTGCCCACCACCATGCCTGGCTAATTTTTTTGTATTTTTAGTAGAGGCAAGGTTTCACCATGTTGGCCAGGCTGGTCTCAAACTCCTGACCTCAGGTGATCCATCCACCTCAGCCTCCCAAAGTGCTAGGATTACAAGCATAAGCCACCGTGCCCAGACTGAATTTGGGATTTTAAATATATATTATGTTCTTTTAGGTCTGTTCCAATCTTCTAAACAATGCGATTCATGTTTTTGAGTGTATTTAAGCTGTTAGGTTTTGTACTAGAATACTAATAGAGTAGATTCAAATTGTGTTAGAATTATTAAAATAGTAGGTTTATCAGATAAATAGGAAAAAAGATTTACAGGTAAACTCTTCAATATGGTTTGGCTGTTTTGTCCCCTGTAAATCGCATGTTGAAATGTGACCTCCAGCGTTGGAGGTGGGTCCTGGTGGGAGGCGTTTGGGTCATTGGGGTGGTTCCCTCATGAATAGCTTGGTTCTCTGCTGGTGATAATAAGGAGTTGTCACTCTGTTAGTTCACATGAGAGGTGATTGTTGAAGAGCCTGGCAGCTCTCTTTTGTTCCCTCATTCACCATGTGATAAGCTGGCTATTCTTCCCTTCTGTTATGACTAAAAGCTTCCTGGGCCTCACCAGAAGTGGAGCAGATGCTGGTGCTATGCTTGTACAGCCTGCAGAACCGTGAGCCAAATAAACCTTATTTCTTTATAAATTACCCAGCCTCAAGTATTCCTTTATACCAATGCAGACAAGCTAACACACTTCTCATTGGCAAACTTGATTACATTTTTTACACTCTTTTATACACATTTATATTTATTATACATAAATAATATAGAAGTCCCTAGTTTTCTGAACCTATTCAGAAAACTTGGGCAAGTTCAAAATAATCCTTCATAAGTGAATGTTAGTACTTTCACTGGTCGGCAGGCAGAGTTGATGTGAATTTTGGTCTGGTGTGTAACCTTCTTCACATCTGTGAAAGTTTGTAAGAAGTTAATTTTTTTAAGTGATTTTAGAAAAATCAATTCTTTCATGTTTTCTTTGAATTTGGGCCTTCTGGTTCTACAATATGGAAAAAAGAAAACTCCACAAGTATTACGTAAGAAGATACTTTCTTTTCTTCATTTCAGCCATGTAAAGTTGAAGCAAACCATAGGATTAGAACCTAAAGGAAAATTTTTGGTATACAGGTAAAATTCGAAAATAATGCATGGCTTTTTTCTATATTCTGCACCTTACTGACTTCATACTAAACAATTAGCTTTATTACTGATGAAGTACAGAGAAATGCTAGTAGTCACTAAAATCTTTTCGATTTTCTGCAGGATTACTTTTTTGGAGTACTAAAATTGTTAGGATTCTAAGATATGCTAGTTAAAAGCAAATTTATTTCAGATTGAATGCATTTACTTTCTAAATAATAAATTTCCATTTTGTGTAATAGGTCAGTGTGTATTTTTTTGTTGTTGTTGTTGAGACGGAGTCTTACTCTGTTGCCCAGGCTGGAGTGCAGTGGCGCGATCTCGGCTCACTAAATTGCCTCCCTGGTTCAAGTGATTCTCCTGCCTCAGCCTCCCAAGTAGCTGGGACTACAGGCACACACTACCATGCCCAGATAATTTTTGTATTTTTAGTAGAGAGAATGTTTCGCCATGTTGGCCAGACTTGTCTTGAACTCCTGACCTCAGGTAATCTGCCCGCCTCGACCTCCCAAAGTGCTGAGATTACAGACGTGACCCAACGTGCCCAGCCTGGTGTGTATGTTTCTTGAAAGCAGGTCAGTCAAATAGCTTTCCTACTGTCTTCCTCCTCTTTTTTTTTTCTTGACTAGGCTTCTACCCCCAAGTAATCAATGAATTGTAAATAAGAGAGCACAGTTAGAAAGCAAACAATAATTTGCATTTGAGAGAACACCAATATATGTTTTATAGATTCAGATCTTATCAGTAGCTTTCTGTGAATGGGAAAAGGAGAGCAATTTGTGAGGTAAAAAATCATTCACATAGACACACAAGTAGAGGTTTTTCTGAGCCATCATGAATACCTAACTAGTTTTTAACCATAAAAAATAATATATACATAAAATATCCAAACAGCATCATGGCTCTCCAATAAAAATAAGTCACTTGTCTACTTGAAACCCCATGCCTAATATCCCCTTCAGAGGTAATCACTATTTTTAATCTCTTATATTTACATGGAATACTTCTAGATGATATATAAATATACACATACCTCTTTTTATATAAATGAAAACACTGTATATACTCTTCTGCTCTCCTTTTCATTTATTATACCTGAGTTCAACATGAAAATTTCATTTAAAAATAATTAGTTGGCTGGGCGTGGTGGCTCATGCCTATAATCCCACACTTTGGGAGGCTGAGGCAGGCGGATCACGAATTCAGGAGATGGAGACCATCCTGGCTAACATGGTGAAACCTCGTCTCTACTAAAAACACAAAAAATTAGCCGGGCGTGGTGGCGGACGCCTGTAGTCCCAGCTACTCGGGAGGCTGAGGCAGGAGAATGGCATGAACCCGGGAGGCAGCGGAGCTTGCAGCAAGCCGAGATCCTGCCACTGCACTCCAGCCTGGGCGACAGAGCGAGACTCTGTCTCAAATAATAATAATAATAATAAATTTATAATTCTTTAGAATCTTCATATATTATAGTTTATAAAATCGTAGTGATATAATGACTTTAGAAAAAAATACAAATGTAAGTTCATCTGAATGGAGAATATGTGATAATTATGGCTGCGTAGATAGCTTTTTAGGTTATATTTTTAAAAGTTTATAACATCAACATCTAATTTAATGTCTCACTGTTAAATAGTGGAGAAATCTGAGTGTAAAGTAGATTTCAAATGCCTGTTGTCATAATTATTTAGCTTTTTGCCATAAAAGTATATTTGTTATATCTAGTATATCATGATTCTTTATTCATTTTCATTTTTCTCTAACTTACAAGCTTTTCAACAACCAGGAATTAGGTTAGTACTGCTTGTGAAGTCTGTAATTGGGAATGGAATTTTTAGGCCCTACTCTAGTAGCTGTGCAGTTAAACATTAGGAAGTATACTCAGTAACCAACAGCATTTATGTCTGGTGGATCATTTATATATATGTGTGTGTGTGTATACATATGTATATACACATACATATATGTATATGTGTATATACATATATATTAGATATATATATACATACACTATACATACTACATATATACACATATACACATACTGTATATATACACATATACTATATACACATATATACTATATATACATACAATATATATATACACACTATACCTGTAATAAAAAGGAACATCACTTTGCTTTGTAACTGGAATTAAATTGTTATCAGAAGCATTATTAACACCCCAACACAATTATTTTGTTTGTAGTGAGATGGCATAGGCTTTAGAGCCAGACCAGCTTAGGTTCCCAAACTGTCTAAATTTCCAGTACCAGCTCAGTGATACTAGGCTCCCTCTCTAAATCTTAGTTTCCTCCTCTATACAATGGTAATATTAATAATAATACTAACCATACAGGTGCTGCAGTGAACCTTCTTATATGAATAAATGTTATTGTTCATGTGAAGGTATTTTTGTGGACAGACATCTATGGGCCAAAAGGCATGTGCAATTTAAAATTTGATACTTGCTATAAAACCACTGTAAAAAGACTATCCCAATTTACATTCCTACTAGCAGGGTATTACAGTGCTATGTACCCTCTAAACGTGAAGAGTCTATTCAATTTTTGCCATTCTTATGCCCACCTTTAAATGTTAGCCCTCTTCAAGTCTCTTTGACCTATGAAATCTAGTGGTATCTTAGAAATGATAGTATCCCAGATACTGTTATTCATATTTTTCCCTTAAGAGCTATTCATATTTTTATGTAAGTTATTTGTTAGTGTGTGCCATTTATGAAACAGAAGCTCCTTGAGTCTGGATTTTATATATATATATACACACACACATATATATTTATGTATGTATATAACTAATAGATGTTAAAGCATATATATATTTATATATGTATATAAATATATTTATATTTATATATTTATATATATAAAACTAATAGATGTTAAAGCATATATATATGTGTCTCGGCCTCCCAAAGTGCTGGGATTACAGGCGTGAGCCACCACGCCCAGCCGAAACTTGATATTCTTTTGTGAAGCACCATTTTCAGTGACAGGTATTCTTGAGATTTATGAAAATAAGTTAAAGTACATGACAATGAAATACAGAATCCCAAATATAGATGTTGGCATGCCCTGCCTCACAAACCATTTTTGGAATGAATTTGTATTCTCATTCTTAATTAAGTTCACACTTAACACATAAAATATTTTTATGGCCAACTTGTGCCATAGATAAATTGAATCGTTTTCTGTGATTTTTAAGCAGTAGAAAGGAATATCTGTTCATTTTGAATTGCAGAGGTCTAGGTAGGTAACTGGTAGGCATGTTTTGATGGTATTTATCCAGTAGTGTCTCTATTTCTCTTAAAACTTAATGTATTAGCCAGGTGTAGTGGCGCATGCCTGTAGTCCCAGCTACTCAAGAGGCTGAGGCTAGATTACTTGAGCCCAGGAGTTTGAGGTTACAGTGAACTATGATAGAAATCTAACATGGACTCTAACTTAATTGATGTCATTTTTTACTAAGAGGTTTATTTTGGATTCAAAGCTCTTAAATATCAAATTTTTTAAAAAACAACATTCTTTAATATGCTATACAAATGCTATAAAATTTAGAGATATGTAAATCACCCTCAACAGGCCCTTTCTCCTTTGGGGACTCAGTGAATGGCAGGTATTATTTTATCATACGTACAAAGAAGTAGCACTGTGGAATTTATATTGAATGTTGAACCTTGTGATATATACATATTGACCCCTCCGAAGGGCTTAATATTAGGACTCTGCCTGGATTCCTGGTTAAGTTTTAATACTTCTTCTTTATAGAATCCCAAAACAAAAGAGCAGATTGAAAACCTGTTACGGAATGGGATGAACAAGGAGCTGCGAGATCGTCTTTGTTGCCGAATGACTTTTGGGACTGCAGGACTCCGTTCTGCCATGGGGGCAGGGTTTTGCTATATTAATGACCTTACAGTAATACAGTCAACACAGGTAAGTATTATCAAGTATCAAGAGTGTACTTTTGACCAGACATGGTGGCTCATGCCTGTAATCCCATCTCTTTGGGAGGCTGAGGCGGGCGGATCACGAGGTCAAGAGATCGAAATCATCCTGGCCAACATGGTGAAACCCCATCTCTACTAAAAATACAAAAATTAGCTGGGCATGGTGGTGCGTGCCTGTAGTCTCAGCTACTTGGGAGGCTGAGGCAGGAGAATTGCTTGAACCTGGGAGTCAGAGGTTGCAGTGAGCCGAGATTGCACCACTGCATTCCAGCCTGACGACAGAGCGAGACTCTGTCTCAAAAAAAAAGTGTACTTTTTCTCAGTCTGTTTTTTTTTTTTAATTTATAAATTAAGTAGTGCCATTCTAAATGCACACACACACAAAGCTTTATTTCCCCTAAGTTACTCTTATATAAGTAAAAACTGTAAACTCAATTCTGACCTTTAGTCTTGCCCAAGATTTTAGAAGTCATTTATGTATCTTCACGGTCACAGACTGACTTTCTGATTAAGAGTTATTTTGGTTGCCATTGTCAACTTCTTAACAATGTTGCTTTGCATTTGAAACCAAGAAGTGTATATTAGCATATCCAATTAATACAAAGAAACAAACTTAGGTAGAAGAAAATAACTACTCATTTTGGCATATGGCCATTTATAAAGGTTAACCAGAATTTGGAAAATTTAGTTGAAAATATTTTCCTTTATCACATATCCTTTATGTGGGTTTCTATATCCACGTAAGAGTTAATACAGTTGTGTAATATGATACAATTTGTTTTACTTCTCTCCATTGTTATGCAGCTCACTCTAGAAACAAATTGCTTCTCTTTGCAAGTGAATCATCCTGTTTCAAATAACGATACTTTTGAGACCAATAATGTATTTAGCTTATACTAAAAATAGTTCTGGGCTAGAGAATTATTCAGTAGACATAATTCTAATCGATACTCCCAAACAGTAAATCATCTTTAGCCTTATTCTGAGAGAATTCTCTAAAGCCAAGGCCTAATGCAGAGGTAGGAGAGAAGGAATGACAGGATGGTTGGATAGGTAGGATACCTGCCCCTTCCTCACCCACCCCTCCCCCTATTCCTCAACCAGAGATGCTTTAGTTCATTATTTTCTTACACATTTAGTCTTTTCATATGCTTTCATTCTAAGTGAAGATTTCTTGACTTTACAAAAATGGGTAGGGGAGGTGTTTGAAAAGCAATTTCTACAGAAGTGCACATTTTCACTGGAGTTGGGATTCCATTGTGTGAAATGGAAAAGCTGGATGGAATCTGATTCTTAAGCCCTAGCCCTTTTCAGACTCTATTAGATTGGTGCAAAAGTAATTGAGGTTTTGGTCATTTTTTTAATGGCAAAAACTACAATTACTTTTCCACCAACCTAAAAATATAGGGAAATAAGATGCATTCTGATAGCAGAGATTAATATGAGGGTCTGTGAGGTTTTAGGATAGTATCGTCATTAGAAATAAGTTGTCGAATCTAGCTAATATACTAAGCATGCACTCACTCATAGCTTATAGGTTGGGAAAATTAATTGTACTTGAGAAACTCAGGCACCAGAAGTCACTGTGGCTTTGTTTGGTGCTACCATATACTTATTTAGCAGTGCCTGCCATATAATAGGTCTTCAATAAATCAGTATAACTTAGTTTGGCCTTAGGCAAGACATTACATGGAGCTTTAATCTTATTGTCTCCTCTTCTTAAAAGACATATTGAAAGAGACCAAATTAGAAATGGTGTCTGCATTGCTTTCTTTTCAGGGTGTTAGGATTAAATGTCCCATCTTTTATGTGGAACTCATTTTAAAGGACTGTAATAATATAAAATGTTAAAATGTTATTTTTAGATATTAAAGTATTTATTAAACTTAACAAATCATTTGTAAGGTAGTTAAATGGTTTTAGTTTGTCATTGTGATGTTTTCAATATGAAATACTTTATTTCATTTTTTTGTCATCCATGACTGCACGTTTTTCTAGTCTATGGTATTACTTTTCTGTGAGATTTTAAAACCAAAGAATTACAAATGGGATCAATCATCATAAGAAATGTTCTAGTGAAGAACTGTGTTGCTGATTAAAAATGTTTGCATCATAAATAGGTCAAATCTTTTGGTTAACTTCAATCATATGATCTAGCAAGGACTTAAGACAATTAAAATTCTGTTCTCTAGAGCCTTCAGACAAGAAACAATTTATGTTGGCTCTTCTAATCTTTTTTTTTTTTTTTAGCTTATTGATGCTCATGTTTCTTCTGCTTTTCCTAATGTTTTACTTATTGTATTGGATTTAGTGGTTATTAAATCGGTATTTCCATGGTATTAAATGTGTCTGAAAATCCAGGATATGTTTGTCATCTTACATTTCTGGATTGAACAGTATTGCTCCCACACTGGTAAGCATGGGCATAAAGGCAGAAGCCACTTCCCTAGCAGCCAGTCAGCTGCACAGCAAACATAAAAATAAGAGATTCTGAGTCATATGAAATGCAAGCATCCATTAGGACTAATCTTTTGTGTTTATTTGCTTCAGGGGATGTACAAATACCTTGAGAGATGTTTCTCAGACTTCAAGCAGAGAGGCTTTGTGGTTGGGTATGACACTCGGGGTCAAGTAACTAGCAGCTGCAGCAGCCAGAGGTACAGAGTTAATTGTTTTAAAGATTAAGTTGAAATAGAATAAAACATATTAAAAAATTTTTTGTCCAGTAGTAGGATTTCCGAAACAGTAGACTGTCAGATAGAAATGTGATCACATGCTAATATTTACTTTAGAGCTGAAATAGAATAAAAAGTGTTTCAAAGAAAAGCTTTAGATTTTACAGAAAGAAGTAAAAATTTAAAATATTTAGAGTTCATATTTAGAATGACATCATAGCTTATTACTTTAGTATTTTGGCAAAGGCACTGGGCAGTAGTCATTATGTAGCTTATATTCTCATTATATGCCTATTAGATTAGTCTTAGGGTGTTTTTTCGGGGTAATAATGCATATTGAGTTTATCAAAGTCTCATATCACTTTTTCCATTCTTTTTGCCTTTTACAGATTTTATTTCTTAGTAAAAGAGCCATCAAAAGATGAATGAGGGAAAAAGAGGAAATTGAAATGTCAATTCTATTAGTTGTTAAACTCTTTTTTTAAAAAAAAATCTTATTTATTTAAAATTTTCCAATTAGGGCATGAAGTTTAAATAATCAGTTATTATAAGAATAGGATATATTAGGCTACTATTTATTCAGACTAATTATCATATGAAACATCTATGTGGAAGGTTGGTTTTTAAAAAGTATGGCAGGCAAAGGACTAAATGAAATCTCCCTTTTTTTAGGCTTGCTAAACTCACTGCTGCAGTCTTGCTGGCCAAAGATGTTCCTGTGTACCTTTTTTCAAGATATGTTCCTACACCTTTTGTAGTAAGTGTGTTGTGTTGGTGATCATAGAGCTTGCTGCTCTTGAAAATATTTCTGAAATCA
The DNA here is from genome assembly GCF_037993035.2 of Macaca fascicularis. Taxonomy (NCBI): domain Eukaryota; kingdom Metazoa; phylum Chordata; class Mammalia; order Primates; family Cercopithecidae; genus Macaca; species Macaca fascicularis. Next base: position 73,236,629 of record NC_088388.1, on the reverse strand, counting down.
ACTAGGATTCAAATCTTTTTTGTGCATGTAGTTCTGTGTGGAGTAATATAAGGGACCAATGGAAGAAAAACAAATTTTGCTTTGAGTTTATTTTCATTCAACAGACATTTGTTCAACTTAGCTGAGAACTTGATCTATAAACGTTGACAAGTCTACAGTTATAGTGGAATATTTTAATATCTTCTTTCAGAAATTGATTCATTGGGCAGACAAAAATGATGAAGGATAGATTTGAACACATTGTCAGCTGACTTGATCTGGGTGTGTGTGTGTATGTGTGTAAAAATTCTCTATTGTATGATGATAGGATTTACATTATTATTAAGCAGAATCACAGTCTCAGCAAATGCCAAAGAGCTGCTTATCAAGCCATATACCTGGACCCCAATGCAATAAAATCAGAAATAAAAAAGCCCATAAATCCTCCCATGTTTGGAATTTTAAAAACACATTCATAAACTATTCATGGATTAAGGAAGATAACATAATGCAGATTAGAAATGACAGGCAGTCCTTGCTTTGCACAGAGTGTGGGGGCTATAAAGACAGTTGTATAAGCCAAAACCATGCCAAGTGATCTTTTCTTTTTTTTTTTTTTTTTTTGGTTATACTTTAAGTTCTAGGGTACATGTGCACAACGTGCAGGTTTGTTACATATGTATACATGTGCCATGTTGGTTTATCGCGGCACTATTCACAATAGCAAAGACTTGGAACCAACCCAAATGTCCATCAATGATAGACTGGATTAAGAAAATGCCAGATGATCTTAATCATCAATGAGAAAAATTATGACTGTTCCATGACCTTTAACTTTTTTTTTTTTTTTTTGCCACAACATTAAAAACACTCTTACTCTTGGGTAAAAATGTATAAGGAAAAAGAAAAAACAATGGTAAAACTAATGTTTATTTAGTACATTGTAATTTAAAACATTAAGAAACATTGATAACTAAAGTACTTTATTTCTTTGTAAAAAGAACTTATCAGGAGGCTGGGGGTGATGGCTCATGCCTGTAATCCCAGCACTTTGGAAGGCCAAGGCAGGTGGATCACCTGAGGTCAGGAGTTTCAGACCAGCCTGACCAACACAGTGGAACACGATCTCTACTAAAAATACAAAAATTAGCCAGGCATGGTGGCGCATGCCTGTAATCCCAGCTACTCAGGAGGCTGAGGCACGAGAATTGCTTGAACCTGCGAGGCAGAGGTTGCAGTGAGCTGAGATCGTGCCACTGAACTCCAGCCTGGACAACAGAGCAAGACTCCGTCTCAATCAATCAATAAATAAAACTTATCAGGAGATAAACAGAGCTTGCTTCTTTTTTTTTTTTTTTTTTTTTTTTGAGACGGAGTCTTGCTCTGTGCCCCAGGCTGGAGTGCAGTGGCGCGATCTCGGCTCACTGCAAGCTCCGCCCCCCGGGTTCATGCCATTCTCCTGCCTCAGCCTCCCAAGTAGCCGGGACTACAGGTGCCCGCCACCACGCCCGGCTAGTTTTTTGTATTTTTTTTTTTAGTAGAGACGGGGTTTCGCCGTATTAGCCAGGATGGTCTCGATCTCCTGACCTTGTGATCCGCCCGTCTTGGCCTCCCAAAGTGCTGGGATTACAGGCTTGAGCCACCGCGCCCGGCCTAGAGCTTGCTTCTTGTGGTTATAACTTACTTATATTACAAGCAAGCATCTTGATCTGTGCCTTGGCAAATCGTTAATATACCTTTCTGAGTTTGGATACACGTCCAGCATCTTATCCTTTGTTAATTTCAATCTTGTGAAATATCTCTGGGAGTTCCTTTAATGTGAAGGTTTCTTTGTTGGTGTCACTTCTTCTGGGACATCTTCATCCTTCTCATCACAGTCTCGTTCCTCATTTAATCCATGTGTTCCCCTTCACTACACTTCCCTGGTAGTATGTCTAAAGTCTCTTGAATGGCAGCAGTGTCAGCATTCCCACTTATTTTTTCTATAACTTCATTTATGTTCAATTCAAATTTCCCTCTATTATTACTCCTTTTTGTTTATTTGCTGCACTTTCACCTTTGTTGGCTAATTCCTACTTTCCATTATCCATTTTTGTATACTGTCATATGGGTCTATTACTGGGAGAAAAGGAGGCAATAGAGCCACATGTTTTGCAGTTTGTGTGAGCGCTAAAAAACAGATGCTCAGTGACCAATCACTGACACCCTTTTAAAGAGTGACATGATTGATCACTCATCATGATGTGGCTCTGTTATAAATGTAGGGATGTGTGGACTGAAGAGCTAGAAGCCAAGTGTGTACTTGATGCAGTTATGGTTAATATTACTGTGGTAAATGAAATTTGAACATGTTGTTGGGAGACTGGAGCTATTTAACAAAAGCATAATATCAGTAATTCATGTATAGGAACTGAGCAAAGCAAGGACTGCCTGTAGGTATTTAAAAGTGAGCAATAATGAAAACAATACATAGTAAAAATTATGGGTTTTAACTAAAGCCCTACTTAGAGGGAAATGTATAGCCTTAATGAATATGTAAGGAAAAAAAAGATTTTAAAATAATGAGTTGGCTTTCGCTTAACATGTTTGTGCTAAAACAGAAGAAATCCAAAAAAGTAAAAGGAAGGAAATCTTATAATAAAGGTATAAGGAAAAATCAAGTAAATAGAAAATAAAGAGTGTATTAACAAAAGCAATATCATACTATAATGCTTTTCCTGTCATTTAATCAAAGTTATTCTCATGTCAAATGTGTAAATAGCTAGGAAGCAAAATGGAACTATGGTGTTATTTATTTTTCAGCCATATGCAGTTCAGAAGCTCAAAGCAGTTGCAGGTGTGATGATTACTGCCTCTCACAACCGCAAGGAAGACAATGGATACAAGGTAAACCTTGGACTCCTGACCTTTGTTTATCTTATAGGTCATCTTTTTTATTCAAATAATATGTGCTGAGTATGTTTTCTATACTGGAGAGCAGAGCTAGACGTTGGGAACAAAAGGTTAAAAACACTGAGGCTGGTCCTCAAAGAATGTGTATCCCTAATGGCATTTATTATTTCTCAATGTGTACGATTACAAAAATCTCTTCTTTAGTTCTTTTATTTCTAATTGTCCTTGATTTCTCTATCCCTTCCTAAATCCATCCTCTCTACCATTTCATAAAGTCACATTGCAGCAAGAACTTGAAAAATGAGTGGGAGTTTTCAACAACAGAGCCAGAGGAATGGTACCTTATCCTCACTCTCCTCTCCCTCTGACTTTCTGCTGGAGCTCCTTGTTGGCCACAGGATTCCACTTGATAGGTCAGCCTCTGTGGCAGAAAGCAGAGTGGAGAAGGGTGAAAAGTGGCTCTGGAGGGGAAATAGAAGAATGCAGCACAGTATTGAACCACCGTTTGGGGCTTCTGAGTGGGTGATAAGCCTGCGTTCCTATAGGTAGTTGGATATATAGACTTGTAGCTCAGGGGAGAAATCTGGACTTAAGTTATAGAGTTTTGGGTCACCACACATGTTAGAGCAAAATTAGCACTTGCTATGTTGGAGGAGCTAGAGAACAGAGGGTAGCAGCGGTATGACTGGAATGCAGTGAGCACAGGAAGGGAAGGAATGAAGAAACAAGCAGGAGGCAGATTATGCAGACTTATAAGCTCCAAGGCAAGGGGGTTGGGTTTTATCAAAAGAATAAGAAGCCACTGAAGAACTTTAAGCAGGAAAGTTTATGTTCTAAGGGATCACTGTCTGCTTCGTGGAGGATGGATTGCAGGGAGAACAATGGAAGCAGGGAAGAGACCAGTTAGGATGCTTTGGTTCAGACAGAAGACAACAATGGTTTAGAATGGTGATTGGTAGAGGACATGGGCAGAGGTAAACATATTCAACCTCTATTTTAGCCACAGCATCTGTAGAACCTGTTAGTAGATTAAATGTTAGGGAAAGGAAGTAATCAAGAATGATTCTTGGTTTTTGTTTGGGTGGGTGGTAATGTTAATTTACAGAGATAAGAGATTGAAGGAGGACCACTCTTAGGTGTATATGTTGTGGGGTAATCAAGAACTCTGTTCTAGATACACTACTTTTGAGGTTCCTGTTAGAGGTGTCTGTTAGAGAGTTCTTGATTCCTCCACAGCATATACACCTAAGAGTGGTCCTCCTTCAGTGCAGTGGTATGATCACTGTAGCCTCAAACTCCTAAACTCAGGGAGTTCTCCAGCCTCAGCCTCTCATGTAGCTGGGGCTACAGGTGTATACCACTTGCCTGCCTTTTTTTTTTCTTCCTCCCTCCGTCCCTTCCTTCTCTCTCTCTTTCTTTCTTTTTTTATTTGTTTATTTTTATTTTTTAAGACAAGGTCTTGCTCTGTCACCAAGGCTGGAGTGCAGTGGCACAATCACAGCTCACTGCAGCCTCAACCTTCCAAGTTCAAGCAATCCTCCTGCCTCAGCCTCCCAACCACAGGCATAAGTCACCATACCCAGCTAATTTTTTTATATTTAGTAGAGACAGGGTCTTGCTATGTTGCCCAGGCTGTGGATCTAGTTTCTTTATGATGAATTATCTTATTTATTTGACCCTCCTCACCCCCATCCCCTAAATATAAGTTCGTAGGTAGAGAGACTTAGTCTGCCTTGATATTCATTGCTATTGAACATATTTGGCACATAGTGGACCCTCAAATATTTTTTCTCCTTAATATGTAAGCACAAGGTTAAAAAGTTAAACAGTAAAAAGTATCTGTCCTATCTCTGTCCCCTAGTACCGTTTCTCAGAAGCAAATACTGTTTCCAGTTTTCATTTCTGTTTAGGGATAGTCCACACATATATAAATATATATGTGTTTGTCACTTCCCCGTCTTTTTCCCCATAAATGGTAGGGTACTATATAATAGTGTTCTGTGCCTTGCTGATTTCATACAACAATATGTCTTACAGACTGTCTTTTTCTTTCTCCCTCTCCCTTCCCCTCTTCTCGTTCTATGTGTATGTATGTGTATATATGTATATACATGTATACATACACACATATAGATGTACATATATATACATACATGTGTATATATAGTCAATATGTATATTTTAACCTGTGCTTGTATATTAAGGAAAAAATATATATGTATATGTGTGTGTTTGTATATGTATATATTTGTATATGTGACATTGTATTTTTTGGAGAGCCCGGGAGAGGAGAGGGCTCCTCTGTCAGAGAGTGCAGTGAACTGTGATCACACCACTGCACTCCAGCCTGGACTACAGAGTAAAACTCTGTTTCAAAAAAGAAAAAAATAAAACAAAGATGAATGTAGAAGAATGTTTACTGTGGCACTGTTTATACATAGCAGAAGATCAGAAGCAAATGAAATGTTCATCGATAGAGGATTGATTATATAAATTATGATTCATCTATATAGATTTTTAAAGATGAATGAAGCAGATATACATATGTATGAATGGCATGAATATATACACATATGAATGATATGAATATATATGTGCATGAATATATATGCTTTATTCATAAAATTAATTTCATCTATGCATTTTTTAATGTGACTACTAGAAAATTTTAAATTTTATATGTGGCTTGCATTTGTGGTGCACATACTTCTTTTGGGCACTGCTGATCTGTACGATAGATTTTTAGAGGTGAAACTTTGGAGTTTTTGTGTTTTTGTGTTTGTTTTTTGAGATGGAGCCTCGCTCTGTCACCCAAGCTGGAGTGCAGTGGCACAACCTCGGCTCACTGCAACCTTCGCCTCCGAGGTTCAAGCTATTCTCTTGCCTCAGCCTCCTGGGTAGCTGGTACTACAGGCATGCACCACCACACCTAGCTAATTTTTGTATTTTTAGTAGAGACAGGATTTTGCCATGTTGGCCAGGCTGGTCTTGAACCTCTGGCCTCAAGTGATCCTCCTGCCCCCGCCTCCCAGAATGCTGTGAGCCACTGTGCCTGGCCTAGAGGTGAAACTTTTGGATCAAAAGGAATATGCAAAGAAAGTTTGGCATTCCCTATTCAAGGTGGTCGTGCCATTTAATAACCTCATCGACAATATATGAGGGCCTTTATCCTTTATCTTCCATGATTGTATCATCAAAGCTTTTAATCTTTGCCAATCAGATTGGTAGAAATGTTATTTTTAATCTGTACCTGTCTTATAAGTGGGGTTGAGTGTCTTTTCATGTATTTATAAGATACTTGTGTTTCCCTTTCTGAGAAGTCTGTTAAAGGATTGTTTTTTAACAAACTTTATTTTGTAGAGCTGTTTTAGATTCACAGCAAAATTCAGCAGAGGGTTCCGAGATTTCCCATGTACCCACTTGTCCCCACATATGCATTAACAACATCCGCCACCAGAGTGGTACATTTGATGAGCCTGCATTGACATGTCATTATCACCCAAAGCCCATAGTTTATGTTAGGGTCATTCTTCATTTGTACATTCTTTGGGTTTTGACAAATGAATAATGACATGTATCCACCATTATAGTTTCATACAGAGTATTTCCATTGCCTCCAGAATTCTCCGTGTTGTGCCTGTTCATCCATTTCTCCTCTTTAACCCCTGGCAAACACTGATCTTTTTACTGTCTCCACAGTTTTACCTTTTCCAGAGTGTCATATTGTTGGAATATACAATATATAGCCTTTTTAGATTGGCTTCTTTCACATAGTAATTCCCTCCATGTCTCTTCATGGCTGGATAGCTCATTTCTTTTTTAGCACAGAAGAAGAATATTCCATTGTCTGGATGTACCACAGTTTATTTCCCCATTCACCTACTGAAGAACATCATAGATTCTTCCAAGTTTTGGCAATTATGAATAAAGCTGCTATAAACATTTGTGTGCACATTTTTGTATGGACATAAGTCTTCATTCCTTTGAGTAAATACCAAGGAGTGTGAGTGCTGAATCATATGACAAGAGTATGTTTAGTTTTGTAAGAAACTGCCAAACTGTATCTAAAGTGGCTATTTAAATCCCCACCAGCAATGAATGAGAGCTTCTGTTGCTCCACATCCTTGCCAGCATTTGCTATTGTCAGTGTTGTGGATTTTGGCCATTCTAATAGGTGTGCAGTAGTATCTCATTGTTGTTTTAATTTCCATTTTTCTGATGACATACGATGTGAAACATGTTTTCATATGCTTCTTTGCCATCTGTGTATTCTTTCTGGTGAAGTGTCTGTTTTGCTTTCTTATTGTTGAGTTTTAAGAATTCTTTATATATTTTGGATAACAGTCCTTTTTCAGATATATCTTTCGCAAATATTTCTCCCAGTCCGGCTTGTCTTTTTATTCACTTGGCAGTGTCTTTTGCAGAGCAGAAAATTTTATTTTCATTTTAAATCCAGCTTATCAATTCTTTCTTTCATGGATCATGCCTTTGGTGGTGTACCTAAAAATTTATTGCCAGCTGGGCACCATGGTTCATGCCTGTAATCCCAGCACTTTGGGAGGCCAAGGCGGGTGGATCACCTGAGGTCAGGAGTTTGAGACCAGCCTGGTTAACATGGTGAAACCCCGTCTCTACTAAAAATAAAAAATAAAAAATAAAAAATAAATTAGCTGGGCATGGTGGCAGGCACCTGTAATCCCAGCTACTCGGGAGGCTGAGGCAGCAGAATCGCTTGAACCTGGGAGGCAGAGGTTGCAGTGAGCCGAGACTGTGCCATTGCACTCCAGCCGGGGCAACAAGAGTGAAACTCCATCTGAAAAAAAAAAAAATAGTTATTGCCAAACCCAAGATCCTCTAGACTTCCTCTCATCATATCTTCTAGGAGTTTTATAGTTTTGCATCTGTTAAACTATTTGCTCATTATTCTTTTGCTGTTTCTTATTGATTTATGGGAACTCTTTCTATGTAAGAAGCAGCTCTTGGCCATCTGTTTTGCAGACATTTCCTCGCAGTCCTCTTGACTTTATTTATGTTATTTTTCCATGCATGATATTATGGTATTTTTCCCATTTGAAAACAAAGTTATTTTGGCATTTTTATTGGTATCATATTTTATTTACTATTAATTTAGAGAGCTTTGATATTTTAATAATTGAGTCTCCCTATTCAAGAATAGGGTGTGTCTTTCTATTCTTTCAAGACTTCTTTTAGATTCTTTAGTAGCATTTTAAACATTTTTTTAAGATAATTAAATCGTTTATTGATTACATATGATAATGGATGAAACACAAGCTTCATTCCCATTTATAATTTTATCTGGTAACATTATTCATTTTAGATATATTGCATAGAATGTGTCAATAATCATTTTTATAACCAATAATTCCATGATTTTGCTTGGGTAATCCCTTTTAGTGGTGAAGTTCAGGTCACAACAGTAACTGTAAGTTCAACTACACCAAGGTTTCTGAAGACAACGATTTCTCTACCCAAGCAAGTTGTATATAAACTCCAAATAGAACCTGGCATCACTCTGAAGGAATTCTAACTTCACACTGTTGGGGAAATTTACCAAGATGGCTTCAGAGTAGACTAACTTTACACAGCACATTAAAAAAAAAAGAGACACATTTATTCAGCATCGTGATCAGACCATTACATTTAGCAATCAACAGCATGGTGCAAAAAAAAAAAAAAAAAATCCATATTAAAACTCTTTGTTGGAATGCTTTGCACTTTCCACAGAACAGGAACTAAAATAACTTGTTATACAATTTGTCAGAAATACAGTCCTCGAGTTTTTTGCCCATACACATGAGTATTTGTCTGAAACATGTCTTCTTTGTCACAGGTAGGCCCCGCCACCACTGTGCTTGGCTGAGTTCACAGATCCGTTGTAACCTGTAGCTTCTCTGTCACTTCTCTGGCTCTCCTCTCCTGCTAAGCTTTGTTTCCTGGCAGTAATTAAAATCTTCTGCCACTGCCAAGCTACTGTTGCTACTGGAACCACCATAGCCACCTTGGTTTCATAATTAGTAAAGTATTGGCCTCCACCACCACAGAAGCCAGAGCTTCTGTCTCCAAAGTTTCCTCCCTTCGTGGGTCCAATTTTTTTTTTTTTTTTTTTTTTTGAGATGGAGTCTCGCTCTGTTGCCCAGGCTACAGTGTAGTGGTGCAAGTTCAGCTCACTGCAAACTCCGCCTCCCGGGTTCAAGCAATTCTCCTGCCTCAGCCTCCCAAGTAGCTGGGACTATAGGCGCCCGCCACCACGCCCGGCTAATTTTTGTATTTTTAGTAGAGATGGGGTTTTGTCATGTTGGCCAGGCTGCCCTCGAACTCCTGACCTCAGGTGATCCACCACCTCAGCCGCCCAAAGTGTTGGGATTACAGGCGTGAGCCACCACGCCTGGCCGGGTCCAAAATTTGAAGACTGATTGTTGTAATTGCCAAAGTCATTGTAACTTCCACCACCTCCAAAATTGCTTCCATCATTACCAAATCCGTTATAGCCATCCCCACTGCCACCATATCCACCACCACCATGGCTGCCACCAAAGCCACCACAACCATTGAAGTTTCCTCCACAACCAAAGTTGTCATTCCCACCGAAACCACCTCCACGACCACCACCAAAGTTTCCAGAACCACTTCGACCTCTTTGGCTGGACGAAGCACGAGCCATCTCTTGCTTTGACAGGGCTTTCCTAACTTCACAGTTGTGGCCATTCACAGTATGGTATTTCTGAATGACAGTCTTATCCACGGAGTCATGGTCGTCAAAAGTTACAAAGGCAAAGCCCCTTTTCTTGCCACTGCCTCGGTCAGTCATGATTTCAATCACTTCAATTTTCCCATACTGTTCAAAAAAATCTCTTAGGTGATGTTCTTCGATGCCTTCTTTAATGCCACCAACAAATATATTTTTCACAGTTAAGTGGGCACCTGGTCTTTGAGAATCTTCTCTTGAGACAGCTCTCTTTGGTTCCACGACTCTTCCATCCACCTTGTGTGGCCTTGCATTCATGGCTGCATCCACCTCCTCCACAGTGGCGTATGTGACAAAACAAAGCCCTTGGAGCACTTGGTGTTAGGGTCTGTCATTACCACGCAGTCCGTGAGCATTCTCCATTGCTCAAAATGGCTCCTCAGGCTCTCATCGGTTGTTTCAAAACTCAACTCTCCAAGGAAGAGCTTCCTCGGCTGTTTGGGCTCTTTAGGAGACTCTGACTTAGACATGATGGCAGGGAAGAGAGACTTTAATGATGCTTCCTCAGCAGCGTCCACGGGCAGAAAGGAGTAAGCTGACCTAAACACTGTTTTAAACTAGATTTTTCAGATATTTTTTAACGTTTATTCCTGGATGTATTTTGTTGCATGAATTTTTATGTTACTATATCAGATAGGGATGCTTTCTGGTGCAGATTAAGTAAAACCAGCAAAAGTGGCTTAAGCTGATAGAAGTTCATTTTTCTCACATAACAAAACGTCCAGGGGTAGGTGGCCGCAGGCATGGTTCTGTAGCTCCATGATGTCAGGCCTTGTGTCTTGCAGTTTTTCTGGCCTTACCCTCAAGCATGGTCATCACATGGTGGTTGCTGTACCTCCAGGCATCACGTCCACAGAAAAGCAAGGAGAAGGGGACCGGGAGAAAGAACAGGATTTTTTTTTTCCTTATGTTTTATAAATTTTCACGTGAGCTTTCAGGACTTACGGAGATAATCTTTTTTATGGCCTGAAATGTGGGAGCATGCCTCCAGAACAGTTTTGTTTGTTTTAAGCATTCTGGGTTTTTTGTTTGTTTTAAAAATTCTGCTAGAACCTCAAGGGTTTCACTGACTGGGGACAGTTTCTGTGTTAATTTATTGTTTCTCATCCTAAAATAATTGAAGTACAGACCTTGGATTTGAAAATTTTTTTAATTACCCAGAACCCAAGAAGAGACACGCTTCCTCACAATCTCTATAATAGTGGGCAGGACTTTTTCTATTCTGCATTTTCACTGAGAGTGAAATGCTTCAACAATGCCATTTTTATTTGGGGGTCTCAGTTCCAACTCCATATCTTGCACATGGGCATTACAACCCAAGAACCAGATAAATGGACAGTTCTTAAACCCCAAGTAACCACAATCTCAGTCCCACAGGCTTATCATTCCGCTTTTTAATTCTTTTTCTCTCACTGCCTAGAGTTGTCCCTTTCCTCTTGTGGATTATGCTATGCATTTAAGATAATGTTTTTTCTCTTTTATATAGCATTTTGAAGTGTTTATAGAACACAGATTTTTAGGTCATCTGGTTAACCATATTCTTTGCATAGAGATTAGTACATAGTACAGATTCAAATGTATTCTTCTTTCCTTCATTCAGGATGCAATAGAGGGGATTTGTGTCCTATACATGGTAGAAGTCACCATAGATGTTCTCTAACCTTCCAAATTTGAAATCCTATAAATTAATAGAATTACATTTTCATGCTTTTTTGGTAACTGTTCCTAATGTCTTATTGATCAGGCTATTTGACAAACTGAAACTCATTGAAATTTATATGGATAATTAACATGTTAATTTTTAATAAACTATATTTGGTATGATATAAATTCTACTTTATAATAGAAAGATGACTTTTTTCTGTATCACATAACTACTTTATAATGAGTTAAATAGTATTAAGTTTTAAGGAATATTCTATGGTTTTTTGGATTATCTTTAGTAGATAGTTATAGGTTTAAGAGTATAATTGGACACTATGGCATATGCATATTATAATGTTATCATAATAATTAGGCCTGCTTGCATTTTGCTCATATTGTTATTAAGGTATACTTCTAAAAGAAAATCATATATAATCATTTGATTGAAGAGTCCCTGTAGAGTAATTACTATCTGTATCTTTTAATATTTGTTAAATTAGTCCTATGTTGACATTTTTTGCTTGATCAATTTGATATGCTTTTTTTTTTTTTTTTTTTTTTGAGACGGAGTCTCGCTCTGTAGCCCAGGCTGGAGTGCAGTAGCACAATCTCGGCTCACTGCAAGCTCCGCCTCCCAGGTTCACACTATTCTCCTGCCTCAGCCTCCCGAGTAGCTGAGACTACAGGCGCCCACAACCACGCCTGGCTAATTTTTTGTATTTTTAGTAGAGACGGCGTTTCACCATGTTAGCCAGGATGGTCTTGATCTCCTGACCTCGTGATCTGCCTGCTTCAGCCTCCCAAAGTGCTGGGATTACAGACGTGAGCCATGACACCCGGCCTCAATTTTATATGCTTTTTAGTAAAGCTGAAGATCTCTACTATAGGTAAGAAAAGATCTGACAAGCATTTTAAGTGATTATGGTTATATTTACTTATCATCTAGGTTTACTGGGAAACCGGTGCTCAGATCACGTCACCTCATGATAAAGAAATTCTAAAATGTATAGAAGAATGTGTGGAACCCTGGAATGGTTCCTGGAATGATAATTTGGTGGATACCAGCCCGCTGAAGAGAGACCCTCTGCAGGATATTTGCAGGAGATACATGGAAGATCTGAAAAAGATCTGTTTTTACAGGTATCCAAGTGGGAATATCAGATAATACCACTTTAGAATAATGTTAGCAAATGAGGAGAAGAAAAAGTGATACAAAGTGTTGTCTATTTATTAGGCTGGTCTTGAACTCCTGACCTCAGGTGATCCGCCTGCCTCAGCCTCCCAAAGTGCTGGCATTACAGGTGTGAGCCATCATGCCCAGCCTAGAGTTTCTTTCAGGAGTAGTGAGAATGTTCTAAAGTTGATCATAGTCATGGTTGACCAACTCTATGAATGTAGTGACAGCCATTGAATTGCACACTTTAAATGGGTGAATTATATGGTATATGAATTATATCTCAATAAAGTTAAACAAGTTATACTTAAATATATGTATTTCCTCTGTGTTAGATAAGTATATTTCCTTTAAGATTTTATTTTTCCTTAACCATTTCCATATTTCCATAATTATCTCTGTAACTCTTCTGTAAATAGCTAACACTATTGCTAGGAAGAACCCTGGCTGGCTGAGTATATTTTTCCTATCCTACAAAATAATTTTAGCTTTTTCTCAACTTTATTTTAATTTCAAAAATGTACCCTTCAAGCTATCAATTGTTTGCTTCTCCATCTAAAATGATAAGTGGACAGTAATACTAGCTAAATGCTACCAGCTCTAATCACTCTAAAAAGAATTGATTCCTTTTTTATCCTTTCTGTCTTTTCTTATTTATATTTTTGTTTTTTAAAGAGTATATGGGCAAAAGCAAATTAACAAGTGAACTATTTATGAAGCTGAAGGCATAATTACACAGAGAAGAATTATTTCAAGTGACTTTACAGTTATTGACTATACATTTCTAGTGGGATATGTCCTAAGGATAAAGAACTACAAAGAAACCTCAAATTGTATTTGATAGCTATACTGTTAGTGGTAATATTGATGGTTTTACAGATGTGGATATAAATAAATATATAGATAGACATACTATATATATTATAAAACAAATGGGTAACTATGTTAATGTCACTAGGATCTAAGATTTTAGTTTAAGAGAAGCAAATGTAAAATCAAATAAAATAATTTTAAAATTACAATTTTAAATTTGAATTTGAAATATGTTTTATTTACCTAAAATGCTAAAATACTAGTTCTGTTACTAATAAGGCCTATGCCTACCCCTAAAGCCCAGATTGTGGTTTCTAAATACCATTTCCTAGTAAAAGGAACCACGGCTTATTGGAGAAATTGATTCTCATCAAGGACGGGGGCAGAAAATGTACTAAATGAGCCTGAGATAGCTTTGTTTTCCTTGCCATAAAGCAGGCTAGCTTTCAAAGATACTGGGGTCATATCAAAAGGATCTAGGGGCCAACTTGAAGGGACTCCCACTGACCAAATATTGGATAGTTGGGCATCAAAAAGAATAATCACCTTAATGAATTAAAACATTAAACATAAAAAGCCTGTGACTGTTAGTAATACTAAAAAAGCTCTTTATTGGTCACCTTTGGGATTTGCTGGACTGAAAATCACTCATGCTGAAATTTGATAAATTCTAAATTTTCTTTCTGAAAATTGATAAATGTTTGAAACTTTATCTTAATTTGTTCTGCCTTTTCTATGTGAACTGAATGTTAGGGCTAATCAAATGGTTGATAAAGGATCATTATTATTATTATTTTTTTTTTTTGAGACGGAGTCTCGCTCTGTCGCCCAGCCCAGGCTGGAGTGCAGTGGCGCGATCTCGGCTCACTGCAAGCTCCTGGGTTCACGCCATTCTCCTGCCTCAGCCTCCCGAGTAGCTGGGACTACAGGCGCCCACAACCGCGCCCGGCTAATTTTTTGTATTTTTAGTAGAGACGGGGTTTCACCGTGGTCTCGATCTCCTGACCTTGTGATCCGCCCGCCTCGGCCTCCCAAAGTGCTGGGATTACAGGCGTGAGCCACCGCGCCCGGCCAGGATCATTATTTTTAAAAGAAAAATCCAATAAATGCAGAAGGAATAATAGAATTTTCAAAATCACTATGTTGTGACCTCTAATAAATCATGTATCTAAGTAATTCTCATCAAGGGCTGCTAAGACCCATAGGTGAAATGTTGATGGGAAATTTTTTGATGGAAGGATTAGGCTGACACTGGTGAATCTTAGTTTAACAGCATTAAAAGTAGAGTAGAAATTGTGTGCTTCCAGCTGTGAGTCAATAGAAAATACACAGCACCTATTCTTGCCCAAAGAATTGAAACTGAATCTAATGTAACCTCTAAATGCAGCTGCCTATTTACAGAAAAAATAGGATAGAGGAGCATGTTAATACCAAAAGGATGCAGTCTACATACTGGAGATACAGGAACTTCTACAGGACAAATGGGCCAGTTTCTTCAATAAATGACATTCGGGTTGGGGAAGGAAGGGAGGAACATTTATAGATTAAAAGAGACTTGAGAGGCATAGCAATCAAATTATATGGAACCTCGTTCAAGTCCTGCTTCAAGTAAAACAACTGTTAAAAGTATTTTTGAGACACTTGGGGAAAATTTGAACACAGATAGGGTATTAGAGGAAAGAAATTATTGTTGATTTTGTTAGATGTAATAATGATAATATGGTTATGTTTTTAAATACTAAAGCATTTTCATGTAAAGTAATACGTCTTGAATAAATGAGACTAGATTGACAGACTATGGAAACATATTGAAGTGAGGTAATGGTTATATGGTGTTAGATATTCTGTCTTCCTAGATGTATGTTTGAAAATTGTCGTAACATTTTATTTTTATTATTTGTCTTATAATAAATTTTATTTTTCATGGGGAATGGTTAGTAAATGGGAAGTTAGGATGTAGAAAGTTTTGCTGTGGAAAAGACCAAAGAAACAGAGTCTAGATGCTAGTGGAAATGATGCTGGCGAGAAAGGATTATCCACGTACTAAAGTTCTCAAGTGAGAATAGATGGGGACCAGAGCAGAAGTAGAGCGGTTGACCTTTGATGCAAAGAATGCTTCCTCATTATTATCAGATGGAAGAAGGAAAAAATATGGGTTGTTGGTTTGGTGTGGGGTGATTAGGAAGTTCCCATCAAATGGCTCTGTGTCTCAATGATGTATGAGGTGAAGGGGGAGGAAAGGAATAAGAAGAGAAGAGAAGGTACTAATTAAGTCACCATCTTGGAGAGTAAAAAATAAGCTTTGGGGGTAACAAAGTATGATTGCCTGGCAGCATTGAGTATGCATTCAGAATGAAGCTGTTCAGTCCTTTTGTGAGATTTATTCTAGCAATATTCAACTATTTTGGTGCAAGTCTGGAAAAGGTACACATTTGGGTTCAACAAGGTTTAGGGTATTGGATGGTCAAAGTACCCAGAGTGACATATAAGAAGGTGAGTGTAATTAGGTACCTTGCAATCTACACTGGAAGTGAAGAAACAGGGGGTCTACTGGCGTGTGAGAAAGACCAGTTAGGAAGTGTTTATGATGGTCTGGTGAGATAAAATACTTATTTAGATGATACTAGCTTAGCTTGTTCAGGGTATTGGCACAGCATATGGAAGGCAGCTGTCCAAGTCAGGAAGTTGAGCCACAAAGGGAGAATACTGGTGAATTAAAACCCTTGATCTTTAAGTTAATACTCTTCATTTGTTGTTTGAGTATCTTAGACCTCTGCTGAAGGCTTTAATCACATTTTTCAGAATTTGATGGTTTAAGATTTGTGATCATGATCTTATGTTGATTTTCCTTTACAGGGAGTTAAACTCGAAGACCACCTTGAAATTTGTGCACACGTCTTTTCATGGGGTCGGACATGACTATGTGCAGTTGGCTTTTAAAGTGTTTGGTTTTAAGCCTCCAATTCCAGTACCAGAACAAAAAGATCCTGATCCAGACTTTTCTACTGTTAAATGTCCAAATCCTGAAGAAGGAGAATCTGTGCTGGTATTTTTTTTAGTATTTAAATTATTATTAGTTTATTAAACCATCAGAATAGGTAGAACTCATTGACAATTCAAAGATTACTTACAAAAACAGAAAGGACGGTAGTTTACATCTTTTAATTGTATTGGAGTCATAGGCTGTGTTTTGTTTGAAATGTCTATGGTGGGTGTCCCTACTTTTGGCTTCTTATTTTAAACTTAGCTGAATTCTATGCCTTCTAAAATTCCTATCGCTAAAACTGTGCCTACATACAGGAACATTAACATTGAATTTAGGTTCTTCAGTACAATCCAGCTTTTTGGGTCACTGTTTCAGGAACTTTCCCTGAGACTGGCAGAGAAAGAAAATGCCCGGATAGTGCTAGCCACAGATCCTGATGCAGACAGACTGGCAGCAGCAGAACTTCAGGAGAAGTATGTTATTTGATTAAAAGCTTGAACTTTGAAAAGCAATGTATTTTAAGTCTTACAGGCTCTTTGAAAATAATGAAAAGATAAGAAAAGAACACAAATTTCCTGTAAACCCGTTATCCAGAAATAACCACCTAAGTTGATACTTTGACAATTCTTTCCTGTCTTTTTAGTTGAAATATTTAAAGATGTATTTGTTTTTATTAAATTATGATCATAGTTTTATATCTTGATTATTTTCCACTTCAATTGTACAAAATGCTTCAAAAAATGCTTACAGTATAAGCCTTTTTCCCTGACTTTATATATTATTTGAAAATATTAATATTTACAAAGACATAATATCCCAACAGATCACTTTATGATGTAGTTATTTCCTAACCTTGTTTTTTCCTTTTTTTTTTTTTGAGACAAGAGTTTCACTCTTGTTGCTTAGGCTGGAGTGCAATGGTACTATCTTGGCTCACTGCAATCTCTGCCTCCCAGATTCAAGCAATTCTTCTGCCTCAGCCTCCCAAGTAGCTGGGACTACAGGCATGCGCTGCCACACTAATTTTGTATTTTTAGTAGAGACAGGGTTTCGCCATGTTGGTCAGGCTGGGCTCGAACTCCTGACCTCAGGTGATCCTCCCACCTTGGCCTCCCAAAGTGCTGCGATTACAGGCGTGAGCCACCCATTTCCTAATCTTAGTCCTCTGGGCTGCTATGTATTTTTACCATTGTAATGTGACAAATGTCCTTACCTAGAAAGCATTAATTATTTATCATAATTTTTTCTCTCATTAAGTAAAAAAGTAAATGTAATGGTATAATAATTTCCCAAAAGATGTCGTACCATTCCTACTGTAAAATCACCCCTGGTCAATTAGAAAAGAAGTAGTAATAAATGTTTTCTCAAAAATCCCATATGATAGTTTTTGATTTTTCCTAACTGAAAGATGGTAATTTGTAGGCCTTGGCGTCAAGAAGTTTCAATGAGAAGAAAGGTCTTGACATTGCATTTTCCTTCTCTCTACAGTGGTTCTTGGAAAGTTTTCACAGGCAATGAGTTGGCAGCTTTGTTTGGGTGGTGGATGTTTGATTGCTGGAAGAAAAATAAATCAAGAAATGCTGATGTGAAGAACGTTTATATGTTAGCCACCACAGTCTCTTCTAAAATTTTGAAGGCAATTGCACTTAAAGAAGGATTTCATTTTGAAGTAAGAATCGATAATATCTGTGTGCTACTTTTAAAAGCCTATTTCTGTATGTTAAAGACATCTCCCCACCAAAACTTTCGTTGATTTCATTTGTAATTCCCTTATTTTTCTAATTCTGTTAACACTTATTCAGTCTTTTTTGATAATTTAGACACTTTGAGCCAAAATTCATCCAGTACTGTATATGAATTTCTGGTACTAAGATGAGATATTCTTTAAAAAATACATTAATACTTATTATTCCATACAACAAATATCTGGTTTTCAGACAGGGAAAATCTAGCTCCTGGTGACCCCATCAGTAACTCAGACTTCTCTCCAAAAAGTTGTGGGTGTCATGAACCCCTTGTTTAGGCTCTTCAAGCATGGTCTTTAGGAACTTCAAGTAGTCTTCTAAATTGCATAGTAAGACCCAATGATCCTACATCCAAAAAAACAAGATCATTAACCTTATGAACTTAAGACCCTTCAGCTGACCATTTTTGCAGCTATGGGAACTAAGTTGCTTTTTCTCTGCCATCTTTGCCAAATATCAGTGAAAATGTCCCTGGGCATTTTTCTTGAGCCATAGTCAGGCTACAGGTCTTAATACTAATTGACTGAGTAAAAGAAAATTGTACCTGGCTATATGAAATAGAGCTTTCAACTTTATACTTTCTAAAACGCAAATAGCAAAATAGAAGATACTGAAAGTTTATTCACACCTAAGATTCTGATGTTTTCCTAGTTTATATCTATAGCAAGAAAAATTATAATGGGCACAAAAGAGAAAAAAGAACAATTCTAAAGACCACTATTATAATTTTATTTGCTTGTTTTTGTTGTAGCAGGGAAGTTTTGACTTTTTTATTTTTTCTTTTCAGTAAGGAGGTAGAAAGGTGAATTAGGAAACAAGTTAGTAATGGTGAGCTTTGGTGTTAGGGTGTATCACATACTCTTTCTGTTGACTCTAAAACAGATTGTGTCTTTAAAGTGAACAGTAGCTCATTAGATGAAAAGTCCTCAAATCTAATTATTTAAAGGAGTACTTAGTAACTGTCTTGGTGGTTTTATTAATAGTTAGGACACAGTGTTATGAGCAGGTACACTTAGTTCAAATTTATGTTATGCTAATACTAAAAGTGCATCACTAACAAGCTTCATGACCTTTGATTGATTACTCAGGGAGAGTAAATCCACCAACCTTCATAGACACTCTTATATTAGTGGTTATAATATAGCTTAAAGGACAGTTTCTGAGAAGCAGAAACTTGAAATTGAATCTTGACTCCATCTTTTATATGCAGTATAATTTTGGGCAGATTGACTTATCTTTCGAGCCTGTGTTTCAGCGATAATGTTTGTAAGCATTAAAAAAAAGATAACGGGCTTTGGGAGGCTGAGGCTTGAAAATCACAAGGTCGAGAGATCGAGACCATTCTGGCTAACATGGTGAAACCCTGTCTCTACTAAAAATACAAAAAATTAGCCAGGCGTGGTGGTGGGCACCTGTAGTCCCAGCTACTTGGGAGGCTGAGGCAGGAGAATTGGCGTGAACCCGAGAGGTGGAGCTTGCAGTGAGCTGGGATCTCATCACTGCACTCCAGCCTGGAGCTAGACTCCATCTCAAAATAATAATAATAATAATAATAATAATAATAATAATGGGGCCGGGTGTGGTGGCTCACGCCTGTAATCCTAGCACTTTGGGAGGCTGAGGCAGGTGGATCACAAGATCAGGAGTTCAAGACCAGCCTGACCAACATGGTGAAACCCCGTCTCTACTAAAAATACAAAAATTAGCTGGGCATGGTGGTGCGCCTGTAATACCAGCTATTCAGGAGGCTGAGACAGGAAAATCGCTTGAACCTGGGAGATGGAGGTTGCAGTGAGCCGAGATTGCACCACTGCACTCCAGCCTGGGTGATACAGCAAGACTCTGTCTCAAAAAAAAAAAAAAAGATAATGTAAAGCACTTGGTTCAGTCCTTAATAGTAGGTGATCATAGTGTATGTGCTTATTCATGTTACTTTGTGACTATATGAACACCACTTATAAATGCTGGTTTATATTTGGTGTAAATCACCTAGTACTATAATCTGTAAATAGTAGGTCATCAGTAGTAGCAGTGTGTGTATTTATGGCACTTTATTACTATATGTCTGCTACTCTATAAACCTTTGTGGACTGAGGACTATAGTAAAGATCATTATGTGAATGTTGTATGCATGTAGTGGCATATTTTTCTCTAATAGGTATTTGTGAGACAGTCACTTAACTAGAATGGCCTCCTCTGCATTTCAGGAAACATTACCAGGTTTTAAATGGATTGGAAGTAGGATAATAGACCTCCTGGAAAATGGGAAAGAAGTCCTTTTTGCATTTGAAGAGTCTATTGGTATGTAGTAAATATTAAAATCTTTGAAATTTGATTGATAATTTTTTAAAATGTAATTCTGTAAGAGGAGTTTTTTGTGTTCTGGTTTCATATTTTGGGTTGTAAAACTACAGAGAACTGAGAAATGTGTAGATACATTTCTTATCAGAAAACAAAAAGAACCAAAGCGTCCCCTAAATACACTCAGTATTGATGAGTTTCATCTATTACTAGGCTTTTACATTTCCTTGTCCTTCTGAAGAAATGTAAAACTATTGAAATTATAGGCTTAAGTTTTCCTCTTTTCTAGTGATGGTTTTCAATCCTCAGGTTTCCTCTGTGGAACTTCAGTTTTGGATAAAGATGGGGTGAGCGCAGCTGTTGTGGTTGCTGAGATGGCATCTTACCTGGAAACCATGAATATAACATTGAAACAGCAACTGGTTAAAGTTTATGAAAAGTAAGTTCTACTATTATGAATTTCACATGTTCGATTTTTCTTTTATTGTCCTACCCTTAGTTTTCTAAATTTGTTTCTGAAGAATACACAGTGTTATGAGAAGGTACACTTGGTTCATAAGTTTATGTTATGCTAATATTAAAAGTGCATCACTAAAAAGCTTCATGACCTTTGATTGATTACTCAGGGAGAGTAAATCCACCAACCTTCATAGGCACTCTTATATTAGTGTGCCTAATATTTTTTTTTAAAGTATTAAAATTATATGAATTAAGGACTGCCATTTTTTATAAAATACTGTAGTAGGCTGATCTTCTTTAATATATACTTTTTTAAAAGAGTTATCTGAAATCTAATTTCAGCACTTTGAATCTTTGCACAGATATGGTTATCATATTTCAAAAACTTCCTATTTCTTATGTTATGAACCATCTACCATCAAAAGTATATTTGAAAGGCTTCGTAATTTTGATTCTCCAAAAGAATATCCAAAATTTTGTGGAACATTTGCTATATTGCATGTACGGGACATTACCACTGGATATGACAGTAGCCAGCCTAATAAGAAATCAGTAAGTACCCTTTTTTTTTTCTCCCAAACAGTTTAGAAAATTTCATGGCTCATGTCACCAAAAAGTCCAGAGGCAGGACAGATTTCACATGAGGTTCTATCCAGTTTCCTCATGTTTACCAGTTTATTATAAAGGTGACAATTCTGGAACAGCCAGACGTAAGACATTTATAGGGCAATGTACTAGGGATGGGGTTGGGGCCTGGAGCCTCCCAGCGAGTCCACGTGTTCACCAAATTGGAAGCTCCTGTAAATACTTACTTTAAAAAAAAGTTTTTAACAGTTTATAATAATTCATACTGAAGTAGGAGATCAGTAGGACTTGTTTTCCAAACACTGGTCATGACCCCACTGATCAAAACAGGATCTGGTCAAAACAGGATGCATGCAGTAAAGGAACCAGCCAAAATCAACTAAAACCAAGATGGCAACAAAAGCAACCTCTAATTCCCCCATTGCTCATTATATGCTAATTATAATACATTAGCATGCTAAAAGACACTCCCACCAACACCATGTCAGCTTACAGATGCCATGGCAACACCTAGAAATTACCTTATGTGGTTTAAACGGGGAGGAACCCTTGGTTCCAAGAACTCCTCCTACTTTTTTAGAAAATTTGTGAGTAACTTGCCCCTTATTTAGCATGTTAATTAAGGAGAAGCTATAATATAGCTAGCCAGCAATCCATAGTGCTACTCTGCCTATGAAGCAGCCATTTTCCTATACTTTGCGGCTCTGATAAAATTGCTTTACCCCGGGAGGCTGAGGCAGGAGAATGGCGTGAACCCGGGAGGTGGAGCTTGCAATGAGCTGAGATCCGGCCACTGCACTCCAGCCTGGGCGACAGAGCCAGACTCTGTCTCAAAAAAAAAAAAAAAAAAAATTGCTTTCCCCTTTTTTTTTTTTTTTTGAGACAGTCTCTCGCTCTGTCTCCCAGGCTGGCATGCAGTGGCATGATCTCAGCTTACTGCAACCTCTGCCTCCCAGGTTCAAGTGATTCTCCTGCCTCAGCCTCCTGAGTAGCTGGGACTACAGGAGCATGTTACCACGCCTGACTAATTTTTGTATTTTTAGTAGAGACAGAGTTTTACCATGTTAGCCAGGCTGGTCTCGAACTCCTGACCTCAAGTGATCCACCTGCCTTGGCCTCCCAAAATGCTAGGATTACAGGCATGAGCCACCGCGCCCAGCAGTTGCTTTCCTTTTACTTTACTCTGTTGATTCATTCTTGAATTCTTTCCTGTGTGAAGCCAGGAAGCCTCCTGGGCTGAGCCCCAGTTTGGGGGTTCACCTGCATCAATACTATAATAAAATGGTGAAACTTCAGGCCTGTGAGACTAGAACTCATTGTTTTGCTCCAGAGCATGTTTCAGTCTGCTAACTTGTCTCTCTGACTTTGATCCTATCCTTATCACTTCCCAAATAATCATGTATACTACCCTCACAGTAAGGTGTGTGGAATGGAGGTGGGGGCAGAGAGAGAGGAAGAAAGAGAGAAAATGGGCAATGATGCTAGATAATGTTGAAAATAACTGTAAAAGCCTATAATTTCAAAGCCATACATCTTTCTGATTTTAACTTCCCTTTCCAACCTTATTCCCTATACCTCCAGCCAAATAGAATAACTTACTTACCTTCATATATACTTTTTAAAAAAATTTTCTGCATTTTTTGGTCCAGTTGTTTCCGTAGTGTATCCATTTTTCCAATTTCTACAGCCCCATACCTCAGCCACTGTAAGACTTAAGAAAAATATCAGCTGTTCCACATGACCTCTAGGCCTCATAATTAGATACCTTCCTCTTGAGGTTTCATTACATAGTGTGCCTTCCTCCTATTACTTTCTGTTTTGTGTCATCATTGTGTTGCACATGGCATGTTTCTTTCTGATGTACTTTTGTGCCTCTCCACATTCCTGCCTATGTAGTAGCTGCTCAACAAATACTTAAATGCCATAGATTGCTGATTACATTCATTTTGTTGTTGTTGTTATGATGATTATTAGCCCAAATTTCCATTTGTACTGTTCTGATGTGGTCTTAAGATTCTGGGGACATAATGTATTTTGGAAAATCTGTAGTTTATTGTGTAGAATAGTACCCATATTCCATTTTTGCATATTTATCCAATCAACAGTATTAGTTCCTGGTGTTGATATCCTGTGTATGAGTATATGTGTGTCTATTTTTCTATCTTTGTGAATTGCTGGAAGAGAAGAATCATGTTTTGCTTCTTTTTATTTCTCTAATTTGCTGTGCTCAAGTAGCCTTTGGTATAATGCTTTTTTCCCTCTTAATTCTCATTGAAGTGTATGATATTCATTATTCAGGGTGCTTTTTCATCTCTTCTCTTCTGGTTCTTACAACAAGTTTGTAAGGTAGGTAGCATAGATGTTGTTATCCCCAAGGTTGCATAGTAAGTATCAAAGCCTTCCTGAATTCTCTCTTTTCCATGTTTCAGATAGATTGATATTCATCTGTACATTCATTTATCAGACTGCTTCTGTGCTACAGGCACAGGTACACTAGGGATGTAGCAATGACAAAGACACTGCACTCAAGAAAAAGTTTAGTGAGGAAATTGACAAGTAAATAGCAATTTACAAAATGATAAGTGCTACCAGGGAGACATGCCTAGGATGTCATGGAAGAGACTTTGGGGGCTTATGCAAGACCTTCTAGAGAACTGTTCTGAACTGAGTTCTCAAGTATGATTAGGAGTTAGCCAGATGCAGGAGGAGCAGAGAGTGTTTCAGGCAAAGGAAACAGTAAGTACAAGGTCCAGAGATGAAAAAGCATATTCTTTTTCAGAGAACCACGGGTAGTTGTCTATAACTGGAGTATGAGGTGAGAAGAATGACCTGTATGGTGAGTGGGTTTTGAGGGGCAAACTTCCAGGCAGCAAGATCAGTTAGTACACTGTGTCAGCAGTCTAGAAGAAGTTTGATGGTTGCCTGAATTCAATATAGGAGCAGTGATGGAGAGAACTGGATAAAGTCGAGTTAAATAAAATGTAGAAAAGACTTGCTACTTTATGGGCTGTGGATGAAAAAGAAGGAATGATCTCTAAGCCACTGGTATGTGGTAATGTACTGACCACGAGAGGGGTCTCAAGGACAGGACTCATGGCTCAGGACAGCTGAGGAAATTACCACTGTCAACCCCTCTGGCCTAGTACAACCCTCACAGTCCTGTCGAGATGCCTTAACAGACGGATGTGTGGACTAGCAAGAGTACCAGTGTTAATCCATATATTTGGTGTCAGTAAAACATCACTTCTTTTTTTAATTTTTTTAAAAAATAGAGTTTTTTCTGCACCCCAGTACATGCAGAATATATGCACTCCTCTTTGGAGATGATTGATAAACTGCAAAACTGCTTCGCAAATATAGAGGCAGTTTGGACTTTGGAACTTGGCTTCCGCTTCTTATTCTACCACTTAGCTGATTGTCTTGAATAGGTTGTTTACTCTCTTTGAGCCTCGTCTGTAAAATGGCGGTAATACTTACTTTGCAGGGTTATTGTTGAGGCCCAAAGATCATGTATGTGAAGTATATAACCCAATGCCTTAACTATTCAGTAAATGGTATGTTTATGAATTATTATATATAGGTAATCTTCATTTGTATTTTATAATTCTTTTAAAATATGTTTTAAATTTTCAATTGTGGTTAAAAAAACACATAACATAAAAATTAACTATCTTAACCATTTTTAAGTATATAGTTCGGTAGTGTCAAGTATATTCTTATTGTTGTGCGACAGAACTCTAGAACTTTTTTATCTGGCTAAACTGAAACTCTCTATCCATTAAACAGTAACTCCCTATACCTCCTGCCCCAGCAACTGCCATTCTAATTTCTGTTTCTATAAATTTGACGGCTTTAGATACCTCATGTAAGTGGACTGTACTTTACAATTCTTGAAAATGAAAGAAAATGAAAAAGATCCCAAGTATAATTAAGCTGTTGTTGCCATTTTGCATAGGTGCTGCCTGTGAGTAAAAACAGCCAAATGATTACATTTACTTTTCAAAATGGCTGTGTTGCTACCCTTCGGACAAGTGGGACAGAACCAAAGATAAAGTATTATGCAGAGATGTGCGCATCACCTGACCAGAGGTGAGAATTGATTTTTTAGATATACCTACAAAAGCTTTATTGAAATATAATTCACATACCATACAGCTCACCCACTTAAAATGTACAATTCAGTGGCTTTTAGTATGTTCAAAGTTGTGCATCCATCACTATAATCAATTTTAGAACATTTTCATCACCCCCAAAAGCCCAGACCCATGAGAAATCACTTCCCATTTCCCTCCTTTACAGCCCTCAGCAACCCCAATCTACTGTCTTTCTCTATAGATTTGCTTCTTGTGGGCATTTCATATAAATGGAATCATACAATATGTGGGCCTTTGTGACTGCCATCTTTTACTTTGTATAATGGTTTCTAGGTTCCACCATGATTCAGTTGTAGCATGAATTTATTCCTTTTTTTAAATTTTTGTTTTTTATGGCCCAATATTCCATTGCATGGATATGCCATGCTTTTTAATCCATTGATCATTTGATGGACATTCAGATTATTTGCACTCTTTGGCTGTTTTGAATACTGTTATGAACATTTACATACAGGTTTTTGTGTGAATGTATGTTTTCATTTCTCTTAGGTATATACCTAGGAGTGAACTGCTGGATCATATGGTAACTCTGTGTTTAACCTTTTGAGGAACTGCCAGACTGTTTTTTAAAGCAGCTACATCCTTTGGGAATTGAATTTTAAAATTGTAGTGAATTTATATTCTTGGAAAGATTCTCTGAGTTTTAACTATTACATGATTAACGTAAGGAAATTATCATCAGATAATTTATGTTTATTGCCAAATATTCATTTTCTATGTCTAATATGACTTGACATAATCTGCTTAGTTCATTTCCTTTTAAGAGGATGAATTGTGACTAAGTTAATTTCATAAACATATTCAAAGGCTACTTAAATGTATTAAAAGTACTGTCTCCTATAATATTGTAATTGCCCAACATAGATTTGGGAAGGAGACTTTTTAGAATTGCTTTCAGAGTCCAACCAAGCTATACTATCATGTATTTCCCCAAATATTTGCATTTGAGGATGGATTTCATTTCCTTTGGGGGGATAAAGAGCTCCTGAAGTCATTCAAAGCAGAATCTAAAGTAAACCAAATTGGGTAATGCTACATCTGGCTGAAAATGAAGGAAGATCATTAAAGTAATAAGAACTGATTTGTTGTGTAGCTTTTAAAATGACTGTAAAGGCAATCTAAAAGAGGCTT